>NC_136422.1:65686250-67113125 GCF_052625555.1 Lactuca saligna
GCATCGATCACGAATGCTAGATACGATGTACATCCCTTGGCCAAACACTTTCTGGTTTTCATTAGTGAAATGATCCCAGAATTTACTCTGCGTTTGTCCCCATACACCATAAATGACTCTTTCCATGGTGGGTTTGTTGCCTCCTTCTTCTTCGGACATTCCCTCAAGATGTGCCCTTCCTCACCACACCTATACCAGACTTTCTTGGTAAGGTTGCATTTGTTGACATTGTGTCCTCGCTTTCCACATTTGAAGCATGTGGCTTCCCCGCCACATTTCCCATGATGCTTCTTCTTGCATTTGTCACACCATTTCGCTTCGCCTCCTACACCTCCTCTCGAACCAGATTTTGAGAATTTATCCTTTTTGTTGGACCCCAAGGGTCCGTCGAACTTCCTCTTCTCACCAACCTCTGACCTCTCTAGAACCTTCTCCCTAATCTAGGTCTCAACATTTCTAGCAGCCCAGATGACAGCTTTCAATGTGGTTGTTTGCTTAACCATTGGACCATAGTCCGCTGGTAGTCCGAGGGCAAACTTGTTGAGCTTAGAGAGTTTCGTTGGAACTAAATATGGGATAAGCTTCATCTTTTCTGTGAAACTAGCAGTGTATTCAGCAACGCTCATTTTTCCCTTCTTTCAAATTCTGAAACTCATTATTTTTTTCCAGAAGGTCCTGCTCGGAGCAGTATTGCAATTTGAGTTGCACCATAAAGTATTCCCAAGACATTTTGCCCGCTTCTCTCTTGGGCATCGAGTCAGCTAACACCTTCCACCAACTTAACACGCTAGATTTTAACAGAGGGATCACAAGAGTGGTCTTCTGTCTGTTGGTGCATTCGCAACTCTCAAACATTGTCTCCATTTCGGAGATCCAGTTTATGACTTCCACCGGCGTCGGGCTTCCGGATACACATGGTGGCTTGGATACCATGAAATCCTTGTACTTACACTCACGCCAATAGCTTCCTCCATCCTGGTTGATTCGCCTAACAATAGGTGGGTTGGATTGACCAACAGTTCCACTGAAGTTTCCTCCTTCTGAATGCCCTTCATTCAATTCGGGTTGTTCAATCGTCATTGAAGGTTCTTCGCGTTTCTGCTGAAACAGATGCCTAGTTTCTTCCATTTGATGATCCAACATCATTTGGATCATTGCTTGTACCCCAACCATTGTCATTGGCTCAGGTGCTGCTGCTACAACATGTACTCGCTCAATCATAGGTGATTGATTACTGTTTTCATCTGCGTTTCCAACGTCGCTCCTAGTTTTTACCATTTTTGATCTACACCGAATAAGGTGAATTTAGATCCTCCATCATGATAGATAATTAAATCATCCTTATCACTCCGAAACGTTTACATGCTAGTTCTAATACCGTAATCATACGCTTAGAATCCTAAACACATAAGGTCTCCAGATCCGGTTGGCAACAAACCATACATCCGAACAAATAATATCATATATGGCAAACATATAACATTTAACACATAAAAACATTTTAGACAACTTTCCTAAAATAAACTAGTGCTCGTGTCTAAATTATAACATACACTCATCTCACAATCTTCACTTAGTATTCTAAGTTTAAGTCTAGAAATCCTACAAATTCCTAGTTCGCTTAAACTAATGCTCTGATACCAACTGTGACATCCCCAAAATCACGGCCATAAAAGACCGATTTGATTTATGTTTTTAAAATAATTTTCAGAGTAATCCTTTAATTAAAAGAGTTACGGAATTTGTTCCCCAAACAAAATATGATAAATAAAATTTATCAAAACATTCCTTAAAGAAATGTATTTTCATATATAACAAAACTCAGGATGTCATGTTCCGATACATACCAAAAGCATAAACGGCACATTATAAGCCATACAACCTTTATATACAACTACTGACCTATAAACAAAATATCTTCACAAGTTGTCCAACTTATGCTCTCGCGCCACTACCTGTAATACAAATAAAACTGATTGGGTCAGGCTTGGGAGTCTGGTGAGCATATAGGGTTTTCAACCCACAATTAATAATTATATTTAATTTCACCAACCAACAATAACCCGATTACCCATTCCTGTAATCCTCACTTTACGTCCCTAAAACAACAACTATCATAAGGGACCTAATCTAGGATTTTTCATCAGGATGGACATTACTGCAAAGGGGTTTCCTCAACAATAGATGTCCTAAAGGCAACCATGAGGGGGATAGAGTAGACCGGTTAACACATCGTTCACAACACCTACAAGTTATGAACCTGCCAACGTTCCTACTGGACAGTCTAAAAAGAGTTTGTGGTCTTCATCCATACTCCGCTAGATGACTAGATCAACAACAACATCGAGGCCTCTCATCTTTTTATTTCATCACACACCAACTATTTACCCATGTTCTACCCAACATATTAGTAGATAAAATATACATATTTTATACATAGTTTAAAACTTGTATAGCATGTTCATTCAATAGTCATTCCAAATAACAGATGATACATATACACATAACATGTACTACCTCTGTCCTAAATTGATAGTCCACTTTTGACTTTTGAAGTCTTTTTTTCTTTAACTTTGACCTTAAATATTTTTGTTTTTGATAGATAATACTTGATGCAAAATATATGAATGGATTGTATTTTAGATGTTTTTTCATTGTTATAAGTTTTATCAAGTAATATATAACACAAATAAAAATATTTAAGGTCAAAGTTGAAGAAAAAAGACTTCAAAAGTCAAAAGTGGACTATCAATTTGGGACGGAGGGAGTATTTCATAGAGAATAAATCATATCTATGCGTTTAGAAGATATCAATAATACACTCACATAAAACATATGCCCAATACATTCAATCGATATAGTTGTATTAAAATCGTGTATATGAAAGGGACTATGCACTCACTTGATAAGATAATGCTAGGACAACACTACGACTCTTCAAGTAGTAACTCTTCGGTGAAACTGTGATCTCTTCACACACCGGGCTTTTCGCAGGCAAAGCTTCTACTTGGAAACTCTTTTCTTCTCGGGATCTTCGGTGCTTCGGGACTTGCTTCGGGTCTCAAGATGATACCGGGGCTTTGAGGGTATAACTTGCACGTAAATCGAGTAATATAGGTGAGAGAGAAGAATTTTAGCAACTGAACTTGACTGACCTTGTGTTCTATTTATAGGAGCTGAAAAACCATGCTCACGTCGTGAGCTCGAAGATGTCACTGCGTTCGTCATGGCCACTTGCCCTAGAAGACGTCCATCACCTGTTCACGCCGTGAACACTGTGCTCACGTCGTGAGCTCTGACATAGGTGGAAGTTCATGCCCCGATCTTCAAAAATTCATATCTTTCGCATACGAGTTCCGTTTTCAACGTTTTTTATATGCACACGTAGGTGTGATTATGCTCTACAACTCTCGTTTAGACTCTGTCGGCTAATTTTGATTTAACTTTTATTATATTATTTTTAGTAGGCCGGGATAGGAAAACTTCGTTAGAAATTCATAACTTCTTCATCTGACGTCCGTTTTCGTCTGTCTTTTTACTGTTGCATTACTATCGACGAGATCTTCGATTCTTGTTTCGATTGTTTCAGCTAGAAATCACTCGAGCTCGTATTCGAACTTTGGGTTGCATCCTGCTAAGTCGAAATTTTGAAAAATCATAACTTCCTCATACGAAGCCAGATTTAATGCTTAGCCTATTACAACATCATTAATGCCTAGCTTAAAAACACGGACGTGATATATATATATATATATATATATATATATATATATATATATATATATATATATTGCTTTCCTCATTATCAAGCTATGAACATTTTAAATGACTTAAACTTGTTTTCCAAGTCTTCATAAATCTGAACATCATTCCAACATCAGATCGAGCACCACTCAAAAAAAATTCCACTAGTATGTATATGTAAAAAACATACAAGAAATCGGTGCGATTATAAGATCACATCTGAAAAAATCGATTCAAGTAAATCAAACATTAGCATGTTATGTTTAGAAACCCTAAAATCGAATATGAAAATCTACGAATTCTTGGCTTTAGTGTTCTTCGAACGATCTCAAAAACTCTAAATTGAAAAGCGAACAGATAAAATTGAACCTCACCCTTATTGTCGAACGATTCCAGAAAAACTAGGTTCGTGTTCATGGAATGAAGCTGAAATTGAATCCTAGGTACAAGTTCTTGTTCTTGGATCAATTTCAGAACCCTAGAAATAAAAAATGGAAGCTAATGAGCAACTTGAATTTGAATTTGGCCTAGAAATTGAAAATTGAAGCTAACGAATAAGTTGAACTCGAAGTTGATGAACAATCTAATGTGCAACGACGTCATTGTTGAATATGACCAGACAATAGGAGATGCCAAAGTTGCTGAAAACTTATAACATATCATAATTCAATTTTTTTAACACTAAATACAAGTTCAATAGTAAATACTAAATACAAGTTCAATAGTAAATAACGTACAAACGAAAAGCAATTAAACATAAACAAATACGAAAAATTGTTAGCCTCTTAAATAATTTTCTCTTTAAACAAAAACTAATAAACCTTGGAGAATAAGGTATAAGGCCACCAAACAAACTATCATGCAATCCTGACGAATAACGTAAATTTATTGCAGAAAATAAACATATGTACAAACCTCTTATTATGAAATTTCACATTAAACTAAAAAAAACATCGTATAATCTTTATATTCGATCATACACAACTGTACATCTTTTAACCAAACCCGATAACAATCTATCACTAAACACCCAAATAGTAGCCACAAAAACCCGCTACACAAACTCTAGCAAACCTCAGGAGTCTGGGTGCCACCACATTTTCACGATTCCTCCCCTGTTTCCAAAAGCGATTCCGATTCCGACCCATTCCCACTCCCCCACGCTCTCTCCTTCCATATCTTCTCCACCTCATCAAAAGTCAACCCTTTGGTCTCCGGCACAAAAGCCACCACAAAACCAAACGCCGCCACAGAAATCCCGGCAAGAATCATGAAAGTCCACCCGGTCCCGACAGCATCAGCCACCGAGAGAAAGCTCTGAGCCACTATCAAATTCGATATCCAGTTCACAGTCGCCGACATTCCTCCACAAATTCCTCTATACGCTTCCGGATATATTTCAGAGTTTACAGTCCATGGAACCGGGCCCATACCCGGTGCAAAAAACGCGATGTAAAGAGCTAACCCTAGAACCGCAATCCAACCCACATTCGCAAAACCAGACGATTCAAGGAAAAACGCAACCGATAGGAGGATTAAAGAGAAAAATACGCCGGATAAACTGCTTAGGGCTAACTTCCGGCGGCCGAAATGGTCGATGAGGTTGATTCCGACGACTGTTCCGGCGGCGTTCATTAGCGCCACCACTAGTGATAAAAGAAGGGCTAATTGATTTGAACTGAAACCCGCCATTTGAACTATGGTCGGACTGTAGTACATGACTGTGTTGATTCCGGTGAACTGTTGGAACGCCTGAAGTCCAGCTCCGGTGAAGAACGCAAGTCTGATTTCTTTAATTCTAAAAACATCCATGTAACTAACAGCGTTTTTCCGTTGGTTTTCTTCCTCTAAAGCAGAAGAAAGTTGGTCGAGTTCTTCCTCTAATCGATATGGGTCGTATATTTTTGAAAGGACAACAATGGCCTCGGATTTGCTCTTCTGTGTAATATAAGAGATAATGTTAAGCTGAAGGGTAAAAACGGAAATTTGGATGTAAATGTTTTTACCTTCATGTAGAGCCATCTTGGAGACTCGGGTAAGAATAACATTAAGAAAAATTGAATAATAGCAGGGACAGCAGCTACTCCAAGCATCCATCTCCATGTCCCAGGAACCTGTTCACCACCATTTGTTCAATATATTATTATAACTTTGAACACAAATTCTAAAAATGTTGCAACATTTGCAAAAGGGCTGATTCGATTATTGATATATGATAAAAATGGATGAAAGTAAAGTGTAGATTGTTGATTAGGGTTATCATATTGGTGCTCTAAAGAAGATTGTCACTAGAAGAAAAAAACAGAGAGTATATATAAAAGCTAATGATGCATGAAGAACCACCTCCATTATGGTCAATCCAAAGAGACAGACATAGGGCGTATTTGGCATATACTGGTGTAAAATTATATAAAAATTAAAAGTTTTTATTCTCAAGGTAAACTTTTTTTTTTTTTTTTTTTTTTTTTTTTTTTTTTTGAGATTTTCTAAAAAGTTACAAGTTCTCAAAAGCTTAATGCCAAACACGCCCATAACATAACAGGAAACAGGAAAACTCATGTTATAAGTTTAAATTGATAAAAGAAGACTCCCCCTGTCTCAAAATAAATGCAACATTTTATTTCTTTAGAAAAGTTTCAATCATGGGATACAATTAATGGCATTGATGTGTAATTCAGAAATTTGATTAAACGTTGGTCTATTTTGAGATTGAGGGAGTAGATGTTTGAGTTAAATTAATGACATAGGTACGTAAGGTAAGGATGCAACTGAGAAAATTATGAGGTAAAAAAAAAAAAGAGTGATTTTTACGGCTATTATGCAAGCCCCAACTCAGCCTTGTAGCTGCCTCCTTGTAAGTTGAAACTGCACAACCAAAACCTTTCATGCAAACGATGCAAAGTGATAAACATGAGAGAAATAACCTCTTCCTTTTTGTATTGTTAAATCAATTAATATGCATCCCAAATAAAACCATGATGATATAATACAACAAAATTTTTCCATACACAACTATTTGTGTATTAAAGTGTTGTATTTGTGTAGAAATCACTTCTAAATACAATCAAGTGCATGTTGTGCACACAAACATTTAACCCTGTTCAACGGTTGAATGGAATATAGGATTAGTTCCATTTTTTATTTAAGAAAAAACTTAATTTTGTTTTTTGTATTACTTTTATTTTATTGTATAATAAAATATAATATAATCTTGTAAATTAATAATAATAATAATAATAATAATAATAATAATTTAAAACTGTAATTAAGTTAATTTAATAAATAAATAATTATTTTGTTTTATTATGTATTATTTTTTGGGAAATTGTCAAAACTACACAACCTATTATAGGTCAATAACCGGAAGAACAACTTGATTAATTTTGGACATATTTAAACACAATTATAATTTCAATCCATCCGAAAAAATCTTTCCAATTATTGAACGATCCTTATATTGATTCATTAACATTACCATTTAAAGCCTCCCATTATTCCAATTCATACCAAAAAAAAACCCTTTTATCAATGTTTTAATATCAAAAAAACACAACCTACTGTCTTACTATTATATTTATATATACATCGTATTGAACAAACACAACCTATTATAAACTTCTCTCATTAAAATCATCCCTATATTAAATATTTCAATAATGGGAGGGTTTTTATTGGCACAAAATTAGTACAGACGTATAACAAATTGTGCTTTTATGACATTTGCCTTATTTTTATGTAAAATAGTACGTCGATGTGACAATATTTAAACTTGAAAGATTCAGTGTCCAAGAAGCCTAATCCACATTAGAAGTGACATTTGGATATATCTATATAAGGTCATTTTCACTGATTTCATCATAGTATGAAAATAGCCATAGAAGCAAGAAAAAGCAAAAGAAAAGAATATGAATATGAAGACAAAATAAAGAAAGAGAATATGACCTCTGTGAAAGCAAGATTAACAAGGTAAGAAAGAAATTGTCCACCAGTGATCATAAGCACATTAGTGCTAACAAGACCACCCCTTATTTCCGATGGAGCTGCTTCAGCAATATACATAGGTGCAGTAACAGACGCCACCCCCACCCCCAAACCCACCAATAACCGACCCATTATAAGCACATATGGATCCGGAGCACCCGCCATAACCAAGGATCCCAAAGCAAAAATCACATCAGCAAGAAGAGTCGCTCTTTTTCTCCCATATGCATCGTTTATCCACCCACCAGCTGCAGCTCCTATCATTGCACCCACTAAAGCCATACTCACAATCGTCTCCTGTATATTATCATTATAAATTTTTTAATTTCATTTCAATTTTCAACAAAACTTTTCGACTTTTCGTACAACTGGTATACCTGTAAGAAACTACTTTCATCAACGGCTTTGAAATCATCACGGATGTACAAAAGGGCTCCAGATATGACACCTGAAACAGATCCTTTGTTTTTATGTCTTGTAAATTAACGACATGTATATATGCCTTATCCTTTTAACACATGGAGTTATCAAGTGATTCGAAGACAATATATGCAATCGCATCCTAATTGACGTAGACGTAATTCGTGGTTTGTTTACGTTTTTTGTCCAATTGAATTGACATGAAAAGAATTTGAAATATACACGAGACTATCTATTAATTTGGCTGAACAAAGAATTAAAACCCCAATCAGATTGCATGATTCGATCCACCATGAAAAGAATAGACAAGTATAGATGACTATATGTGTATGATATTCATGAAAAGAGGAAAGTAATTTACCTGTGTCATAGCCGAAAAGAAGACCACCAATTCCAGCAACTACAGTCAAACCCAATACGTATGTGTTGCTGAAATACGTTATTTTCTTATCAACGCCAGCATCTATGTACCCTGAACTCCCTGGAAACGATTCGATCGTCATCTATGTTAAACAAAGATGTAATTCCAGAAATACAAAACCTTGTTATGGAGTCGTGACTAAGATTCTGACACTTAATTCACACAATCAATCCAAAAACACCGTTATGACTCACTCACGCAATTAATCAAACACTTGGAGTGCAGAGATAAAACGTAAGAAAAAAGTTTACGCGTTTTCACGTTGTTGATTAATTTTGTTTCCAATTCACGAAATGCCTATTCTGTATCAAATAAACAATAGCCAATCGAGAAATTGGTAAAATCGGTAAGAAGTTGAGTGATTATATCAAGAAATGATGAAAGTTTTCTTGAGGTTTAATTTGGTAATGAAACGGCTTTTCAGAGATTCCGCAAATTGGGTAAACGGAGAAAATTTAGCGGATTATTCTTCTCGGACAACAATTGTCAGAAAATTTGTTGAGCATGTGAGAATTGACGACTACCTGTGAAACGCAGATAACGATTTTATAAAGTTCTTGGTGGAGAGAAGTAATCTAAAGTGACAGGCAGGTGAGTCACCTTTCATTTTCTTCTCCGTTGATTTAATTTCCCAAAAACACTCAAAATACCAAAATCGCCCATACCTTGCCCAATTTTTTTAGGCACCTAATCGGACAAATATCCATTAAAAGTGAAAATAAAAAGGGACAAGTTAGGTAGTTCAAGTGAACTTTATTGTATTTAATTTTTTCCCCCAAATCCTTAAAAATAATCAAGTTCAAGAATGTTATCTCGTGTATGTTATGTTACTTAACATATTGCATTACATGCAAACTTTCGTATATGAACACAAATAATTCTGAGTTTTTATGTTCAAGTTTGATTATTTTTATTAGTTTTTGTTGTGATCAGTCTATTCCACATAAAAGAAATATTTGTTATATTCAATTAATTTGACATCCCACATTAAAGAAATGTTTAGGGTGAGTAAAATACATGGGTAAATTGGAGAGTTGTATTTGAGATGGGAAGTGATTTATACACAATAATTTTTTATCATAAACAACAATTTATGCATTATAGAGTTGTACAGTATAATATTTTAAAACAATAATTGTTGTATATCGAGAAAAATTATTGCGTACAAATCGTCTCCCATTTGAAATAGTTGGTATTATAATTCTTTTAATATTTCGTAACTCTTTTTTTTTTTTTTTTTCTTGCAGCCTTGCATCTTATTTGGCTGTTTTTGTTTTTATAAAATTTAGCCGGTTCTAAATTAGACATAAAAAAAAAAATTGATCTATTCAAATTAGGTGGATCTCGATGTAGTTGGAAAATTTCGATACCATTGTGACCAAAAAAAATCTTCTCCGTTTATGAGGAATAATTAGTTAATATATTATTTATTAATATCCTTTGTTTTTCTTCAATCTAGAAAATTCCTTACGTATATTAATATATATTTTATTGGCCGGTTAAAAAAAAAATAAAAAAATAAAGAGGAAACAGAAAAACTTTCATATTTCCACGACAACAATTATGACTTTTGACTCAATAATTTTTCAGAAAATAAAAATCATATATTTGTTAAAACAATTAACATCATAATAAACAAATTGTAAGTCTTTAACCGGTCTAATTTTACAAAATTAATTTTTTTTTTTCGGTTTAATCATTTTTTTCTATTTAACTACTGGAATTGGTTTTTTCTTCAAAAAACTAGTACATAAAGTTTTATACATTAGTAACCGGCGTTTATTTGTTATTATCGTATTTTATTTGATTTTAAAACGTTTTTATAAGTAATTACAATTTCATTTTTTGGATTTTTTTTTTAAATACACATTTTTTTTCTCTGATCTATTAAAAGATAAATATATTCCGTAACAAGCATGTAACAATATCAAAAGCTATCAACTACCATTAATGTCTGAATATCTTTACTCCAACATGACCAAACACGTGTAATGCAGACAAAGAAGGCAATAATAACGACGTTAGGTCACGCGCTACCACTTATGGGTTTGAAAGCTACTCGCCTGCTTCCACCGTTACGTTTTGTTTGGTTTATAGCTATTTGTCTATCCTCAACCCTTCAACTCCTACACGCGCCTTTGCAGGTAGGTTGTCTCATTCGCTGCTGACGTGACAAAAGTTATGTCCACGATATGTTTCGATTTCAACTCAAGTTTTATCTTGTACGTCCCAGTCCATTTGCATACAGGTGGATGGACGTCAAACGTTTTCCATTTGTTAAAACAACTAGATTTTAGTTTTATTTGGCATTCTTTATTTAGTAATGAATTTGATCTATAGTTTTTTATTTAATTTATCAAGAATTAAATAGTTTCATTGGATTTATAATTTTTTAGGAAGCGTTTGACAGGGACATAACATAACAAAATAGCATGGCATGCAGCGTATAGGGATAAATAAGATTCGGTTTTACTCCATCCAAGAAGATGAAACAAATATAAATAAGATCCTTTTGACAAAAATAAAAAATAAAATAAAAAAAGAACAACTTAAATTGATTGTCACAACCTTATTTACGACAAACTATCGTCTACCCGATAATGTTGTATGTATCTTTTTTTATCATCATCATCATAAAAAACGAAGACTAAAATGTTAAGCTATGTGACAATTACAACCCAATTTTATTTAGGTTTTCGAGTTCATATTTACAACACCTCAAGAAGATTTCAATGGAATCAACAGAAACCAAGGTACACAAGATGTTGATCAATTAATTCCAACTGATTTCTACAAATGATTGAAGAACTTAAGCCTTATGACAACTGATGGTTGAGCCGCAGCCCTAAGCAACGAAACAAATCTAAAACTGAGTGTTACAACTCTCCTCCACTTAAATTAGATTTAGTCATCGAAATTGTTCCTTACTAACACCCATATCAAAACAAACAATTTGAGGAACGCAACCAAAGATTCTGCACATAAGTCAACCTTCCCAATACAACCGAAACCCAAACCAAAACTTCCACCCTGAAGAAAACAAACCTTAAGCTCCGCAAAACCACTTCTACCTTTCCGAGATCTGAAATCTATAATGGTCTGAGTCCCCGACAGACTGCCTATGTTGAAATATTACCATGCCAAAACCTCATCGAATGACTAACCAAACATAATACTTCCAACCCTGATTATCTTGATCTAACCTACAAAAACAAAGCCACTGACCATAACCAAGTGCAAAACTCTTATACTTAACAAAAGGATCAGATAATCCTTCGAGTAGAAGATTCATCCCTGCAATGGTTAGACTCAAACGAGAGCTGCACAATAGGGTCAAATCAATTACTATGAGATTATTTAATCCAACTGTAAGTGACTTAACACTTTCGATCAATAAGCTATTCCATACACATGAATCCTCAAATCACTACTTCGACCTGAAGCATCACACTGCCTCCTATTTGCTTTCCAAATGTAACCGCGACCTCCCTGGTCCCAACTTATCCGCCAACTGTCTAGAATACCAGATTCCTGCCCAGTTGCAAAGCCAAGGAACACCCTCACAGTTGCCCCACACGACTTCTGACAGAAAACTTCGACCGACAATTATTACCTGAACCATCACGACACTAACCTGATGTTAAACTGAACGCTACAGGACTAGCTGTAGTCTTATCCCATACCCGGTCTCCCACGACCTACCAAATATGGATTCCAAACATGTTGTGTCCCTCCTACAGCCTTGCGAACATACCCACCTTTGGCGTAAACTATCTGTAGAAATCCGTGAGCAAATCACTGATTTGCCACAATCTCATTGTTGAATAGGGAACGGTGAATGCTACGGGCCACCCCGCAGTCTTACAACACTTCCACACTAACTGCTAACTAGTGAGTGTTGTGGGCCACCCTACAGTCTTACAACACTTCCACACTAACTGATAACTAGTGAATTTTGTGGGCCACCCTGCAGTCTTACAACACTTCCACCTAACTGCTAACTAGTGAATGTTATGGGTCACCCCGCAATGTTACGACACTTCCACCTTGCTGCAACTGCCACCCAATTCCTTACCGCTAATCTATCCATTCGAACACATCCAGAGTCGAGCACGCACTCGAACCAACACCCGAGTTGAACTTGAGTCATGAATGGAACCCCCAACGCCTGATATCCAACACTGAGAGATGCGAACCCAATGTTAGGAAGTTTCCCAAACTCTCAACTCACACAATCCTTAATCTAAACAACCACTTGGGTCGCCTTCCTCCCCAATGGGTATGCGAAACTCATCCTAGTTTCATACCTGATTTTGACCTGAATACCTGAGCGATTCTCCCCCACTTTGACTCGACTAAGTCCTCACAACACACGAGAATTGAAGGATTCCCAATCCTTCTTACCCTCCAGTGGTCGAACCGTTGACAACCTACGCTTACCAAAGCTAGTGATCCATTACCAGCCAGACCCTATGATCGCCCAACCTCTGAAATCCTGAAGAGTACTCTTGAAATCTTAACCAGTTCGATACTCCAATTCACCTTCCATGATACTATACCAAATCCTTGAGTTCCCATGTTGGCGAGTAGGAGCCATAACCCTTACCCTGACTGACGAATCTTCACCCCAACTTCCACTCTCACAGAACCACTGAACTCTAACCGAACACGACCTATGCAAAAATACAATCCCCTTGAAACATCTAATGACTAAACAACTCATGCAACAGACACTGCTATCTTACTGCTACCACTCCTCTCCTAGCAACGGTAGTGCTTAAACCCAAAAGTCCTCCCATAGACAACCGCCAATCATACCAGAACAGATGATGAAACCACTATACCCTGACGATATTGAAGAACTAACACGATGAGGCTGACCATAGACCTTCCACGTAATACCCCTGAACCGATCTCGACCAAGAACCAGAATAACAACCGAACACCCTGCTTCACAAGATACGACCCCCTTACTGACCCACTACTGATTCATGGCATGCAATTGGCATATAACGATTCTTGAAAATATAACCCAAACATAAACTGAGAATTAAACCAGAGATAACGTTTACCCAAACCAATGCAAGATTCCGAAAAACATAAATACTGATAAGGACCAAAAAGGAAGCAAAAGGTAGTACGGGCCAAAGATTAAAACATGCCCAAGAATCCTCTGTTGGGTTTTTGGTATAATACAACATCCTATGGTACACATACAACCCTAAATACATTGGATCTATGTTTTCACTAATTATACATGCAAATGGTTTCCAAGGCATTAAACCTATAACTAGCATGCATTTGACATAAACCATATAATATACTAGTTAGGGAAACATACCTTTTATGTGACTTGAATTCTTGATGTATTTGGCCTTAAGAGCTTAACACCAATAGTATGAAATGCCTCAAATGGAATCACAACACACTTAGGACAAAGGTGGCTCTTGAGAGAGAATTCCATGCACCAAAACACCTCCATATTTCTCTAAGAAAAGAAGTGGTGATTTTGGCTATGGAGTAACCTATTTATATGTAGGATTCCAACGGTCATGCGTATAAACCATAATGCATACCCATGGGTTTTATGATCCATGGTTCATGTGGCCCAACTCTTTATGTATCCATACATAAACTTGGTCCAACATGGGTCATAAGCCCAACACATATAAATATAACTAATTATCATAATTAGTCCCCATACATTTAATTAGTCTCTTTTGATCACTAAATTAATTCCAAATTAATTCTTGATCGATACTAATTAAAACATATGATTTCATATTAATCTATTATAACTTATAATATATTAATTAACCATAAATAACCTTCTCTCAAAAGTCCATCCTAACAAAGTTGTCCTGATGATATGCAACCCAAATGGACCATGCTACTCTCGGGTCAAGTACATACCAATAATAGTTATGGGCTTAGACATCTAATCCAACAGTCTCCCACTTGGATAAGTCTAAAACTATTATTGCAAGTACAACTTCATAACCCAACTAGCAATCGTAGCTCTTAAAGTCGATCTCGAACTCTAAACAAATCAATAACGCGTCCATTAGATAAGGGATCATTCCTCCATTCTAGATATCATATGGACTGAGACATGGATTATAATCATTCTCTCTGTCCATTTGTTGTTTCCCGATTTCCGATTTATGACGACTGACTAATTGAACAAATCAAATCAGTCCTAGCCCGGCCGAGCACTTCTATTTGTCATCATTAAATCATCGAGGGGCCCACAGATATCGCTTTTATCCCGAAGGTAAAAGGAATGGATAAACTTCGACTCATATGGCTTGTTCTACTACTTGTTGAATCATACACAAAGGCACACTTTATAACATCGAGTTACCAATGCGTTTTTGTGCAATCAATGTATAACCAACTCATATCTCTAGGTTTGAAGAATATATAAGATATTATCGTCTCATGATCACTCGTGATAAAATCCATGAAGTGATTCCAATGAGCGCGGGTTGAATCCAATACTCAGAACTTATGAGCACTCATGAGTGTTGTAGCACCACCTTGTCCAACATCTTAGACCTCTACAAACCCAACCCATGACAGTCTTGATTCATATCTACTTCCAACATATGACCGACTGTGGATGGTTTGAATAACTTAGTCAATCAGAACAATGACCTAGTTATTCTGAAAGTCAAAACATGCAAAGTGAAACACAATAATAATCGAATCCAATATGGTCTCAGAACTTATGAATATAGATAAAACACCTTTTATTTATCACCATATGATTACACATTATTCATTGTATACTGTTTCAACTATCAACTTTATTCTTGAATTAAAACATTAGTTGTCCCATGCTCCAAGCATGTACACTATGTTTTCCTAAACACTAGTCATGCCACACACCAAGTATGCATACTATGTTTGTCTATGATCTTTACTTTGTGAAATAGATCAATTAAACATAACTCCAATGATTCTCATTTCACAGTCCCAAATCTTACTGTAAATGCAAGAATTTCAAATTCATGCCATTTACTGAAATCTATTAGATTCTAAACTTATATGCATTGATCCTCTTGTAATGAATATGCACACATTCACAAAGACATGGTAACAATCATTACAGAGTATTCCAAAGGAGATCAACTCCTTGGAAACATCCTTCTTGCATTAAGTTTCCTAATCATACAGATTGAATACTTTCTAACTTTGAAGCATTTCCATATTCCATTTTGACTATCACCTTTGAACAAGAGTTGCCTCCTTACAGATTATGTCAATATGGTCCTTCCAAAATTAATACTATACTTCTAACTGTCCTTGAGTAACCAATCTTTGGTAAACCTTAGATTGTCCTCAACAATTGCTTAATCATTTTAGTCATATCAATTTATAGACCTTTTTCCCTTCTTCATGCCCCAGGCATTTGGAAAAACTTAGAAAGAGTAAATATAACACATGTAATCGATCCTATATCCGAAGCATATGGGACACGATTCATGATGTCTCACATAAAGACTAAACCAGTCTTTTGCTATAATATTTCCATTTCTATTTGCCAAGTTCTCATAATTCAGATTATGAAAAGGGATGCCGTAATCATAATCGAATTTTAGAACGCAAATAATGAACCCATATATAGAATTTCCTTATGTTGAGCCATCCCAATATGAAATTCATATATATTCTTGACTAAATACGATTAAGACCTCAATCTAAGCTTTTAGATTTGAGATGAAGTATAATTTCCTCTCCCTTAATTATAGCAAAACAACTTTTTTAACCCCTGCAACCTCACGAATTGAAACTTTTGTTTTCTATAATTAACATTGCTAACTTGAAATACTTATCATAATTATCATGCTCCCACTAACATGATGATTATTAGCATAACACTTATGCTCCCACTAGCTTTGACATGTACCCAGAAATCAACTGAACTTCTAGAAATCAATACTTTATTGACTTTCTTACCAAAGTTCAGATTTTTGATACTAGATTGCCTTGATAAGACTTTATCAATATCATACACCTCTCTTAGATAGCTCACATGTGCATCTAAACAATTATGAATAGGGATTCCGTAATCATAATGTTTAGACCTTTTGTCATTCCCACAATTGCTATCTACTCAAAATCTACTTAGTGAAAGAGTTTCCTTACCATCATTTTCATGAATCGAAGAGAAACCTTATGACACTTAGATTTAATGGTGTATGTGTTCTTATCCATGTGAATTGTCAAAACCATAGTCACAAGTCAAGGATAGTGACAAATCCAAACTCATATGGATTGAACTTGTGCAATCTTAACTTCTTGCCACCTGGCAGCTCAAGGGCCTGCCATTGCTTCCAAGTAGTTATGCAAACAATTGAGAACATGTAGAAGTCAAATGTATAGCCAACTTAACTGGAATAGGCACAGAAATGTTAGCACGATAGGTTATAAACCCCTACTTGTGTGCTAGCGATGATATACAAGTTTTATTCTTGATTACTTCTTGAAACCTTTTTCAGGATCTTTTAGACTCCCACTGTCTCCTTGACCTATACGACTTTCTTGCCAAATATTCAAGAGCTAGTGTGGATTCTAATCAAGATAGACACTTAACACAATTAGCCTTAGTTGGTCTTTGTTTTATCCCAAACATCACAACTTACCAATTTCAAATGTACAAGAGTAGAAAACTTTTACTCTTACATTTGACAAGTGTTTTAAACCTTCTTTAAGACATGTCACTCAAGTTACGATCTTAGTATAACTCTATGAATTGTTTTGGAATGAAGTATGAATCATCTTCTTGATTTAACCACTTCAACAATTCATAACTCCTCTTCTTAACTATCAGAATGTACTTAGAGGATGAATTGTGATAAGGTCTCAAAATCATTAATATGACCTTAAAACATGATACTAAAGTACTCTCCCATCTTTTCAGATTTGAGAAACTTTTATCCTTCTGCCTAATTTGATTCTTCTTATTCGTTTTGTCATACATTGAAAATTTTCCAATGTTTCAGAATTATACTTAAGATTGTAAGTATAATCATATTTACTAAACCTTAGTAAATCAAGACGAATAGTCTTATCCATCTTTTGTGGTGGACTTTGACAAGTGCACAAGAAAGTGTATTTGATCCCTTAGTCCTTCTCTTGACTCACACATCCATGTGAACAACTAGTTAGTCTTAATTTTTCCAATGCTCGAAAGTTCTCATTCATCATACTATACAACTTGCATTATTCCAAGTTTCAGTCCAATTGAAACTTGGGTGATGAGAATCTTTCCTTATTTGGTAAATTTAGACACTACCACAAATGAACGAATCAAATTCATATTTCCAATATTGCTATAAACATACAAACATCAAGTTTTCATGAATGCCATTTTAAGGAGATAAAAATAAAGTAAAACAAACTTTTATTTATTTTTAAAATGTGGAAAAAACTTTTTCCTTACAATGTAACTTGAAATGAAAACTATGTTATTACTTGTTTCCTAGCAATCTATCATAACTCCTAAGAGTAGCTTAAGAATCCAATCTTCAATCAAGCGATAGAACTCCATCTTCGTGATCAGATTCAACATACTCTTTCTTTAAGTTTCCTTCACTTTTACTTTGATTCTTAAACATCAACATGTGACCCAGTCACATCTTGTAATAAGAATCTCAGAATAGAAACTTAACCGAGTTAGATAGTGGACCGTACCTGAAATAGAGTCAAACTTATTGAATTCACTAGCCTTATGATCTTTCAGGTAAAATTGACAGCTTTGCAACCAATGCCCTTTCCTTTTGGCAATAGGACCATATGGACCCTTAGGTAATAGTACATGGGACTATCTCAGACTTAGCCTTTCTCTTTACCATTTGGTCAACCGAGTTGACTATGGCCGATCCCTTTCCATTGGGAAGAGAATGCTTTTCTGGATTTCCTATGTCACTATTGTCCCTGTCCATAAAGTTTTGGGACGTTGATCTCCTAATCAAATTTGCTTTACTAGTACACTAAATCATTTCTGATTTAGCAACACCAAGCAAATAGATAAGATCATTAAGGGTCTTGTCATAGTCTGTTTCATAGGAGTCCCAAGGAACTCACTATGTGACTTAGAAAGTGATTGAACCACTAACTTTCTTAAGACTTTGACACCCAACTCTCCCGGCTTGTCAGTATGTGACTTCATCTCCAAGATGTGATCACACCTAGACCTTGCCTTGCCAATAGGGCTTGAGTGACCTTGAACTTGTGGGTTAGGCAGAATAATTGGAGGAGGTGGAGGAAGTGAAGTTACAAGATATTTGGGAAGATCATAGATGTCTGAACTAGACATCTTTTGGGAGATATTCAACATAGTTGATTTAAAGTCCTTAAAATAACACCCAATATGATATATTAAGGCTAGGACCCAACAAACTATTTTATAACTTGGAAGAGGGATGCCGTAATCCAAGCTATAGAATATTTGAAGGTAGGTGAATGACGATTCACCAATTTCCACCATGAAAAACGAAATAATTTATTAGGTTTTAATTGGATTTGAAACTCCTAGATCTTTTGAGATTCATTGAACTTTTCAATGGCATGTTTGTCACACCCCCGAACCGGACGGCGGAAACGTCCGAGGGCTATCGTGACTCATTGAATACCATCACAATGCATATACATGAAACATAACATTATACATCACCAACATTTGGAATGATACAACTGGTAGCGTTTACATTCATTACATTGTTCAAAACATTACATTCTCAAAAATAACTGTTTGACACTACTTAAACCACAGCAAAACGTCATAGAGTACAAATCATCCTTCACCTTATCTGTTACCTGAGAATACAAGTATTTTGAAAATGTCAACATATGAAATGTTGGTGAGTTCATAAGTAGTGTTTGAAATCCAATGTATTGTTTGAAAACCATCAGAAAATCCGATATTTTCTAAAAATAGAATAGTGTAAAAATATGTGATGATCCATGAGTATGCTTGTTTGAATTCTATAGATGTAAGCGCAAGAGTTGTGAAATTCGACCGGTAATTCATAATTGTACTTGTTGAAAACCCTAGGAAAACCCGACGTTTTCCTATCACTTTGCTTTACTTAGTTTGTGTACCGTTGTTTCGTTGCGTTAGAGGAAACCATTGAGCTCCAGAGGCATTGAGAATACAGTGGGTGGTGAAGTGTTGTGACGTGCGTTAATGAAAACGTCCAATCGACAACTTTACAAGCGATCCCTTAGGCGTCACTCGTAATTCTTCACACAACTCAATCCTCCCGGACTTGTGTAGTCCCACGACCGGAGGGAAGAAGAGAAGGTGCGAAACCCTCGGTATTTCCCCGCGTCGTTCAAGACCATTGCAATTGCGAAGGTCCCGAAGCCCAACCCGCAATCGTGAGTTACAGACTTTACTAGCAGCACTGAAGGACCCTTGGGGACCAGCAGCATGTTTTCCATTGAAAGTCCTTTTACGTTATGTCGGATCGGTAAAACCCAACACTTCGTAAGAGAGAGGTCTTCGGGCCTTAAGATCAGGTCATTGGGCTAGCTAGGCTCAACAAACAAGAGTTTACACTTTTGGGGCCCAAAGATGGTGCGTAGACGTCTGTGCACACTCGCATGTATAGTGACTTCCCAATCGTTATTAGTTATGAATCGTAATGTCGTAATGTCATAGTGTCGTCGTGTTAGTAGTTTCGGATTTTTATTGGTTCGAGACCGAACCAATTCGTTTGACAATGACTTTTGGTATTGTAATGTATTGTATTTCGTCGATAGGCGTGGTACCATCATTTGGTCAAATTGCATGTATTGAACTAGCCTTGAGGATTTTCTGTTTTCAGTCCCTCCTTGTTTGTAAAATTTACCCTTTTCACCCCTTTATTTAAAAACTTTCCGGTTTGGCCCTTAAATCAAATTTCTTGACATTTTAATGCCAAAAATTATTGAAATAAGTATTTTCCAGCATATTTTTCATAGAAAACAGCTTAAGTCCTTGAAATTGCAGTTTTCTCGGTTATAACCCCTCTTTTTCGCAATTTTTACATTTTTGGCCCAATTTGGAAAATTTTTGCAACTTTGGTCCTTTTTAAATTTGAAAAGCATTTTAAACCTTTGAAAAGTACATGGAACACTTATAGTCCACTGTTTTACAGAGAAATGCAGTTTTGGTCCTCCAAAACAGAAAATTTCGCATATTGGGCCTCATTGGGCCGAAAATGTCATCTTTAGCCCAATAAGCTTGGAATTTATGTTTTTAACCCTCCAAATAGTATATTTTCAGAAAATACATTATGTAAACTGTTTTGACTCATCTCACCCATCAGATTTCGAAATATTTCATTTTAGGCCCTTCAACGTTGTATTTTCAACATTTTATGTCAAAAAAATGAGTTTTTGGCCCAAATTAAGTGTTATCAAGCCATTTGGCTATTTTTCTTAGTATACTTTGCATGTAGTAGTATATTTTATGCTATAATGAAATACATATCTCGGTTTTTAGCATTTCATAACTAGATCTAGCATCAAAATCATACAAAACATACATATAAGCATAGAAATCAACCACAACATACACATAATGATGGATCTACACCTTTGCTTGTATTCTCCCCCACAAAAACTTATAAAAACCGAAAATAAGGGGGTATGAAACTCACCTTGGGTGTTGATTCGGTTTTTGAAGAAAGAATGGAAGAAATGAGGTGATTTTTGGCCTTTGCACTCCTTGATGAAGTTTTCGAGTTTATGGAGTTTTATAGAGTGCAAGATCACGATTTTTGCATGGATTAGGAAAGGATTTTGATAAAACAAGGAATACAAGTCATAGATCCAAACAAAACCTTACCTTAGATGATGACTAACTTGCAAGATCCTCTTGAAAGCTCCTAATTTTCGAGATTTTTGGAGTGGGGAGGAAGGAT
Organism: Lactuca saligna; assembly: GCF_052625555.1. NCBI lineage: Eukaryota > Viridiplantae > Streptophyta > Magnoliopsida > Asterales > Asteraceae > Lactuca > Lactuca saligna. The sequence continues at coordinate 65,707,734 of NC_136422.1, forward strand.
TGGTATTGAGTGATCTAGAGAGAATGGGATGGATTTTGTGAGTGTGTGTGTGTTGTGTTCGGCTGAGAGTGAGAGGGAGGAGAGGAGAGAGTGATTTGAAGTGATGTGCATACATGGAAGTATGAGATGTTGCACGGATGTCCATTAGGTAATAATGATGTGGCACAAGAAAGTCAAACCCTTCTCTTAGGCTTGCTTTGGGCCGAGAACATGGAAGGAGGAAGGAAAAATTTGGGCTTTTTGCTCCTAAGCCCAATATTAGAGTTAGTCTTAGGTATTTATTGGCCTCATAAAATAAAATTGTGATTTTTATGTTTTAATAAGCTAGGTTGGGTTAATCATGGATCAAAGCTTTCAATTTATTTCATTCTAGGCCCAATATGGCCCATAATATTGAAATAAATGAATGTGGGTCCAATTAGAGCCCAATTAGGGTTCTAAGCCCATGATAGTCCAATTGGAAGCTTATTGGTCCATTTGGATCCAATAAGGAAGTTCTAGTCCAAAATGGACTTAACAAGAACTTCTAGGGTTTTCCAATTGCTTGATGTAGTGAATTGGGGTTTAGTTTTCCATTGAGTAAGCATCATACATGCTTTTGAGTTTTTGATTTCAACATTTACTTGAGTATAGTGATTACAAGACATAAAATTTCTAGTTGTGACATCATCCCCCCGTTAGAGGGAATTTCGTCCCGAAATTCTGTTTGAAAGCTAGAATAGGTGAGGGTACTTTTGCTTCATTTGGTCTTCGCGTTCCCAAGTGAATTCTGGCCCACGCATTGCGTTCCACTGTACTTTCACGATCGGGATGCGACTCCGCTTAGTACGCTTCACCTCCCTGTCCATGATTTCGATTGGTTCTTCAACGAACAAGAGATTCTCATTGATTTTGATTTCGTCAAGGGGAATGACGAGTGTTTCATCTGAGAGACACTTCTTCAGATTAGAGATGTGAAACACGGGGTGTACACCGTTTAGCTCTGCGGGTAGTTGCAGTCTGTATGCTACTGGACCAATCCGAGCGACAATTTCGAAAGGTCCAATGTATCGCGGGTTCAGCTTTCCCCGTTTTCCGAAACGTATAACCCCTTTCCAGGGTGAGACTTTTAACAGTACTCGGTCACCGACCTGAAATTCTAAGGGCTTTCGCCGTTTGTCAGCGTAGCTCTTTTTTCGGTCACGCGATGCTTGCAATCGAGCTCTGATTTGAACGATCTTTTCCGTGGTTTCACGGATGATCTCCGGTCCCGTTAGTGTTTTGTCCGACGCATGCGTTCTTGCCAGTTGGGTGTCACCCACTTCAGCCCAACATAATGGTGATCTACATTTACGCCCGTACAGTGCTTCGAAAGGAGCCACCTTGATGCTCGAATGGTAACTATTGTTGTTTGAGAAATCGATTAAGGGTAGGTGGGTATCCCAAGACTTTCCAAAGTCTATCACGCATGCACGGAGCATATCTTCGAGCGTTTGGATGGTTCGCTCGCTTTGACCATCCGTTTGTGGATGATAAGCGGTGCTCATATCGAGGTTTGTTCCCATCGCCTTATGGAGTGATAGCCAAAATCGGGACGTGAACCTACTGTCCCTATCCGAGATGATAGATGTTGGTATTCCGTGGAGTCTCACGATCTCTCGAATGTATAAACACGTCAATCTCTCCATCTTGTACGATTCTTTAATTGGCAGGAAATGGGCAGATTCGTTAGTCGGTCGATTATTACCCATATGGTGTCTAATCCATCCGACGTTTTGGGTAGCTTGGTCACGAAATCCATAGAAATCCCCTCCCATTTCCACTCAGGGATTGCCGGTTGCTGTAACAATCCTGAGGGTTTTTGGTATTCCACTTTTACCTTGGCGCACGTAAGGCACTTACTGACGTAGGTCGCGATTTCCGCCTTCATGTTAGGCCACCAATAGTGTTGTTTAATATCCAAATACATCTTATCAGAACCGGGATGAATGGAGTATCGCGTCTTGTGGGCTTCCTTCATGACAACATCTCTAAACCCTCCAAATTTAGGGACCCAAATACGGTTCATGAAATAGTATACTCCATTCTCCTTTGCCTCCAGGTTCTTTTCCATTCCGTACTTCGCTTGCTCTATTTTCCGTTTTCATGGCCTCTGACTGGGCTACTGCAATTTGTGTGGCCAGGTGTGATTGAATGGTTATCGAGAGAGTTTTCGTACAACGATTAGAGTACTCCTTCCGACTTAATGCATCAGCTACCACGTTGGCCTTGCCTGGGTGGTACTTAATCTCACACTCATAATCGTTTAGCAACTCAACCCATCTTCGTTGCCTCATGTTTAACTCCTTTTGGTTTAAGATGTGTTGGAGACTCTTGTGATCCGTGAAGATGGTGCACTTTGTACCGTAAAGGTAATGCCTCCAAATTTTTAGGGCAAAGACTACAGCTCCCAACTCTAGGTCATGGGTCGTGTAGTTTACTTCATGCGTCTTTAGCTGGCGGGATGCATAGGCTATCACTCTCCCACGTTGCATGAGAACGCAACCTAAACCCTGATTTGACGCGTCGCAGTAGACTACAAAGTCTTCCGTTCCTTCAGGCAGAGATAGTACAGGTGCGCTACAGAGAGCTTGTTTCAAGGTTCGAAACGCGATCTCTTGTTTGTCTGTCCATTTGAATGGTACGCCCTTTTGCGTAAGCGAGGTAAGTGGCTTGGCGATCTTAGAGAAGTTTTGAATGAACCTCCTATAGTAGCCTGCTAATCCCAAGAATTGACGAATTTCCGTGGGCGTTGTCGGGATTGCCCATCCTTCTATAGATTTGACCTTAGAGGGATCCACATGGATTCCATCTTGGCTGACTACATGACCTAGGAAGTTCACGCTCCGCAGCCAGAACTCACACTTGGAGAGTTTGGCGTAAAGTTTTTCTGATCGTAGAGTTTCTAAGACTTGTCGGAGATGTTGGCCATGCTCTTCCTTGCTTCTAGAATAGACGAGGATGTCATCGATAAAAACAATGACAAAGTTGTCGAGGAACGGTCGGCAGATTCGATTCATTAGGTCCATAAATGCGGCAGGGGCATTCGTTAGACCGAAGGGCATTACGACAAATTCATAATGTCCGTAGCGAGTTCGGAAAGCGGTTTTTGGGATATCCTCTTCCCGGACTTTGAGTTGGTGGTATCCGGACCGTAAATCTATTTTAGAAAAACAACTAGCCCCCTGGAGCTGGTCAAATAGGTCATCGATTCGTGGGAGTGGGTAGCGGTTCTTGATTGTGAGTTTGTTTAACTCTCTGTAATCGATACACAATCTAAAAGATCCGTCTTTCTTTTTGACAAAGAGAACCGGAGCTCCCCATGGCGAGTAACTAGGTCGAATAAATCCCTTATCCAAAAGTTCGCTGAGTTGGCTGGATAATTCCTGCATCTCGGTAGGAGCCAACCGGTAGGGTGATTTAGCAAGAGGAGTTGCTCCTGGAATAAGGTCGATTCGAAACTCAACCTGTCTCTCTGGGGGTACTCCCGGAAGATCTTCAGGAAACACGTCCGGAAATTCACATGCTATGGGAATGTCTCGAACGTTAATCTCCTCCTTGGTTTTATCCACCACGTGAGCCAGGAACGCCAGATTGTTCCTTCGTAGATATTTTTGTGCTTTGATACACGAAACGAGGCGAAGGTTCATGCTAGATTTGTCTCCGTAAATTACTAGGGTTTCGTGATTTGGAAGACGAAGACGGACGGCCTTCTCATGGCACATAATTTTGGCATGGTGGGGGCTTAACCAGTCCATGCCGATGATCACATCAAAGCTCCTAATTGACACTGGCATTAGATCTATTCGAAAAACGTGTTGATTAAGAGTTAGGGTACATCCGGTGTAGATTTCCCCAGTGGGTTCGGTTTTCCCATTGGCCATTTCCACCGTATAGGTTTCATTTAGCTTTTGGGGCAGTTGTTTTAATAAGTGCTTAAACTTATTGCTTACGAAACTTCGCTCCGCTCCGGTGTCAAATAAGATGCATGCATATGCGTGGTTTAAGAGAAACGTACCGGTAACAACAGAGGGGTCTTGAATAGCCTCACTCTGACCCATGGTCAACATCCTTCCTGTTCCTCCATTTCTTAAATTGTTGTTGTTGGGACAGTCTCAGCGGATGTGTCCAGTCTTCCCGCATCCGAAGCAGGTGTAGCTAGGCCCTGCGCTATTGCCACTGGCATGGGCGTTGTTGTTGTTGCGAGGGTTGTTGTTGTTGATTCCCTGATTTTGGTTATGGGGAGGGTAAGCCTTGCAGTACTTTGCGGTGTGACCCCTTCGGTTGCAACTGGTGCATTGAAAATCCTTGCATTCTCCATAGTGATGGAAACCGCACTTGTTGCATTTGGGAAGATTAGCGGAATAAGGTTTGGAAGCATTTGAAGTGGCTGAGGTTGGAGCATGTGGCGCGGCTGGAACCGATGTGGTAACAGCATTAACCGCCACTGTCTGCTGCTTCTTGGAGGTGTCGGGGCCCTGGCGCCCCTTCCTCTTATTGTTCTTTCCCCTCTTGCCATCTCCTTCCTTCGTCTTCTCAGCCTCCACTGGCTTCTCTCCCTTTTTGTTGTTATGGTCGTACAACCTTTTTGCCAATCTCTTTGCACTGTCAAATGTTTCGGGGTTTGCAGCTATCACATTCCCTTGAATTGGTGATGTGAGTCCCCAGACGAATCGCTCAATCTTCTTTCCTTCCGAGGCGATCATACCCGGGCACAGCAGAGATAGTTCGCTAAATCTCGATATGTAGGCATCGATATTCGCGTTCTGCACAGTGAGGTTCCATAGCTCTTGTTCCATCTTCTGTATTTCGCCTCGTGGGCAGTACTCTGCCATTAAAATTTCTTTCATCTCTGTCCACGGCATAGAGTTGGCTACAGGGAGCGTCATGGATTCTACATGTCCGTTCCACCAGGTGAGCGCTTGATCCACAAAAGTGCAGGCTGCGAACTTCACCTTCATGTGCTCAGGGCAGTCGCATATCTCGAATACCGACTCCACCTTTTCGATCCATCGCTTAAGAGTGATCACCCCTCCAGTGCCATTAAAAGTTCGTGGTTTGGCATTTGTGAAGTCCTTGTAGGTACATGTCTTGGTGGGTCCTTGATTCATTCCATTGTTTGAACTTCCGGCTCCTTGCCCATTGACTCCTCCATTGTTCCCTTGTTGAATTTGCGCAATCGCTGCAGTGACTGCTGCAGATACAGATGCCTGGAAAGCGGCTGAGTCAACTTCAGGTGGGGTTGGTCCTGGGTTTCCGCGAGCAGGTCGGGGAGGCATCTTTCTGTCACAATAAGGAAAGATGTTGAGGGTATGTTGTTTCGGTGAGGTCGTGATCCTACTGACTAGGTGCATGGTACGAACTTAAACACTACTACCATTGACCAATCAATAATAATTTCTCAACACATAGCAATTTGCAATATCGTAATAAAACACGTAAAAATTTATTAATATTATCCGCATTTGATACATGAAAATTTGCTCGTAGGAGCATACATGAGTGATACTAGTTCGACAGCATAACGACTCTATGAGTAGTGTAGTCACTTAAACATAGAGTCGGAGTACATAGCATATTTCCTAACGATCTACTAAGATAAGTCTATCCCTAACCGCGATGAGCTGCGTCCTACTATAACGGTGAAATCATATGCCGAAGTGCTGAGCCAACAGCTGAGCCATCTCAGTCATGTCTACAATGACATCATCCCTCTCCAGCTCTGCTTGCACGGCACGTGCTTCCATGGCGAACAGTTGTTGCCGCAAGTCGGCAATCTCGGCTTCTGGGGAGCGATTTTTCCTCACGGGATTCACTGGTGGGATGTGGTGATCCTGTTGCACTTCGCTAACAGGAGATGCGACGTGATCTATATCCGGGGCCTGATCCTCCCCCATGTCGTCGTCGGTCTCCTCGAACTCGTAGTCGGTGTCCATGTATTCGTCAGGTTCAACGCCGTGGACTCCCTCCTGATTCCCCTCTGGTTCATTTTCGAGTATCCCGTGTGCTCCTAAGGCTTGGTGAAACTGAATGCCCTGATGCTCTTCTTCCATGAAGACTGGGAGAAAGTATACGAATAAGCTATCACTTTCCTATGACCCTACCGCTATTGCACAAGCTAAACAGGCGTTCTCTTTTCGGTGGTAGGGGTATAGTTTTAGGTTCCCTAGAAATCCCGATCTCATCAGAACGTGCGTTAGTTATACTTTGGAGAGAGTGTAGTTGATCAGGCTACATCCACTCCTTGGTACCACTAAGAACAGTCCTGAATTAACCGAGACACTAGTGTTATTTTTGTTTGGTTCGGCGTTAGGCTCCTATTCCTAGTGCAAACAAGGGTGTTTTATTTACTTGTTTTGTTCAGAGTTATGTTAGTCCCTCTTTTTGGTTTATAGTTGCATATCCATGTGTGGCTAGATATGCTAGTTCACTATAAACAAAGCTCTGATACCAACCTGTCACACCCCCGAACCGGACGGCGGAAACGTCCGAGGGCTATCGTGACTCATTGAATACCATCACAATGCATATACATGAAACATAACATTATACATCACCAACATTTGGAATGATACAACTGGTAGCGTTTACATTCATTACATTGTTCAAAATATTACATTCTCAAAAATAACTGTTTGACACTACTTAAACCACAGCAAAACGTCATAGAGTACAAATCATCCTTCACCTTATCTGTTACCTGAGAATACAAGTATTTTGAAAACGTCAACATATGAAATGTTGGTGAGTTCATAAGTAGTGTTTGAAATCCAATGTATTGTTTGAAAACCATCAGAAAATCCGATATTTTCTAAAAATAGAATAGTGTAAAAATATGTGATGATCCATGAGTATGCTTGTTTGAATTCTATAGATGTAAGCGCAAGAGTTGTGAAATTCGACCGGTAATTCATAATTGTACTTGTTGAAAACCCTAGGAAAACCCGACGTTTTCCTATCACTTTGCTTTACTTAGTTTGTGTACCGTTGTTTCGTTGCGTTAGAGGAAACCGTTGAGCTCCGGAGGCATTGAGAATACAGTGGGTGGTGAAGTGTTGTGACGTGCGTTAATGAAAACGTCCAATCGACAACCTTACAAGCGATCCCTTAGGCGTCACTCGTAATTCTTCACACAACTCAATCCTCCCGGACTTGTGTAGTCCCACGACCGGAGGGAAGAAGAGAAGGTGCGAAACCCTCGGTATTTCCCCGCGTCGTTCAAGACCATTGCAATTGCGAAGGGCCCGAAGCCCAACCCGCAATCGTGAGTTACAGACTTTACTAGCAGCACTGAAGGACCCTTGGGGACCAGCAACATGTTTGCCATTGAAAGTCCTTTTACGTTATGTCGGATCGGTAAAACCCAACACTTCGTAAGAGAGAGGTCTTCGGGCCTTAAGATCAGGTCATTGGGCTAGCTAGGCTCAACAAACAAGATTTTACACTTTTGGGGCCCAAAGATGGTGCGTAGACGTCTGTGCACACTCGCATGTATAGTGACTTCCCAATCATTATTAGTTATGAATCGTAATGTCGTAATGTCATAGTGTCGTCGTGTTAGTAGTTTCGGATTTTTATTGGTTCGAGACCGAACCAATTCGTTTGACAATGACTTTTGGTATTGTAATGTATTGTATTTCGTCGATAGGCGTGGTACCATCATTTGGTCAAATTGCATGTATTGAACTAGCCTTGAGGATTTTCTGTTTTCAGTCCCTCCTTGTTTGTAAAATTTACCCTTTTCACCCCTTTATTTAAAAACTTTCCGGTTTGGTCCTTAAATCAATTTTCTTGACATTTTAATGCCAAAAATTATTGAAATAAGTATTTTCCAGCATATTTTTCATAGAAAACAGCTTAAGTCCTTTAAATTGCAGTTTTCTCGGTTATAACCCCTCTTTTTCGCAATTTTTACATTTTTGGCCCAATTTGGAAAAATTTTGCAACTTTGGTCCTTTTTAAATTTGAAAAGCATTTTAAACCTTTGAAAAGTACATGGAACACTTATAGTCCACTGTTTTATAGAGAAATGCAGTTTTGGTCCTCCAAAACAGAAAATTTCGCATATTGGGCCTCATTGGGCCGAAAATGTCATCTTTAGCCCAATAAGCTTGGAATTTATGTTTTTAACCCTCCAAATAGTATATTTTCAGAAAATACATTATGTAAACTGTTTTGACTCATCTCACCCATCAGATTTCGAAATATTTCATTTTAGGCCCTTCAACGTTGTATTTTCAACATTTTATGTCAAAAAAATGAGTTTTTGGCCCAAATTAAGTGTTGTCAAGCCATTTGGCTATTTTTCTTAGTATACTTTGCATGTAGTAGTATATTTTATGCTATAATGAAATACATATCTTGGTTTTTAGCATTTCATAACTAGATCTAGCATCAAAATCATACAAAACATACATATAAGCATAGAAATCAACCACAACATACACATAATGATGGATCTACACCTTTGCTTGTATTCTCCCCCACAAAAACTTATAAAAACCGAAAATAAGGGGGTATGAAACTCACCTTGGGTGTTGATTCGGTTTTTGAAGAAAGAATGGAAGAAATGAGGTGATTTTTGGCCTTTGCACTCCTTGATGAAGTTTTCGAGTTTATGGAGTTTTATAGAGTGCAAGATCACGATTTTTGCATGGATTAGGAAAGGATTTTGATAAAACAAGGAATACAAGTCATAGATCCAAACAAAACCTTACCTTAGATGATGACTAACTTGCAAGATCCTCTTGAAAGCTCCTAATTTTCGAGATTTTTGGAGTGGGGAGGAAGGATTGGTCTTGAGTGATCTAGAGAGAATGGGATGGATTTTGTGAGTGTGTGTGTGTTGTGTTCGGCCGAGAGTGAGAGGGAGGAGAGGAGAGAGTGATTTGAAGTGATGTGCATACATGGAAGTATGAGATGTTGCATGGATGTCCATTAGGTAATAATGATGTGGCACAAGAAAGTCAAACCCTTCTCTTGGGCTTGCTTTGGGCCGAGAACATGGAAGGAGGAAGGAAAAATTTGGGCTTTTTGCTCCTAAGCCCAATATTAGAGTTAGTCTTAGGTATTTATTGGCCTCATAAAATAAAATTGTGATTTTTATGTTTTAATAAGCTAGGTTGGGTTAATCATGGATCAAAGCTTTCAATTTATTTCATTCTAGGCCCAATATGGCCCATAATATTGAAATAAATGAATGTGGGTCCAATTAGAGCCCAATTAGGGTTCTAAGCCCATGATAGTCCAATTGGAAGCTTATTGGTCCATTTGGATCCAATAAGGAAGTTCTAGTCCAAAATGGACTTAACAAGAACTTCTAGGGGTTTCCAATTGCTTGATGTAGTGAATTGGGGTTTAGTTTTCCATTGAGTAAGCATCATACATGCTTTTGAGTTTTTGATTTCAACATTTACTTGAGTATAGTGATTACAAGACATAAAATTTCTAGTTGTGACAATGTTTCAATCTCGAGTGTGCCCTTCAGGCTTTGTGACTGGGATGCCGAGGATCACAAAACAAGGTGTGAAGTAACCATGCAAATTACTTGGCACCCTTAAGTGTTTACCCCCCAATCGATGTGCCGGTTAACCACACACGCTCCATCGGTACTATGATAAACATTAAGTTACCCTTTGCCTACCTTGTTAAATACGGGTTAGTGTGTCGGTTAACCACACACGCTCCACTAACCGACTTAAACAAAGTGCAAAGTGTAATTTCATGGATTAACACCTTATTCACATTTTCCTAAGTAACTAAGATTGGGTATTTATAAAAGGTTTAGTTACTTAGTATTATCATTAATACTTTTAATGAAGGGAGAATTATATTCCTTGTCCTACCCATTCGACTAACGACCCTCCACCGGTCAAGGAAGCGGTGAGTGAGAGTGGACACCCATTAAACTGCCATTTCATAGGCAGTAACCTTATACCCCCATTATAGATCGGCTTCGTGAATGAGGCCTACTAACGGTAAGACTGACTTTACTCTTATACATATATAAGAATATTATTAACTTATAATATTATAAAGTATAAGGGTTGAATTTTAACTTTTAAAATTCTAAGGTCTAGTTTGGATTTAAAGTATACATGGGGGGTAACTTTACAAATTCCAAAACTTGAGGACAAGTTTTGAAACCTTTCAAAACTCTTGTCTTTTTCATAACTTATGAGTTTAATTAAGGTTTAATGAAAAAAAAATTCAAGTTCCATAACTAGAGGACAAGTTATGGAAGACATTAAATCATTTAATGATGACATTAAAAATAGAGACTCTTCTATTTTCATAACCTATGAGACTTAATGACACTTTAAAAAGAAAAACTCTTCACTTTCCATAACTTGAGGACAAGTTATGGAGTTCATAAAAATCATTAAGATCAAATATTTCAATTAACACAATAATCAAATAATTTTTCTATGATCTAGATTAAACTCATAAGTACAGATAATTCACATCTACAATTTTCAAGAAAATAGATAATCATATAAACAAATACAAATCTTGAAACTTTGACAATTATCCTTTGAAGACTCTTGGACTTCATAACCTAAAGAGTTAATAAATGAGACATTTCACATCCATAACTTATGGAAGTTTCAAAACTCTTAAGATCATAACTTTAAAAAAACTTTTGAGTTCCAAAATTTTATAACAAAATTTATAACTCCTTAAAACCACTTAGATCAAACTTTTAAAACAAATAAAATAATCATATCATTCTATCTTTTAATAAATTGACCTAATTCAACTCTTGTAGTAAAGTGACTCAAATTTTACAAATAATTAGTTTTTCATAAAATCAAGTAATTATCATAAAATTTGACAAACTTCATGTTTTTTTTTTCATGAACATGAAAAAAATACATTTGCATCAAATATAGTAGAAAACAACCTGGCTCTGATACCACTGTTGGGTTTTTGGTATAATACAACATCCTATGGTGCACATACAACCCTTAATACCTTGGATCTATGTTTTCACTAATTATACATGCAAATGGTTTCCAAGGCATTAAACCTATAACTAGCATACATTTGACATAAACCATATAATATACTAGTTAGGGAAACATACCTTTTATGTGACTTGAAGTCTTGATGTATTTGGCCTTAAGAGCTTAACACCAATAGTATGAAATGCCTCAAATGGAATCACAACACACCTAGGACAAAGGTGGCTCTTGAGAGAGAATTCCATGCACCAAAACACCTCCATATTTCTCTAAGAAAAGAAGTGGTGATTTTGGCTATGGAGTAACCTATTTATATGTAGGATTCCAATGGTCATGCGTATAACCCATAATCCATACCCATGGGTTTTATGATCCATGGTTCATGTGGCCCAACTCTTTATGTATCCATACATAAACTTCGTCCAACATGGGTCATAAGCCCAACACATATAAATATAACTAATTATCATAATTAGTCCCCATACATTTAATTAGTCTCTTTTGATCACTAAATTAACATATGATTTCATATTAATATATTATAACTTATAATATATTAATAAAGCATAAATAACCTTCTCTCAAAAGTCCATCCTAACAAATTATCCTGATGATATGCAATCCAAATGGACCATGCTACTCTCGGGTCAAGTACATATCAATAATAGTTATGGGCTTAGCCATCTAATCCAACATCCTCCTCCCATAAGCTTCTTAGATTCTCCAAGACTCTCCCTGATTCAAGTATGGATCATGTGCTTTCAGTAGTACGGGCCCAATACTACCTTTCACACATATCCATACTTTCCTTTGCAATCATCCCGAATCCTTTAAGTCACCTTCTCAAATCAATGCATCAAAACCCACTAAACTACACCACTAAACCCCCTGAAGTATATCCTAGGCTCTCCTAGGTTACCGACATCACCCTGCCCTCAGCTACTGAAGGATTCCCATTAATGTCAACTAGCTACCTCATGAATATAGTCACATGCAACAAATATCAGATAATCCTTCAAGTAAAGGACTCAATCCTAAAATGGTTAGACTCAAACGAGAGTTGCGTAATAGGGCCAAGTCCATCACTCTGACATTATCCAGCCTGTACCACATGCGACTTAGCATATTCACTTAGCAGTCAATTTACATCACTAAGAGTCCCACAAAGCACTAAGCAAGCAGCATTCAGACAATGAAAAAATCTAACCAGATTATTCTATCCACTCATATGGAATCCATACTAGCATGCAATTCTAAAGCTCATACAATCAAGCATATAAAGATATCTCTCCTATCATATAATACTAAGTAGATCCTTAGCCCTAATCTAGCATGTAGTTCACTTAATTAGATCATATAATATAATAAACATGTATTGGTATTTTGGGAACCACTTACTTGAGCTTGGCCGATTGCACACATCACACCCCTTTCTTTGGTTAGAAATTCCTTTTCAATTAGATGTTTATTTTATAAAAAATTTCGCCAAACCCTTAATTTGAGTTTAGGCACACCTGAGAGTATGCCCAAATCTCTCAAACCAAGGCTCTGATACCAACTTGTAACATCCCAAAAATCAAGGATAAAAATTCCAGTTTTATTATAATCAAAACATAGATGTAACGTGATCCAAACATTTAAAAACATTTCTAAGTAACACAATTATCACAGTTGAATCCCAAAATCACATATTGCAAAAAACACGGGTGTATGTGCTGCGATCAAGTCAGGCCCTTCACTTCTAAACTAGAAGTACTTGAAACCAAACCACAAACTGTAAGCACGAAGCTTAGTGAGTTCCCCAAATACCACATATAACACAAACATACTGTCAGGCATATCTGTGTGCCCGACCTACCCTGTCGAGCATATCTGGGTACCCGACCTACCCTTGTCAGGCATATTTGGGTGCCCGACCTACACTGCTAGGCATATCTGGGTGCCCAACCTAGCCTCCAGTGTATTTCAACCAGTTACGGGGTCTATTTCGGCTCCTACCACTAACACATAATATCACACATAAATCACATAATCATCAAGCAATACATAAACGATGATAATTATTACACATAAAACCATCATATCATGTAATAAATAAGGGGCCGGCCTTGGTGCCTTCGACCCGTAACTTTCACGAAAGGAGACACACCTCGAATACAGAAGCTCACTAAAAGAAATCCCTAGCTATTGCTCTGACGACTTTCCGGGATATTAATACTAAAATAACACCCAATTGACAATTGGGTTCCTAAACCAATATCCATAATCCATATTTGGTCTAAAATGACCATTTTACCCCTAACCAAAACTGAAGCCCAAGCCAAAAACCAAAAGGCCCAAAATTACAAAATTCATAAAATCCCACTAATGGCCAAATTTTCCAAATTAGACCAAACCCCGATATGGGTCTTATCCAAAAGCCCAACAATTCCTAGGTCAATAAAAAATTTCAGAAAGCCTAAAGACACCACGAGGCTCAAGCCCATTGGTCCCACAAAGGCCCAAATCCATTGGGCCTACAAGATCCAACAAAGAAATCCCATAACCTAGTCTAAGAAGGTGTCCAACTCCAAAAACAATTCCTTAGTCCAGAAGTCTAACTTTTAAGGCCCAAGACCCAAATCCAAGGCGCAAAAGATGACAAACAAGCCCAAAATGGCACTGGGCCATGTAAGTTGGGCGTACACACTGGTATGCTGACCGTATTCCCGAAGTCAACAGTATGTGGGGCGTACTTACGTTTACGTGGGGTGTGCCCGCTATTTCTCCAAAACTTACTTCATGACTTAATCCGTTAAGTCCTTCTATAAAAACCTCAGAATACCTTCCAACTAAGCTTTTAATGCATAAAGTCGGCACCTTTATGCATTTACATGACTCAATGGGACCCAATAACCATTTTATGAACTTATAACCTCAAAACTGCTAAGAGTGGCAACTCAAAGCTCCTGAAGTCGTGTCCGACCACTAGATCTTGCTCATGAGGTCAAAATGGGACCAAAACCCACATAATATTAGATCTCAAATTCTAATGAGCAAGCTAAGAACTTTTTACCTTTAAAGAGCTGGAAATGGAGCAAAGCGTCGAGATCTAGAAGCCTTCCCTTGAACCACCACCTTACACCAAGCTTCCACTTCTTGAATAATCATCAAAACCCACCAAAGATGCACAAAAAGAGCTCACAACACTCTTGGATGAGGCTAGGGTTCGATATTTGGGTTGGAGGGAAATGGAGGATGAAAGAGGGGCTAACACCTTGGATTTAAGGTGTTTGAATAGTGAGCCAACCCTAAAATTTAGGGTTTTGGGATCCTGCACACTACGCTGGGCGTAGTTATAGTACATTGGCATACAATTCAAAAACCCACGTCCAGTTTTCCAATATTACACTAGGTATACCCCAACTTATTCTAGGCGTACACAGCTAAACACACGCATGCCACCTTTGCATGTATGGGACCGAAATGCAAGCTTTTTCCATGAAGGGCCAAATTTGCGAATAACTTCAAAATACCATAACTCCCTCATCCTAGGTCCGTTTCCAACGAACCTTATATCCGCGAAAAGGTGGCGAGAAGCCTTATGCTCCTAATAACACACTCAAACCTTTAAACCTCCCGAACAAAACCCAAAATCCATAAAAGATCAAGATATCTAATTACGATTATACTTGGCCTCCGACCACACAATCGAACACTTGGATCACTTATACTAAGACACCCACATCCGAATTGGGCCAAATCCTTCCTTTCCCAAGGCTCTAAGCAAGAAGGCGACAAAAGACCATCGGAGCGGCCTCCTATCACCTCCGTCACCATTCCTGTTGCAGCTCCAAGCCACCACCATCACCACCGTTTGGAGCAGCTACTCCACCCTGTAAGCTTCTCCACCCATTGATTCGGTTCTAAGTCTTCATGCATTACCGATAGTCACAAAAGAATTTACATATTTTTTTTCTTTCTTTCTTTCGATCGGGAGCGAAGAACACTGGAGGTATACCCTCCTGTGTACGTAAATGTGCAAAGCCTACTGTTCAAACTCCCTTTCCAAATAAACACAATGTATCTATTTTTTAAAATGTTTACAAATATAGTCCAAAGCCATTAAAACTTCAATTAAAATTGGCAAAATCTACCCTATGGTGGAAAAACCCTTTCAAATAGATACAAAACTTTCAAACAAAATAAAAAAAATTTATTTGTAAATAATATTGAGATATTTTACTAGATGAATTTTAGAATAATTTTTTTAGAAGCTATTAATTTGATTTCAATTTTAATAAAATTTTGGATTTATTTGAATATTTTGGAAGATAATAAATTTATTTTTAATTTTTTAAATAATATTTATTTAAATTGGTTATTTAAATAAATTTTGGAATAATAAAAACTTGTAAAATTAATAAATCATTATACTTAGTCTAAATTCCAAGTCACTTCCAAATATTAATTTATAACAAAATTTTCTAGGAAATCGGATTAACCCCAAAAATTACGACCTCTCAACAACACATCCCGATTTTCAGAACGACTCGATAATCACTCGTTAAGGTGAGTGTTACGACCCCTCTTTTGTATTTACTTATTTTGGGGGAGAGTATATGTACTAAGTATTATAAATTATATAAAATGTTATTATAATACCTTTTAACTACTCACGGTATGGGGAATTTGGTTTAAATGGCCGCATATGATTGTTGGATTTCAGAACAACTTAAATGCCAAAATGGTCATGCCCTCCGGTGTTTCATGTCTGACCCATGTCTGTACATAATAGTTGAAAAGTATTGTTTAAGACTTATATCATAGAAGTAAAACAATGTTGCTCATAGACTTCAAGTATGTTATGTGGTTCAAAAATACGGCTATTGAAATAACATATGCCTTTTATTATGAAATTTATACAAAGAATATACTTAGTTAAGTACCTTATATTATATATGCTTAAATTCTATACAAATTCATATTTCCTAATACTTTTAGGCTGAGAGATTTTTCAACTACCTTAGTTAAGGGCTTTTTAGTGAGACACTATTCATTAGCTAAGTTTAATCACTTAGCATACCCACACTACTATAATTGTTAATCTTCGGAGCAAGATACATATGTATAGATCTATATGGGGTTGACATCCCCACCCGCGGTTGCTAGCTACAGCTTTGACCGATCAATCGAAGGAGGTGATAAGTGTCTACAATTGTTACTGCAATGTAAACTGAAGTGTTGTAGGGGGTACACTTAGTCATATAGCTCGGTTGTAGGACTCACAATAAACATTAACTAAAAACTCTCACTTTTCACAAACCATATGTAACATCCCAAAAATCTCAACAAATTTAAACTTTTCAAAACAACTCATTTATTAACAAAAGTATTTACAAAACATTGTATCCTGAACATGATTTTTAAATCAAAGTCTCCCAAGATCCATTCTGTTGTAAAACCAAGGATGTGTATGGTGTCACACCCTCTGGACCAGACGACGGTAACGTCCGAGGGCTGTTGTGACACAATTGAATACCATCACAATGAATATACATGAAACATAACATCATTCATCACCAAGCATTGAATTAATACAACTGGTAGCGTTTACATTTAGTACATTGTTTCATAACATTACATTCCCAAAAAGTAGATTGTTCGATACTAGTTAAACAAACAACAAGTGATCACTGGGTACATTTTCCTTCGATTTACCTATTACCTGAGAATACAAGTATTTTGAAAAACGTCAACATATGAAATGTTGGTGAGTTCATAAGTAATGTTTGAAACATAATGTTTTGTATTATTTTGAAAAACCACCAGAAAATCCGGTATTTTCTGAAAAGATTATTTTAAGTAGGAAAAAGTGTGAAGATCCGTAAGTATGCTTGTTTATTTCTATAAGTGTGAAAAATCGTTATACTTGGTATGCATCACGTAGGTGTAAGTGTTGAAATCCCTAGGAAAACCCGATGTTTTCCTAATACTTTAAATTACGCGTTTTATATTTGGTTATACCGTTGCGACGTGTGTATTTGATAAGTCCAGGTGACATTGGATTAATTAAGGGTGGTGAGTTGTTGTAATCACGCATCAATGAAAATGGCTAGCTTACGACTATACAAACGAACCCTTAGGCGTCGTCTGTACTACTCACCTAATCCAACCACCCTGACTTCCCATAGCCCCACCACCTAAGAAGAAAGGAGGGTGCGAAGCCCTCTTTAATTCCATGAGTCGTTCAAGGCTACCGTGAATGCAAAAGGCCCTTGGTCCGACTCGCATTTGACTTCTCGACTTTACTAGCTGTGCCAAAGGACCCTTGGGGCGCAACAACACAAAAGCTATTGAAAGTCCTTTTACATTGTATTAGGTCGTATAAGACCCAATAACATGTAAGCGCGTTTCCTTCGGGCCTAAAGATCATGTCATTGGGCTAGCTAGGCCCAACAAGCACGATTTGAAACTTTCGGGCCCAAAGATGGTGTATCGACGTCTGGTGAATTCTCACGTGTGTATTGACTTCTGGTGAATTTCCGCATGTGTATTGAAGTATCGTCGTGTATTGATTTTTGATTCGTTGTTGATTCGAGACCGAATCAATTCGTTTGTAACGATTTTTGGTATTGAAGGTGTATTATACTTCGCCGGTAGTCGTGGTGCTAGTAGTTTTATTATAAAGGATTTATTGTTTAAAACTATAGAATTATTCGTTTTGAAGCTCCTTCTTGGATAAATTTACACTTTTAACCCTTTATATAAAAGAATTTCCATTTTAGTCCTTAAACCATTTTTCTTGACACTTTAGTATCAAAACTTGTTGAAAAGATATTTTTCAGCTCCGATTTACTTGAAAAACAGTTTTAGTCCCTCAAAATGGAGTTTTTCTCGGTTGAAACCTCTATTCTCGCAATTTTTAAAATTTTGACCCCAAATGGAAATTTTTTACATCTTTGGTCCCTTCTAAATTTGAAAAGCATTTTTAACCCTTGAAATGGACTTGGTACACTAGTAGTCCCCTGTTTTACAGAAAAGTGCAGTTTCAGCCCCTCTAATTTGAAAATCTCGCAATTTGGGCTTTATTGGGCCGAAAAGTTCATTTTTGGCCCATTATGTTTAAAAATTCACATTTTAATCCTTCAGAAGCGTAAATTTCCAGGAAATACATTTTTGAAACTGTTTTGACTCATCTCATCCCTCAGAATTTGTATTTTGACATTTTGTGCCCTTTAGTTTTATATTTTTAGCATTTTGAGTCCAAAAATGGGTTTTAAGCCCAAAGATGTTCATATTAACCAACTTGGTTATTTTTCTAGAAATGCTTTGCGTGTAATAATATAATTTATACTTATTTCATACAACTTAATGTAGATCTCGGTTTTAAGGTCTTTTTGACTAGATCCAACACCACCATCACATAAGAACATATATATAAACATAGAAATCACACAAAGCATACATATACTCATAGATCTACACATTTGCTTGTATTCTCCCCCCACAAAACTTGTAAAAACTGAAAAATAGGGAGTATGAAGCTCACCTTGAGTTGTGGTTTTGAATTGAAGAAGAAAAAGGGAGAAAGTAAGGTGATTTTCGGCCCTAGCAACACCTTGATGAAGATCTCGAATTTGAGGTGATTCTAAGATGCAAGATCATGATTTCTTATGAGTTAAGAAGAGATTTTTGTATAGAACAAGGAGTCTAGAGTGTGGATTCAAGCATCAACATACCTAGATGATGATTTTTGTGAAGAATCCTCCTTGCAAATCCCTTGAAGCTCGAAATTTTTGAAGGGAAAGTGAAGGGATTTGTGGTGTGTTCTTGAGAGAATGAAGAATGAAATGTGTGTGTTCTTGGGTTCGATCGAGAGAAGAAAGAGAGGGGAAAAGAGAGAGGTTTGACAAGATAGTTGCATGGAAGTATGAGTGTTGCATGGAGATCCTTTGTGCAAAAGTGAGGTGGCACCCAACAAAGTCAACCCTTCCTCTTTGTGGGCTTGGGCCGAGAATGGAGAGGGGAAAGAGGAGATTTTTGGGCTTTTTGCCCCTAAGCCCATATTATAGTTAGGTTGAATGATTGTTGGCCTAAAAAAATATAAATGTGATTTTATGCTTTATTAGGCTAGATTAGGTTAATCATGGTCCAAAATGGTTCATAATATTACTCTATTTCATTCTAGGCCCAATATGGCCCAAAAATATTGAATTAAATGAAAATGGGTCCAATTAGAGCCCATTTAAGAGTTCTAAACCCAAGATGGTCAAATTGGAAGCTTATTGGTCCATTGGGCCCAATAAGGAAGTCCTAGTCCAAAAGTGGACTTAAACAAGAACTTCTAGGGTTTCCAATTGCCTATTGACGACTTGAAATGCTTGCATGGTGTATTTGATTGATTTTTTGTTGTCATAAAGTAAGCATCATACATGCTCTTAAGTTTTTGATTCAAAATTTTGCTTAAGTGTTGTAGTTACAAGGCACAAAATTTCTAGTTGTGACATCATCCCCCCATTAGAGGGAATTTCTACCCGAAATTCTATTTGAAAGCTAGATTTGAGAATGCTAGAATAGGTGAGGGTACTTTTTCTTCATTTGATCTTCGCATTCCCACGTGAATTCTGGCCCATGCTTCGCGTTCCGCCATACTTTCACGATCGAGATGCGACTTTGCTTAGTACGCTTCACCTCCCTATCCATGATTTCAACCGGTTCTTCAACGAACAGGAAATTCTCATTGATTTCAATCTCATCAAGGGGAATGACGAGTGTTTCATCCGCTAGACACTTCTTTAGATTAGAGACATGGAACATGGGGTGTACACTGTTTAGCTCTGCGGGTAATTGCAGTTTATACGCCACTGGACCTATTCGGGCGACGATCTCGAAAGGTCCAATGTATCGTGGGTTTAGTTTTCCCCGTTTTCCGAAACGAATGACTCCCTTCCAAGGTGAGACTTTTAACAGTACTCGATCCCAGACCTGAAACTCTAAGGGCTTTCGTCGTTTATCGGCATAGCTCTTTTGTCGGTCGCGCGATGCTTGTAATCGAGCTCTGATTTGAACTATTTTTTCCGTGGTTTCACGAATGATCTCCGGTCCCGTCAGCGCCTTGTCTGATGTGAGTGATTTTGCTAGCTGGGTGTCGCCCACCTCAGCCCACCATAACGGTGATCTACACTTATGCCCGTATAATTCTTCGAAAGGAGCGGCCTTGATGCTCGAATGGTAAATGTTGTTATACGAGAATTCGACTAAAGGTAAGTGGGTATCCCAAGACTTCCCAAAGTCTATCACACATGCGCGAAGCATGTGTTCGAGCGTTTGAATGGTTCGTTCGCTTTGACCATCCGTTTGTGGGTGGTAAGCGGTGCTCATGTCGAGATGGGTTCCAAGTGCTTTCTGGAGTGATTGCCAAAAACGTGAAGTGAATATACTGTCTCTATCCGAGATAATAGACATTGGTACTCCGTGGAGTCTCACGATTTCTCGAATGTATAATCGTGTCAGTTTCTTCATCTTGTAGGATTCTTTTATTGGCAGAAAATGAGCGGATTTCGTCAGTCGGTCGACTATTACCCATATGGTGTCTAATCCGTCCGATGTCTTGGGCAGCTTGGTTACAAAATCCATAGAAATCCCTTCCCATTTCCACTCAGGAATCACTGGTTGCTTTAATAAACCCAAGGGCTTCTGGTACTCCACCTTTACCTTGGCACAAGTAAGGCACTTACCGACATAGGTGGCAATCTCTACCTTCATGTTAGGCCACCAATAGTATTGTTTAACATCCAAATACATCTTGTCCGAGCTGGGATGGATGGAGTATCGTATCTTGTGAGCTTCCTTCATGACTACCTCCCTAAATCCTCCGAGTTTAGGGACCCAAATACGGTTCATGAATAGTATACTCCGTCCTCTTTTACCTCTAGATTCTTCTCCATTCCGCGTAATGCTTCGCTTGCTCTGTTTTCCGTCTTCATGGCCTCTGACTGGGCTACTCCAATCTGAGTGGTTAAGTGGGATTGGATGGTTATTGATAGAGTTTTCGCACGACGATTAGAGTACTCCTTCCGGCTCAATGCATCAGCTACCACATTGGCCTTGCCCGGGTGGTACTTGATTTCACACTCATAATCATTTAATAATTCGACCCATCTTTGTTGCCTCATATTCAGCTCTTTTTGATTCAAGATATGTTGGAGACTTTTGTGGTCCGTGAAGATGGTGCACTTCGTACCATAAAGGTAATGCCTCCAAATCTTTAGAGCAAAGACCACGACTCCCAATTCCAGATCATGGGTTGTATAATTCACTTCGTGCGTCTTTAGTTGGCGGGATGCGTAAGCTATCACTCTTCCACGTTGCATGAGAACGCAACCTAAACCCTGATTTGACACGTCACAGTAGACCACAAAATCTTCCGTTCCCTCCGGTAGAGATAGTACCGGGGCACTACAGAGAGCTTGTTTCAGGGTTCGGAATGCAACTTCTTGTTTTTCCATCCATTTGAATGGTACGCCCTTTTGTGTAAGTGAGGTAAGTGGCTTGGCGATCTTGGAGAAGTCTTGAATGAATATCCTATAGCAGCCTGCTAGACCTAAGAATTGACGGATTTCCGTCGGTGTTGTCGGGACTGCCCATCCTTCAACAGCTTTGACCTTAGAGGGATCCACATGAATTCCATCTTGGCTAACAACATGACCTAGGAAGTTCACACTACGGAGCCAGAACTCACACTTGGAGAGTTTTGCGTACAGCTTTTCCGATCGCAGAGTTTCTAGAATTTGTCGGAGATGTTGACCATGCTCTTCCTCGCTTCGGGAATAGAAGAAGATGTCATCAATGAAGACAATGACAAAGTTGTTGAGGAATGGTCGACAGATTCGGATCATTAGATCCATAAATGTGGTAGGGGCATTTGTTAGACCAAATGGCATTACGACAAATTCATAATGTCCGTAACGAGTTCGGAAAGCGGTTTTAGGAATATCCTCTTCCCGGACTTTGAGTTGATGGTATCCGGACTGTAGATCTATCTTAGAAAAGTAACTAGCTCCTTGGAGCTGGTCAAATAGATCGTCGATTCGTGGGAGTGGATAGCGATTTTTGACAGTGAGTTTATTTAACTCTCTGTAATCGATGCACATCCTAAAAGATCCATCCTTCTTTTTGACAAACAGGACCGGAGCTCCCCATGGCGAGTAACTAGGTCGGATGAATCCCTTGTCTAGGAGTTCGCTGAGTTGACTGAACAATTCCTGCATTTCAGCAGGAGCTAGCCGGTAGGGCGATTTAGCGAGAGGGGTTGCTTCTGGAACGAGGTCAATTCGGAACTCAACTTGTCTCTCTGGGGATACTCCGGGAAGATCTTCAAGAAATACGTCTGGAAATTCACGTGCTACTGGAATATCTTGAATGTTAGTCTCTTCCCATGTTTTATCCACTATGTGAGCCAGGAATGTCAAATCTTTCTTTCGTAGATGCTTTTGTGCCTGGATGCACGAGAGGAGGCGAAGGTTCGTGCTAGGTTTGTCTCCGTAAATGACTAGGGTGTCGTGATTAGAAAGGCGAAGACAAACGGCCTTCTCGTAACACATAATCTTAGCATGGTAGAGGCTTAACCAGTCCATGCCAATAACCACATCGAAACTCCTAATGGACACATGCATTAAGTTTATTCGAAAGACGTGTTGGTTCAGGGTTAGGGTACATCCGATGTAGATTTCCCCCGTGGATTCAGTTTTCCCATTGGCCATTTCCGCCGTAAAGGTTTCATTGAGCTTCTGGGGTCGTTGTTCTAGATAGTGTTTAAACTTATTGCTCACAAAGCTTCGCTCTGCTCCGGTATCAAATAGGATGCACGCATAAGTGTGGTTTAGGGGAAACGTACCGGTAACAACAGTGGGATCCTGAATTGCTTCCCCCTGACCCATGGCCAGCACCCTTCTCGTTCCTCCATTTCCGGGATTATTGTTGTTAGGGAAATCACGACGAAAATTCCCAGTCCTTCCACACCCATAGCAGGTGTGGCTAGGACCGGCGTTGTTGCCGCCGGTGTTGATGTTGTTGTTGTTGTTGTTGCTGTTTCCCTGTTGTTGGTTCTGAGGAGGTTAAGTCCTGTAGTACCTTGTCGTGTGCCCCTTCCGATTGCAACTGGTGCACTGCAACTCCTTGCATTCTCCATTATGATGTAAACCACACTTGTTGCACTTGGGAAGATTACCGGAATAAGGTCTAGGAGCATTTGGAGCAGCTGAGGCTGGAGCATGTGGTGTAGCTGGAACTTGCACGGTGGCAGCATTAACCGCCACTGTCTGCTGCTTCTTGGAAGTCTCGGAACCTTGACACCCCTTCCTTTTGTTGTTCTTCCCTTTCTTGCCATCACTTTCCTTTTTGGCCTTAGTCTCTGCTAGCTTCTCACCCTTCTTGTTGTTGTGGTCATACAGCTTCTTCGCCAATCTTTTAGCACTGTCGAAAGTTTCGGGATTTGCAGCTATCACGTTTCCTTGGATCGGAGAGGTTAGTCCCCATATGAATCGCTCAATCTTCTTTCCTTCCGAGGTGATCATGCCTGGACATAACAGAGATAGTTCACTAAATCTTGATATGTAGGCATCGATATCAACATTCCGTACAATAAGGTTCCACAATTCTTGCTCCATTTTCTGAATCTCACCACGAGGGCACTTTTCAGCCATCAGCATTTCTTTCATTTCTGTCCACGGCATGGAGTTGGCTACAGGGAGTGTCATGGCTTCCACGTGTCCGTTCCACCAAGTGAGCGCTTGGTCAACAAAAGTGTAGGCTGTGAATTTCACCTTCATCTCCCCAGGACAATCGCATATCTCGAATACCAATTCCACCTTCTCGATCCATCGCTTCAGGGTGATCACTCCTCCAGTACTGTTAAAGGTTCGTGGTTTGGCGTTTGTGAAGTCCTTGTAGGTACACGTTTTGGTGGGTCCTTGATTCATTATGTTGTTAGAACTCCCGGCCCCTTGCCTGTTGCCTCCCCTGTTGTTCCCTTGGTGAATTTGTGCCATAGCTGCGGTAACCGCAGCAGATACGGCCGCCTGGAATGCAGTGGAGTCAGCTTCGGGTGGGGTTGGTCCAGGGTTTCCGCGAGTAGGTCGGCGAGGCATCTTTCTGTCATGAAACGGAAAGATGTTGAGTGTTTGTGGGTTCTGTGAGGTTGTGATCCTACTGACTAGGTGCATGGTACGAATTTAAGTACTTCTACAAATTAGCATACAATCATGGATTCGCAACGCATAGCAATTTGCAATATGATAACAAAACATATAAAAATTTACTAATATCATCCGCATTTGATACATGAAAATTTTGCTCGTAAGAGCATACATGAGTGACATTAGTTCGACAACATGACGACTCTATGAGTAGTGTAGTCACTTAAACATAGAGTCGGGGTACATGCATAGATCCTAATAGTCTAGTAAGATAAGCCTATCCCAAACACTCCGTGGTGCATCCTACATAGTGGCGGGGTCATATGCCGAAATGTTGAGCTAGTAACTGAGCCATCTCCGTCATGTATCTAATAACCTCATCCCTCTCATGCTCAGCTCGCACTGCACGTGCCTTCATGGCATACAACTGTTGCCGCAGGGCGGCGATCTCAGCTTCGGGAGAGCGGTTCTCCCTTGGGGGGTTCATTGGTGGGGCGGGGTGGTCTGGTTGCGCCTTGTCCACAAACGACGTGGCGTGATCCTTGTCTAGGTCTTGTCCTTCCTCGATGTCATCGTCATTCTCCCCGAACTCATAGTCGGTGTCTATGTATTCGTCAGGTCCGACGTCGTGTGCTTCCTCTGGATTCCCTTCTGGTTCATCTTCAAGCATCCCGTGAGCCACTAGGACTTGATGAAACTGGATACCCATCTGCTCTCCCTCCATGAAGACTGGGGGAAGGTATAAATTATCGTTACTCCTATGACTCTACAACTATGATATAGACTAAACATACGTTCTTCTCTTTTGGTGATAAAGGGGTTTACTTTTAGGTTCCCTAGATATCACGATCTCCTTACGACATGTGGTAGTGATACCTTGGAGGGAATGCAGTTGATCAGGCTACATTCGCTTCTTGATACAACTAAAAACAGTCCTGGATCAATCGAGATACTAGCATTATCATGTTTGATTCGGTGTTAGGTTCTTGTTCCTAATACAAGCAAGGGTGTTTTATTGTTATGTTTACTTATTTTATTCAGAGTTGGGTTAGTCCCTCTTTTGGTTTATAGTTGCATATCAATGTGTGGTTAGATATGCTAGTTCACTATAAACAAAGCTCTGATACCAACCTGTCACACCCTCTGGACCAGACGGCGGAAACGTCCGAGGGTTGTCATGACTTAATTGAATACCATCACAATGAATATACATGAAACATAACATCATTCATCACCAAGCATTGAATTAATAAAACTGGTAGCGTTTACATTTAGTACATTGTTTCATAACATTACATTCCCAAAAAGTAGACTGTTCGATACTAGTTAAACAAACAACAAGACATCACTAGGTACATTTTCCCTTCGATTTACCTGTTACTTGAGAATACAAGTATTTTGAAAAACATCAACATATGAAATGTTGGTGAGTTCATAAGTAATTTTTGAAACATAATGTTTTGTATTATTTTGAAAAACCACCAGAAAATCCGATATTTTCTTAAAAGATTATTGCAAGTAAGAAAAAGTGTGAAGATCCGTAAGTATGCTTTTTTATTTCTATAAGTGTGAAAAATTGTTATACTTGGTATGCATCACGTAGGTGTAAGTGTTGAAATCCCTAGGAAAACCCGATGTTTTCCTAATACTTTAAATTACGCGTTTTATATTTGGTTATACCGTTGCGACGTGTGTATTTGATAAGTCTAGGTGACATTGGATTAATTAAGGGTGGTGAGTTGTTGTAATCACGCATCAATGAAAATGGCTAGCTTACGACTATACAAATGAACCCTTAGGCGTCGTCTGTACTACTCACCTAATCCAACCACCCTGACTTCCCATAGCCCCACCACCTAAGAAGAAAGGAGGGTGCGAAGCCCTCTTTAATTCCATGAGTCGTTCAAGGCTACCGTGAATGCGAAAGGCCCTTGGTCCGACTCGCATTTGACTTCTCGACTTTACTAGCTGTGCCAAAGGACCCTTGGGGCCCAACAACACAAAAGCTATTGAAAGTCCTTTTACATTGTATTAGGTCGTATAAGACCCAATAACATGTAAGCGCGTTTCCTTCGGGCCTAAAGATCATGTCATTGGGCTAGCTAGGCCCAACAAGCACGATTTGAAACTTTCGGGCCCAAATATGGTGTTGATGGGTTTTGGTCATAAGACATCCTATGTGCTCATACAAACCCCAATGCTTGGATCTAGGTTTCTCTATTGTACATGCTTTGAATCCAAGACTAGAAACCCTAATTCTAGCATATGGAAATCGATATTAACATATAATTAGGTTTAAGATGTTACCTTGATTGTTATGTAGCAATAACAATCCTAATTCCACCTTGAATTGACTATGGAATGCTTAGAGTCACAAGTGCCACTCCTCTAATGGCTTACAAACACCAAGAGAAAATGGAGAAGGTATAAAGAGAGAGGAGAGAGGTAGGAATTCATCCTTAGGACTTCTTGGGAAGGCTTGGACGAATTCATGAGCCTTAGGGGGTTTATATAGGTGTAAAGATTAGGGTTTTAGTCCTTATCCTTATCTAGTTGCTTGCC
The DNA here is from genome assembly GCF_052625555.1 of Lactuca saligna. Lineage (NCBI taxonomy): Eukaryota > Viridiplantae > Streptophyta > Magnoliopsida > Asterales > Asteraceae > Lactuca > Lactuca saligna. The sequence continues at coordinate 65,734,456 of NC_136422.1, forward strand.
CACCAAGTAACCATAAGATAAGTCTTAGAAACCCTTATCCTAGTCGAATTCTAAGGCATTATCTCCTTAAATCCGTTCACCCTATATTTAAGATAATCCTTACCTTATTTTGTAACTATCACATAATTACAAATCAACCCCTCTAGTTTAATTAATTACACTTGATCACAAAATTAATTCCTAATTAATTATTGACCAATATTAATTAAACAAATATGATTTCTACTTTAATATATTATTCTTATAACATATTTATAAATCATAATAACCTCTCTCTCTCTTTATTTATTTCTCCAATCAAGTTGCTTTGGTGAAGGCAACCCAAAAGGACCACGCACCATCGGATCAAGTACATACCAAAATAGTTATGGACTTAGACACTAATCCAACAGTCTCCCACTTGGATAAGTCTAATAACTATTATGCGTATGACTTCAGATCCTGATCTGCAATTGTAGCTTTCCAAAGCCGCTATCAACTCTGATCCTATCAGATACGCATGTCTTTAGATAAGGGATCATATATTCCTCCATTCTAGATATGGTCTGAGATATGACTTCTAATCATTCTCTTTGTACTATATCTCGATTTCCGATTTATGACGACTGACTAATTGAACAAATCAAATTAGCCCTAGCCCGGTCGAGCATTTATGTTTGTCATCACTAAACCATCGAGGGGCCCAAAGATATCACTTTTATTCTACTTTGAATAAAAGGAACGGATAAACTTTGATACAATGCTTGCTTGAACTTACTAACCAAATCACACACAACAATATGTTTTATAACACCAAGTTACTAGTGCGTTTTCATATTATCAATGTGCAACCGATTAGTAAGATACAACTCACACATCTCAGTTTCAAGAATATAAGATGTTATCGTCTCACCAATCACTCATGATACAATTCATGGAGTGATCCAAGCGAGCGTGGGTTTAATCCAATGCTCAAATTCATATTCATAAGCACTCATGAATGTTGCAGCAAACATTTGCTTATGTCTAATACTCTTTTAGACAATCCACACACCAATTCATGACAGTCTTCATTCATATCTACTTCCAACATATGAACGACTGTGGCCCGTTTGAATAATTCGATTATTCTTAATATACTCAATTATTCTGGAAGTCAAAACATGCAAAGTGAAACACAAGAATAATACTAATCCCATATGGCCTCAACCCTTTGAGCATAAATAAAACACCTGTTATTTATCACCATATCGATTACTCATTATTTGTCGTTTCGGGTAATCAACTTCTTACTTGAATTATTACACTTGTCCCATGCTCCTAGCATGCACACAATGTTTACCTATGGTTCTTACTTTGTGAAATAGATCACAATGGACACATTTCCAATCATTCTCATTTCACAACTCCAAATTCGTTTTTCATAAGTTTAAGAATAACGAATTCTTGCCACTTATAGAATATGCTAGATTCTAACATTTTATGCAATGATTCTTTCGTAATGTCACTGCACCAAAGTCACAAAGACTATTGCTAATGATGTTACAAAATCTTCTATCGGAGATTGTTACAAGACAATTCCTTAGATATGATGTCTCTCACTCAAAGTACATTCCTTTGAACATCCTTTTACATAAAAGTTTCTAATCTAGACATAGATTTTCAATATTCAATTCCCAATATGGACACGCTTCCATATTTTCCATATGACAACTTATTCTTAATAGAATCTTATCTGTTCATAATAATGTCGATATGGTCCATTCAATACCATGCTTCCAACTACTCAAAAGCAACGAATCCTCGTCGAAGTTTGGATTGTCCTTTGATAGTTGTTTAATTATTTTAGTCAAAACCTATTCTAGTCCTTTTTCCCTCTAAATGCGCTAGACATTTTGAAAATCTTAGAATGGTCAAACATTAAAGCATTTTCAATCGATCCTATACTCGAAGCGTATGGGACACGATGCACAATGTTTTATTTGCTATGTTCTCAAAATTCAAATTGTGAAAAGGAATTCCGTAATCATAATCGAAATTTTAAGAACACACTATGTACCTTTGACTAAATTTATTAACATTTCTCACCCTCAGCCTTTAGATTTGAAATGAAACATAATATTCTCTCCCTTAATTATAGCAAAACAACTTTACAACCCTTACGACTTTGCAAGGTATAACTCTTGTTTTTCTATAATTAATATTGCCAACTTGCAAAACTTTCCATAATAATCATACAATCATAACTTTTATGCTCCCACTATCATGATGATTACTATAAAACATAACACTTATGCTCCCACTAGCTTCGACATGTATTCATAAACATCTTAACTTTCAGAAAGACAATACCTATTGAATTTCTTAAGTCCATGTTTCTAATACTTAGTGCTTTTATAATCTTTTATCAAGGCTTCTTGAACTTATACACCTTTGCCTTAGATAGTTCATATGTATGTCTTAACAATTAAGACTAATTGCCAAACCTCACAATTCAAATTATGGAAAGGGATACCGTAACCATGATCGAATTCGAGAATGCAATTTTACAATCACTATCTTCTTAAAATCTTTCTTAGTGAAAGCATTTCCTCACAATCATTTTCATGAAGGAGGAAATCTTATGACACTTAGATTTTAATGGTGTATATGTTCTTATCCATGTGAATTTGTTAATGTGACATCCCCAAAATCACGGCCAGAAAAGACCGATTTTGTTTATGCTTTATAAAAATCAGATTACTTCATTTTATAAAAAGGTTGCGGAATTTGTTCCCAGAAAAACATGATAAATACGTTTTTAAAACATTTTCGAAGAAACGTATTTTGTTCATTTTAAAACATTTGGGATGTCATCGTTAATACAGAAACATAAGCATAAACAGAACTTACATTTATTTACACTAGTGATCTACATCTCTTTAAATCTCTCAGTGTAATGTGACTTCATATCAACACCTGTGATATAAATAAACTGAGTGGGTCAGGTTGGGAAACCTGGTGAGTACATAGGGTTTTCAACCCACAATAATATAATTATTATTTTCAAACAATCAAACAATCAACCTAATTACCCATCCCTATTATCTGCTTTATTCTTAAGGATCTACCCTAAGAATCAACTATTCCTCGTTCATACATTCCTAAGGAATCGGCACGAAGTCCATCGTCACTGGGGTTTAGGCACTAAGTCTGCATAGTCGCCAGAATTTATACAATAGGCATTAAGTCTGCATAGTCGCCAAGGTTTTGGCACCAAGTCTGCATGATCACCAAGGTTTAGAGTACACCGGGTCAACACATCGTTCACAACACCTACAGGTTGAGAGCCTGATAGTGTTCCACTGGACTATCTAGGATAGTCCGTGGTTGTCATCCATACTCTGCTGAATGACGGGGACATCGTTTGGGAAAAAGGCTTCTCACATCGTACACTTCTCACCCACACCTTATAGTCTATATCACCTCTCAACTCATCATCCAACTCACATTTCATGTATTATATCTACCCATGTTTTACCCCAACATTTTCGTAGATATAAAATACATATATAGTTTAAATCATTTAAAACATGTATAAAATCTTTCACTCAGCATAGACAGCAAGTATTCAGACAATATGCACACATAGCACGTAATTTATATTAAAATACTTCATATCTATGTGTAAGATGAAAGGGACTATGCACTCACCCGAGAAGGTGGTGACTCGGTACTTGGACAGTGCTTCGTTTACTTTAAAATAATTTCCTTTGACGAAACCTAGTATTATCACCACTAGATTTTAGTCTAATATTACCGTGACTAATTATTAGTCTTATTATTATTATTATTATTATTATTATTATTATTATTATTATTATTATTATTATTATTATTATTATATAAGCGTTTAAACAATACTTTCCAACTACTATGTACAAACAGGGGCCAGACATAAAACACCGGAGGGCAGGACCATTTTGGCGTATAGCACTTCTGAAATCCAACAACCCTATGCGGCCCTTTAAACCAGATTCCCCGTACCGCGAGTAGTTAAAAGATATTATAACGACACTTATATAAGTCATAATAATAGCTCAAATATTTATTATAAATTTATAATAACAATGCTAATTTTAAATATAAACTATATTTAAAATAGGGTAAGCATAACTTACTTTCAAGGGGATTTTAGCTAGGAGTCGGGCTCTGCAGGGGCAGAACTTCGTCGCTGAATCTTTCTAAGAAAGATTCCTGCAACGCTTCAGCGCTCACCTTACTATACTAAAAGTACAGAAAGAGAAGTCGAATCACGAGGGACCGAAATGCTCGGGGGATAAGGAGAGAAAGACTCTTGAATCAAGAGAATGGTGCAAGAAATATGAGAGCCCAAGGCTCTTATTTATACTAATTGAATTTTCAAAAACTACCCTCCATAATTACTTAATGACCTTTTAGTTATATAAACAACTAAACACCCCTCTATAATACTATTTTAAATGGATTTAATGATATTTGTACTAAACTAATGTCGAAAGAACTCAACATTAGTCTTATAATGACCGCATCGTCGATATCTTTCTAATGATATATACATATGTATATATATGTGTACGTATACATGATTTATACTTTATTTTAATACGTAAATATGCTATTATAATTTGTAATTCGTTCATACGAACTCCGTTTTTGACGTTCTTTATATCCACGCGTAGGTGGAGACGTACTCTACAACTTTCGTTTAGAGTCCATCGGCTAATTTTGACTTTATTTTTAAAGTTATATTTTTAACAGGCCGGGACAGGATTGGTCCGTTAAAATCTCATAACTTCTTTATCCGATGTCCATTTTCGTCTGTCTTTTTATCGTTACGCTAATAATAACGAGATCTTCGATTCTTGTTTAGGTTGTGTCGACTAAAAATCAATCGATCTAAAATTTGAATTTCGGGTTGTACACCGCTAATCCGAAACTTCGAAAAATCATAACTTCTTCATACGAAGTCAGATTTGGGCGTTCTTTTTATCGATATTCTTAGTTTAACATATTCTACAACTTGGTTAAGATTATTTATTCTAAATAATCTTTTTGTTGAAAAGTCGTTTTCGACCCCTATTGCCTCTAAATTGACTAGCCCGGATCTGCGGGGGTTACAGTTAAAAACAATGTTTATGGCAAATTCAAACTCATATGGACCGAACTTTCTTAATCTTGATTTCTTGCCTTATGGTAGCACAGCTGCCCACCACGTCTTCCAAGTAGTTAAGCAGCTCACCTTTTCCTATCAATGTACCTTTCATTGATTAAGGTGCCTTGCCTTTTATGCGTTCAAGATGAGAACTCATAGGACTCACATGCATAATTAACTTAATTGGAATAGCACGGAATCAAAATATTGTCAACACGATAGGTTGTAAACCTCAACTCGTGTGCTAGTGATGATCGATAAGGTTTATTTGATTTGTTCTCGAAACCTTTCCAGACCAATAAGACTCCTACTGACTCCTTGACATATAAGATTCTCTTGTCAATAAACATTTGTTGACAACCAAATATTCAAGACTTAGTGTAGCATTTATCAAAACACTTCATAAATTGGTCCTAGTTGGCCTTTGTCTTATCCAAGACATCACAACTTTCCACATTTGATGAATGTTATAAAGCTTTAATACTTTTCACTCATTGTCACAATCTTAACTTTAAGACTTGTTATTGGAACGAAGTATGATAGACTTCTTCATTTAACCATTTCTTCAATCCTTGATTCCTCTTCTTAAAAATACAATTGTGTGATAACCGTCAATTTTCGGTCAAGTCAAAGTCAACTAAAGTCAGCAAGTCAAACCGTTTGACTCAATTTGCCCGTGAGTACTAAAAATTACATTATGAAATTTCTACATAACTCTCTATTCTAGTGAGAGATCATAAATCAAAAGTGCGAACATCTAGATATCCTTAACCATAAACTGTGGTACGTGGCGAGCCCAAACCGATAAAACAATGTTGCAAACTCATCGGGAGTGTGTAAGATCCTTAAACAAGGCTTAGCAGGGTTTACGAACCATGCATTGCGATGCCGGACACTCACAATTGTCACACATGGAACCTCTCTCAATCGTTTTCACTCTATCTCTCTCTATGTCAAATCTCTCCCAAATCTCTCCAAGTATGTGAAATCTCTCTCAAATATCTCTCTGTATTAGAAATCTCTCCAAGAGTGTCAAATCTCTCCCAAATCCCTCTAAATATGTGAAATCTCTCTCAAATATCTCTCTGTATGAGAAATCTCTCCAAGAATGTCAAATCTCTCCCAAATCTCTCCAAGTATGTGAAATCTCTCTCAAATATCTCTTTGTATGAGAAATCTCTCCAAGAATATCAAATCTCTCCCAAATCTCTCCAAGTATGTGAAAACTCTCGCAAATATCTCTGTGTATGAGAAATCTCTCCAAGAATGTCAAATCTCTCCCAAATCTCTCCAAGTGTGAGAAATCTCTCCCAAATCTCTCTCAAAAGTTTCCCGTAACTTTTTAGAATCATTCGGGTCATTCCGGCCCTTAACGGGGTCAAAACGGCTTAAAACGGGGTAAAAACGAGAAAAATGGACCTTAGGAACCGAAACCCTTCTCAAGGAGCCGAAGCTCCTTAAGGCCGAGACCTAGGACCGAGAGCACAGACCGGACTGAGCCTCTGTTGGTTGAACCCGGAGGACCAAACTCCTGTAGATGAGACCGAGTCTCGGTCTCTGTCGCCCCCTTTCTGTCGCTTCTCGCACGTTCTGTCGCTTCTCGCACTCTCTGTCTCTACTCCGCCTCTCTGTCTCTACCCGCCTCTCGGTCTATGTCTCCTTCTCTCCTCTCTGTCCCTTCGCGCCTCTCTATCTCCTTGTTTCCTCTCTGTCCCTTCGCGCCTCTCTGCTCCTTCTCTCCTCTCTGTCTCCTCGCGCCTCTCTGTTCCCTCTTCTCCCCTCTCGGTTCCTACTCTCCCTCTTCTTCCCTCTCGGTTTCTACCCTCCCACCTCTCGGTTTCAGCATCAGAAGGCCGAACCTCGGCCAGAATTTGGAATTTGGTCACTTTTAGCCCATTTTTGATATTTTTAACATTTTAAGCCCGTTTTTCGTGATTTTAAAGCGGGATTTTCTCCAGAAATTATATTTTAACATAATAAACTCTAAATATTCATAATTTAAACATATTTTGATGAAAATCATTATTTAAATAATAAAAATCAAATGGGTGAATTATTAAAGGTGGAGTGTTGACTTTGCCTTATCCAATGTCACAAGCAACCACCCCACACCCACTCTATGACCATCCATAGCTCTCCACATTACCTAGGTCACTTCAATGTCCCTTACACTCAATTTACACTCATTCCCACGTTTTTAGAGCTGGAACAAACATCCTCTCTCCTCATTTCTCTCATTTGCTCTCATTTCACTAAGTATCAAACACCAGTTTTCTCTCAAACTTTTTCTCCACCAAACTCGAGACTCAAGGCTGATTATCAAGTGTTCTTCCACATTTGGTAAGCATAATCCAATCTCCTTATGATTATCTCACTTATTTCCACTCAAATCATGGATATCTTACACAAACTCCATCATATTTGTGTTAGAGCTTCGAATCTCCAAGTGATTCTTCAAGCGTTCTTGGGTTGAACACTTCTCTTTTTCAACACTTATCTACAGAAATCACTCAAGGTGAGTTCATACCCCTACATTTTCATGTTTTCTCAAGTTTTCAGGGGGGGAATACAAGTTAAAACACTAAGAACATAACTAAAATTTTCTAACAGCCTTCATCAGAAAAGTTCAACTCCATTCACGGACTGTTTTGGGCATCTTAAACATTTTTGTTTTCAAAACTGTACAAGGTGCAAATAGTTCAAGTTTTTAGCTTTAAAATGACTACTTGCACATCTCCATGCGATTTTTCTACAATTTATGGTGATTTTTACAAAACTGCCTATCATTTCAAACAACAATCCGGACCAGTCTGTGATTATGGACTTTTTCAGCCAAGTTGGAAGTCATTAAAAATCGTGATTAAAATTATGAATAAACTAGACACATTTTCTGAACTCTCAGAATTTACGGATCTAGTTTTTGACTTTGTATGATTTTTCTATGATTTTTCCAAAACAGGGCAGAATGGCTAAAGTTAGCCAACAGCATGTAAATATCATAACACTTAGTATTATGTTGAGCAAAGTGTATAATCATAAGTTATAATTATTGAATGTGTTTCCTTGTTAGTTTATCATCATGAACTGAAACTAAGTCATTCATAATAAATATTATTCATTCATTTTGGAACACGTATATTAAACTATAAAAAGTATAGTTTGATAAATTCATAACACTAATACATTTCCATAAAAGAGTTCATACATATTACATACATTTTAGATAAATTATAATAGGTATAGTTTATGATACATCACTCAACACACTCGTACAAAAAGGGAACATTCATACAAGAAAGATTTATATTCACACACATTTCACGTAAATTTGTTAACCTATAGTTTGATAAATTCATAACACTAATACATTTCCATAAAAGAGTTCATACATATTACATACATTTTAGATAAACTATAATAGGTATAGTTTATGATACATCACTCAACACACTCGTACAAAAAGGGTACATTCATACAAGAAAGATTTATATTCACACACATTTCACGTAAACTGGTTAACCTATATTGTGAGACTCTCTCTTTCCCCGTACGTCCGAGTGCGGGAAATAATTCATGGTAGTTATAATCCGAATCTCCTTGAGGTAGAACGTGATACTTGTATATAGATCTATATTGGGTTTGACACCCCACACCTTGCTGCTAGGTACAGTGGGACCTGCAGGTCTACGGGTGACAAATGTCATTTCAGTTTTCGCGACGCCTGAGAACGTCGTGACAGGTTCACATAGTCATAGTATGATTTTAGCGACTCACATAGGGATATAATAATCCATAAGTTTACGGGATTTTATTTTTAAAACCTAAATGAGTTTTATGTCGATTTAAAATCACTTTTTATCTCTATGAGTACAAATATTACTGTACACTTTTGGTTTTGGTAGTTACAACTACACATCATTTGAAACCACATTTATACCTTTAAGTATGGTCAATACTAGTTATTACTCGGTCCTCTAATTTAGGACTACATATATATATATATATATATATATATATATATATATATATATATATATATATATATATATATATATATATATAAGTATTAACAAACATGAGAACATACAGAAATTTCATTTAATTCAAACGCGTCCATGTCCATTTAAGCACATAACATTTTCTATTAATAAGAAAGGTTAATTATACATTTTGGTCTTCAGTCATAAGACTACATTACACAAATTTTAAAGAAAATATCGGATTTTCTGGATACATATTCTAACGCTTTTACAAGGAAAACGATTTACTTTTCTAACGAAATCTCTTATGAACTCACCAACCTTTGTGTTGACACTTTTCAAAACTACTTGTATTCTCAGGAATTCAGTGAAAACAGGAAATCAACAACGTTTTGAGGATGGGACGATAAATCGTCAAACAGTTCATTTTGTATCATAATGTAATATATGTGAATCATGTAAACATGTGCTTTGATGTAACATTTTCAATTATATTTGTGTTGGTTGTATTTACTTTGAGCACTATTATACTCATTGTTGTGATACTCTACATGAAGTCCTCTACCCCCCGGACGTTTCCACCATCCTTGGTTTGGGGGTGTGACAGATTGGTATAAGAGCATTGTTTATAGTGAACTCAGTATATCAAACCACATAAGATGTACAAACTATAAATGCATTGGGACTAAGTCTCTGATTTAAAGTTTCAAAACAACTATACTTTTAGAAATAGATAGTTTCTTATTAAAGGTATACATGCATCAATACATATTAAGGTCAGCACCACTCTAGAATAAAACAAAAGTAATGATTGTTGAATATCACAGGTAAGCTCGGGGATGTATGGTCAGTCTTGGGAATGGCATAGCCTGATCAACTATGCTGGTCCGAGGAGTGATTAGCACATGCCCAAGAATAGTTGTGATATGGCAACAAGTCTAAAACTTACCAACACCACCACAATGAGAACATTAGAACAAAACATGAGTTTAAAATACTATAGGAGTATTTTGTAATATCATAACTTATATGAAAACTAAATAGATCCTTAATAATAGGTCTATAGTCCCTAAGTGGATACTTTAAGGTTATATATAACTTAGAAATTATAGACTTAGAATTTGTGGTCATTACTTTACTTCCTTTTCCTTGTTTGGATGTGGACCTAGAGTGGGATCACTTATTCAAAGGTCTATCGTATATAACACGTATATTGTTATATGTAATTAGTATGAACTATGTCATTATAGAAGTAACTAATAAGGATTACCCCTATAAGTAATTGAGAATAGGGTTAGACGCATAGTACTTATCTCCTCCACTTCTATTCTCGCAAATACGGCATAGCAAAATCCTACTTACCGGACGACCCTTACTTTCCTAATCCGAACTCGAGGAATGGTGAATGGTTATGAGAAGAATCATAAGCGGGACCGGAGGTAATCAATCCTCCATGCATAGCAAGGGTTCCGTGAACCGTTTCGACTATAACGAACCCGTGAACCGTTGGGCAATCGTGATCGAGGGTTGAATGTCGACAACAATGAAAACAACCACCATGTGGAGAGCAACGAGGGTGCTATGACCTCAACCACGGGGGACTGACGGACAGAACCCTCCCGGCAAGGACCCGGCGGATCGCGATCATCGGGGATTAAAACAGGAAGACTACAATTTGAGTTCAGAAAACTGCGCGCTACTATAGACCCCACCATCTCATGTACCGGTGACTCAGAATTATACTACGATTCCCGAGACCAACTCTCTTTTTAGGACCTTATCGCCACTCGTGAAGAGGAAAGAGAGTAACAGGGTAGGACACACAGCGTTCAAAGAAAGGATGATTGTAGCCAAGCGTCGATTGGCAATGCTACAAAATTGCATCGACCTTGCCCCATGCATCACAAGGGATGGATCATCGTAAGTAGAGTTCATGCCGCTCACCAGACCTGGTAAATTAGCTTCATAAGTATGCGCTGGTGCTACTCTATTGTAAGTAAAATCACGACACTACAAATTAATTGGTCATACTAATCGAAAAATCTATCTACTGTCAGAGCCCGCCCATGCACAAATGTGAAGTAGACCTGCATCGAGGTCAAAATTTTCACTGAAACCATGATCTCTAGAGTCATATTAACAAGATGGGCTTAGGATGTACCTATCCGACTCGAATGACTATCTAGCCTTAATTATATAACTAAGCATACATCAATAGGTCGTGATAAGGACCTAGCTTGGGTCAAGTATAAGGTTTCACTTGGATACAGAGCTACTAAAATACATGAGTTTATTATACAAAGAATCTCGTTATAAATTGTTTTTAGAACACCCTGAACAACCGAACTTTGATACAAATTGATATGAGATAAACTTAGTTAGAAAACTCGCGACATATAGCCATTCTAAAAACTCATTATCGTCTCACCTTTAAACATTTGTTGAGAAGTTTCTTCTTCATAGACCTATGGAGTGCGAACGTTCCAGCACTAATACACCGGATCCCATCAAAATTCCTCAGCCAAGTGTGTTCGGACAAACATGATTCTAAGAGGAGTAAAGCTCAACGTCCGTATGAAACCTACTCCTACCTACTGCCATAACTCCATCTCGGGAGCGTTAGCAGAAACACTAACAATAGTACAGTAATGTGAAAAAATTTATATGCGTAAATATAAATTGTAAGGATGCACTTAAGACAATCATTTCCACTAACGAAGTCGTTTTTCGTCATGAAACAGAGCTATGTCTTCACCAAGAGGCAAGAAACCGACTAGCAAGGCGCCAACACTTCAGATAGACGTTGCTACTTTTCAAGCTGCAGTCACGGCAGCCGTGGCAGCCGTCATGGTGCATTTCAATACTAACAACGTCAGCAAGGGTGGAAGTGGTACTAACAATACAAATTGTGGTAACAATCAGGGACACCAACGGGTACCTACCAACAAAAATACCTCAGGCCACGAACCTACGAACAAGAAGAGAAAGTTTTGGGACATGAAAGAGCGCCACCAATCTAAAGGATACACTAAAAGACAACAACCTAGGGCCGCCCCTACCATTACAACAGCAGTCGTGACACATGCCTCGACACTAGCCTCGGGGTTTGCCACCCAAATGCCTGCCAGACCATATGAGGGATCACTCCCAAAGTGCAACAAATGTGGCTTTCATCACCATGGCGCTTGCCTGGAGATGCACTGTAAAAACTGCAACAGGAAAGGGCATACCGTTCGTTTCTGTAGGGCCTCGGCCCATCACCTCCCTTCAATCAACTGCACCAAGGTAGGCCCAGTATGCTACCTATATGGTGAAATGGGACACTTCAAGAGAGAATGTCCAATTGAGAAGAATGACGAAGGAACAGGAGGAATGTGATGAACACACCAACAGGAGCAGCAAGGGAACCATGTTAGGACTTTTGTAATGTTCCCAACGACAAAATGTTTAAGTACTATATGTTTGTAATGAATTTGGTACGCTTACTAAAGTAACCTTCCTTCTAAAAAGTAGCTAAAATATTTTCTCTCTCATACAAATCAAACCAAAGACATTCATATGTGACCTTAGGAGCATTACCTGTAAGTTGTGATGCCCTTGTCCATACATCGGGGTTAATTTAAAATCAAAATACTAAAGTCTTGAAACAGATAATTCCATCCTGAATCCGATTCCATGTCTAGTATTAGGGGTTGAGTGGGGTCACCCACTCGACGATTGCACGATATCAATTTACATACGGCGATCATATACTGCTCGATCGTTAGGAGACCTGTCAGGAATCATGATATCAAGTATTATTACTGGCTACTGAAAACACACCCACTACCAGTGCTAGACACTGTGGTATGAATCATCTGCAATAATCATAACATTTAACAAAACGGAACACACAGAAAAGAAATACAGGACACTCTATCACTCTAGTGATCTCTTCCTTCGAATGCAACTTATCTCATGTTATCTAAAAAAAAAGATATTGTTGTAGTTATCTAATTTTGATTGATATACCCCTCGTCTTCCCGATTTAACGACTATAAAAGGGCCTTTCGCCTAACCCCCCGAATATCAAAACTATCGTCTCTCATAAACATCCAGCACGGACCTTTGGGTCATCTCTCGCTGTGGAACTCCAAAACACGCACCAAAGGAGTGTTATACTTACCGAAGCCTTATCACATGTATATATACAGGAGACCTTCAGGAATGTCGTGCATGTAGCAAACAAGATTCAAGCATAGAAGCTTGGGACAGATATGGTACGAGTCCTGCCATGAGCTTCGGGCTAAGGTTGCCCAGAAGGACGAGTAAATGTCCTACCATTCAAAAAAAAAGGCCTAGTCGTGTAAACCAAACCCGCATACTTCCTACCGAGCTACAAGAGCTGTCAGGTCAAACCTGTCGAACTACTCAACAATGAAATTGAAGAACCAAGCTTCTTACCCTGGAAAACTCTGGTCTTATTCGTCAAATAGAAAAGCAAATTTCTCATCATTCCATCGATTTTAGAGGCCCCGACAACACCTCCAATAGAAACCTTTACTATCTGCCTCGCATTGACGAATAGGCCGACCAACCTCAAGGAACGAGGTACCCTTCAGGAATTGGACCTGAGATCTGAATATCACCAGTCACGAGTATTGAAGAAGGATGTCCGAGAACAATCCTCCAATTTCGATGCAGGCGCTGAAAGTTTGTAGTGATAACCCTCGGATAGGACCAAACCCACTCGTAGGATTCATGAAAGTAACAAATAGGATATACCATTCTTGCTAGGATCAGTTCATCATCGTCATTACAAATGACTTACTTATCTACCCTCGTAGTAAGAAGGAAACCAAGGAGAGCAGCTACAACAAACCACGAAAGCATTACGATCAGAGAAGTATTACCCGAAGTTCTCTAGATACGAGTTTTTGAATTGAGGAGTTCAATTCTCAAGACACATCGTTACCAAGGTGAAAATTCATAAGGACCCTTTCAATTGATCAAAATCGTTGAGAAACAGTCAGCACCGAAGGCGTTAGCAGAAATACGCCAAAATTCTGGGTCTCGCTGATCTACCGTCTTAGTTCCTTTGGAACTTCTCGAAAAATACGGACCCCCCTCCCAACTTTGACCCTAAAGGGAGCAACCCTTGACAGGAAGAGAAGAAAGAAGAAGAAACCTTTAGAACTCCAGTATAACCGACCAAATTCCTCTAGAAACACTCACTCTGGGAAGGCTTAGTACGCTTCAAAAAGCGTGGAAAGCCAATACCCCAAATAATTGTGTCTTCCGAAATTCTTGTCAGAATCAGCCCTGTAACTCGCTACTTCAATCTACTCCCGCGAGCTTGGTAAAGTACACCCGACCCAACACGTCCCAAATTTACAAGAAGAATCTATCCGACGAGACTCTTGCAATTCCCCTCGACGAGATCGAGTTCCAGAAGAGCCTCACCTTCTTGGAAGAACCATGGTGACCATGGACCGAGGTCAAGCGGATGAAACAACGCCACTTCCCATTAGTGAAAGTTCGCTGGAAAACTAACCAAGGACGTAGAGTCACTTGGGAGCGCGAGAATTAGTCAATTAGGAAGTACCCCCACTTCTTGGCTTGATTATTCATGCCTACTCCTTGCCTAAATTCAAATTTCGGGACGAAATTCCCTCTAACGGGGGGATGATGTGCCAACCGTCAAATTTCGGTCAAGTCAAAGTTAACTAAAGTCAGCAAGTCAAACCGTTTGACCCAATTTGCCCGTGAGTACTAAAAATTACATTATGAAATTGTTGGATTAATGTCTAAGTCCATAACTATAATTGGTAAGACTTGACCCGACCCGGCATGGTCCATTTGGGTTGCATGGCATCATGCACTTGGATAGACTATAATGAGAGAAATAAGACACTTATGGTTATTAATATATTATAAGTTCTAGTATATTAATAATAAGAATAATGAGATTATTTAATTAGTATTGATCAAGAATTAATCTAGAATTAATTAAGTGATCAAAAGAAGACTAATTAAATATATGGGTTGATTGTGTAAATCATTGATTCTTATATGTGTGGGCTTGTGATCCAAGATTCCTTATATTAGACTAAGTCCATGGGGTGATCCATGGATACTCCATGGAGGTTAAAACCCATGGAGCATAAGGAATGGGTAAAGTCATGAGTTACATGGTGTAACCCTAATAGCCACCATATAAAAGAAACCCATGGCTCAAGAAATCGTTACACTAACACTATGTGTATGTATGAGGGCTACACGATTTCATGAAGCGTTCTTATTTCTCTCTAAGTTATTCCAAGTGCTTATGGTGTTGTGTGAACCATTTGAGGTGTCACACTTGGGGCACTAAGCACTCAAGCTTCATGAAGACAAGCACTATCAAAGAGGTATGTATTCTATCTTGTTATATTCATTATTTTGTATGCTAGATTAGGATAATACCTTGGATGTTCATATTTGCATGTATAATAGAGAAAACATAGATCCAAGGTATTTAGGGTTGCATGTACACTTGGGAGTGTTAGAATGCTCATAACCCAACAGTGGTATCAGAGCCTAGGCTTGTTTTCTTGTTATACCTGCAATAGAAGCTGAAAAATCGAGTTTTGATGCTGTCAGCCCAGCTGACTCGCTGAGTCCATGAAGGGACTCGACGAGTCCAAGGCAAAATGCATCCAACTCGCCGAGTTGTGTTCATGCACTCGACGAGTTGGACCCCAGACAGCATATCTTCGAGGTTTTTGGCTAGAAATGGACTAGGAACATTACCCTAAGTTGTTTTGAACTTATAAACTTGTTTTTAAATGTGGTAATGTTCATGCTAATCCATTTTCAAGATAATTGTCAATAGATTCATGTTTTGTATTAGTTTAAAGGTTAGACTAATTACATGAAAAAGTTTGATTTGAATTATCTTGTTCTTATGAGTTGCTTAGATTAATAGAAAAGTTGAGTGAAAAAGTTGTTTTCAATCCAAATTAGTCTAAGAGTTGAGTATAAAATGTGTTTGTGTAACTTATCCTTAAGTTACATGAAGAGTCACATTAAAGACTCATAAAACTCATAAAGTTGGCAAAGGTTACAAAAAAGATGAAGAGTCTTGTCCTTAAGTTATGGAGGTTCAAGAGTCACTTCATTAATAAATAAATAAATAAAATATGTAACCTTAATTAATTCCATAAGTTATAAAATAAAGAAAAGATTAATTCTTTATTAGTTTAAAGTCTTCCATAATTTGTCCACAAGTTATGGAACTTGAAGAGTTTTTGGATTAAAACTACTTTAAATACATAAGTTATAGAATTAATTAGTTTTGAATAGTTTCAAAACTTGCCCTCAAGTTTTGGAATTTGTAAAGTTTTCTCTTATGAATACTTTAATTCCAAGTTAGCCCTTAGAATTTTAAAAGTTAAAATTCAACCCTTATACTTCATAATATTATAAGTTAATAATATTTATGTATAAGAGTAAAGTCGGTCTTACCGCTAGTACGCCTCATTCACGAAGCCGGGCTATAAGGTGGGTATAAGGTTGTTGCCTATAAAATGGCAACTTAATGGGTGTCCACTCTCACCCACCTCTTGCTTGACTGGTGGAGGGTCGTTAGCCGAACGGGTTTGACATGACTATAATTCTCCCTTCATTAAAAGTATTAATGATAAATACTAAGTAACTAAACTCTTAATAATTCCCAATCTTAGTTACTTAGGAAAATGTGAATAAGGTGCTAATCCATGAAATTACACTTTGCACTTTGTTTAAGTCGGTTAGTGGAGCGTGTGTGGTTAACCGGCACACTAACTCGTATTTAACAAGGTAGGCAAAGGGTAACTTAATGTTTATCATAGTATCGATCGAGCGTGTGTGGTTAACCGACACATCGATTGAGGGATAAACACTTAAGGGTACCCAGTAATTTGCATGGTTACTTCACACCTTGTTTTGTGATCCTCGGCATCCCAGTCACAAAACCTGAAGGGCACACTCGAGATTGAAACATGCCATTGAACAGTTCAATGAATCTCAAAAGATCTAGGAGTTTCAAATCCAATTAAAACCTAATAATACATTTCGTTTATCTTGGTGGAAATTGGTGAATCGTCATTCACCTACCTTCAAATTGTTTTATAGCTTGGATTACGGCATACCTCTTCTAAGTTATAAAATAGTTTGTTGGGTCCTAGCCTTAATATTTTCATATTGGGTGTCATATTAAGGACTCAAAGATCAACTATCTTGAATATCTCCCATAACATGTCTGGATTAGACATTTATGATCTTCCCAAATCTCTTGAAACAAGCATTCCTAATGAAGATGATGTCCCATGGATATCATACTTCTTTCTCCTCCTCCAATTATTCTCCCTAACCCACAAGTTCTTGAAAAGTTTAAAGTCACTCGAGCCCTAATGGCAAGGTAAGGTCTAGGTGTGGTCACATCTTGGAGATGTAGTCACATATTGACAAGCCGGGAGAGTTGGGTGTCAAAGTCTTGAGAAAGTTGGTGGTTCAATCACTTTCTAAGTCACATAGTGAGTTCCTTTGGGACACCTATGAAATAGACTATGACAAGATCCTTAATGATCTAAGATCAACTTCCTGAAACTTTATGGACATTGACAATAGTGACACAGGAAATCCAGAAAAAGCCTTCTCTTCCCAATGGAAAGGGATCGGCCATAGTCAACTCGGTTGAACAAATGGTAAAGAGAAAAGCTAAGTCTGTGATAGTCCCGTGTACCATTATCAAAGGGTCCATATGTTTATATTGCCAAAGTAAGGGTCATTAGTTGCGAAGCTGCCTAATTTACCTAAGGATGTTAAAGTCAATAAGGTTGATTCTACTTCAGGTAAAGTCCACTAATCTAACTCTGTTAAGTTTCTATTCTGAGATTCCGGATACATGATGTGACTGGGTCACATGGTAATGTTTTAAGAATCAAAGAAAAGTAAAGGAACTTAAAGAAAGAATATGCTGAATCTGATCGCATAGATGGATTTCTATCGCGTAGTTTGAAGATCGGATTCTTGAGCTACTTCTTAGGAGTTATGAGATATTGCTAAGGAATAGACAACAACAAGTTTTCGTATGGATTGTAAGGATAATTTTTTCCGCATAGTTTTAAAATAAAAAGAAAATTTTGATTTTATTTATTTTAAAATATCCTTACAATGGCATTTGAGGAAAAATTGTTGCTTATACGATTCCATTAATAGCAAAAGTGGAAATATGAAATTGATTCTTTCATTTGTGGTAATGTCTAAATTTACCAAATAAGGAAAGATTCTCATCATCCAAAGTCTCAATTGGACCGGGACTTGGAATCATGCAAGTTGTATAGCATGATGAATGAGAACTTTCAAGTATTGGAAAATTAAGACTAATTACTTGTTCACATGAATGTGTGAGTCAAGTAATGGACTAAGGGATCGAGTACATAGTCATGTGCACTGATTAAGTCCACCACAAAAGATGTAAGGCTATTCGTCATAGTTTACTAAAGCTCAGTAAATATGATTATACTTACAAGCTTAAGTGTAACTCTGAGACATTGGAAAAGGTTCCAATGTAAGGCAGAGCGAATAAGAAGAATCAAATTAGGCAGAAGGATAAAAGTTTCTCAAATCTGAAAAGATGGGAGAGTACTTTAGTATCAGCTTTGTGATCATCTTAATGATTAAGAAACCATATCAAAATTAGTTCTCTAAGGAAGTCTTAGTGCATTCTTATGACTAAGAAGAAGGGATCTTGAATTGTTGAAATGGTTAAATTAAGAAGATGAGTCATACTTCGTTCCAATAAAAGTCTTAGAGTCATACTCCAAGATTGTAATTTGAGTGACATGTCTTAAAGAAGGTTTAAAACACTTGACAAATGTAAGAGTAAAAGTTTTCTACTCTTGTACATTTGAAATTGGTAAGTTGTGATGTTTTGGATAAAACAAAGACCAACTAAGGCCAATTGTGTGAAGTGTCTGTCTTGATTAGAATCCACACTATCTCTTGGATGTTTGACAAGGAAGTCTTATAGGTCAAGAGGACAGTGGGAGTCTTAAAGGTCTTGAAAGTCTCAAGAACTAATCAAGAATGAAACCTAAAGTTCTTCACTAGCACACGACTTGAGGTTTATAACCTATCGTGTTGACATATTCTGTGCCCATTCTAGTTAAAGTTGGCTTTGCATATGAGTTCTTAGAGTTCTCAATGTGTTGCACAACAACTTGGAAGCAATGGTAGGCCCTTGAGCTGCCAGGTGGCAAGAAATTAAGATTGAGTTCAGTCCATATGAGTTTGGATTTGTCATTATCCTTGTCTTGTGACTATGGTTATGACAATTCACATGGATAAGAACACATACACCATTAAATCTAAGTGTCATAAGGTTTCTCTCCGATTCATGAAAATGATGGTGAGGAAACACTTCCACTAAGTAGATTTTAGTTAGATAGCAATTGTGATATTTGCATTCTCAAAGTCATTAGTGGAGCGTGTGTGGTTTACCGGCACACTAACTTGGACTTGTGAGAAATGGCAAAGGTCAAAACAATCAAGACTATGATTACGACATCCCTTTTCATAGTTCTTAAAATTGTTTTGACACACCCATGAGCTATCTAAGGGAAGGTGTATGATTTTGATAAAGTCTTATCAAAACAATCTAGTATCAGAAATCTGAACTTTGGTAAGAAAGTCAATAAAGTATTGATTTCTAGAAGTCGAGCTTTCTAAGTATATGTCAAAGCTAGTGGGAGCATAAGTGTTATGCTAATAATCATCATGTTAGTGGGAGCATGATAATTACGATAAGT
Organism: Lactuca saligna; assembly: GCF_052625555.1. Taxonomy (NCBI): domain Eukaryota; kingdom Viridiplantae; phylum Streptophyta; class Magnoliopsida; order Asterales; family Asteraceae; genus Lactuca; species Lactuca saligna. The sequence continues at coordinate 65,754,399 of NC_136422.1, forward strand.
ATTGCAAGCTAGCAATGTTAATTATAGAAAACAAAAGGTTTCAATTGGGAAAAAGTTGTTTTGCTATAATTAAGGGAGAGGAAATTATACTTCATCTCAAATCTATAAGCTTAGATCGTGAGGTTTTAATCATTTAGTCAAGGATATATATGAATTTCATGTTGGAATGGCTCAACATAAGGAAATTCTGTATATGGGTCCATTATTTGCGTTCTTAAATTCGATTATGATTACGGCATCCCTTTTCATAATCTGAATTATGAGAACTTGGCAAATTGAAATGGAAATGTTATAGCAAAAGACTGGTTTAGTCTTTATGTGAGACATCATGAATCGTGTCCCATATGCTTCGGATATAGGATCGATTACATGTGCTATATTCATCCTTTCTAAAATTTTCCAAATGTCTAGGGCATTAAGAATGGAAAAGGTTTAGAACTGGATATGACTAAAAGGATTAAACAATTGTCGAGGACAATCTAAGGTTTACCAAAGATTGGTTTCTCAAGGACAATTGGAAGTATAGTGATAATTCTGGAAGGACCATATTGACATAATCTGTAAGGAGGCAACTCTTGTTCAGAAGTGATAGTCGAAATGGAATCTGGAAATGTTTCAAAGTTAGATTTTTCAATCTGTGTAAGATTAAGGAAACTTAATGCAAGAAGGATGGTTCCAAGGACTTGATCTCCTTTGGAATGCTCTGTAATGATTGTTGTTAAGTCTTTCTGACTTTGTGCATAATCATTACAAGAGGATCAATGCATATAAGTTTAGAATCTAACAGATTTCAGTAAATGACATGAATTTGGAATTCTTGCATTTGCAGTAAGGATTTGGGAGTGTGAAAAGAGAATCATTGAAGATTATGTTCAAATGATCTAGTTCACAAAATAAAGATCATAGACAAACATATTATGCATACTTGGTGTATGGCATGACTATTGTTTAGAAAACATAGTGTGCATGCTTGGAGCATGGGACAACTATTGTTTTAAATTCAAGAATAATGTTGATAGCTGAAACAATATACAATGAATAATGTGTAATCATATGGTGATAAATAAAAGGAGTTTTATTTATATTCATAAGTTCTGAGACCATATTGGATTCAATTATTATTGTGTTTCACTTTGCATGTTTTGACTTCCCGAATAAACTAGGTTATTCTTCCGGAATGACTAAGTTATTCAAACCATCCACAGTCGGTCATATGTTGGAAGTAGATATGAATTAAGACTGTCATGGGTTGGCTTGTAGAGGTCTAAGTTGTTGGACAAAGGGCTACAACACTCATGAGTGCTCATAAGTTCTGAGTATTGGATTCAACCCGCGCTCATTGGAATCACTTCATGGATTTTATCACGAGTGATCATGAGACGATAATATCTTATATTCTTCAAACCTAGAGATATGAGTTGTTACTATGAGTTGGTTGTACATTGATTGCACGAAACTGCATTTGGTAACTCGGTGCTATAAAACGTGCCTTTGTGTATGATTCAACAAGTAGTAGAACAAGCCATATGAGTCGAAGTTTATCCATTCCTTTTACCTTCGGGATAAAAGCGATATCTGTGGGCCCCTCGATGATTTGATGATGACAAATGGAAGTGCTCGGCCGGGCCAGGACTGATTTGATTTGTTCAATTAGTCAGTCGTCATAAATCGGAAATCGGGAAACAACTAATGGACAGAGAGAATGATTATAATCCATGTCTCAGTCCATATGATATCTAGAATGGAGGAATATATGATCCCTTATCTAATGGACAAGTCGTTGACGAAGATCAGAGTTCATCTACAAGGTCAGAGTTCGACAGAAGCTTTTGAGAGCTACGATTGCTAGTTGGTTCCTGAAGTCATACGCAATAATAGTTTTAGACTTATCCAAGTGGGAGACTGTTGGATTAATGTCTAAGTCCATAACTATAATTGGTAAGACTTGACCCGAACCGGCATGGTCCATTTGGGTTGCATGGCATCATGCACTTGGATAGACTATAATGAGAGAAATAAGACACTTATGGTTATTAATATATTATAAGTTCTAGTATATTAATAATAAGAATAATGAGATTATTTAATTAGTATTGATCAAGAATTAATCTAGAATTAATTAAGTGATCAAAAGAAGACTAATTAAATATATGGGTTGATTGTGTAAATCATTCATTCTTATATGTGTGGGCTTGTGATCCAAGATTCCTTATATTGGACTAAGTCCATGGGGTGATCCATGGATACTCCATGGAGGTTAAAACCCATGGAGCATAAGGAATGGGTAAAGTCATGAGTTACATGGTGTAACCCTAATAGCCACCATATAAAAGAAACCCATGGCTCAAGAAATCGTTACACTAACACTATGTGTATGTATGAGGGCTACACGATTTCATGAAGCGTTCTTATTTCTCACTAAGTTATTCCAAATGCTTATGGTGTTGTGTGAACCATTTGAGGTGTCACACTTGGGGCACTAAGCACTCAAGCTTCATGAAGACAAGCACTATCAAAGAGGTATGTATTCTATCTTGTTATATTCATTATTTTGTATGCTAGATTAGGATAATACCTTGGATGTTCATATTTGCATGTATAATAGAGAAAACATAGATCTAAGGTATTTAGGGTTGCATGTACACTTGGGAGTGTTAGAATGCTCATAACCCAACAGAAATTTCTACATAACTCTCTATTCTAATCAGAGATCATAAATCAAAAGTGCGAACATCTAGATATCCTTAACCATAAACTGTGGTACGTGGCGAGCCCAAACCGATAAAACAATGTTGCATACTCATCGGGAGTGTGTAAGATCCTTAAACAAGGCTTAACAGGGTTTACGAACCATGCATTGCGATGCCGGACACTCACAATTGTCACACATGGAACCTCTCTCAATCGTTTTCACTCTATCTCTCTCTATGTCAAATCTCTCCCAAATCTCTCCAAGTATGTGAAATCTCTCTCAAATATCTCTCTGTATTAGAAATCTCTCCAAGAATGTCAAATCTCTCCCAAATCCCTCTAAATATGTGAAATCTCTCTCAAATATCTCTCTGTATGAGAAATCTCTCCAAGAATGTCAAATCTCTCCCAAATCTCTCGAAGTATGTGAAATCTCTCTCAAATATCTCTCTGTATGAGAAATCTCTCCAAGAATGTCAAATCTCTCCAAGTATGTGAAAACTCTCGCAAATATCTCTATGTATGAGAAATCTCTCCAAGAATGTCAAATCTCTCCCAAATCTCTCCAAGTGTGAGAAATCTCTCCCAAATCTCTCTCAAAAGTTTCCCGTAACTTTTTAGAATCATTCGGGTCATTCCGGCCCTTAACGGGGTCAAAACGGCTTAAAACGGGGTAAAAACGAGAAAAATGGACCTTAGGAACCGAAACCCTTCTCAAGGAGCCGAAGCTCCTTAAGGCCGAGACCTAGGACCGAGAGCACAGACCGGACCGAGCCTCTGTTGGTTGAACCCGGAGGACCAAACTCCTGTAGATGAGACCGAGTCTCGGTCTCTGTCGCCCCCTTTCTGTCGCTTCTCGCACGTTCTGTCGCTTCTCGCACTCTCTGTCTCTACTCTGCCTCTCTGTCTCTACCCGCCTCTCGGTCTATGTCTCCTTCTCTCCTCTCTGTCCCTTCGCGCCTCTCTGTCTCCTTGTTTCCTCTCTGTCCCTTCGCGCCTCTCTGCTCCTTCTCTCCTCTCTGTCTCCTCGCGCCTCTCTGTTCCCTCTTCTCCCCTCTCGGTTCCTACTCTCCCTCTTCTTCCCTCTCGGTTTCTACCCTCCCACCTCTCGGTTTCAGCATCAGAAGGCCGAACCTCGGCCAGAATTTGGAATTTGGTCACTTTTAGCCCATTTTTGATATTTTTAACATTTTAAGCCCGTTTTTCGTGATTTTAAAGCGGGATTTTCTCCAGAAATTATATTTTAACATAATAAACTCTAAATATTCATAATTTAAACATATTTTGATGAAAATCATTATTTAAATAATAAAAATCAAATGGGTGAATTATTAAAGGTGGAGTGTTGACTTTGCCTTATCCAATGTCACAAGCAACCACCCCACACCCACTCTATGACCATCCATAGCTCTCCACATTACCTAGGTCACTTCAATGTCCCTTACACTCAATTTACACTCATTCCCACGTTTTTAGAGCTGGAACAAACATCCTCTCTCCTCATTTCTCTCATTTGCTCTCATTTCACTAAGTATCAAACACCAGTTTTCTCTCAAACTTTTTCTCCACCAAACTCGAGACTCAAGGCTGATTATCAAGTGTTCTTCCACATTTGGTAAGCATAATCCAATCTCCTTATGATTATCTCACTTATTTCCACTCAAATCATGGATATCTTACACAAACTCCATCATATTTGTGTTAGAGCTTCGAATCTCCAAGTGATTCTTCAAGCGTTCTTGGGTTGAACACTTCTCTTCTTCAACACTTATCTACAGAAATCACTCAAGGTGAGTTCATACCCCTACATTTTCATGTTTTCTCAAGTTTTCAGGGGGGGAATACAAGTTAAAACACTAAGAACATAACTAAAATTTTCTAACAGCCTTCATCAGAAAAGTTCAACTCCATTCACGGACTGTTTTGGGCATCTTAAACATTTTTGTTTTCAAAACTGTACAAGGTGAAAATAGTTCAAGTTTTTAGCTTTAAAATGACTACTTGCACATCTCCATGGGATTTTTCTACAATTTATGGTGATTTTTACAAAACTGCCTATCATTTCAAACAACAATCCGGACCAGTCTGTGATTATGGACTTTTTCAGCCAAGTTGGAAGTCATTAAAAATCGTGATTAAAATTATGAATAAACTAGACACATTTTCTGAACTCTCAGAATTTACGGATCTAGTTTTTGACTTTGTATGATTTTTCTATGATTTTTCCAAAACAGGGCAGAATGGCTAAAGTTAGCCAACAGCATGTAAATATCATAACACTTAGTATTATGTTGAGCAAAGTGTATAATCATAAGTTATAATTATTGAATGTGTTTCCTTGTTAGTTTATCATCATGAACTGAAACTAAGTCATTCATAATAAATATTATTCATTCATTTTGGAACACGTATATTAAACTATAAAAAGTATAGTTTGATAAATTCATAACACTAATACATTTCCATAAAAGAGTTCATACATATTACATACATTTTAGATAAATTATAATAGGTATAGTTTATGATACATCACTCAACACACTCGTACAAAAAGGGAACATTCATACAAGAAAGATTTATATTCACACACATTTCACGTAAATTTGTTAACCTATAGTTTGATAAATTCATAACACTAATACATTTCCATAAAAGAGTTCATACATATTACATACATTTTAGATAAACTATAATAGGTATAGTTTATGATACATCACTCAACACACTCGTACAAAAAGGGTACATTCATACAAGAAAGATTTATATTCACACACATTTAACGTAAACTGGTTAACCTATATTGTGAGACTCTCTCTTTCCCCGTACGTCCGAGTGCGGGAAATAATTCATGGTAGTTATAATCAGAATCTCCTTGAGGGAGAACGTGATACTTGTATATAGATCTATATTGGGTTTGACACCCCACACCTTGCTGCTAGCTACAGTGGGACCTGCAGGTCTACGGGTGACAAATGTCATTTCAGTTTTCGCGACGCCTGAGAACGTCGTGACAGGTTCACATAGTCATAGTATGATTTTAGCAACTCACATAGGGATATAATAATCCATAAGTTTACGGGATTTTATTTTTAAAACCTAAATGAGTTTTATGTCGATTTAAAATCACTTTTTATCTCTATGAGTACAAATATTACTGTACACTTTTGGTTTTGGTAGTTACAACTACACATCATTTGAAACCACATTTATACCTTTAAGTATGGTCAATACTAGTTATTACTCGGTCCTCTAATTTAGGACTACATATATATATATATATATATATATATATATATATATATATATATATATATATATATATATATATATATATATATATATATATATATATAAGTATTAACAAACATGAGAACATACAGAAATTTCATTTAATTTAAACGCGTCCATGTCCATTTAAGCACATAACATTTTCTATTAATAAGAAAGGTTAATTATACATTTTGGTCTTCAGTCATAAGACTACATTACACAAATTTTAAAGAAAATATCGGAGTTTCTGGATACATATTCTAACGCTTTTACAAGGAAAACGATTTACTTTTCTAACGAAATCTCTTATGAACTCACCAACCTTTGTGTTGACACTTTTCAGAACTACTTGTATTCTCAGGAATTCAGTGAAAACAGGAAATCAACAACGTTTTGAGGATGGGACGATAAATCGTCAAACAGTTAATTTTGTATCATAATGTAATTGATGTGAATCATGTAAACATGTGCTTTGATGTAACGTTTTCAATTATATTTGTGGTGGTTGTATTTACTTTGAGCACTATTATACTCATTGTTGTGATACTCTACATGAAGTCCTCCACCCCCGGACGTTTCCGCCATCCTTGGTTTGGGGGTGTGACAGATTGGTATAAGAGCATTGTTTATAGTGAACTCAGTATATCAAACCACATAAGATGTACAAACTATAAATGCATTGGGACTAAGTCTCTGATTTAAAGTTTCAAAACAACTATACTTTTAGAAATAGATAGTTTCTTATTAAAGGTATACATGCATCAATACATATTAAGGTCAGCACCACTCTAGAATAAAACAAAAGTAATGATTGTTGAATATCACAGGTAAGCTCGGGGATGTATGGTCAGTCTTGGGAATGGCATAGCCTGATCAACTATGCTGGTCCGAGGAGTGATTAGCACATGCCCAAGAATAGTTGTGATATGGCAACAAGTCTAAAACTTACCAACACCACCACAATGAGAACATTAGAACAAAACATGAGTTTAAAATACTATAGGAGTATTTTGTAATATCATAACTTATATGAAAACTAAATAGATCCTTAATAATAGGTCTATAGTCCCTAAGTGGATACTTTAAGGTTATATATAACTTAGAAATTATAGACTTAGAATTTGTGGTCATTACTTTACTTCCTTTTCCTTGTTTGGATGTGGACCTAGAGTGGGATCACTTATTCAAAGGTCTATCGTATATAACACGTATATTGTTATATGTAATTAGTATGAACTATGTCATTATAGAAGTAACTAATAAGGATTACCCCTATAAGTAATTGAGAATAGGGTTAGACGCATAGTACTTATCTCCTCCACTTCTATTCTCGCAAATACGGCATAGCAAAATCCTACTTACCGGACGACCCTTACTTTCCTAATCCGAACTCGAGGAATGGTGAATGGTTATGAGAAGAATCATAAGCGGGACCGGAGGTAATCAATCCTCCATGCATAGCAAGGGTTCCGTGAACCGTTTCGACTATAACGAACCCGTGAACCGTTGGGCAATCGTGATCGAGGGTTGAATGTCGACAACAATGAAAACAACCACCATGTGGAGAGCAACGAGGGTGCTATGACCTCAACCACGGGGGACTGACGGACAGAACCCTCCCGGCAAGGACCCGGCGGATCGCGATCATCGGGATTAAAACAGGAAGACTACAATTTGAGTTCAGAAAACTGCGCGCTACTATAGACCCCACCATCTCATGTACCGATGACTCAGAATTATACTACGATTCCCGAGACCAACTCTCTTTTTAGGACCTTATCGCCACTCGTGAAGAGGAAAGAGAGTAACAGGGTAGGACACACAGCGTTCAAAGAAAGGATGATTGTAGCCAAGCGTCGATTGGTAAAGCTACAAAATTGCATCGACCTTGCCCCAGGCATCACAAGGGATGGATCATCGTAAGTAGAGTTCATGCCGCTCACCAGACCTGGTAAATTAGCTTCATAAGTATGCGCTGGTGCTACTCTATTGTAAGTAAAATCACGACACTACAAATTAAGTGGTCATACTAATCGAAAAATCTATCTACTGTCAGAGCCCGCCCATGCACAAATGTGAAGTAGACCTGCATCGAGGTCAAAAGTTTCACTGAAACCATGATCTCTAGAGTCATATTAACAAGATGGGCTTAGGATGTACCTATCCGACTCGAATGACTATCTAGCCTTAATTATATAACTAAGCATACATCAATAGGTCGTGATAAGGACCTAGCTTGGGTCAAGTATAAGGTTTCACTTGGATACAGAGCTACTAAAATACATGAGTTTATTATACAAAGAATCTCGTTATAAATTGTTTTTAGAACACCCTGAACAACCGAACTTTGATACAAATTGATATGAGATAAACTTAGTTAGAAAACTCGCGACATATAGCCATTCTAAAAACTCATTATCGTCTCACCTTTAAACATTTGTTGAGAAGTTTCTTCTTCATAGACCTATGGAGTGCGAACGTTCCAGCACTAATACACCGGATCCCATCAAAATTCCTCAGCCAAGTGTGTTCGGACAAACATGATTCTAAGAGGAGTAAAGCTCAACGTCCGTATGAAACCTACTCCTACCTACTGCCATAACTCCATCTCGGGAGCATTAGCAGAAACACTAAGAATAGTACAGTAATGTGAAAAAATTTATATGCGTAAATATAAATTGTAAGGATGCACTTAAGACAATCATTTCCACTAACGAAGTCATTTTTCGTCATGAAACAGAGCTATGTCTTCACCAAGAGGCAAGAAACCGACTAGCAAGGCGCCAACACTTCAGATAGACGTTGCTACTTTTCAAGCTGCAGTCACGGCATCCGTGGCAGCCGTCATGGTGCATTTCAATACTAACAACGTCAACAAGGGTGGAAGCGGTACTAACAATACAAATTGTGGTAACAATCAGGGACACCAACGGGTACCTACCAACAAAACTACCTCAAGCCACGAACCTACGAACAAGAAGAGAAAGTTTTGGGACATGAAAGAGCGCCACCAATCTAAAGGATACACTAAAAGACAACAACCTAGGGCCGCCCCTACCATTACAACAGCAGTCATGACACATGCCTCGACACTAGCCTCGGGGTTTGCCACCCAAATGCCTGCCAGACCATATGAGGGATCACTCCCAAAGTGCAACAAATGTGGCTTTCATCACCATGGGGCTTGCCGGGAGATGCACTGTAAAAACTGCAATAGGAAAGGGCATACCGTTCGTTTCTGTAGGGCCTCGGCCCATCACCTCCCTTCAATCAACTGCACCAAGGTAGGCCCAGTATGCTACCTATGTGGTGAAATGGGACACTTCAAGAGAGAATGTCCAACTGAGAAGAATGACGAAGGAACAGGAGGAATGTGATGAACACACCAACAGGAGCAGCAAGGGAACCACGTTAGGACTTTTGTGATGTTCCCAACGACAAAATGTTTAAGTACTATATGTTTGTAATGAATTTGGTACGCTTACTAAAGTAACCTTCCTTCTAAAAAGTAGCTAAAATATTTTCTCTCACATACAAATCAAACCAAAGACATTCATATGTGACCTTAGGAGCATTACCTCTAAGTTGTGATGACCTTGTCCATACATTGGGGTTAATTTAAAATCAAAATACTAAAGTCTTGAAATAGATAATTCCATCCTGACTCCGATTCCATGTCTAGTATTAGGGGTTGAGTGGGGTCACCCACTCGACGATTGCACGATATCAATTTACATATGGCGATCATATACTGCTCGATCGTGAGGAGACCTGTCAGGAATCATGATATCAAGTATCATTACTGGCTACTGAAAACACACCCACTACCAGTGCTAGACACTATGGTATGAATCATCTGCAATAATCATAACATTTAACAAAACGGAACACACAGAAAAGAAATACAGGACACTCTATCACTCTAGTGATCTCTTCCTTCGAATGCAACTTATCTCATGTTATCTAAAAAAAAGATATTGTTGTCGTTATCTAATTTTGATTGATATACCCCTCGTCTTCCCGATTTAACGACTATAAAAGGGCCTTTCGCCTAACCCCCCGAATATCAAAACTATCGTCTCTCATAAACATCCAGCACGGACCTTTGGGTCATCTCTCGCTGTGGAACTCCAAAACACGCACCAGAGGAGTGTTATACTTACCGAAGCCTTATCACATGTATATACAGGAGACCGTCAGGAATGTCGTGCATGTAGCAGACAAGATTCAAGCATAGAAGCTTGGGACAGATATGGTACGAGTCCTGCCATGAGCTTCGGGCTAAGGTTGCCCAGAAGGACGAGTAAATGTCCTACCATTCAAAAAAAAAGGCCTAGTCGCGTAAACCAAACCCGCATACTTCCTACCGAGCTACAAGAGCTGTCAGGTCAAACCTGTCGAACTACTCAACAATGAAATTGAAGAACCAAGCTTCTTACCCTGGAAAACTCTGGTCTTATTCGTCAAATAGAAAAGCAAATTGCTCATCATTCCATCGATTTTAGAGGCCCCGACAACACCTCCAATAGAAACCTTTACTATCTGCCTCGCATTGACGAATAGGCCGACCAACCTCAAGGAACGAGGTACCCTTCAGGAATTGGACCTGAGATCTGAATATCACCAGTCACGAGTATTGAAGAAGGATGTCCGAGAACAATCCTCCAATTTCGATGCAGGCGCTGAAAGTTCGTAGTGATAACCCTCGGATAGGACCAAACCCACTCGTAGGATTCATGAAAGTAACAAATAGGATATACCATTCTTGCTAGGATCAGTTCATCATCGTCATTACAAATGACTTACTTATCTACCCTCGTAGTAAGAAGGAAACCAAGGAGAGCAGCTACAACAAACCACGAAAGCATTACGATCAGAGAAGTATTACCCGAAGTTCTCTAGATACGAGTTTTGGAATTGAGGAGTTCAATTCTCAAGACACATCGTTACCAAGGTGAAAATTCATAAGGACCCTTTCAATTGATCAAAACCGTTGAGAAACAGTCAGCACCGAAGGCGTTAGCAGAAATACGCCAAAATTCTGGGTCTCGCTGATCTACCGTCTTAGTTCCTTTGGAACTTCTCGAAAAATACGGACCCCCTCCCAACTTTGACCCTAAAGGGAGCAACCCTTGACAGGAAGAGAAGCAAGAAGAAGAAACCTTTAGAACTCCAGTATAACCGACCAAATTCCTCTAGAAACACTCACTCTGGGAAGGCTTAGTACGCTTCAGAAAGCGTGGAAAGCCAATACCCCAAATAATTGTGTCTTCCGAAATTCTTGTCAGAATCAGCCCTGTAACTCGCTACTTCAATCTACTCCCGCGAGCTTGGTAAAGTACACCCTACCCAACACGTCCCAAATTTACAAGAAGAATCTATCCGACGAGACTCTTGCAATTCCCCTCGACGAGATCGAGTTCCACAAGAGCCTCACCTTCTTGGAAGAACCATGGTGACCATGGACCGAGGTCAAGCGGATGAAACAACGCCACTTCCCATTAGTGAAAGTTCGCTGGAAAACTAACCAAGGACGTAGAGTCACTTGGGAGCGCGAGAATTAGTCAATTAGGAAGTACCCCCACTTCTTGGCTTGATTATTCATGCCTACTCCTTGCCTGAATTCAAATTTCGGGACGAAATTCCCTCTAACGGGGGGATGATGTGCCAACCGTCAAATTTCGGTCAAGTCAAAGTTAACTAAAGTCAGCAAGTCAAACCGTTTGACCCAATTTGCCAGTGAGTACTAAAAATTACATTATGAAATTTCTACATAACTCTCTATTCTAATGAGAGATCATAAATCAAAAGTGCGAACATCTAGATATCCTTAACCATAAACTGTGGTACGTGGCGAGCCCAAACCGATAAAACAATGTTGCATACTCATCGGGAGTGTGTAAGCTCCTTAAACAAGACTTAACAGGGTTTACGACCCATGCATTGCGATGCCGGACACTCACAATTATCACACATGGAACCTCTCTCAATCGTTTTCACTCTATCTCTCTCTATGTCAAATCTCTCCCAAATCTCTCCAAGTATGTGAAATCTCTCTCAAATATCTCTCTGTATTAGAAATGTCTCCAAGAATGTCAAATCTCTCCCAAATCCCTCTAAATATGTGAAATCTCTCTCAAATATCTCTCTGTATGAGAAATCTCTCCAACAATGTCAAATCTCTCCCAAATCTCTCCAAGTATGTAAAATCTCTCTCAAATATCTCTCTGTATGAGAAATCTCTCCAAGAATGTCAAATCTCTCCAAGTATGTGAAAACTCTCGCAAATATCTCTGTGTATGAGAAATCTCTCCAAGAATGTCAAATCTCTCCCAAATCTCTCCAAGTGTGAGAAATCTCTCCCAAATCTCTCTCAAAAGTTTCCCGTAACTTTTTAGAATCATTCGGGTCAGTCCGGCCCTTAACGGGGTCAAAAACGGCTTAAAACGGGGTAAAAACGAGAAAAATGGACCTTAGGAACCGAAACCCTTCTCAAGGAGTCGAAGCTCCCTAAGGCCGAGACCTAGGACCGAGAGCACAGACCGTACCGAGCCTCTGTTGGCTGAACCCGGAGGACCGAACTCCTGTAGATGAGACCGAGTCTCGGTCTCTGTCGCCCCGTTTCTGTCGCTTCTTGCACGTTCTGTCGCTTCTCGTACTCTTTGTCTCTACTCCGCCTCTCTGTCTCTAGCCGCCTCTCGGTCTATGTCTCCTTGTCTCCTCTCTGTCCCTTCGCGCCTCTCTATCTCCTTGTCTCCTCTCTGTCCCTTCGCGCCTCTCTGCTCCTTCTCTCCTCTCTGTCTCCTCGCGCCTCTCTGTTCCCTCTTCTCCCCTCTCGGTTCCTACTCTCCCTCTTCTTCCCTCTCGGTTTCTACCCTCCCACCTCTCGGTTTCAGCATCAGAAGGCCGAACCTCGGCCAGAATTCGGAATTTGGTCACTTTTAGCCCATTTTTGATATTTTTAACATTTTAAGCCCGTTTTTCGTGATTTTAAAGCGGGATTTTCTCCAGAAATTATATTTTAACATAATAAACTCTAAATATTCATAATTTAAACATATTTTGATGAAAATCATTATTTAAATAATAAAAATCAAATGGGTGAATTATTAAAGTTGGAGTGTTGACTTTGCCTTATCCAATGTCACAAGCAACCACCCCACACCCACTCTATGACCATCCATACCTCCCCACCTTACCTAGGTCACTTCAATGTCCCTTACACTCAATTTACACTCATTCCCACATTTTTAGAGCTAGAACAAACATCCTCTCTCCTTATTTCTCTCATTTGCTCTAATTTCACTAAGTATCAAACACCAGTTTTCTCTCAAACTTTTTCTCCACCAAACTCGAGACTCAAGGCTGATTATCAAGTGTTCTTCCACATTTGGTAAGCATAATCCAATCTCCTTATGATTATCTCACTTATTTCCACTCAAATCATGGATATCTTACACAAACTCCATCATATTTGTGTTAGAGCTTCGAATCTCCAAGTGATTCTTCAAGCGTTCTTGGGTTGAAAACTTCTCTTCTTCAACACTTATCTACAGAAATCACTCAAGGTGAGTTCATACCCCTACATTTTCATGTTTTCTCAAGTTTTCAGGGGGGGAATACAAGTTAAAACACTAAGAACATAACTAAAATTTTCTAACAGCCTTCATCAGAAAAGTTCAACTCCATTCACGGACTGTTTGGGCATCTTAAACATTTTTGTTTTCAAAACTGTACAGGGTGCAAATAGTTCAAGTTTTTAGCTTTAAAATGACTACTTGCACATCTCCATGCGATTTTTCTACAATTTATGGTGATTTTTACAAAACTGCCTATCATTTCAAACAACAATCCGGACCAGTCTGTGATTATGGACTTTTTCACCAAAGTTGGAAGTCATTAAAAATCGTGATTAAAATTATGAATAAACTAGACACATTTTTTGAACTCTCAGAATTTACAGATCTAGTTTTTGACTTCGTATGATTTTTCTATGATTTTTCCAAAACAGGGCAGAATGGCTAAAGTTAGCCAACAGCATGTAAATATCATAACACTTAGTATTATGTTGAGCAAAGTGTATAATCATAAGTTATAATTATTGAATGTATTTCCTTGTTAGTTTATCATCATGAACTGAAACTAAGTCATTCATAATAAATATTATTCATTCATTTTGGAACACGTATATTAAACTATAAAAAGTATAGTTTGATAAATTCATAACACTAATACATTTCCATAAAAGAGTTCATACATATTACATACATTTTAGATAAATTATAATAGGTATAGTTTATGATACATCACTCAACACACTCGTACAAAAAGGGAACATTCATACAAGAAAGATTTATATTCACACATATTTCACGTAAATTTGTTAACCTATAGTTTGATAAATTCATAACACTAATACATTTCCATTAAAGAGTTCATACATATTACATACATTTTAGATAAACTATAATAGGTATAGTTTATGATACATCACTCAACACACTCGTACAAAAAGGGTACATTCATACAAGAAAGATTTATATTCACACACATTTAACGTAAACTGGTTAACCTATATTGTGAGACTCTCTCTCTCCCCGTACGTCCGAGTGCGGGAAATAATTCATGGTAGTTATAATCAGAATCTCCTTGAGGGAGAACGTGATACTTGTATATAGATCTATATTGGGTTTGACACCCCACACCTTGCTGCTAGCTACAGTGGGACCTGCAGGTCTACGGGTGACAAATGTCATTTCAGTTTTCGCGACGCCTGAGAACGTCGTGACAGGTTCACATAGTCATAGTATGATTTTAGCGACTCACATAGGGATATAATAATCCATAAGTTTACGGGATTTTATTTTTAAAACCTAAATGAGTTTTATGTCGATTTAAAATCACTTTTTATCTCTATGAGTACAAATATTACTGTACACTTTTGGTTTTGGTAGTTACAACTACACATCATTTGAAACCACATTTATACCTTTAAGTATGGTCAATACTAGTTATTACTCGGTCCTCTAATTTAGGACTACATATATATATATATATATATATATATATATATATATATATATATATATATATATATATATATATATATATATAAAGTATTAACAAACATGAGAACATACAGAAATTTCATTTAATTCAAACGCGTCCATGTCCATTTAAGCACATAACATTTTCTATTAATAAGAAAGGTTAATTATACATTTTGGTCTTCAGTCATAAGACTACATTACACAAATTTTAAAGAAAATATCGGAGTTTCTGGATACATATTCTAACGCTTTTACAAGGAAAACGATTTACTTTTCTAACGAAATCTCTTATGAACTCACCAACCTTTGTGTTGACACTTTTCAAAACTACTTGTATTCTCAGGAATTCAGTGAAAACAGGAAATCAACAACGTTTTGAGGATGGGACGATAAATCGTCAAACAGTTCATTTTGTATCATAATGTAATTGATGTGAATCATGTAAACATGTGCTTTGATGTAACGTTTTCAATTATATTTGTATTGGTTGTATTTACTTTGAGCACTATTATACTCATTGTTGTGATACTCTACATGAAGTCCTCCACCCCCGGACGTTTCCGCCATCGTTGTTTTGGGGGTGTGACAGATTGGTATAAGAGCATTGTTTATAGTGAACTCAGTATATCAAACCACATAAGATGTACAAACTATAAACGCATTGGGACTAAGTCTCTAATTTAAAGTTTCAAAACAACTATACTTTTAGAAATAGATAGTTTCTTATTAAAGGTATACATGCATCAATACATATTAAGGTCAGCACCACTCTAGAATAAAACAAAAGTAATGATTGTTGAATATCACAGGTAAGCTCGGGGATGTATGGTCAGTCTTGGGAATGGCATAGCCTGATCAACTATGCTGGTCCGAGGAGTGATTAGCACATGCCCAAGAATAGTTGTGATATGGCAACAAGTCTAAAACTTACCAACACCACCACAATGAGAACATTAGAACAAAACATGAGTTTAAAATACTATAGGAGTATTTTGTAATATCATAACTTATATGAAAACTAAATAGATCCTTAATAATAGGTCTATAGTCCCTAAGTGGATACTTTAAGGTTATATATAACTTAGAAATTATAGACTTAGAATTTGTGGTCATTACTTTACTTCCTTTTCCTTGTTTGGATGTGGACCTAGAGTGGGATCACTTATTCAAAGGTCTATCGTATATAACACGTATATTGTTATATGTAATTAGTATGAACTATGTCATTATAGAAGTAACTAATAAGGATTACCCCTATAAGTAATTGAGAATAGGGTTAGACGCATAGTACTTATCTCTTCCACTTCTATTCTCGCAAATACGGCATAGCAAAATCCTACTTACCGGACGACCCTTACTTTCCTAATCCGAACTCGAGGAATGGTGAATGATTATGAGAAGAATCATAAGCGGGACCGGAGGTAATCAATCCTCCATGCATAGCAAGGGTTCCGTGAACCGTTTTGACTATAACGAACCCGTGAACCGTTGGGCAATCGTGATCGAGGGTTGAATGTCGACAACAATGAAAACAACCACCATGTGGAGAGCAACGAGGGTGCTATGACCTCAACCACGGGGACTGGCGGACAGAACCCTCCCGGCAAGGACCCGGCGGATCGCGATCATCGGGTATTAAAACAGGAAGACTACAATTTGAGTTCAGAAAACTGCGCGCTACTATAGACCCCACCATCTCATGTACCGGTGACTCAAAATTATACTACGATTTCCGAGACCAACTCTCTTTTTAGGACCTTATCGCCACTCGTGAAGAGGAAAGAGAGTAACAGGGTAGGACACACAGCGTTCAAAGAAAGGATGATTGTAGCCAAGCGTCGATTGGCAAAGCTACAAAATTGCATCGACCTTGCCCCAGGCATCACAAGGGATGGATCATCGTAAGTAGAGTTCATGCCGCTCACCAGACCTGGTAAATTAGCTTCATAAGTATGCGCTGGTGCTACTCTATTGTAAGTAAAATCACGACACTACAAATTAAGTGGTCATACTAATCGAAAAATCTATCTACTGTCAGAGCCCGCCCATGCACAAATGTGAAGTAGACCTGAATCGAGGTCAAAATTTTCACTGAAACCATGATCTCTAGAGTCATATTAACAAGATGGGCTTAGGATGTACCTATCCGACTCGAATGACTATCTAGCCTTAATTATATAACTAAGCATACATCAATAGGTCGTGATAAGGACCTAGCTTGGGTCAAGTATAAGGTTTCACTTGGATACAGAGCTACTAAAATACATGAGTTTATTATACAAAGAATCTCGTTATAAATTATTTTTAGAACACCTTGAACAACCGAACTTTGATACAAATTGATATGAGATAAACTTAGTTAGAAAACTCGCGACATATAGCCATTCTAAAAACTCATTATCGTCTCACCTTTAAACATTTGTTGAGAAGTTTCTTCTTCATAGACCTATGGAGTGCGAACGTTCCAGCACTAATACACCGGATCCCATCAAAATTCCTCAGCCAAGTGTGTTCGGACAAACATGATTCTAAGAGGAGTAAAGCTCAACGTCCGTATGAAACCTACTCCTACCTACTGCCATAACTCCATCTCGGGAGCGTTAGCAGAAACACTAACAATAGTACAGTAATGTGAAAAAATTTATATGTGTAAATATAAATTGTAAGGATGCACTTAAGACAATCATTTCCACTAACGAAGTCGTTTTTCGTCATGAAACAGAGCTATGTCTTCACCAAGAGGCAAGAAACCGACTAGCAAGGCGCCAACACTTCAGATAGACGTTGCTACTTTTCTAGCTGCAGTCACGGCAGCCGTGGCAGCCGTCATGGTGCATTTCAATACTAACAACGTCAGCAAGGGTGGAAGCGGTACTAACTATACAAATTGTGGTAACAATCAGGGACACCAACGGGTACCTACCAACAAAAATACCTCAGGCCACGAACCTACGAACAAGAAGAGAAAGTTTTGGGACATGAAAGAGCGCCACCAATCTAAAGGATACACTAAAAGACAACAACCTAGGGCCGCCCCTACCATTACAACAGCAGTCATGACACATGCCTCGACACTAGCCTCGGGGTTTGCCACCCAAATGCCTGCCAGACCATATGAGGGATCACTCCCAAAGTGCAACAAATGTGGCTTTCATCACCATGGGGCTTGCCGGGAGATGCACTGTAAAAACTGCAACAGGAAAGGGCATACTGTTCGTTTCTGTAGGGCCTCAGCCCATCACCTCCCTTCAATCAACTGCACCAAGGTAGGCCCAGTATGCTACCTATGTGGTGAAATGGGACACTTCAAGAGAGAATGTCCAACTGAGAAGAATGACGAAGGAACAGGAGGAATGTGATGAACACACCAACAGGAGCAGCAAGGGAACCATGTTAGGACTTTTGTAATGTTCCCAACGACAAAATGTTTAAGTACTATATGTTTGTAATGAATTTGGTACGCTTACTAAAGTAACCTTCCTTCTAAAAAGTAGCTAAAATATTTTCTCTCACATACAAATCAAACCAAAGACATTCATATGTGACCTTAGGAGCATTACCTGTAAGTTGTGATGACCTTGTCCATACATCGGGGTTAATTTAAAATCAAAATACTAAAGTCTTGAAACAGATAATTCCATCCTGACTCCGATTCCATGTCTAGTATTAGGGGTTGAGTGGGGTCACCCACTCGACGATTGCACGATATCAATTTACATACGACGATCATATACTGCTCGATCGTGAGGAGACCTGTCAGGAATCATGATATCAAGTATCATTACAGGCTACTGAAAACACACCCACTACCAGTGCTAGACACTATGGTATGAATCATCTGCAATAATCATAACATTTAACAAAACGGAACACACATAAAAGAAATACAGGACACTCTATCACTCTAGTGATCTCTTCCTTCGAATGCAACTTATCTCATGTTATCTAAAAAAAGATATTGTTGTCGTTATCTAATTTTGATTGATATACCCCTCGTCTTCCCGATTTAACGACTATAAAAGGGCCTTTCGCCTAACCCCCCAAATATCAAAACTATCGTCTCTCATAAACATCCAGCACGGACCTTTGGGTCATCTCTCGCTGTGGAACTCCAAAACACGCACCAGAGGAGTGTTATACTTACCGAAGCCTTATCACATGTATATACAGGAGACCTTCATGAATGTCGTGCATGTAGCAGACAAGATTCAAGCATAGAAGCTTGGGACAGATATGGTACGAGTCCTGCCATGAGCTTCGGCTAAGGTTGCCCAGAAGGACGAGTAAATGTCCTACCATTCAAAAAAAAAGGCCTAGTCGCGTAAACCAAACCCGCATACTTCCTACCGAGCTACAAGAGCTGTCAGGTCAAACCTGTCGAACTACTCAACAATGAAATTGAAGAACCAAGCTTCTTACCCTGGAAAACTCTGGTCTTATTCGTCAAATAGAAAAGCAAATTGCTCATCATTCCATCGATTTTAGAGGCCCCGACAACACCTCCAATAGAAACCTTTACTATCTGTCTCGCATTGACGAATAGGCCGACCAACCTCAAGGAACGAGGTACCCTTCAGGAATTGGACCTAAGATCTGAATATCACCAGTCACGAGTATTGAAGAAGGATGTCCGAGAACAATCCTCCAATTTCGATGCAGGCGCTGAAAGTTCGTAGTGATAACCCTCGGATAGGACCAAACCCACTCGTAGGATTCATGAAAGTAACAAATAGGATATACCATTCTTGCTAGGATCAGTTCATCATCGTCATTACAAATGACTTACTTATCTACCCTCGTAGTAAGAAGGAAACCAAGGAGAGCAGCTACAACAAACCACGAAAGCATTACGATCAGAGAAGTATTACCCGAAGTTCTCTAGATACGAGTTTTGGAATTGAGGAGTTCAATTCTCAAGACACATCGTTACCAAGGTGAAAATTCATAAGGACCCTTTCAATTGATCAAAACCGTTGAGAAACAGTCAGCACCGAAGGCGTTAGCAGAAATACGCCAAAATTCTGGGTCTCGCTGATCTACCGTCTTAGTTCCTTTGGAACTTCTCGAAAAATACGGACCCCCTCCCAACTTTGACCCTAAAGGGAGCAACCCTTGACAGGAAGAGAAGCAAGAAGAAGAAACCTTTAGAACTCCAGTATAACCGACCAAATTCCTCTAGAAACACTCACTCTGGGAAGGCTTAGTACGCTTCAGAAAGCGTGGAAAGCCAATACCCCAAATAATTGTGTCTTCCGAAATTCTTGTCAGAATCAGCCCTGTAACTCGCTACTTCAATCTACTCCCGCGAGCTTGGTAAAGTACACCCTACCCAACACGTCCCAAATTTACAAGAAGAATCTATCCGACGAGACTCTTGCAATTCCCCTCGACGAGATCGAGTTCCACAAGAGCCTCACCTTCTTGGAAGAACCATGGTGACCATGGACCGAGGTCAAGCGGATGAAACAACGCCACTTCCCATTAGTGAAAGTTCGCTGGAAAACTAACCAAGGACGTAGAGTCACTTTGGAGCGCGAGAATTAGTCAATTAGGAAGTACCCCCACTTCTTGGCTTGATTATTCATGCCTACTCCTTGCCTGAATTCAAATTTCGGGACGAAATTCCCTCTAACGGGGGGATGATGTGCCAACCGTCAAATTTCGGTCAAGTCAAAGTTAACTAAAGTCAGCAAGTCAAACCGTTTGACCCAATTTGCCAGTGAGTACTAAAAATTACATTATGAAATTTCTACATAACTCTCTATTCTAATGAGAGATCATAAATCAAAAGTGCGAACATCTAGATATCCTTAACCATAAACTGTGGTACGTGGCGAGCCCAAACCGATAAAACAATGTTGCATACTCATCGGGAGTGTGTAAGATCCTTAAACAAGGCTTAACAGGGTTTACGAACCATGCATTGCGATGCCGGACACTCACAATTGTCACACATGGAACCTCTCTCAATCGTTTTCACTCTATCTCTCTCTATGTCAAATCTCTCCCAAATCTCTCCAAGTATGTGAAATCTCTCTCAAATATCTCTCTGTATTAGAAATGTCTCCAAGAATGTCAAATCTCTCCCAAATCCCTCTAAATATGTGAAATCTCTCTCAAATATCTCTCTGTATGAGAAATCTCTCCAATAATGTCAAATCTCTCCCAAATCTCTCCAAGTATGTGAAATCTCTCTCAAATATCTCTCTGTATGAGAAATCTCTCCAAGAATGTTAAATCTCTCCAAGTATGTGAAAACTCTCGCAAATATCTCTGTGTATGAGAAATCTCTCCAAGAATGTAAAATCTCTCCCAAATCTCTCCAAGTGTGAGAAATCTCTCCCAAATCTCTATCAAAAGTTTCCCGTAACTTTTTAGAATCATTCGGGTCATTCCAGCCTTTAACGGGGTCAAAAACGGCTTAAAACGGGGTAAAAACGAGAAAAATGGACCTTAGGAACCGAAACCCTTCTCAAGGAGCCGAAGCTCCTTAAGGCCGAGACCTAGGACCGAGAGTACAGACCGGACCGAGCCTCTGTTGGCTGAACCCGGAGGACCAAACTCCTGTAGACGAGACCGAGTCTCGGTCTCTGTCGCCCCCTTTCTGTCGCTTCTCGCACGTTCTGTCGCTTCTCGCACTCTCTGTCTCTACTCCGCCTCTCTGTCTCTACCCGCCTCTCGGTCTATGTCTCCTTCTCTCCTCTCTGTCCCTTCGCACCTCTCTGTCTCCTTCTCTCCTCTCTGTCCCTTCGCGCCTCTCTGCTCCTTCTCTCCTCTCTGTCTCCTCGCGCCTCTCTGTTCCCTCTTCTCCCCTCTCGGTTCCTACTCTCCCTCTTCTTCCCTCTCGGTTTCTACCCTCCCACCTCTCGGTTTCAGCATCAGAAGGCCGAACCTCGGCCAGAATTCGGAATTTGGTCACTTTTAGCCCATTTTTGATATTTTTAACATTTTAAGCCCGTTTTTCGTGATTTTAAAGCGGGATTTTCTCCAGAAATTATATTTTAACATAATAAACTCTAAATATTCATAATTTAAACATATTTTGATGAAAATCATTATTTAAATAATAAAAATCAAATGGGTGAATTATTAAAGGTGGAGTAAACAAATAAATAAACACTACTAGAAAAAAGCCCTTTAATGACGCGCAAACAATGACACGCGCTGATAAACGATACGCATTTGTGCGTGCCCTAAAAAATAATGTCAGTTTTGCAAAATATGAAGGATAGAGGGCACCACATTTGTGCGTGCCCTAAAATTAGTGTCAGAAAAGAAAAAAAAGAAAAAGCGGAGGGCACCTTTCATAAAACGTGTGTCATCTAAGAGTGTCGCTTTATAATTTTTTTAATGAAACACGCGTTTTAAGCGGGATTTCACCCGCCTATACTGGATCCCAAAAATTAAACCCCCCGCCTCTTCCGATTAGCAAGAAAAAGCTCTAGGGCGTTGGTCTTCATAGCAGCATCGCACCACCACCCAACCTCCGATCTCGCACCGCCAACTATCTCCGTCCATCTTCTCCAACCATTTGGGAGAAGTTGTTTCCAAACGTTTCAACATTTCATTACATTTGACCAGCTTCTAAACCAATTTTCCCTTCCATCTTATGAAGACATCCTATTTTTCTTCTTGAGCGATTCCCCCCTTCTCCTCTAATTACTTTCTCGGCTTCTCCCCTGACTTACAACAAGAAAACCCTAGTTCTTTCCTTTAACTCGTCTTTGCAAAATCAAGCGCATACAACCATCATCTATGAGAGTACGTCTGTCTTCTTCCTCTTACAATCGTTAAGCCCTAACACCGAAAATTGAAAGTCAATTGACCCTCCGTTCGAAGAAAAAGGTAAGAATTTTCCTTTATTTATTCCATTCTGTTACTTTGACCTCATATTCTTCTATTCTTCATCTTTTTTCTTCCAAATTATCAACTCTAGCCCTATACTGTGTTTTCTTTAAATGGAGAACTATTCAATTTAGGGCTTGATTGCAATTTTCTCCACGAAGCCCTTCTTTAGTAGTCAACTTTTGCATCTTTTTTCTGAAGGACCAATGCCCTTCTTTAGTGATTTCAGGATCCATGTAAGTATCAATGTTGAATTCACCTTTTTCCGATTGCTTTTCCATCTCAATACACAAACTAGTGATTTTTGTTTTCTTGCTGCTTTAGTTCTCTAAATATCCCTCGTGCAAGGGAAGAAACTCTCTCCAGACATTCTATTTTGGGCCCGAATGGAATTCGTGGGCAACACCCAGCTCCTACCTTGAATGTTGCGGTAACTTCATTTTCTTTTTGGATTCGTCTAAATGCATAGCATTAGCATCTTACTTTCATTTTTTTCTTCCTATTATTGCATGAAAAATCAACTCAATCATAGCAGTAAATATCATGTCTTTGCATGACATTACTATAATTGGGTGCTACGATGTTATAATAGGAAAAAGAAAGTAACAAATAAATTTAAAAGTACGTTTTTATTTGTTCATGTAACCTTTTTTGATTCAATAACATGGAGTGCTTATACTCTTATATGTATCTCAGGTTCGTTATCCAAGCAATATAGATTTGTCACCATCAGACAGTTCCATGAATTCTTCTCTCAAACTTGGAAGTGGTTCTACTTCTACCAGACAGAATTATGCAGGTAAGCAAGGTGATTGTTTTCAGTTTACATTAAGGTTATCCTTATTGAATCAATATGTTTTCTTGTAGGAAAACATCCCTATTTACAGAATCACATGCCTACCCAAGGTCCTGGGGGTGGTCTGCTTTCACAAAACCAGAGGACAACAATTCCTCAAGTATCTTGGGTTAGTAGTGGTCAAGGTGTAACAGATCTCCCATTCCCAAAAAGGCTGGGAGTTGAGTTTAATGGGAGAGATAGCCCTCAATCTGCTGAGAGACAAATAAGCTTGCAGACAACTAGTGCAGGTATCTTGAGTGGCATAAGACTATTTTTATACAGTTATAGACAACAAGTTAAGTCTTACTTATCATGTCAGATTAATTTTTTTATTTTCAGGTCAAAGTCAAACACGTCAGTATCCAGATAATGTTGTTCGACCTTCTATTGGTATGACTACTTGCTCTCTTTTTAATTTCTTGAGATCGTTTTTATGACAATCAGATCGAATTGATGCAGCACCTGTGAGTTATCCGATGAATCCTCAAGGTCCCCGTTTCAGTCATGGTAAATAAAAACCTAAGAAGTGTATGTATACAGTTGGATATATTGCATACATATTTGATATTTTTTTTTGTTTGGTCTTATGTAGGCCAATCTCAAATGGTTCAGCTTCCTAACAATCCTAGAGGACAAGCTCCTACAACTTCTGTTGATGGTCTCTCTAATAATTTTGAGTATTATGCGAGACCATATCACAAGAGAAGTGCAGTGGCCCCACCTTCAGGCGCCCATTGGGTTCAACGCCAGAAGATGTCACATCCAACAACTACTCATCATTCAATGCCAATCCGATTCCCCACAAAACCAGCTGCTTCTGTAACAGCCAATCTTGCTCATCCTTCCATACCAATCTACCAATCACAATCAGAGACTCAACAACATGTTCGTGCTCTTATGAATCCATCTATACCTTACACATCAAATTTTAGACCTCGTGTTCCTGTGACAGCTGCTCCTAGTCCTACAGTCTCTCATATTACATGGAAAGGTACACTATCGTTTCTTACTCTTACTATTTCTTCATATATATATATATATATATATATATATATATATATATATATATATATATATATATATATATGACATGGTAACTACTAACTAATGTAATGTGTTTGATTATATGCCAGATCCTGAGACAAGTCCTCCTGAATTGACAAAATATAAATGCTTGCTATGCAAGAGGGATCTTTCATTAACATCAGAAGGTGCAGTATACCAGCCTACAACACCACCAGCAGTTGCTGTTCTTCCTTGTGGCCATACTTTTCATGATCAATGTTTGCAAAAAATCACTCCTCAAGACCAAGCAAAAGATCCGCCTTGCATTCCTTGCGCCATTGGTGAAAATTAGGTCCCATCTCTATTCTCCAACCCTACTTTTTATGGGTCCTTATATAAATATATACATATTAAACGTATAGATAGATGATGATATTTGAGATCAATTGGATGATTTTTGTTCTAATCACATAACTCAAAACTCTGCTAAACTGGTAGAGAACTGAAAAGATTTGATTTAGACCGGGTATTTTGGGTTTGGAACGTGATTCTCATTTCAATTGAGTACATATTTAGAGTTCTTTGGTCTCATTTGAATTATATTGGATGATTTATTTAACAAAATGTACATAAAGTTATGAATCTAACTTGGCAATTTTTGGTAGTCCACTTTTGAATTTTGCATATCGTATACAAGAAAACACGAGTTTTTTCTTATGCGACTACTACAAGTTATTTTATGGAAGATTTAAAGGAAACCATTTAAATATAGGGCTAATGACATAAAAACCCTTAAGTTTGTAAGTTTTTGTCGGTTTTACCCTCTTGTAGATTTTAGGTTCATTAAATTCGGATATTTGCAACTTTTTTTTTTTAATTTTAATTTTACCCTCTGGTTTATTAAAGCCTTTAAGTTTGATAGAAATGTTTGATTTTACTCTTTCTTTTTGGTTCATAAAAGCCCTTAAGTTTGGTTTCTAGTTCATTGTTTACCGTGAGACTGACCAACCTAGCAAGCTACAGGTGATTAGGGGTCCTTCGTGTGTGTGTGTGTATTTTTTTCATTATACAATTTTTATCTATTTATTATAGTGATATTTTCCTTACATATTGTTTATCTAATAGATCCGTGATGAAGGCACAAAATGGTCATTTCCTGTTCAAATTGAGAAGGAAGACACCATATTTCTTGTTTTGAAGGAGGAAGATGGCACTCTGGAAATTTGAAGGACTGGAATTCGAGGTTATGAAGAGGCATCATGTTTCATTGTTGTACTCCGTTGTGGACCAAGATATGGCCCCATTAGGTACACACACATCATATAACTTTGTATATTTATCAAAATGAAGGATAATTCAAGAAGCCCACTTTTATTTATTTCCATGCTTCTGCCTTACTTGTGAAAAAATTGTGCTTGACAGGATTGAAAACAGAACACTTGGAGAAGTTGTTAGAATTTGGCAGTCTGGTTTGAATAATTGTGTGCATAACAGTAATGAGGTTCTACCATTCAGTATTTCCTTATTCTCCTTTGACATTTTTTTTCTTTATATCTTCAAACATATAGCTGTAAAAGAACTAACTTTAATACGGAAATAAATTAATTGTTGAAATTTTTGATTGATTAAGTGTCTTGATTGAAACCGGTTGTACATGTTTTGACAAGGAGTTGTTGTATCTATTCAGAGTAGGCTTAGAGCAATGGTTGCAAGAGATGAGTTCAGAAGAAGAAGAAGAAACAAGGCTGCAACTAATATGTTGACTCTTTGTTGACTTATTGTTGTTTTTTGTGCAGAAAGGTGCTTTATGTTCTGATACTAGTACTGGTCAAGGGGGTATTATTACATGGAAGGTGCTTCAATACACACTTGCTTACTCCATTGTACACAAACTAAGGAAATAGGAAAACACACAACGGAAATTGGAAAGCGAATGAAAATGACAAGTGATTTTGTGTTGTGTTTACAGGGTTGATGAAAGCGAATAGCTCTCGAGTTAGAAGTGGAAAAGAAAGCTCAAGCCGAAAGAGATAAGATGCTGAAAATGCAAGTGTTGTATTCTTCATTTCAATTGTTAGTATGAAACATAGAGTAGATTAGATGAATGCATATTTATATATTGTAAGAATTAGAATTGTATGACATTAAAGTTTATTCAATGGATTGTATTTTTTTTGTATATGGTATTTTATTTCTATTATGACACATTAAATGTAAATTTAATTTAAAAATTAATAAATATATAAATATATATTTTTTTAAATATTTAAATTTACGATACGCAAAAATGTGTGTCATCTTCATTTATGACATGGCCTTTCTTGACAGGGGATTTCTTGATACGCATTGCGTGTCATTAACACGCGCGTCGTAAGGTTACGACACGCGAATGCGTGTCGTCTTCCTTTATGACAGGGCCTTCCTTGATACGCATTGCGTGTCGTAAACGCGCGTCGTAATTGCGCGTCGTAAATGAGCGTATTAAATGCGCGTCGTCTCTCTTTATGACAGGGCCTTCCTTGACGCGCATTTGCGCGTCGTCTGAGCCTTTTACGACGCGCAATGAGCGCCGTAAAAGGCTGTTTTTCTAGTAGTGAAATCAGTCAAAATTTATTTTATTTATAAAAGCAGCGGAAAAACATTTGTCCTTACAATGCAAAATCTATTGAAAACTATGTAAAAGGAAAATTTATATCATAACTATCTAAGCTCAAAATCCAATCTTCAAGTCCATGCGATCGAGATCCATCTCTTGTGATTAGATTCATCTTGCTCTCTTATCAAGCTTCCTTTCTTTTCACCGATCCTGCAAAACATTTAAATGCAATCTTATCACATCATGTATCAAGAATCAATGAATAGGAACTTAACGGAGTTAGATAGTGGATTTTACCTGAAGCGTAGTCATACTTTTGACTCTCCCATCTCTTAGATTTCTTAGGTAAATAGAGCAACTTCGTCTCCAATGCCCCTTCTCTTGGCAATAAAAGCAAATTGACTCTTTTGGAACAACACATGGACCTACTTCAGACATCGCCTTTCTCTTATGATCAAACTTTTCGATCATTGCATGTCTTTCATTGCCATTGTCTATAGCCATAGAGGTCTTGAAGGCAGATTCACCAATCAACTTTGCTTTTCTATTGCGCCAAACCATTGCTGATTCAGCAACAATAAGCATATAGGTGAGATCAATAAGGGTCACGTCGCGGTTCATCATATGGTACTCTCTTATGAACTCACTATACGAGTTAGGAAGTGACTGAAGAACCCAATCAACAGCCATCTCTTCACCGACAACGGATCCCATCATTCTTAACCTATCAATGTGTGACTTCATCCCTAAGACGTGTGCACACACCGACTTTCCTTCTTTATGTTTACTTGCCAAAAGGGCTTGAGTGATATTGAAACTTTCAATTTTACAATCTTGTGGGTTAGGGAGAATAATTGGAGGAGGAGGAGGAAGTGAAGCATGATTTCTTGTTCCTCGATCGAATCGTGGAATATCATCCTCATGTGGAATGCTTGTTCCACGGGATTTGGGAAGACCATAGTTGTCGAACTTTGACATCTACAAAACGGGAGAAACAAATTCAAGTTAGTTGATTGATTGATTGAGTCCTTAGTAAATCACCAAAATGAGATACTAAGGCTTGGACCCAACACAATATGCTACAGCCTAGAAAAGGGATGCCGTAATCTAGTTGCAGAATATTTGAAGGTAAGTGAATGAGGATTCACCAATTTCCACCATGAAAAACGAAAAATAAATTTAAGTTTTAAATCTACGAAAACTCCTAGATCCTTTGAGATTCATTGAACATTTCAATGGCATGTTTATATCTCGATATACCCCTCTCGTTTGTGACTGGGATGCCGAGGATCATAAAGCGGGTGTGAATAACCATGCAAACTTACATGGTTCCCTCACATGTTACAATCACCTATTCAATGTGCCGGTAAACCACACACGCTCCACCGAACTATGACAAACATTGAGTCACTCTTTGCTACCTTTGCTTAGAACCATTTAGTGTGCCGGTAAACCACACACGCTCCACTAACGTCTTCGCAAGTGCACAAAGTGTAATTTCATGGAATTGCATCAATTCACTTTTGCCTAAGTAACTAAGATTGGGAATTTGAAAAACATTTAGTTACTTTGTATTTCATTATACTTATAATGGAAGGTTTCGTCCTATCCTACCCATTTGGCTAACGACCCTCCACTAGTCAAGAGTGCGGTGGGTAAGAGTGGATACCCATTTAATCGCCATTTTATAGGTAATTTCCTGAAACACCCCTTATAGACCAACTTCGTGAATGAGGCCTACTAACGGTACGACTGACTTTTACTCATACATATATATAATGTTAGACTTTTAATGTTATATATAGTATAGGGTGCACTTTTAAAATATTAGGTGGTTAACTTTAACAATTACGCTTTTAATTCAATTAAATGGTTAACCTAGACTGTTATGGATTTATTAAGTCTCTTTTAATTATACTCCTTAATTAATTAATAAAACCATAAGGGTGTATTTGAACTTTTCAAAACATTACTAGGGTTTTAGAATTTAACATTCCTAATTAACTTTTAATCAACTTTTAAATTCCAAAACTTAAGGGCAAGTTTTGAAACATTTCAAAAACATTAGGGTTTCAACTATTTAAATTTTAAAACAACAAAACTTTTGGGTTCAAATTTAAACTATAAAACCTAAAGGGAAAAATGTGAAACTTTTCATAACAACAAGGATCAAATAACAAATAATCTAAACTAACATTTAATTACATAATTATCCATATTTGATTTGTTTAACGATTTCTTGCAAAACAATTTATCAATTTACTCAAAATAATTAATCAATTATCTTATAAGGAACCAATTATCTTATTAATTGATAAATATCTTCAATTAGATCAAAAATATAGTCAAATATATCATATAATCGGATTAATATTGATCTAACATGATAAGGTAACTATCCATATGCAAAAACAACAAGAAATCCCGGGATAAGCGCTATCTGACGAGTTGACTCGTCGAGTCAAGCCTGGACTCGTCGAGTCACTCTGGACTCGGCGAGTTAAGCTATGGACTCGGCGAGTCCAGCCTCTAGAACACCAAAAAATCGAATTTTTTAGATATACAATGCATCAATACAATTGAAACCATCCTAGGCTCTGATACCACTAATGGGTTTTGGTCATAAGACATCCTATGTGCTCATACAAACCCTAATGCTTGGATCTAGGTTTCTCTATTGTACATGCTTTGAATCCAAGACTATAAACCCTAATTCTAGCATATGGAAATCGATATTAACATATAATTAGGTTTAAGATGTTACCTTGATTGTTATGTAGCAATAACAATCCCAATTCCACCTTGAATTGACTATGGAATGCTTAGAGTCACAAGTGTCACTCCTCTAATGGCTTACAAACACCAAGAGAAAATGGAGAAGGTATAAAAAGAGAGGAGAGAGGTAGGAATTCGTCCTTAGGACTTCTTGGGAAGGCTTGGACGAATTCATGAGCCTTAGGGGGT
This sequence comes from Lactuca saligna, assembly GCF_052625555.1. Lineage (NCBI taxonomy): Eukaryota > Viridiplantae > Streptophyta > Magnoliopsida > Asterales > Asteraceae > Lactuca > Lactuca saligna. Next base: position 65,784,658 of record NC_136422.1, read on the forward strand.
TTATATAGGTGTAAAGATTAGGGTTTTAGTCCTCATCCTTATCTAGTTGCTTGCCCACCAAGTAACCATAAGATAAGTCTTAGAAACCCTTATCCTAGTCAAATTCTAAGGCATTATCTCCTTAAATTCGTTCACCCTATATTTAAGATAATCCTTACCTTATTTTGTAACTATCACATAATTACAAATCAGCCCCTCTAGTTTAATTAATTACACTTGATCACAAAATTAATTCCTAATTAATTATTGACCAATATTAATTAAACAAATATGATTTCTCCTTTAATATATTATTCTTATAACATATTAATAAATCATAATAACCTCTCTCTCTTTATTTATTTCTCCAATCAAGTTGCTTTAATGAAGGCAACCCAAAAGGACCATGCACCATCGGGTCAAGTACATACCAACTAATCCAACAGGTGTATCGACATCTGGTGAATTCTCACGTGTGTATTGACTTCTGGTGAATTTCCGCGTGTGTATTGAAGTATCGTCGTGTATAGATTTTTGATTCGTTGTTGATTCGAGACCGAATCAATTCGTTTGTAACGATTTTTGGTATTGAAGGTGTATTATACTTCGCCGGTAGTCGTGGTGCTAGTATTTTTATCATAAAGGATTTACTGTTTAAAACTATAGAATTATTCTTTTTGAAGCTTCTTGTTGGATAAATTTACACTTTTAACCCTTTATATAAAAGAATTTCCATTTTAGTCCTTAAACCATTTTTCTTGACACTTTAGTATCAAAACTTGTTGAAAAGATATTTTGCAGCTCCGATTTACTTGAAAAACAGTTTTAGTCACTCAAAATGGAGTTTTTCTCGGTTGAAACCTCTATTCTTGTAATTTTTACAATTTTGACCCAAAATGGAAATTTTTTACATCTTTGGTCCCTTCTGAATTTGAAAAGCATTTTTAACCCTTGAAATGGACTTGGTACACTAGTAGTCCCCTGTTTTACAGAAAAGTGCAGTTTCATCCCATTATTGGGCCGAAAAGTGCAGTCTCGCAATTTAGGCTTTATTGAGCCGAAAAGTTCATTTTTGGCCCATTATGTTTAAAAATTCACATTTTAATCCTTCAAAAGGGTAAATTTCCAGGAAATACATTTTTGAAACTGTTTTGACTCATCTCATCCCTTAGAATTTGTATTTTGACATTTTGGGCCCTTTAGTTTTATATTTTTAGCATTTTGAGTCCAAAAATGGGTTTTAAGCCCAAAGATGTTTATATTAGCCAACTTGGTTATTTTTCTAGAAATGCTTTGTTTGTAATACTATAATTTATACTTATTTCATACAACTTAATGTAGATCTCGGTTTTAAGGTCTTTTTGACTAGATCCAACACCACCATCACATAAGAACATATATATAAACATAGAAATCACACAAAGCATACATATACTCATAGATCTACACATTTTCTTGTATTCTCCCCCCCACAAAACTTGTAAAAACCGAAAAATAGGGGGTATGAAGCTCACCTTGAGTTGTGGTTTTGACTTGAAGAAGAAAAAGGGAGAAAGTGAGGTGATTTTCGGCCCTAGCAACATCTTGATGAAGATCTCGAATTTGAGGTGATTCTAAGATGCAAGATCATGATTTCTTATGAGTTAAGAAGAGATTTTTGTATAGAACAAGGAGTCTAGAGTGTGGATTCAAGCATCAACATACCTAGATGATGATTTTTGTGAAGAATCCTCCTTGCAAAGCCCTTGAAGCTCGAAATTTTTGAAGGGAAGGTGAAGGGATTTGAGGTGTGTTCTTGAGAGAATGAAGAATGAAATGTGGGTGTGTGTGTGTGTTCTTAGGTTCGGCCAAGAGAAGAAAGGGAGGGGAGAAGAGAGAGGTTTGATAGGATAGTTGCATGGAAGTATGAATGTTGCATGGAGATCCTTGGTGCAAAAGTGAGGTGGCACCCAACAAAGTCAACCCTTCCTCTTTGTGGGCTTGGGCCGAGAATGGAGAGGGGAAAGAGGAGATTTTTGGGCTTTTTGCCCCTAAGCCCATATTATAGTTAGGTTGAATGATTGTTGGCCCAAAAAAAATATAAATGTGATTTTATACTTTATTAGGCTAGATTAGGTTAATCATGGTCCAAAATGGTTCATAATATTACTCTATTTCATTGTAGGCCCAATATGGCCCAAAAATATTGAATTAAATGAAAATGGGTCTAATTTGAGCCCATTTAAGAGTTCTAAACCCAAGATGGTCAAATTGGAAGCTTATTGGTCCATTGGGCCCAATAAGGAAGTCCTAGTCCAAAAGTGGACTTAAACAAGAACTTCTAGGGTTTCCAATTGCCTATTGACGACTTGAAATGCTTGCATGGTGTATTTGATTGAATTTTTGTTGTCATAAAGTAAGCATCATACATGCTCTTAAGTTTTTGATTCAAAATTTTACTTAAGTGTTGTAGTTACAAGGCACAAAATTTCTAGTTTTGACATATGGTCACGCCTTCGCCTTGCCACAAATCATGTGAAAACCTGAAACCATAAACAAAACTGTAAGCACAAAGCTTAGTGAGTTCCCCCAAACTACCAACACGATAAATAAATAACACATAACAACAACAGCATGTACTGGGTCCATAACTAAATGTCTAGATTACCCCCGAGCCTACAGTATAAGTCTGGCTTGCCTAACGGGCCCATAACTCATATATGACTTGCTCTTGAGCCCACAACATAAGTCTAGCTTTCCCCCAGGGCCCACAACTTATGTATGGCTTGCTCCCAACCCAGTCAATTATCAGACTGAAATACCAATGTTCAGCCCTTAGTACGAGTCTGGCATACCAACCGGTCCTCAATTCATATTTAGAATGCTACTGAGCCCTCAGTATGAGTTTGGCATCCCCTACCCAACCTTCAGCTCGTATTTGGAGTGCTCCAATACCCTCAATCCCTCCGTACGACTCAGACATACCACCAGGACCTCAACTCGTATCTGGAATGGTACCGAGCCCTCAGTAGAAGTCTGGCATGTCCTACCCGACCCTTAACTCATATCTATAATGCTCCTGGGTTTGTTGGCTATAGCACGAAGCAGTACAACCTCATCCTAACACAATATGCCAATATATAACAAACATATACATATAATCATGCAGAAAGAATCATAGGTAGTCCTACAAATCTACCATACTAACATATCGGCAACTAGCATATCATGCAGATCTATTCCATACTCAACATATTAGTGAATAGCAGGATATCAAACTAGTGGGCCGACCTTGGTTCCTTCGACCCGTAAATACAATGCGGAAAACTCACCTCATACTGCCGAATCATATAGACGATCATTGGCTGTTGGCTGATAGATTCTTAAACCATCAATATTAAAACAATACCCCATCAACAGCTGATCCCACGAATAATCTCTTACTGCAGAACATTAAAATCCACGCGATATTAAATAACACAATGATAACCCCTCGACATTAAGCCTTGAATCACACTATGAGTCTAAATTACGGTAAAAGACCTTTTTACCCTTCTCAAACTTGGCCCAAAGCCAATGCCCAAACTAGAAGACAAAAAGGCCCAAAATCAAAAATAAACATCTAAGGCCCAAATATGGCCCAATTTTCAAAATTGGGCACAATTCCTTTCATGGGCCTTTACCTAAGAAAGTCTAACAAGTCACAACAAACCAACTAAAAAAATTCCGATTGCCCAACACAACCAAGCCCAAATTGAAGCCCAAAACACAAAAGCCCAAGTTTGTCGAGTACGCGGTGCGTACTCAGCCTGTACGCTCAGCATACAACATAGGAGGTTTGTACACGTAGCATACATACTTGTACGCGTAACGTACTCACCAACCATGACCATCTTTCCAATTTTATCACTTAACCATTCAGACTTGGATCCAAGCTCATATCTGATTTCTCCAAGGTGGTTAATCACATAAAGTTGACAACTTTATGTGCATGCATGGATAAATAGGACTCTAGAGCTCAAAAGAGCTTAATAGTCGACTTAATACATGCATGGAACCAAAACTACCTTAAAATTTGCAACTTTAAGCCCAAGGGACCCATGATACATCCAGATCTTCAATTTCAAGCTTCAAAACCGACTTTAATGCTCACTCATCAACCAAAAGAAGTGAAAATGACCAAAAATGCACCAAGAAGAAGATCCATGAAATGAAAAGGCAAGGTTTGAACTTTATACCTGCCAAGTTACCAAAAAGAGACGCAAATGTTGGATCTCAAAGCTTTCCTTCAAACAATAAGTCTTCAAGTTTCTCCTTCTTCTTCTAGATCCACAAAACCCTCCACAAATCTCACAAGAGCTTCAAGATCACCAAACATGGGCTAGGGGGTCGAATTATGGTTTTCTAACTTACCCTCGTACGCCCAACATACAAGGCTTCGCACCCCGCACCACCGTTCACAGTACACCCATCGTACACCACTTTACACCAAGCATACTGACCTCCGTAGTAGTACGCCTCGCATACTCCCTTGGTACGCCCTACGTACTAGGGTTCCCTCTAAAACCCTAAATATTCCTAAGGCCATAATTACCTCGATCTAAGTCTGTTTCTGATGAACTTTATATCCACGAAAAGGTGACAAGAAGCCTCACGCTTTTAACAACTCACCATTACCTTAAATCTTCTCGAACAAGAACCCAAAATTCATAAAGGCCCGAACTAACAAATTACAATTATACCCTTGGGATCCTAAACACCATTGAGCACTCAAATCACTTAAACTATAGTGCCCACACACAAAAAGGGCCAAATCCTTTCTTCCCCAAGGCCCTAAGCCTTCTGATAAATGATGATCAGGCCGAAACCCCGATTAATGAAGCAATTTGAAACCGTGTGTTACACAATGGACTTGGTTATTTTCAACCTATTTTTAAGTATGGTTATACTTATGAAGACAAACACTTTTTGAACTTTTTAAAAGTATTATACTGTGGTTAAGCAGAAAATATGTGACTCTCATCAACCTAGTGTTGACTTTCAAATTTCATGTATTCTTAGGGAATCAGGGAATTTCAAGCATATTCAGACATTGGAAAACATGGATTGCAGGCACTTTAAATTGTTATTTTTGTTCTGTTAAGCCTAACTACTATGGCAATTCATATATTATTATTATTATTAGTTTTATTATTATTATTATTATTATTATTATTATTATTATTATTATTATTATCATTATTATTATTATTATTATTATTATTATTATTATTATTATTATTATTATTATTATTATTATTATTATCTATAAAAACCATGTATTCAAACATAATGATGGAATAAAAAAGTTGTTTTGTTTATTGTTGTACTTGCACTATATATTCAGTTTATCTATGATCCGTGAACTTAGTCACACAACCCAACATATTCTGCCACCTCAGTCGGGAGTGTGAAAAATTGGTATCAGAGCTAAATTGGCTATAGAGAACTTGTATCCTTGAAAGAGGAATACAACTATAGAAACTAGATTTTAATAAATGTATTATTAATGATAACACTACTCCTCGACTACTTTCGGTACACAGAATCTGATTTGAATTGCCGCATAGGGTTGTTGGATTTCAGAACAGCTTAATTGCCAAAATGATCATGTCCTTCGGTGCTTCTTGTCTGGCCCTCGTCTGTGCTCGGTAGTCAGGAAGTACAAAACAAAAATTAATAATACTACAAACCCCACCAACCATAATATATAATAATCCATATATACTCTGACCCGTGACGAGAATACTTAATAAAAATTCTAAACATCCCTTCAACTAAAACTACCAACTCAATGCTTTAGGTCAAACGCCTCAATTAAAGGTTAGTACCATATATAAGTCATACCACAAATAAACCTGGAATACATGCCTATGCTATTTGTGGCCGGGTGGGTGCACAACCAACCTTGAGCAAGAAGTTTGACAAACTACAACGATTGAAAGTTTTAGAGATTGAAGAATGTTCTCAAGATTCGCTGCAGATACCTAGTACCTTAGAAACCTTATATCAACCCCCAAAAAATTTATGCATTCTAAATGATAAAAATACTTAAAATATAGGATAACATTCAGATTTTCCTAATTCGCCTAATTCCGAAGAACCGATAGCTATGCTACCTTCGTAGCAGAGAAACCCATAATTCCCCATTCAATCCTTCAATAGTCTCTAAACTTCTCTCTTCCAAAGATGAAAAAGACTTCAATTATCTCTATTATTTGAAATAATAAGGATTTTAATTCCCTCCCTATCATTTGGAAATCTGGAGGATTTACGAATCAACCACGTTTCCCTTATCGTTTGGAAATCGACAGGATTTTAGGATCAATTGTTGGATTAGGTGTATAAGCCCATCATACATACTTATAAAGCGAGCATTTTTTCTTGGATCTCATGCATTTGAAACCCCCATTCTTTTTTTTCCTTTCACCACTTTCATTTGAAACTCCCATGAATTTTTAATTTCTTTATAATAATAATTATAATTTTGTAATTAGGTTAAACAAATATCAAATCTAAAGTGTATTCATATATAAACTAAATTTTAATATTAAAATAATATCTTTAATTGTACTTATAAAATCAAGTTTTTTTTTTTTTTTTTTTTTTTTTTTTTTTTTTTAACTTTTAACATATTATACTTAATTTATTAGTTTTAATATATTGTTGGATGTAAACCATTATCATTTTAAAGGTATAATTTTGAACAATTTGTATAAAATACTAATTATTAATTTAAATATAACATTATAGGCTCAAATTAAATATAAATTTTATTTAACTTAAACAACCCAAAGATTATTTTATAAATAGTTAAAAGTGATAAATTGTAGTGTCTTTCTAATAATAATTGTAAGTTGGTTAATAAGGTAAAATAAATATCAAACGTAAAGTGTAATCATAAATAGACTAAATTTCAATTTTAAAATAATATTTTTACTTCTATTTATAAAGTAATGTCTTTAAATTTTAATATATTATACTTAATTTATTAGATTTAAAATGTTGTTTCATGTAAACCATTATCAGTTTAAAGCTACAAATTTTGAATAGTTTGGATAAAATACTTAAATTGTTAATTTAAATATAACATTACAGTGTCAACTTAAATATAAATTTCAGTTCTACTAGAAAAGCCAAATAATATTTTATAAATAGTTAAAAGTGATAAATTATACTGATAAATACAAAAACTAAATTGTAATATCAGTTTAAAATCAAAAAATAATGTTTGATGTTTTAAATAATTATAGTGATAGAAATTAAAACATTAAGCAAATAAATTTTAAAAAATTAGTTAAAAATAACAACTATAAATAATATTAAACCATATATAATATTTAATTTTATTGATGTGTAACTCGCGAGTAGAAGTCATTCAAACGATTGAGATTATGACGTTATAATAGATTTATATATTATCATATAATTCAAAATAATCAATATATTATATCAAATTAAAATATGAATTATTATATCAATTTTAACAACAACGTTAGTATTATATTTTAAAAATATATATATTTGTAAAGACTTCAACTATATAGGTGTTTCTGCGCATTACAATATCAACTCAAATATAAATTTCAGTTCCATTTAAAAAAAACTAAAGAGTATTTTTTAAATAGTTAAAAGTGATAAATTATAGTGATAAAAGTAAAAACTAAATTGTAATCTCAATTTAACTAAAATATTTCTTAAATATATTTTTATAATCGTTAAAAGTTTCCAAATAAGTAGCTTAAAATAACTTACAATAACAATAGTTAAAAACAACTCTATATAAATGATTATATTGTTAGCTTTAAAATAAAAAAAAAATAATGTTTGATGTTTTAAATAATTATAATGATAAAAAATAAAACATTAAGAAGATAAATTTTAAAAAACTAATTAACAATAAAACAACTATAAATAACATCAAATCATATATTATATTTAATTTTATTCATGTGTAACTCGCGGGTAGAAGTTATTCAAACCATTGAGATTATGAAGTTATAATAAATGTATATATTATCATATAATTCAAAATAAACAATATATTATATCAATTTAGTATATATAAATTATTATATCAAATTTAACAACAACGTTATTGTTATATTTAAAAAAGCATATATTTATAAAAACTTCAACTATATAGATGTTTCTGCGCAACGCGCGGGTATTCGCCTAATAACTATAATTTGTATGTACTTGACCCGATAGTAGCATGTTCATTTTGGGTTGCCTTCACCGGAGCAATTTGATAAGATGGATATTTGAGAAATAGGTTATTTTTGATTATTAATATATTATAAGAATAATATATTAATTGATAAATCATATTATTTAATTGGTATTGGTCAAGAATAAATTTGGAATTAATTTAGTGATCAAAAGAGACTGATTAAATTAACGGGGACTGATTAAGTAAATCACTAATAAATATAGTTTAGGCTAATGATCCCTGTTGATGAGGATGGACCAATTTTATGTGGGAATCCATGAAGGTTTAGTCCAAAGGGCTTACCATATGGATTATTGGATTAAAGGCCCAAGGAAGTGAATTAGGGTTTACAAGTGAAACCCTAGGAATTCCACACTATAAATGTATATCCCTAACATCACCAAAAATGCCCCTAAGAGTTCCAAGAAGAACCATAGCTGTTTTTGTGTGCCTGCTAGCCTATCTCTCATTATCCTACATTGTTGGTGGTGTTTGTGACTCATTTGAGGCATCATATTTGAGGTGCTAAGCTCTTGAAAGGTCAAGTTCTACAAGCTACAAATAAGAGGTATTCATCTAACTAGTTTTTATGTTGTATATCTCCAATTTCATGATAGCTAGGGTACATGCTTTGGATAAAATAAAATTGCATGTATAACTTGAGAAAACTTAGATCCAAAGCATTAGGGTTGTATGTGCACCATAGGGATGTTCTAGTGCTCAAAACCCATCAGTGGTATCAGAGCCTAGGGTTTTTTCTGTTATATTGATGTAATTGTGTTATTTTCAAAGATGAAAAAACTTCATTTTTTTGCCTTTGATTGCTGGACTCGACGAGTCCCATGAGGGACCACGACGAGTTGGTCCAACTCGACGAGTCCATGCTATGAACTCGACGAGTCCATGCCATGAACTCGACGAGTTGGATCATCTGTTTAAAGTTTTTCGAGTTTCTTGGCCATAATTGGATTAGGATCATTACCATAAAATTCGATTTTTTTTATAAGGTAATGATTATCCTCATCCAATTAGATGATAATTCTCAAATTTTAAGATCATTACTTCATTTTGTGAAAAACTAATTATTTGTAGAATTTGAATCATCTTGCTCTGTGAAATTAGATTAGATCAATTTTGTGATATAGTTAATTATATGATTATTTTAATTGTTGTCAAATTGATCCAAGAACTTTGTAAAGGTTTCAAAATTTGTCCTCAAATTTTGGAATTTAAAATGATTTAATTATGAAACATTAAATTGTAAAACCCTAGTAATTTAAAAAAGTTCAAATGTGCACCTGTTGGTTTTGTAACTTCAAATTTAATTAAATAGCCTTAATTTTGAAACCTTAAATTTAGAACCTTGATATTTTGAATAGTTCAAATTACACCCTTATGGTTTCATTAAATTAATTAAGTGGTTAATTAAAAGAGAGAATTAATAAATCCATAATGACATGATTTAAGTTTAATTAAATTAAAAGTCTAATTTATTAATTAATTAACCACTTAGTTATTTAAATGTGTAAAATACACCCTTATACTATATAAAATTAAAAGTCTAATATATTATATATGTATAAGTTAAAAGTCAGTCTTACTATTAGTAGACATCATTCACAAAGTTGGTCTATAAGGGGTGTTTAAGGAAGCGGTCTGTAAAATGACCGCCACTGGGTATACACTCTTACCCACTGCACCCTTGACCACTGGAGGGCCGTTAGCTGAACGGGTAGGATAGAACACAAAATTTCATTAAATTGTATAATGAAGTACAACTAACTAAATGTTTAATAAATTCCCAATCTTAGTTATTAAGGAAAGATGTGAATTTGATGCTAACCCATGAAATTGCACATTCCACCATACTGGTCGTTAGTGGAGCGTGTGTGGTTAACCGACACACTAATATGGGACTAATGAAGGATAGCAACGGGTAGCTCGTAGGTTATCATAGATCAATGGAGCATGTGTGGTTAACCGACACATTGATTAGGTGATAAATAACTTCGAGAGTACCAAGCTAATTTGCATGGTTATTCACACCTTGTTTATGATCCTCGGTATCCCAGTCACACACTTGAAAGGGCATAATCGAGATTACACATGCCATTGAAAAGTTCAATGAATCTCAAAAGATCTAGGAATTTCATTTAAAATTTTGTTTTCATGGTGGAATTGGTAAATCGTCATTTACCTACCTTCAAATAATTTATAAATGGATTACGGTATCCCTCTTCTGAATTGTGAATTATTGTGTTGGGTCCTAGCCTTAATATTTCATTTGGGTGTTATATTAAGGATTAAATCAACTTACTTGAATTTCTCCGCTTATAGATGTCTAGTTCTGACAACCGTGGTCTTCCTTATCCTTTTGGAAAAAGCTTTCCTCATGAAGATGATATTCCACATGGCGATCAAGGTGAAAGATCAATCTCTTTGTTGTGCATTGATAGAACTGGAAATCATACTTCACTTCTTCCACCTCCTCCAATTATTCTTCCTGACCCACGGGTCCGTCAACTTGAAAAGTTCAAGGTCACTCAAGCCCTATTGGCAAGTAAACACAAAGATGGAAATTCTGTATGTGCTCACATCTTGGAGATGAAGTTGCATATTGACAGGTTGGGAATGTTGGGTGTCGTTTTCCAAGAAAGTTGGCTGCTGACTTGGTTCTTCAATCACTTCCCAAGTCTCATGGTCAGTTTATTAAAGGCTACTATATGACAGATCACGATGTGACCCTTATCAATCTTACCTATTTGCTAATTGTTGTTGAATCAACAATGATTTGGTGCATTAGTCAAGAAAATTGGATTGGAAGGTCAATCTCCAAACCCTCCATGGACATTGATAATGGCGAATTTGGAAGTCCAAAAACGTTTTCTCTTCTAAATGGAAAGGGATCGACCAAGGTCAAACCAATTGACCAAATACTAAAGAGAAAGACTAAGTCTGAGATTGTCCAGAGTGCCATTCTGAAAGAGTCTGTTTATTTCTATTGCCAAGAGAATGGGCATTGGATGCGAAGCTACCGTATCTACCTAAAAGATCGCAAGGATGGTAAAGTCAAAATGTATGACTCTACTTCAGGTAAGTCCTTTATCTAACTCTGTTAAGTTCTTGTTTATAGATTCTTAATACATGATGTGATAAGATTGCATTATGATGTTTTGTAGGATCGAAGACAAGAAGGAATCATAAAGGAAGAGTGATCTGATTCTGATCATGAAGAGATGGATTTCGATCGCATGGTTTGATGATCGGATTTTTGAGCTGCCGCTTAGGAGTTATGATAGATTGCTTAAGAATGTCTAGGAACATAGTTTTCATATGAATTTGCATTGTAAGGACAAGTTTTTTCCGCATTTTATAAATAAAGAAAAATTTGATTTTATCTTATTTTATGTTTCCTTCCAATGACATTTGTGAAAATTGATGTTTATATGTTTCTATAAATAGAAATGTTGAAAATGGTTTGATTCTTAGTTATATCGATTGTGGTAATGTCGTGATTTTCTAAGTAACGAAAGATTCTCATCGCCCAAGTTTCAATTGGATAGAAACTTGGAATCATGTTATTTGAATTATATGAAGTATGAAAATCTTGGTACTTGAGAAAATTCTCCTTGTTCGCATATGTATGTGAGTCAAGTGAAGGACTAAAGGATCTAGTACACATTGATGTAAGCTGGTTAGGTCCATCACAAAGAATGATAAAGACTGTTAGCCATAAATTACTAAAGTTTAGTAAATATGATTATACTTACAAGATTAAGTGTAATTCTAATACATTGTAAAGTTTCAAAGTAAAGGAGAACTAATAAGAAGAATCAATTAGGCAAAAAGATAAAAGTTTTCTCCAATATGAAAGGAAAGGAGAATACTTTAGTATCATGTTTTATGATCATCCTTATGATTACGGAACCATATTATACTTGATCCTCTAAGGATACCTTAGTGCACTTGTATGGCTAAGAAGAGAAATCGGGAATTGTTGAAATGGTTAAACCAAGAAGATGAGTCATACTTTGTTCCAAAATCAAGTCTTAGAGTCACACTCCAAGATTGTTCCTTGAGTGACATAATCTTAAGAAGGTTTATAACATTCATCAAATATGGAGTAAAAATGTTTCTTACTCTTGCACATTTGGAATTGGTAGTCGTGATGTTTTGACTAAAACAAAGACCAACTAATACCAATTAAATGAAGTGGTTTTCTTGATAAGAGCCCGCACTAATTCTTGAATATTTGTTTGTCAAGGAATGTTTCTTGATAAAGAATCTTATATGTCAAGAGGTCAGTAGGAGTCTTAATGATCTTGAATAGCTTCAAGAACTAATTAAGAATAAACCTATTGTTTATCACTAGCACATGAATTAAGGTTCATAACCTATGGTATTGACATATTCTTGTTTCTGTGCCCATTCCAGTTAATTCGACCGTGCGTGTGAGTTCTATGAATCCTCATTTGATTGCATAAGGCAAAGCAGCTTGATCAGTGAAAGTACATTGATCAGAATGGGTGAGCTAATCAATAACTTGGAAGTAATGGTAGGCCTTGTTCTACCAAATGGCAAGAAATTACGATTGATCAAGTTCAGTCCATATGAGTTTGGATTTGTCACAAACCTTGTCTTGTGATTATGGTTATGACAAATTCACATGGATAGGAGCACATGCACCATAAAATCTAAGTGGCAAAGGTTTCTCTTCGCTTCATAAAAGGGTTGTAAGGAAACACTTTCACTAAGTAGATTTAAAGAAATAGCAGTTGTGTTAATTGCATTCTTGAATTTGATTATGATTACATCATCTCTCTTCATAGTTCGAATTGTGAGAAATGGTAAATAGTCTAAACATTCGGGTGTCACACCCGCGAACCAGACGGCGAAAACGTCCGAGGGCTTGTGTGACTTAAATTGAATATCATCACAATAAATATACATGAATCATAACATCAACATCACCATGCATTAATATATTACAACTAACTTTTTTCACCTAAAGTACATTGTTTTAACATTACAAATCCCTAACATAAATTGTTTGATAGTTTTCAAAAGCACAACACCCTAACATACTTGGTACTACTCCTCAGCTTACCTGTTACCTGAGAATACAAGTTATTTTGAAAACGGTCAACATATGGAATGTTGGTGAGTTCATAAGTAGGTTTGATATGAAAATGTTTTGTGTAGTTTGTAAGAAAACAACCCAAAACATCCGATATTTTCTAAAAATACTATTGTTTATATAAAAGTGTGAAGATCCATAAATATATGCATGATGATTTCAAAACGTGTATAATTGAAAAGCTTTGTATTAAAAGTACCAGTGAAAAATGTTGAACTTCCCCGGAAAACCCGATGTTTTCCGACCATAAAAAATATCATATAACTGTTTAAATTGTTTTTCCATCACTTAAATGATTTTTGATTTACCTTGATTACTTGATTATTATTGGGTTTATTTATGTGAGTCGTTATAACCATGCATGATAATGACTAGTTCGTCTGTCTTGGCACTCTAGTGAACGCCGAAATTGATCTTAAGATTTTTTCACTGGCCGAGTCTAACTGTATCGAACAGCTGAGGTGTGGGGGAGTCACCCCCGTATAGATCTATACACAAACTCTCGCTCTCCCTCCAAGATACTTTGATTATAACTACAGACTACGACCAACACACGTTGGTGCCACCCGTTATTACTCATTAAATCCCAATTGACTTTGATTACTCTTGATTATCGACCCGTATTTGTTTTTGAATTGACGATAGGCCTAATAAACGAGGAGAAGAGCATTACAAATCCTACTAATCCTATGTATTATTTAAGGCCATTGGATATGCGAAGGACACGCTGACCCATTTTGCATTTGATTCACTTTACCTTACTAGAAATGTTAATGGGCCACTAAGGCCCAATAGAAATTAAAAGCCATTAAGGTTCCTTAAACATGAAATTGGGTCATAGAAGGCCCAATAACATTTATAATTATCCCTTAGGCCCAAAAATCATGTTAATGGGTCACAATGGCCCAATAAGCATGTTTGGAACTTTCAAGCCCAAAGAATTTAATGTTTACTTGTTTTAGGTATAGTTTAATTGTTGGGAAGTTTGATTGGGTAATTGTTAATTTTTGCACCGGAACAAGGCCGATTGGTTATTTTTAGCGATGTTGGAATTATACGTATTTTTATATTTCCATTTTCATGAATCGTAGTTTGGTATTTTATTTTAACTCAAATATCTTAAAATATAATAATTGACTGAAAATCTTGGTTTGAACCCCTTTCAGCCCTACTTTGGTAAAATTTACAATTTTAGTCCTTTTATATATAAAAAGACATTTTAAGCCCTTAAACCATTTTCTTGACACTTTTGACCCAAGACTTGTTCAAGTGATATTTTTAGCTCAAAACTAATTCTTTGGTAGTTTTAGCCCTTCCAGAAAAGTATTTTTCGGTCAAAGGCCAAACTTTTGCAACTTTTACAATTTTGGCCCAAAATCCAAAAAGTTTACATTTTTGATCGTTGTTTGGAAAATACATCATTTTAACCCCTGAAAAAATTTGTATACACTTTTTTCCCCCTGTTTTGAGAAGTTTATCATTTCATTCCCTTGGAAGTTGAAATTTTTGCAAGTTATGTCTTAATGGACCGAAAAGCCCAAAATTTGGCCCATTAAGTTACAATTTACACTTCTAGCCCTTAAAAGAGTGTGATATCCATAAAAATATTTATATTTACTGATTTTACTCTTTTAGTCCTTAAGAAAACAGTCAATACCCTTTCGTTTGTTTGATAATTTTAGCCCAAAAGTGGGTTTTATGTTGCAATATGTATACTTTAATCTTAGAGGGTAATTTTCTTAACTTGTTGAGTGTAAGATGTTCTAGATCATGTTTATCTTCCTCTTAGATCCATACATCTCGAGATTTCCATTATTTTTGTTACATATTTATCAAATAATCACATGAAATCACACATAACATACATATACACATAGATCTACGCATTTTACTTGTATTCTCCCCCATAAAATATATGAAATCGAAAATAGAGGGGTATGAACTCACCTTTTCTTGTTGTTTTTTATTTGAAGAAGAAATGGAAGAAGTTTAATGCTATTCTCGGCCTTATAAAGCTTCTTGAGAAGAATTTGGCTTAGATGGGTTCTAAGAAGCATGATCATGAACTTTCATGAGTTAAAAGGGGATTATAAGAATCTTAAGAAGCTAAACCATGGATCCAAGCATTAACTTACCTAGAATGATGATTTTTGTGGAATAACCTCCTTGAAAAGCTCTTAATCTCGAAAACTTTAAAGGAGAAGTGAAGAGTGTTCTTTGAGAGTGTTTGGAGAGAATTTGTGAGGTGTGTGTGTTTTTCCTTTGTGTTCTCGGCCGAAGAAGAAAAGAGAAGGGAGAGGAAAGAAAGTGAAGTGATAGATGCTTGGAAGAATGAGATGGTTGCATGGATATCCCAAGTATAATTGTGAGGTGGCATATAAAAGTCAACTCTTTCTCCCTAAGTTTTGTAGTTCGGTCGAGAGAGGTAGAGGAAAGAAAGAATTTGGGGCCTTTTTTGTGCTTAAATCCATATTATGGCCCATTGATGATTTTTGTCCCAATTGGTCTTTGGAGATGGTTCACGGCCAAAAATAAATCAAAGAATGAGTTTTATGGTCCATTAGGGCTAATTAGATTTGTTATGGACCAATAAGGTCCATTAGGTTATTTTGTTTCATTCTAGACCCAATATGGCCCAAAATGTTAAAATAAATGGGATTGGATCCAATTAGAGCCCATTTAAGAGTTCTAAGCTCAAAATAGTCAAATTGGAGGCTTATTGGCCCATTAGGCCCATATGGAAATCCTAGCCCATAATGGACTTAAATCGGGATTTCTAGGGTTTCCAATTCTTTGTTGACTATTTGAAGTACCTGTATAGAGTGTTTGATGGGGATTTTATTGTTATTGAATAAGCATCATACATGCTTTCACATTTTTGGTTACCAAATTTTATCATTGTTGTTGTTACATACATTAGAATTCCTAGTTGTGACATCATGCTCCCGTTAGAGGGAATTTCATCCTGAAATTCTTTTAAAGCTAGATTCATGAATACGAGAATAGGTGAGCTCGGCAAGTAGCTATAGTCTGTAAGCCATTGGACCGATTCGGGCAAGGATGTCGAAGGGTCCAATGTATCGTGGGTTTAGATTTCCCTTTTTTCCAAAACGAATAACCCCTTTCCAGGGAGAAACCTTTAACAACACCCGATCCCCGACTTGATATTCCATGGGCTTTCTCCGTTTATCAGCGTAGCTCTTCTGTCGGTCTCGTGATGCTTGTAGTCGAGCTCTGATTTGAACTATCTTCTCCGTTGTTTCACGTATAATCTCCGGTCCCGTTAATGCATTGCTTGATGTCTGCCCTCTTGCTAGCTGGGTGTCACCTACCTCACCCAACACAACAGTGATCTACATTTACGTCCATACAACGCCTTGAAGGGAGCAAATTTGATGCTCGAGTGATAACTATTTTTGTATGAGAATTCGATTAAAGGTAAGTGGGTATCCCACGATCTTCCAAAGTCTATCATACATGCGCGAAGCATGTCTTCGAGTGTTTGAATGGTTCGCTCGCTTTGACCATCCGTTTGCGAATGATAAGCAATGCTCATCTCAAGTTATGTTCCCAGCGCTTTCTGAAGTGATTGCCAAAAACGTGAAGTGAATCTACTATCTCTATCTGAGATGATAGATACTGGCACTCTGGGGAGTCTCACAATTTCCTTGATGTATATTCTCGTTAATCGTTCCGTTTTGTACGACTCTTTGATTGGCAGGAAATGAGCGGATTTTGTCAATCTGTCAACTATTTCCCACATGGTATCCAATCCATCTGCTGACTTGGGTAATTTGGTTACAAAGTCCATATTTATCCTTTCCCATTTCCACTCGGGAATTATTGGTTGCTGTAATAATCCCGACAGCTTCTGATATTCCACCTTCACTTTAGCATAAGTCAGGCATTTGCTAACAGATGTGGCAATCTTTGCTTTCATGTTGATCCACCAATAATGTTGCTTGATGTCCAGGTACATTTTATCTAAACCCGAATGGATGGAGTATCGTGTCTTGTGGGCTTTATTCATGACCACTTCTCCGAATCCCCCAACTTTAGGGATCCAAATGCGGTTCATGAAATAATATGCTCTGTCCTCTTTCACTTCGAAATTCTTTTCCATCCCTCGTAACACTTCGCTTGCTTTGTTTTCCATCTTCATGGCATCGGATGGGGCCGCTCTGATTTGGGAGGTCAGGTTGGATTGAATGTTTATGGAGAGAGAGTCTTTACCTGACGAGTCAAGTATTCTTTCCGACTCAAGGCATCAACTACCACTTTAGCCTTGCCTGGGTGGTACTTGATTTCACACTCATAATCGTTTAGTAACTCAACCCACCTTCGTTGCCTCATGTTCAACTCCTTTTGATTTAGGATGTGTTGGAGGCTCTTGTGGTCCGTAAAAATGGTTCACTTTGTACCATAAAGGTAGCGCCTCCAAAATATTAAGGTGAAGACCACAACTCACAATTCTAGATCATGGGTCGTATAGTTCACCTCATGTGTCTTTAGTTTTCGGGATGCATAAGCTATCATCTTCCCACGTTGCATGAGTACACAACCTAAACCCTGATTCGATGTGTCGCAGTAAACTACGAAGTCTTCTGCTCCCTCTGGTAGTGATAGTACCAGTGCACTGTAGAGTTCTTGCTTCAGAGTTCAGAATGCAGTTTCTTTCTTACCTGTCCATTTAAAGGGTACACCCTTTTGTGTAAGCATGGTAAGTATCTTGGCTGTCTTAAAGAAGTTCTTGATGTACCTCCTGTAATAGCCTGCGAGACCTAAAAATTGACAATTTTCTGTGGGTGTCGTTGGGATCGCCCATCCTTCAATAGCTTTGACCTTAGAAGGATCCATGTGTATCCTTTGTTGACTAACAACATGACCCAAAAAGTTCACACTACGGAGCCAGAACTCTCACTTAGAGAGTTTTGCGTATAGCTTTTCGGTTCGCAGGGTTTCCAGTATTTATCGGAGATGTTGGCCATGCTCCTCTTCGCTTCGAGAGTAAACTAGAATATCGTCAATGAAAACGATGACAAAGTTGCCGAGGAATGGTTGGCAGATTAAATTCATTAGGTCCATGAATGGGGCGAGGGCATTTGTTAGACCGAAGGGCATTATGACAAATTCATAATGTCCATAACGAGTTCGGAAAGCGGTTTTGGGGATATCTACTTCCCGGACCTTGAGTTGATGGTATCTAGACCGCAGATCTATCTTGGAGAAATATCTTGCGCCTTGAAGTAGGTCAAATAAATCATCGATTCATGGAATTGGATAGCGATTTTTGATAGGGAGATTATTTAGTTCCTTGTAGTCAATGCACATCCTAAAGTATCCATCTTTCTTCTTAACAAAGAGAACCGGAGCTCCCCAGGGTGAGAAACTGGGCCGGAAGAATCCATTGTCCAAAAGCTCACTGAGTTGGCTGGACAATTCTTGCATCTCCGCAAGAGCCAATCTATAGGGAGATTTGGCGATGGGTGTAGCTCCTGGCAACAGGTCACTTCGAAACTCGACTTGTCTTTCTGGGGTATCCCTGGAAGAACATCAGGGAAGACATTCGGGAACTCGCAAGCTACCAAAATGTCTCGAAAATTGACCTCTTCCTTGGATTTATCCACGATATGAGCCAGAAGCATCAAGTCTTTCTTTTGTAGATATTTCTGTGCCTTAATGCACGAGATAAGACGAAGGTTCGTGTTAGGTTTGTCTCCGTATATAATTAGGGTTTCGCGATTTGGAAGGTGAAGGCGAACGGCCTTCTCGTGACACATATTTTCAGCATGGTGGGGGCTTAACCAGTCCATGCCAATAATCACATCAAAACTCATAATGGAAATAGACATTAAGTTTATTTGAAAGACATGTTGGTTCAAGGTTAGGGTACATCCGATATAGATTTCCCCAGTGGATTCTGTTTTCCCATTGGCCATTTCCAGCGTAAAGGTTTCACTAAGCTTCTAGGGTTGTTGTTTTAACAAGTGTTTAAATCTATTGCCCACAAAGCTTCATTCTGCTCCGTTCTCAAATAGGATGCATACATAAGTATGGTTTAGGAGAAACATACCGGTGACAACAGTGGGGTCCTGAACCGCTTCTCCCTGACCCATGGTCAACACTCTTCCTGTTCCTCCATTTCCAGGGTTGTTGTTAGGGCAATTTTGAAGAAAATGCCTAGTCTTTCCACATCCATAGCAGGTGTGGCTCGACCATGCATTGTTGCCGCTGTTGGTGTTGTTGTTGTTGTTGTTGTTGTTGTTGTTGTTGTTGTGGTTGTTGTTGTTGTTGTTTCCTTGTTGCTGGTTCTGGGGAGGATAGGTCCTGCAATATTTTTCCGTGTGACACTTTCGATTAAAACTGGTACAATGCATCTCCTTGCATTCGCCATTATGATGGAGACTGCACTTGTTGCACTTTGGGAGATTCCCAGAATACTACCTAGGAGCACTTGGAGCAGATAAGATTGAAGCATGTGGTGTGGAGGGAACTTGGGTGGTTGCAGCATTAACTGTCACCGTCTATTACTTCTTTTACGACTCTGAGACTTGTCACCCTTTTCCCTTGTTACTCTTTCCTTTCTTGTTGTCACTCTCCTTCTTGCCTTCAGCTTCCCTTGGCTTCTTGCCCTTCTTGTTGTTGTGGTCGTACAGTTTCTTAGCCAATTTGTTGGCACTGTCGAAGGTTTTGGGATTTGCAGCTATCACATTTCCTTGAATTGGGGAATTTAATCCCCAGATGAATCGTTCGATTTTCTTTCCCTCCAAAGTAATCATGCCACGGCACAACAGAGACAGTTTGCTAAACCTTGATATGTATGCGTCAATGTCGGAATTTCAGACGGTGAGATTCCATAACTGCTGTTCCATCTTCTGGATTTCGCACCCGCGGGCAATACTCAGCCATCAATATTTCTTTCATCTCCGCCCACAGCATAGAGTTGGCTACGGGGAGAGTCATGGCTTCCATGTGTCCGTTCCACCAGGTGAGAGCTTGATCAACGAACGTGCATGCGGCAAACTTTACCTTCATCTCCTTAGGGCACTCGTATATCTCAAACATCTTTTTAGGGTTATCATTCCCCAGTGCCGTTGAAGGTTCGTGGCTTGGCATTGGTGAAATCTTTGTAGTAGCATGTATTGGTAGGTCCTTGATTTATTCCGTTGTTCGAACTTCCAGCCCCTTGTCCATTGCCTCCTTCATTGTTCCCTAGATGAATTTGTGCCATGGCTGCGGTGACCGCAGTAGATACAGTTGCTTAGAATGCAGCTGAGTTGACTTCGGGTGGGGTTGTCCCAGGGTTTCCACAGGTTGGTCATTGAGGCATCTTTCTGTCATGGAACAGAAAGATGTTGAGTGTCTAGGATTTCTGCGAGTTTGTGGTCCTATAAACTAGGTGTAGTGCGTGTACTTAAGTTGTTTCACATGTTAACATACAATTATGGATACACAACATATAACAGGTAACAACATCACAATAGAACACATATATTTTTCATTAATAATATTCGTACTTTGATACATGAAAATTTGCTCGAAAGAGCATACATAAGCGGTGCGGGTTCAGCAGCGTAACGACTCTATGAGTAGTGTAATCACTTAAACATAAAGTCGACGATACATAGTATAGATCATAGTAGCATAATACTAACGAAATATACGGCTAGTTCCTCGTACAGTGGGACCTATATAGCAAGTAGTAGAGCAAGTCCTATCAGTAGAGATGACGATGACACTCAATCATCGAGCTGGCATATTAGGAGTTCATCCAGTTCATCCGCCTCTTGAGTGATTACCTCCACTCTTCGCTAAGCTTGTACAACCCTTACCTTGGCCATAATAAGTTGAGGCTTGAGGCTGATAATTGCCTCCTCGAGGGAGCGTAGATAGTTTGTATCAACCCTTTGAACCGTGCAGGAATCTGATGGGGTTTTCGACAGGTGGGGTTCACTACGCGTCTCCTCTACGCCCTTTTCTTCGTCAAAATCCTGGTCAGACTCGTCATATTCGAAATCAATTATTACATATTCATCCTGTTCCACTTCGGTCCAACGATGTGTGCTCCCCCTGATCTCCCTTGGGCTCACCCTCGATCATCCCGTGGGATACTAAGTGTGACAACCATCAATTTCCGGTCAAGTTAAAGTCAAATAAAGTCAACAAGTCAAACCGGTCAACTCAACTAACCCTTGTGTACTAGGTGTAACACCGAAAATTTTCAAAACAAATTTTTTTCAATTTTTACAAAACATAGTTCCATTGATATTCATTAAACAACCATTTTAATTATCCAAACAAGACAATACAAAATCCCAAGATCATGATATCAAGCTCCGAATGTGTGTGTGTACGGATCAAGCCGGTGCCTTCCCGCGGTCGTCACTAGTACCTGAAACAATAACATCAACACTGTAAGCACAAGGCTTAGTGAGTTCCCCAAAATACTACATATAACACATATTAGCCACTCGAGGCTATAACTCTGTGGGTCCGTGCACCCAAACTCTATGAACCCTTAGGTTCCAACTCTGTGAACCTTCCGGTTCTAACTCTGTAAACATGCACAGCATCAAACACATAGAAGTAATGCAGTACAACACATAACATACATAGCATACAAATACTCTATCACATAACTCTGGTGACCTACTCAAGGTAAAGTATAGTGAGAAGACTCACCTCGCGTGTCTCGGTAAATCGTAAACCTGAAATCGCTAATCACTCGACCTGTCGAGCTGTCATCCCCCTATAGCACAATACACCTCTAATTAACACTTTCCCAACTAGGGTTGACCACAATATAACAAGTCAATCTAGGTCAACGCTGGTCAACGGTCAACGGTAAACTTTGACCGGACTCGGCGAGTACCCAGGCGACTCGGCGAGTCTGGGCGTGTACACCAATTTCCCTGGAATCCTCCCTTGACACGTCGAGCATTCCCTCAACTCGACGAGTTCCACCTGGCACGAGTTGTGGGGCCACCACGACTCAACTCGCCGAGTCTCAAGAACAACTCGGCGAGTCCAGTTAGACTCAGTTCACCTGGCCATTCTGACTCCCCCTTGACTCACTGAGTCCACCTTTCCCTACTCAGCGAGGCCACTCACAGTGTGGTCGGGCAACATTCAGGCTACTCGCCGAGTCTGTTCTTCGGACTCGGCGAGTCCATGCCATGCACTGACTCAATCTTGCTCTAAAGGTCAGATCCAGTTCATTAATCCATAGATCCAGTCCCTCCAAGCTCATTTAGCACGTAAAGTTACAATCTTGATGCACATAAAACCTCTATATGACCATATATGATGTTTATGACTCAAATACTACCACACAAGGTCAAAGACTCTATTGTCACTCATAAAGCTTGATGAGTGAGGCTCTCTGGACCTCTATGGATCCAGATCCATGGCCTCAACTCAAAGAGGGAACCAATGGGCATCAAATCATCCCATAAATGACCACCACAAGCCCTAAATTGCATCATGCTTCACTAAACAGAAAATGGTCCGAGATAATACCTCTAGAGTGATGATCTAAGCTCCAAATCCACGAAATAGCAACCTCCTTTTGCTTCCTCTTGCCTAGGGTCTCCTTCTTCTTGCTAAATAACACACACAAGATCAAGAATGGCTCCTTTCTCTTCACAAATAGCTCAAGAACACAAGGGTCACTCACTGAGGGTTGGGTGAGCACAAATGACGGCCATAAGGCCCTTTAAACAGGCCTCAACCCGGAGATTTAGGGTTTCATTACACAGCGCAGACTCGCCGAGTCCATATCCTGGACTCGCCGAGTCCAGGCGCGCACCAATGTTCAATTCCGTGTCTCTACTCGGCGAGTCTGAGCTCCAACTCGCCGAGTCCCTCTCATAATATGACAAAATTAGATTTACAAGATACCTGGTAAAATCCGGATGTTACAACTCTCCCCCACTAGAACTAGACTTCGCCCTCGAAGTCTCGCTCTAAAATAGCTCCGGATGCTGCTCCCGCATCATACCCTCCGGCTCCCAGGTCATTTCTGATCCCTTCCGATGTTGCCACTGTACCAATACCAGAGGTACCTCCTTGTTCCTCAAAATCTTGATCTTCCGATCCCTAATCGCCACTGGTCTCTCAGCATAATTCAGGCTTGCATCTACCTGAATATCCTCTAATGGAACCACTACCGACTCGTCGGCTATACATTTCCTAAACTGCGATACATGAAAAGTGTTGTGAATCTGCCCCAACTCTGCTGGTAACTCCAGCCGATAGGCTACTCGGCCTACCCTTTCGATCACACGAAACGGACCTATAAACCGGGGCCCCAATTTGCCCCTCTTCCTGAACCGGATCACTCCTTTCCAAGGAGAAACCTTCAGGAGAACAAAGTCGCCGACCTGAAATTCCAGCTCGGACCGGCGTCTATCCGCGTAACTCTTTTGTCGACTCTGAGCGGTCAATAACCTCTGTCTGACCAGCTGTATCTGCTCTGTCGTCTGATTCACGATCTCTGTACTGCCCATTACCCTTTGCCCAACCTCTCCCCAACATATGGGAGTCCGACACCTCCTACCATACAACAGCTCAAAGGGCGGCATACCGATGCTCGAATGATGGCTGTTATTGTAGGAAAACTCCGCCAAAGGCAAATACGTATCCCAACTACCCCCAAAGTCCAATACACATGCCCGAAGCATGTCCTCAAGTGTCTGAATCGTCCGCTCACTCTGGCCGTCGGTCTGGGGGTGGTATGCGGTACTAAAATGCAGCTTAGTACCCAACTCCTCATGAAATTTCTTCCAGAAGCGGGAAGTGAAACGCACATCGCGGTCTGAAACGATCGAGATCGGCACCCCATGCCGAGATACAACCTCCCTCACATAAATCTCCGCCAACTTCTCCGCCGAAGAACTCTCACTGATGGCAAGAAAGTGAGCGCTCTTCGTCAACCTATCCACAATCACCCAAATTGCATCGACTCCTCTGGCAGTCCTCGTCAATTTGGTGATGAAGTCCATAGTGATCTTTTCCCACTTCCATTCGGGAACCTCCAATGGCTGCAACTTGCCATGCGGTCTCTGGTGTTCGGCCTTTACCCTTCGATAGGTCAAACACCTCTCGACAAACCATGCGACATCCCTCTTCATACAAGGCCACCAATACTCCTTCCTTAGGTCCAAATACATCTTTGTAGCCCCGGGATGGATCGAAAATTTCGATCTATGAGCCTCCTCCATCAATGTAGTACGTGTACCACCTACAAACGGTACCCAGATCCGGCCCTGATAAGTCATAAGGCATCGACTATCCGATACGAACTCCGAAACCAACCCAACGACCCGCTCTCTCTTCTGCATCTCCGGACGCACAGCCTCGGCCTGTGCCCCATGAATTGGAGCTATCACAGTCAGTCGCAAACATACATTTCGCAGTGGAGCACTCTCCGCCCTGCGACTCAATGCGTCGGCTACCACATTAGCCTTGCCCGGGTGGTACAAAATCTCGCAATCATAATCCTTGACCACATCTAACCACCTTCTTTGCCGCATGTTTAGGTTAGGCTGATCCATCAGGTACTTCAAGCTCTTATGGTCCGTGTAAATCGTACAACGAACCCCATACAAGTAGTGCCGCCAAATCTTGAGGGCGAACACCACTGCCCCCAACTCCAGATCATGTGTGGGGTACCTCGTCTCGTGAGGCTTCAACTGCCTCGATGCATATGCTATCACATGTCCCTTTTGCATCAGTACCGCTCCCAGTCCTAAAATCGATGCATCACAGAATACCACAAAACCCTCCATCCCTTCCGGAAGAGCTAATACCGGAGCTTCACACAACCTCTGGCGAAGCGTCTTAAAGGAGGTCTGCTGCTCGGGACCCCATAGACATGTAACACCCTTCCGGGTCAATCTGGTGAGTGGAACCGCAATCTTGGAGAAATCCTTAATAAACCTCCGATAATACCCTGCCAACCCAAGGAAACTCCGGATCTCAGAAGGTGACCTTGGCACCTCCCACCTCATCACTGCGTCAACCTTGGCCGGATCGACCAATATCCCCTTCTGGTTAACGAGATGTCCCAGAAACTGGACCTCCCGCAACCAAAAATCGCACTTGGAAAACTTTGCATAAAGTTTCTCCGATCTCAAAACTCCAAGAACCTCCCTCAAATGCTCCTCGTGCTGCTCTCTAGATCTCGAATATACCAGAATATCATCAATGAACACAATCACCGACCGATCCAACATCGGCCGACATACCCTGTTCATGAGGTCCATGAACACAGCCGGGGCATTGGTGAGCCCAAAAGGCATCACCACAAACTCATAATGCCCATAACGCGTCCTGAATGTTGTCTTCTAGACGTCCTCGTCCCGTACTCTCACCTGATGATAGCCCGACCTCAAATCAATCTTGGAGAACCAAGATGCTCCCTGTAACTGATCGAATAAATCGTCGATCCTCGGCAACGGGTAACGGTTCTTGACCGTCAACTTATTCAGTTCCCGATAATCAATACACATGCGATGCGAGCCATCTTTTTTCTTCACAAACAGGATGGGTGCTCCCCACGGCGAGCTACTCGGCCGAATAAACCCCTTTCCCAGCAACTCCTGAAGTTGCGAGGATAACTCTTGCATTTCTGGAGGCGCAAGGCGATATGGCACCTTAGCGATAGGTGCAGCTCCCGGAACCAAATCGATACCAAACTCCACTTGCCTCACGGGAGGCACACCTGGTAATTCTTCGGGAAAGACATCTGGAAACTCACGCACCACCGGAACTTCATCCACCGAACTCGGTCTCTCGGAGATCACTCGCGTATCCATCACATACGCCACAAAACCCTTATAGCCCTGCTGTAAACACTGCCTCGCCCTCGCAGCCGAACAAAAGGCTGATCCAAAACGTGTACCCTCGCCGTAAACCGAAAGAACTCCCCCACTAGGATCTCGTATAGTCACCAACTGACGCTCGCAATCGATAACCGCACCGAATCGGCTCAACCAGTCCATGCCCACTATAACACAGACATCACCCATCGCAATAGGAATCAGGTCGATCAGGAACTCAACCCCAAAAATCTCCAATACACATCCCCGGAGGACCTCCGTGGCACAAGTCACTCTGTCGGCGGCTATGGAAACCTACAGGGGCCGACTCAGTGCCCCACGACTAACACTGATATGCTGACTAAATGTCAAAGATACAAAAGATCGACTCGCACCCGAGTCAAATAACACTAAAGCAGGTACAAAATTCACAAGGAAGGTACCAGCCACAACGTCGGGTGCAGCGCGGACCTCTTCCGCAGTCAGCTGAAAGGCTCTCCCCCATGCCCTCGGTGCCTCGGCCTTCACAGGCCGACTCTCTGTAGCAGTAGCTCTGATGGCGGCGGGAGCAGACCCCTGAGATGCTCCGCGCAGCAGCGGACACTCTGCCTTCCGGTGTCCGGTCTGGTTACAGTGGAAGCACACTGTAAACCCCTTGGGGCAGTCCTTGGCCATATGCCCCTCCTTGCCACATTTGTAGCAAGACCCCGCTCGACAGACTCCATCGTGACCCTTGCCGCACTTTCCACAAGTGCGGCCCTTCTGGCTCCTGGGTCGGGGATCAGCAGGCTTGGCCCGCTTGGCTGCCGGCTGGGACTGTGCCGGCCGCCGATCCCTCCCCAAAGACTCCGCCTCCTCCCTGGCCTGAGTCTCAAGCTCAATCTCCCTCTTCCGAGCATTTGCCTGAAGCTCGGCAAATGTCCGATACGAGGAGTTCGCAGCTAACTCCCGAATATCCCGTCTCAGAATGCTCAGGTAACGGCTCATACGTGCCTGCTCGGTGGACACGTGCTCAGGGCAGAACATTGCCCTCTCATGAAACATCCTCGTAATAGCTGTGACTGACTCAGTACCCTGCTTGAGGGTCAGAAACTCCTGTGTCAGACGTTCCCTCTCCACCTGAGGAACATACTCATCTCGGAACATGGTAGTGAACCTCTCCCAGGTCACTGCCGAGAGCTCAGTCGGTGTGAAGTGTGCCGTCACAAACTTTCACCAGTCCTTCGCTCCCAAGCGAAGCTGGTTCAGCGCGAACCGAACCTTCAAATGCTCAGGGGACGAGCAAGTGAAGAAGCATCCCTCCATATCAGATATCCACCTCATAGCTGCCACCGGATCCTGCGTACCATCAAACTCTGGTGGCTTGGTGTTGCTGAACTCCCTAAACAATGTCGCATCACCTCCCTGGGGTCTTGCCGCAGCAATCGCTGCGGTAGCCGCTGCAACCGCAGCCTCAGAAAGAGCGGCATAGCGCTCGTCAAATGTCTCAATCAATGCGGTCTTAATGGACCCGAACATCTCTGGTAACTCAGCTCTGATGACCGCAGCCACCTCCTCATGAATGATCTGTCGAATCTCCTCATCGCTAGTTCCGGCATCCTCCGGCATGTGACGTGTCCTCACCATGATCAACCTCTGAAATACAACATGCGATAATTAGAATTTACTCGAACACTCTTACATTCGACAATCCACCCCTCCTTGATTCTTGGTATCCCAAGATTCTTATTTGGACTGTGTACCGCACCGGTGCTTTCAGTAGTACGGGCCCAATACTACTGTCCGCACCGTCTCAGTACACACCCCAAATCTTCCTCTTCGGATCCCAATCCCCAAATACTCTATTATACTCAAATCACTCTGTAACAGGTCTCACACAAAGTCCTAGCTGCTACCTAATTACTCTCAGCATCTCATAGCAGCTCACCCCTCCCTAGGCTAAGGCATCACAAAACAGGCCACTCTAGTCCTATTAGCAATACCTAGCCTACTCTAGCATGCAAATACATCACATTAATAATAATTATCACATAATATAAAGGTATTTTGGGAATTCACCGTTCGGGCGCTGGCTGATCGTACACACGTTTCTTCCTGGAAAACCTTTTACTCTTAGAAAACTTTGGTTTTATTTTGAAATATCTCTTCAATTCCTCAGTTTGAGTCCAAATACCCCCGAAGGTGTACCCGAATCCCTCAAACCAAGGCTCTGATACCAATTTGTAACACCGAAAATTTTCAAAACAAATTTTTTTCAATTTTTACAAAACATAATTCCATTGATATTCATTAAACAACCATTTTAATTATCCAAACAAGACAATACAAAATCCCAAGATCATGATATCAAGCTCCGAATGTGTGTGTGTACGGATCAAGCCGGCGCCTTCCCGCTGTCGTCACTAGTACCTGAAACAATAACATCAACACTGTAAGCACAAGGCTTAGTGAGTTCCCCAAAATACTACATATAACACATATTAGCCACTCGAGGCTATAACTCTGTGGGTCCGTGCACCCAAACTCTGTGAACCCTCAGGTTCCAACTCTGTGAACCTTCCGGTTCTAACTCTGTAAACATGCACAGCATCAAACACATAGAAGTAATGCAGTACAACACATAACATACATAGCATACAAATACTCTATCACATAACTCTGGTTACCTACTCAAGGTAAAGTATAGTGAGAAGACTCACCTCGCGTGTCTCGGTAAATCGTAAACCTGAAATCGCTAATCACTCGACCTGTCGAGCTGTTGTCCCCTTATAGCACAATACACCTCTAATTAACACTTTCCCAACTAGGGTTGACCACACTATAACAAGTCAATCTAGGTCAACGCTGGTCAACGGTCAACTTTGACCGGACTCGGCGAGTACCCAGGCGACTCGGCGAGTCTGGGCGTGTACACCAATTTCCCTGGTCAACGGTCAACGGTCAACTTTGACCGGACTCGGCGAGTACCCGGAGATTTAGGGTTTCATTACACAGCGCAGACTCGCCGAGTCCATATCCTGGACTCGCCGAGTCCAGGCGCGCACCAATGTTCAATTCCGCGTCTCTACTCGGCGAGTCTGAGCTCCAACTCGCCGAGTCCCTCTCATAATATGACAAAATTAGATTTACAAGATACCTGGTAAAATCCGGATGTTACACTAGGGCTTACATTATTTAATTTCTATACAACTCCCTATTCTAATGATAAATCATAAATTGTAAAGTTCGTACATCAAGATTTCCTTAACCTAAAACTGTGGTAAGGAACGAACGAAACTGATAAAACAATGTTGCATACTCATGGGAGTGTGTAAGATCCTTAAACATGGCTTAACGGGGCTTAAGAAACTTGCGTTGCAGAGCCAAGCACTCAAAAAGGTTACAAAAGAAGCCTCTCCCAATCTCTTTCGCTCTATCTCTCGCTACCCCAAATCTCTCCCAAATCTCTCAAAGTATGTGAAATCTCTCCCAAATCTCTCTCAAAAGTTCCTAAAACTTTTTATAGTCTTTCGGTCCATCCTGAACCTTAACTGGGTCAAAAACGGCTTGAAACTGGGTAAAAACGAGTAAAATAGGCTTAAAAACCCGAAACCCACTTTATAGGGTCGAACCCTCTTAAGGAGCCGAACCCTCTTAGGAACCGAACATGTCAGAAGCCCAGGTGTCAGAAGCGAAGATGTCACCAAAGCTTAGCAGACCGAACCGAACCTCCCTTTGGACCAAGCCTTCCCTTAAGCTTCGCTCCATTTCGCCTTCGGGCTATTTCGCTCCAAACTCACCTTCGGCCCAGCAGCAGTAAGGACCGAACCTCGGCCCAGTACCGAGAGGTCTCGCACAAAAGCTTTTTCTTCCCGGTTTTTGACTAGTTTTGTGTTTTAGGCCCGTTTTTAATTGTTTTAAGGCGGGATTTTCACCCAAAACTTTATTTTAACATATAAGGCCTCATATTTATTAATTAATCACGTACATATAAGGCCTCATATTTATTAATTAATCACGTTTTTGGGGTTAAATCTTATCCAAGAAGAGTAGGTGAAGTACAAGAGGTGGAGTGTTGACTTTTCTTTAGTTAATGACACAAGCAACCACCCCCGCACCCACTCCATGACCAGCCACACCTCCCCACCATCCCTAGTCACTTCATTGTACTTTTTCCATCATACTCTAGCCATAACCACATTCTAGAGGTTGGGAAAAACCCACCTCTCTCCTCACTTCATTCATTTCCTTTCATTCCACCAAAAGATCAAACTCTTTTCTCTCAACTCTCCTCTCCCAAGTTCGAGATTTCCAAGGAACTTTCCAAGACTTTCCTTCTCCATTTGGTAAGTATCTTCATCATTCCTACGATTGTTTCACATCCTCCTACTCAAATCATTGATTTCTTACACAAACTCCATCATCTTTGTGTTAGATTCTCGAATCATCAAGGCATCTTCTTTGTGTTCTTGAGTGGAACACTTCTTTTCTTTCACATTCATCCACTAAAATCACATAAGGTGAGTTCATACCCCTATGATTTCATGTTTTCTTAAGTTTTCAGAGGGGGGGGGGGGGGGAATACAAGTTAAAACACTAAGAACACAACTAAACTTTTCCAACAGCTTTCATCAGAAAAGTTTAACTCCATTCACGGATTGTTTTGGCCAACTTAAACATTTTAGTTTTGAAAACTGTATTAGGTGCAAGTACTTTAGGTTTATACCTTTAAAATGACTACTTGCACACCTCCATACAATTTTCTACAATTTATGGTGATTTTTACAAAACTGCCTATCATTTCAACAGCAAATCCGGACCAGTTTGTGATTATGGACTTTTTCACACAAGTTGGAGGTCATTAAAAGTCATAATAAAATTTATGAAAAAACTAGATTTATTTCCCAAACTCTCAGAATTTATGGATTCTAATTTGGACCTTTGATGATTTTTCTATAAATTTTTTAAGAATAGTAACAGAAATGTTAACACTAGAAGAATAGTATGGTACTTAATTAGTTGTTATATTGCATGTTATTTCACTTTAGTAAAAGGGTATATATACATATCAGTAAACAAAAGGGTTTTTACCCTCACAAATACAGTAGTTAACCATAATAAACAAAGTTAAAACTATTACATTTAAACGTTTTGATAAACTATAATAGGTATGGTTTATGTTTCCACTAACACAACAAACACATTTCAGAAGGTTTTATTCCCACAGGAAAAAGGTTTTACTCTCACACACACCACACATAAACTTGTTAAATTAAATTGTGAGACATTCTTCTCTATACTCCTAGAGTACAGGTTAAAATTCCTGGTAGTTATAACCATAGTTTTTTGTAGGGAGAACGTGATAGTTGTGTATAGATATATATTGGGTTTGAGACCCCACACCTTGCTGCTAGCTACAGTGGGACCTGCAGGTCAACGGGTGACAAGTGTCATAACATTTTTCGATGCCTGAGAAACGTCGTGGCAGGTTCATTCAGTCATAGTATGGTTATAGTGACTCACATAGGAAGTTAACAACACATAAAGTTTACGGGGATTTTTATATAAATCAAAAGGGGTTTTATGTCGATTTAAAATCACTTTTAATATATATATATATATATATATATATATATATATATATATATATATATATATATATATATATATATATATATATATATATATATCAACAAGTACGCATATTACTGTACACTTTCGGTCTTGGTATTTAAGACTACACGTGAATCATTACATGATTTTCCTCAAATCAAAAAGGGTTTTATGCTGATTTAAAACCACTTTTATATCTGTAAGTATGGCAAATACTTGTTTATTCTCGGTCCTGGGATTTAGGACCACATAACTTTTATAAGGAAAATATTGGATTTTTCTTTGTAACACACAACACATTACAAAGAACGGTTTCCAAACTCTTTATCTAAAAAGCTTATGAACTCACCAACTTAATTGTTGACACTTTTTCAAAACTACTTGTATTCTCAGGAAATCAGTGAAACAGGAAAACCAACAACGTTTTGAGGATGGGACGTTAATCGTCAAACAGTTCATTTTGTTATCATAATGTAATTGATTTGAAACATGTAAACATATACTTTGGTGTAACTTTTTCAATTATAGTTATGATGGTTGTATTTACTTTGAGCACTATTATACTCTTTGTTGTGATACTATACATGAAGTCCTCCACCCCCGAACGTTTCTGCCATCCTTGGTTTGGGGGTGTGACAGA
This sequence comes from Lactuca saligna, assembly GCF_052625555.1. Taxonomy (NCBI): domain Eukaryota; kingdom Viridiplantae; phylum Streptophyta; class Magnoliopsida; order Asterales; family Asteraceae; genus Lactuca; species Lactuca saligna. Next base: position 65,817,057 of record NC_136422.1, read on the forward strand.
TTGGTATCAGAGCATTGTTTATAGTGAACTAAGTGTTAGATTAATGTCTAAGTCCATAACTATATTTGTTATGTACTTGACCCGACCCGGCATGGTCCATTTGGGTTGCACTTCACCAACACAATTTGTATGGATAGTCTTTTGAGAATAGTATATTTATGATTAATATTAATATATTATAAGTTCTAATATATTAATATGGAATCATATTATTTAATTAGTATTGATCAAGAATTAATTTAGAATTAATTAATTGATCAAAATGAACTAATTAAATATGGACTCTTATATATATGGAATGGGCCAAGTTCATTTAGGTTGGGCTAAGCTTTCATGGATAGTCCATGGAGTGTTTAACCCATGGATCATATGAAATGAAAGGTCATGGGTTTAACCCTAGTCTCCATGCTATATAAAGATGTCATTGGTTGGTGAAATTGGTGCTAGTGTGGTACACAAAGAAGGGCTAGCTGATTTCACTAGAGAGAACCAAGTATCCATATTCTCTAAAGTCTTCCAAGGTATTTTGGTGATTTGTGATTCCACTTGAGGCTTCCACACTATTGGGGCTAAGTTCTCAAAGCTTGAAGATATCAAGCTACATCAAAAGGTTTGTCATCTAACTAGTACTTTGTAGTATAAGAACTTCATAATATGCTAGTTAGGATTAAAGCCTTGGAAAGTTCTTATTTGCATGTATAATAGAGAAAACATAGATCCAAGGTTTATAGGGTTGCATGTACACCATAGGAGTGTTAGAATGCTCAAAACCCAACACTAAGTATATCGAACCACATAAGATATACAAACTATAAATATATTGGGACTAAAGTCTCTGATTTAAAGTTTTCAAAACAATTATTCTTTTAGAAATGAAATAGTTTCTGGTTAAAAGTATGAGTACATACATACATACTAGTATAGTATCATTATCTAGGACAATACAAAAGTAAAACGAGGAGTTGGACACTACGAGTAGACCTTGGGGTATCTAATTAGACTTGGGATGAATATAGCCTGATCAACTATATTTATCCGAGGTGTGACTATGGTATGCCAAGGCATGGTCGTGGTGAGCAACAAGCCTAAAAACTGCCCATACAAGAAAGTTACTAAGAACCAAACATAAAATTTAAAATACTATAGGAGTATTTTGTAATATCATAACTTATATGAAAACTAAATAGATCCTTAATAATAGGTCTATAGTCACTAAGTGGATACTCTAAAGTTATATATAACTTAGAGATCATAGACTTAGAATTTGTGGTCATTGCCTTACTTCCTTTTCCTTGTTTGGATGTGGACCTAGGGTAGGATCACTTATTCGAAGGTCTATCATATCTTGTTATATGTAATTAGTATGCACTATGTCATTATAGAAGTAACTAATAAGTATCAAACCCCTATAAGTATTTCTAGGAATACGACCAATATATTCTTCCTACCCCTCCTATTCTCGCACGTGTAACATGGCAAGATTCTACTTACAAGGTGACCCCTACTTTCCCAACCAGGGAAATGGTGGATGGTTATGAGAAGAATCAGAAGCGGAACCGAAGGTAATCAACCCTCCATGCATAGCCAGGGTTTCCGTGAAATGTTTCGACTACATCAGACCTGTGCCCCGTTGGGCAACCGTGATCGAGGGTTGTAGACAACGGCAATGACAGCAAATCACCATGTGGAGACCAACGAGGGTGCTATGACCTCAACCATGAGGGACCGACTGACAGAGCCCTCCCGGCAAAGACATGACGGATCGCGAACGTCGGGGATTAACACAGGGAGACTGCAAACCGAGTTTGAGAATTGAACGCTATTACGGATGCCACCGTTTCACGTACCCGGGACTCGGAAAGAGACTACTATTTCACAGACCAACTCTCTTTTTAGGACCTTATCGTCACTCGAGAAGAGGTAAGAAAGTAACAGGTAGACACACGACATTCAAAGAGACGATGCTTGCAACCAAGCGTCGATTGGAAAAGCTGCAAGATGCATCGACTCTGCCTCAGGCATCACAAGGGATGGATCGTCGCGAGTATAGTTCATACCGCTCACAAGACTTTGTAAATTAAGTTCATGAGTATGCGTTGGTGCTACTCTATTCTAGGTGTAAGCACTACACTGCGATTTAAGCGGTTATACTAATCAAGAGATGTAGTTGCTATCAAAACTTTTCCTTACAATAATCTGGTGTAGGCCTACATCTAGGTCAAAATTTTCTCTGAAACCAAAAATTTCTAGAATCATATTAAGAAAATGGGTTTACGGCAGACCCATCAGACTCAAAGGTCAATTAAGTCTTAAGCATACCACTAAGCATACATCAAATGATTGTAAGAAAGACCTAGCTTAGATCAAATTTCAAGGTTTCACTTGGATACAGAACTACTAAAATACTTGAGTTTATCATATATAGGCTCTCGTTATGAAATGTTTTCAGAACACCATAAAACAACCGAAATACGTTACACAATGAGCTAAGATTAACATAGTTAGAAAACTCACGACGTATAGCATTTTAAAAACTCATTTTCGTCTCACCTTTAAACACCTTGGTTGAGAGGGGCCTTCTTCGTAGACCTATAGGGTGCGATCATACCAGCACTAATGCACCGGATCCCATCAAAACTCCTCAGCTAAGTGTGTTTGGAAAAACATGATCCTAAGATGAGTAAAGCTTAACACATGTACGAAACCTACTTCTACCCACTACCATAACTTCGTCTCAGGAATGTTAGCCGAAACACTAAGAATAGTACAACAATGTGCAAAAATTTATATATGTGGATATGAATCGTAAGAATGCACTTGAGGTAATTATCCCCACTCATGAAGTCATTTTTCATCATGAAACAGAGCTATGTCTTCACCAAGAGGCAACCAACCAACTAGCAAGGTGCCAACCCTACAGATAGACCCTGCTACTTTTCACGCTATAGTCATCGCAGCTGTGGCAGCCGTTATGGCACAGCTCAATGCTAACCATGCCAGCAGGGACGAAAATGGTACTGGAAATACTAACAACAATAACAATCAAGAACACCAGTGGGTGTCTACCAATGAAAATACCTCAGACCACAAACCTAAGAGCAAGAAATGGAAGATTTGGAGCAGAGAGAAGTGCAACCCATCCCAAAAATTCACTAAGGGACAGTAATATGTGGCTGCCCCTACAATTGCGACAACAGTCACAACGCATGCCTCGACATCAGCCACGACATTTGTCACTCGAGCACTAGACAGATAATATATGGGAACACTTCCAAAGTGTAACAAGTGTAACTACCGTCATACAGGAGCTTGCCGGATTCCACACTGTATCAAATGCAACAGGAAAGGACATATCGCTCGCTCCTCCAGAACCCCGACTCATCACATCAGTTCAACCACCAATACCAACGTAAGTCCAGCGTGCCACCTATGTGGTGAAATGGGACACTTCAAGAGAGATTGCTCAACTGAGAGGAATGACGGGGGAGCAGGAGGAGCGTGACAACTGAACAAACGGAAGCAACAAGGAAACTTTTTAGGACTTTTGTAATGTTTCCAACAACGAAAACGTTGAAGTATCATATGTTTGTAATGAACCCCCGAACCATACGGCGGAAACGTCCAAGGGCTCGCGTGACTTAAATTGAATATCATCACAATAAATATACATGAATCATAACAGAAACATCACCATGCATCAATATATTACAACTAACTTTGTTCACTTCAAGTACATTGTTTTAACATTACAAATCCATAACATAAACTGTTTGATAGTTTTCCAAAGCACAACACCCTAACATACTTGGTACTACTCCTCAGCTTACCTGTTACCTATGAATACAAGTTATTTTGAAAACGTTCAACATATGGAATGTTGGTGAGTTCATAAGCAGGTTTGATATGAAAATGTTTTTGTAGTTTGTAAGAAAACAACCCAGAACGTCCGATATTTTCTGAAAAGACCATTGTTTATACAAAAGTGTGAAGATCCATAAATATATTCATGATGATTTCAAAACGTGTATAATTGAAAAGCTTTGTATTAAAAGTACCAGTGAAAAATGTTGAACTTCCCCGGAAAACCCGATGTTTTCCGACAATAAAAAAATATCATATAATAGTTCGAATTGTTTTTCCATCACATAAATGATTTTTGATTTACCTTGATTACCTGATTATTATTGGGTTTATTTATGTGAGTCTTTATAACCATGCATGATAATGACTAGTTCGTCTGTCTTGGCACTCTGGTGAACACCAAAATTGTTCTTAAGATTTTGTCACCCTAGACTGGCCTAGTCTAACTGTAGCGAACAACTGAGGTGTGGGGGAGTCACCCCCATATAGATCTATACACAAACTCTCGCTCTCCCTCCAGGAGACTTTGATTATAACTACAGACTTCGACCGAAACACGTTGGTGCCACCCGTTATTACTCACTAAATCCCAATTGACTTTAATTACTCTTGATTATCGACCCGTATTTGTTTACTTGGATTGACGATAGGCCTACTAAATAGGGAGAAGAGGATTACAAATCCTACTAATCCTATGTATAATGTAAGGCTATTGGATATGTGAAGGACACGCTGGCCCATTTCACATTTGATTCACTTGGACCTTACTAGCAATGCTACTGGCCCACTAAGGCCTAATAGCACTTAAAAGCCGTTGAGGGTTCGTTAAACATGAAATTGGGTCATAGAAGGCCCAGAAATCATGTTAATGGGTCACAAAGGCCCAATAAGCATGTTTGGAACTTTCAAGCCCAAAAAATTTAATGTGTACTTGTTTTAGGTATAGTTTAATTGTTGGGAAGTTTGATTGGGTAATTGTTAAATTTCGCACCGGAATAAGGCCAGTCGGTTATTTTAGCGATGTTGGTTTGAAATAAAATAATTGACTCAAAATCTTGGTTTGAACCCCTTTCAGCCCTACTTTGGTAAAGTTGACAATTTTAGTCCTTTTATATATAAAAAGACATTTTAAACCCTTAAACCATTTTCTTGACACTTTTGACCCAAGACTTGTTCAAGTGATATTTTTAGCTCAAAACTTATTCTTTGGCAGTTTCAGCCCTTCCAGAAAAGTATTTTTTGGTCAAAGCCCAAACTTTTGCAACTTTTACAATTTTGGCCGAAAATCCAAAAAGCTTATATTTTCTATCCTTTTTTGGAAAATACATCATTTTAACCCCTGAAATAATTTTGTTTACCCTTTTTGCCCCATGTTTTGAGAATTTTATCATTTCACTCCCTTGGAAGTTGTGTTAGGTCATAATTTTGTGGTTTGAGGTAGGCATTCATCTTGTATAGGTCTTGGTAGGGTCTTGGGGCTTGCTATGTTGGTTGTAGTATGTTAGCGAGTGTGTGCGACCATACACGTGTGTGCAGCTGCACACTCGTGTGCTGTTGGGTATGCTATAAATAGGTTGTGTCAGTGTGTCAGTGGTACGCACAAGAAGTTTTTGAACAGTAACGTATGTGTGTGTACTTTCAAGGTGTACCTGACATTTATGAGTAATAGATGTGTGCATGCTTGATGTTATTTCCATTCTACTTCTTTTACACTCTATTTTGATTGTTATTACTTCACTAATTACTGATTTGGATCTATAGTTTGGGGACTAACAATTGGTATCAGAGCCAATTTAGTATCAATTTGAAGCATTTTAGAGTGTGCGGTTGGAGTTTGAAGGTGTGCGGTTGGAACTTTGAAGGTGTGCAGTTGGAGTTTGAAGGTGTGCGGTTGGAACTTTAAAGGTGTGCGGTTGGAGTTTGAAGGTGTGTGGTTGGAAATTTGAAGGTGTGTGGTTGGTGTGTGCGGTTAGAGTGTACGGTTGGCGTGTATGGTTGTGATCCTTGTACGGTCGAAATCCCCGTGTACAACCGTAATCAAGTGCATGGCTATAATCCCTTGTGCGGCTGTAAACCCTATCAGTTGTTGGGACCCATGCTTGTAATGACCTGGTTATCCAAATCTAAATAATCCCGCTCATTGTGTAGGAACAACTGCGGAGGAATGTCGGCAGACCTTGGTACATCGACAGCGGTTGTTCCAGGCACATGATAGGAGACATCACCCAACTGCACGTCATTCAGACTATTAATGGGGGCTATGTTTCCTTCGTGGGAGGAGATGGAGGGAAGATCACTCAAAATGGAATAGTTATAAATGGAGTGTTGAGTTTTGGGAATGTCATCTATGCTCCTGAGTTAAAGTGTAGCTTGTTGAGTATCTCACATATCAACTTACGGACTACGGATAATGATATAAGGTTAAGCAGTGAAGACCTCGATGCTTTCTTTGACACTGTCCATGATCTTATGCAACCTAGACAGAAGGAGTTAGTGGTGTTCTCAAAGTGATGTTTTCAACTTTTGATCAGAGGCCCAATACCTTTTAACCGATATGGATACAACTTCAGGGATTCCTCCCCTTGTTGGTGCTATTCCAACATCTATGCCATCGATGAGTGATTAGATACTGACACAAACCTCCCAGCCTCCTGTGAAACGAAGACGACTTGATCCGACGCAGGGAGAACTTATCCAAGAACAAGAACCACCCGTCCAACAACCCTTCATAGCTGCTACACCAACTCAATCGACCCTAAAAGGACCAACTAATCAGGAGTTCTTCTGCTCCTGGGGTTTTTCTCCTCCACTACCTGTGCATGATATTGCCTTTATGAGGCTTTCCAGGTTTCTTGCTCAACAAGATTCAGATCCTTTAGCTCATGGAAAATGAATATCAATAGGTGAAGGAAGTTCACAGGGAGCAGAACCATCTATCTCAGAGCTCAAGGAGGAGATCACTACTCTTAACAGAAAATCATTGAGGAAGACGTTCTGATCCGAAACCTCAATATTCGAGTTTCCGAGCTTGAAAAAGAAAACTTTTCAGAAGTCTAAACAGATCTTCGATCTTCAGCTTAATCTTGGTGCCCTATCACCAGGCTACTTGGACTTAAAGAACAAGCTTATTGCAGAATTTGGTGACAAGTTCAAGACCACAGTCGAAGAGCCTTGTGTTACTACAGTGATCAAGTTTCGAGATAGCAATTGCGCTATTCATCCTGTTAATGCTAAATATCTTCTGCAGTTCAGGAAGCGAGACATACATACCTTGGTGATGCTGATTAGAAAGACTGAGTCTATGCTAGCCACAAACCAAGGGGGAGACTGTTAGGTCAAAATTTGTTGGTTTGGGATAGGCATCTATCTGTATAAGTTTGATGTGCTTCTGATCGAAGAAGACCTGAGTCCATGCTAGCTCAAACCAAGGGGGAGATTGTTAGGTCACAATTTTGTGGTTTGAGCTAGGCATTCATCTTGTATAGGTCTTGTTAGGGTCTTGGGGTTTGTTATGTTGGTTGTAGTATGTTAGCGAGTGTGTGCGGCCATACACTTGTGTGCAGTTTCACACTCTGTGTGCTTCCATACACGTGTGTGCGGCTGCACACTCGTGTGCTATTGGGTGTGCTATAAATAGGTTGTGTCAGTGTGTCAGTGATACGCACGATAAGTTTGTGAACATTAACGTATGTGTGTGTACTTTCAAGGTGTACATGACATTTATGAGCAATAAATGTGTGCATTCTTGATGTTATTTCCCTTCTACTTCTTCTACACTCTATTTTGATTGTTATTACTTCACTGATTACTGATTTGGATCTATAGTTTGGGGACTAACAATTTTTTTTTTAACATCAAGAAAATCATCTATCTCAGAACCATCTATCTCAAACCTCATCACAATTTTGTGGTTTGAGCTAGGCATTCATCTTGTATATGTCTTGGTAGGGTCTTGGGGTGTGCTATGTTGGTTGTAGTATGTTAGCGAGTGTTTGTGGCCATACATGCATGTGCGGCTGCACACTCTATGTATGACCATACACATGTGTGCGGTTGCACACTCTGTGTGCAGCCATACATGTATGTGCGGCTGCACACTAGTGTGCTGTTAGGTGTGCTATAAATAGGTTGTGTCTGTGTGTCAGTGGTATGCACGAGAAGTTTTTGAACACTAAAGTATGTGTGTGTACTTTCAAGGTGTACCTGACATTTATGAGCAATAGATGTGTGCAGGCTTGATGTTATTTCCCTTCTACTTCTTCAACACTCTATTTTGATTGTTATTACTTCACTAATTACTAATTTGGATCTATAGTTTGGGGACTAACAAGTTGAAATTTTTGCAAGTTATGGCTTAATGGACCAAAAAGCCCAAAATTTGGCCCATTAAGCTACAATTTACACTTTTAGCCCTTAAAAGAGTATGATGTCCATAAAAACATTTATCTTTATTAATTTGACTCTTTTAGTCTTTAAGAAAACAATGAATAGCCATTTTTCAATCCAACTTTTGTTTGTTTGACAATTTTAGCCCAAAAGTGGGTTTTATGTTGCAATATGTATACTTTAATCTTAGAGGGTAATCTTTTTAACTTGTTTAGTGTAAGATGTTCTAGATCATGTTTATCATCCTCTTAGATCCATAGATCTCAAGATTTCCATTCTTTTTGTTACATATTTATCACATAATCACATGAAATCACACATAACATACACATACACATTGATCTACACATTTTACTTGTATTCTACCCCATAAAACATATGAAAATCGAAACTAGAGGGGTATGAACTCAACTTTGCTTGTTGTTTTTTATTTGAAGAAGAAATGGAAGAAGTTTGATGCTATTCTCGGCCTTACAGAGCTTCTTGAGAAGAATTTGGCTTAGATGGGTTCTAAGAAGCATGATCATGAACTTTCATGAGCTAGAAGGGGATTATAACAATCTCAAGAATCTAAACCATGGATCCAAGCATTAACTTACCTACAATGATGATTTTTGTGGAATAACCTCCTTGAAAAGCTCTTAATCTCGAAAACTTTGAAGGAGAAGTGAAGAGTTTTATTTGAGAGTGTTTGGAGAGAATTTGTGAGTTGTGTGTGTTTTTCCATTGTGTTCTCGGCCGAAGAAGAAAAGAGAGGGGAGAGGAGAGAAAGTGAAGTGATAGATGATTGGAAGTATGAGATAGTTGCTTGGATATCCCAAGTATAATTGTGAGGTGGCATATAAAAGTTAACACTTTCTCCCTAAGTTTTGTAGTTGGGCCGAGAGAGGTAGAGGAAAGAAAGAATTTGGGGCCTTTTTTGTGCTTAAATACATATTATGGCCCATTTATGATTTTTTGGCCCATTTGGTCTTTGGAGATGGTTCACGGTCCAAAATAAATCAAATAATGAGTTTTATGGTCCATTAGGGCTAATTAGATTTGTTATGGCCCAATAAGGTCCATTAGGGCATTTTATTTCATTCTAGGCCCAATATGGCCCAAAATGTTAAAAAAATGGGAGTGGGTCCAATTAGAGCCCATTTAAGAGTTCTAATCCCAAAATAGTCAAATTGGAGGCTTATTGGCCCATTAGTCCCAATAAGGAAACCCTATCCCATAATGGACTTAAACTGGGATTTCTAGGGTTTCTAATTCTTTGTTGACTATTTGAAGTGCTTGTATAGAGTGTTTGATGGGGATTTTGTTGTTATTGAATAAGAATCATACATGCTTTCACATTTTTGGTTACCAAATGTTATCATTGTTGTTGTTACATGGCATAAAATTCTTAGTTGTGACATCAGGACTTACTGTTGTAAGTTCTGAAACTGTTTAGACACACATATGAGCTATCTGAGGAAAGATTTATGAGTTTGTGAAGGCTAGATAAAGTCTTATCGAAGCATCTAGTATCAGAAATCTAAAATTTGGTAAGAAAGTAAATATGTATTGATTTCTAGAAGTCCAATTGATTTCTGGGTACATGTTAAAGCTAGTGGGAGCATCAGTGTTATGATAGTACGTACATAATTATTGTGCTAGTGGGAGCATAATCATTATGATAAGTGTTGCGAGTTGGCAATGCTATTTGTAGGAAACAAAGTTTGATTTGCAAATTTGCAAAGTTTGAAAAGTTGTTTCGCTATAGAAGGATTTAAGGGAGAGGAAATCACACTTCATTTCCAATCAAAAAGCTTAGATTGAAATTTTAATAGACTTGGTCATAAATGTCATGTTGAAATGTTTCAACATCAGAAATTCTATATATGGTAATATTATAGCAAAGGACTGGCCAAGTATCATGTCTTTATGTAAAACTTTATGAATTGTATTCGATATGCTTTGGGTATAGGTTCAATTGCATATTATGTAATATTCGACCGTTCCATCTATTCCAAATGCCCAGGGCATTAAGAGGGAAAAGGACCAAAACTAGATATGACTAAAGTAGTTAAACAACTGTCAAGGACAATCAAAGGTTCGCTAAGGATTGGTCACTTATGGGCAATTGGAAGTATAGTAAATGAATGGATCATATTGACATTATTATGAATAGATAAGATTCTATTAAGAACAAGTTGTCGTTTGGTAAATATGGAAATGTTTCTATAATGGGAGTTGGATATTAAGCATCTATGTGTAGGTTAGAAACTTTTGTGCAAGAAGGATGTTCAAATGAATATACTTTGAATGTGAGACTTCATATCTGTGGAGTTGTCTTATAACAACCTCCAAATGGAACGATTTGTTATATCGTTGAAAAAGTCCCTGTGACTTTGGTGCCTTGAAATTACAAAGGATAATTGCATGTGAGTTTAGATCTGACAAGAGTCTAATAGTGGCATGAATTTTGTATTATTACACTTATAATAAGGATTAGGGAATTGTGAAATGAGCATCATTGGAAATGTGTTTGACTGATCTATTTCACAAGGTAAGGACCATAGGAAAACATAGTGTGCATGCTTAGAATTGGATAACTGGTGTTTTAATTCAAGTATTAAGTTGATTAGTCGAAGCATAATACAATGAATAATGTGTAATCAATATGGTTGAGACCATATTGGATTGGATTATTCTTGTGATTCTCTTTGCATGTTTTACTTCTTGAATAATAAGATTATTCAAACATCCATAGTCAATCATACTTTGGAAGTAAGTAATGAGGTAAGAGTGTCATGAATCTGACTGTAGATTGTCTAAGTGTTTAGACATAGCACAAGTTTGCTGCAAGTGTTCATGAGTACTCCTGTAATAAGATTTGAGTATTGGATTAAACCCACACTCATCTGAATCACTTCATGGATTTTATCACGAGTGACTGTGAGACGATAATAGCCTATATTCTTGAAACAAAGACATATGGGTTGAAGTTTACAAGTCGGTTGCACATTGATGATAAGTAAACGCAACACTAACTTGGTGCTATAAAACGTATTGTTGTGTGTGATTTGATGAGTAAATTAAGCAAGCATATTAGTCAAAGTTTATCCATTCCTTTTACCCAAAGTGGGATACAAGCAATACCTGTGGTCCCCTTGATGATTTAGTGATGACCCTCTAAGCGCTTGGCCAAGCCTGGACTAAGTTGATGTATTCAATTGTAGTCTATTATAGTCGTCATAAATCGAAAATCAGAAAACAACACATGGATAGAGAGAATGATTATAAACCATGTCTCAGTCCATACAATATCATGTAGAATGGAGGAATATATGATCCATTGTTCCCTTATCAAAATGAGACATTGCTGATAAGATCAAAGTTCGACAACGGCTTTTAGAGAGCTACAATTGCTAATCGGATTTTGAAGTTACATTAGCAGTTATAGTTATTAGACTTATCCCAGTGGGAGACTGTTGGATTAGGTGTCCAAGCCCATAATTATAATTGGTATGTACTTGACCCAATAGTAGCATGGTGCTTTTGGGTTGCCTTCACCAGAGCAATTTGATAGGATGGATATTTGAGAAAGAGGTTATTTGTGATTAATTAATATATTATAAGAATAATAATTATATAATTGGTATTGGTCAAGAATTAATTTGGAATTAATTTAGTGATCAAAAGAGATTGATTAAATTAACGAGGACTGATTAAGTAAATCAGTAATACATATAGTTTGGGCCAATGATCCATGTTGATGTGGTTGAACTAATTTTATGTGGGAATCCATGAAGAGTTAGTCCAAAGGGCTTATCATATGGATTATTGGATTAAAGTTCCATGGTAGTGAATTAGGGTTTACAAGTGAAACCCTAGGAATACCACACTATAAATGTAACCCCTAGCATCACCAATAATGCCCTAAGAGTTCCAAGAAGAACCCTAGCCATTTTTGTGTGCCTCCTAGCCTATCTCTCATTATCCTCAATTGTTGGTGGTGTTTGTGACTCATTTTAGGAATCACATTTAAGGTGATAAGCTCTTGAAAGGTCAAGTTCTACAAGCTACAAATAAGAGGTATTCATCTAACTAGTTTTTATGTTGTATATCTCCAATTGCATGCTAGTTAGGGTACATGCTTTGGATAAAATGAAATTGCATGTATAACTTGAGAAAACTTAGATCCAAAGCTTTAGGGTTATATGTGCACCATAGGGATGTTATAGTGCTCAAAATCCGTCATCAATGCCACTCTATAATTTGGAAACATATGGGATTCTAAGAACAAATTATACTAATACACTATCATACAATACAACTCCTACATACTTGTTTATGATTTAGTAGTATAAACAACTTAAGTGTGTCGTTTTCTAAATAAAGGCTTTCGAAGGAATATGCGAGTTGAACCAACATTTCGAATGGAATCAACACTAATGCAAAGCATGATTACACAAGGGATTGCCACAACCTTATCTACGTATGAGGCTACCCTAAATGAATCTTCTATGAACAGTGGAAGTAATGACAATATTCCAGTCTTAAAAACTAAACAACCCCATATCCTGTTCATATAAGGATTTCTTAGCCTACCAACCCCCATCATTATTCGATACGAAAAGAGTCATCGGTCTATCCAATTGGATAGAGTTGATGGAGGCAGTTTTACGTATCAACTCTTGTGCTAATGACTGTTGTGTTAAGTATGTAGTTGTAATAGAATCGAGTTTGAATTACGAGATCAGACTAAAGTAAGAATAATGAGCACAAGATGTAAATAAGTTCTATTTGGATCAATTATTCTTTCAATGAGTATAAAGAGTGAACTATACAGGATAGACAAAGTAGCAAAGGTTCTATCATCTCTAGTACACATCCCATATTTATAGGGATCATGAAAGAATACAAAAAATACAAGGGACTAAACATTAAAAGTTTCGATACATAAAGTGCCCTTATAATAAAATAACAAACTATCGAAACTATCGATGACCTTCGACACCTCACAACAATATTCGACATCTACATTCTCCCCCTTTGTGAGAAGTGATGAATCAGGTCATCAACATCTAGATAGCAAGATACATAGATCTTCGAATTTTCGTGTACCAAGTCATCATCTTTTTCAGCTCTACCTTGTCTCCATCATTTTTCTTCTTACAACTATTCATACAAACAAGTAAATTCATATAGTGAGCAGTCATATACTTTTCAACGTCACAAGCCTGGAACAAAACATTTCGTATTCTTTCCCTTCTTACGTTTTCGAACAAAAACTATTCCAAGAGGCTTCAAGAAAATCTCTCCATCAACATAAGGCTTTAAATCAGATTGACTTTTCAAAAATGAGTGATTCACCGTAATTTCTTTTCCTATTGTCTAAGATAATTTGACATCAGTCAAAACTAAGCAGTCAAAATAGTTGTTAATGAAAAGCTTGATGTGTGCAAGACCCAACAAATAATCCTCCTTGCTTGTACCTTGGAGTTTCGATTCACCAATATCTTTAAGAATCTTTGCAACTGTGATCAAATCATGTAGATTCATGAGTGGGAAGTCAACAATTGAATAGTCGAATGTCGCATTGTTTTCTCTGCCCACATGATAGCGGAAATTCTTTAATACTCCCTCGAATAACACATCTTTGGAAATACTAAAAACTCGAACTATTTTGACAAGTGACCAGACTTCTTCTTCTTTTCCAAGGACATCATGAATTCGAAGCTTTAATCTCTTGAGCTCTTCTTTGTCTTAGAACTTATCATCAATTTGATATTGAGTAGTAATGAACATCATCTTGTTGATTGGAAAGTCCAACTGATTCAAATTGGAAATTTCTGTTGCATAGCTTTTCATTGGAATCTTCTCAAAATCATGCATTTCACCATAAGCAACCATTGCATTGATATTATCATAGCTATACGGATTCATTGGATCACCCTTCTCCAATCCTGGAGGATCGCTTTCATGAAGTCGAAAAATGCTTGATATCTGCCTTTTCTTTTCCATTTCTTGTTCTAAGGCAACTTTCGTTTCTTCTTTTGTAGGCTTAAAACTTATGTCTTTACCTTTGTTTCTATTTAATGTCTTTGATGGTTATGATTTTGACAAAGAAATTAATCCTCCAATAGCAATCCTTTTTGCTAAAGGTTTGTTATTGTTGTTGTCGAAATTATTGGATTAGTCTTCTTAGGCATTATCACTAGAATATGAGTAGTCTTCACCTTTCTAACTACATTCGCATCATCACCAGTCTTTCCAGAGCCTCCTTTGCCTATAACACTTTGTGAATATATGCCAACACTCTTCCTTTCTCCCCCTTGCACCCTTGTGACAACAGGCGGGGCATCTGTTGGCATCAAATTTGCAAACTTCGCAAGTGGAGCCAATTCATTGTGAATGGTTGACTCTAACAAGCGAAACTTCTGAGTTAAAAACTTAGGAGTGAGTAATGAAGATGACGAAGATCCAGACTTTGACATTAGATCTTTTAATATACCTAACAGCATAGCAACATTCCCAAAACTTGTAGCATCAACTTCAGCCTTCTTATCGAGTTTCGGAGCCATGGAGTTATACCATTGAACCATACTTGTTACTGCATCAGCTATAATATCTACTTTCATGTGAAGAGTAGAATAGTGATGAGTGATTTTTGCAACCTCCTTAATCATATCATTGCGAAGTTCTTAAATTTTAAGATTGACATTGTCATGAACTGTCTTGACATCTTGAACATAAAGGACATCCCTTTCCTTTGCAACAGCCTACAACTCTTTAAGTTCTCCATTAAAGGACTCAGATGGAGCTTTAACCCTTAACTTAGTGTTGTTGTCTATCTGATCAAGTTTATTTGAATACAATGCTCTTGAGCTTTCAACATCACATCCACTTCTATTCTAGATATTGAATGTTTATCCCCTGCATCAACTTGGAATTGTAGCAATGAATTTAGTTTCCTATTCAAAATCTTAAATTGCTTCCCAGACATCAGCATGTGATTAGGAATGTTCTCCTCTTCAGGATCGAACTCTATTTCGGCAAACGAACCCATGAACTTACCATCATTAGTTTTATCACCGTTAACTATTTTTGGACCTTTGGTGGATTGAGATGGGAAAAAAGAAGTAATAGGTTGTTGCATGATGTTATCAAAAGTCGGAGAATGTGTAGAATGAATTATAGAAGAAGCATGAATATGAAATGGCGGTAAAGAGACTGTAGCATCAACACCAGATGTGTCGAAAGAAGATCAGATAACAAGATTAGGATTGCCTTGGGCTTCTTCGTTCGATACTCATTCATCCTTATTGAAATTTATGTCCATATTAGATATGTTCTCAGTGATGCCTAAAGTGCGAACCTCCTCAAAAATTGATTGGGAAGTTGACACTCTGGGTGGTATGACCATAGTCTTCGCATGAGTAGAATTCTTCGATTGTTCACCTTGATTGATGGTTCTGTCGACTTTAGAAGCTCCCACATTTCCACCAGGATTTCCAATCGCCTCGAGATTCGACTTGATTGGAGAACCCCCTCTCAGGTGAAGAGGCCATTGTATCATCTCCAAATGGAGATTCAGGAATTACTTCTTCACCCATTGAGTCTTCAGGGATTAGTAACGTACTTTATTTCTTTTTCTTCTTCGAAATTCTTTTGGCCATGTCTTCAACACGCCTCTTCTTTGATGTTGGAGATACAAGTGTTGGAATTTCATGAATCACAACCCCCTTTCTATTGTGCTGAGGATTTCGAGTGAGAATTGGGGAAAAGATTCTAGATCATTCAGGTGAATGGCGTGGTTTATGAGCCATTTTCTTCAACTGTTTGAACACTCCTGACTTTGAAGGTACCACCTCCTTCGAAGGTGTTGAAGTGTCTTCAACAACTAGCATGGGATTGTTCTTTGAAGATTTTTCTCTTTTAACAGCTTTCTTGGGAGACTTAGCCACTTTTTCAATAGACACATGAGTAGGTTTTGAAGGACTAGCATGATCTTCTTTCTTTAAGCTTCTTCGTTTCTTCGAAGGACCTTCAGTAGTCTTCGGTAATAACACGCCACTATAAATCGATGGATTGATATGTTGCAAGTAGGCCACCAAAATTGAATTCGAAGGATCAAACTTTCTCAACATCACATCTGGGATACGAGAAATAGTAACAAACACATCTTGATTATCTTTGATAGTTTTTTGATAATGATACACCGAGAATTCAGCCGTTTCTTCATCTTCAGGAACCATAATGCCTTCCTTCTCATAGACAAATTGCAGAATTAGGCTCTAGTAGCGAGCACACGATATCCCATCTACATCATTCGTATTCCTGATACTGTTCACAAACTCATCCCAAAATTGGGTTGCACAGTCCACTGATAAATCATATTAGATACCGGCCACCAAAGCATAAACCTCCAATCTAGCTTTATCTAACCCCACTCTTTGACCAAACAAGCATCGAAGATAAATGCCAAAAAAGAAATTCCATATGAAAGGTAACCTAGACTTCTTAAAATCATTGATTTTGGTAAGAATTGGTTAGTAACCCATCTCATTGAACATATGGAGGACTTGTTCATTCGTTACCTTGTAGAAAGGTTTAGCATTGGGGATATTCAAAATCTGAGCAAAAATCTTTTTCGTTAACTTGAACTTTTGTCATTCATCATATGGAACGTCACAACCTTCATCGTATTGTTGTAAGTTGCTGTAGAACCAACAAGAGAAACCAGGATAGTGGTATAGAAAAACAACTAAGCATTACTATTGATAACACCGAATTTAAAAGAGCAACGATTAACATCCGTAACCCTTCTAGATAAATAGAAACATCAGATTGAACTTGATGATTGGTGCTTTGGATCTTCATGATGGGTTGAGAAGAAACGTCTTTAGAGGGTTGAGATTGCTGAACTTGCTTTGCCGTTATTATTAGGTTTTGAAAAGCTTGAAGAATATCTGAGAGAAAAGGTCACAAATCTTTTGAGAAAACTATGTGAGCGTAAATTGGAATAGAATTCCAAAATCCCTTTCTATAAGTACAACCAATGTGAATTTCAAACGGTTGCTATTAAATTCATGCCACGTTACACCTTGAAAAATCACGCTTATAGTTGTAAAGGTAGCCGCATCTGAAAAGTAATGATCACTTTTTGCCTTGGAAATCGCCTAACAACCAAATCATCACATCAACTATCTTTTCGATAGTACTCAACTGATGAGGACCAATAATGAACCCTTCGAAATGAAGGATGGGCTCTTTCACTTTTGGGTTTAAAAGCGAAGTCATTTGCCAGATTTGCGAAATCTTTAACCTGAGTTAGTATTACCTAGAACCTCAAGGATTTCATGGGTGCAAAATGTGCCAAAGAAAAAGATAAGAAACAAAAGAAGAAAATTTTGGTTCTGTGATGTCAAAATAATATTTTGACACAAATGTAGTAAGATCCCAGAAAAGATCGCTTCACCAATCATCAAGAGAGATGACAAACAACTTGTGTGGTTTCCCGTGAATTACAATTGAATACTTGTAGAGAAGTATCGAAAGGCATCTTTTTTAAAGCCTTCATGGGTGGTTGAAAATTTTGTTACATATCACAACTAAACACCAGAGTGATAAATTGTAAACGAAATTACCTGTTTGACCAGTGTAGTCAGGGACAAGTATGCTTTGGAAAAATTTATTAAGTAGAATTAGATTGATACTCACACTAAAATTATATTCCACAAAACAAAATTATTCATGGATCTTGTTGGGTAAAAATGTCATGGGTTTCAAACATTTTATCAAGACCACGCAAAAAGAAAAAAAAATGATTTGGAGTATCGAAAAATGGTACTAAAACAAATGTTTCGTGAAAATCTGGAACAAAGTTCCCCGCCAATTCCTTTAATGGTTCGAAAAGTTTTGGGTTTCACTTTCATCATGGTTTCATGAATCCAGATCATAAACACAAAATGTTTACATACCTATAACCTAGTTGGTTTTGAGTAGAGATGTCTTGGGTATGTGTCTTTGTGTGTGGTTGTGAAAGAACGTTAGGATGAAAAAGAGTGGTTCAAGAATCAAAAGTACCTCTGCTATGAGTGTACCAAGTAGTTAACTCTTAACTCATGTGAGAAGAGTAAGGTAGCTTAGGAACTAATGTGAATATAGCCTGATTGGGTAGGAAACTGATGGGTTTTGAGCATTCGAACAATCATATGGTGTACATGTAACCCTATAAACCTTGATTCTATGTTTTCTCTATTATACATGCACATATTACATATTCCAAGGTTTCATCATAACTAGCATAATATGAAGCAAGTATACTACAATAATCTAGTAGAATGACATACCTTTTGATGGAGCTTGAAGTCTTGAACTTTTAAAATCCTAGTGCCCCAAGTCTTGCACCTCAAATGGTTCACACAACACCAAAAACCCTTGGAATAACTTAAGAGTAAGGATACTTGCACCAAATCAGTTTTTCCCTCTGATGTACTATACACTAGTGCCATTTCATGAACTAGGGATCTCTTTATACAGTGTGGAGGATTAGGGTTACATTCATGTAAACCCTAATACACATGACCTTTGATTTCCATAGGATCCATGGGTTAAAAACTCCATGGACTATCCATGAAAGCATAGCCCAACCTAAATGAACTTGGCCCACCATATATATATAAGAGTCAACATTTAATTAGTTCCTTTTGATCACTAAATTAATTCTTGATCAATACTAATTAAATAATATGATTTCATATTAATATATTAGAACTACAATATATTAATATAAATCACTAGTATCATTTTTCTCATTTTGTCTATCCAATTGTTTCGATGTCGTGCATCCTAGATGGACCATGCCAAATTGGTTCAAGTACATACCAATTATAGTTATGGACTTAGACACTAATCCAACAGTCTCCCACTTGGATAAGTCTAAAACTATTATTTCGTATGACTCCAAAACCCGACTAGCAATCATAGCTCTTGAAGCCATGTCGAACTCTAACCTAGTCAATGACTTGTCCATTAGATAAGGGATCATTTATTCCTCCATTTTAGATATCATATGGACTGCGAAATGGATTATAATCATTCTATATGTCCATTTGTTGTTTCCCGATTTCCGATTTATGACGACAGACTAATTGAACAAATCAAACCAGTCCAGGCTTGGCCAAGCACTTAGGGGTGTCATTACTAAATCATCGAGGTGCCCATAAATATCGCTTTTACTTTTCCAATGGTAAAAGGAATGGATAAACTTCAACTCATATGCTTGTTCTACTACTTTATGAGTCATACACAAAGGCACGTTTTATAACATCGAGTTACCAATGCGTTTTCATGCAATCAATGTATAACCAACTCATAGTCAACAACTCATATATCTAGGTTTGAAGAATATAAGATATTATCTCTCATGATCACTAGTGATAAAATCCATAAAGTGATTCAAATGAGCGTGGGTTTAATCCAATACTCAGAACTTATTAGTACTCATGAATGTTGTAGCAACTCTTCCTATGTCCAACACCTTAGACATCTACAAGCCAACTTCATGACAATCTTGCCTTAATACATACTTCCAACATATTATCGACTGTGGATGGTTTGAATAACTTAGTCATTCGGGAAGAATGACCTAGTTATTCTGGAATTCAAAACATGCAAAGTGAAACACAAGAATAATCGAATCCAATATGGTCTCAGAACTTATGAATATAAATAGAACACCTTTATTTATCACCGTATTGATTACACATTATTCATTGCATAATGTTTCAAATAATCAACTTAATACTTGAATTAAAACAGTAGTCATGCTATGCTCTAAGCATACACACTATGTTTATCCAAACTATAGTTATGCCACACATCAAGTATGCAAACTATGTTTTTCTATGATCCTTACTTTGTGGAATAGATCAATTGAGCATAATTTTAATGATTCTCATTTCACAATCCCAAATCCTTACCGTAAATGTAAGAATTGCAGATTCCTGCCATTTACCAAAATCTATTAGATTCTAAACTTATATGCGTTGATCCTCTCGTAATGACTATGCACAAAGTCACAAAGACTTGGCAACAAACATTACAATGTATTCCAATGGAGATCATTCCATGGAAATGAAGTCTCAAATTCAAATTACACTACTTTGAACATCTTTCTTGCATTAAGTTTCCTAATCTTACACATATTTAATGAATAAATTCCCCCTATGGAAACATTTCCATATTCCCATTTTGACTATCACTTCTAAACAAGAGTAGCCGCTTTTCAGAATATGTCAATATGGTCATTTCCAAAAATTTACACCATACTTCCAACTGTCCATGAGCAACCGATCTTTGGTGAACCTTAGATTGTCCTTGATAATTGCTTAATCAAATTAGTCATATCCAGTTCTAGTACTTTTTCCTTCTTAATGCCCTAGGCATTTGGAAAAATTTAGAACAGATGAATATTATAGCACATGCAATTGATCCTATATCCGAAGCATATGGGACACGATTCATGATGTCTCACATAAAGACATGATACTAGACCAGTCTTTTGCTATAATATTTCTATTTATATTTGCCATCTTCTCATAATTTAGATTATGAAAAGGGATGCCATAATCACAATCGAATTTTACAACGCAAATAATGTTCCCATATATAGAATTTCCTTATGTTGAGCCATTCCAACATAAAACTCATATATATACTTGACTAAATTTGATTAAAATCTCACGATCTAAGCTATTAGATTTGAAATGAAGTATAATTTCCTCTCCATTAATTATAGCGAAACAAATTTTTTCCCATTGAAACTTTTGTTTTCTATAATTAACATTGCTAACTTGCAACACCTACCATAATTATCATGCTCCCACTAACATGATGATTATTAGCATAACAATTATGCTCCCACTAGCCTTGACATGTATCCAGAAATCAGTTGGACTTCTAGAAATCAATACTTTATTGACTTTCTTACCAAAGTTCAGATTTTTGATACGAGATGCTTTGATAAAACTTTATCAAAATCATACACCTATCCTTAGATAGCACACATGTGTGTCTAAACAATTTCAAAACTATGAAAAGGGGTCTCAATGTTTAGACCTTTTCTATTCCTCAAAAGTCCATGTTAGTGTGTCGGTTAACTACACACGCTCCACTAACGACTTTGAGAATGCAAATATTACAATTGCTATCTACTTAAAATCTACTTAGTGAAAGCGTTTCCTCACCATCATTTTCATGAATCGGAGAGAAACCTTATGACACTTAGATTTTTATGGTGTATGTGTTCCTATCCATGTGAATTTGTCAAAACCATAATCACAAGACACGATTAATGAAAAATCCAAACTCATATAGATTGAACTTGTGCAGTCTTAACTTCTTGCCACGTGACAGCACAAGCGACTACCATTACTTCCAGGTTGTTATGCAACCAATTGAGAACTCTCAGAACTCATATGCAAAGCCAACTTTCACTGGAATGGGCACAAAAATAGGAATATGTCAACACGATAGGTTATAAACCTCAAGTTGTGTGCTAGTGATAAACTAGAGGTTTTACTCTTGATTAGATCTTGAAATTTTGTCATGATCTTTAAAACTCCCACTGTCCTCTTGACATATAAGACTCTCTTGCCAAGACTCATTCCTTGACAAAAAAATATTCTAGAGATAGTGCAGATTCTTATCAAGAGAAACACTTCACACAATTGGACTTAGGTTGTCTTTGTTTTATCCAAAACATCACAACTTACCAATTTCAAATGTACAAGAGTAGAACACATTTTACTCTTGCATTTGACAAGTGTTATAAACCTTCTTTAAGATATATTACTCAATTTACAATCTTGGAGTATGACTCTAAGACTTATTTTGGAACAAATTATGACTCATCTTCTTGATTTAACCACTTCAAAAATTCATGACTCCTCTTCTTAGCTAGAAGAATGCACTAAGATGTCCTTAGAGGATGAATTGTGATATGATTTCTTAATCATTAAGATGATCACAAAGCATGATACTAAAGGACTCTCCCATCTTTTCAAATTTGAGAAACTTTTATCTTTCTACCTAATTTGATTTTTCTCGTTCGTTCTGCCATACATCAAAACTTCTCCAATGTTTCATAATTATACTTAAACTTGTAAGTATAACCATATTTACTAAACTTTAGTAAATCATGATGAATAGTTTTATCGATCTTTTGTGGTGGACCTAACCAACGCACAACCAAGCATACCTGATCTCTTTGTCCTTCACTTGACTCACATATACATGTTAACAAGGAATTCGTATTAATTTTCCAAAGATGAAAATTCTCATTCATCATATAAATTTCATGATTCCAAGTTTCGGTCCAATTGAAATCTTGGACGATGAGAATCTTTCCTAGTTTGGTAAATTTAGACACTACCACAAATGAAAGAATCAAATTCATATTTCCATTATTGCTACAAACATGCAAACATCAATTTTCCATAAATGCCATTGCAAGGAGATATAAAATAAAGTAAATCAAAATTTTATTTATTTATAAATGCGGAAAAAACTTTTTCCTTACAATGCAAATTTAAATGAAAACTATGCTATTACATATTTTCTAGAAATCTATCATAACTCCTAAGTAGTAGCTCAAGAATCCGATCTTCGAACCATGCGATTGAAATCCATCTTTGCGATTAGATTCATCATACTCTTCCTTTAAGTTTCCTTCCCTTTGCTTGATCTTGCCAAACATCATAATGTAATCGAGAATCATAAATTAGGAACTTAACAGAGTTAGATAGTGGACTTTACCCGAAGTAGAGTCAAACTTTTTGACTTTACCATCGTTATGATCTTTCATGTAAATTTGGCAGCTTCGCAACCAATGCCCCTTCCTTTGGCAATAGAACCATATAGACTCTTTGGTGATGGGACTATCTCAGACTTAGCCTTTCTCTTTACCATTTGGTCAACCAAGTTAACTATAGCCGATCCCTTTCCATTGAGAGGAGAAAGCTTTTCTGGATATCCAATGTTACCATTTTCAATGTCCATGGACGTTTGGGAAGTTGATCTTCTAATTAAATTTACTTTACCATGCTCCAAATCATTGCTAATTCAGCAGTATCAAGCAAATAGGTAAGATCATTAAGGGTCATGTCATAGTATGTTACATAGTAGTCCTTAAAGAACTCACTATGTGACATAGAAAGTGATTAAAGAACCTAGTCAACAACCAACTTCCTCAAGACTTTGAAACCGAACTCTCCGGCTTGTCAATATGTGACTTTATCTCCAAGATGTGAGCACACATAGACTTTGCTTGCCAATAGGGCTTGAGTGACCTTGAACTATTCAAGAACTTGTGGGATAAGGAGAAGAATTAGAGGAGGTGGAGGAAGAGAAGTATGATTTCCATTATCCAACCGCAGAACATCATCTTCATTAGGAAAGCTTGTTCCAAGAGATTTGGGAAGATCATAGTTATCTGAACCAGATATTTACAATGGGATAAATTCAAGTTAGTTGATTTAAGTCCTTAATAGAACACCCAATATGAAATATTAAGGCTAGGAACCAACACAATATTTTATAGCTTGGAAGAGGGATGCCGTAATCCAAGCTATAAAATATTTGAAGGTAGGCGAATGACGATTCACCAATTTCCACCATGAAAAACAAAATAATTTATTAGGTTTTAATTGGATTTGAAACTCCTAGATCTTTTGAGATTCATTTAACTTTTCAATGGCATGTTTCAATCTCGATTGTGCCCTCTCAAGTTTTGTGACTGTGATGCCGAGGATCACAAAACAAGGTGTGAATAACCATGCAAATGTACTTGGTACTCATAATTTTTATCACATAATCGATGGCCCGGTTAACCACACGCGCTCCACCGATTCAATGATAAACCTTAAGCCACCCTTTGCCAACCTTTTTAAATCCAGGTTAGTGTGTCGGTTAACCACACACGCTCCACTAACTACTTAAGCAAATTCCAAAATGTAATTTAATGGGTTAGCACCAAATTCACATTTTCTTAAAGTAACTAAAATTGGGAATTTATAAAAGGTTTAGTTACTTTATATTTATCATTATACTTATAATGAAGGGCGAATTTGAGTCCTGTCAAACTCGTTCGGCTAACGACCCTCCACCAGTCAAGGAAGCGGTGGGTGAGAGTGGACACCCATTAAACCGCCATTTTATAGGTAGTAACCTTATACCCGCTTATAGATCGGGTCTGTGAATGAGTCATACTAATGGTAAGATTGACTTTGTTCCTATACATATATACAATTATTAACTATTAATAATATAATAGTATAAGGGTTGAATTTGAACTTTTAAAATTCTAAGGGTTTTAATTGGAATTAAAGTATTCATGAGGGGAAACTTTACAAATTCCAAAACTTGAGGGCAAGTTTTGAACAATTCAAAAACTTTTCAATTCCATAACTTATCAGTTTAAAGTAGTTTTAATGAAAAACTCTTCAAGTTCCATAACTTGAGGACAAGTTATGGAAGACTTTAAAACATTTAAAAAAATGAGAATCTTCATTTTCATAACTTATGGAAATCTTATGAGTTTTAATAATCATAAATGTGACTTTTCATATAACTTGAGGACAAGTTACAAAAACACATATTATGAACAACTTTTAGATTAATTTGGATTGAAAACATATTAGCACATAACTTTTCTATTAATCTAAATCAACCCATAAGAATAGGATAATTCAAATCAAACAATTTTCATGAAATTGGATTAACATGAACATTACCACATTAAAAATTGGTTTACAAGTTCAAAAACAGCTTAGGGTAATGTTCCTAGTCCAATTCCAACCAAAAAACTCGAAAATATGTTGTCTGGGGTCCAACTCGTCGAGTGCATGAACCAACTCGACGAGTTGGATGATTTTATGCATGGAATCGGCGAGTTCATCAGTGGACTTGGTAAGTCCACTGTCTAGAACAGAAGAAAATCAATTTTTTTTAGTATTTTTCAGCAATTTGCATCAAGTATAATTGAAAACAAGCCTATACATTGATACCATTGATAGGTTTTGAGCATTCTAACACTCCTATGGTGTACATGCAACCCTATAAACCTTGGATCTATGTTTTCTCTATTATACATGCAAATATTCAATATTCCAAGGTTTCATCCTAACTAGCATAATATGAAGCAACTATACTACAAGAATCTTGTAGAATGACATACTTTTTGATGGAGATTGAAGTCTTGAACCTTTAAGAGCCAAGTGCCCCAAGTGTTGCACCTCAAATGGTTCACACAACACCAAGAACCCTTGGAATAACTTTAGAGTAAGGATACTTGCACCAAATCGGTTTTGCCCTCTTGTGTACTATACACTAGTGCCATTTCATGAACTAGGGACCTCTTTATATAGTGTGGAGGATTACGGTTACATTTATGTAATCCCTAATACCCATTACCTTTCATTTCCATAGGATCTATGGGTTAAAAAATCCATGGACTATCCATGAAAGCTTAGCCCAACCTAAATGAACTTGGCCCACCATATATATAAGAGTCCATAATTAATTAGTTCCTTTTGATCACTAAATTAATTCTAAATTAATTATTAATCAATAATAATTAAATAATATGATTTCATATTAATATATTAGAACTTACAATATATTAATATAAATCACTAGTATCATTTTTCTCATTTTGTCTATCCAATTGTTCCGATGCCATGCAACCCAAATGGACCATGCCAAATCGGCTCAAGTACATACCAATTATAGTTATGGAATTAGACACTAATCCAACAGAAACCTCGTGATGAGAAATCCATTAAGGCTTCGAAACACATTGAGTTATGGAGGGTTGGGTCGAAATGCTGCAACATGCTTCTAGGGACATCCTAACTAGGACAAAGTGTCGAAATGATACCTTTCCCTAAAGCATCATGCATGAGCCATCAAGAATCTTCGCTAAAAGCTACATAAGAAAAATTAAAAGAACACAAAAATATTTTTTGATTTTTGATTTTATGAAAGAAAATTACAAAAAAAAGAAAAATCTTTTTGATATTTTTGAATTTTGAAGAAGAAAGACAAAAATGAAGATTATTTTTGTTGTTTTTGATTTTTAAAGAAAAATAGCAAACAATAAAAGAAATGTACCTGATTAGCGAAAATAAGAAAATGAAAAAAAGTAGCAAATGTCCAACCATTGTGTATGATGTCAAAAGCAAAGCATGTCGAAGCGTTGACTGTGAACAGTAACCTCTGAATAATGAACAGTAACCGCTGAATCGACATCTTTCCACCACTTTCGCTTGTCATTCTAACGAAATAAGTTCTGGAACTAAATTTGCATCGATCATTCCTAAGCCAGTCAGTATTCTTATGAAGAAATTTCATTTAACGGTTTTGTAAAGATATCAGCAGGCTGATCAATTGTCTTTACAAAATAAACTTCAATATTTCCATCTTCAACATGATCTTTAATAAACTGATTGCGAAGAGCAATATGTTTTGTTTTCAAATGTTGTACATGATTGTGAATAATACATATGGAACTTTGTGAATCACAATACAACATAATTTTCTTCATGTTGATTGCATAATCACGTAGTTGACTTTAAATCTATATGATTTGAGAAGTACAAGCTGCAACAGAAACATATTATGCTTCTTCTGTGGAAATCGAAACACACGTTTGTTTCTTCGATTGCTATCTCACAAGCTTACCATCCAAAAGTTGACATCCTCCACTTATGATTTTTCGATCTAATTGACACCCACCAAGATCAGCATCGGAAAATGCTTGAATGAAAAACCACGTTTTTGAAGGATACCACAATCCTAACGAAACTGTGCCTTTGAGGTAACAAAAAATTTCTTCACAACAGTAAGATGAGGTTCTCTAGGATTCGATTGGTACCTAGCACAATTGTACACAGAAAACATAATATCAGGTCGACTATTCGTGAGGTATAGTAACGAACCTATCATGCTTCGATACAATGTGAGATCAACAGCTGGTTCATCGAAAGATTGACTTAGTCTTATTCCAACTGCCATCAGTACTTGTAACTTTGAACTATTCATCATTCCGAGCTTCTCAAGAAGATTTCTTGTATACTTCTCTTGATTGATGAAAATTTCTTCTCTTCTATGATGAATATTTAATCCTAGAAAATTGTTTATCTTTCACATGATGCTCATCTCAAATTGACTTTTCATCATATTTTCAAATTCATTTGAAAATTAAGGATCAGTTGAACCAACAATAATATCATCGACATAAATTTGAACAAGCATGAGATGATTCCCAACTTTATTTTGAAAAAGAGTGGGATCAACAGATCCTTGTTTAAATTTCGAAGATTTTAAGAAATTAGTAAGAGTGGCATACCAAGCACATGGAGCTTGTTTAAGACCATAAACATCTTTGTCTAAAATATAGCAATGATCACGGTATTGAGAATTGACAAAACCTGGTGGTTGTTCAACATAAACCGTTTCTTCAAGAACTCCATTAAGAAAAGCACACTTCACATCCCTTTGATAAACATCAAAGTCCTTATGTGTTGCATAGGCTAAAAATATTCAAACAGCTTCGAGTCTCGCGGCAGGGGAAAAGGTTTCTTCATAATCAATCCCTTCTTATTGTGAATATCCTTTTACAACTAGCCTAGCCTTATTTCGAATAATATTTCCTTATTTATTAGTTTTATTTTTAAAAATCCATTTTAATCCATTTTCAAAGATGATTAAAACCTCAATCTAAGCTTTTAGAATTGAAATGAAGTATCATTTCCTCTCCCTTAATTATAGCAAAACAACATTTTCCCAATTGAAACCTTTTGTTTTCTATAATTAACATTGCTAACTTGCAAAACTTATCATAATTATCATGCTCCCACTAACATGAGAATTATCAGCAAAGCACTTATGCTCCCACTAGCTTTGACATGTACTCAGAAATCGGTTGGACTTCTAGAAATCAATACTTTATTGACATTCTTACCAAAGTTCAGACTTCTGATATTGGATGCTTTGATAAAAACTTTATCAAAATCACATACCTTTCCTTAGATAGCATACGTGTGTGTCTAAACAATTTCAGTACTATGAAAAAGGATGCCATAATCTTAGTCTTAATTGTTTAGAACTTTGCCATTCCTCACAAGTCCATGTTAGTGTGCCGGTTAACCACTGTAACACCCCGTTCTTCAAGTGTTCAATTATGAGTCCCTGAGATTTAAGAGAAAGGTAATTTTGGTCCCTTTTCGAGAAATGAGTTTCATCCAAGAAGGTTTCAGGTGGGTGTATGTGTTAGAAGTATTGGGCTTCTCGTCACCCTCGTATGAATGTAAGTTATTTGAGAGTAGGTTTAGATTAGAGGAGTTGAGGTGCTTCGAAGTTGATCTTTGTTTATAACTCTTTGTGGTATAAGTGGAAAACGGATCCCATGCATGCATGGCATGCATGTAATTTTTGAAAGGTGGCTGGGTACGCCCAGCGTAAGCTGGACGTACGCCCAGCGTAATGGGACGAAAGGTTGCGGGTGGCCGGGTGAGTACGCCCAGTGTACCAGGGAGGTATGCCCAGCGTACTCTCAGAAACCCCAAACCGTATTTTTAGGGTCAGCCACTATATAAGGAACATGTTGGTTCACCCCTCAGCCTCCTTATGCTCATCTTCAACCTCAGAGAAACCCTAGATCTCGTATTCTCTCATATTTGGGTGTGTTTGACCTTGGAAAGCTCTTGTTGGCAAAAGAAAGGCTTGAAGGAGAAAGGGAAGTTGTCAAAGAAGAAGAAGAACGTGTGGAACTTGTGGATCTGAAGAAATACCACCCTTTGGAGCTGGTTTAAGGTATAAAGCTTCTTGCTTGACCTTCATATTACATAGATCTATGTATTTTGGAGCTTTGTTATCATTCTTGTCCCAAAAGTCCTCATCTTGTTGCATAGTTCGATTTGGTCAAGATTATCTATCCTTTCAGACCTTTGGAGAGGTCTTGACTGATAAAAATGAGGTCCCAAGGGCTGTAGTTGTTCCATGTATGAGATATATAGGTCTTAATGGATTAAGACCTTGGATTAAGAGCTTAAGGATGTCCCAAGTGATAAAGTCTGAGACTTTATGATTTCTAATCATATTTGGCTTATGGATCTGAAGTTTAGGCTTAAGAGCTTAAGCCATTAAGATGTTAAAAGGACTTAATGGATCTTGCAGTTACGCCCCGCGTAACCTTCGAGTATGCCCTGCGTGGCGGGCTAGTGCCCCGCTTTATTTTGGTGATCATTGCAGTACGCCCAGCGTACCAAGGAGAGTATGCCCAGCATACTCCTCTTGTGGACTTTCTTTTGGGCTTTTGTGTTGGGCCATTTGTAGGTTGTCGGTGTTTGGGCTAAGTCTGGAAAATATGAATAGAGTATTTTGGGCCCAATTAATATTATGGATATTGGATCTAGGCCCATTTGGTGAGGTGGGCCCAATTTGGTAAATTGGGCCAATGTTGGACTTTTTGTGAGATTTGGACTTTGGTCTTGGTTCGATAAGTGGAAGTATGTTTGACCTAATGCTTATGCTTGTGTTGGTTAGTTCGGGATTTGCTGTGAGTTGGTGGTTTGAGAGTCTGCTTCTTCCGTTCAGTGTATCGGCATTCGCGAGGTGAGTTATCCTCACTTTATCGACAGTGTCTAAGGCACCAAGGTCGGCCCTTTATTGGATTGTGATTCGGATATTGTTGTTATGTTATTGCTTGATATGTCTGCATCCTGGTAGCTAGGATGGTATATGCTAGAGACCTGATTAAGGTCGGTTTCCCGATATGTAGAGTGATGCTATGCTAGTGACCGGTTAGGTCGGTAACCTGGTTAGGGTAACGATATGTTATGTGATCTGCTTGATCGGTTTGTTGACTATGACTGCTATATGATTGTATGTTATCTGCACATGGTTGTTTGGACTGGAGATGGGTTGAGGCGGGTCCTGCTTTGTGCTATAGGCCAAGATACCCAGGGCAGACCGGTTGTTCCGAAGGCCCAGCGAGCGGTCCGGATAGGCTGTAGGCCCCACGAGGGCGAACCAGACGTGCCGAGGCTCGGAGAGTGGACCAGGCCGACTGAAGGCCCGATGCGGGCGGACCAATCATACTGCAGACTCAGAGAGTGGACCAGGTGGGTTGAAGGCCCGGTGCGAGCGGACCAACCACACTGTAGACTCGAAGGACATGACTAGACTCGGAGGGTGGATCCGGTGGACTGAAGGCCCGATCAGCGGACCAGTCACACGGTAAACCCGATATGCATGGTTGTTCTATGTTCTGTTATGTTATGTATGCTTCTTATGCTATGGGCCGGAAGGCAATATGTTATGGGCCGGAAGGCAATATGTTTTGGACCGGAAGGTCGTAGCCTGGAAGGGCGTATATGTGGTTGGTATTTTGGGGGTATCTCACTAAGCTTTCGAGCTTACAGTTGTGGTTTAATGTTTTTCAGGTTCTTCAGGAGACTGTGGCAAGGCAAAGGCGTGATCGTACCGTTCCTCGCGTTTATGTTTTATGAAATGGACCTGGGAATACTCTGATAAATAATGTATTGAAAACCTTTTTGTAATAATGTTATTAAAATGGATTGTTTTGAAAAGTTTAAATTATCTTGAAATTTTTGGTCGTTACAAGTTGGTATCAGAGCCTTGGTTTGAGTGAATTGGAGGAACACTCGTGTGACTCCAGTCTCAAATCGAGGAGGGTTTTAAAAAGAGAAATTAAAATGGTTTTCAAATTAAGTAAAAGGAGGATGTGGGGGTACGATCAGCCGGAGCCAGTAAGTAACCTCAAATTACCATTCATGATATTTGTCTTATTAAGCTTGATAGAATAGCATGCTAGTGATAGGCTAGGGATCTTCAGGATTTCATGATAATGTTGCCTGTTTTGTGATGCCTGCTAGCTTAGGGTTTTCCTCTGCTTGAGATTTCCAGTGTTCCTCTTTTAGTGAGGGTAGAGCGTTGTTATGTATGTTTTCACTAGGGTGTTGTGGAAGTACTTCATACAAATATGGGTAGGTGTGGAAGGTAGTATGGGCCCGTACTACTGAAAGCACAGGACCCATACGCGTATCAGGGAAACCATGACCTCTAAGATTGGGTTGAGAGTTGGCTTCCGGAATAGTGGGAAGTGTCTGAGGTTTCGTGCTTTATTTTTAGTATGGAGATTTCGACGCATGCTGGGAGTGGATCCGGGTCAGGATCGGGTGCAGGAGAGGGAGTTGCGGATGGGTTAGTACCGCCCGAGGTTATTGGTCAGATGAGTACGCACGAGTTGGATGCGAGGATTCGTGTGATCCTGCATGATGAGGTTGCTGCATTGTTCCGGGCCGAGCTAACGGAACTGTTTGGGTCGATCAAGACCGCCATGGTAGAGTATTTTGATGAGCGTTATGCGGCTCTCACGGATACCGCTGCCGCGGCGGCTACATTAGCTGTAGCAGCGGCAAGGGAAGGAGCTAGTAGAGGTTTTCAGTATCGGGACTTCGATAATACGAAGCCTCCCACCTTTGATGGAGTTCAGGATCCGATCATTGCTATGAGATGGTTATCAAATGTGGAGGGGTGTTTCTTCACGTGTTCATGCCTTGCTGATCAGAGGGTGAGGTGTGCTCTGAACCTGTTAAGGCTCGGGGCAAAGGATTGGTGGAGATTGACCATGGGGTCATACTCGGATGCGCAGAGGGTTGCGATTTCATGGGATCAGTTCAGAGAGATGTTCAGCACTCGTTATGTTTCGCAGGTCGAGAGGGAGAGGTTGGCTCAGGAGTTCCTTGAGCTGAAGCAGGATACGGAGTCGGTGACGGAAATCACCAAGATGTTTACTGAGAGGGCGATGTTTTTCCCTGAGTTCGCTTCGGAGCAGGCTCAGATGTCCCGATATCTAAGTATGCTAAAGAGAGATATCAGATAGTTTGTGTCCGTGCAAAGGTGCGAGACCTTTTTGGAGTTGCAGGAGGCCGCCAGGTAGCGTGAGTTAGAGATTGAGTTGCAGTAGTGTGAGCTGAGGCAAGCTCTGGTTCAGTCGCAGCCGGTGACGAAACGGTCTAAGACCGTTGATTCCAGGATGGGAGATCAGGGTAGCCACGTGTGTGGAAGGTGTGGGAGGGGTCACGTTGGAGTTTGTCGGTCCGGTGGTGCATGTCGCAAGTGCGGAAAGGAGGGGCACTATGCGAGGGATTGTCGGCAGTCAGTGCCGGTGCGGGATTTGAGGATATGTTATCATTGTCATCAGGTTGGAAACTTGAGGGGCAACTGTCAACACCTTGCTGCAGGACCGGTGCAGGCTCCAGCACCGGCCACGTTGAGGATCACGGGTGGAGGCCAGAGTGGAGCGGAGCCCACAAGGGCTTAGGGTCGTGCTTTTCAGCTTGCAGCGGAGGAGATTAGAGCAGTGCCGGATGCAGCTGCGGGTATGTTTCTTTCTTGTTGTCTTGTTGATTTATGATTATTGTGGAGTATCGTTTATCCGCTAGTCTCGTTGGGTGGTTTTCGTTTTGGTATCCGTTGTTCCTTGAGGGTTTGGCATGGTTATGGATCAGTGTTTCGGGTTTTTGTTTTGGTATCCGTTGTTCCTTGAGGGTTTGGCATGGTTATGGATTAGTGTTTCGGGTTTTCGTTTTGGTATCTGTTGTTCCTTGAAGGTTTGGTATGGTTATAGTTTGGTGTTTCATGCTATAGTTGGTTATCATTCGTGACGGTTATTAGTGGAGATATGGCATTGGTTGAATGTTGGGTAGCATCTACAGTCTGAGGAGTGGTTAGCTGAGGAATGAGTACTTTTGAACGGATTGATCAGTGTGGAAATGTGTTTTTGCGAAGGTTGCTACTGCTAGTGGGAATCAGTCTACGTGTAAGCGTTGGGTTTTGTGCAAGGTTATTTTGGGAGGTCGGTGATAGCGGCCGGTGGTTGATAGTCAGTGCCCTAAGTGGGGGAGAATTGGAAATTCTCCAGATGATTGATAGACTTGAGAGGTTGTTTAGCTGCTTGGGTTTCGATGGTATTTCTTTCAGCCGAGAGCAGGCTGGTATGGGTGAGTAGCAGGCGTACGGGGCGGATTACAGACCTATGGCATTGATTATGTAGGGCCTAGGATCAGGCTGGGATCGAGTATGTATGATGGAGATAGAGTTCGGAACCCCAAGAGGGCTAGAATAGAATGCTTGGGAGGATTTCCCGGAGAGATAACTCGGAATGATGAATGCTAGTTGAGCGGTCCGGATAGACTGAAGGCTGGTAGGCGTACCAGTCAGGCCGAAGGCTCGGGGAACGGTCCAGCCAGACTGAAGGCCCTGGAGGGCGGCCCAGATTGGCTGAAGGTTTTGAGAGTGGTCCAGATTGACTGAAGACCTGGTGAGGTGGCCCAGTCATGTTGAAGACTCTGCAGGTATGATTCGGATCGGTTCGAGGAAATGTGTTGGGTATGTTGTGATGTGTTAGCATTAGAAGGTCTAGCCCCGGGTATTGAGTGTAAGTAGTGGAGGTGGTGCATGGACTCGAGAGTCCTTGCAAGCAGGTTATGTACATGTATGTCTCATGGTTAGCGGTCATGCTAAGGGAAGGTAAATCCACAGAAGTGGAAGTAGCAGCGTAGGGTTATGTTGGGAGTAGTCCACTTATGGTCATTGAACAGCGAGATTACGGCAGTGGTATGGAGCACATCCGGGTGGGATGGTTGTTGAGGCTTGTCAGGAATGCATGGATGGAAATTTCGGAATTCCAGATAGATTTGTTTATGTGGTGAAAATGCATCCGGATGGGTGTTTGGAAGTGTCAACAGTGTATCGGGGTTTTCCTAACCCGAGGACACTAGAGCCAGTTTGGTGCGGTTATGAGATTGCAGTGGAGAACTCGTGAGAGTTGCTCTAGGGATGAAGCTCATTTCATCCTATTGGCAAGAAAGGTAAAGTTGGGTTTCGGATTTCGATGGTCGAGTCTTGGGAAGCCTGGTCCGGTGAGTGCCAGGCGGAGTATTGCAGGGATGGTTTCGGAGTAGAGTTGTCGCAGGCTTCGAGGGCAAAGCCTAATTTAAGTGGGGGAGAATTGTAACACCCCGTTCTTCAAGTGTTTAATTATGAGTCCGTGAGATTTAAGAGAAAGGTAATTCTGGTCCCTTTTCGAGAAATGAGTTTCATCCGAGAAGGTTTCAGGTGGGTGTATGTGTTAGAAGTATTGGGCTTCTCGTCACCCTCGTATGAATGTAAGTTATTTGAGAGTGGGTTTAGATTAGAGGAGTTGAGGTGCTTCGAAGTTGATCTTTTTTTATAACTCTTTGTGGTATAAGTGGAAAAAGGATCCCATGCATGCATGGCATGCATGTAATTTTTGAAAGGTGGCTGGGTACGCCCAGCGTAAGCTGGACGTACGCCCAGCGTAATGGGACGAAAGGTTGCGGGTGGCCGGGTGAGTACGCCTAGCGTACCAGGGAGGTACGCCCAACGTACTCTCAGAAACCCCAAACCCTATTTTTACGGTCAGCCACTATATAAGGAACATGTTGGTTCACCCCTCAGCCTCCTTATGCTCATCTTCAACCTCAGAGAAACCCTAGATCTCGTATTCTCTCATATTTGGGTGTGTTTGACCTTGGAAAGCTCTTGTTGGCAAAAGAAAGGCTTGAAGGAGAAAGGGAAGTTGTCAAAGAAGAAAAAGAACGTGTGGAACTTGTGAATCTAAAGAAATACCACCCTTTGGAGCTGGTTTAAGGTATAAAGCTTCTTGCTTGACCTTCATATTGCATAGATCTATGTATTTTGGAGCTTTGTTATCATTCTTGTCCCAAAAGTCCTCATCTTGTCCCAAAAGTCCTCATATTGCATAGATCTATGATTATCTGTCCTTTCAGCCCTTTGGAGAGGTCTTGAGTGATAAAAATGAGGTCCCAAGGGCTGTAGTTGTTCCATGTATGAGATATATAGGTCTTAATGGATTAAGAGCTTAAGGACGTCCCAAGTGATATAGTCTGAGACTTTATGATTTCTAATCATATTTGGCCTATGGATCTGAAGTTTGGGCTTAAGAGCTTAAGCCATTAAGATGTTAAAAGGACTTAATGGATCTTACAGTTACGCCCCGCGTAAGCTTCGAGTACGCCTTGCGTAGTGGGCCAGTGCCCCGTTTTATTTTGGTGATCATTGCAGTACGCCCAGCGTACCAAGGAGAGTACGCCCAGCGTACTCCTACTGTGGACTTTCTTTTGGGCTTTTGTGTTGGGCCAAGTGTGGGTTGTTGGTGTTTGGGCCAAGTCTAGAAATTATGAATAGAGTATTTTGGGCCCAATTAATATTATGGATATTGGATCTAGGCCCATTTGGTGAGGTGGGCCCAATTTGGTAAATTGGGCCAATGTTGGACTTTGTGTGAGATTTGGAGTTTGGTCTTGGTCCGATAAGTGGAAGTATGTTTGACCTAATGTTGATGCTTGTTATGTTGGTTAGTTCGGGATTTGCGGTGAGTTGGTGGTTCGAGAGTCTGCTTCTTCCGTTCAGTGTATCGGCATTCGCGAGGTGAGTTATCCTCACTTTATCGATAGTGTCTAAGGCACCAAGGTCGGCCCTTTATTGGATTGTGATTCGGATATAGTTGTTATGTTATTGCTTGATATGTCTGCATCTTGGTAGCCAGGATGGTATATGCTAGAGACCTGATTAAGGTCGTTTTCCCGATATGTAGAGTGATGCTATACTAGTGACCGGTTAGGTCGGTAACCTGGTTAGGGTAACGATATGTTATGTGATCTGCTTGATCGGTTTGTTGACTATGACGGTTATATGATTGTATGTTATGTGCACATGGTTGTTTGGACTGGAGATAGGTTGAGGCGGGTCCTGCTTTGTGTTGTAGGCCAAGATACCCAGGGCGGACCGGTTGTTCCGAAGGCCCAGCGAGCAGTCCGGATAGGCTGTAGGCACTACGAGGGCGGACCAGATGTGCCGAGGCTCGGAGAGTGGACCAGGCCGACTGAAGGCCCGATGCGGGCGGACCAGTCATACTGCAGACTCAGAGAGTGGACCAGGTGGGTTGAAGGCCCGGTGCAGGCGGATCAACCAAACTGTAGACTCGAAGGACATGACTAGACTCGGAGGGTGGATCCGGTGGACTGAAGGCCCGATACGGCGGACCAGTCACACAGTAAACCCGATATGCATGGCTATTCTATGTTCTATTATGTTATGTATGATTTTTATGCTATGGGCCGGAAGGCAATATGTTATGGGCCGGAAGGCAATATGTTTTGGACCGGAAGGTCGTAGCCTGGAAAGGCGTATATGTGGTTGGTATTTTGGGGGTATCTCACTAAGCTTTCGGGCTTATAGTTGTGGTTTAATGTTTTTTAGGTTCTTCAGGAGACTGTGGCAAGGCAAAGGCGTGATCGTACCGTTCCTCGCGTTTATGTTTTATGAAATGGACCTGGGAATACTCTGATAAATAATATATTGAAAACCTTTTTGTAATAATGTTATTAAAATGGATTGTTTTGAAAAGTTTAAATTATGTTGAAATTTTTGGACATTACAACCACAAACACTCCACTAACGACTTTGAGAATGCAAATATCACAATTGCTATCTACTTAAAATCTACATAGTGAAAGCGTTTCCTCACCATCATTTTCATGAATCGGAGAGAAACCTTATGACACTTAGATTTTTATGGTGTATGTGTTCCTATCCATGTCAATTTGTCAAAACCATAATCACAAGACACGATTAATGAAAAATCCAAACTCGTATAGATTGAACTTGTGCAGTCTTAACTTCTTGCCAACTGGCAGCACAAGGGACTGCCATTGCTTCCAGGTTGTTATGCAACCAATTGAGAACTCTCAGAACTCATATGCAAAGCCAACTTTCACTGGAATGGGCACAAAAATAGGAATATGTCAACACGATAGGTTATAAACCTCAAGTTGTGTGCTAGTGATAAACTACAGGTTTTACTCTTGATTAGATCTTGAAATTTTGTCATGATCTTTAAAACTCCCACTGTCCTCTTGACATATAAGACTCTCTTGCCAAATATTCAAGAGATAGTGCAGATTCTTTATCAAGACAAACACTTCACACAATTGGCCTTAGTTTGTCTATGTTTTATCCAAAACATCACAACTTACCAATTTCAAACGTACAAGAGTAGGACACTTTTACTCTTAAATTTTGACAAGTTTTATAAACCTTTCTTTAAGATATGTCACTCAAATTACAATCTTGGAGTATGACTCTAAGAATTGTTTTGGAACGAAGTATGACTCATCTTTTCAGATTTGAGAGACTTTTATCTTTCCACCTAATTTGATTCTTCTCATTCGTTCTGCCATACATCGAAACTTTTCTAATGCTTCATAATTACACTTAAACTTGTAAGTATAACCATATTTACTAAACTTTAGTAAATCGTGACGAATAGTCTTATCGATCTTTTGTGGTGGACTGGACCAGTACACAAGAATGTGTACTCGATCCCTTAGTCCTTCACTTGACTCACATATACATGTGAACAAGGAATTAGTCTTAATTTTACGAAGATGAAAATTCTCATTCATCATACTAGAGAACTTGCATGATTTCCAACTTTCTATCCAACTGAAACCTTGGGTGATAAGAATCTTTTCTTATTTGGTAAATTTAGACACTACCACAAATGAAAGAATCAAATTCATATTTCCATTATTGCTAGAAATATACAAACATCAATTTTCAATAAGTGTCATTGCAGGGACATATAAAATAAATTTTATTTATTTATTTATCAAATGCAGAAAAACTTTCCTTACAATGCAACTTTAAATGGAAACTATGCTATTACATATTTCCTAGCAATCTATCATAACTCTCTAAGTAGTAGCTCAAGAATCCGATCTTCGAACCATGCGATTGAAATCCATATTCGCGATCAGATTCAACATACTATTTTTCTAAGTTTTCTTCCCTTTGCTTGATCCTGAAGCAGAGTCAAGCTTTTTGACTAGACCTTCTCTCAGATCTTTCAGGTAGTTAAGGCAACTTCGCAACCAATTCCCCTTCCTTTGGCAACAGAAACATATGGACCCTTTGGGAATGATGCACTGGACTATCTCAGACCTGCCTTTCTCTTTATCATTTGGTCAATCGAGTTGACTATGTCCAATCCCTTTCCAGTGGGAAGAGAAAGATTTTCTAGATATCCGATTTTACCATTTTCAAAGTCCATGGAAGTTTGGGAAGTTGATCGTCTAATCAAATTTGCTCTACCAGTGCTCTAAATCATTGCTGATTCAACAGCACAAAGCAAATAGATAAGATCATTAAGGGTCATGTCATAGTCTTTTACATAGTAGTCCATAAAGTACTCACTATGTGTCTTAGGAAGTGATTAGTCAACATCCAACTTCCTCAAGACTTTGACACCCAACTCTCCTGACTTTTCAATATGTGACTCCGTCTCCAAGATGTGAGCACACATAGACCTTGCTTGCCAATAGGGCTTGAGTGGCCTTGAACTTGTGGATTAGGGAGAATAATTGGAGGAGGTGGAGGGAGTGAAGAATGATTTCTGGGACATCATCTTCGTTAGGAAAACTTGTTCCAAGAGTTTTTTTTGGGAATATCATAGATGTCTGAACCAGATATCTTTTGGGAGATATTCAAGATAGTTGATTTAAAGTCCTTAATATAACACCTAATATGAAATATTAAGGCTAAATAGCCTTGTCTTCATCATCCACATGAGAAACACAAAATACTTTCTCGGTGTTCTGAATCCAAGCTAGAACGATTATAGGATTAAGGACACCAGAAAACTTTGTAGCACCACTACTCTTTAAATCTTTGAACGAGGGACGCTTCACTTTCCCGCTTGAAGATTCTCCAGTGACTTTCTCTTTTCCTTTATCATCATTCTTTTTGTGTTCTTCGAGAGTTTGTCGAATAACACCGCTAAGTTTACCTAAAAGCCGCTCCTCACGAGGAGATACTGGAGTATTCACTTCCTTGGGTTGAGGATCTCCACCAACATTAGGGGTATGGCTACTTACTTGTTCAGCCATTGATCTGAAATACGGAGAATATTAGGGTTTACTACTACCTAATACTTTTACTTATATATTTCCTATGGTTTGTATCCCTATACTTACAACGATTAAGTTCATATATTGAACTTCCTATAGTTTAAGTCTAAATACCAATCCGTGGAATTTAGTTCCCTTAAACTACCGCTCTGATACCATGGTTGAAAGACCCCAACTTTCGTATTTTTGAAAGACCCAAACTTTCATATTTCACATTATCATTACTCCAAAACATGCTATTTGCATATTCATAAAAGCAATATTTTACATTGATATAAAGGATTTACAAACTATTGGATACAAACCTTCTATTACAAAGTGTTATATATATTACATAATTACCCAGGATATTGTAATTTATACAAACATAAAAAGTAGTACAAAAGTACTATTACAAACTATTCTACATCTTTCATTAGTATGTAAACATACTATTTATTTATCATCTGCAATTGTTAAACATTGATAGGGTAAGCGGTGACGCTTAGTGAGTTCAAAAATAGATACAATATAATGTTATGCCATATATATATATATATATATATATATATATATATATATATATATATATATATATATATATATATATATATATATACTTCAATGTGACAAGGTAAAGAGGAACAACAAGATGTATGTGAGATCATGTAACAAGCGTTCATATCAATCAAAGACATTATTCAAAGATATTCTTTTCAA
The DNA here is from genome assembly GCF_052625555.1 of Lactuca saligna. Taxonomy (NCBI): domain Eukaryota; kingdom Viridiplantae; phylum Streptophyta; class Magnoliopsida; order Asterales; family Asteraceae; genus Lactuca; species Lactuca saligna. The sequence continues at coordinate 65,857,082 of NC_136422.1, forward strand.
TTCTTGATATACATCAATAAAGCTTTGGGCCAATTGGCATAGAAGACATGCAATTTCTGATTAACATCTTGTTAGATTTCAGGCTTATAATCCTGTCTAACCATTTGCCAATGCCATAGAATAGAAGTCATTCTCTTACGGAGACATGCTCTACATGGCCAGAGGCTACGTACCAGTACCAATGTGAATCTAAGTTCTTTCACTGATCACATGGTCAAAGGTATTACAATTGCTATAAACATAGCGAATAACACGAGAAAATAACTCATAATGATAATACTGAAAAGCACATAGCACATATAACACATAACATAAAATTGTTCCTATATATTGAACTCACCTTAAGTTAACCGGGGGTTAAAATAGTAATTTCGACAGCACTTCGGCTTTAAATATGCCTTTCTATGTTGAAAACCGGGAGTTTGTTTGAAAACCGGGCTCTGCAAAGGTAGGGCTTCAAAACCGAAAAGATAAAATTTTCCGGGCTTCTCGGGGGTCTCGGGACGTGTTTCAGGCGCTAATATTGATTTCGGGGCTTCGGGAAAGTTAATATGAAGAAAATATGGAAAGAGGGGCTAAAAGTGTCAAATTTTCAAAGTTAGTCGGCAAATCTCGCATGCCTCTTATTTATAGGGTGCGAGTCCGAGGGGTACTTGGCTAGGGAGGCTCCATGTAGTACCTGCGAGCTTCGGACACGGAAGGAAGGCGTGACGCCTGTGAACTGTAGACATCTGGCAGGAGGGGCGAAGGCCACGAGGTCGCTGCGAGGCTCGGACGTGGCACGGGAGCGAGGCGGGTAGGCGAGACGTGTCTCGCGTCGGACTGGCCACCGATGCGAGACGTGTCCCCTTCCTACTGGACCTCGGCCTCGGCGAATCCCCTTGTGACACCTGCTGAGTTCGCATTCGGCCACGTCTCCGGTGACGCTGCTGCTTCGTGCGAAGGTGACGTGGCCGGTACTGTTCATGCGAGTTTTCTCGGTTTTTGGGCCACGAACTTCTAAAATCCATAACTTTCGCATACGAGCTCCGTTTTTGACGTTCTTTATATGCACGCGTAGCTAAAATTATGCTCTACAACTTTCGTTCAGACTTCGTCGGCTAATTTTGCCTTTAATTTTAATATTATTATTTTTAACAGACCGAGACAGGAAAATCCGTTAAAAATTCATAACTTCTTCATCCGACATCTGTTTTCGTTAAAATTTTTACCGTTGTACTACATATGACGAGACCTTCGATTCTCGTTTTGGATGTATCGGTAAAATATCGCTCGATCTAAAATTCGAGTTTTTAGATGTCTACTGCTAAGTTGAAACTTCGAAAAATCATAACTTCCTCATACGAAGTCAGATTTTAGCGTTCTCTTTATCGAATTTCTCGGTTTAACGAATACTACGACTTTCATTTAGATTACTAAGGCTAAAAAGTAGTTTATCAAAAACTCACTTTTTACGTCATTCAGTGCCATGTCGGTTTTGTCGCGGATCTTCGGTTGGTCATAACTTCTTCGTTGTAACTCGGATTTTGACGAGGTTTTCTCCTACAATTTTCTAACGAGATTATCTACAACATCAAATAATAAAATTTTACTTATTTAAAATTTCATATTTTCGCTAAATTTCACTATTTGGCTTTTAATTTGGAATCTCATAAGACTTCCAATATTTTCTAAGTGATTCTAAACATAGTTTTACTTCATTTCTAGTAAAAATCATCTGTTAGAACTCAACACTCAATTTTACATAATATTTCACAATTTTATTCATTACAAAACACGATTTTAAAACGTGTATGTTACAGTAATATCATATAAGTCTTCAAACCTAGAGATATGATTTGTTACTTACAAGTTGGTTATGCATTGATTGTACGAAAACGCATTGGTAACTCGATGTTATAAAACGTGCTTTTGTGTATAATTTCAATGAGTGGTAGAACAAACATATGAGTCGAAGTTTATATGTTCCTTCTTGGATTAGAAGCTGATATCTGAGCCCCTCGATGATTTTGTTTTGACCTATGTACCGGGCCCGGTCAGAACTAAGTTGATGTGTTGAATTAAGTTCTTTGTTAAACAAATCGGAAATCGGGAAACAAACTGTTGGACAATAAGTAAGACATTGTTCCATGTATTTGTCCGGCTGATATCTAGATTAGAGGATTATATGATCACTTATCTTAAATGGCGTACCATCATCTTCTCAGTTCCGAGAAACCTTGAAAAGAGCTACGATTTCCGATCAGTTCCTGAAGTCATACTTGCAGTAATAGTTATTAGACTTATCCAAGTGGGAGACTGTTGGATAAGGTGTCTAAGTCCATAACTATTTCTGGTATGTACTTGACCCGACCCGGCATGGTCCATTTGGGTTGCATGGCACCATGCAATTGGATAGATTAAATGAGAGAAATAACATTTGGAGATTATTAATATATTATAAGTTCTAATATATTAATAATATTATTTGATTAGTTTGATCAAGAATTAATTTAGAATTAATTAAGTGATCAAAAGATAACTAATTAAATATATGGGTTGATTATGTAAATCATCCATATCTTGTATAGTGGGCTAAGAGGCTCCATGGATTATCAAGTTGGGTTCCACCTATAGAATGCTCCATGGATGCTCCATGGGAGTTAAAAACCCATGGGTCATGGAAAAGAAGAGTCATGACACATTGGGGTTTACATGGTGTAACCCTAGATGTGTCAACACTATATAAGAATCCCATTCTCCACCAAAATCGGCTACACATATGAAACAAGAGGGCTAGGCCGATTTCAAGAAGTGTGTATTCTCTCAAAAGTCTTTCCAAGAGCATTTGGTGTTGTGTGAAGCATTTGAGGCATCACACTTGGGGTGCTAGGCTCACAAGGTTTCAAGGAACATAAGCAACAACAAGGTAAGTTATTCTATCTTTCATTCAAGTTAAAAATTGCTCCCCATGTATGCTAGATAGGAATATAACCTTGGAATTCAACTTTGCATGATAATTAGACAAACATAGATCCAAGGTTATTAGGGTTACATGTACACTTAGGAAGTGTTAGAATGCTCAAAACCCATCACACTTAATATTCGAGAAATGACTCATAGCTAGAGGAGACACGTACCGATACCAGTATTATGAGGAAATTATCATGGAACGAGATAATGTAGTTTCTAATCATTTTATTATGTAATTATGTTTATGTAATGTAATCGTGATTTTTGTAACGTAGTCATTAAAAGGTTATTAAAACCCAACTCAGTTAGTAATGTACATAGTACGATGCAATTATGAAGTCAATGGTAAGTTGATGGTTGAATTACATGATGGAATTCTTCATCCAGTTAACAAGGATTATAAACCCTAATTTACTAGACGATTAGAAATAAGTATTTTAGATAATAGCTTATAGGGTTTAATCTTTTGGCAATTGTATTATAGAAACTTATGAGTTTGGTAACAAATGATTGCCAAATTCAGTTAGTGGTAAAATGAACGATAATTATGGTAATAAACTAGGATAAGTTCTAAGGAACTTGGTATGTTACCTGAATAGGTTTTGTCAAGGTGATAAGTTGGAAAGAAGTGTTGAGCTTGAGGCCACAAAAATAGTTAATCTTCACTAACATGCTAGATGAGCACATGCGGATTTTTTTTGATACATAGAAAAGTAATTGATGTTATGTGAAAATATGTAAGTAAATCACTAGGTGTGACTATGCGTGATTAAGGATTTCAAAATGTAAATTATTAGTTTTCCCTGAGTTATAAAAGGGGTACTTTGGAAAGAATAAGTATGTCAAATGTTTAAATGTTTTTCAAAAAAGGAATTGTTAATAGTTTGACGAATTGGATAGATAGTATGTTGCACGATTGATAGTCGAGCTATTGTTAAGATCTACAGCTATGTAATTGATTAATTAATATGTTTGGTAAAAAGATATATGTGTGTATATGTATCAAAAGCTTAATAAAACGATGTATATGAAAAGGCATAAGTTGCTTCTATATGAGTGATGATATGTTCTACTCCAAGGACAAGTATTATGATTATATTTAAGCTTTGCAAGTATTATTGTGTGAATTTATGCCATAATCTTTGTAAGAAATTATATGTGAAAATGTCTTAAAATGTCTTCTATGTGCTTGAGGATAGGTTGTACTCCAAGAGAGAGTACTAGGAAAATTATCATGAATGTTATATGAGCTTTGTGACAGGTTATGGTCACAGGTCCCGAAATAAGGGACTCAATTACAGGTCCATTGGCGACAACTATTAGGATGGTACTTCTCATAGATAGCAGTTGTGACTTGCATAATAAGACAACAACATGATAATGATTTGTTCTCTGGTGGTTTTAAGGAGTTTGCTTTATGCTAAATAGGGGTATTAAATCCCCATATGTTTTAGAATCTCCTTTTAAGCTAGCTATGTGCTAAAAATATTAAAATAGCTTTGTTCTAGTTATTGTATGTAAATTTCGATTCATAGAGTTATTATGACTTGCTAGATGAATATAAGGTTTTAAACTTATAATGAATTATGTTACTACGTCAAAATCCATGTAGCTCACAAGTCTTCAGACTTACTTGTTTTTTGCTATGTACTCACGTATGGAAATTAAAGTCAGAATCCACTGCTAGATATGACTCCAATGGAATCATAAAAGATTAAATAATCCTTTTTTTACTATGATTGTTGGTATTGGTTTGTAACAACATAAGTTGTGAACTTTGACAAAGAATTTGAATGTTTTTGTAAAATTGCATTTTCATTATTATGAAATGATGTTTTAAAAGTAGGGTGTTACATATTGATTCCTATATATGTGTTAGGAAAAATAACTAGTAATTAACCAATGAAAGGCATATATTTCCATGTATATGTTTTCGTAATGGCTAATAGTTAACCATATATAAGTATGGATTCTCTATATGTAATAGAGTAATAAGCTTGTTGTAACAGCCAGATTTCCAGGTATATTATTTAATTTAATTATTTTGGAGTTTGTGGAGGAACTCGGCGAGTTGGAGCCAAGACTTGCTGAGTAGGGTCGCGGATGTTCATCCGAGATCACGTCCGGACTCGGTAAGTCCATTTATGGACTCGGCGAGTCCATGTTGTTTAATGAAACCCTAATCCCTCGGGTTTGGAGCCTATTTAAGGGCACTTATAGCCTCTCATTGCGGCTACCAATACCTTGAGAGAAACCTAAGTGAGCCAAATCGTTGTGAGGAAGAAGAAGTCACTTTTGATCCTTGTACCTTTGGTTTAGCAAGAAGGAGGTGAACAAGAGCAAAGGGGAGGTGCGATTCTAGCAGTTCCAGAGTTCAGAGACTTCATTTTGAGGTAATAGTTCGAACCTCCTTCAGTTTTGGTGTTGATCATTAGAGTTAGGATTTTCTAACCCCTTTGGAGAGTGATTATGTGGAGCAAATGGTCCCTCTTCGAGTTTGTGCCTTGGATCTGGACTCAAAGAGGTCCAGAGACCTTAACCCTTGGAGCTTTATGAATCAGTTTGGGGTTATTGGACTTAGGTTGCCATTTTTGGGACTAAATCTCCTTTTGATGCATTGTTGTTGTTATACAAGCATCAAGTTTTGAGCTTTACGTGACATTCATGCTTCGGAAGGCCAGATCTTTGATTTAGGGAAACAGATCTGACCTCAGGAGGCCAGTAGAGTTTGTGCATGGCATGAACTCGCCGAGTTGTTCCTGAGACTCGGCGAGTAGGGTTAGGGTTTCATGTAAATTGCTTAGTCAGTAGGCTTGCCGAGTTGGGGGATGACTCAGTGAGTCAGAAGGGAGTTAGAGGACTGGAGTTAAAGGCGGTACTCGCCGAGTTGTTCTTGAGACTCGACGAGTTGAGTCGTGGTGGCCCCGTGATTCATGCCTAGTATGACTTGTCAAGCATAGGGAGGGACTCGGCGTGCCAAGCGGGACAAAGTGTTAGAGAACATGTGTGAACTCGCCGAGTCACCAGGGTGCACTCGGCGAGTAGGTCAAAGTGTGACCGTTGACTTTTAGGGTTTGGTCAATGGAGTACTTATGTCGAGAGGGGGGTAAAATAGCCTTTTACCCTCCTGAGGGTGCCAATGGCAGGACGAGTCTAGTTTCGAGATTTATATTTATAAAAGTATTTACTTTATGTGAATAGGCGGAGACTAGGAAATATTTCTATCGAGTCAGAGATTTACTGAGACGCCTAAGGTGAGTCTTCTCACTATACTTTACCTAGTGTGGTAACAGAGTTATGTGATAGAGTATTTTAGAGTTATATGCCAATGTAATTGCATGTTATTTATGTGCTATGATTTATTGTGATATGTGCTATGTATGAATAAGAGTTAGGACCTTCGGGTCCACAGAGTTAGGACCTTTGGGTTCACAGAGTTAGGGCAAGAGGGCCCTTAGAGAGTTGGGGCTGAAGGGCCCCACTGAGACACATAGACCTGAGGGTCAACAGAGTTACAACCTCGAGTGACTATTATGTGTTAGAGTGGTATTTTGGGGAACTCACTAAGCATTTATGCTTACAGTGTTATGTGTTATGTGTTTCAGGTACCAGTGATGATCGCGGGAAGGCGCCGGCATGATTCGTACACACGCACACCGGAGTATATATATATATATATATATATATATATATATATATATATATATATATATATATATATATATAGATCTTGGGTTTTGTACTAATACAATGTTGATACAATGTTTTATTTATGATTTCAAATGATATCTTATGGGTTACAAAGTGAAAAAAAATTGTTCAAATTTTTTTACGGTGTTACACTTGTAGTTGACCAACAAGGGGATTTAGACTCTCCATATGTGACAACACAAGCTATGAATTTATGTTTTTTATTGGGTTCATGAATTGTTTAAGTTTATGATTATCTTAAGCATTATGTATCAAATTATTCCAACTAGGTATAAACCCATGTATCTCACAAGTATTTTAATTTATGTGTGTTTTTCTTAAATGTACTTAGTACTCATGTTTAGGAGTTACATGCTAGAAGCTCATATGCTAGTGAAGACAGTTGTTAGATGTAGCTCAAGAGTTGTGTCATATAATCTTTTCCCTTTAATATGAGTGTTGAAATTATTGTTGTAACACCAAAAGTTTGTAAACTCTTATAAAGATTTTAAAGGTTTTTGTAAAACCGTATTTTCATCGTGATTATATGTCATAATAAACATACAATCATAATATTTTATTGATTTTAAAATTATGGTGGCTAGACTTTGCTTTGTCAAGATGGGTTGAAGTGTAGAATGATTTACTTGGATATATCTAGGTTCAAATGTTCATATCAGTAAATTTGTCTAGAACGAGTTATGAAAGTGGTTGAGCATCAACCCTTTTTGGATCACATACTTTTTCATTCATTAATGAACTAAATTATTTTATGAAAACCTACACTGCTCCTTGAAGAGTAACATGGGTTTGTCTTGAATATGTTCTTTATGTTTTTTTTACATGAGTTTGCACTGTGATGTATCAATGTTGCAATATTCTAACAACAAACACAATCTTAACCAAGTTGAAAAAGTCCTAAATGATGGCAATCCGACTAGCTGAAAGGAATTTTTGGACATTGTGTTTGGATTGAGGACCCTGACAGAACCCCTAACATCATAATGATATGGATTTTTTTTATGCCATTTTTTGTATTAAAATACGATATAGAATATAAAATTAATGTAGAAAAGTTATTAGGAAAATTAAGACACAAAGATAAATACAAACAGGGATCAACATACGTCCCATTCAACCGGAAAAGAAATGGAACCGGACCAGACAGAATCCGATAGTCATATTAGTGAGCCGGTTTTCGGATTTTATTTTTACCAATAATCAGGTTTCGGGTTTGGAATGGACCGGACCGAAAAACCAAGGTTAATTCTATATATATATATATATATATATATATATATATATATATATATATATATATATATATATTAAAACCACATAGATATTTTTGTGACAATTTTTTTTTTAAAACTAAACATGCAATTTTTAAAAATCAAACCAACCAAACATGTAATTTACTCTAAATATTAATTTTTATAAAACCAAAGTAGATAAATAGTATCCACCTTTTACAAAAAAGTCATGTATTTAGTCTCTAATATTTGTTTTTTGGGTGAAGATGGTGTATATGTGATTTTAAATTCTTGCGATTGGTCCTTGTGGTTTTGTAGCTGGAACCGGATCAGACCGGACCCAATACACCCTAAACCAACCTGGTTTTTGGGTAAAATAATTCACGATTTCTAGTCTTCGGGTTTTCGGTTTTAGGGTCGGTTCGGTCCGGGGGTGGATGCAAAAATATATACTAGGTGTTGCCGAGGTTAAAATAGGAGTTGCCGGTGTAGGAAAAATAGCTAAAAAAAATCAAAAAATTTTCTACTGCGTATAGAAAAAATAAATGTTGTCGGTGTCAAACCGAGACACCTACTAAAACCGCCAATTGTCCAACCCGTTGCTCATCCGTAAATATAATAGTCGAGAATACAAAATTTTGTATTCAAGATCACGAAGTTTGAAAGTTGTGAACTCAAAATATGCCGATAATACAATATTAGACAATTATTTTATTATTATTATTATTATTATTATTATTATTATTATTATATATATATATATATATATATATATATATATATATATATATATATATATATATATATATATATATATATATTATGGATATTGTATCTTACCAATAGTAAAATATCATAATTTTTGTCTATTGCCGTCCCTATACTTCCGTTTCTTGCATTGGTTCTTTGTTATTTCCTTATGTTTTGGTTTGTTTCTCATTTTATTGCTTCTTTGTCGTATATGCGCATCTCCTATTCATTTCTTTTTTGGTTTCTAAATATTTCTTTATTTTCCATATGTTTCCCTTTCTTTTATCCGTATGTAAATCCTTTTCTTTTATCCTTCACTTTCATTCTTCTACCTCCTTCCTGCTCTCTCTTTGAGGTAATATTCTTCTGTTTTTTTTTTGTTTGCTTCTTTTGCTGTGATTTTTCGTTCCGGCTGTTGTTGCTGTGTTGTGTGTTTATTTTGTCATGGCTGTTCCGTCAAAACGGAGAGCTGATGACGGTGGTTCGTCGTCTGTTCCTCCCTCTGTCAGTTGTCGGCGTAGGTCTCGACGTTTACAACCATTATCTCTTCTTCCCGACTACATGGATTGTGGTGATTGTACGTGTGTTTGTGCCTACTGCGGTGCATTGCTCTGGTACATTGAGAGAGTCGTTAATACATCTACAGCTGATCCTCCCAGATATAATCATTGTTGTAGAGGTGGAGATGTTGTACTTCCTTATCCTTCCATGTTTCCAACCGACTTTGTTGCTCTGTATCAAAATTCGCGTTTTTTAAGGGATATTAGGGCTTATAACAGCATGTTTTCTATGACTTCTTTTGGGGCAAACGTAGATGAGGATGTGAATGATAACCGTGGTCCTTATGTTTTTAAGATATCTGGTCATATTAGCCACAAGATTGGGTCCCTCTGTCCGGATCCTATAAAGGGTCTGAGGTTTCTGTAACTATACCTCTTTGATACTGGGAACGAAGTAGAGAACAGATTGAGGCCTTTTGATCATCCTTCAAAGAGCGGTTTAGATTGTAACATTGTCAGCTATCTGGTCAACTTTTTGGGGGTTAATAACGAATATGTGCGCACCTTCAAGACTGCAAAACAAATAGCAGAAGAAAGTAATTTACAGTCATATGCGGTGCAACTGTTTAACAATGTTGCGGATCGTAGGTATGATTTGCCTTCGTCTGGGTCTTTGGGTTGTATAGTAACTGGTGATGACACAATCTCTACAACATATAACATCATTATCCATTCGCAATCGGGTCGGCCTCAACGTATCAGTAAGCTGCATCCAAGCTATATGCCATTACAATACCCGCTTTTGTTTCCATATGGTGAAGAAGGTTGGTCACCCCGTTTGAAAATTGGAAATAGGATTGGTGCAACAGCTCGAAATCTTACCGTCAATATGTATTATGCCTATCAAATTCATGCCCGTCAGCATATCTGGTCTCCTATTGTAAACTCATCTCGGCTCTTTCAACAATATTTGGTTGATGCATACACATGTATAGAAGAATGTCGTCTTGATTACATTGTAAAACATCAAACTAATCTTCGGTCTGATTATGTTAGCGGCCTATATGATGCGCTTTCGAAGGGAGATAGGGAGGCAAGTGTTGTTGGCAAACGTGTATTCTTACCAGCATCATTTACCGGTGGTCCCCGATTCATTTATAGTCATTATCAAGATGCACTTTCTATATGTAGGGTGTATGGCAATCCACAATACTTTATTACTTTTACATGTAATGTGAAATGGCCAGAAATAACTCGGTACATGGATACACATATGCAAGGAGATGTTCACAGCAGAGCTGATATCATTGCTAGAGTGTTCAACATCAAGGTTCATGAGTTTGTTCGGTTTCTAAAACAGGACAAAACCTTTGGCGAGGTTGAAGCATGTATGTTTTCGATTTCATATTCCTTTCATGTACGGATTATTTATCATACATATAATACTTTCCAAATCCGCCTCTTTATAGATATGTTACCATTTGTCTTTCAATTTTTGTAATGAACGGTTACCATATTTTTTAATATTTGTTTTTACCTATGTTTATTAATGTTTTTTGGTTATTGTTTCTTACAGCTTCAAGTTCCATGTTATTATCATTTGATAAAAATGTTTACTTTACGCTATCATATGGTTTCATTCTTATCCATGAAGATTTCACTTAACACACATGTTTCCCAATGTACTCGATGAGTTGATGCTTTCAAGCACACCTATCTACTCATATTATTATTTGTATTTGGTGGAAGCAAACCGATCCGGCCTTAGTTATACTCGTATTAAAGGGTAAAACATCAAAAAAAAAAAAAAAAAAAAAAAAAAAAAAAAAAAAAAAAACCCTGAAACTACCATGTAAATATAACTAGGGTGACGATCCTAACTCAAACGTGCCGATTCAACCCGAAGCCAACCTAATAAACATGTTGGGTTGAAATTTTTAACTCATTTAGTTAAATGGATCAACACGTTTAACCTGTTAATTAAATGTGTTGAGTTAGGGTTGAAACTCTTAACCCGTTTACAACCTGCCAATACATTTAATATTTTTAAATGTTTTTTTATTTATATTTATAATTTTATAATTTAGTTGATTTGTGTTTATGTTATAGGCTTATAAAATTATTGTAGTATTATTTTCAAACTTGAACAATTATTATATCTTTTAAATTTTATGTAATTTTATTTAATGGATTATTTGATATTTAAGAGGTTTTTTTGTGAAAATTTAAACATGCATGTTTAGTAAATATATTGGGTTGGAAAAATAATAAACAAATCAATGATTTCAATCAATTTACTATAAAGGTTAGGTTGGGTTGGAAACCCTCAAACCATTTATTTAAATAGGTCGGTTGGATAGAAATTTTCAATCCATTTAATTAAACATCTCAATCCATTTATGATCCAACCTAATACATTGCCTTTATGAATAATTTTTTCTTTTTCCAAAAATCACAAAAAATATAATGGCATGGGTCAAAGCCTTTAAGGATGGAGACCATTTCTTCCTCAATTGTTCATTTTTTAACTGGTCTTAAACTGAACCTTGATTTAAAGGATATCTTATGAGGAAATTTTATGTTATTGTTCCTTCTGTTTGTAATAAGTGCGTTTTTTATTTTCTATTTCAAAATCACAAGAAAAAACACATGTTCTATATGGAGCTTTTGGGAGCATTTAACATTTAGGTTGTGTTTGGCGCGACACAGCTAGCTGATAAGCTAGCTTAATTTTCGAGCTTTTTTATGTTGTCGTGTTTGGTAAGCCAAAAAGTAACTTATAAGCTAGCTTTTTGAAAAGCTACTTAGATTAACTTTTTAGAAGCTTTTTTAAAATTTTCCAAATACACCCCTTAATTAATTATAGAAACACATATTCTTACATGTTTTTTTATGTAATTTTATATATGTCAGCTAGCTTTTCAGCTAGTTTTACCAAACGTTATTTTTTATCAGCTAGCTTTTTATTTAACAGCTAGCTTTTCAGCTAACAGCTAGCTTTTCAGCTAGTCCGCCAAACATAGCCTTAGTTTTTAGAAAAATGCTCGAAAAAAAAACAAAAAATATTGTTCGCAAATAAAAGTTTTTAACATATATTTTAAACAAAAAATTCATAATCTAAAAAGTACTTCAACATTTAACAAAAACCTCATATCTATTTTAACAAATTTACAAGATTACCCTACAAATATAAGTTGTATATTTACTTGATTAAAGAGTGTTCTTTTTATCTAATTTACATATACAAATAAATGTTATAACTTTCAGCTTTTCAGGTTCTAGCTACCAAGCACCAGACACCAGACACCAGGTCAGACACCAAGCTACCGGCTACCAACTACCGATCATTAGCTAGTGGCTACCGACTATCAGTTTCTAGCTTTCAACTAGTTTTGTCAAACACGTCTAAATACTTTTTCACCTAATTGATTTTCTATTTTTATTTAACTTGTTTATTTAAAGAAATTACACAACCAAACAAAAACACACTTACTTTGATTAATAATATCCACTTATTCAATTTTATATTTATCTATATAAACAAAAAAGAGTTTGTAGTGTAACTCAATCTTCTCATCATGATGAATGTCAATTGAGGGCAACCTTATCCACTAATTAATTGTTTACGATTGACATGATATGGTGGGTGTTTATTTATCAATATTATACCATTGAATAATAAGACTGATAATATGAAAATTGGATAAGGAAATGACTACATCTCTTTCGCATTTTAGTTTTAGATAATAAGAATAAGAAATTAATTATTGGATAAGGAAATGACTACATCTCTTTCGCATTTTAGTTTTAGATAATAAGAATAAGAAATTAATTATATAAGCAGTTGGTAAAACGGTGCTTTCATATACAATACTTAACACATTTTTTTATTATAACCAATGTAAAATTATTCTTTTCAAATGGATGTGATTTCATGCTTTGAAACGGCATGATGCTATGCATATGACATAATCTTGTTTCTTTCAATTATTTATTTATTTATTTTTTTAGCTATTTGTTAGAATATATAGTTTTCTTAACCACCCCAACTTGCTCTTAACTTTCATGTTTGAAGTCTTAGGTTCGATACACACTACACATCATAAGATTTCCCGAATCTATGTTACTATGGAAAAAACTTGTAAGCTGTAATTCAGGAGATGACAGTTACATGATTAATTAACTCATTCTAAATCATTTTCTACGTAACCAAAATGTACTACTTTACATAACAAATTAAAGACATCGATCATAGATCAGCTTATTTCAATCTCCTCTTCCTCTTCGATTGTTTCACCTTTGAACATTTTGACGCTAATTGCATTTAACATCACTCTTGAATACTGTCGAGATGCCATCTTCCAGTCCATCCCTGTCGTCATCATCGCTGCAAACTCCGGGTAACTGATCCTACCATCCTACAACACATTCAAATTGGAATCAATACATTTCCAGGTTACTTTGAGTATTGTACATAGAATATGTTGTTCTCTCAATCATTAAATTACCTTATCAAGGTCGGCATCATGTATGATATCATGGACAAGCTTTTCGTTGTATGAATTTTGGTGTTCTTCAAACAAAGACTCTCGTAACTCATCATACTCAATGTACCCATTGTTGTCCTTGTCAAAATGGTGGAAAGCTTGGCGTAGATGATCATCATTGCTGATCCGTTTCAAGTGAACTGCAACTATCATAAACTCCTCACAGTTCAGGACCCCATTTTCATCAAGATCGGCCTTCAATCAAGTATGCGGATTGTAAGCTATACGACTTTGGTGAATTAATTATATGAATCAAAAGTGGTACTTACAGCTTCCATTAGCATCTGAACATCAGGATCAGCAAGCGGTTGTTCTCCAATCGTACACAAACCATCTTTAAGCTCTTCGAAGGTGAGTGATCCATTCTTGTCCTTGTCCATATCATCAAACATTTGTTTTAATCCATGTACTTGTTCATCTGGCAAGTTTTCTGCTACCACCTGAGTTCAAACCCTAAAAAGGTCAGACACTTTGACTTTTTATGATAACAAGGATGTCATTTGTTATTCACTTATTTGCTATCAACATAGTCAATGTTTTGTATTGTATCCAAAATAACAACATATTTATAATTTTTCCATGATAGTACGTAGTTCAATACTAATAAGATGTACTTTATTTTGACCCATAAGAACAAACACACTTTATATTTATTTATTTATTTGTTGTGTTTTAACTATAATATAGCAATTAAGCAGCTTACAAGTCGCTACTATCATAAAAAAAAATATAAGTACGTTATTGTAAAGAATATAAATATTTTATTATTATGGATAAAACTAAAATACAACATTGATAGGAAAAGTAAATTAGGTTGCTATTTTTTTAAAATCTTCCAATGAAAAATAAGTAAAAGAACTTACCCTAATTACTTTCCTTTTGAATTTGTTCATCAAAGAGAATTGTTGAATTCTTGCTCGTACGTGTTCTCCCAAAGGAATGTTGGGAACCTTGTGGGCATTTTGAATCCATTTGTTTTCTATGATCACATAAGAAGGTCGTATTACTAGTTTCCGCAGTTGAATGTACAATATAATAAGCATGAAGTACATACCGAGGACCTCTTCCACAGTGAGCCGATCATATGGATTTTGGTCGAGCATTCCCCTTATGATGTTTATGGCATCTTCGGAGACCCTTGGCCAAGGGTCCCTTTCAAAGTTTATGTCACCCTTGATTATTGCTTGTGCAATTCCTTCTTCGGTCTCTGTAACAAGAAACTTTCTATATGTTCAATTTACAGATAACAATAATCTACCGAATAAGTTTATTTATTTCAATTACAAAACCTCAAATGATGCACACTCATATATGGAATCTAGTTTCTTCACACCGAATTTGGCGAGATATATAGGCTCTGAACATGTAAATGGTGGTCAAAACATAAATTTATAGGCTTTTAACATATAAATGGTGGTCAAAACATAAAGATCATTGTTTCATTTATTCTAAATCTTTTCACTAGAGCTGGAGAAAATCAATCCAATCCAAACCTAACCCAAAATTAGCAGGTTGGTTAAATTTTTCAACCCATTTAACTTAAATGAGTCAACCCGTCTAACCCATTTAATTAAATAGGTTGGGTTCGATAAAAAATATTAACTTGTTTTCAAACCGTCAACACATTTAACTTTTATATATATATATATATATATATATATATATATATATATATATATATATATATATATATATATATATATATATATAATCTTATATTAATTAAATATCATCATGTATTAATCAAAGTATTAATTTGTAAATTATAATGTTGCATTATTATTTTCTATGTTTAATAAAATTCACTCCTAATTTTCATCATTTTTTTAACGTCGATAATACTGATCACTCTCCAGAATCACTGTGAATATAAACATTTTTAATGTTATTTGAACAATTTATTTGTATTTATAAATTAAGATTGTGCTTTTTCATAATTATGAAGTTTTATTTATGTTTAATAATTTAAGTGGTATAATATTTAATTATATAATATATTCAATTGATTTTAAATGGGTTAACCCAAGTTTAACCCATTTATCTAATAGGTTGGATCAGAAACTAGATACACAGGATAACCTAGTGACAATCCATTTATTTAAAAGGTTGGGTTGGGTTGGAAATATCAACTCATTTAAATAAACAAATTGGGTTAGATTGAAATTTTCAACCCAATTATTAAATAGAATGAACCCGAACCCAACACAGGTCGACCTATTGCCACTTCTACACGAGTGTTCCCAACTAATTATTGTGTCCTAGTTTGTTCTTATGCTTCTATTATTCATCATATTCAATAACAAGTGGGTAACGCTAATCACTTTTTTCTTAACACATATAAAGGCTTTAATCGATTTCTCTTTTGCTAAACCCGCCTCCCTAAATGGAGTTTCCCCTTCTGCAACTAAATTTTCCCTCCAAAACTTACAAAACTTTAAAGTTACTTCCCTCGTAATCATGTAAAAGGTTGTAATTGAGTTCTATTATGGCTTCTATAAAGTATGATATTCCACCACCAATCGTGATAACATGTTTTATTTAGGTTAAGTGAAGATGAGAGCATTATTGACTCAAACCGATATAGATGGAAGAAAAATACATACATATTGTACTGAAAAAGTGAATAAGAAAAGACGCAAAGCCTTGACTAAGTGTAACTCCATCTTCATAACAATATCCTATAGGATTTTTTAAAGAAAAGAATGTTACAATTTGCATGAAGAAAGATCTTAGTAGTAAAAGGAATTTAAAGAAGAAGTTGTTTCCACATAAACTTTTAAGATGGAGGAAACTTGTTGAACCATCACTGAAATTCAAAGAGATTATGTCTAATTTGGTTACCATGGAAGATAAGTATAACAAAGAAGATTCAGGTTTGACTCTTTTATGCTCACTTCCAAGATAATATTCAAAATTTAAAGATACTATCCTTTACAATCATGATAAAGTTTATGAAGCCTTACACGCCAAGGAAAAGATGAAGGGGATGGTATCTTCTGATGGTCCCAACAATCTCTAAGCTGAGGGTTTATCTATTTGAGGAACTTCAAAGGAAAAAGGTTCCCCTAAACAAGAAATATGAATTGATTTCTAAGGGTAAAGGAAAGACTTGCAGATATTGAAAAAAAGACAAGCTTGAAATATGTGAATGCTACAAGCTTCATAATAAAGAAAGTATAAAAGACTTAAACAAATCACAAGGTAAAGAAGATGATAATACTACAAATTTTGCACGTAACAACAGTTTTGTAGGTTCGTGTGGTTGTTGTTTAGTGTGCAAAATGAACATGGAATTCATTCTCGATTCAAATTTCACTTATCATATGTGTCCTCACAAATATTGGCTCACCATATTTGAACTAATTCACAACTCTAGTTTAGTTCTTGTCTTCAATGATTCCCAATGCAAGATCGAAGATATCGACATTACCCAAATCAAGTTGTTCGATGACACTACTGAAACTTTATTTGATAGTAATTTCATTCCTAATATAAAGAGAAATCTCATCTCTTTAAGTGTCTATGACAATAAGGGTTACAAGTATGTGAAGATGATGTTTTAAATATAAAAAAAAAGTTCCCTAGTTGTGAAAAAAAATTATATGAGGAAGTCTAATATTATCTACTATGTAGGAGGTGCTATAATTATATGTTATATTGTTCTTCCATTCTTATGATTTTGATCTTATCTCCTCATACTATACTTGCAAAATCGATCAAATCAGGTGTGTGAATGAGCTTTAACTCATTTAGATGGTATAGTATCCTTGAAGTCTATAACAAATAAAACTTTAATTTATGCAAGAACTATAATTTTAGCAGCACCTATGGGACATTCTTGATTATTGACTATGCCAAAACAAATCGCATGAGGTGCTAGCTATATTATGACAATTATCAATTATTTTTCAAAGAGAATGTGTCCTTACATCTTGTAACGAAAATATGATACGTTCTCCATCTTTAATGATTGAAATAATATGATTAAAATGTAAACCGGGAATTAAAGAATCTTTATACTTATAATGGTATGGAGCTTTATTCAAAAGAGCTTGATTCATATTAAAAAACCAAAAACATCATCATACCCTACATTGTTCTTTATATTCATCAACAAGATGGTGTAGCCAAAGACATAAACATGAACATTATCTCAAAACCTATTGAATGTTATATAACTTAAATATATTTCATCGATTATGGGTTGAGGCACACTCTACAACTTGTTATCTCAATGACAGATCACCTTTTATACCCTTTAATAACGAATCTAATTAAAGTATGGTCCGGTTCACCTACATATTACTTGAAGTGGAGAATTTTTTACTACACGACCTATACTCATTTCGACAATGGGAAACTAAAACCAAGAGCCATAAAATGTATCTTCCTTGGTTATAAATTTGGTGTCAATGATTAGAGATTATTGGATCCTGAATCATGGAAGGTTGTGATCATCAATAACATTGTCAACAAATCATGTTTTTTTATGATCCTAACCCGATCAATTTAAGGATAGAAATCCCTTCTCAAACCTGGAGATTTAGAACATGGCTCTTGTATTAAGTTGGAGCACACTATTAATTAAGTTAAAGGTAATACTAAAGGTTAGAACAACATTCCAACTACAAAAAACATACCATTATAGACTTCTCAGGATTCCTAGGCACACCCGATTGCAATTGATAGACCTACAAGGAATATCATACCTCCCAAAACGTTTATTGATACAATAAGTATTTTTTTTTATTATGCCTTTTAGGTAGTTGACAAAATAAAAAAACAATATTGAGTCATCATCCTACTTTGAGGCTATTACTTATGATAATTCTAATAGATTAATGAAAGTTATACATGAAGAAATTGAGACATTAGAAAAATATCAAACATGGGATCTTGTAAAAATTTATAACTAAAAGAACCAACTTTGTTGTAAATGGGTATTTAAGAAGAAGGAATGTATTGAACCATTAGATTATGCCATATTTAAATCCTTACAAGTTGAAAAAGGTTATCACCAAATTCATGGGATCAAATTCAATGAAGTATTTTACCTATTTGATAGCATAACCCAAGCTATGCATTACTCATCATAGTTGCTATGTAAGATATAGAGATTTAACAACTTGATGTTAAGACTGTTTTCTTGCATGGGTATACCTGAAGGGTTTATTGTTCCTAAAAAAGAGAATATCTTTTGCATATTAAATAACTCCATTTATGGTCTAAAGCAATTTTCCCAACAGTGATACAAGAAGTTTGACAACTTCATGCTATTATAACATTTTAGATGATCTCAATATGATAGTTTTGAGTAACATAAAAATGATAATGACATGGTTGTTTACATACTTCTCTATGTTGATGATATGTCGATTTTTTAAGAAGAGGAAAATTTTGAAAAACTTAACGGATGGGTGGGTAGTGAATGTGACATGAAAGGTATGGGTGATGCAAATAAGACTATTAGAATGGAAATTAACATGGACATACTAATTAGAAAAAAATATACACGCTTAGAGAGAGAGAAAGAGAGAGAGAGAGAGAGAGAGAGAGAGAGTGTGTGTGTGTGTATGAAAAAATATTATATTGATTAAGTATGAAAATTTTCAAATAAGTTAGAAACCACTAGTTGTCTATTTTCGGATATCATCAAAAGTTTCCCCTCAAACAATAAAAAATAAGTTATTTGTCCATGACACACTATTCCATTACTATTGGCTTATTTATGTAGCTCATGGTTTGCTCTTGTCTCGACTTAAATCATGTCATGAGTATTGTTAGCTTATTTATTAAAAGATCAATGGGTTTATAGATATCATCATGGTACTTTTGCAGCTTGTTTAGAGTTTAGAAAACCGATAACAAGGTTAACTATATAGGTCGAATTTCATTATATAAATGATTTAGAATGGAGAAGATTCCCCATGAGTTATCTATTCACTATTGATGATTGTGTTGTAAGTTAAAAGGCTACACTGCAATCTATTATGGATTTGTCAAAAACTTTATCAAATTATATGGCTATTATTGAATGATATGAATAAGCTACCTAGTTAAGAGATTTAATACAAGGTTCTTTGTTGTGACTTATCTTGCATTGTGCGAAAGTGAAAGTATTATATTCCGTATAAAGGATTCCATGTTCCATGAGAAAGCATGAAGCATACTGAGATTAGGCATCATTATATTAGAGAATGCCCAAGGCAATACCAAGTCAAGTAAGATCAACTCTAGTGACATCCTCACTGATATGATGACAAATCCAGTTTTGCTATCCCGAATTGAAATTTTCTTGAGCTTTGTTGATAGTCATGTTAAGTCCTTAGTTCTTTTTCTACTACTTGCATAATTCAATTTTATGAAATTTTAGAGTTTCTCTACTAGATATGGACTTCTTATTAAGGTAAAGTTTGTTCCATACTGATTTAAATTCCTATACATGGCTATTTGGTTATGTGGTTTCCAAGTTTACTAGTTTTTAGATAGGTTTTCTTTTAGTTAGGTGTTTAGATGTTATTATAATCCTTTTTAGGAGGCCTATTAGCATGTCATATGGACTACTGTTTCAGTTTTTCTAAACATCCTAACATGTACCATCGAATTTTGCAACAATGCAATCCCTTGTATCTTTATTGATTCTTTATAATTCAAAATTATAATGTCATGTGGATTTTCATACACTGATTTCCACCTTATATTTGTTTTATGGTTTATTATTTATTGCTTATGTTCTTCATCATATTCTATAACATAAGGTACTAGGGTGGTGAACAAATGAAGTAGTTGTTTCAAAATTAAATTCAATATATAAACGTACACAATATAGCTAACAATTACAAATAATTTTTATACTAACAATAATGAACTTTAATCCAAATCTGACGTTGATGTAATTAGACAAACGTACATCCTATAATAGAAGAAAGGAATATAGATTTTCATAATTTCTCAAAAGTGGTTATAGGATAATTCCAAGCGAGAACTATAACACTTATTAGTGAAGACGTCCTAGTGTAATATTTGTTAAGACAAGTTTTCGGTCTAAATATAAGCATCGACTTCCTTATAATAAGGAACTTGTGATATAATGTTCTTGTGTTGGTCATAACACTGATAAGTGAAGGCATCTAGATGTGTTGATTTTTTAGTGATTTTAGTGTTACATGGTCCTTTAGTGCATTTATAATTTATACAAGTGCTAACGAGTATTTAAACAATGATCTAAAACAAGTTAAATGGTGTGGAGTGCACACTTATATAACCTAATGTTGATCCTGAACACAACAAATGTTGGGATTCAAGGGGGTACGTCCTTTTGCAACATTCTAAGGCAGCGCCCCTATGGTTTGGGCAAGAGATATGAGTTGTAAGGCGGTACAATTGGATCCCCATATTACCTTTGTCAACCAAACTGCCTCAAATAACTCAAGTTGTCATAAGCAACCCAACTATATGATTAATTTTTCCCGAACATCGTGCCTAACAGTTTTTCAGATCAATACAAATAGATGTTGTAAATCCTTATTTTATAGTCCTTAATATAATGAGTATATATAGCAAAATATAGATATTTCTCTTGTATGTTTGAATCTAAAAGTGTAATTAGTAGATTCGCTCCTACTGAATTATGTGATACCTTGATATAAGGTAGAAATATATGTTAAGGAAAGTGAACTACAAGTAATCCGTCAAATATCAATGAACCATACTCGATTAGCAAAACCAGATCTATTTTCTTTCCCATTTTTTGATAACATTTACACTTCTACCATAAATCTAATATAAGGATCTAGAAACTTTATATCGGTTTTATATAGTTAGTTGTCTACTATCTAAACATGTATATAGGTTTGGAAAACTAGCAAGTTTATATCAATTTTCAGTTAGTGAATTTAAATATTAGCATTTAATTGAAAGGCCTAATAAGCATTAATAGTTTACCACATCACTTTGTCCCGATCAAGTAACAATCTATTTTGTTGTTTTCATAGTCTAAATGTAACTTTTTTGCATAGTTCATTGACATTTGTAACATCTTTGGGACCAAAATTCGTTCTAGCAGTTAAGGTGATGTTAGATTGGTGCCCTTTAATCAAATGTTGAGGGTACAAGTCTAGCTTCAAACAAAATGTAGAGTTAGCCATTCAAAAAAAAAAAAAAATTTGCAATCATATGGCATGCGTACCTGCCCAGAATGGGGGAACTCCACAAAGCAAGATGTACAGAATGACACCGGCGCTCCATACGTCGATTTCTTCCCCATAATTTCGTTTGAGTACTTCCGGCGCCATATAATATGGGCTTCCGACGACTTCTCTAAACCTCTGGCCTACAACAAATCAGTATAAGTAAGCAATAATAACGAAATATATAAACCATTAACCATTGATACATATCAAGTCAAGGGCATACCATGCTCGAAGGATACAGAGAGACCAAAGTCGATTGCTTTTAGAGATGCATTTTCTCCTTTGTGAGAGTACAAGAAATTTTCGGGTTTCAAATCACGATGCATTACTCCATGTGTGTGACACACCTACACAAATATGTTTAATAATCATAAAATATTAACTGAAAATCAATATATATATATATATATATATATAATTAACAATGAACGTCAATACGATAACATATCTATGTAAATATAAAATTACTTGTACATAGAATTTTGTCATACATTAAATTATAGAAGAACATGTAAGAAAGAATGCCTAAACAGGTTGGAATTTTCTTTCTTGAGGCACTCGTACAAAATTCAAGCTAGATTTGTTATATTAGGTTCTTAAATAAAGCCCTAACAAAATGAAACATGTATTCTTGCAGAATACATCAAGACTTCAAGATATTTGTAGTTCTTTCTTATAGCAAAAAACCTAACCTAAAAAAGTTGACATATATATGTTGACAAATAACTCAAGATGAGAAATTCTATACCTAAGATTAGGGTTTTCGTTATAAGTAGTAGTGCCCATTCAAGATTTCTGCATGCATAACGTTCTTAAAGAAAACTCTTAATTAAACATGTTTAAACTTTTTATTGGCAATCCTCAAGAAATCAAGATATATCGGGGGGTTAAAACCTCGAGTTCATTCAAACCACAAAAAGATATCGCCACCATCAAATATACCCTAATTTTTCTGACCAAATCAAAAACTATCATCATTTTTTGATCCTCAATATTAGTTTAACAACATGCCAAAAACCCGAGGATTTCATTCTTTTACATTGCATAAAGATGACGCATTGTTTAAAAATGCAAAATATTCATATCGAGAATGATGTTAATAACCTGAACAACTTCAAGAATGGTCTTAATTACAACAGCAGCGGCTCGTTCCGTGTAATGACCTTTAGTAACAATACGATCAAATAGTTCACCACCTTCACAGAGCTCCATGAGTAAATATATTGCATCTTTATCTTCATAAACATCTTTGTAGCTAACAATGTTAGGGTGCACAGGCATATGCCTCATGATCGTCACCTCTCTCCTCACATCCTCCACGTCAATCTCTGCGATCAGCCTGCTTTTGGACATCTTTTTGCATGCCACTTTCTCTCCTGTTTCGATATTTTGACATTGGTATGTCACCCCAAACTCACCCCTCCCGAGCTCTTTCCCAAACTTGTAATGCTTGAAAATGTCACCCCCAGCAGAGTCTTTGAGGACGCGAGCCGGGCGTACGAATTTTGGGGTTTTGGTCTCTTGTCGTGTGATTGGTTGGACAATGCTTGATTTCCTTAAGTAGCTTGTATTGGCAACAGATATGCAACCCCCCATGGATGATCGTTTTTATGTTGCATTTACGGTTTGAATGATGAATGGGGGGTGCAAGTAAGAACTTGCAAAGATTGGAGATTTTGAAAAGATATTACAAATTACAATGGAGGGGTGAAAACCCTAATTTTGTGGTGAAATTTTGGATTTGATGGTGGTTCAAATGTTGGTTCTTTTTGTGGTTCTTTTGCATCAACAAGTCTCAAGTTACGTAATTTCTTGCGGTTCAAAAAAAAGGAGTAGTTTCGTGATTTAATTTTTCTTCTTAATGTGGGATGAAATGAAATGTATTTATAAGATCTGCAAATGTGGGATGAAATGAAATGTAACTATTTTCTTTAAGTTTTTTTGAAAAAAAAAAAAAAAAAAAAAAAAAAAAAAAAAAAAAGAAGAAGAATTCCAATCACCCTAGTTCAAGTAAACCGTAAAATGGATGAAGACCATGCAAAACAATGCCCTTTTGCCATTTCGCAAAGGGGCTATTAAATGGTCTAAACAATGCCCTTAAAAACTTATTTTGTACACAACAAGAAAAGTAAAACTACAAAAATCACCTAGTAAAATATATTATGGAAAATCATGCCCTAAATTAGTGACGAGATTGCGACTGAATAGGGACAGAATACAGAGGGGCGAGAAGCCGTCGGAAATCCATCGATAAATACCGACGAAATAGCTACGAAACAAAGAAAAATATTATTTTATATATTTTCCGTCGCAAATCTATCGCTAAAAGTTAGAACTTGAAAAATGAAAAAAATTGGGGGCGGGTTTCAAACTTCGGTCTTCCATGTAACATATTAAACCCTTTACGATGTTTAATATTTCTTATACAATATGGATTTCCTTTTCTTTATTATTATCATTATTATTATTATTATTATTATTATTATTATTATATATATATATATATATATATATATATATATATATATATATATATATGATATAGATCCGGTAAGAAATTTTTTTTGGTAGGAAGGTAAGAAGTTTTTTTTCTACATATTTTTTTGACGAACAAAAAAAATGAATCACTGGATGATTCATTTGTAAGATGATTCACAAGAAAAAATTCTCAAAAAAAACATCTATATGATTCATATTTAAATAAATTAAGAAAAAATCCACTTTTATGATAATTTTAGTGAATAACAACAAAATCATTATATAAATGAATCATCGAGATGTTTTTTTGAGAATTTTTTTGTGAATTATCTTTCAAATAAATCATCTAATGATTCATTTTGTTTGTTCGCGAAAAAAATATGTAGAAAAAAAACTTCTTACCTTCCTACCAAAAATTTCCTTCTTATTTGATCTTAACTCTCTCTCTCTCTCTCTATATATATATATATATATATATATATATATATACACACACACACACACACACTAGTCGTTTACCCGCGCCAAGCGACGGGTGTGACAATGGTGGTTGAATGCTGAAAGATGAATTAAACCCTAGAAATGGAAACATCAGCGATATATATCCAAGATTTGTGAACAGAAATTATGAGATTTGGGGAAATATGGAGATAAGAAATAAACCGGGTCAAAATAGCCTAAGAATAGAGAATAAGGAATTTGACATTTTCAACTTTTGACCATATATACTCTACTCTTTTCGTAATGCACAAATTGATTGTACAAATGCATTGTATGTTTGTACGACTTAAAATTCAGCATTTGATCAAAAATGATTTATAAGGTAATTAAGATTAAAATTGGCCAGTTTTTAGGAATAGTAAAATGTGAGTTGTTTTAGCAAAAATCGTCCTTGGTTTATACTGGTGTTTCATCTTTTGGCTTAGTTTGTCTTCTGGGCAGTATCTGAACTTTTCTATAATGTTTCTGTACACATGTTTCTCAATAAATTTGTTTAGTGTTTTAATAGCTAATTACAGTTGGATTGCTGTAATTCGGTCATCACAGACTCACTTACTTCCTTCCTCTTATCTCTTATCTCCACCCGATTTCTTCACTTCTACATCTTATGAAGAGTGTCTCCTCTCACCTACCTCCCCTCTCCCCTTCCGTTGAACATGGTGGAGTCGAATTTCACCGCCTTTGATCACGTCGCTGCCACCGTGAAGCAAACTCGAGACAAGTAATCACACATATGGGTCATTTTACGGCTGATTAGGGTTTTTGTTTGACTTCGAGTCGTAAACGAAGATTTCTATTTTGATTACATAACTAACTTCACATCCCTTTTATAGCGAGAGTAGACAAAATGTACGTAGAAATCTTGGTGTATGTCAACTTCGATTAGTTCCGGAATAAGGACGGTTATGGTGACGTTACTGATTCTTATTCTTCGTATGTTCCTTTTTATGTTATTTCTTTGCATATTAATTTAATCTAATCCCCCATTCTCTAAAATCTCGTATTTGGTTCTGAATTGATACTTACAATTTTTCGTATCCTACAGTACGTTGGCAGGTCTGTTTTCGGAGCAGGTGAGCGTTCCCTGTGAGTCATACCCAATCAGGGCCTTTCCACCAGTATAGATTCTCCATATATTCTACAACAACATCAACAATTTGTAATCGCCAGTTTCAAGGTTGGACCTTAAGGTAAACTAGATGAAGTGTTGGATCCATGATTTTGTTAAGTAAGCAACCAACAATAATCAGATTGTAGCTTATGTTTAAAGGCTCTTAATATCTAATCATTGATATCTTTTTTCTAATTTCAGATTTTGGAATGTAATTCTTTTTTGATTTCTACTTCGCAGTTGTGTAAAGGGATGAGAAATCTAACATTAAGTTGTCCGATTATAGTCTAGCTAGAGAAGGTCTACAAGGGGATCAACATCATGTATCTATAATGGTAATTCATTTGATTTAAGCTACGTAGAATAGGTCTTTGGACTATTAGCCCTGTTATTAAATATCTGTAAACTCTTTGATGTGTTAGAAAAACTTCCGATTTACACAACAACTGTTTGTTAATATGTCTCAGTGAACATTAGTTACTTGGTTTACACAATCTTCTTCGTTCACAATTTTCTAAAAAAAATCTTGTTTCTTTAACTTGAAGCAAGGCAATGGACTGGTCGTTCTCCCACCCACGGTGTATTGTCACCGGTTGTAGAGAGCTTAAGAAAGAGCTTTTTGGAACAACCGAGAACGTACGTCCCATATTTCATCTAAATTCAATAATGTTTATGTTGTATACTGGAAATTTCTTTGAATTGGAATAAATTGCTATAACTTGATAGATTTTCTCAATAACAATGGTATAACATGAAGAATTTCACCCATATGTTTTCCCGGGTACCCATTCTTTATTAAATCTCTTCCTTGGATTACTTTTAAACACAGGGATTAACCTGTTTATCTATAGAGGAATTTTTTTCCCTGTTATTTGTCATTCAGTCGATGAGAATTACAGTCCCTCAATGCAACTGCTCTAAATATCAAATGCATTGAATTTTTGCAAGATCAAAAAGTAAACCTCGAGAGTGAAGTTGAGAGATTATAATCAAAATACACAAAAACAAGAGGAGCATTTGTACGTTCTTTTACTATTTTACCTTTCTCATTTCCAAGAAATAGCAACACACTTTCATTTATTTGTTTATTATAGCATCTTACTCTCATTTGTCTCTGTTGCAACATTGAACTTTTACTTTTTTTTATTGACACATTGAATTTCGTAAAATCTAGGACTAAAATGATACTAGTATAGTTCTTTTTTTCGGTTAACTTAAGGAACCAAATTTGGTATAACACACATACCAAATCTAAACGAAAGTATTAATATTAGACTAACAGTGCAAATAAAAAAGTCTGACTTAAATTGCACCTTTTGAAATACAGCAAGAAGAAATTTTGTTACCCATTATCATGTTGGAGTAAAAGTTGGGTCCTCATACTTGACAATATCATTTGTCAATGCCACTAAAATTGTTGTTATTGGTTGGTTTAGTGTAATATATAATTTTTGGAACTACAGAAAAAAAAAATGGAAGTATATTATAATAGAAAAAAATATATTAACGAAAGCACATTGCTATTTATTACATTCTAAAGTTTAGTTATTTAATTATGCAGGGACAAGGAAAACAGCTGAAGTCACCAAGAGATTTTACTTTTGAGCACTTTAATTCGAAAAATGCAAAAAACGGATGCATACTTTTGAAAATATTTTATTGTTTACAGAAATTGCCACTTATATATGGTAAGACTTCATATTATCTATATACATATTTATTTATAAATAGAAATGGACTAAACTCATTATTCAAATATGAACTCTTTATTGTAGGAAACTAAATACAAGTAACATTAAGTACACATACGACGTTAAACATAGTTGTTGAAAGCTTATGAAGTTTTCATTTCTTTCCATTTACAACACTTTACTTTCACTGTTTTTTCTTCATAATACTTGTACTTTAAAGTAACATGTTATAACAAATAAAGTAACGAAAGTAAATTACTATTTCTTACAGGCGACATCAACTATTACTAAATCTGACGACTTGGATTAGTTACTTTATTGTTTATGTACTAGTTTATATAATATCATAAATTTTCATACAAAACCGTAATATATTTAAGAGTAGCCAAGTTTCAATTCGCTTTTGTTTAATTTTTTATAACGACTTAGCATTTTTTTTAAATATGGCATGGAGGATTCAAAAAGAAACTTGTGTCGGATCAAACTGTCAAAGCATATCATAAACAACCAAAATAATTTATCAATAATCTCTTATTTTCTATAAGTTAACAATACATACCTCGCAAAGTGGGGTTCCTCACCTAGTTTCCATTGTTATTGTTATTTTTATTATTTATATTATTATTATTTTTTATTTATTATTATTGTTATTTACATTATTATTAGTATTATTATTATTTCCATTATTATTATTATTATTATTATTATTATTATTATTATTATTATTAAAGGGAACATAGTTTTTCATAGGTTTGTATATGTCTAAGAGATGTCATCATTGCATATGCAATCATAGGCAAAAGCCGTATAATGATGCGAACTATATCATGAAAGAAGTACATGTATAAATATATACACCACGAACGTTCCAAGTTCTACCAAATAACCTTTTTAAATGAAGAACCATTTTCCTACACCCGAAATTTATGCATAAAACATGGGGTCGCAGACGAAAATAGAGATTTCTCCCTTTTTCTTCTATACGAGCATTAATTACATAAACATACACATACACACACACACACACACACACATATATATATATATATATATATAATAATAATAATAATAATAACGTATGTCTATATGTGTATTTATGTGTGTATATATATTTTTGTATGTGTGAACTTATTTGTATGCATGTGTATATATGTATATATATATATATATATGTTTGTGTATGTGTGTCTATAGGTATGTGTAAATGTATATGTATATATGAATGTATGTGTGTATGTCTATGTGTATATGTATGTCTATCTAAATATACGTATATATGTGTATGTGAATGTGTGTGTACGTGTGAATATGTGTGTATGTGTATGTGTATATGTATGAATGTACGTGTATGTATGTATATATATGTATATATACTAATGGGTATATGTGAATATATATGTATTGTGTATATATGAATGTATGTGTATGTGTGTATATGTGTGAATGTATGTGTATGTGTAAGTATGTGTGTATATGTAAATGTATGTGTATGTTTGTATGTGTGAATGTATATGTATGTGTGTGTGTGTATATATATATATGTATATGTCTATGGGTATGTGTGAATGTATGTGTATATGTGAATGTATGTGTATCGTGTATATATGAATATATGTGTATGTATGTATGTATATATGTGTGTGTGTGTATACATGTGTATGTGAAGGTGTGTGCATGTGTGAATATATGTGTATATAAATGTATGTGTATCTATGTATGTATGTGTGTGTATATGTGAATGTATGTGTATGTGTGTATCTATGAATGTATGTGTATGTATGTATGTATACATACGTATATGTGTCTAAGGTTATATATGAATGCATGTATATATATGTATATGTATCTATGGGTGTGTGTGTGTATGTGTGAATACATATGTATATGTGTCTATACACACTTAATCATGTGATTTATGTATATTGTGGACTATTTTCTCTTATATATATCGAGGTTCTAAGTCTTGTCTTTAGATACTTATAATTTTCTGAGCCCTTTAACAACTGGCGTCCAGTGACAATTATCGTAATTGTCACATATTAAAGGAATTTTCTAAGGATTGGTCTTGGTTTGGTGTTAGGTGGTTTATGTTGGTTGGTTCGTTTGTGATGTCTGTTGTTGAGATTTTGTTGCTAGACTCAGGTGAGTTTTCTCACTATACTATGTGTGACATTATATGTCCAATTATGGTAAGATGCCTATACGATTATGTGATAGACTATGCTAGTTTTGTGTTTATATATTTGACAAGTTTGCTTGGTTGAGGTTTATGTTAATATTGCTAGATTGTTAAGTAAATAACATAGGGGTTGTGCATAGCAAAAAGTTTGATAACCTTTGAACTCTTGATCTAACTTTATTGCATGGTCCTTGTCTAGTTAAGTGTTCTCAGGTTGGAACATATGTTTGATTGGCTGTCTTATTATCGGCCACGTATAACTATGTATTCACATAGAAAATTGGTGATAGGATGCGAGTCAACTGTCGATTATGTTTGAGGGGTTGATGACGGAACAACAATAGACTGCAAGTCTAGATACCCTGAGTTGTTGATGGAACGAAGATAGGTTGCAAGAAAACTACTGTTAGGGGAATAACAATAGGTTGTGAGCCATTTGTTTGTATGCATTATATGTATTGTAGAATATGTGGTATCTTGGGAAACCCACTAACATTTATACTTACATTGTTAAGTTAACAGTTTTTTAAGTTGTATGGATATAAGAGGGAAGGGTGCGGCATGACTATCCATTGGTATCAATGTTATATTGGTATCAATATAACATTGGTATCAATGTTATATTGTCGTTTTGACTAGATAGTAGGTTATTGTTGAGAATAAAACTTGAATGATCTATTAGATTCAAACAAGTAAAAGAATCAAGAACACAAAATGAAGATCAAATGTGTCGTACAATTAGTAATCAAAGCCATAGAAGAGCTCGATAAAGAACTGCTACTGTAAAGGTTGTGTAGGGTTTACAAGATTGACAAAACGACGATTACAAGACACGGTGCATGCATGCACATTAAATAGTAAAAACCTAATGATAATTAACGGGTGGACAAGCCCAACCTGGTGTACAAATGAACTAAAAGATATAAACTCAATGATGCAACATATATGACCCAACAATCTCCCCCTTTGCGTTAATTAAAGCAGGAGACATTCATTGTGGAGTTCCCTTCTGAACTTCAAAGCTTCGGAATGATGCTCAGTAGGGCCTTACGAACCTAGATATACCAAAGGATCATATCGGAGAAACACTCCTTATCCCTTTACGATTCCCTTTGCATTTATCCATAAACTCCAAATTCCAAAATGTACTGCAGGCAATAAGTGGTGTAAAGATGCTTATTTGAAAAATAGAAAAAAAACTTTGTGGAAGTCAGCATCTGTTTGCTCTTTCATTTGAAAAGCCATGAACCAACCATCCTTTCGTATTTTCCACGGTTTCATTTTGTCAAAATCTTCTGGAGCTTCCTTGGGGAGCACAGATGGCCTCTTTCGCAGAACGGTTGCGATTTCAACATCCAATTTTTCAATCTCTTGAATGTATGAGATTAACATTCATTTGAGATGAGAAACAACAGGTTCATACTTCTGTTCATCCTTGAGCAACACGTTGAATAGAAAAATCCAATCGTACGGGTTCAAGCAAGGTAGATCAGCAAGTATAAATTCGCATACCTGACTCATAGAACCTCTAGCAACCTTAAAACGAGCATTTGGGAAACTATCAGTTTCAGTCGGACCTAAAACCTTCACAATAGTTATCTTTTTCACACTCCATGTTTCATATTGAGGCTTCATGTACTTTAAGTAGAAGGGGAAGAGAAAATAGTTGTGACAATCGTCAGTCTAGAGTCAAGTCAAGTCATCAAGTCAAACCGTTCAACTCGATTAAACCTTGTGTATTAGGGTTATTGTTATGTACATACTGTATAACTTGTTATATTAATGGGAAAACATCACTTGGGAAAAGCTCTTGTGTTAAAATTTCCTGAGCCTTAGTGCTAATCAATGAATTAAACTGATAAAACCATCTTACATACTCATCGGGAGTGTGTAGGATCCTTAATCATGACTTAACGGGGCTCAAGAACCTTGCGTTGTGAAGCCAAACACTCACAATTGTCACATAAGGAACCTCTCTCAATCGTTTTCACTCTATCTCTCTCTATGTCAAATCTCTCCCAAATCTCTCCAAGTATGTGAAATCTCTCTCAAATATCTCTTTGTATGAGGAATCTCTCCAAGAATGTCAAATCTCTCCCAAATCTCTCCACGTATGTGAAATCTCTCTCAGATATCTATTTGTATGAGGAATCTCTCCAAGAATGTCAATCTCTCCCAAATCTCTCCAAGCATGTGAAATCTCTCCCAAATCTCTCTCAAAAGTTCCTTGGACTTTTTATAGTCTTTCGGGCCATCCCGACCCTTAACCGTGTCAAAAACGGCTTAAAACGAGGTAAAAACGAGAAAAATGGACCTTAGGAACCGAAACCTCCTTATAAGAGCCGAAGCCTCTTAGGACCCGAAGATCCTCTCAGAATCGAACCCGAGCCCAGGAGGAACCGAACCCGAAGGCTACTGTTCATTCGGCTCATTTCGGGTCTGACCATCTTCGCCTCTTATCTCCGGACCGAGCCTTCCCTTCGCTTCCTCGCCTCCTCTCGCTTCCTCGCCTCCCTTCGTTTCCGGCTCAGCATCAGCAAGGACCGAACCTCGGCCTAGGACCGAGAGGTCTCGCTGGGAATGCTTTTCTTCCCGGTTTTCGCGTAGTTTTGCGTTTAAGGCCCGTTTTTAATTATTTTAACGCGGGATTTTCATCCAAAATTATATTTTAACATATGAACCCTAAATATTCACAATTTAATCATATTTTCATGAAAATCTTTATTTAAATAATAAAAGTTAGTGGGTAAAGTACAAAGAGGTGGAGTGTTGACTTTGCTTTACCTTATGACACAAGCAACCACTCCCACATCCACTCTATGACCAGCCACACCTCCCCACCTTACCTAGGTCACTTCAATGTCCCTTACACTCAATTTCCGCTCATTCCCACATTTTTAGAGCTGGAACAAACATCCTCTCTCCTCATTTCTCTCATTTGCTCTCCTTTCACTAAGTATCAAACACCACTTTTCTCTCAAACTTTTTCTCCACCAAATTCGAGATTCAAGGCTGATTTTCAAGTGTTCTTCCACTCTTAGTAAGTATAATTCATCCTCCTTATGATTATTTCACTTCATTCTACTCAAATCATTGATTGCTTACACAAACTCCATAACTATGATGTTAGATTCTCGAAAATTTTCAAGGCATCTCCAAGTGTTCTTTAGTTAAACACTTCCATTCTTCAACAATCATCTACTGAAATCACTTAAGGTGAGTTCATACCCCTACATTATCATGTTTTCTCAAGTTTTTAAGGGGGGGAATACAAGTTAAAACACCAAGAACATAACTAAATTTTTCTAACAGCCTTCATCAGAAAATTTCAACTCCATTCACGGACTGTTTTGGGCATCTTAAACATTTTTGTTTTCAAAACTGTACAAGGTGCAAATAGTTCAAGTTCTTAGATTTAAAATGACTACTTGCACATCTCCATACGATTTTTCTACAATTTATGGTGATTTTTACAAAACTGACTATCATTTCAAACAACAATCCGGACCAGTCTGTGATTCTGGAATTTTTCACCCAAGTTGGAGGTCATTAAAAATCATGATAAAAATTATGATTAAACTAGACACATTTTTTGAACTCTCAGAATTTACGGATCTAGTTTTTGACTTCGTATGATTTTTCTATGAGTTTTCCAAAACAGTGGAGAACGGCTAAAGTTAGCCAACAGCATGTAAATATCATAACACTTTGTATTATGTTGAGCAAAGTGTATAATCATAAGTTCTAATTATTGAATGTGTTTCCTTGTTAGTTTATCATCATGAACTGAAACTAAGTCATTCATAATAAATATTATTCATTCATTTTAGAACACATATATTAAACTATAAAAAGTATAGTTTAATGAATTCATAACACTAATACATTTCCATAACACACTCGTACTAAAAGGGTACATTCATACAGAAAAGATTTACACTCACACACCTTATACATAAACTTGTTACCCTAAATTGTGAGACAATCTCTCTTTCCGTACGTCCGAGTGCGGAATATAATTCCTGGTAGTTATAATCAGTCTCCTGGAGGGAGAACGTGATACTTGTATATAGATCTATATTGGGTTTGACACCCCACACCTTGCTACTAGCTACAGTGGGACATGCAGTTCTACGGGTGACAAATGTCATTTCATTTTCGCGACGCCTGAGAAACGTCGTGGCAGGTTCACATAGTCATAGTATGATTATAGCGACTCACATAGGGAGATAACAATTCATAAAGTTTACGGGATTTCATAAAACCTAAGTAGGTTTTAGGTTGATTTAAATTCACTTTTTATATCAATTCAAACTCATGACATTTCTACTAAGTAATAATGATTTCTTATACATTTTGGTCTTTGGTTATAAGGCTACATTATACGGATTTCAAGGAAAATATCGGATTTTTCTGAAACAAACGCGACATTTACATGAGAAAGACGTCTATTAAGTTTTATAGCAAAAACTTATGAACTCACCAAGCTTTGTGTTGACACTTTTCAAACAACTTGTATTCTTAGGAAATCACTAAACAGGTAATCAAGTGCTTTTGAGGATGGGACGTTAAGGCGTCAAACTTTTCATATTTTGTCAACATATTGTAATTAATTTTGAAACATGTAATTCATACAAGTGATGTAACTTTTTCAATTATATATATATATATATATATGTTGGTTGTGTTTGCTTAAATTTCTATTGAAATTGTGGTTATGATACTATACATGAAGTCCTCCACCCCCGGACGTTTCCGCCATCCTTGGTTTGGGGGTGTGACAGATTGGTATCAGAACACGGTTTATAGTGAATTAAGTATGTTAAACCACATAAGATATACAAACTATAAACACATTTGGGACTAAAAGTCTCTGATTCTTAAAACGCTTTAACGAGTTGTACTTTTAGAAAACAAATAGTTTCTTGTTTTAAGGTATACTTACATGCATTATATACTCGCGTAGTGTCATCACTAAGGAGAACATAAATTGAAAGAGGAGGAGTTGAACATTACTAGTACGCCTTAGCATGTGTAATCAGCTCTGGGGAGGATATAGCCTGATCAACTATATCGGCCCGAGAAGTAACTTACGCACACTGGGGAAAATTCGTAATGGGCGACAAATCTAATAACCTAACTACACTCTACAAAGAACACGCTAATAACCAAATATAAACATTTAAAAATACTATAGGAGTATTTGTACTTTTCTATAGCGCCATGTTATTATTTTCCGATATGTGCTTCTTAACCCCCCCCCCCCGGTTTCTCGTGCAGACGACATGGCAGGATTTCACATACCCGGGGACCCATACTTTCCCAATCAGGGAAACGCGGGGTGGATCGATGATGAGCCCGAGCAACAAATCGAAGAGGATCCCGAAGAGGATCCCGAGGAGGATCCCGAAGAAGAACTCGAGGAGGAAGACGAACAAGAAGAAGAGGAGGAAGACGAAGAACAAGAAGAAGAGGAGGAAGACGAAGAAGAAGAAGAGGAAGACGATGATATAGTCATGGTTGGGAACGAAATGGAGGAACGACTGGAGGTATTCAACCCTGCTTACATCGCGAGGGTACCTGCACACCGTTTTGGATACAACGGACCTGAACCCCCTTGGGTAACGACGATCGAAAGGTTGAGCCGACAACAACGCCAGCGGTCACCATATGGCGACCAACAAGGTTATTATGACCTCATCCATGGTGGACCGGCTGACAGAGCCCTCCCCGTCACGATACAGCGAATAACAAGTATGGATGATCGTGGTAGGACGACGACCAATCAGGTCTGGGAACTAAGCGCCATCGTACAGTCTACCACTGATCGTACCAAAGACCTGGAACAAGACTCCCACCACAGAGACCAAGTCATTCAAGACCTTCTCGCTGCTCGAGCAGAAACAAGAGAGTATCTGGAAAGATACATGGCACTCGAAGAGAGAATGGTTGCAGCCGAACAGAGATTGGCAGAACTACAGGGTGCATCGACATCATCGCAGGCTCCGTCAATGAAGGGTCGTCGTGATTAGAATTCGTTACTATTCTCACGTCTTGGTAGTAAAAATTTATGAGTACGCGTTGGTGCTACTATCTGTATGTAGGTTAACCATGCGACTAAGTGATTACACTATTCAAAGGGCTTTTGAAATGTCAAAGCTATCTTTTGTAACGATGTAATGTAGACCCTTATGTGGTCAAAATTTTCCCCTCTAAACATTATGTACTAAAAGTTTATCAATGAAATTTGGCATGCGTCATCACGTTGGTGCAATGGTTCGAAAGGACCAAGGCAGTTTTCGAAATCTGTGCTTGTCCCGAAGCGAGCAAGGTCAAGTATGCAGCATTCACTTTCACCGGAAAAGCACTTACTTGGTGGAATGGCCGAGTCAAATCACTTAATCCTGCAGTAGCTAACGCTATAAGCTGGGAAGATTTGAAATCTTTAATGTTAAAGGAATATTGCCCGAGGGGCGAAATACAAAAACTTGAAGAGGAGCTTTGGAACCTCAGAATGTCAGGCACTGATCTTGAAACTTATAATGCCCGTTTCAATGACCTAGCACTCCTCTGTCCAACAATGGTCACTCCAAAGGAGAAAAAAGTGGAACGATACCTCTGGGGGCTGTCATCCCAGATTCAAGATAGTGTATTGGCCTCGAAACCCACTACCTTTGAGAGTGCCAAGGAATTGGCACAACTCATAGATCACAGGGCTAGCCGTGGTACTGTGATAACCACCACCGACCGAACAAAAGGAGGGAACAACAAGAGGAAATTCTGGGGCAATAAAAAGAAACAATCGATGCAGAACCCCGCCAAAAAGCAACAGATTGTTGCTGTCCGTGCCACCACTACTACTGTCACTCCAGCGCCGCCGAAACAGTACACGGGAACTCTTCCCAAGTGCAACAAGTGTAACTACCACCATAACGGTGCTTGTCGAGAGTTACACTGCAATAACTGCAACAAGAAGGGACACACTGCACGATTCTGTAGAGCGACTATCCAACCCGCCGCTCAAGCCGCTACGACCGCCAACACCGGAGCAAGCCAAACCTACTATGGATGTGGTGAAACGGGACACTTCAGGAGGAACTGCCCCAAGGCACGAGCCCCTAATGTTGGGGGTGTAGGAAGAGTCCTAACTTTAGGGCATGGAGAAGCAGTCAAGGATCCCTCTGTGGTTACTGGTACGTTCCTCCTCAATAACTCTTATGCATGCGTACTTTTCGATAGTGGGGCAGAAAGAAGTTTCGTAAGTCACCAATTCAAACATATACTTAAGCAAAACTCACAGCCACTAGAAGATTCTTACGTCGTAGAAATGGAAAATGGAAAGGTTGAGCGCGCTAACGATATTTACATAGGGTGTACTCTCACTCTAGACAACCATTTGTTCAAAATTGACCTTATGCCGGTCACCATAAAAAGTTTCGACATAATCATTGGTATGGATTGGTTAAGCCTTCATCGTGCCAACATTCTATGTTACGAAGGGGCCGTCCGCCTCAATCTGCCGAATGGCAACATTCTCACCGTTTATGGAAATAAACCTAGTGCGAACCTACAAATCATCTCTTGTGTTAAAACCCAAAAGTACCTCCGAAAGCAATACCATGCATTCTTAGCCCACGTCGTAGACAAGAAACAAGAGGTGAAGGACATCAAAGAAATTTCAGAAGTATGCAACTTCCCTGATGTATTCCCAGATGATCTGCCAGGTGTACCACTCGCACGACAAGTCGAATTTCGGAACGACTTAATCCCAGGAGCTACCCCCGTCGCCAGGGCTCCATACCGCTTAGCACCGGCAGAAATGCAAGAACTGTCCAGCCAGTTGAATGAACTTTTGAGCAAAGGATTCATCAGGCCAAGCTTCTCACCCTGGGGAGCACCAGTCCTATTTGTAAAGAAGAAGGATGGATCTTTTCGCATGTGCATAGACTACCGAGAACTAAACAAACTCACTATCAAGAACCGTTATCCCCTACCCCGAATCGATGACCTCTTCGACCAGCTCCAAGGAGCCAGCTACTTTTCAAAAATCGACCTGAGGTCGGGCTATCATCAACTACGAGTTCAAGAAGAGGATATCCCCAAGACGGCATTCAGAACTCGCTATGGACACTACGAATTTGTAGTGATGCCATTCGGATTAACAAAAGCGTATGCGGTGTTCATGGATTTGATGAATCGAGTGTGTCGACCCTTCTTGGATAAAGTCGTCATCGTATTCATCGACGATATCTTGGTCTATTCGAGAAGCGAAGAAGAGCACAGACAACACCTACGACTAGTTCTGGAGATTTTAAGAACTGAGAAGCTTTACGCCAAGTTCTCAAAGTGTGAATTTTGGCTCCGTGAAGTAGGATTCCTTGGCCTTGTAGTAAGCAAGGAAGGAATACATGTGGATCCCTCAAAGATCAAAGCAATCGAAGATTGGTCAGCACCTACAACGCCAACAGAAATCCGACAATTTTTGGGACTCGCAGGCTACTATCGAAGATTCATACAAAACTTCTCCAAAATCGCTAAGCCCCTCACCACCTTGACTCATAAAGGCGTGGTGTTCAAATGGGAAGATAAACAAGAAGTCGCCTTCCAGACACTAAAGCAAGCCTTATACAGTGCACCAGTCTTGTCTCTTCCAAAGGGAACCGATGATTTTGTGGTGTATTGCGATGCTTCGAATCAAGGCCTCGGCTGTGTGCTCATGCAAAGGGGAAAAGTCATCGCTTACGCATCAAGGCAACTTAAGACACACGAAGTTAATTATACCACCCACGACCTTGAACTGGGAGCAGTGGTGTTTGCCATGAAGATCTGGAGGCACTACCTCTACGGCACCAAGTGCACCATCTTCACTAATCACAAAAGTCTTCAGTATATTCTCAATCAGAAAGAACTTAACATGCGCCAAAGAAGATGGGTGGAATTGCTGAATGACTACGAATGTGAAAT
Source organism: Lactuca saligna (assembly GCF_052625555.1). Lineage (NCBI taxonomy): Eukaryota > Viridiplantae > Streptophyta > Magnoliopsida > Asterales > Asteraceae > Lactuca > Lactuca saligna. Next base: position 65,895,890 of record NC_136422.1, read on the forward strand.
TCGCTACCACTCGGGCAAGGCCAATGTAGTGGCCGATGCCTTAAGCAGGAGAGAATACTCGGATCGCCGAGTAAAATCCCTAGCCATGACCATCCACTCCCAACTGGCCATGCAGATCAAGGATGCCCAGTTAGAAGCCTTGAAACCAGAAAACATGACAAACGAAGCATTAAGAGGGATGGACAAGAACTTGGAAGTCAAAGAGGATGGAACTCGTTATCTCATGAACCGAATCTGGACACCGAAGTTCAGTGGGTACCGAGACGTTGTAATGAACGAGGCCCACAAGACTCGATACTCCATTCATCATGGGTCAGATAAGATGTATCTAGACCTCAAAAGGTTATACTGGTGGCCAAACATGAAGGCTGAAATTGCTGCTTATGTGAGCAAGTGCCACACTTGCGCCAAGGTCAAGGTAGAATATCAGAAGCCATCAGGACTACTTCAACAACCGGATATACCCGAGTGGAAGTGGGAGCGAATAACCATGGACTTCATAACCAAAATGCCTAAGACATCAGGTGGGCTGGACACCATAAGGGTTTTCGTGGACAGATTGACCAAGTCCACGCACTTTCTGCCAATAAAGGAAACAGACAAGATGGAGAAGTTAACCAGGACGTACATTAAAGAGATCGTGCGACTGCATGGTGTACCAATATCCATTATCTCTGACCAATATAGTAGATTCACCTCGTGGTTCTGGCAGTCCCTACAGAAGTCTCTGGGAACTAGGCTTGACATGAGTACGACCTACCATCCACAAACCGACGGGCAAAGCGAGAGAACCATCCAGACATTGGAAGACATGCTGAGAGCCTGTGTGATAGATTTTGGTAAGGCATGGGATACCCATCTTCCACTTATCGAATTCTCTTATAATAACAGTTATCACACTAGCATTGGAGTCGCTCCATTCGAAGCTCTCTACGGTCGCAAGTGTAGATCACCTCTGTGTTGGGCCGAAGTCAGGGATACTCAGCTAGCTAGAGGGCAAATCCCTGATAGCACCCTTACTGGGCCTGAAATCATAAGGGAAACCACAGAAAAGATCATTCAAATTCGGGAAAGACTGAAGGCGTCTCGTGAACGACAAAAGAGTTACGCGGATAAGCGACGCAAACCTTTAGAATTCCAGGTCGAAGATCAAGTACTACTAAAAGTTTCCCCCTGCAAAAGGGATGATACATTTCGGTAAACGTGGGAAACTAAACCCAAGGTACATTGGTCCATTTGAAATTCTTGCCCGGATTGGACCAGTGGCATACAAACTTAAATTACCTCACGAACTCGACAAGGTACATCCCACATTTCACGTATCGAACCTAAAGAAGTGTCTGTCTGATGAGACACTCGTAATACCGCTCGACGAAATCGAAGTTAATGAAAATCTCCACTTTGTGGAGGAACCAGTCGAGATCATGGATCGAGAGGTCAAGAGAACGAAACAAAGTCGCATTCCCATAGTGAAGGTTCGTTGGAACGCGAAACGAGGGCCTGAGTTTACCTGGGAATGCGAAGATCAAATTGATGGGTTTTGAGCATTCTAACACTTCCTAAGTGTACATGCAACCCTAATAACCTTGGATCTATGTTTGTCTAATTGTCATGCAAAGTTGAATTCCAAGGTTATATTCCTATCTAGCATACATGGGGAACAATTTTAACATAAAGTATAGATAGAATAACTTACCTTGTTGTTGTTTGTGTTCCTTGAAACCTTGTGAGCCTAGCACCCCAAGTGTGATGCCTCAAATGCTTCACACAACACCAAATGCTCTTGGAAGAACTTATGAGAGAACACACACTTCTTCAAAATCGGCCAAGCCCTCTTATTTCTTAGTGTAACCAATTTTGGGTGGAGAACATGTTACTTATATAGTGTTGACACATCTAGGGTTAAACCCTAATGTGTCATGACTCTTCATTTCCATGACCCATGGGTTTGTAACTCCCATAGAGCATCCTATGGGTGGAACCCAACTTGATAGTCCATGGAGTCTTTTAGCCCACTATACAAGATATAAATGATTTACATAATCAACCCATATATTTAATTAGTTATCTTTTGATCACTTAATTAATTCTAAATTAATTCTTGATCAAACTAATCAAATAATATATTAGAACTTATAATATATTAATAATCTCCAAGTGTTATTTCTCTCATTTAGTCCATCCAATTGCATGATGCCATGCAACCCAAATGGACCATGCCGGGTCGGGTCAAGTACATACCAGAAATAGTTATGGACTTAGACACCTTATCCAACAGTCTCCCACTTGGATAAGTCTAATAACTATTACTGCAAGTATGACTTCAGGAACCGATCGGCAATCGTAGCTCTTTTCAAGGTTTCTCGAAACTGAGAAAATGATGGTACGCCATTTAAGATAAGTGATCATATAATCCTCTGTTCTAGATATCATTCGGACAAATACATGGAACAATGTCTTACTTATTGTCCAACAATTTGTTTCCCGATTTCCGATTTGTTTGACAAAGAACTTCATTGAACACATCAATTTAGTTCTGACCGGGCCCGGTACATAGGTCAAAACAAAATCATTGAGGGGCCCAGATATCAGCTTCTAATCCAAGAAGGAACAGATAAACTTCGACTCATATGTTTGTTCTACTACTCATTGAATTACACACAAGAGCGCGATTTATAACATCGAGTTACCAATGCGTTTTTCGTACAATCAATGCATAATCAACTTGTAAATAACAAATCATATCTCTAGGTTTAAAGACTTATATGATATTACCGTCTCACGATCACTCGAGATAGAATTCCATGAAGTGATTCCAGTGAGCGTGGGTTGAGTCCAATGCTCAGAACTTATGAGCACTCATGATTGTTGTAGCCTTGTCCCAGACCTCTACAACCAAACATGACAGTCTTGATTCATACCTACTTCCGACATATGACCGACTGTGGAGGTTTGAATAATATGTTATACCAAACAAAATTATTCTGGAAGTCAAAACATGCAAAAGAAATATAGTAAACGATCGACAAGAGATAGTAACACTTTACTCATAAATAAAACACTTTTATTCATCATCAAATGTCAATCACACTTTACAAATTTCGAGGTTATCTAACTACTAAATCTAATATCATCCTTCAGCCCTATGCTCCGAGCATGCTGGAGATGCTTAATCCGAGTCAGTCCCTTCGTGAGGGGATCTGCCGGATTCTCATCTGATGATACCCTCTTTGCCACGAGGAGTCCTTCTTCGATCCGATGTCTGATGAAATGGTATTTTCTGTCGATGTGTCTGGATCTCCCGTGATCCCTTGGTTCCTTGGCTAAGGCAACAGCACTTTCACTATCACAGAAAATTTCCATTGGCTCTTTAATAGCTGGTACAACTCCAAGGTCTCCAATGAAGTTCCTCAGCCATAATGCCTCCTTTGCCGCCTCGCTAGCTGCAATATACTCTGATTCACAAGTAGAATATGCCACTGTCTCTTGCTTGGAACTCTTCCAAGAAATTGCTCCTCCATTTAGGGTAAAGACCCAGCCCGACTGAGAGCGGAAGTTATCCCTATCAGTCTGGAAGCTAGCATCACTATACCCTACAACTCTCAAGTCATCACTCCCACCGAGGGTAAGGACCCAGTCCTTAGTCCTTCGTAGGTACTTGAGAATATTCTTTACCGCAGTCCAGTGTGCTTTGCCAGGGTTCCCCTGAAACCTGCTAACCATGCTCAGGGCAAAAGCTACATCAGGTCGAGTACACGTCATAGCATACATGATCGATCCTACAGCCGAAGCATAAGGTACTCGACTCATTTGTGCTATCTCAGCCTCAGTGCTAGGGCTTTGTGTCTTACTCAGTTTGGCGTTACTCTGGATGGGCAACTCTCCTTTCTTGGAGTCTTGCATTCTGAATCTCTTCAGAACCTTCTCCAAGTAGGTACTTTGACTAAGTCCAATTAGTCTTTTACTCCGATCTCTCAAGATCCTTATCCCCAAAATATAGGCAGCTTCACCAAGGTCCTTCATAGCGAAACACTTTCCAAGCCAGGACTTTACTTCCTGCAGGGTTGGAATGTCATTTCCTATGAGTAGTATGTTATCCACATACAATACCAAAAAGCTAACTATACTCCCACTAGCCTTGACATATACACAAGATTCATCTTCACTCCTAGAAAAGCCAAATTCCTTGACCTTTTCATCAAAGCAAAGATTCCATCTGCGACGTGCTTGCTTTAATCCATAAATGGATTTCTCAAGCTTACACACTCTATTAGGGTACTTGTTGCTGACAAAACCCTCTGGCTGACTCATGTAAACATCTTCAGCCAACTTCCCATTAAGGAAAGCGGTTTTGACATCCATTTGCCAAATTCCATAGTCATGAAATGCGGCTATGGCTAACAGAACCCGAATAGACTTAATCTTGGCTACCGGAGAAAAGGTCTCATCATAATCCACTCCAGGAATTTGAGAGAAGCCCTTTGCAACTAGTCTAGCCTTATAAGTGTGTACTTTACCATCCATGTCGGTCTTCTTCTTGAAGACCCATTTGCACCCTACAGTCTTTCGACCTGGTACATTCTCAACCAAGTTCCAAACTTGATTGTTATACATGGATTGTATCTCGCTATCCATAGCCTCTTTCCATTTAGCAGACTCGGGGCCTGCCATGGCTTCCTCGTAGCTGTTAGGGTCATCTTGACTTACTAGTGTCTCATCACTAATAAGTGTCTCACCTTCTGCAGTAATATGGAATCCATAGTAATGCTCAGGTGCACTCCTAACTCTCGTGGAACGCCTCAGAGGTACAGATTCGTCAATTGGCTCAACAGGAGTTTCCTCCTCAAGTTGAGGGCTAGAGTTTGAAGTTCCTTCACCACTTGACTCTTGAATTTCTTCAAGATCAATTTGCCTCCCACTGTCTCCTTGGCTTATAAACTCTCTTTCTCGAAAGACTCCTCTTCTTGCTACAAAGACCACATTGTCACTAGGTCTGTAGAAGAGGTAACCAAAGGATTGCTGTGGGTAGCCGATGAAAATACACCTCTCGCTTCGGGGTTCGAGCTTATCATCAGTCTCGCGTCTCACGAAAGCCTCGCATCCCCAAATCTTGATGTGGTCTAGTTTAGGTACTTTACCAGTCCACATCTCGTGAGGAGTTTTGGCAACTTTCTTTGTAGGGACTAGATTAAGGATATGGGCGGCAGTCTCTAAGGCATACCCCCAGAATGAGATTGGTAGCGAAGCTCGACTCATCATGGAACGAACCATGTCCAACAAGGTTCGATTACGCCTCTCAGCCACACCATTCAACTGCGGTGTCCTGGAAGGTGTCAATTTTGAGACAACCCACATTCCTTTAGATAGTCGAGGAACTCTGAACTAAGATACTCACCACCTCGATCGGATCGAAGCATCTTAATGTTCCTGCCCAATTGATTCTCGACTTCCTGTTTAAATTCCTTAAACTTCTCGAAAGTCTCTGACTTATGCTTGATTAAGTAGACATATCCATATCTACTGTAGTCATCAGTAAAAGTCAAATAATAATGATTAGCATCCCTTGTGGCATGTTTGAATGGTCCACACACATCCGTGTGTATAAGGTCCAACAAACCTTCACCCCTTTCACACGAGCCTGTGAAGGGTGACTTTGTCATTTTTCCAAGTAAGCATGATTCACAACTATCATTTGACTTTAGGTCAAACGACTCCAAGACTCCATCCTTTTGGAGTTGGCCTATGCGTTTCTTGCTTATATGTCCAAGACGACAATGCCATAATGATGCTTTATCCAAGTTATTATTAGTAGTAGAATCAATACACAAAACATTATTTCCTAAGTTATCTACAACAGATACAGCTTCATACACACCATCACAAGGTAATGCTTTAAAATAAAGTACATTATTAAAGAAAGCATTAATCGAACCAACTTCATTATCAAACGAAAAGGTGAAACCTTGTTTGTACAATGCATGAAAGGAAATAATATTTCTTGCCATTTCTGGCGAATAACAACATTTATTCAAATCTAAATTTAACCCACTACTTAGCGATAAAGTATAAACTCCAATCTTGGTGACAGGTGTAACTTTCCTATTCCCCATGATTAAGTTTATTCTTCCTTGCTCCACATTCTCACTTCTTCCTAGTCCCTGCAAGTCACAACAAATATGAATACCGCAACCGGTATCAAGGACCCAAGATTTCGAATGGGGTGAGTTATTAGAAATGATAGTGTAAATACCTGCATGGTTGGGTTTGACTTTCCCATCCTTCACATCCTGCTGGTACTTTGGGCAGTTCCGCTTCCAATGAGCTTTTTCATGGCAATAGAAGCATTCAGCCTCTTTTGGGTCAGAAGAAGGAGTAATGAAACCTTTCTTGGTTCCACTTGAAGAAGAGCCATCAAGGGTCCGAGCCTTGGTACCCTTCGAAGATCTCTTTCTCTTCCTCCCTCGACTTTGCCCAATTGCCAAGACCGGAGTTGAGTCTGGAGTAGGAGTGATAGCAACCGACTTCCCCTTAAGACCTGTTTCTGCGGTCTTGAGAAGTCCCTGAAGTTTGCTAAGGGTGACCTCTTCCTTGTTCATGTGATATGTCATGCGGAATTGATCATAGCACGATGGTAAGGAGTGCAAAATGATATCTATTGCAAGCTCCTCAGGAAAGTTCACATTGAGCTTCAGCAAACGATCCACATACCTTTGCATTTTCTGCATGTGGCTCGTGACGGACTCTCCGTCCTTCATCATGGTTGTTATCATGGAGCAGATGACTTCGTACCTCTCTTGTCGTGCACTTTGATGGTATCTTTCCATCAAATCTTGGTGCATTTCATAAGGGTAGAAATCCTCATAAGACTTTTGGAGTTCAGCTGTCATGGTGGCCAACATGATGCAAGCCACCTTGGTTGCATCTCTTTCATGAGTATGAAAGTCAGCGATCTCCTGTGGAGTTGCAGTGGACTCATCAATTTCCTTAAGCTCCTTGTCAAGGACATATTCTTTGTCCTCGTAGCGGGTAATCATCCTGATGTTTCTGATCCATTTATTGAAGTTGGATCCATCAAAGGTGACTTTCCCACACAAACTCATAAGAGTAAAGGAGCCATTAGGATTCGAGCCAGAAGCATTATTTGAAGACATCTGAAAGAGAAGAACAAGTTTAGTTTATATTTAAGAGAGTCCTTAATAAAACACCCAAATGTAATATTAAGGCTAGGATCCAATCACAATATAATATAACTTAGAAGAGGTATGCCGTAATCTAAGCTATACCATATTTGAAAGGTAGGTGAATGACGATTCACCAATTTCCACCACGAAAACCGAAATATTAAATATTTAGTTTTTATTGGTTTTAGAAATTCCTAGATTCTTTGAGATCCAATGAACTTTTCAAAGGCATGTTTCAATCTCGAGAGTGCCCTCCAGGTTTTGTGACTGGGATGCCGAGGATCACAAAACGAGGTGTGAAGTAACCATGCAAATCACTTGGTACCCCTAAAGTTTATCACTCAATCGATGTGCCGGTAAACCACACACGCTCCACCGATACTATAATAAACCTTAAGTCACCCTTTACCTACCTTGTTAAGTCCAAGTTAGTGTGCCGGTTAACCACACACGCTCCACCAACGACTTAGACAAAGTGTAAAGTGTAATTTCATGGATTAGCACCTTATTCACATTTTTCCTAAATTAACTAAGATTGGGAATTTAATAAACATTTAGTTACTTTATTATATTCATCATACTTTGAATGAGAATTTATAAGTCCTTGTCTTACCTGTTCGGCTAACGACCCTCCACCAGTCAAGCAAGCGGTGGGTGAGAATATACACCCATTAAGTCACCATTTTATAGGCAACAACCTTATACCCACCTTATAGACCGGCTTCGTGAATGAGGCGTACTAGCGGTAAGACGACTTTATTCTTATACATATATATATATAATTATTAAATCATCATAATATAAGTATAAGGGTTGAATTTTAACTTTTAAAATTCTAGGGGTTGGAACTTAAAGTTTTAACTTAACTTTACTTGTTCCAAAACTTGAGGGCAAGTTTTGTAACTTTCAAAACTTTTCATTTCTTGTAACTTATGAGTTTAATAGAGTAATAAAATGAAGACTCTTCATTTTTCTAACTCTTGTGTTTTCTTAATGGTTTTAACTCAAGTGTGACTCTTGGTTTTCCATAACTTAAGGATAAGTTATGGACTCCATTAAAACACATTATGATCAAGAATTAATCTACCACATAGGTTACAAATAATTCCTATGATCATCTAAAACATCATAAGAACAAGAACATGAATATGAACACAATCAAAAAATTACATTTAAAACTTTGTAATTTTGATAACTAGTTGTTGTAAATGAATTAGCAAAGACATTACACCACCAAAAACAAGTTTTCAATTACCAAAACAGTTTAGGGTAATGTTTCTAATTCATTTCCAGCAACTAAATCGGAATTCTGCACTCAGTCGACCCTACTCGCCGAGTGCATGAACTGACTCGCCGAGTTGGTTGAAGATACTTATGGACTCGACGAGTCCCCCCTATAGACTCGACGAGTCCATTCGCAGACAGCAAGATTTCCGATTCTGTTTTCAACTTTTAAGCACAAATAAGAACAAACAAGCCTAGGCTCTGATACCACTGATGGGTTTTGAGCATTCTAACACTTCCTAAGTGTACATGCAACCCTAATAACCTTGGATCTATGTTTGTCTAATTGTCATGCAAAGTTGAATTCCAAGGTTATATTCCTATCTAGCATACATGGGGAACAATTTTAACATAAAGTATAGATAGAATAACTTACCTTGTTGTTGTTTGTGTTCCTTGAAACCTTGTGAGCCTAGCACCCCAAGTGTGATGCCTCAAATGCTTCACACAACACCAAATGCTCTTGGAAGAACTTATGAGAGAACACACACTTCTTCAAAATCGGCCAAGCCCTCTTATTTCTTAGTGTAACCAATTTTGGGTGGAGAACATGTTACTTATATAGTGTTGACACATCTAGGGTTAAACCCTAATGTGTCATGACTCTTCATTTCCATGACCCATGGGTTTGTAACTCCCATGGAGCATCCATGGAGCATCCTATGGGTGGAACCCAACTTGATAGTCCATGGAGTCTTTTAGCCCACTATACAAGATATGGATGATTTACATAATCAACCCATATATTTAATTAGTTATCTTTTGATCACTTAATTAATTCTAAATTAATTCTTGATCAAACTAATCAAATAATATTATTAATATATTAGAACTTATAATATATTTATAATCTCCAAGTGTTATTTCTCTCATTTAGTCTATCCAATTGCATGATGCCATGCAACCCAAATGGACCATGCCGGGTCGGGTCAAGTACATACCAGAAATAGTTATGGACTTAGACACCTTATCCAACACAAATGAAGCAAAAGTATCCGCATCTTTTCCCAAACCCTTGAAGTCCCAGCCGAGTTTAAATTTCGGAATGAAATTCCCTCTAACGGGGGGATGATGTGACAATCTTCAGTCTAGAGTCAAGTCAAGTCATCAAGTCAAACCGGTCAACTCGATTAAACCTTGTGTATTAGGGTTTGTGTTATGTACATACTGTATAACTTGTTATATTAATGGGAAAACATCACTTGGGAAAAGCTCTTGTGTTAAAATTTCCTGAGCCTTAGTGCTAATCAATGAATTAAACTGATAAAACCATCTTACATACTCATCGGGAGTGTGTAGGATCCTTAATCATGACTTAACGGGGCTCAAGAACCTTGCGTTGCGGAGCCAAACACTCATAATTGTCACATAAGGAACCTTTCTCAATCGTTTTCACTATATCTCTCTCTATGTCAAATCTCTCCCAAATCTCTCCAAATATGTGAAATCTCTCTCAAATATCTCTTTGTATGAGGAATCTCTCCAAGAATGTCAAATCTCTCCCAAATCTCTCCAAGTACGTGAAATCTCTCTCAAATATCTCTTTGTATGAGGAATCTCTCCAAGAATGTCAAATCTCTCCCAAATCTCTCCAAGCATGTGAAATCTCTCTCAAAAGTTCCTTGGACTTTTTATAGTCTTTCGGGCCATCCCGACCCTTAACCGGGTCAAAAACGGCTTAAAACGGGGTAAAAACGAGAAAAATGGACCTTAGGAACCGAAACTTCCTTATAAGAGCCGAAGCCTCTTAGGACCAGAAGGTCCTCTCAGAATCGAACCTGAGCCCAGGAGGAACTGAACTCGAGCCCAGGAGGAACCGAACCCGAGCCCAGGAGGAACCGAACCCAAGCCCAAGAAGAACCGAACCCGAAGGCCACTGTTCATTCGGCTCATTTCGAGTCTGACCATCTTCGCCTCTTATCTCCGGACCGAGCCTTCCCTTCGCTTCCTCGCCTCCCTTCGTTTCCGCTCAGCATCAACAAGGACCTAACCTCGGCCTAGGACCGAGAGGTCTCGCTGGGAATGCTTTTCTTCCCGGTTTTCGCGTAGTTTTGCGTTTAAGGCCCGTTTTTAATTATTTTAACGCGGGATATTCACCCAAAATTATATTTTAACATAATGAACCCTAAATATTCACAATTTAATCATATTTTCATGAAAATCTTTATTTAAATAATAAAAGTTAGTGGGTAAAGTACAAAGAGGTGGAGTGTTGACTTTGCTTTACCTTATTACACAAGCAACCACTCCCACACCCACTCTATGACCAGCCACACCTCCCCACTTTACCTAGGTCACTTCAATGTCCCTCACACTCAATTTACACTCATTCCCACGTTTTTAGAGCTGGAACAAACATCCTCTCTCCTCATTTCTCTCATTTGCTCTCCTTTCACTAAGTATCAAACACCACTTTTCTCTCAAACTTTTTCTCCACCAAATTCAAGATTCAAGGCTGATTTTCAAGTGTTCTTCCACTCTTAGTAAGTATAATTCATCCTCCTTATGATTATTTCACTTCATTCTACTCAAATCATTGATTGCTTACACAAACTCCATAACTATGATGTTAGATTCTCGAAAATCTTCAAGGCATCTCCAAGTGTTCTTGAGTTAAACACTTCCATTCTTCAACAATCATCTACTGAAATCACTTAAGGTGAGTTCATATCCCTACATTTTCATGTTTTCTCAAGTTTTTAAGGGGGGAATACAAGTTAAAACACCAAGAACATAACTAAATTTTTCTAACAGCCTTCATCAGAAAAGTTCAACTCCATTCACTGACTGTTTTGGGCATCTAAAACATTTTTGTTTTCAGAACTGTACACGGTGCAAATAGTTCAAGTTCTTAGCTTTAAAATGACTACTTTCACATCTCCATACGATTTTTCTACAATTTATGGTGATTTTTACAAAAACTGCCTATCATTTCGAACAACAATCCGGACCAGTATGTGATTATGGACTTTTTCACCCAAGTTGGAGGTCATTAAAAATCGTGATAAAAATTTTGAGTAAACTAGACACATTTTTTGAACACTCAGAGTTTACGGATCTAGTTTTCGATTTCGTATGATTTTTCTATGAGTTTTCCAAAATAGTGTAGAATGGCTAAAGTTAGCCAACAGCATGTAAATATCATAACACTTTGTATTATGTTGAGCAAAGTGTATAATCATAAGTTCTAATTATTGAATGTGTTTCCTTGTTAGTTTATCATCATGAACTGAAACTAAGTCATTCATAATAAATATTATTCATTCATTTTAGAACACGTATATTAAACTATAAAAAGTATAGTTTAATGAATTCATAACACTAATACATTTCCATAAAAGAGTTCTTACATATTACAAACGTTTTAGATAAACCATAATAGGTATAGTTTATGATATATTGAATAACACACTCGTACTAAAAGGGTACATTCATACAGAAGAGATTTAGACTCACACACCTTATACGTAAACTTGTTACCCTAAATTGTGAGACAATCTCTCTTTCCGTACGTCTGAGTGTGGAATATAATTCCTGGTAGTTATAATCAGTCTCCTGGAGGGAGAACGTGATACTTGTATATAGATCTATATTGGGTTTGACACCCCACACCTTGCTGCTAGCTACAGTGGGACCTGCAGGTCTACGGGTGACAAATGTCATTTCATTTTCGCGACACCTGAGAAACGTCGTGGCAGGTTCACATAGTCATAGTATGATTATAGCGACTCACATAGGGAGATAACAATTCATAAAGTTTACGGGATTTCATAAAACCTAAGTAGGTTTTAGGTTGATTTAAATTCACTTTTTATATCAATTCAAACTCATGACATTTCTACTAAGTAAGAATGATTTCTTATACATTTTGGTGTTTGGTTATAAGGCTACATTATACGGATTTCAAGGAAAATATCGGATTTTTCTGAAACAAACATGACATTTACATGAGAAAGACTTCTATTAAGTTTTATAGCAAAAACTTATGAACTCACCAAGCTTTGTGTTGACACTTTTCAAACAACTTGTATTCTTAGGAAATCACTAAACAGGTAATCAAGTGCTTTTGAGGATGGGACGTTACGGCGTCAAACTTTTCATATTTTTTCAACATATTATAATTGATTTTGAAACATGTAACTCATACAAGTGATGTAAGTTTTTCAATTACATATATGTTGGTTGTGTTTGCTTAAATTACTATTGAAATTGTGGTTATGATACTATACATGAAGTCCTCCACCCCCGGACGTTTCCACCATCCTTGGTTTGGGGGTGTGACAATAGTCAACACCACTATCTGTCAGAGGAACGTTTGCAACTTTAAAGAAGCTACGAAACTTGAAGGCTTTCATTGTTATTAAAAGATCCAATTGTGTTTTTCAAATCGAAATATGCAACGGGCTCTAACCAATATTGGCTTGGAATGTCTATAGCCTCACTCATAATTCGCTCCAAAGTCCACAATGGAAATAAAAGCTTTCGGCTTTCCAATGTGACTTGAGCATCCCGTTCAACTTTCTCTTTCTCTTCAGCTTCTCTCACAATTCGATTATGTTCATCAATTTGAGCTTCATGAGCGTTCCTTCTTTTTAGCTCATGCTCATCAGGTTCTTATTCTTCACTGTCATTAATGATCCTTTCATCATTGATCGTTTCTTTTCCTTTCGAACCCGAAGATTCATTATTCTTCATTTCATTTTCTGACTTTGGCTTCACAAGTGGCTTTACAGTTGTATGGGCTTGTTTTGTGTTTTCTTTCTTAAATTGCTTCACAGGATCTCCCCCTTGTTTCGGAAGTGAGCTTGACTCTGAAACACCTTCAATCCTTTTGAGCATCGCAAACACAGGGCGAGGTTTTTCAGCCAGATGCTTCTTCATGGTGATCGTGATTAAAGAGTCACAAGTCTCAATAGTGTTGTAGAGTAAGGCGTTCACATCTGCCACACAACTCTTCATCACTGCGTTTTCAGATAAGAGTGTGTTAATCTATTTCTTGGCTTGTTCCAGCATGACAGTCAAAACCTTCACTTTTTCTATATTGATTGTGAGCTTATCCATGATTACGTTCTCAATAAAAAAGTATTCATGAAGCTTGTCTATCTTGGAAGAGATAAAGGAGCTGAGCTCTGAGTTGTCAGATTGGATGCTAGTGCAAATATTTTCTAGTCCATCCTTCTTATTACGAAGGGTTGATCTAAGACTGGAAATAACTTCATCTGCCTTCATAGTATTTGACTCGAAAGAGTTCTAAAAAATGCTCATAAATGATCGAGCATAAATAATTAGTTTATCGACTTTTTCGATCGTTTCCTTGCATACCGAAGTTGAAGCCTCAACAGCTTGATTTGACTTGTCAAGGTTCGCAGAATGTTCCTTCGTCATTGTTTCAATGAAGGCCTTAATAGTTTCTTGAGAGTAATCACCACGGGAGGAAGTTTTAGTGGATTCAATCAAGGAATCCAACTTTTTAGATAATGCCTTTAATTTCCCCGTGGTGACCAGAGCTTCATCATGACTTTCTGTCCGGATGTTGAATAGACTGTAAGTGAATCCCCCAAAATCTTCTTCATCATCACCATAAATAGTGTTTGGATCGTGTTGGCGTAGAGGTGAGATGGGTGGTGTAGAATGACCAAGTGTGAAACCTGAAGCACCTGCCCTTGCGTCGTGTAGTCGAAAGAGTACTCTGGACTAGTTGAGCTCAAAGCATTGAGCTATAGTCAAGATTGATTCCTGAAAAGATACAGTACATCATCTTCATGAAGAGCTTGCTTGCACAATCGGAGCCAGTTACCCTCTCAGAGAAGCTTTTGAAGAGAAGAGTAAACAATCCGTTCCACATTAGCGGTAGGTTTGGCTTTTGAATGTTGAGACGGCGGTCAGAACTTTCTTGTATCCCATTTGGTAAAACATCTCCAAGATGACGGAGTTGGACACAGTCTCAAGGTCAACTAGGTCACAACCTTGAGGAAGCCATATGTCACATCCCAAATTCCGAGTCCAAAATTTTCAATTTTAATATAACGATTTAGAAAACATTAATCATAAAACATCACTTGTATCATATCATTTCATAAATCCATAATCTCATGTCTGAAAATCATATCATAAAAGTAGTAATAATGTCAAAGTACAATCCCAAGAAATCTCATAAGGCGGAACCTTATGTGTGTATGATGTGCAGCTACCGCGCCGGCTCCTTCCCCTTCACTGAAGAGGTACCTGAAACAAAACTGAAAATTGTAAGCACGAAGCTTAGTAAGTTCCCCCATCATACCACATACCATACAATCACATAATATACTGGTGGTTGTCGAGTCCAACACAAATAATAACCCTAAATATCACACACTAAAATAGTGTATAGCGGTAAAGGGATCGAATCCACGGAGATTGGTTCAATTTGATAACTCTATGAAAAATCTCTTTGTAAAAATACTTGGAATATGACAATAAATTAAAAATGGGGGTTTTGATGTTTTGAAATACTTGAAACAAACTAGAATTAACTATGATTTAAATAGACAATTGCAACAAAAATAAGATTTTGATGTAAAATCAATTAGAGAAGGATGGTTGACTTAAGGTTTCCTCACTTTGACTTTTGATGAACATATCATTAGAATCCAATGGTGCAATACTTGACTTAAATCCTCAATTTGGCTATAGTAATCCAAGAATCTTAAGATTACCTAAACTTTTCTTAGTTGTTAAAATGGTTAGAGAAGCTCATAACAATTTCCTTAGTCAAAGTCACAATTTCCATTAAGCATGTAATTAGTGAAAGTCAACTAGCATTAAGAACCAAAAAGTCACCAAATCCAAGAGGGGTCAAATGATTTCACCACATTTTGGAAGAAATGTTTTTATGATTGTGTGAAGCAAAAACAACACAAAAATCATTTGTTGCTTGCTAATTTGAGGATCCTTTACTTAATCAAGAAATTAGCCAACTAATCACCACAAACACATTTAAACTCATGAACTAAAAACATACAAGTATTGATAAGATGTTAAAACACAAAACATTCCCATAAAGATTTAACAACAAGTTCATGGATTCTTCAACATTCAACAAAAGCTCAAAGGATTCAACAAAAGTCAACCAAGATTAGTTTAGCCAAGCATGGCTAAAATTAAAGAAACAAAATTTAAAGAAGATTGTACCAAACATTACGCAAGAATCAAGAGGTAAAAAGATGATGTTCTTGAGGTGTTCTTGGCCTTCAAAAGCCTTCAAAACTCCAGAGAGAATCTTCAAAAATCGGATGTCCAAGAGTGTGCAAAAGATGGGAACCAACCTTCCTCAAATAGCTCAAAAGAAGAATTTCTAGAATTGCCCCTGCAGGAGGTTGTGCGACCCGCGTGATGTTGCGCGGGTGGTCCCTAGATGTAGCATGTTTGAGGTTTTGGGCCTCCATAGCTTAGCCCACTTAGCCCAGTTCAAGTCCAATCAGCTCCTAGCCCATTTTTCTTCAATTTAAGCCCAATTTGGCTTCTCCAAATGATTCATAGCTCGTAAACTCTCCCGATTAATAATCTACGCACGCTTGAATACTCCCCCGCATCTTGCAAATTTAAAGTTTATTTCTCTCCAAGCCTTCAAATAATCATCAAGATCACTCCATGCATCATCTCCATTACCCATCAAGCCCAAAATCCTTTTTTGTCTACCAAATCCCATCGCTTCCAATACGTCCCGAACACTCCCACTACACTAGACCCGAAAACCTGCAATTATGCTCACAAGATTCGAAAGTAACCGAAATAGTCATAAAATAAGAAAAAAGAAAATATGCATGGAAAGTATCTAAATTATGAATGAAATATGCTAAAATAAACTATAAAAAGAAGTAAACAAAACTAACTATCATATACATATTCTGTCAGGCATATGTGGGTGCCAGACCTACCCCTTCGGTCCTCTCGACAGGATACTGCCTAGCATACCTAGATGTTGGCCTCCCCTTCGGTCCTCTCGACCGGATATTGCCTAGCATACCTGGGTGTTGGCCTCCCCTTCAGTCCTCTTGACTGGATACTGGGGACTATTTCACCCCTCTACTACTACCACATAACATGTAACACATAATCATAATCTATCTATCATGACTGGGTATGACTACCCCCCTTGGCCCCATCGAACGAAATCTTAGGGACTATCTCCCCTACTGCTACTGACAAATAACATTATATCATACTAGCACATAACATACCAGGAAGTAGCAAACCTATATGAATATCACAAAGACAATCATCAAACATATGACTCCTACTGGTGGGTCGACATTGGTGCCTTAGACCCACTCCTACTGTAAGGTGACTCACCTCGTAAAGTTGACTGTTGAAAAGCTAATCGGCAGATGTCTGACTACTACACCGGTAATCCTCCGGCTATAAATCCACAAAACACCTAATCAGACACTGATAACTACTCTTAGGGTAAAATGACTATTTTACTCCCGACCAAGTCAAAGTCAAAGTCAACTTCCAGTTGACCCGACTCGCCGAGTTGGGCCGCCAACTCATCGAGTCCCTATCCTTTCATCTGACCTTCTTCACGCCTCTGCTCGTCGAGTTTGGCAACGCCTTGACGAGTTCTCCTTCTAAACAACCCCGAATGAACCTTCATCCGACTCGCCGAGTTGTATGAACAACTCATCGAGTTTATCTCCCTCTTATGAACCAGTCCTGCCCTTGACTCGCTGAGTTGTATGAACAACTCGTCGAGTTCATATTTGAAAGTTGGGAGATTGCCTTGGACTCAACGAGTCTGCTCATACACTCGTCGAGTCCTATGATTTCCAAGTCTATGGCTAAGTCCAATGCATTGGGTCACTTCCCTGGACCCTTCTAAGACCACTCTAACACTCACTGGGTTCCTTCAAACAATAACACAAAAGGGAAGTCAAGCCATAGACTCGTCGAGTCCCAAGAACGACTCGCCGATTCTAGAATTACCAAGTCGCATTTCTTGATTTCTGATGTACAAAACATGACCAAAAGATAGATCTAGACTTCTATGATAGATCTACCACGTAAAGTTACAAACTTTACGTGCATGCATGGGACTATGAGATCAAATGGCCCTAAATGAGACTCTTAAGATGCATGGGGCTCTCTAAGGCTCCAAAATCAGTCCCTTTCTACCTTGTGACCCCTTAAAGACCTTGGATCTAAAGTCTTAGCTCCCAACCATGCTTGCACTCATGATTGGTCACCAAGAATGGCTCCTAAAAGCCCTAGATCACCCCAAAAACGGATCTAAAACATGAAAGAGCAAGGTATCAGCTTTATACCTCTAAAGAATTGCAGTGGGTGCACAAACTCAAACTCCTCTGGCCTCCTCTTGATTCCTCAAGACTTTCTCTTCCTTCTTATGTTCCAAAATCCCCAAAAACCACCACAAAGGCCTTAGATCTTTACACAAACGATTAGGCTTTGATATGGAGGGTTCAAAGAGCAATAAGGACGAAGGGAGGCTGAATGAGGTGATTAAATATGGTGCAATCCCTTAGATTAGCGTTTCACTCAAACAACACCTACTCGTCGAGTCAGTCTACCGACTCGTCGAGTAGGTCACTTAAATTTTCCGCAGGTCTCAATTCTACTCGACGAGTTGGGCCTCCAACTCATCGAGTCCCAAAGAAAAACATAAAAATACTTTGAATTAAGGGCGTACCAAGAATTGGGTGCTACAAATCTCCCCCACTTATTTTAGACTTCATCCTCGAAGTCTGCTGCTCGACCCTAAAAAAGCTCTAAGTAATGCTCCATCATCTTGTCCTCTGGCTCCCACGTCCATTCCGAGCCCATTTGGTGCTGCCATTGCACCTTCACCAGGTCGGCCCTCTTGTTCCTTAGATCCATCGACTTCCGGTCGAGGATTGCCACGGGCCGCTCAATTTAATTCACGTTGTCATCTACCTGAATATCCTCCAGAGGTACCACTGTCGAGTCCTCTACCAATCACTTCCGCAGTTGGGATACATGGAAAGTGCTATGGATCTTACTGATTTCCGCTGGCAGATTAAGCCTATACACCACCTTGCCCACCCGGGCTATAACCCTAAAGGGTCCAATATATCTGGGGCCCAGCTTGCCCTGCTTCCTGAATCGGATGACGCCCTTCCATGGCGACACCTTCAGGAGGACCATATCCCAAACCTGGAACTCCAGGTCCGAGCGACGCTTGTCGGCATAACTTTTTCTGCCGACTCTGAGCAATCTGAAGCCTTCTCCTGACATGCTAAATCATCTATGTCGTCTTGAGCACCACTTCGGTGCTCCCCATGACCCTCTGGCCAACCTCACCCCAACATATCGGGGTCCTGCACTTCCTCCCGTATAACATCTCAAAGGGAGGATGATTGATACTCCCATCGTAGCTGTTGTTGTAGGAGAATTCAGCCAATGGGAGGTAATTATCCCAACTACCACTGAAATATAGCACACATGCCCGCAACATATCTTCCAAAGTCTGGATGGTCCACTCACTCTGACCATCCGTCTGCGAGTGAAATGTGGTGCTAAAGTGCATACAAGTACCCAACTCATCGTGAAACTTCTTCTAGAACCTGGAAGTAAACCGCACATCCCTGTCATAATTTATGGAGACTGGCACTCCATGCCGAGCCAACACCTCCCGAATGTAAATGGTGGCCAACTTCTCAGCCGATATACTCACCTAGATCGGTATAAAATGGGTGCTCTTGGCCAACTGATCCACAATGACCCATATAGAATCCACTCCCCGCGCAGTCTTGGGAAGTTTGGTGATGAAATCCATGGTAATATCTTCCCATTTCCACATGGGAATATCCAATGGCTGCATCTTACCTGTGGCCTCTGGTGCTCAGCCTTGACCTTCCTACAGGTCAAGCACCACTCCACATACCATGCTACGTCCCACTTCATGCAGGGCCACCAATAGTCAAGACGAAGATCCCTATACATCTTCTTCGCCTCGGGATGAATAGAAAACTTGGATTTGTGCGCCTCCTCCATCAATATCTGACGCACGCCTCCATGATAGGGGACCCACACCCTACGGTGAAGGGTCAACAACCCTCGACTATCATACTCGAAAGAGGAAGCCTGACCCACAATACGCTTACTCTTCCGATGTTCCTCCTACATCACCTCCTGTTGGGCCTCTCATATCTGCTCCAACAGTGGAGCCACCATGGTCATCCTCATACAGATACCCCTGATCGGCACTGCCTTGCGGCTAAACACGTCGGCCACAACATTGGCCTTCCCCAGATGGTAGAGGATCTCGCAATCATAATCCTTCACCACATCAAGCCACCGACACTGCCTAATATTTAGATTCGGCTGGTCCATGAGATATCTCAGGCTCTTGTGGTCCATGTAAATATTACAATGAACTCCATAGAGGTAATGACACCAAATCTTGAGAGCAAAAACAACAGCCCCCAGCTCCAAATCATGCATAGGATAATTCGCCTCGTGAGGCTTCAGCTGCCTCGAAGTGTAAGCAATAACATGTCCTTTCTGCATCAAAATTGCGCCCAAACCCGAGATAGATGCATCATAGTATACGAAGAAATCCTCCATGCCCTCCGACAGAGTTAAGACATGAAGTAGATGGATCCCGGGCAAAGATCTTTTCCTTCGAAGTCAAGAGAGACTCTAAATTGTTTGTGTGGTTTCTCATTGAATTACGATCATTTTTTGTTGAGAAACAATGAAAGTATTCTTTTCATTAAACTTAAAATGTGGTTTCATCTTCAACCAAACAATGGAACTTGACATAAGTCTGAATGCTCAAATGAAGTACTTGCCTGGCCAGTATAGCTATAAGAACAAGTATGCTTTGGAATCATTTTAAGTGACTTGGAAAAGTATAGAAATCTCAAGAAAAATAAAAACTGGATCGATAGGGAAGAAACGTATTAGGACTGGAACATTTCATTAAGATCGCACAAAAAGAAAAAGAGATTTCATGGTATTAACCACGAAGGTGGACATTCATTCATTCCTTGGTGAAAGATCTAGAACATGTATATTGTTTATCGTCAATTCTTAAATATGTGTTAGATTTTTGGTTTCATTCAATTCGTGGTGATAACGAATTTCAGATCATAAACACAAAATTTGTTGTAACCATAAATCTCAGTGGTAATATCTGAGTGTCTCAAGAGTTACATTCATGAATGTGAAAGTAATGGAGAAGTAGTGGGAGGTGGTTCCAAATAAATAATGTGCCTCTGCTATGCAAAAGTGACCAAACAGTCAACTCTTAACTTAATGGAGAAGAGTCAGGTAGCTCTTGACTCGTGTAAATGAACAACCTTATTGGGAAGAAATGATTGGTGTTATTGATTCATTAAGGCTTCAACATAGATTCTTTGAGGCATTAGACTACATGCATTAACATGTTTCTAGGGACACTTAACTAGTGCATATATTAGAAAATTTATACATTCCCATCATTCATAATTGAGATCACCAAGATATGTGCCTTCAAACCTACTCAACTATCTAATATTTTTGGTATTTTTGATTATTTTACAAAAAGAAAAAGAGAAGTCCCTATTCGTAGTGCAAAAATATTAGATAGTTGAGTAGTGGACTGCGAGTATGAACAGTGGACTGCGAGTCACTGCGAGCATTCATACCAATTCGTAGTGCAACCAAAACTTTAAGAGTGTGAAGGAGGTTTTGGAACATATTCAGCCTCTATCATTCCTAAGCATTGAAGAATGCAATTAAAGGTTTTTTCTGGTAAGACTTTTGTGAAGATGTCGACCAACTGATCAGCGGATCTAACAAAGTGTATCTCAACATTTCCATTGAAGAATTCAATTAAAGGTTTGGTCTTTGAATGTTGCTCTGGGTTGTGACATGTGCGAATGGCGCTCTCAGAATCACAATACAAGGGGATTCACTTCATATTTATACCATAGTCACGAAGCTGACTTTGAATCTAGATAACTTGTGAAGTACAAGAGGAAGCAAAAATGTACTCTGCTTCAGCATTTGATAGGGAGATGCAAGTTTTCTTTTTAGATTGCCAACTTACGAGTTTACCATCAAGGAATTGGCATCCTCCTGTTTTACTCTTTTAATCCAAACCGCAACCTCCGAGATCAGCATCCGAAAACGCTTGCACAAAGAAACCTAAACTTCAAGATTACCATATTCCTAGCGAGGATGTTCATTTGAGATACCTGAGGATATTCTTAACAGCCATCATGTGGGGTTCGCGAGGATTCGCTTAAAACCTGGCACAATAGAAAATAGAAAACATGATATTTTGATGATTTGCAGTCAAATACATCAATAAACCTATCACTTGACAATAGAGTGTCATATCAGCAACTGGTTTTTCAAGAGACGATGTTAGTTTCGTTCTGAATGTCATTGGTACCTTCACATTTGAATCTCCCACCATTCCAAACTTAGAGAGTAAGGTCTTTGTATAAACCTCCTGATTGATAAAGATACCTTCCTAACTCTATCTTATATTTAAACTAAGCAAAAAGTTAATTAGACCCATGGAGCTTATCTCAAACTTAGTTTACATCAACTTTCGGAACTCAGCAGTTAAGTTGGGGTTAGTTAATCCGAAAATGATGTCATCAACGTAAATTTGGATGATCATCAAGTGGTCACCATCTCTCCTGCGAAAGAAGGTTGGGTCAACCGATCCTTATTTAAATTTATCCTGTTTTAAAAAGAAAGTAAGAGTTTCGTACCATGCTCTTGGATCTTGCTTTAGACCATAAACTGCTTTGTCCAGAATATAACAGTGGTTCAAATATTTTTCGTTTATGAACCTTGGTGGTTGTTCCACATACATTGTTTCTTCTATTTCCCCGTTCAAAAAGGCACACTTGACATCCATCTGATATACTTCAAAGTTCTTGTATGCTGCATACGCCAGAAAGATGCGAACAGACTCCAACCTTGCAACTGGTGCGAAGGTTTCTTCGTAGTCAATGCCTTCTTCTTGGCAATATCCCTTAACTACAAGTCGCGTCTTGTTTCTTATCACATTTCCCTCTTTGTCTAGCTTTTTACGAAACACTTATTTTAGACCAACAACAGATGCATCCGTTGGAGTGGGAATAAGGCTTCAAACTTTGTTTCGTTCGAATTCATTGAGCTCCTCCTACATTGCTTGCACCCAATCAAAATGAGCAAGAGTAATTTGAACATTTTTAGGTTCAATTTTGGAGATAAACGCGTTGAACATGCAATATTCCACTTTAGAGAATAATGCAGTCTGCTTCGCCTTTTGTTGTGCTCTCATAAGAACTCCTGAAGATGAATCTCCTATTATTTGAGTTTTTGGATGATCTCTGGTACATTTGGTCAACGGAGGGTAATGAGGATCATAGGTTAGATCCACTTCATCATTTACATCTTCAATCTCTTACTGCACATCTGAATCATCATTCACATTTTCATTCTCCCTCTCGAATGATGTATGTTCTTCTTCATTCGGAGTTGAACCCTCCCCCTAGAGTGGTGGTTTTGTGTTGATTTCAGGGGGTTTCGTTCTCCTCCTGAACAGGTGTATGAGGCGAGGAGGATGAAGTGAAACCCTCCCCCTACGTTGTAGCATTCACACTTTTTGATTGAGATGTAATTTAAGGGTCTTTTGGAGTGGGGTGCTCGTGTTCCATATCTTTCGTAGCATCATAATGATCTTTTTCAATTCCTCATCGTTGTTGTCTATTGCTTTGGATTATGAGGAAGTCGCCTTGTCAGGTTCATCAAAGAGGTTCATGAATTCCTCATAAAAGCTGGAGAGAGGAATTTTCATCGGATTTTTGACAGGAAAGATTTCCTCTGATCGGGAGTCAAGCTTTTGATACTTCATTAGATAAATGCCATCAAAGGTGATATAGTAGGCCTCTTCGATTCTTTTTGTTCTTTTGTTTAGAATTCGATATCCCTTTGACGTTAGAGAATACCCCAATAAAATTCCTTCGTCAGCTTTTGCATCGAATTTGTTCCTTTGTTCCTTTGTTCCCTAGAGTTAAAGATGAAGCACTTGGAACCAAAGACATGGAAAAGCTTGACATTAGGTTTTCTATTATTCAATATCTCATAGGGAATGAAAGAAAATCACTTATTGAGGATTGATCGATCATGGCCCCATTGGCCCCCAACCAGTCCATCCTGACAATCATCTTCAACCCTTGCAACGATATCGGGACTAGATCAACGTGGAACCTCTCGCCAAGCACATTCAGGACACAGTCCCGATACACCCTCGCAGCACTCACAATACGGTCATATGCAATCTCTACCTCGAATGGGGAATCCTAAGTTCCCGACGCGTCCTGGAACTTCTTGCTAAGCGCAACAGACACGAAGGATCGGGAAGCACCCGAATCAAACAAGACATGAGCAGACATACCATTGACCAAAAAGGTCCCTATACAAGTATAAAGTACACATAAGTCATACAAATAATAAGAATAGAGAATAATAGACACGTACCAGCCACGACATCTGGCGCTGCCCGAACCTCCTCGATAGTCAGCTGGAATATACATATCTTCACCGCTAGAGTCTCTGCCTTAATAGGGCAGCCATCAGTGATCCTCAAGGTGGCAGGCACAGGTGCCACCACTGCTCCTCCTCCCTGCAACCTCGGACAACCGGCATTTTCCACCATCTCATTCAGAGCTTTGCTCCCTATGAAGGTCACGAACTCCTGGATATCATCCCTCAACATGGAAAGATACTTCATTCTCCTCATATCCTCATCCATAGCATACTACGAGATCAACAAAGCTCATTCCCAAATCTTGGCGGTGATCTGTTGAAGGTCATGAAACTCTCTCACAAGTCGTTGCACCTCAATAGGTGGTGCAAACTCCGCATCGAATCGCTGAACAAACTCGGCCCATGTCATTTCCGCCACACCGAATGGTCCCACCTAGCTGGTCATTTTTCCCCATTATATTTACATAAATCATGAAATCCCAAAACATTTTTTTCAAATCCACATTCATTACAACTCTATCTAAAAACATCATGGCGTCCCATTACAATATCGATGAGAAAGTGCATGTCGCGCTATCACGCCTTACCCTTTCCCTTGGGCTCAGATGTACCTGAAACAAATCCACAAACTGTAAGCTAATGCTTACTGTGTTCCCCAGAGCATACCCCACATAATCCACATAAATCACATATATCATATTAGCTATAAAGCTACATAAACCACATAAGCCATGCATACAACATATAGGGGAGCCGTAGAAACCTTCCAAGATCTTACACCAAACGCCACGAGAAACCCCCACATGGTCTTGACTACCCACCATTGGAACCCCCACGTGGTCTTGGCTAATTTCCGCGGGAACCCTCACGTGGTCTACACCAGTCATGACAATATCATACGAGCTAAACAAATAAACATACTAAAAATCCATGGAAACCCTCCAAGGACTGATACTAGATGTCATGGGAACCTCCTCATGGTCTTAATATACTACCACGAGAACCTCCATGGATCTTTCAAACAAATGTCCTAGTGACATATCACATAACCAACTATCAATCTGTGACAACCCGATATTTCGAGGCAATATGATGGAACGCAAGTCAAATTTATGTCAAAATTTAACTTTCCTAAAACCTTATTTGGCTTAAATAAAGTAGTAGGAATCGTATCAAGGTTTTCATGCATATAAAGAACCCAAAAATCCGAGTTATAACGAAGAAGTTATGACCAACCGAAGATTCTCGGCAAAACCGGCAATACCTATAGACGTAAAATGCGAAGTTTCAATACAATAGTTTTTGCCCTTAGGTATCTAAATGAAAGTTTTAGATATCATCAAACCGTAAACGTACATAAAAAGAACGTCCAAATCTGACTTCGTATGAGGAAGTTGTGATTTTTCTAAGTTACAGATATAACAGTATACAGCTAAAAACTCGAAATAGAGATCGAGAGACTTTTGGCCGACACAATCTAAATGAGAATCGAAGGGCTCAACAATACTAGCGCAACGGTAAAAAGTCTGACGAAAACGGACGTCGGATGAAGAAGTTATGGAATTTTAACGGACTTATCCTGTCCCGGCCTATTAAAAATATAATATTAAAAATAAAGTCAAAACTAGCCGACGAAATCTAAACAAAAGTTATAGATCGTAGTCTCACCTTCGCGTGGATATAAAGAACGTCGAAAACGGAGTTCGTATGAGAAAGATATGAATTTTTGAAGTTTGCTAATTAATTAAAATATAAATTTAATTAAAACCCAGTATTATCCGAAGAACGAGTCAGCGGTCCGATCCCTCGTACGCCCAACGTACCGTCGTACGCTCAGCGTACTCGGATGCTAGGCTCCGGATCGTCCACATCGCCCCGATGCTTCAACCGAGGATGCGGTCATCCGTGACGGTGTCGTACTCCCCGCGTACAAGAGTACGCCCTGCGTACCGAGGTCCTCCAGCCCCTATATAAACGGTGCGAGGGTGCCGGCATTATTTGCTAATTTCCTTCCTTTCTCGCGTCGAAGCTCTGCGTTTCAACCCTCGGAGTCATCCCAAAGGCCCGGTTTTCATATCCAAGGTGGGAAGAAAGTTTTACACTCCCGAGACTCCCGATATTTCCAGAGAATCTCGAGAGATCCATTTTCTCGAGTAGAAGTTCTGCTCGGTTTTCGTCACGCTTTCTTCAATCAATCAAGTGAGTTCATATACCCCTATAAACTACACTTTTAAATGTTTTATAAATACTTTTATATGCTTTTAAGGGGGGGAATACAAGTTAAATACTCAATTATTGTCGTGTGTTATATAATAAAGTTCATTATACGCTTTTTATCAACGGAATCATATGTGATTTATAACAATTATAGGGAAACTTCCGTATGAAAAATATATCACGATAACATCATAACTTTTGAAATGAAAAGTGTTGTTATATATATATATATATATATATATATATATATATATATATATATATATATATATATATATATATATATATATATAAATTAAACACTCTGCGTATACTGTATGTATATGTGTCCATCTTTGGTACTACAAACATACGATTATTTTGGCACAAAAAACATCAATATTTTGGGATACTTGTTGTTAATAAATCAATCATATGGGATTTATAACTAGTATACAAATGGATTTACTACAAGTTAGCAATTTTACTAAACATATTACTTCAAATGACTTTCTTAAACGTTTTTACATGATTAAAGCTCTTTATCAAACTGTCTTACACACTGTAAGCTTCTTTTCAAACTTGGTTACAAAGGTGTTTTCAAACAGTGGTTTTCCGTGTACTTAAACTGTCTTATCAAACAAAATACTTTCAATCGTTTTATAAACTGACATCAAGTCACAAATTCTTTATTAGACTTTTCAACGGTTTTACAAAACTTCTTTTATGCTTTTATATTATAAATTGCATGCCTCTATATGTATAGTTATATAAGAAATGTTTAAAAGACTTAGGAAGGCTATCCACCCTATTTCCTTTTCCTCGATTTGGATGTGGTCTGGTGGGATATCGGGTACCCGTCCGAAGGTCCTTTAAATATTAGTTATATATCATGTGTACATATATAGTCATAAATGTTCCATCAGTTAATTCTGTTCTGACGCTCTTGGGTAGCAAGGGTGTATAAATCTACTTGGATACTCATCAATTACATTCTAGTAAACTATTATAGGAATAGTTTAGGGGATACAAAACATTATTCCTATTACAAGAAATTACACCAGAGTCAGTTCATTCATGATTCTAGACTACATGCTATATGAAGGGATACTCTTACAGAGATTCCTCTTACATGGATATATTTATAGGGATACTCTTACATAGATACGCTTACATGAGTACGTTTACATGAATACTCTTACATGAATACTTATACATGAATACTTTTACATAGACATTATATGGCAAATTACTATTACATATTATATGTCTAGATACTGTTATATAGTTCTCCTTTCTATCTTTACCTTGTGATACAAACACATCATCAACGAGATAGATTGGACTTTATATCCTAGTACCAAAGGATACTTTACGAGATTAACCATTCCTAGAATCTCTATTAGCTACAGAGGTAAATGCACATCCACGGATGCCTTCGGTTGATACCATTACAGGTATACTTTAAGGGATTAACTATTCCTACACCCAGCTGTTAGCAACAGAGGTAAATGTACATCTACGAATGTCTAAAGTTAACACTGTTAGTTATCCTAGTATAAAGGGATAATACGTAAGTTAGTTATCTTAGTATAAAGGGATAATACGTAAGTTAGTTATAATATTACCATTATCTTGTGACTCATCCACATAACCAAAGAGGTGAATCGTATTTGAGTATCCTAGTACCAAGGGATACAATTTCTTATATTAATAATAATTGTCAAACGGTCGGGTCTTGGTAGAAGACTACTTTCAAAACAACTAGGTCTTGGTAGAAGATTTCATCTATACTAATAGGAATCATAGGGATTTCTAGGGTTTACCAAACGGTTTCGATTACTTACAAACATTTCCACACTTATACGAACTTTCTTTTAGAACAATATCAAGTCTTTCATTACAAGTTTTACAAATCAAAAACACATTAATACTTCTGAATTCACCAGCTTTTTGGCTGATACTCGCTTTCAAAATAACTTGTATTCTCAGGTCGCAAATAGACAGGTACGACGACCAGGTTTTGTGAAGACAGAGCAATCCAGACTCGTCATATTTTCTGATTATTCATTTTATTGTTGTATATTATGAAAGAACACACATATACTTGAAACTTATACTATTAATGCAATGGATGATGTTGTTGCTTGTTTACTACTTTACATTGTTGTGATACATTACATGACGTCCTCTGCCCCAGAACGTTTCCGCCGTTCTCGGTTTTGGGGTGTGACACAATCCATATAAAATTAAATAGTCCGGCCTTGGTGCCTTAGACCCATTGGTATGGTGAAAAGACTCACCTTTGTCCGAAGAATTAAAAAGCTGCTCTCTTAACTGTCTGTAACCTCCCGTGCTGAACCATGATAACATTACCCAATGTTAGAACTTCACATAACCAATGGAAAACCCAAACTTCAAGTCCCACCATAAGGCCCTAATATTCCTCCTTTGATAATGGGCCTAAATTCCATGTCCATAACTCATTAATGGGCCTCATGCCTAATAAATTGTTGGGTTTTGAGCATTCTAACACTCCTAAGTGTACATGCAACCCTAAATACCTTGGATCTATGTTTTCTCTATTATACATGCAATAAGAATATCCAAGGTATTATCCTAATCTAGCATAAAAAACAATGAGTGTAACAAGATAGAATACATACCTCTTTGATGTAGAAAGTCTTCATGAAGCTTGAGTGCCTACCCCAATAGTGTGGAAGCCTCAAATGGAATCACAATCATCAAAACACTTAGAATAACTTGAGAGAGTTCTACACTTCATGAAAGCGGCTAGCCCTCTTCTAGAATAATACTAGTGGCCGATTTTTGTCAAGAATAAGATCTTTATATAGTGTTACAATTAGGGTAAATCCTTAATTGTCATGGCTTTCCATTTCCTTGGATCCATGGGTTCAAATACACCATGGACCATCCATGGACCATCCTATGGGTTTTAGCCCAACTTGATTATCCATGGAGCATTAGCCCACTATATAAGTATGGATGATTTACACAATCAACCCATATATTTAATTAGTCTTCTTTTGATCACTTAATTAATCCTAGATTAACTCTTGATCAATACTAATTAAATAATCTTATTATTCTTATTATTAATATACTAGAACTTATAATATATTAATAACCATAAGTGTCTTATTTCTCTCATTATAGTCTATCCAAGTGCATGATGGTATGCAACCCAAATGGACCATGCCGGGTCGGGTCAAGTCTTACCAATTATAGTTATGGACTTAGACATTAATCCAACAGTCTCCCACTTAGATAAGTCTAAAACTACTATTGCGTATGACTTCAGGAACCAACTGGCAATCGTAGCTCTCAAAAGCTTCTGTCGAACTCTGACCTTGTAGATAAACTCTGACCTTGTCAATGACGTGTCCATTAGATAAGGGATCATATAATCCTCTGTTCTCATGATATCAGCCGGACAAATACATGGAACAACGTCGTACTTATTGGACAGCAGTTTGTTTCCCGATTTTCGATTTGTTTGACAAAGAACTTAATCGAACACATCAATTCAGTTCTGACCGTCCGGTACATAGGTCACAACAAAATCATCGAGGGGCCCAGATATCGCTTCTATTTCTAGAAGGAACAGATAAACTTCGACTCATATGCTTGTTCTACTACTTGTTGAATTGTACACAAAGGCACGTTTTATAACATCAAGTTACTGATGCGTTTACGTGCAATCAATGCACAACCAACTCATAGGTAACAACTCATATCTCTAGGTTTGAAGATTTATATGATATTGCCGTCTCACGATCACTCGAGATAAATTCCATGAAGTGATACAAGTGAGCGTGGTTTTATTCCAATACTCATAACTTATGAGCACTCATGAATGTTGTAGCAACCATTGCCATGACTAAACCCATTTAGCCATCTACAAACCCGATTCATGACAGTCTTGATTCATACCTACTTCCAACATATGAACGACTGTGGAGTGTTTAAATAACTTAGTCATTCAGAAAGAATAACCTAGCTATTTTGGAAGTCAAAACATGCAAAGTGAAACACAATAATAATCGAATCTAATATGGTCTCAGAACCCTTTTGAATATAAATAAAAACACCTTTTATTTATCACCATATTGATTACACATTATTCAATGTTTCAAATAATCAACTTAAGACATGAATAAAAAACAACAGTCGTCCCATGCTCCTAGCATGTACACTTTGTTTTTCTAAACAATAGTTATGCCATACCCCAAGTATGCACACTATGTTTGTCTATGATCCTTACATTGTGATGTAGATCAATTGAACATGATTCCAATGATACTCATTTCACAATCCCAAATCCTTATTGTAAATGCAAGAATTCCAAATTCATGTCATTTACTGAAATCTGTTAGATTCTAAACTTATATGCATTGATCCTCTTGTAATGATTATGCACGAAGTCAGATGGACTTGACAACAACCATTACAGAGCATTCCAAAAGAGATCAACTCTATGGAAACGAAGTCTCATATTCAAAGTGCATTGCTTTGAACATCCTTCTTGCATTAAGGTTTCTAATCTTACATAGATTGAATAACTTCCACCTATGGAGACATTTCCATAGTCCCATTTTGACTATCATTTCCGAACAAGAGTTACTTCTTTTCAGAACATGTCAATATGGTCCTGCCAAAATTAACATTATACTTCCAAATGTCCTTGAGAAACCAATCTTTGGCAAACCTCAGATTGTCCTCGACAATTGCTTAATCACTTTAGTCTATCCAGTTCTAGACTTTTCCCTTCTAAATGCCTTAAGCATTTGGAAAATTTAGAAAGGATGAATATTATAGCACGTGAAATCGATCCTATATCTGAAGCATATGGGACACGATTCATGATGTTTGACATAAAGACATGATACTAGACCAGTCTTTTGCTACAATATTTTTTTATTTGCCATGTTTTCAAAATTTAACTATGAAGAGGGATGCCGTAATCATAATCGAATTTTGAAAATGCAATATATATAAAATTTCTTCAAGTTGAACCATTCCAACGCAAAATTCATATATATGTATATATTCTTGACTAAAGATGATTAAAATTTCAATCTAAGCTAATTGAAATGAAGTATAATTTTCTCTCCCTTAATTATAGCAAAACAAGTTTTCAACCCCTGCAACTTCACGAATTGAAACTTTTTTTTCTATAATTAACATTGCTAACTTGCAACACTAAACATAGTGATCATGCTCCCACTAACATGATGATTATCAACATAACACTTATGCTCCCACTAGCTCTGACATATTTTCAGAAATCTGCTGGACTTCTGAAATTTAGATTCATACATCCTTTCTCAGATAGCTCATATGTGTGTCTAAACAATTTCAAGAACTATGAAAAGGGATGCCGTAATCATAGTCTCAATTGCTTAGGCATTTGCCATTTCTCACAAGTCCATGTTAGCGTGCCGGTTAACCACACACGCTCCACTAACGACTTTTGAAAATGCAAATAACACAATTGCTATCTACGTAAAATCTACTTAGTGAACGCATTTCCTCACCATCATTTTCATGAATCGGAGAGAAACCTTATGACACTTAGATTTTATAGTGTATGAGTTCCTATTCATGTGAATTTGTCAAAACCATAATCACAAGATAAGGTTAGTGACAAATTCAGCCTTACATGGATTAAACTTGTTCAATCTTAGTTTCTTGTCACCTTGGTAGCACAAGGCCCACCAATGCTTCCAAGTTGAACTCTGATAACTCACATGCAAATTCAACTTATTTGAAGTAGGTACAAAAATAAGAATTATGTCAACACGATAGGTTGTAAACCTTAAGTCGTGTGCTAGTGATAAAATACATGTTTTACTCTTGATTAAATCATGAAAATCTTTCAGGATCTTTAAGGCTCCCACTGTCCTCTTGACATATAAGTTTCCCCAGTCAAGAACCATTCCTTGACAAAACAAATATTCAAGGAATAGTGCGGATTCTTATCAAGACTAACACTTCACACAATTGGTCTTAGTTGGTCTTTGTCTCATCCAAGACATCACAACTTACCAATCTCAAATGTACAAGAGTAGAAACATTTCACACTACATTTGATAAGTGTTTTAAACCTTACTTTATGTCACTTAATGTTACAATCTTGGAGTATGACTCTAAGAATTGTTTTGGAACGAAGTATGACTCATCTCCTTGATCTTAACCAATCCGACAATTCATGACCTCTCTTCTTAGCCATAACAATGCACTAAGACGTCCTTAGAGTATGAATTTGTGATATGGTTTCTAAATCATTAAGATGATCATAAAACTGATACTAAAGTACTCTCCCATCTTTTCATATTTGAGAAACTTTTATCCTTCTGCCTAATTTGATTCTTCTTATTCGCTCTGCCATACATTGGAACCTTTTCAATGTTATAGAATTATACTTAACCTTATAAGTATAATCATATTTACTAGTCTTTAGTAAATCATGACAAATCAATCTTTGTGGTGGACCTTGACCAGTGCACACCCAGTGTACCTAATTCCTTAGTCCTTCAATTGACTCACATATACATGTGATCAAAGAATTAGTCTTAATTTTTCAAAGATGAAAATTCTCATTCATCATACAATACAACTTGTATGATTCCAAGTTTTTGTCCAATTGAAACTTGGGTGATGAAAAACTTTCTTCATTTGGTAAATTCAGACACTACCACAAATGAAAGAATCAAATCCACTTTCCAATATTGCTATTACTGGAAACATATAAGCAACAATTTTCCACAGATGCCATTGTAAGGATATTTTTTAAAATAAATAAAATTAAAACCCTTTTTTTTTATTTTTTTTTTTTAAACTTTGCGGAAAAACTTATCCTTACAATCCACATGAAAACCTTGCTGTTATCTATTCACAAGCAATATATTATAACTCTTAAGCAACAGCTCAAAATTCTGATCACCGAACCATGTGATTGAAACCCATCTTCACAATCAGAATCAGCATATACTTCTTTAAGCTTCCTATCTTTTCTTTTGATTCTTAAAAACATCAACATGTGACCCATTCACATTATGTAATAAGAATCTCCAAATAGAAACTTAGCAGAGTTAGATAGTGGACTTTACCCGAAGTAGAGTCAAACTTATCGACTTTAACATCGTTAGGTAAATTATGGCAGCTTTGCAACCAATGCCCCTTTCTTTGGCAATATAAACATATGGACCCTTTGATAATGGTACACGGGACTATCACAGACTTAGTTTTTCTCTTTACCATTTGGTCAACCGAGTTGACTATGGCCGGTCCCTTTCCATTGGGAAGAGAATGCTTTTCTGGATTTCCTGTGTCACTATTGTCAATGTCCATCAAGTTTTGAGGAAGTTGATCTTAACAAATAGATAAGATCATTAAGGGTCTTGTCATAGTCTGTTTCATAGGTGTTCCAAAAGAACTCACTATGTGACTTAGAAAGTGATTGAACCACCAACTTTCTCAAGACTTTGACACCCAACTCTCCCGGCTTGTCAATATGTGACTACATCTCCAAGATGTGACCACACCAAGACCTTTACTTGTCAATAGGGCTCGAGTGACCTTAAACTTTTCAAGAACTTATGGGGTAGGGAGAATAATTGGAGGAGATAGAGGAAGTGAAGCATGATGTTGAGGAACATCATCTTCAAGAGATTTGGGAAGATCATAAATGTCTAAACCAGACATGTTTTGGGAGATATTCAAGATAGTTGATTTAAAGTCCTTAATATGACACCCAATATGAAATATTAAGGCTAGGACCCAACAAACTATTTTATAACTTAGAAGAGGGATGCCGTAATCCAAGCTATAAAATATTTGAAGGTAGGCGAATGACGATTCACCAATTTCCACCATGAAAAACGAAATAATTTATTAGGTTTTAATTGGATTTGAAATTCCTAGATCTTTTGAGATTCATTGAACTTTTCAATGGCATGTTTCAATCTCGAGTGTGCCCTCTCAAATTTTGTGACTAGGATGCCGAGGATCACAAAACAAGGTGTGAATAACCATACCAATTCACTTGGTACCCTTAATATTATCACCTAATCAATGTGCCGGTTAACCACACACGCTCCATTGATCTATGACAAACATTAAGTCACCCTTCGTGGTCCTTACTAGTCCAAGTTAGTGTGCCGGTTAACCACACACGCTCCACCAACGACTTGGTAAGGTATAAAGTGTGAATTCCATGGGCTAGCACCAAATTCACATTTTTCCTAAAGTAACTAAGATTGGGAATTATTAAGATTTTAGTTACTTAGTATTTATCATTAATACTTTTAATGAAGGGAGAATTTAAAGTCATTGTCCTACCCGTTCGGCTAACGACCCTCCACCAGTCAAGCAAGCGGTGGGTGAGAGTATACACCCATTAAGTCGCCATTTTATAGGCAACAACCTTATACCCACCTTATAGACCGGTTTCGTGAATGAGGCCTACTAACGGTAAAACGACTTGTTCTTATACATACATATAATAATTAACCATTAATGTTATAGATAGTATAAGTGTTGAATTTTAACTCTTTAGAATTCTAAGGGCTAACTTGGAATTAAAGTATTCATAAGTGAAAACTTTTCAAATTCCAAAACTTGAGGGCAAGTTTTGAAACTATTCAAAACTAATTAATTCCATAACTTATGTGTTTAAAGTAGTTTTAATCCAAAAAACTCTTCAAGTTCCATAACTTATGGAAGACTTTAAACTAATAAAAGAATTAACTTTTCTTTATTTTTTATAACTTATGCAATCAATTAAGGTTACATTATTATTTTTTATTTATTTATTTAATGAAGAGACTCTTGGTCCTCCATAACTTGAGGATAAATTATGGAGTCATAACTCCAATTAACTAGAACTAGACTCTTCATTTTTTTTGTAACCTTTGCCAATTTTATGAGTTTTATGAGTCTTTAATGTGACTCTTCATGTAACTTGAGGACAAGTTACACAAACACATTTTATACTCAACTCTTAGATTAAAATGGATTGAAAACAACTATTTCAATTAACTTTTCTATTAATCTAAGCAACTCATAAGAACAAGATAATTCAAATCAAACTTTCTCATGTAATTAGTCTAAACCTTAAACTAATACAAAACATGACTCTATTGACAATTATCTTTGAAAATGGATTAGCATGAACATTACCACATTAAAAAACAAGTTTATAAGTTCAAAAACAACTTAGGGTAATGTTCCTAGTCCATTTCTAGCCAAAAACCTCGAAAATATGTTGTCTAGGGTCCAACTCGTCGAGTGCATGAACATAACTCGGCGAGTTGGATGCATTTTTCCTTGGACTCGTCGAGTCCCTTCATGGAATCGGCGAGTCAGCTGGGCTGACAGCACCAATTTCGATTTTTTCAGCTTCTATTGCAGGTATAACAAGAAAACAAACCTAGGCTCTGATACCAC
Organism: Lactuca saligna; assembly: GCF_052625555.1. NCBI lineage: Eukaryota > Viridiplantae > Streptophyta > Magnoliopsida > Asterales > Asteraceae > Lactuca > Lactuca saligna. Next base: position 65,931,514 of record NC_136422.1, read on the forward strand.
TGTTGGGTTTTGAGCATTCTAACACTCCTAAGTGTACATGCAACCCTAAATACCTTGGATCTATGTTTTCTCTATTATACATGCAATAAGAATATCCAAGGTATTATCCTAATCTAGCATAAAAAACAATGAGTGTAACAAGATAGAATACATACCTCTTTGATGTAGAAAGTCTTCATGAAGCTTGAGTGCCTAGCCCCAATAGTGTGGAAGCCTCAAATGGAATCACAATCATCAAAACACTTAGAATAACTTGAGAGAGTTCTACACTTCATGAAATCGGCTAGCCCTCTTCTAGAATAATACTAGTGGCCGATTTTTGTCAAGAATAAGATCTTTATATAGTGTTACAATTAGGGTAAATCCTTAATTGTCATGGCTTTCCATTTCCTTGGATCCATGGGTTCAAATACACCATGGACCATCCAATGGGTTTTAGCCCAACTTGATTATCCATGGAGCATTAGCCCACTATATAAGTATGGATGATTTACACAATCAACCCATATATTTAATTAGTCTTCTTTTGATCACTTAATTAATCCTAGATTAACTCTTGATCAATACTAATTAAATAATCTTATTATTCTTATTATTAATATACTAGAACTTATAATATATTAATAACCATAAGTGTCTTATTTCTCTCATTATAGTCTATCCAAGTGCATGATGGTATGCAACCCAAATGGACCATGCCGGGTCGGGTCAAGTCTTACCAATTATAGTTATGGACTTAGACATTAATCCAACATAAATCCCAATCATAACATCCATGTTCCAAACCAGATAAACTGGCCCACTAACCCAAAGCATGACCAGACTCAATGACTAATTGATGCCCAAAAGCTCAAAGGCCCAAAACAAATTCAAGTCTAACTGCTGAGCGTACGCTTAGCGTACCACCTTGATACGCGCAACATACTGAGTCCCTGGGCCTTACGTGCTGCATACGCTAGGTTACGCCCAACGTACTAACAGATTAAGCACTTTCTCCATTAAGTGCTTAATACTCGATTTTCTCACGTCCAAAAGTCAGATCTAAGCTTATTAAGACGACCTAGGGCATAAAGTTGGCAACTTTATGCCATTGCATGTCTCATAAGTTCCCAACAATCTTATTAAGACCTTTTTAAGGGTGTTAATCCATGCATGAGGTCAAAACACCCATCATGACTTCATTTTTATGATATGAATGGACCAAAGGACCTCAGATCTAACATTTCCATCCTCTGGAGTTGCTCAACTCACAAGAGGAGGTCCAAAACCAACAAAAGGGAGAAAACTAGAAAACCTTAAATTGATCTAATGAATAAGATGGAAACATCAAAGCTTTATACCTCCAGAAGCTCCTCAATGTGAACTAGGTGCAGATTCTTGATGCCCAATGTCACTCCAAGCTTGCTTGACAACTTCTCATTCTTGAATGGACACTAAAATGGCCACAAATGCACTCTCTAAGCTCAAAAATGGTCTCACAAACTCTCTTTCTGGAATAGAAGGACGAAATAAGGCTATGAAGGTTGTCTAGGGTTAAGTCCAAGGGGCTTAAGGATGTTTAAATAGGCCTTAAGTCTGGAATTAATTTAGGCTTTGGACATCCGACACGTACACCCAACATACTTCTGGGACGCCCAACGTACTTGTTGCCCCTCCGCGATCATCCTTGCATAGTACACTAAGTGTACTTATAAGTACGCCCAGCGCACTTAAGGGGTTATTATGCTAAAATTAGATTTCTTCAAGGGTTTCAAAATAATACCTGATTTGGAGTGTTACAATTCTCTTAGTAATTATATTTCTTATGATAAGTTCACTAAGAGTCACAAAGCTTTTCTTGTTGCTATTAGCTCAAATGTAGAACCAAAGTCTTTTAAACAAGTTATTCAAAATGAAATTTTGATAATGGCTATTGAAAATAAGATCAAAGCCCTTTAAGGCAATGATATGTGGACTCTTGAATAGCTGCCAAAAGGAAAACATGCTATTGGGTCAAAGTGGTTGTACAAATCAAATACAAGCCAAATGGCAAGATCGTTAGAACCTTGCACACCATTGTCGTAAAGGGGTTTACACAAATGGAAGGTCTTACTTAGCATGACACATTTGCACTAGTTGCAAAATTGGTAACCATTAGAACCTTGCTCACCATTGCCACAAAGAAAGATTGGTTTATGCACCAACTTGACGTGAACAATGTGTTTCTGCATGGAGATCTAAAATAAGAAGTTTATATGAAGATCCCAGATAGTTTCTCAAACAAATACAGCATAGAAGTTTGTAGGTTACGAAAGTCACTATATAGGCTTCGTTAAGCATCGAGAAACTACAATAAATTCACCATGTCACTCACGAGACTTAGTTTCTAGAAATCAAAGGCTGATGCATCACTTTTTATCTACAACAAGGGAGGATTTTTCGTTGTTTCCCTTATTTATGTTGGCGATGTAATAATTACCGAGAACGACATGTCAACGATTGAGGAAACGAAGGTTTTTCTTGATAAAGAATTCAACATTAAAGATTTGGGTTATTTGAAGTATTTTTTTTGGGCAATAAGGATGTAGACGCAATTCGTTCCCGATGGAACAAAATCTAAGTTAGATCAGGGTGATGAGAGTCCTTGCGTTGATGCAAGTCAATATCATCGTCTTGTTGGAAGATTGCTTTATCTACAAGGAACACGACGAGACATTGCTTACTCTGTTAATATGTTTAGCCAATTTGTCTTTGATCCTAGACAAAGTCATATAGATGCAACTGTAAGGGTGTTGAGATACCTCAAAACAACACCGGGAGAAGGCAATTTTTATTCCTAAAAATGGACTAAATCTTGTTGCATACTACGATGCCGATTGGCTTGGCGGTGCATATACGCGACGATCATGAACCGAATACTTGATGCTTTTCGGAGGAGCTCCAGTTTCCTGAAAGACAAAGAAGCAGTCAATAGTGTCTCGCTCTTTAGTTGAAGTGGAATATCGGACAATGGCGACAACCGTTAGCGAGATTTTGTGGATGCATTGGTTGTTAGGTCTTTTACATGCACAACAACATGGTCCTACACCATTGTTTTGAGATAATCAAGCTGCGAGGCATATAGCTAATAATCCAGTTTTTAATGAAAGGACAAAACATATCGAGATGGATTGTTATTTTGTTTGAGAAATGATGGAATCTGAAGAGATTAAGGCTTGAAATGTTGACACAAAGGGTAGATTGCAGATCTTTTTACCAAAGCTTTGGGCAAAGATTGCATATGTCTCTTACTTGGCAAGTTAGGCATTTGAGATCTTCTTACTCTAACTTGAGGGGAGTAAAATATTTATTTTATTATTAGCTTAGCTTATCCTATTACGTTTTCTAAGATTTATCTTATTTATTTTTTCCTAGCTTTTAGCCTTCTGTTATGATCAGAAGATAAGTTTTGATGTAACCCTCTTATATACCCATTTTGGGTTGACTGAATGAAGTAATCAGATTATCAAATTCTTCAGCAAATGTATGCCTTTTTGAACTACCTAACACTCAGGATTTTATATATCCCGATATGCATATTTTGACCATTTTCCGCTAGCTTTAGACATTATTACAAATAATGTCACTTTTATGGAGCTAATCCCATACAAGAACATTTGGAGCGTTGCAGAATGTCCCCTAAAACATGTGAGTCAATTCAAAGATATCATTAAGCGAGATATAAAAATGATTGATCACATCAATTCGGTTGCGTTTAAACGGGTTAATATGTTAAAATATCTTATTTTTACTGTTAGAACATAAATGCCCCACTCGATCGTTAATTTCATTAAAACTAAAGAACCAAATTAGGCGACTTTTGTTGCTTCAACTATAGGACTTGTTTCATTTTTAACCAAATTATTGATTTTACTCATTTAATCGTTTAGAGATAAACACATATTTGATATAAACTTCTTTAAAAACTAAATAAACACATTTTAGCGAGACAATTTGTAGTCGTAGTACTCACGAATATACATAGCTAGCTAGGTTTACAATTTGTCCATGAAAAAAAAATAAAAACAATTAAAAATTCTCAATGAGCGAAAACCCATCTTTGTTGAATTCAGATCCTAGACCCTCAAGCCCATCAAATTCATCAAGCCCCAATGCTTCTTCAATAGCACCCTCTACATTTAACTTATCCACTAACAAAAGATCTTCCAATACTATTCTATGCTTCCTTACAGATTTCATGGTCAACGGTTTGACTTCTACTACCTCTGATGTATCATCATCCTCATCACCTATGCTAAACTCAAGCTTTCTACTACAACCTTTGTCTAAATCCTTTTTTCCATTAAGAACTTGGAGTCTCAAATCATCATTAAGACCCGGTGTTTTAGTTTTAGTCTTTGTGTCCATGGGCCCACTTTCATTTACAACTTTAGCTTCTGTTAGCCTTCCAAAATCAATCTCATCATCAAGAGGTACAATTTTAGTACTAGTTTTTGTGGGTTTTCTAAATCTTGAAGGCTTGTTTTTCATTGTGTTTTTTAGATCGAATTTAGTGGAAGATTTTTGGTGTGTGTCGAATAAAAGCATTCTATTGCAGCCTTTTTCTGAATCCAACTTATACATGTTCTTACGAGGTGACATGATAAATAAATCACATTTGGTTTCTGAATCCCAATCAGATGTCCAATCAGAAGGCCAAAAAAGTGGTTTATTTGTACCAATTTCTTCCATATCCACAACTTCTGAAGAGTATTCAGAGCTTGAACATGAAGAAAACGAGTGCTCATGCTCATGATCATGATCATGATCATGATCATGATCAGTGGTATCAGTAATTGAAGAAACACTAGAGGATTCATCATTTGCTAGCCATGAAACCACTTCTTTTTCTTCTAAATTCTCATGAAAAAACTCGAATTCTTTTCTTTGATCAAGAACTAAAGATGCTTCTTCTATAGGATTTGCTATGGATCCATCGAAGAATGTAGCTTTTGTGCTTAATATATCACGGGATTTTGATGATAATAAAGAGATAAACCACGCGTCTATTTTAACGTCTGTGTAACAAGATAAACTGTTATCATGAAAACAAGATGATGGTGATGATGATGATGCATCACCTGAAGATAACCACATGCAGTTGTTATAATCGAGTGATTCTGCTTTCCTTAAAGTAGCAGCAAATTCATCGTCTTCCTCCTTGAATGTGTCATGAGTATGAAGATTTGAAGATTCTTGACTTCTTTCCCGGAGAATAACACTTGTCATGATGATGGATGCTGTGAATTAAACAAAAACAAAAGATACAAGATTGCAGAAATTAGCGAAGAAGAAAAGGCCAAACATGAGGATGAAAAGAGCGTATAAAACTAATTCCGAGTTTATTAGAAGTAATATATATTGACCAAATATAACAGAAGAAGTCAAGAAAGAATATGAGAATCATTCTTGAGTAAAACAAAGATCATCAAAGAAGTAATTGCGATAATACTGTAGTCGCACATATCTTTAGAAGCTCAGAGGTTGAATTTAAATTTAAATTAAAGTATATGAGAATCTTTTTCCCGAAACAATTGCTTTTACGCTATTCCAAAGTTTTAGTCAATAAAATCGGAGAAAAAGATTTGTTTAAATGGAATGAGAAGCTCATCTGAACAGACTTGCCAAAAGCGTGGTGTTTTTAGGGTACTTTAATATACGAATTTGATACTCATCATTTTCCTATTCGCAATAACAATTGTTAGAATTTTATAAATTGGAACTAATCTTTTCAAAATATATGAAAATCTCTTTAGCAACACATTATCTTACACAATAACACAATAGTTTATGTCAAAAATTCAAAGAAAACAGGGAACGAAATGTCCTCCGAACGAACTTGCTGATTTTTAGAAAGCTGCTTTTGTAAAATACTCGAACATTCTCCTCTTCGCGCTACTAAAAAACAAAATTTTGTTGATATGACTGTAGGAATCTAATCAATTTTAAAAACGAAAACCGCAAATCCATAATCATATCAATTGCGTCGTATCATACTGAAAATCAGCTCTCAAGTCTGCTATGTGTATATGTATAAGTGCACACTTAAACGTAAATTTTTCTACCATTCGATCTCACAACTGCACAATCTGCAATTTTATAAACAGAATCGTGCAGTTTTCATCGAATTTGGCTCGATTGTGATTCTAAAACTATTGATTTCAACTGCAGGTAGTTGACTGAAATTAAAGTAATGATAACTTAGTAGTACCTTGTAGTGAGACGTGAAGATGTAAAGGAGTTATGGAAACAAGCTCTTGAGAGGAAGCATCGCCATTGATACAGACATCGCCGTTGTCCGATTTCCCGCGTTGGCACTATGAATGGTGGAGATGGCAATGGCACCACCTTCTTGGCTTCTTTTATTGCCATTTGAAACTTTACCCGAATTTGTCGGGCACTAAAGTAATCGTGTGCTAACCAATTCAAACGAGATAGCTATCTTGGGCCTCCGATGTGGGCCACCTGCCGACCCAAAGTATATATACCAAAATTAAAGTTAAATTGGATTAAATACAAAAAATAAAATACATTTTTTTTATTATTTTAATATTATAATACTTTATTTCAATTTATTTTTATTGATACATGATAATTTAGAAAAATAGATTAGTTATAAATTTGAATTATGGTAATATATCATAGGATAACAAGTTTTTATTTTATAGATACACACCCATAATATATTTTTTAAACTATTTCAATTGTTTCGTTCCACATCCAGCAAATTCGAATCAAAATCGCCTGAAAGTAATTTCAAAACGGAATTTCCTTCGTTGTTCGAAAAAACAAAAAAGTAAATACATTATATATTTATAATGTATAACTAATTTATATTAATATTTAAACATACAATCTTTATATTTCCTACAAATTTATCATCTAGAAAAAGATAAGCCTTCATACTATACTTTGACAAATTAAAGGCATTGGCATATTGTTTGTTTAATGCATATTCTTACACTGCGTCCATAGTAAATGGTGTTTGATTTTTCGTGTGTAGCCATGATCTCGGACACACTACCCAAAATAGTGGTGTTACATTAAAAGACGACGGTAAACCATTTTATTGTTAACCGGAGGAAATCATAGAGTTGCACTATTTAAATACTTACTCAGTTGTAGTCCTTCGTGATAAATGGTTGAATGCGTCATTAAGTAATAGACGTTTAATTACTAAAAACAATATGCTTATTATCAATATTAGTCATGAATGGTATATCGGTAAAACATGGTATGATGATCAAAAATACATCTTAACCACACAAACCAAACAAGCAGTTTATCTCTAAGATCCTACTCGAAACAATAACAATAACCGGAGAGTTGTCGAAGATGTTCATCATTGAAAACTTTGAGATCATCCAAATATTCATGTTAATGAGATAGATGTCGTGAACGACATTCAATCAACTGATTTTATCTTGGTTGTCGATTTAGGCATTTTTGCATATCCATACGAGTTTACATAAAGTTGGTCAATAAAGTGTGACTGCTAGGTGGAATATTGGTCCTATTAATGATGACGAATTCATTAATGATGAAGATGACGGTAATGATATATATACGCTTTAGATGATGAAGAAAAAATAAATAACAAAAACTATGACAGTGATTATGATGTTGTACCAACATATTGTTCTAGTGTTGATTCTGATTGACGGTAGATTACGGTTATTAAACATCCTAATTGTTAGGGTGCAAAGTCATGCTTGGATGTAGTGTTTTAGGTTTTCCTCTTTGTATGTGTAAATGGGTTGAGTCTTTCCTATAAATAGGAAGTGAATCTATTTGGAGTGTTAGACTAGAGAGAGAAACTTTGTACAAACTCATTTGTATATTCTTTCTAGATCTAATAAGAGCTTACAAAGATTTATTTACTCCATGTGTTCTTCATTTTACATAATGAATCACTAGATCTTTTCTAATTCCGCACATGTTATCATAATCAACACCACTACAATTGGTATCAGAGCTTGGTTTTCACGATCAACGTGACTTTTGAAGAACGATTCTCGGTTTGGCAATTTTTCAAACAATTTGATCAATTGTGGTGAGTCTCTCTCTATGATCTCTCGTAATATTTGGATTCGTGTTTTGCGTTCTTGATTTTTGATCGTTTTGATTCATTAGATCTAATTCGTTTCAAACCTCATTGTTGATCCAATTAATTTTTGTTTAGATCAAATTCAAACCAAAAACAAAATAACATTTATTGTTCATGATTCGTTTAAATTGAGCCCAACATTTGAGTGTTACTGTTCATCTTTCGTGATCCAAAGTCTCAATATTACTGTTCATGATTTGTTTAAGCCCAAATAAATGATCCATTACTGATTTGCATCCATCATCAAATAGATTCAATACTTCTGTATTCAGTCGTATTCATCTTTTCATCGATTTTTTTTTATTTCAAAGATCTCATTCTTATTTCATCAATTTTTGTTTCGATTTGGATGTGGTTGAGGATATAAATCTTGTGAATCGAGTTTCAATTGATATCCTTTTGTTCAAATCAATTATCGTGACCCGTATTCTCTCACTGTGAATCAAATATACGAATTTGTTCAAAAGATCGTTTATTGAATGATGTTTGAAGTCGATCGGTGATTTCACTTTCAGATTTTAGTCTTTTAATGATTTTGATTATAACATATCTTGGAGTCGATGTTCGATCGTGTTACTAGTTCTTGGGGTTAAATTTGTTCGACATCAGGTTGAATTAAAATGGTTATTGAATGGAAATCATCAAGCAATTAAACTGGAATCGAATGACTTCGATGTGTGTATTAGGTTATTTGATATCTTGAGGATGATTGTAAATGAAATCTGAAGGTTAATTTTGGAATCGATAGTTGGATTGACTTTCCAAAGTCAAAAGACGATTGATGATGAACAGTTTGAACTAATAATTGAAATCAAGTTTGGTTTGTTGATTCGTTTCATTTTGTGAGTTCGTAAGCTTGATTTTTGCTGATTAATATGATATCGATTGAAGTAATGAACGAACAGATGAGTTTTGATTTTGGATTCGCATTTGGTTTGTTGGTTTGAAATCAAGATCTGATTGTTCGTATGGGAAGATGATTTCGATTGTTGATGGAACGAAGCTATGAAAAATATTTGCAGATAATCGAATGGGAAATCAATGTTTGCAAAAGAACGAAAATTTGAATGGGTATACGAAGGATGCGAAGGTGATTACGGTTGTTCTTCAATTCGCATTTGATGAATCAATTTAAAGATCAATTGAGTTCGCATTTAAGGAAAAGAACGGTTCGCATATGAGATCAAAATCATTTTCGCATGTGGTTATAGAGATTGTGTTCGCATATTTGATTAATTGGGTTATAGATGCGAAACATTTATAAGAAACATGCGAAGAATCTGGAACATGCGAAGTAATTGTATAAGTGAATTGGGGAGGAAGAAAGCAAATAGTTTCAAAATTGGTCCCTGATCTTTTCACGAAATAATACAAATGGTCCAACTTCGCAAAATGGGATTATAAAATGAAAAAAATGCAGAATTTTCATTTCGCATCCCTGCAGTTTTCGCAAGATGGAAAATTTTACCCAGTTTCGCATTTGGGGTAAAAATTTTGAGAAATTGGAATATTTTCAAATCTGGTCCATGCAGTTTGTGCGAATTTACACATTCTACCCATTTTCGCAAATGGGAGTGTGTTTCGCATATTTGGATGTTTTTGGCGCAACGGGTCATTGCAAAATTTTGAAATTGACAATTTCTACCCATTTTTGAGAAATTTTGTCAAAGGCAATCCATGAACAAAGCTAAAAATTCAATATTTTTTGGATTGAATCACAAAGTTTATGCCACATGTTAAGGGGGAGTTTTGATATGAAAAATTCCAAATAGAACACGTTCTTTTTCCTTTGGAGTTTTATAATCAAATTTCGATTATAAAAAGGGGGAGAACTTTTATATGGAGATTCGAACTTGAATTTTTCATATTATGCGGATTTGAAGACCGAAGTGATCTTGAAGTTTTGAAGCCTACGAGATGATGCAATTGGAAGTTCGGAAGTGATGTATTTGAAATGGGTTTGGAATTATTAAAGATTTTTGGGGTGTGTTTTTATGCACAACTTTAGGGTGATTATTTGGAGTTTGGAATACTCTTGATCATTCATTACTGCTCGGATTGTATTGTTTCACATCCTAGAGCCCAAATTGAAGAATCATGGAAGAATTAAAGATTGAAGTTCGTTTCGACATGTGTCACCTTTGAGGCTCGAACCGCGTAGTGCTTGATTTTGGAAGATTTGAAGTGGGTCATTCATTCCTAACTTTGAGGGGGAGAATGTTGGGGTGCAAAGTTATTCATTCACAACTTTGTAAATGTTTGACTTTTGTAAAACCCACTTGCATGTGGAGTATTTGCCTTTAGACCCATTTGTTTGTTAGAGTGAGAGAGAGACATGTAAACACCTCTATAAATAGTAGGTTCATACCACTTGTAGAGGTGTGCTTGAGAGATGTAAAAGTGAGTGTGTAAGTGTGTGTTATTTATGTAGTCTAGATCTAGATCCTTTTTGTAACACCATATACAATCAATACATCTCTTGATCACCCAAATCACCATGTTCAATTGTGAAAGCTTTAATTCCGCATGCCAAACCATGTTCTTATGTCACTACAATAATGTTGGGGTGCAAAGTTATTCATTCATGACTTTGTAAATGTTTGACTTTTGTAAAACCCACTTGCATGTGGAGTATTTGTCTTTAGACCCATTTGTTTGTTAGAGTGAGAGAGAGACATGTAAACACCTCTATAAATAGTGGGTTCATACCACTTGTAGAGGTGTGCTTGAGAGATGTAAAAGTGAGTGTGTAAGTGTGTGTTATTTATGTAGTCTAGATCTAGATCCTTTTTGTAACACCATATACAATCAATACATCTCTTGATCACCCAAATCACCATGTTTAATTGTGCAAGCTTTAATTTCGCATGCCAAACCATGTACTTATGTCACTACAATTGGTATCAGAGCGGGTGTTCTTGATTTCATCAAGAATTGATCCTTGATCGATTTCTTGATTTAGTGATTCATTTTATGATCTTGGATCTTCTTGATTTAGAAAGTTTTGGATTCTAGAAATCGAATTCATCTTTGATTCTATTCATAATTCAATTTTCTTCACTAGAATTCAAGTGATTTTTACTTTCTCTCTCTAGAAAACCCATTCAAAATCACTTTCTCTCTATAAAAATCTTCAAGTTTTTGTGATCATGGTGCGTTTGGAGTATGATTCTTGGGTTGTAATCATTGAAGGTGTGAAATACGAAGTCAACGAATTTCAATTCTATGGATTATTGTTGAAAGGAGGTTTGATTTCATGGGATTCTTTTTTTTCTTATGGAGGTTTGAAAGATGATCATGGAAGATTGATATTTCAAAAAGTTTCGAAGATTGAATGTTTGTATGATCTTTTTATGTTCATGATAGCTAGTAGCAAGAATCGAGAGGAAGGAGAAGAAAGAGACTTGTTTAATAAGAGTTACATTTCTCTTGTTGAAAACCCAAGTGATCTTCAAGCTCTTATGTTTGTTGAAGATGTTCTTGATGATCATCATGTTCTTGATGTTCTTGATGTTCAAGAAAAAGGATTTCAAGTTGATTCTCATGATGAAAAAGTTTTTTTGCTCAATTGGAGTTCAAACCGATGATATATTGTGTTCTTGTGATTCGCTTGAAGGAATGTTTCCTTATCGGAAGCCGGTGATCCAAGAAAATCACAAGTATCAAACTCCAAAAGATTTGATTCAAATTCACAAAGTTGATGTTGTGAAAAGCGGGGTTGTTTATGAAGTCAAGTCTTCAATAAGCAAAAAGATGAGAAAGAAAAAGAAGAAGAAGATGAATCGGAAGAACAAGCGGGTTTACTCACAAAAATCGTCAAATGTTGTGAAGCTGAAATCCGTGAAACAAATTTGGGTTCCAAAGCAACAATCTCCAAAGGTTACATTGAATTTAAAGTCAAAACCCAAATGTGTTGGTGGTTCTTTTGAAGATGTTCTTGGATCGTTGAAGAACACGAAGAACATGAAGAACGAGTTGTACATCTCACATGGTGGGTGGTACAATGTTCGATTTGGAGATTTTATCATTCCGACAAAAGAACCAAGATCTTCCAAATTTGATTCGTTCGTTGAAAACGGAACTCGATTCATCAAAAAGGTATCTCAAATTCTCAATGGATTCCAAAACGTCCATGATTTCGATTCGTACTTTCCGTTTTTCATTTTTGATCGATTTGCCTCATTGGATCTAATCCGTTTCAACCTCATTGTTGATCCAATTATTCTTGTTAAGATCAAATTCAAACCAAAAACAAAATAAAATTTACTGTTCATCTTCCATGATCCAAAGTCTCAATATTACTGTTCATGATTTGTTGAAGCCCAATCAATGATCGATATATGATTCATAACTTTGAGCCCAAAAATCTCGATCGATTACTATTCATCAATGCCAAGTCCATTCTTTTGATCATTCACTGTTCTTTAATCGATTTATTAGCCCAAAATTAAATCTATATTGTTTACCACTTCATTTTGTTCTTCCATCAAAACTTTTTCATTTTGATCATCGATGATGCCGAGGTCTTCAAATCAATGAAGCATCAATAATCTCAAAGTCGTATGCATTTTTTATTCAACTTAAAATCGATATTCTTTACGTATTTTATGTTCGTCATCTGACTTGTACACCAGCTTTATCTGGTTGTACAATTGTGTTCTTCATCAGCATGAAATGTCAAAAAGTCAAAATCGATTTAATTAAAACTCGATCTGAGTTGTAATAGATTTGATTTGGTAGATCGCTGATTGAATACGAGTCATATTTCATTCAAAGTTGTTGTAGATGATTTCAATTTTTGACAAGCTTTCGAATTCATTGTTTGAAATCGAATTCAATTCTTTTGTCGATTCTTGAATCTGTGATTGGTATCGATTATGAGTTGGGAAGAACACATGATGTCAAATAAAGTTTTGAATAGATTTGATCGAGTGAGTTGGAATAATCAAGGGTGAAGAACCGATTCAGAAAACTCATTTTTTTGGAATCGGAGATTTGTATTGGGTTCGCATATTGATTTTGTTCATCATTCGACTTTGTGATTTTGGGTTTACTGGGAGTCGATATTGCGAAGGATATATGGGAGTCGATGTTGATGATTTGGTTTCGCATGTACGTTTGCATCTCCAATCGAAATTTGGGTGTTCGTATTGTAAATTGGTCGATTGGGTTAATGGTCTCAACTGAGTTTGCATATGGGTGAAATCAATTTGTGTTCACATTTGAGTGTATAAAAATCGGTTTCACATTTAGGTCTCAATCAATTTCGCATATTTGGTTATATTGGATGAAAGATGCGAAAAATTTGTTAGTTCGCATCAGTGACGTGCGAAGAAATTGACTGAACATGCGAAGCGTAGCATGTTACTGTGAAACATTCGTGAATTGGGGAAGAAAACAAAAGTTTCGAAAAGAGTCACTGCAGTTTCGCATTTTTGGCAACAAATACCTAACTTCGCATATGGGTAATAAAAGCTGAGAAATTGCAGAATTTTCATTTTTGGTCCTTGCAGTTTGTGCAAATTTACACTTTATGCCCGGTTTCACAAATGGGCTAGAGTTTCACATATTTGACTGTTTTTGGCGCAACGGGTCCCTGCAAGTTTCAGAAAATGACAATTTCTACCCTGATTTTGAAAAATCTTGCAACTTTCACCCAAAAATTCAAAATTTTTCATAAATTGGAAAATTTTTTGTGGCTTTTTCGTGATTGTTTTTACGTGCAAGATTTTTGGTGATTCATTTTTAGTACACATCAAGGGGGAGTATTGTATTGTCTATTCCTCGGGTGCTTCTCATCCTTAGTGGGTTTTATAATCATTTTTTTATTATAAAAAGGGGGAGAATGATGGGTATTTGAAGCTTCTCGGGTTTGTCGAATATTCATTTGCGGATTTGAAGACCGGTTTTACTTCAAGGGGGAGTTTGGTCTTGATCGTGCTAGCTCGTTGGAGATTAAAGCCGGACATCCAATCCTAACTTTGAGGGGGAGAATGTTAGGGTGCAAATTCATGCTTGGATGTAGTGTTTTAGGCTTTCCTCTTTGTATGTGTAAATGGGTTGAGTCTTTCCTATAAATAGGAAGTGAGTGACTTCCATTAAGGAAGTGAATCTATTTGGAGTGTTAGACTAGAGAGAGAAACTTTGTACAAACCCATTTGTATATTCTTTCTAGATCTAATAAGAGCTTACAAAGATTTATTTACTCCATATGTTCTTGATTTTACATAATGAATCACTAGATCTTTTCTAATTCTGCACATGCCATCATAATCAACACCACTACACTAATTAGTTATAACATTTGTTAAATTTTCAAATCTTGGTTATAAGTTTTGTTTAAAGTATGTTTATTATATATTTTGAATGTTTATTTTAGTTGTTAAACAAATGGCAACACATAGTGAAGGGACACGGAGGAGATGGTGTGGACAGACCTCCGCACGCAGGCACACACAAGATAGTATCAGGTTGTGAATCTATGCATGAATGTAGCAACCCAAAAAATGTGCATGGCCTAAGAAGAAACTTAAATTTGTATGAAGCGTATGACAATAATAGTAAAAAAAATTTAATCGTGCAGCTTGAAACCTCCGAGGAGACATGGGTAGATGTTAGTTAGATTTATCTAAAATCAAGTATATTGTTGCATTATCCATCTTGGTGTCATATTTTTGCCAACTACAAAGAAGTTATATATATATATATATATATATATATATATATATATATATATATATATATATATATAATTCTTTTTATATGTATTAGTGTCATAACTAGCATTTTAGCTAGGAAATTTTATTCTCATATAAACATCATCCATTGTAAAAGCCTATACTCTATTCTCATTCAAATACATCTCATATGTTCAAATAAGGGTTGGAAACCCTAGAAAGCCCGATTCAAGTCTAATGTGTTCTAGGATTCTCTTGTTGGGCCTAATGGACCAATAAGTATCCAAGTTAACTAATTTAGGCCTAAAAACCCTAATTATGTTCTAATTGGACCCAATTCATAAATCTATAACTTTTTGGGCCATGATGGGCCATAAAGGATTTAATTAGCCCTAATGGGCCCTAAACAAATTTCTTTTGCCATTTTGGGCCGTGAGCCTCCCTAAGAGCCCAATGGGCCGAAAGATTTCTTATGGGCCTCATAATTTCGAACCAAGGCTAGAAATGGGCCAAATTAATCCACCACCTTTCTCTCTAGCCCATATTCGGCCCAAAAACAAAACAAAAAAAAAGGAAAAGAGATGAATTATCCTAACTTTGCCACCTCAATGTAGCATGGTGGTCATGCATGCAGAATAACCACCATACAACAAGGTAAATTCATGCATCTAGGCAAGAAAATCCTTTCTTCCTCTCCCTTCTTCAAACTCACAGCCATATGGCCTTTCTACCTTCACATTTCATTCTAAAACCCAACATTTTCTCTCATCATTCCTCTCAAACACTCTCAAGAAAAACCACTCTTCTTTCCTCTCAATTTTTCGAGATTTTAAGCATTTCAAGAAGGTTTTCCCACCAAGATCATCAACTTGGGTAAGTTCTTACTTAGATCTATGATTTAGCTTGTTGATCTCTTCAAAAATCTCCTCTTACACCCATATTTTTGTGGATCATGTTCTTAGAACCATCTAAGTTCAAGATCTACTCAAGAAAGCTTACTAGGAACCAAAAACCTCTTCATCTCTTCTACAAAACCGAAACCTCAAAGCAAAGATGAGCTTCATACCCCCTTGTTTTTGGTTTTTTCTTGTTTTTGGGGGATAATACAAGTTGATTTGTGTAGATCTATGTGTATATGCATGATTATGTGTGATTTCCTTGAAACATTGGTGATTATGTGTGATTTCTTCACTAATCTACAAATATGTTAAGAAACTTGAAGTGTATCACTAGGATCTTTATATGAAACATGAGAAAAGTATGTTTTATCTCAAGTAGTACATGTAAATCTGGGATTTGTATACTTTATATAGCAAAAATGAGTGTTGTGTTCAAAGATTTATAAACTAAACTCACAAAACAGCTCTTGACAGAAACATTTTGATCCAATCTCAGACTGTTTTGACCATCCAAATGGAAGAATTTTTCAAAAATGTTTTACATGGATAAAGTTCAGGTTTATACCTTTAAAATGAATACTCGCACGTTTTCATACAATTTTTCTACAATTTTTGGCGAATTTTACAAAACTGCCTATCAGATTTGAAATAATTTTGGACCAACCTGTGAAGATGAGCAATTTAACACTTGTTAGAAGCCATTAAAAATTATGAGAAAATTTGTGAACAAATTAGACAAAATTTATAAACTTTGAGAGTTTACGGATCCAAATTTCAACTTACGATGATTTTTCTACAACTTTTCAAACAACTAGGTCGGAAAAGCTAAAAACCAGAAGATGTGTATTTTCACAAAAATCAAGCCAAGAATGTTAATTTTGACAAAAATGGGGTTTAACATGTTATTTTTACTACGAAATAGTCATCAAAACAAGTTTTGAACAAAATGGAGACTAAAGTGTTATTCTTACAAAAATTGGGCTCTAAATCCTAAATTTTTGGCTTATTGGGCCAAGAACGTCATTTTTACAAAAAGTGGGCTTTTTATATCAACTTTGTAAATAGTCAAGCTAAAATAAAAAAACAATAACAAACGGGTTAAAAACGATATTCATATCCTTATTGGACCTGTAAATAATATACATGTTTAGTGGGCCTTAGTGTCCTTTTACATGTATATTGGGCTTAGGATAGACATTCACATTCCTTTAAGCCTCGGAAATAATAGACACGTATAGTGGGCCTTAGTGGTCCACTTACATGTTTATTGGGCTCAGGAATGAGTTTTATATGTGTTCTTCTTTTATGCTATTTTACTAAATACTTGAGTCAAAATCAATGATAAACCAACAAACGGATTTAATTTGATCATTTTCTAGGTTATTGGGCCTTAGTGGCCCATTTCTATGTGTGATAGGTCCTGTATACTATTTACATGTTTATTGGGCCTCATTGACCCATTAACATGTGCGACGGACCTTGGATACTATTTGTGTGCTATTTGGGCATGTAAATACTTGTAATTTACAAGTCGGTTGTGCATTGGTGTTATGAAAACGCATCAGTAACGTGATGTTATAAAACGTAGTGTCATGCATGATTTGGTGAGTAAAAGATACAAGCATATAAGTTGAAGTTTATTCGTTCCTTTTACCCTAATGGGTAAAGCAATATCTTTGGGCCCCTCAGTGATTTGGTCTTGACATTGTAGTGTTGGGCCCAACAAGGACTGGATTGATGTGTTTAATTAGTAGTCTTATGAGGTCATCACAAATCAGGAAATCGGGAAATAGAATTTTGGAAAAGAGATTGATTGTAATTCATGTCTCATGTCTATACGATATCTTCAAGAACAAAGGAATATTTGATCACTTATCTTGGGTCGATGTTTGATTAGATCAGAATCTATTAGTTGCTTTGGAAAGCACGCTTTGTTGTTTAATTTAGAAGTTATACTTGCAATTATAGTTATAGACTTATCCAAGTGTGAGACTATTGGATTAGGTGTCTAAGCCAATAACTAAATTGGTATATACTTGAATTAAAAGCAAAGTTCTTTTTAGGTTCCCCTCAAAATTAGTAATTGACAAAATGACATTTGGAGAAAGCGGTTAATTTATTGGTTTATTATATGATTATTAAATAGAAATAAATAATTTATTAATATATTATGAGATTAACATATTAAGTATAAATAGTATTATTTAATTAATAGTTAATCAGAAATTAATTGGAATTAATTTTTGGATTATTTGGATTAACTAAAGGTGAAGGGACTAAAGTTGTAATTGTTTAATAGTTGAACAAGAGAAGGATTCTGGGAGATTACTAGGGTTGGCCGAAATTTGGTTTAATCCTAGAGTTTCTAGATTATTCCATATGTATAATATGAATAATAAGGAAACTAGAAAAAATCAAGATTTGAAATAATATTATTTTATTTCAAATTAGGGTTATCTAGAATTTTCCTATCAGTTATAAATACTAAATAGAACCCTTTGCATATGATTTTCAGTCACCCAAATTCATGGAAGGATATCGAAATTCTCATCCCCTAACCTCTATCCTCTCAAGCCTTCTATTGCTAAAGTTTAGGTACAAACCATTAGAGACATTGGATTTCCGGTACTAGCTTTCCAAGAGATCAGAAGAAAGAAATTACTTTGAATATTTACTATAATAATCAAAATGTATGTAAACCCTAAATCCCTTGTAATTTCGATTATTGTAGGGTCTCCTTAAAGTTCTTGATGTTCAATTGTTTATTGCTTTCAACAGAGAAAACTTAGATCCAAATAGGTTGTATGTGAACTTAACGGTTAAGTTTGTGACATCCCCAAAATCACGGCCAGAAAAGACCGATTTTGTTTATGCTTTATAAAAATCAGAGTACTTCATTTTATAAAAAGGTTGCGGAATTTGTTCCCAGAAAAACATGGTAAATACGTTATTAAAACATTTTCGAAGAAACGTATTTATTTCATTTTAAAACATTTGGGATGTCATCGTTAATACAGGAACATAAGCATAAACAGAACTTACAATTATTCACACTAGTGGTCTACATCTCTTTAAATCTCTCAGTGTAATGTCACTTCATATCAACACCTGTGGTATAAATAAACTGAGTGGGTCAGGTTGGGAAACCTGGTAAGCACATAGGGATTTCAATCCCACAATGTTATACCATATATATAGTTTAAAATTCACAAAATATACAATTTCACCATACATATATATAAACAACTCTTATCCCACCCCGTCGATCCTCGCAACGAGGCTATCCATACTCTCGGACCTAAGATTAGTCGTTTTACCTACTCCATACTCTCGGATCAGAAATGAACGAATTTACCAAATCCATACTCTCGGACTTGGGACGAATGACTAATCCATACTCTCGGATTAAAGATGAATGATTATGCCTAATCCATACTCTCGGACTAGGGACAATAGCTAATCCATACTCTCGGATTAACGACGAATGATTATGCCTAATCCATATTCTCGGACTAGGGACAATGACTATGTCTAATCCATACTCCCGGATAAGTGACATATACTAACTTCTATTCTCTGAGTTTAACTCACTTGTACTCGTAAGAATATACTACCCAATATTCCTCATATTTAATTTAGGTCTACTCTTTATCCTAAATTATCAAATATAATCAGGTATGTTCTTTAACACGAATTTCAAGCAACATCAATTAACTCGCACATAAACATATAATTAATACTTCAATCAATACTTGTATTAAAATCATGTTCATGAAAGGGACTATGCACTCACCTGAGAAGGTGGTGACTCGGTACTCGGACAGCGCTTCGTTTACTTTAAAATAATTTCCTTCGACGAAACCTAGTATTATCACCAATAGATTTTAGTCTATTATTCGCCGAGACTAATTAATAGTCTAGCTATTATTACTATTATATAAGCGTTAAAAAAAATACTTATATAACCCATAATAATAGCCCAAGTATTTATTATATGTTCTTAATAACGTTCATATAATTAAATAAAAACTATATTAAAAATAGCGTAGACGTAGCTCACTTACAGCGGGTTTTATAGAAAACCAGGCTTTGCTTGGAGCAGCGTTTCCGAGCCGAAAAGCTCTTCTTCTCGGAGCCGTCGAGCACTCTGGGGCTTCCGCCTCGTGCTAGGGAGGTTCCCTAGGCTTTTCGGGGGATTTCGGGGCTAGAGAGAGGTTCTAGAGAGAGAGTAAAGAGAAGAAAGAATGGGTAAGGTGTGAAGAAAATGAGGGTGGGAGAGGTAGTATTTATAGGGTGAAAATGGCTGAACTTGGTGCCACATGTCACCATCTAGTGGCAAGACTTGGGGAGAAAGCAATGGCCAAGATTGTGCCACATCACCCATTTTCGCACAACACACTTCCGACTTCTAAAATCCGTAACTTTCACATACGACCTCCGTTTTTGACGTTCTTTATATCCACGCGTAGGTAAAAATAATATCTACAACTTTCATTTTGACTCCGTCGGCTAATTCTCGACCGATCTTAAATTTAACAGTACGAGGCGTTTAGACTGTTAAATGACCGTGAAGAATTCGTAACTCCTTCATACGGACTCCGTTTTCGTCTGTCTTTTTACCATTGAGTTCCTATTAATGAGATATTCAACTCTCATTTATTTCACGTAAGCCAAAAACCGCTCGAACTAAAATTCGAGTTTCGGGCTGTACACTACTAAGCCGAATCTTAGAAAAATCATAACTTCCTCATACGAAGTCAGATTTGGGCGTTCTTTTTATCGACACTCTTAGTTTAACATATTCTACGACTTTTGTTTAGATTGCTAAGGCTAAAAAGTCTTCTATCGTAAATTCACTATTTACGTCTTCCGGTGCTGTGCCGGTTTTGCCGTAAAACTTCGGCGGGCCATAACTTCTTCGTTATAACTCGGATTTCGGCGTTCTTTATATGTACGGAAACCTTGTGACATATTCTAAAACTTGGTTAAGACTATTCATTTTAAATAATCTTTTGTCGAAAAAGTCATTTTTGACCCCTATTGCCTCTAAATTGACTAGCTCGGATCTGCGGGCGTTACAAAGTTTTTACACCACATGTTTTAATTATAACTTATAAAACCTATCAGATACTTCTAGGGTTTCGGTGGCCTTCTCCCTAAGTAAGGGGTTTCAAATCTTAGATCGAAGTCCATTACTCCACAAACTGCTTACCGTTGATCAAATCCATCCCATTCTTCCTCCAACACACCTTCTTCCTCTGACGCCCCTACTGTCTTTGTCCCCCAATATACGTGTGTGTGTGTGTGTGTATGTTTACTTCACATATCCATTTGAAGGTTGCTCCAACAAAGTCATCCATCAAGAAAACGATACTTCGATGAAGACTTAACTAGGAGGATGTCGTCCAGAAGAAGGGAAGAGAGAGAAAGATATATATATATATATATATATATATATATATATATATAGAGAGAGAGAGAGAGAGAGAGAGAGAGACGTGGGGGTGTGTATTCTTTTGGTTTTTTATATGTAAAAGAATAAGAAATTTTTTTAAAGAATATTAAACAAACTATGTTAAGGGTATATTTATCATTTTATGTGGGGTATGAACCAAAACCACACAAAAATACCAACCATAGTGACCAAAAACACACAAGATATCTGAAATTGGACTACACACTATCAAACATTTTTAGACCAAAACCACATAATTTTAACGAACTCAGAGACCATTTTTGCAATTTTGTCTAAACTAGTCTTTGTGCATCAAACATCTTTTATCTTCGTAGTAGAAAAGATTTTCACATAAATTTTATTAAGGCCATCCAATACCTTTTTTGAAAAACTTCATACATAAATTTTGTTATAGGGCCATCCAATAAAAGATGGTTGTTGTATGTGGACCGTTCTTTCTTTGTTTACTCATGATAGTTGTCCCTAGTTTTCCAATTATCTTCCCTTTCTTTGTAGATGTTGTATCTATATACTAAAACAAAATTATAGAACAAAACAAAGTAATAAAAGAGGAAATAAAATATCTACAAAATGGAGTTGGTCATTTCTACTCACTCTAACAAAAAAATCATTAATTTTATAAAAATAGAAATAAAGATTTCATTAAAAATACTTAACAACTTCTATAAAATAAAAGTACTCCATTAAGGCTTTAATAACTCATTTTCTATCGGAACAAATCTCGCGTATTTGCAAACCACATTGTCACTTTTCATATACATGTAGAAATAACGGCCATCTTGATGTATGAGCCTTCAATTTATTATAGTTTCTAATTTTCAATAAATAATTCATAAACTTAAATAATATATTAACTAAAATCTTATCAAAAGATCAACCTCATGCTACAAACTTCAATCCTTTGACTATTCATCAATTTGCAAGTTTAATTATTGATAATATTTTACAATATTTGACCAAAATAGTTAATTGATTTTTTTTCTCTTATATGTTACAAAATAATAAATATGTTTATAAATACATAAAAATAATACATTTATCACATAAACACATTATAATTCCATTTTTGAGGTGCCAACTATAAATCCATAAATTCTGTTAAAAATCTTTAAAAATATTAAATTTGAAATATATTTCATGAAGATAAATATTGATATAAAAATATCTTCTACATTATTTCTATTTTTTGGGCTCATGGATAATAGTAGTTAGTATTCTAGAGGGAAAGGCACAATAATTTAGTGGGAAACGTAGATAAAAGCCACTGATTCCCCGTTCTACACGTTGGCTCACCATTTCGTACCAAATTCTCATGTACATATTTACCCCTCATTTTTCATAATTCTACCAACAAACCTAAACGCGCTCTCGTTGACTCCAAGGACACAACCGTCATTTCCTTTGCTACACATCATACCCAAACGCTCAGTAGTCCGAAGCTTCTCTCGTAAATTTCTTTGTTTTGGTATTTTCTTTTGACTTTGAAAATATCCCCTAATTTCAAAACCCTACATTTTCAAACTATTATTTATACTTTTTTCCAATTCTTTGATTTTGATCATTATCTCTACGCGGTTCCTTCAATTCGGCATAGTTTTGCATCGCCGCATCGTAATTCAGTTCGCCGATTGTTGTTTGGTACGTCAATTGATGTAACCCCTTTTGTTTTAACTGTATTTTGAGGTTTTCGTATTTGGTTGAGGGAGAATTGTCGTCTGATTATCATTTTTAGTAATCTGTGATTG
Source organism: Lactuca saligna (assembly GCF_052625555.1). Lineage (NCBI taxonomy): Eukaryota > Viridiplantae > Streptophyta > Magnoliopsida > Asterales > Asteraceae > Lactuca > Lactuca saligna. Next base: position 65,954,436 of record NC_136422.1, read on the forward strand.
AAATTTACTGATTAGAGAATCAAATCAAGAGAAGTGATTACTTGTGGAGTTTACTTGGTGGTTTGATCTAAATTCTAATCCAATTTGTTTTCATATTTGGTTTGAACTCGACCTCTTTTTGTGTTGTGGAAATTGATCTACAATTTGTTGTTAGATCGTGGTTTTGGTAGTAATTGTTGTTTATCGACTAGTTCAAGACATTACTGTTTTATATGTTCTTCACTTCTTATTGGTCTAAACGCGTTGCATAAGATGTTCTCCAGTTAGCATGGATGCACGATTTTCATTATCGTTGAGGTCAATTTTACAAAGTACACGTTTGGCTATCTTTGCCTACCATGTGAAGATAGATATTGTTTTATGGAGTACACAACACTCCATAACCAAATGCTGAAATATTCTGATAATAAACTCTCTTCCGATTACAGTTATTTCACATCTTCTAGTATCTGGAAACAATGCGTGCACCATCTTTGTTTGCACAATGCTTACCTGGCTTAGTCCCTGATCGTGTAAGTCAAAGCCTTTCTACTACATCAGAGAGAGAAATGCATTTACCTTCACCAGCTGTTGAAATCCTTCCATCTAAGGTATTTCCTCTCATCTAAAAGAGACAACTTAGCAAAATGGACATAAGTTCCTTGATTCTAATTGCATGACATTCTTCTTCATCAATACAGATGGAACACCCTTATAAATATGCTGCTGAGAGCATAGATTTGCAAGGTGTAAATATCTTCAAGGTACGTTTTGTAGTGTTCCCTATGTCATACTCTCCAACATTCCAAACTACTTGATTTAATTTATCTTCTTGTTTTTATTTCAGGGAAAAGTTAGTGTCTCAGATATGATAGGTTCAGAATTGATTCAATCAAAAGCTGATGGTAAATACGTGTTTATGACATCATTAGTTTTGTTCAAAATTAAAACTAATGTTGATTTTAATTCAGGATCTTTCAAATCATGGGATAGCTCATTTGATCTTGTGAAAGTTCTTAAGCATGAGATTCGTGATGCACAACTAAGTTTTAGAGGCAAAAGAGTGCTTGAGCTTGGTTGTGGCTATGGGCTTCCAGGGATCTTTGCTTGTTTGAAGGTTACATTAATCATTCCTCTGATAAATTCCATTCCGATTTCCCCCTAATAATAATTTAAAATTATTTTAAATATTTCAGGGAGCTTCAGTAGTACACTTTCAAGATCTAAATGCAGAAACAATAAGATGCACAACAATCCCAAACGTTCTTGCAAATCTCCAACAAGCGCGTGACAGACAAAGTAGACAGCCAGAAAGTTCACTTACTCCATCCAGACAAACCATTTCTCCCATGGTTCACTTTTACGCAGGGGAATGGGAAGAACTCGGGACTGTTTTGTCAATTGTGGAACCAGAGGGACTGGAATTGCCAAAACCTACAAACTTAAGCTTCTCGGAGGAGGATTTCATGGACGCGTGTAGTAGTCAAGATGGAAGCGTCATTGGACTTGGACATGAAACTTCTTCTAGAAGATCCCGGAAGCTTTCCGGAAGTCGGGTTTGGGAAAGGGCTAGTGAAACGGATCATAGAGAAGAAGGTGGATATGATGTTATTTTAATGACTGATATTCCGTATTCCGCTACTTCTTTGAAGAAACTGTATGCGCTAATTAAAAAGGTATGTATTTGATATACGTTTTGTGATATATATATTTTTTTTGATTAAAATTAAAATTTGTTATTAGTGCTTGAAGCCTCCTTATGGAGTGTTATTTGTGGCGACAAAAAAACATTTTGTGGGGTCCAACAGTGCTGCGAGACAACTGAGGAACTTGGTGGAGGAAGAGGGCGTGTTTGGGACGCATATAATTAAGGATCTTACAGATAGGGAAGTTTGGAAGTTCTTTCTTAAATGAACATATAATAATAATTATGAAAAAGTTTTTTACTAATTTTATTTTTTAGTTTTAAGTTTTAACCCCTATTGTACGTTGAAGAGCATTTTTAATTACGGTGGGAAATAAATCGTGCTATGCTTTTAACGTTGTTTTTTTTTTGTCTGTCAGCTGTATATGTAAAGAGTAAAGAAAGACCTTGTGGCTCTCTCTATAATGTTTTCTTTGTATTCATTTATTCAAAGTTGTGTATGTTTTGTGTTTCAAAGTTTATATGAATCTCGTATTTTGGGAAAATATTTAAATAATTGCATGTTTAATAGTTGTGGATTATTTCATTCGTATCAATCAAATATATGTGTACATAAAGCTATAAATTTACATTTTCATATTACAACTTTAATTACTCTAAAATAACATGTTCATGTAGCGCATACGTATTAATTACATTGTACTTTGAAGCAATGAGTATGCTCATATTCTCTCTTGTATGCCTCCGACTATTTCATCTATTGATATTGAATAGTAGGTCATTAATCTTCCTATAAACCACGGCATAAAGTTATCGCTCAAAACAACAATTTCCTTGGTGATATATTGATAGACATTTTCAGAAATTGGTTAATGTATGTATGTTGAGGATGTTGGTCATATGCATTAATAATTAAATATTACATCTTGCGGGTTCTTGGTTTATATAGCCATGATCACACTGAAATCATCCACCTGCGAATATTTACCTTCTAGTCTAAATTGACAGTTAATTTTTTGGTGCTAATGTTTTTTGTGGAGATTTGCATACTTTTTGTAAACACCTCCATGATTACACTAAAATCATCCGCATGTGAATATTTTCATTCCAATTTGAAAGGACAGTTAATTTTTTTGGTGCTAGTATTTTTGTGGAGATTTGCGTACTTTGTATATAACACCACAATTGTAACGTTCGGATCTTGGTATGTATTTTAAATTAAATCATTCATTTTTGCAAAGGGACTCGACGAGTTGGAGGCCCCAAACTCATCAAGTAGGAACGGATGTTGGACGCGAGATTTGAAGTTTACTCGACGAGTTAAGAAGCCTCAACTCGGCGAGTATGGCTGCCAGAGTGAAACGCTAATTTCTAGGGTTTGCACCCTATTTAAGCACCTTAACACATTATTGAGGCCTCCCCTATCGCCTCCCTTAGTCCAGCAAAACCCTAATTCGTGATCTTGAGCATTTTAAGTGTATGTGAGTGAAAAGAGAGTGCTTCTTTGGTATTTCCTTGAAGGAGTGGAAGCTAGAAGCGTGTGGTTGAAGGAAGAAGCTTTGGATCCAGAGATTTCGTTGTCAAAGAAGTCATATTGAGGTATAAATTCTATACCTTGGCTATTCATTTACTAGATCTCTTCATGGAGTAGTTTAGGGCCTTAAGGAGCCTATTTTGGAGCTATTCATGGATGCAAGCATGTTTTGGAGTCATGAATTTGGATCTAGAGCCATTGAGCGACTCCATGGCATAAAGGTGCCAACTTTATGGCCATGCGAGTCCCATGCAACTTGGGAACCACTTTTTAGGGTCTTTTGAGCTAAATAACCCATGCATGAACATAAAGTTAATAACTTTACATGATATATCGACCCTAGGGAACCAGATCTATGGTTTGGAAGCATGAAACCCGACTGGAAACGACTGTATGGATTTAGACTATGGGGGGACTCGACGAATTGATCATACAACTCGGCGAGTTTGGTCGTGGTCCCCCAACCTTTTCTGTTACTGAGCAAACTCGTTGAGTCTAGAAGATGACTCAACGAGTTGGCCATGGTTTTAGGATATGAAGATTGAGGAACTCAACGAGTTCAAGGAAGGACTTGACGAGTTGTGAGTAAAAGGTCCCAACTATGTTTTGAGGAGAAACTCAATGAGTTCATGAAAGGACTCGATGAGTAGGATCAAGATTCCAGGGTTGTATGGATCATAGAACTCGACGAGTTCATGAAAGAACTCGACAAGTAGAATCGATATTTCAGGGTTTTATGGGTTATGGAACTCAACGAGTTGATGGACCAACTCGGCAAGTTAAGTCAACCAGGATGTTGACTTTGACCAGGATGTTGGCTTTGACTTTGACCATTGACCAGAGTTGACCTTTAAAGGGGTTATGAATATGAAAGAATAATTAAAGAAGATTGTTATGTGTAGGAGTTTGAGAGGAGTTGATCCCAGAGCCAAGGACAGTTCAGTTACTTCACGACATTGAGGTGGGTTACCTTCAAGTAGAAGTGGGTCGAAGGCACCAATGCTAGCCCACTAGTAAGAGCTATAGTAGAGATGATTGACTTTGTGATAATTATCTGGTATGTCACAATCTGTTATGTTTTATGTGATAGTATGCTATGATGTTATGTGATAGTGGTAGGAGGGGTAGGATAGACCCCAATATCGGTCGATAGAGCCGAAGGGGTATGTCAGCACCCTGATAAGCTAGGTAGTATATGATTTATGTGTTTATGAGCAAGTATGATATATGGTAGAAGTAAGGGGTGAAATAGTCCCCGGTACCGGTCGAAAGGACCGAAAAGGGTAAGCCAGCACCCTGATATACTAGGCAAGGTACCGGTTGAAAGGACTGAAGGAGTAGGCCAACACCCTGATATGCTAGGCTAGGCACTGGTCGACAGGACCGAAGGGGTAGGCAAGCACCCTGATATGTTATGTAGTTACCGGTTGAAAGAGACCGAAGGGGTAGTCCAGTACCTGAATATGTTAGACAGTATGTATGTTGTATGGTATGTGGTATGATGGGGGAACTCACTAAGTTTTGTGCTTACGGTTTTCAGTTTTTGTTTCAGGTCCTTCTTCGAAGGGAAAGGAGTCGGCACGGTAGCAGCGCATCACACACACGATTTTCCGCATATGAGATTCTTGGGATTTGTACTCCGACATTGTTACTATCTTTTGACATGCTTCTGAGACATATGATCTATGGTTTTTATGAAATGAGATAACTTGATGATGCTTTCTATAAATTGTTTTATTAATCATTATATCAAAAATGAAAATTTTGGTCTTAAATTTTGGGATGTTACAAGTTGGTATCATAGCCTTAGTTTGATGGATTCAAACACACCTTTGGGGGTGTCTGGACTCAAATCGAGGGTTTGAAAGATTTTTACAAGAAAATAGTTTTTCTAAAATTTAAAATAAAGAGTTTTAAGAAGAACAAGGTGTGTGATGCGTGCAATTGTTCGAGCTCAAGTAAGTTTTCCCCAAGATACCCATACATGTTTGTTATGATATATGATATGATTATGAGAATTGCATGTTAGATTAGGGCTGATGATCTAGGAAGGATGCCTTATATGCCTATTGTATGAGAACTGCATGCTAGATTAGGGCTAAGGATCTAGGAAGATGCCTTATGTATCTGCTATGTACTTATTGAATTACATGCTAGAACTGATTAGTCAGTGATATGATGGCCTGAATAGGATATGCTTGGTTTAGTTACTCAATGCCCGGATGTTGATTGCTCTATGCTTTTAGGAGTTCTAGTTATCTTTACTAATTAGTAAACGAATACGTTAAGTTACATATTGCACGGATTAAATAATTTCAGAAGGTTAGGTCTAGCCCCATTTTGTAGCTCTCGTCTGAGTCCAACCGTTGTAGGGTAGAACCTCTCATTCGACGAATTATCTGGTCTTAGTGATATGTAATGGTATTCGCGAGCTATTTAGGTAAAGGTAGCAGAGATTTCTTATGCAACTGATGGCGGAGAGTAGGTCGGAGAGTTACCCTAGGGTAAACCTAATATGAGATTAGTACAGCGAGCAGTAGTAAAAGGGAATTTGGTGAAGTCAAGACAATCATTGATGAAAGTACGGATAGATATGGAAGGTAGTATGGGCCCGTACTACTAAAAACAAGGATCCGTACTCGAGTCAAGGAGGCTGAGAAGGAACCATGGAACTTGTAGAGTGTATGAGACATCTCGAGATTATGTATGACCCTGACGATTATCTGTTTTTTTTTTCAGAATGGTGGTGACACATCACGGAGCAGGAGGTTCAGGGTCTGGGTCAGGATCAGGTTCAGGTTCGGGTGCAGGTTCCGAGCGTGTTGATGACGGACTACGCGAGTTCATCGCGTCCGAGATTACGATATAGAACGGAAATAATAATCTATATGTAATAAGTTTAAAATAAAGAACTATATGTAAGTAATCATTTGATATTTTAACATACATAACTAATATTCATTTTTGAATTACCACATTTCTCATACCAATCATCTATAGAAAGAAAAAAAAAAGTTTAAAAAAAAAATTAATAATTGTATTCAAATAGAAGGTTAATTGAAACTAGAGAAATTTCTTACAATAATATTTTAGCTTCATTAATAAAAGGTCACCCACGGTTAAACTTTGACCTACTATAACATTTTAAAAATATCATAATAACTTTTCTTATCAAAATCTAATGGCTTTAGTGAAATGCTTAGTGTTAGTTTTTACTATTAAAATTTACCGACAATAAAATTTGATTTTCTATTTTAACCACACTTTAGCCGGTTACAATTGTCATTGGAGTGGTGAAAGTAGTCGATCATACAAAAACATAATAAACTTGGATAATTTAATCGACAAACTAATATATCGTAGTCAAACCACAAAATAGACCTAAACATAGCGGCTTTTATATAATTTGCTAGAACCAAATTGATTAAGGCTTATCAACTTTCCTTAGAACATATTGGTAACAAACCATTCATTCATTCCAACAAACAATCCCCCAAAACATATTTTCAAAATAGCTTCTATACATTTTCTTGAAAGATTTTTACATACCATCCAAGTCCCAAAACAACAAATAAACCAAACCAAAGCAAAACTCATTCCAAAAAAAAAAAAAAAAAAAAAAAAAAAACAACATTATTAAGCATCATCTAGACTAGTACCCCCTCCCTACACACACTACTTACTACACAAAGGAATCAAGGTAACCATAGTTATGGCGTTTGTTATACTGTAACAAACTGGCATAAGTCCGGTCCCACACTCCAATATAAAGTGATTCGTCATCAGGGCTCAACGACACCCCGGAAATCTCCCCAAAAAAATCAATTTCTTGTCGTTTTTCATAGTTTAAATTGGTGTCATAAACATGAACAAAATCAGCCGGTTCAGCCACCACCAAAAACTGCCCGTTTGATGAGAACCGAACTGACCGGACTGCCCCCATGTTCCCCTTGAGAACCGAAACCGGGTTTGATAGGTTTCGTAGGTCCCACACTCTGCATGTCTTGTCTTGGTTTCCTGTTGCAAATATTCTTCCATCCGGATGCCACGCGGATGCAAATGAGTAGTCCAGGTGTCCCTCCACCGATCCCACTGTCTAAAAAGTAAAAACAAAATTAATTTTTACTTTTTATATTTTTCTTATCAACCCATTATTATACTTTGAAGAATATAAATTATTTTCCTATCTTACTTTTCCATTTGTTGAGTCTACAACAAGTGCATCAAGATGATCTCCAACCACAGCTATAAGTTTGCGATCCGGGCTTAGCGAAGAATGCTTCATCCAAAAAAAAAAAATTAAAATTTATAAACAAAAAAAAAAAAAATTAAAAAGTAATATTTTTATAAGAAACTCACGTTGACTGGCCAAGGAAAACGAAAGTGATTCATAAGCTGAAATCTCTCCATATCGTATTCTCTCACACCACCATCATTATTTGATGCCATAAAATGCTTTCCACCACTACAATATCAAAATTCTTATATTTAAAAAAAAACTCATAATAGTAAAATGTTACATATTGTCTATATTGGTAAAAAAATAGTAAATTATTATTATGTTGTTATTTTAACTATACCTTAAGCTATCATATATCTCAACAGCATTTGTTATTGCATTGTCATCGTAAGTTGTTCTTGTGCAGAAACTTACTCCTTGTTTATCCAACCTCTGTATCATTTAATTACAAAAATGAATAATTGTAATATAAAAAGAAAAATCTACCTTTGAATAAAAAATAAAAATATGTCATATGTGTGTGTACCTTACAAGCAAGCTCTCCTTGAAAGCCTCCAGCAACAAGAAAATCATCTTTGACTGAAAGTGTACTAATTTGAGTTTGTGTAAAACCTTCAAGCAAACTTCCAGCATGTTTCTACATATACAGAAAATAAAATTTCATAATTAAATGCTAAGAAATATCATTGTAGTTTGAAAGCACAATGTTTTATTGTTTTTAGAAATTAATAGAAATTACCTCAGTGGGTGCTACATGGCCAGAGAAATTAAGAATTTCAGTTAAATTGTAAGATAATGATGACCAATGCATAATTGAGTAGTTAGACATGAGATACACATCATGTTTTGAGTTAGCCCACACAAGATTCCTTAGCTGCAGATAATATTAATAATCAATTAAATTCCCATATCTTATTATGTCAAAAGAAATAGAAAAAATAATAGTTTTATTTTATACCTGAAAGTGAAGAATTGTAGGCTTCACTATTCTGGTGTTATGGAAAAATTCATAGTAGTTGCCACCTTTTTGCTTCTGTTTACATTTCTAGACATACAAAGAAGGTTTCCATGATAAACAAGAAGGAAAGAAGAGTCATATCATATGGATGAAGAAAAGGGTAAAGAGGGTTTTGAGTTTTGAAAGATGTACCTTATCAACAGCATCACCTGATAATGGAATGTTTTCATAGTTTCTGTATTGTTCAAGTCTTGTTTGTCTGTAACTTTCTCTTGTTATATTCAATCTTTCCCATGGGATGCCTTGAATGTCTTTGCCTCTTCTTGCTTGAGCTGAAGATGTATCTGTCACCTTTATAAGTTACAAAAGTTAATTTATGAAGTAAGCATTTGATGCTTGATTGGGTAGATAAAAGGTTAAAATGAGTAAATTGTTTAATGCGTGTAGCTTTAGACTCTTTTCATTTTTGGCTAAGTTTGTAGAGAAAATGTAACCAAATTGTGACATTTTAGGCAAACTAACCATTTCATTATCATCAGCAAATCGAGCTTCATCACCATTGATTTCATCATCATCCATCACAAAATCCAAAATGTCCACCTCATCTGCCATGTAATCGATTCCCTCAACATCATTATCAGGCATCCTGTAATCCCTGCATTAACAGAGAATAACTCTTTAGTATATTTTCTTGGAGCTTTTAACTCCATGAAGTTCTCTCTTCTTTGATAAGAAAGATGCAGTTAGCTTCTTCTTCTTCTAAAAGAACCACCGAAAACTTACACCTTTAAATTCTATGAAACATAAAAAAATGCTGAATGTAGAGATGGAAATCAGACAGATAAGGTAAGCCAATAAGTTGTTTCAAAAGTACTCCCAAACAACCCCTAAATTCAGTATCACCTCACGAATAAACATCACTTTGAACAGATAAGGTGAGACAAAAGGAAAACAAACAAAAAAAAATGTATCGAATTCTTAAAATGGTGAAGAAGATCCACCAAAAAATACATGTCTCTGTATACTCTCACCGATTGTAGATTAATTTATCTTCGATATCAAACGTTTCTACTGTGACTAACAACTATATGAATCTACGGAAATAGCATCACAGATTCACAATAATAATAAAAACGTTATGAATTTGAAGTTTTGCTAATTCCCAGACCTCGCACAATTACCGGATTCGTTCAAGTACTTAAAAATAAAAATCAAAACGCACACCGCATCGCCAGAAAAAGGAACCCTAAATTAAAATTGTTGAAATTTCAAACAGATAAGTGAGAAGGAAGGCATTCGTAACCATACATGCGTAATTCACCAGATGAGAAACCCTGGAGAAATCGCGCAGCAGATTCAGATGGAATGACTTGATTCTTTACCGATGAAGAATAATTCAATCTGATGATCTAGCGGTTTCTTTCTTTCTCTCTCTCTCTCTCTCTAAAATCGAAGACGAATCTTTGAGGGGTTTTCCTTTTTTCTACAAATCTCGTGGATGAATTATTATAATAATTGCAATTTTCGCAAGTGGGGGCAGCCTGCTTCTTCATCCAAACACGGCCTTTTGGGCTCTGCCGATCATGATTTATCACGTTACTGCCATTGCAGTGTTACTACTCTACTTTATTACTATTTATACTATTTTTTTTTTTTTTTTTTATTTGTGTGGTTAGTCGAATGTTTTTTTTTATTATATATTATAATCGGTTAAGTTCTTTTTTTTTCTTCACTTTTTTAACATCTAGTTATTATTATATATTATTATCGGTTAGTTTTAATGTTCTATTTATATTTATATTTATTTGTGTGGTTATATTTATTTGTTTTTTATTTTTATTTTTATCTTAGGAAAAAATATATAGGATAATAGATTTCAAAATAATCCGTCATTTAAGTAAAATCATATACACTTAGATTTAAAAAAAAATAAAACGGCAAATGAAAAAGGACAAATGATAGACCTTTTCTTCTCCTCTTTCTCTTTCCTCTCGCTAACCGGGCAACTAGCTCAACAAGACGAGTCATCTAGCAATGGTTACGGGGTGGTCTTGGCAAGTTTGCGACGTGTCTTGGCGAGCTGGAGGCGAGGCCGCTCCCTCCAATCTAAAGGAATAGAACGTTTAATAAAACTAACCGATAATAATAGATAATAATAACTAGATGTTAGATGTTAAAAGTAAGAGGTTGATATATGAACTCTATAATCTAGTAACTTTTGCTTGTGTCGGTCCAAGCCAAAAAAAAAGGTCAAACAAAGAATTGAAAAAAAAGTGAGAAACAATCAAGGTAAAACTATAAAATACCAAAGTTATAGTGGTTGTTTTGGATTGGTCTCGGGCTGGTCTTTTTCGATCCGAACTTTTTTCGGACTAGTTTTTTTTTGTTCTTTTATTTTTTTGAATTGGTCTCGGTCTTTTTCAATCTGGTCTTGCGATCTTTTCATGCATCTTTTTTGTTTCAGTTTTCAAGTTTTTTTTGGGTCTATTTCAAATGCAGCATCTTGACCAAGGCTATCCGGTTAACCAAATAATACAATTATTCTATAAGTGTAGCTCGGTTAGCTGACTACACCAATGTGTTGGTCAAACGCAACATCTTGATCAAAGTTACCCGTTTAGCCAAAAAATACAATTATTATATACAATGCATGCTAAATATTAATGTCAAACAACGAATTAAGGTGATTGACATCTTTAGCAAAAATTAGTTTCGCGTCCACTCATTTTTTAAGATGATCGAAGATGAAAAGTTTTTTTACATGGAATTAGGTGCGGATAGCTCAATAGTATGATTAGGTTATTTTAATTTATCTTTTTTAGTTTTTATGAATATTTAATTTGATCTTTTGCACATCTATTATTGGGCATATTATACACAGTTTTTAAATAGTGTGATTTTCATATATTTTTTATGTTTCGATCTATTTATAACTTCGTCTTTTATATTAAAATTATGTATTTCAATACAAGATGTATATAAAAAAATATTAATTGACACTTACATAAACTATTTGGTAACAAGTAATGTTAGTGAAAAATTATAAACATATAAAATGTATATTTTAACAAATTATATATTTTGACAAATTATGACAAAGTACATCATAATACATTTTTATATAAGAAAACATTTTGTTCAAAGTGAATAAACATATTAGAAAATTCATTTACGCTTAATACAATCAACGAATGAAATTCTAAACATTTATAACATTTATTTGATAATTATGTATTCTACTAATAGTGAAATCAATTCTTTTTTATCATCATATTTTTTTTTCTTTACATTTATATTATTCATAGTAATTACATTTCTCTGCAGCAAACGGTTTCACCCGCCTTTTTTCAATCCGATTTTTTCTAGGACCGATCACTTTTCGAGCCTAGTCCGAGACCGATCTTTTTGTGCAACTCTAATCCCCCCCTTCTTTTTTTTTTTGTTTTGTTTTTTTTGGTCAAGTATTCTCCAAATGTAACTTTATATTTTTTTTTGAATTGTAACAATGCATACAAAAAATTAAACATAAGAGTTCCAAAAGCTATTTGAATTAAGTTTTAAATTAAAGTCTTAAACTTGTAATCCCGAAAGCTTTGCTTTTTTTAAATTTAACTTTTTTGTAAGCTAAAAACTCTCAAAGTGAATTGAGGAGGATATCCTAAATTTAATACTGTATGGTGTATTCAAACTAAAATTGAAGCTGTTAATTTTAAATATTTGTTAAAAAGAAAAAGAACGTAACTTAAGTAAATATAATACCAAAGAGGTTTTGTTCTAATGACAAAATTCAAATATAATAATTTTATAGATGGTATTATTTTTATTCTGTTTAAATAAAATAAGTGATATTGTAGCTCCAAATAAACAAGAATAAAGGGAGTGAGAAAAAAAAAAAAAAAAAAAAACAGACGTATAAGATATCATACATTTCAACTATTATATATAATTTATTTATGTTAAACAGTTTTAAACTCGACTGAAAATTATGTAGTTATTAAGACTTACTTTTTTTTTTTTTTACTTATGAATTAAATAAAATACTTTGTTTAATGCTATCTAAATTATATGATAGTTACGTTAAAAATACATGTCTAGGCATGGGATTTTTGGTTTTTATAAATATATTTTTGTTAAATATACATGACTTTCGATGCAAGCTTACACTACTGACTATTCCTATGATCCTATCTACTTGTATTGGTAACTTTCTTAATTTTATAGTAGGTGTAAAACACATGTAATGCACGGGTTATTAAAAAAAGATTAAATATCAAAATGAAAACAATAAATATTTTTTAAAATAAGGAATAAAAAACATATTAATTGCAATATATTATCACATTTATTATATTTAATAATTTATATATACACACATAAGTATTATGTAACTTTAATTTTAAAAATTAAAAAATCTATAAATTGACATGTGGATTTTATTTCATATTACAAAAATATCACAAAATAACAAGTATCAAAAATTACGAAAGATTAACATGTAACAAAATTGATCTAACAAAATTGATCTTCATTTATTAGAGTAGAAGGTAAATAATTCTTTTCTTTTAAGGCATAATTCAAATTGAAACTTGCAAAAGATAATCTTCCAATTCGGAAGAGGTGTGATTGCGATAAGATAGAGCATTAATAAGACAGTGGAGACATAATGTTAGGGGGTTGGCCCATAAGGCCCATTTTGGCCACCAAATTCCTGGTTATTAGGACCCACATTGCCATAACTTGATATGGACCCCGAATTATTGTAATAAAAGTTGGATCAAGTGAAAGAAATGTAATGTAACCTTTTAAATTTCATATTACATCATTGTATATTATTATCTTGTAAATTGTCTTTTATTCAAATAATATAGTTTAGAAAATTTATTTAACTATAGCAATATGATACCTCTTAAACGGAAATCAAACTTGACAGGATGCCAAGACTCGTGGTTGATTAAACCATGGTTGAAAATAGATGACTTGAAGACCAAATTTGACTTGATATTTTAATAAAATGTCATAGTTCGACTAACCGGTTTTTGTATTTTATGGTTATGTTGTCGTTTCCATTAAAAAAAAATATTTTTGAGGTTACGAGGATTTATTAGCATAAAAAGGTTATAAAACTTTATGAAACTAGTAGTTATGTACCTTATTAGTTGTTACTTACACGATGTTAAGGTACTTTTATGGTAAAATCCTAGGGTTTACATTAGATGAGTATTTTTACGATTTGTTGCTAAGGTAAGTATGTACGTAGTTGAAATTTTTAAGCACACATCCAACGGAAAATTAAATGTATTACTAAGTTTTTGTTTTATGACTTGTGTTTATACTATATGTACTACTTGATGTGAGGATATAATTATATATTATATATTGATGTATGCCTAGTTGCCATACTAGGATTAATGTTAAGATGTTTAGATTATTTGATGATGATGTTATGATATGCTATTTGTCATGCTAGGTTTTTTTTGCATAAGTTGAAGACGATATTTTTTATGCTAGATGTTTTGCTAGGGTTATTGCATGTATGATGACGATGATGATGATATTGATGTTATAGATATTACATTCTTTGATTACTTGCCACTTTGCTAGTGTGGATTTTTCTCGATGTTAGCCGCTAATGAATTTGGTATAAATGATTAGTGTTATGTGAGATATCTCGGGCAGGAATAATAGGTATATATTTACAGAATGTATTATCATATCATGATGATATGATATTAGATGTATTATTGATAATGTTAGAATAATAAGTATATAATTGATGTTAGATGATGATGTGATTCCACATTGATGTCCTTTTCATATAAAGCTTATATATGATTAATGTTGAGTAATAAAAAACTTATGTATCTCAATAAACTTTAAACTTTATAGTATAATATATTAATTTAATGTGCATCGTAATGACGTTGGAAAATTTTGCCTTTTTGACTTGGTATTTAGAATATACCGATGTTTGATGCATGATTGAGATATCATTTATATTTATTTAATGTTTCAAACTATTTTGGATTTTCCGATGTAATATGATATTTTAAATACATAAATGACTTTTCAATTGCCGAATTTTTTGCAATGCACTTTTTTAATTCCACTCATCATTTTAACCATGTCAATATTTTCCCAAAATAAGGTGATGATGATATTGGATTACTTCCAATTGTACAAGAGTCCAAAATACAATCTTATGTTGAAATCGCAAGCAAAAAGACTGAAAAACCCTTTACGGATTTTTCAGAAATCAGATACACATCGTAAAAATTTATTTACAAAATTACCCTTTGACAAGCTACCAGACAAGTTGATGGAATTAATCCGTGTGTTATGGTTGCCTAATAATTCTTTAGTATTGTATGTGTATATATATGACTACTACCTTTAGGGGTATTTCAGGAATCAAGATTTATAATGATAAAAATAAAGCAATCACTAAAAGTGATATCAAATATCTATGAGGAACAAGACTTGAAGTAGATGATATAGAATGAGGACCTACTAAATGCACTGATCCAGTAATTTCATCCCTTAGTTTAATGCTTGAAGAACCTGAAATCATTAACTCATTAAAAAAAAATAATAACAATAATTGTAAACCATGTATTTTTTTTTAATCATATATTTTGCAAAAATTAAAAGGGAAATCACATTCACAACTCACAATTATACTCAGTCCATCCAATTGTTTGATTTTCAAGATCATATAACACAAGCTTATTTGATAGGACCAAATCTGCAAACATTACAAGAAAATGAAATGGAATTTAATAATCAAGATTAAATCAAATTTCATTTTTTTTTAAAAAATAAATAAAATAATATAGAGGGTACTTACCTCCAAGTACAAGTGTGTCTGATGAACTAAGAGAATCCATGCCATTATTTTGCCAGCCAAAACACAAGTAATCTTCCTGTTGGATAAAATTCAATTATGAGAATTGAGATATACTAAAATTTAAAATTAAAAAAAATAAAAAATACAATTTAATACTTACAAAGGCGAATAAGTAATCATGTGGATAAACCTTCAAGGAAAGTGAATTTTCAAAATAGAATGTAACCGGAGGAAATCCATCATCAACACTGCACTTAATAAAAAATCAAAAGTTCACAACTCATTCTACTTTTATAAAAAAAAAATTATATAAAAATAAAAAAGGTAACTACTAACTAATACATAATTTATAATTACATATTACCTTCTGGAGAATTCAAAGCATGTATACTGGTCATGAAGGGTGTGTAGTTTCAAATCAGGCTGCGCTATGACTATCTAAAGAAAAAGAAAAGAAATTAAAAAAATATATAAATGATGGAGTTATTATTTTTTAAAAATTGTAATTAAAATGATAGTTATATTGGTATAAAAAGTTTGACCTCGTTGACCAAGGGCTTGTAGATTGCATCTGGAAGATAAGCCAATGTTGTACCACTATCTATTATTGTTCTTCTTTTGTCCCCAGAACCATTTGTATTTGTTGAAATATTTAGAAATTGTTTTCCAACTTCAATTCCCATCAGATTTGCAGCATAATGAGGCCTATGATTTTATAAAATTCAATCTTAAGGCACTAAAAAGAACAAAAGAAGAAGAGTAAACTTTATTTATTGGTCCCTGTGATTACAAACTTTCTTCAGTTTCGGCCCAAAATGGAAACTTTTTTTTTAGTCCCAATTTCCAGGTTTCATTTTGATTTTGGTCCCTCTCACTTATACAAGGGCTTTTTGGTCTTTTTTCCTTCTCTTGTTTTAACGCATTACCGATACTTTATTCATCATTACTGAGAGTGGACTACACCAAATTTCTTTTTGGACCAAAAACTGAAGAAAATTACTAAGTATAGGGACTAAAAATGTAGTTAACTGAAAGAAAAAGGAACAACATACTGATCTGGGATCAAAGGTGTTGAGTTGACTTTGGGTTGAACAACATGACCAATTGCAAAAATACCACCACCATTGTCACCATCTAGACAATGAGCAAACATCTTTTTCACTTTTCCAGATGAAGCCAACTGTGAAATGATTGATGAATTTGATTTTCCAAATCCAAGAATCCCATCAAGTGCATCCTCAGATGAACCTAGATTCCCAGATTGTCTAGCACCACACCTGATTCAAAGAGAGAGAGAGAGAGAGAGAGAGAGAGAGAGAGAGAGAGAGAGAGAGAGAGAGAGAGAGAGAGAGAGATGCATTATTATGAGAGAGGAATGAAATATTGATAATGAAGTGAAAGTATTATTAATAGCAATGAAAACATACCCGAATATGACACTTCCATTTGCTAGCTTAGTTTCCAAATCACCTGAGACACTGTCATACTGAACAACATCCATTACAAAGTAACCAATACTGTAGCTTCCATCACCATAAGTCTCTGTATATAGACAAGATGCATTGGCTTTGCAACCTGTAACTGCACCACCATTGATCTCTGCACAAAAATCTTGAGAGCATGTAACCAATTTCCCTGTGAATGAATCTTCTGGATCGTATAGTGTAAGTTCCAGCTGTTAGAAGTATGGTAGGTCAAAAGCTGTTAGCATTCACATCCATAAAGTGTCCATATATTATACGCCAATCTTCCTAACTCGATTATCTGTTCATTCTCTTAGGGAACTTATAAACAAGTTTTTCTTCAATATGCTAAATATGAATAGAAGAAAATCAAGAAAAGAATACCCCGTGATAGCCTCTCTTGGGGCACTCTCGGCATTGTATACAGTTTATCCACATTATATCACTTCCTGTATCTACTTGCACATAGTATTCCTTTGGTGGTGTTCCAATTCCAATTTTGGCATAGTAAAGCCTGCAAAATAAGGTCTAGATTTCAGATAATTGTCAAACCAGTAGACAGAAGAATATCACACATAAAACACTTTGATTCTATTAAATCAGGCCGATGAGGTTGATGAAGTACCATGCCATTTTTTCGAGTACAAACAGTACTCACCATTTATCTAAATCGAATCTTATGCCAATTATCATCATGGTATCGGTATGGAAACTTGATTTCATCCCTACACAAGCCCTAATTCTCATTGAAATTCAAATCGAGATTTAAGAAGAAAAAAAAAACTAAAATCTCCAATCTCAGTCATGTAACTAGAAAACGATATAGCACGATCGCATAGATTAAGATAAAAGTACAAAAGGAAACATCGAGAGACGGCGTTTAAGAATATGTGCGTACCCAACGGCATCAGGACGACCGGTTCCACCGAGAGGTAGGTCGACACCAGATGCTAGAATCTGAAGATGACGAAGGTTATCGTGAGCTTTGAAAAGACTAAGTGATCGTTCCTTGCCAGAGAATTTGGAATTCACGCCGAAAACAGCACCGCGGAAATCGCCGTCGTTACTAGCAGCCCCGGAAACAGAAATCAAAACGACAAATAGTAACGAGATGAAGCTGGTCTCTATAGCCATATAGATGATCGTATAGAAGTATATCGTTGATCTACGCCAGCGACGGAGCAGTGGAATTGAAGTCGGGAAAAGTCGATGAAGACGACGACTGACCAAGAGAAGGCATCTTAAAGTTAATAGAAAGTTTGTCACAGAACACCCCTGAAACTTTGGCCAAATCTAATATCCACCTCAGCTCAAAACAAATATTAATAAAAGCTTGCCCATCCAATTTTTATATAGAGAAAAAAAATGGCTAATTTCTCAAAGGGGATTTGGGTTTACATAATTTCATAGGATCGTATTGGAATTGGAAGTCGATTCCTATCAAGCAATGTGTTTGGTAGGGTGTCTATGAGTCTATTATAGATCAAAACCGAATTATTATTATAATAGATTAACGTATTATGTAGTTATTGGTTACTGGTTATGATTGGTTTCGATTAATAATTCTAATTTTTAATGGTATTGGTTATTGGTCAATACAAATTAACCATAATGGTCCAAAGTCACATATCTAGAAAAAATTTTGAGAAATAATTTCCAAAATTGTGACTTCGGGTTATTTACATCATTTCTTAAAAATAAAAGATCCCACATTGAACATTCTTTTCTCACTAAAACCAATCTCGTATTCTTTTTCTCAAATTTAAATCTATTTTTCGATTTTTAACTCGACTGATGACTTAGATGTTATAGGTTCTCTATGCATCTATACACGAATTTTAGGCAACATTAGCATTTAATAATAACCCTAAGTGTATATGCAACCCAGATCTATGTTTTACTATTATAGTAATCTACTTTCAGAATTATGAATTTAAACTACCAAGAGATATAGAATTACTAACCTTTAAAATAAAAACGTATTTACTTTTGATTCCCTTGAAAATCTTGAAGTCTTGGTTGCTTGTAGAAGGATCTAGCACCTAAAATAGGAATGTCTCTAAATGCTCACACCTAAAAGACTAAAACTGTAGAAAATTAAGGAGAGGGACTATGAGAACCGAATTCTTAATGTTGTAAAGGTGTAGGATTCGATTTCTAAAGGCCATGGAGGTCTTTATATAACTGAGGTAACTTGTAGATAAAACTGGTTTGAAATGGTTGAATAATCATATTTAATCACAATTCAAATCATTTGCTTATCTGTTACTAGGAACAATTCTAAAAGGGTTCTAAAGTCTCTCAAAACTGTTCACTCATTGTAGGGATTTTAGAATGTTCATCTTGCTCAACTATTAAACAATTAACATTCAGTCCATATACCTTTAAATAAATCTCGACTGATTCTAATTAATCCTGACAAGTTTCTAATTAATTTATTAACATGTAATAAATTAATAAACTATTTATCTCATCATCTTAAATTCTTTTCTAGCTATTTTTAGGTCTTGAGAGCAATCATAGAAAGACTTTGCTATTATTCTCAGAGTTATATCAATACATTATGACATTAACACATATTACTAACAGTCTTCCACTTAGATAATTCATCAACTACTGTTGGTCGAATAATCTTCAAATAACCAACAAAGTGCGACTTAGACAACAACCATCAAACTATGATCTAATAAAAAATCATCCCTTTTGGATAGGTGATCAATTATTCCTTTAATTTGTTTGTACAAGATATCATTGTGAATTGAGTCATGGATTATGAGTCAATCTAACAATTCATCTTTTTGTGTCTTGATTTTCGATTAATGATGATTAAATTAGACTACCAATTGAACACATCAATTTAGTTCGGGCTAGGCCTAACACATGAATATCATCGTCAAATCATCGAGTGTCTCATGATTCGCTTTACCCAATGAGGAAATAAATAAACTTTGACTACATAGTTTTTGTCTACTTGTCAAATCGCGTATAGATTTACTCGATATGACCACTTGTTAAGGATAGCGTTAGAGTAAGATTGATAACAACCAACTTGTATGAAAAGAACTCAATGTCTCTCCGTTTAAAAATAAAAGATACTATCATCTCAAAATACTCGTGATTGAATCTATAAAGTAATATCTCTAAGTGTGGGTTTCTCAAATACTTACATCTCTATTAAGTACCCATGAATGTTAGTCACAATCCTCATGTTATGTCCAATCACTATAGACAATCTACTAACACTTCATAACAATCTTAAATCAATACTGAGTCCCAACTGTATGACCGATTATGGATTTTGAGTAAATTAATACTCGGGAAGGGGGGAATCTAAACATGCAAAACTGAAACACAATAATAAATTAGTTGTAAACGGCACCACTCCTGAATATAAATAAATCTTCATTATTTAATCACCATAACAATTACAAAATTTATTTATTATTCTAAATATTTCAAAACAATCAACTAATTGCTAAACTAAACCTCATCTCTCATGCCTATGCTCCTAGCATGTATACTATGTCTTTCCTTGGCATCCCTTTTGTGAATGGATCAACTGGAGTCTCCTTTAATGATACTCGCTTCACAACTAGATCTCCATCCTCAAATCTATCTCAAATATAATGGAATTTCCTCTTTATATCCCTTGACCTTCCGTGATCCCTAGGTTATTTAGTCAAAGAGACTGCACCTTCATTATCACAGAATATCTCCAATGTGTATTTGTTACTCTAAACAACTCGACGGTCACGTATGAAGTTTCTGATCTATGTAGCTTCCTTGTATGTTTCACTTGCAACAATGTATTCAGACTCGCAGGTAGAGTCAACTCCTGTCTCTTGTTTGGAACTTTTCAAATTCACCGCACCACCATTCAAAATGAATACCCATCCAGACTATAACTTTGAATCATATCTATATGTTTAGAAACTTACATTACTATATCCCTTCACAACTGACTTTGAATCATATCTATATGTTTGGAAACTTGCATTACTATATCCCTTCACAAAAAGCTCTTGTTCATCACTGTGATAACCCTGTCACACCCCCGGACCAGAACGGCGGAAACATCCGGAGGCGGGTGACGTCATTGTGTAGTATCATAACAATTGCATATAAATGAATCATAGCAACACCAAACATCATACATTAATATAACCAGCTTACACTGTTTTACATCATGTTTATGTTCTTAAATATTACACAAAAGAGACATTAGTAAGCAAATCCCAAAAATACATCAAATAATCTTGAGTCCACGATCCATAACCTACTTATTGGTTTCCTGAGAATACAAGTCGTTTGAAAAGCATCAACATAAAATATGTTGGTGAGTTCATAATCATTTGCGTATAAAAACTTTGATGATAGTTTAGGAATCCAGTAAATCCAATATTTTCTTATCAACTAATTGTAACTCTTGTTTCAAATCTAGCATAGTTGCATGTGTGTCTTAAATCATCGTTTTCGAAATTGTACAAATTGTTTCCCCATAAAATCCTATATTTTCTGATGTGTAAAATAGTAGGTTTGGTAAAAACATAACACTTGTGTGGAAAAGTCTCGTTGAGGTAGTCAAAATAGTTGATTTTTAACCGAGGGTGAAATATGTATAAATACGTTTCTGATGTATTCTAGTGAGTCGTTATAACCATACTAATATGACGGAGTGCCTGTTATGACGTTCTTCAGGCGTCGGTTTTGTTCAAGACATTCGTCACCCTAGACTGGCCAGTCCAGCTGTAGCGACCAGCGAAGGTGCGGGGTGTCAACCCCGTATAGATCTATACACAAATTCTCGTTCTCCCTCCAAGAGACTCTAGTTATAACTCTTACAGGACTTAAAGTGTACAATATTATATTAATATATGTATTGTGAAGATTTTATCTGACTAGAATACCAATCGATCTTTGAGCAAATCGTGAAAATCATTATTTACTAAATAAATAATAATAATAATAGTTGTGGTTGTGTCTAGATATTTCATTTCGTTCGTCTCGTTTATTGGAATTAATCCACTTTGAAATATTTATCAAAGTGACCCAAATATTATCAAAACTGGAAAACAACCCCTTTTCTTTATAAAACACTATGTGTGACTCAATTTGTCAGAAAATGTCAAGTTATGCCTTGTGAAACTATGACTTGTGTGAAATTATGACATCAGCTTTATGACATACAAACTTTTCTGTCATAAGGGCTCTATTTGTGTATTTTTCTTGCCGCAATTATTAATATCAAATATTTATGAAATACCCCCTAATAGTTTGCAAAACAACCATTTATGGGGCATAAAGTCCAAAAATTATAAGTCTATTTCAACTCCTTTTTATCTTTAGTTATAGAGATATAAAGTAAAGAAGGGGGGGGGGGGGGGGGGTTATGAATGTACACATTCAAAACCTTGGGAGGATCTTCTTGTACATAAAGTATCCTCTATATGGTGGTTTTGTAAATATTTCTAAAGTTTACATATAATTTGTGAACTCACGTTCATGAAAATTTTGTTATAATATAATAACATCTCATCACACATACTAAACAAACAATTACATGCAACTATCCAAGAATTTCAAACAAGGTTTGGCTTGTATTCTCCCCCCAAAACGATAAAATGTTGAAAAAGTGGTGTATGACCTTGGTTTGTTTGCTAGGTGGATTTGAAGAGTGATGAGGAAGTTTCCGACTCCAAAACTTTGGAGATTCTTAAATCTCTAGAGTATTTTAAGAATAATTTTTTTTGTGTAAATATAATGAAATCTTAGAAATAATATTAAGAATCACTAGTAAAAAAGGATGAACACTTACAAAAATTCTGGAAATTTTCCTTGAAGGAATGAAGCTTGAGTCTTGAAGGAGTTTGAGAGAGTTCTTAGGAGTTTACTGGATGAGGAAGTGAGAAGTAAAATATGGGGGAAGGAGATTCACATATTCTAAAGGGGAGGGATAAGGAGTGACTTGACATTTGCATGGAAAACTGGTGTGTAAAGCTTATTTTCTAAGGATAATGTGTGTTTAACCGGGATTTGCATGGGAAAATGGAGGATTTATCACATCATAAAGCCAAACCCTTTTATCCTCTAAAAATCTCTTTTAAAATATTAGGTATTATTTTATATACATATGTTTAAAATAATTAATTTTGGCATAAAATAGGAGTTTAAGGAGTTTAGGACATGAAAAATACGAGTTTGGAGGAATTCGCGACGTCAAAATGTCCTAAAATGATTAAAAAGTTTGAATCTGATGAAAATTCGGAGTGGGATGATGCTTCTGCGAGGGTCCGAAGTCATTAGGAAGGATTTCGGAGCCATCAAGCAAATTCCGGAGCCAAACAGGTGAGTTCCGAAGCTCTTCCTTCTGATCCGGAACATGGTGTGATGTCCGGAGGTCTGGGTAGAGATGCGAGTCGACTCTTAAATTCCGAAGCACTTGCGAGATCTTCTGGCGCAAGGTTCCAAAGCAAACAGGATCTTCTGGATTGCGGGGTTCCGAAGCAAACAGGGGCATTCCGGATTACGAGGTTCCGAAGCAACCATGAGAATTCTGGATTCCATCAGAAGCATCCGAAGTAGGGAGGGGTTCCGGCTTAAGAGGATTCCGGACCAAGAGGGTCTGGACCAAGAGGTTCAGGACCAAGAGGGTTTGGGACCAAGGGGGTCCTTTTGGGTGTTCCTCTTCCGGTTTTGGGCTGTTTTCGACTGAGGAAGGTACGTAGAGAGATTTCGCATACTTGGAGAGATTTGGGAGAGATTTCACATACTTGGAGAGATTTGGGAGGGATTTCACATTCTTGGTGAGATTTGGGAGAGAAAGATATATAGTGGGAGAGATTGAGAGAGACTTTGTCGGGAGCCCTTATTAACGTTTTTCTTCATAGAGTAAGGACTTTAGGCTTAGTTATATCTCATTTTGAGTGCTTTACACCCCCAAAGGGTACTTAGTACTACTTTATAGAGTTGTTACTTCCCTAAATCGAATTAGGGTGCTAAATTTTGAACATTTGGGACTTTCAAGAGTTACATTGCATTAGGAATTATAGTTGTACATTGGTAAACATAAGAAAATTCCTAACACATAACATTAGTTGAGTTGACCAAGTTGACTTTGTAGCACCTGGTTCCTGGTATGTATTTTATTCTAGTATCTTGCATTTTGGCCTTGGACTCGGCGAGTTGAGGTCTAACTCGTCGAGTCGGAGTGTATTGGACACAAAAGTTTAATGACCTACTCAACGAGTCCGCATCCAGACTCGGCGAGTAGGTGCTGTCTGGACACAACCCTAGATGAGGCTTTGCACCTTATTTAAACCACTTATTCAGCCTCCCTTTTGTCCCCAATGCTTCCAAAACTCCCCTTAAGCAAACCCTATCCATTGTTAAGAAGAACTAAGGCATTTTTGGTAGATCTTGCTAGTTGTGACCATAAGGAGTAAGGGAAAGGCTTGAGGAAACAAGTGAAGACCAAGGGAACCCAAGTTTGTGCATCTTCCACAGTTCATTGGAGGTATACAACTGTAACCTTTCTCTTTCATTTATTAGATCCCTTTTTGGGGAGATTTAGGGCTTTTATAAGCCATTTTTGGTGACCAACCATGATTGCAAGCATGGTTGGGGGTTGAGACTTTAGAATCAAGCCATTAAGGGAGTCACAAGGTAGTTAGAGGTTGCTTTTGCACCCATCTAAGGTCCCATGCTGATGGGTTTTGGTCATAAGACATCCTATGTGCTCATACAAACCCTAATGCTTGGATCTAGGTTTCTCTATTGTACATGCTTTGAATCCAAGACTATAAACCCTAATTCTAGCATATGAAACCAATATTAACATATGAATGGGTTTAAGAACATACCTTGATTGTTATATAGCAATAACAATCCTAATTCCACCTTGAATTGACTTTGGAATGCTTAGAGTCACAAGTGTCACTCCTCTAATGGCTTACAAACACCAAGAGCAAATGGAGAAGGTAAAAAGAGAGAGGAGAGAGGTTAGAATTCGTCCTTAGGACTTCTTGGGAACAAGTACACGAATTCTAAGGCCTTAGGGTCTTTATATAGGTGTAGAGATAGGGTTTTAGTCATTATCCTTATCTAGTTGCTTATCCACAAAGCAACCATAAGATAAGCCTTGAAAACCCTTATCCTTTATCCTTTGGATGATTTCAAGGATCCTTATCTCCTTGAATTCGTTCAACCCGTATTTAGGATAACCATTACCATTTTTAGTAACTATCACATAATTACAATTCAGCCCCTCTAGTTTAGTTAATTACACTTGATCACAAAATTAATTCCTAATTAATTATTGACCAATATTAATTAAGCAAATATGATTTCTCCTTTAATATATTATTCTTATAACATATTAATAAATCATAATAATCTCTCTCTCTTTATTTATTTCTCCAATCAAGTTGCTTTGGTGAAGGCAACCCAAAAGGACCATGCACTATCGGGTCAAGTACATACCAAAATAGTTATGGACTTAGACACTAATCCAACAGTCTCCCACTTGGATAAGTCTAATAACTATTCTACGTATGACTTCAGATCCTGATCTGCAATCGTAGCTTTCCAAAGCCGTTGTCAACTCTGATCCTATCAGATACGCGTGTCCTTAGATAAGGGATCATATATTCCTCCATTCTAGATATCGTATGAGATATGATTTCAAATCATTCTCTTTGTACTACTTCTCGATTTCCGATTTATGATGACAGACTAATTGAACAAATCAAATTAGCCCTAGCCCGGCCGAGCATTTACGTTTGTCATCACTAAACCATCGAGGGGCCCAAAGATATCGCTTTTATCCTTCTTTGGATAAAAGGAACGGATAAAATTTGATACAATGCTTGCTTGCACTCATTCACCGAATTACACACAACAATATGTTTTATAACACCAAGTTACTAGTGCGTTTACATATTATCAATGTGCAACCGATTCGCAAGATACAACTCACACATCTCAGTTTCAAGAATATAAGATGTTATCGTGTCACTAATCACTCGTGATACAATTCATGGAATGATCCAAGTGAGCGTAGGTTTAATCCAATGCTCAAATCATATTCATAAGCACTCATAAACGTTGCAGCAAACATTTGCTTATGTCTAATACTCTTCTAGACAATCCACACACCAATTCACGACAGTCTTCATTCATATCTACTTCCAACATATGAATGAATGTGGCCCGTTCGAATAATTCGATTATTCTTAATAAACTCAATTATTTTAGAAGTCAAAACATGCAAATGTGAAACACAAGAATAATACTAATCCCATATGGCCTCAAACCTTTGAGTATAAATAAAACGCCTTTTATTTATCATCATATTGATTACTCATTATTTGTCGTTTCAGGTAATCAACTTCTTACTTGAATTCCAACACTTGTCCCATGCTCCTAGCATGCACACAATGTTTACCTATGGTTCTTACTTTTGTGAAATAGACAAATTGAACACATTTCCAATCATTCTCATTTTACAACTCCAAATTTTTTTTTCATAAGTGTAAGAATATCAAATTCTTGCTACTTATAGAATATGCTAGATTCTAACATCCTATGCAATGATTCTTTCGTAATGTCACTGCACCAAAGTCACAAAGACTATTGTCAATGATATTACAAAGTCCTCTATCGGAGATTGTTACAAGACAGTTCCTTAGATATGATGTCTCTCACTCAAAGTACATTCCTTTGAACATCCTTTTGCATAAAAGTTTCTAATCTAGACATAGATTTTCAATATTTACTTCCTAATATGAACACGCTTCCATATTTTCCTCATGACAACTCATTCTTAATAGAATCTTTTCTATTTGTAATGATGTCGATATGGTCCATCCAATATGGAAACATTTCCATATTTTCCAATACTATACTTCCAACTACTTAGAAGCGACCAATCCTCGTCGAACTTTGGATTGTCCTTTGATAGTTGTTTAATTATTTTAGTCAAAACCAATTCTAGTCCCTTTTCCCTCTAAATGCGCTAGACATTTGGAAAATTTTAGAATGGTCAAACATTAAAGCATTTGCAATCGATCCTATACCCGAAGCGTATGGGACACGACGCATAATGTTTTATTTGCTATGTTCTCAAAATTCGAATTGTGAAGAGGAATGCCGTAATCATAATCGAAATTTTAAGAACACACTATGTACCTTTGACTAAATTTATCAACATTTCTCAACCTAATCCTTTAGATTTGAAATGAAGCATAATATTCTCTCCCTTAATTATAGCAAAACAACTTTACAACCCTTACGACTTTGCAAGGTATAACTCTTGTTTTTCTATAATTAATATTGCCAACTTGCAATACTTTCTATAATAATCATACAATCATAACTTTTATGCTCCCACTATCATGATGATTACTATAAAACATAACACTTATGCTCCCACTAGCTTCGACATGTATTCATAAACATCTTAACTTTCAGAAAGACAATACCTATTGAATTTCTTAAGTCCATGTTTCTAATACTTAGTGCTTTGATAATCTTTTATCATGGCTTCTTGAACTTATACACCTTTGCCTTTAGATAGTTCATATGTGTGTCTCAACAATTAAGACTAATTGCCAAACCTCACAATTCAAATTATGGAAAGGGATACCGTAACCATGATCGAATTCGAGAATGCAATTTTATAATCACTATCTTCTTAAAATCTTTCTTAGTGAAAGCATTTCCTCACAATCATTTTCATGAAGGAGGAAATCTTATGACACTTAGATTTAAATGGTGTATTTGTTCCTATCCATGTGAATTTGTTAAAACCAAAGTTTACGACAAATTCAAACTCATATGGACCGCGCCTTTTTTAATATTGATTTCTTGCCTTATGGTAGCACAGCTGCCCACCACGTCTTCCAAGTAGTTAAGCATCTCACCCTTTTCCTATCAATGTACCTTTCATTGATCAAGGTGCTTTGCCTTTTATGCGTTCAAAATGAGTACTCATAGGACTCACATGCATAATTAACTCAATTGGAATAGCACGAAATCAAAATATCGTCAACACGATAGGTTGTAAAACTCAACTCGTGTGCTAGTGATGATCGATAAGGTTTATTTGATTTGTTCTTGAAACTTTTCAAGACCATTAAGACTCCCACTGACTCCTTGACATATAAGATTCTCTTGTCAATAAACATTTGTTGACAACCAAATATTCAAGAGTTAGTGTAGCTTTTATCAAAACACTTCATAAATTGGTCCAAGTTGGTCTTTGTCTTATTCAAGACATCACAACTTTCCACATTTTATGAATGTTATAAACCTTTAATACTTTTCACTCATTGCCACAATCTTAACTTTAAGACTTGTTATTGGAACGCAGTATGATAGACTTCTTGATTTAATCATTTCTTCAATCCTTGATTCCTCTTCTTAAACATACAATTGTACTAAGAATTACTTAGAGGATCAATTGAGACATGGTTCTTAATCATTAAGACCCATTATAAAGCATAAAAGCTACTCTCCCTTCTTCTTAGAATGGATAAACTTTTATCTTTCTGCCTACTTGATTCTTCTTGTTCGTTCTACTATTGATCTAAACCCTTTAATCAATTCAGAATTACACTTAATCTTGTAAGTGTAATCATATTTACTAAGCCTTTAGTAAATCATGACAAATATCTTTGTTACTCTTATGGTGAACTTGATCAACACACAACTTTGTGTACTCGATCTCCTAGTCCTTCACTTGACACTTTGTCAACGAATTTGTCTAATTTCCAAATATGAAATTTCTCATTCACCATGCAACCAAGTTGCGTGATTCCAAATTTCAGTCCAATTGAAACTTTGGGCGATAAGAAACTCTCCCTATTTGGTAAATTCTCGACATTTCCATAAATAACATAACTAAGAATCATATCCATTCATTGTAGAAATATGCAAACATCAATTTTCATAACGATTTCATTGCAACGAAGTAAACAAATAAATAAATAAGCCAAACAAAATTTATCTTATTTATAAAAGCAGCGGAAAAACATTTGTCCTTACAATGCAAAATCTATTGAAAACTACATAAAAGGAAAATTTCTAACAACTCTATCATAACTATCTAAGCTCAAAATCCAATCTTCAAGTCCATGCGATCGAGATCCATCTCTTGTGATTAGATTCATCTTGCTCTCTTATCAAGCTTCCTTTCTTTTCACCGATCCTGCAAAACATTCTAATGCAATCTTATCACATCATGTATTTGAATAAATGAATAGGAACTTAACGAAGTTAGATAGTAGATTTTACCTGAAGCGCAGTCATACTCTTTGACTCTCCCATCTTTGGAATTTTCAGGCTCTTGGGGCAGACTTCTATCCAATGCCCTTTCTCTTGGCAGCAAACGCAGGTCAGTTCTCCTAGAACGTCCTCGGAAGCATGGTCGGTTGACTTTCCCGACAAATACGCTCCATTGCTTCGCCAAATCATTTCTGATTCAGCAGCAATGAGCATGTAAGTTAGGTCAATGAGGTTGTCGTCATGATCCATCGTATAATACTTTCTTTTGAACTCATTATATGATTCAGGAAGTGACTGCAAAACCCAATTTACAGCCAACTCATTCGGGAATGACACACCCAACATAATCAACCTATCGATGTGTGATTTCATTCCTAGAATGTGGGCACACACGGATTTACCATCTTCATGTTTCATTTCCAATAGGGCCTTAGTGATATTGAACCTTTCAATTCTTTGATCTTGTGGGTTAGGGAGAACAATTGGAGGAGGATGAGGAAGTGAAGAATGATTTTTTGTTCCTCGATTGAATCGTGGAATATCATCTTCATGTGGAATGCTTGTTCCACGGGATTTGGGAAGACCATGATTGTCGAACTTTGACATCTACAAAACGGGAGAAAACAAATTCAAGTTAGTTGATCGATTGAGTCCTTAGTAAATCACCCCAATGAGATACTAAGGCTAGGACCCAACACAATACGCTACAACCTAGAAAAGGGATGCCGTAATCTAGTTGCAGAATATTTGAAGGTAAGTGAATGACGATTC
This sequence comes from Lactuca saligna, assembly GCF_052625555.1. NCBI lineage: Eukaryota > Viridiplantae > Streptophyta > Magnoliopsida > Asterales > Asteraceae > Lactuca > Lactuca saligna. Next base: position 65,984,152 of record NC_136422.1, read on the forward strand.
ACTAATTTCCACCATGAAAAACGAAAAAGAAATTTAAGTTTTAAATATATGAAAACTCCTAGATCTTTTGAGATTCATTGAACTTTCAATGGCATGTTTAAATCTCGATATGCCCCTCTTGTTTGTGACTAGGATGCCGAGGATCACAAAGCGGGTGTGAATAACCATGCAAACTTACATGGTGCCCTTCCATGTTACAATCACCCATTCGATGTGTCGGTAAACCACACACGCTCCACCGAACTATGAAAAACATTGAGTCACCCTTTGCAACCTTTGCTTAGAACCATTTAGTGTGCCGGTAAACCACACACGCTCCACTAATGTCTTCGGAAGGGCACAAAGTGTAATTTCATGGAATTGCATCAATTCACCTTTGCCTAAGTAACTAAGATTGGGAATTAGAAAAACATTTAGTTACTTTGTATTTCATTATACTTATAATGGAAGGTTTCGTCCTATCCTACCCGTTCGGCTAACGACCCTCCACTAGTCAAGAGTGCGGTGGGTAAGAGTGGATACCCATTCAATCGCCATTTTATAGGCAATTTCCTCAAACACCCCTTATAGACCAGCTTTGTGAATGAGGCCTACTAACGGTAAGACTGATTTTTACTCATACATATATATAATGTTAGACTTTTAATGTTATATATATAGTATAGGGTGCATTTCACCTCTTAAAATACTATGTGGTTAACTTTAACAATTACACTTTTAATTCAATTAAATGGTTAACCTAAACTTTTATGGATTTATTAAATCTCTTTTAATTATACTCCTTAATTAATTAATAAAACCATAAGGGTGTATTTGAACTTTTCAAAACTAGGGTTTTAGAATTTAACATTCCTAATCAACTTTTAAATTCCAAAACTTGAGGGCAAGTTTTGAAACATTTCAAAACAATTTAGTTTTAATCTATCTTAAAATTTCGAATTTATGACATTTAAATTTAAAATTTTAAATATTAAAACTCTTGATTTATTAATTATCTTAAATTAGACTATTAATTTAATTATTAAATCATAAGGGATTATCTAAATAATGAGGATAATTACCTATTTATACATTTAAGTTATCCTAATCCCTTAAATATCTATATAGATTTCGAAAATATGGATGGATAATGCAAGATCTTGAATTACCATATATAACAACTAGAGGATAATTACAAGATATGGGATAATCCAAATCCCTAAAATTAGGATCTTATCTTGGGGAGGAGGCAAATTTCAAAAAACAAGGGATTATAACAAACCATAGATTTCGAAATTTAAGGGTTTAAGGAAAGGATTTGAAGATCTTATTCAAACTCTTGCAAATTAGGGTTTGCAAACCCTAATCTCGAAAAACCCTAGCCTCTTAGGGTTTATTGGCAATAAACCCTAATATATCAAGTTCATACAATTGAAACCAAACCAATGGCTCTGATACCACTGATGGTTTTTGGTCATAAGACATCCTATGTGCTCATACAAACCCTAATGCTTGGATCTAGGTTTCTCTATTGTACATGCTTTGAATCCAAGACTATAAACCCTAATTCTAGCATATGAAATCGATATTAACATATGAATGGGTTTAAGAACATACCTTGATTGTTATATAGCAATAACAATCCTAATTCCACCTTGAATTGACTTTGGAATGCTTAGAGTCCCAAGTGTCACTCCTCTAATGGCTTACAAACACCAAGAGCAAATGGAGAAGGTATAAAGAGAGAGGAGAGAGGTTAGAATTCGTCCTTAGGACTTCTTGGGAACAAGTACACGAATTCTAAGGCCTTAGGGTCTTTATATAGGTGTAAAGATAGGGTTTTAGTCATTATCCTTATCTAGTTGCTTATCCACAAAGCAACCATAAGATAAGCCTTGAAAACCCTTATCCTTTATCCTTTGGACGATTTCAAGGATCCTTATCTCCTTGAATTCTTTCAACCCATATTTAGGATAACCATTACCATTTTTAGTAACTATCACATAATTACAATTCAGCCCCTCTAGTTTAATTAATTACACTTGATCACAAAATTAATTCCTAATTAATTATTGACCAATATTAATTAAGCAAATATGATTTCTCCTTTAATATATTATTCTTATAACATATTAATAAATCATAATAATCTCTCTCTCTTTATTTATTTCTCTAATCAAGTTGCTTTGGTGAAGGCAACCCAAAAGGACCATGCACCATCGGGTCAAGTACATACCAAAATAGTTATGAAAATTCGAATAGGGGCAAGTGGATATCCCACGCTTTGCCAAAATCTATCACACATGCTTGGAGCATGTCCTCTAGAGTCTGAATTGTTCACTCGCTTTGACCATTTGTCTGGGGGTGGTAGGCGGTGCTCATATCCAGTCGGGTTCCCATTTCTTTTTTGAGTGACTGCCAAAAACGAGAGGTGAATCTACTATCCCGATCCAAGATAATAGATATGGGGACTCCGTGAAGTCTTACCACCTCTTTCAGGTATATTCGTGTTAGTCTTTCTGTTGAGCTTTGAAGATTGCGTCTTTTGGGCTCACCTGATTATGCTATTTTGTATTCCGGTTTGGGCCTGTCCAACCGTGAGCCTTTTATGTTTTGTATATAAGTTTATACTTGCATGCATATTAGGTTAAGGTTTTTAGAACTCTGAAAATAACAATTCATCAAGACGACAAAAGGTTTCTTTGATCGTTTTTGTAACCTTCCAATCCTCTACAGTTGATGTTCTTAATCGAGCTCTTCTGAGGATTTTGTTTAATCATTCGACACGTTTGATTCAATCTTGTCTTGTTCTTTTATTGTGTTCATATCGTCATTGTTTACCTACTTGTTCAAGATCTAATCGATCTTTATAGATTAAAGGTTTGTTTAATCTCATCAATTGGTATCAGAGCGGGAGGCTGTGTAATTGATACACATCTTTTCTGTGAAAAAAAAAAAGATTTCCATTAGGGTTTTTCCGCAATCATCAATATTTATTGAGCCGTCATCTCTTTATTGACGTATCTTGATATTTATTACTTTGCCCTAATCTGCTTTATTACAAGTCTGATCTTTGAACAGGTTTTTTCGATCATAATGGACGCGACACAATCAAACCTTATTAACATTTCCAACAGCATTGGTTCGACGACAAAGATTCCGATCTTATACACCCATGACTATGAAGTATGGGCACATCACTTCGAAGATTATGTTATTGGATCGGAGGAGAATGGGTATCTGATTTGGGAAGCCATTACCAATGGACCGTTTTCTCATTCTGCAACGTCCAGAATCATCAAGACTCAAAAAGAATACAATGATCTGCTAAAGGACGTGAAAGATATTGCACAAGATGAAAAGGATAAGTTCCAATGTAATATCAAGGCATTAAGATTGATCCGGTTTGCCCTTCAGTCCGATACATTCAGATTGGTTAGCTCATGCACGACGGCAAAGGATGTTTGGGATAGACTTCGCGAACTGTATTCTACAGACGAAGATCTTGAACATTCGATTCAAACTTTGCTTCTATCTGAGTTTGGAGAATTCAGGCAAGGGGTTGAAGAATCTGTGACTCAGCAAGATGATCAAACACGATATTGAAAGGAAGCTCATCGAACAGAAGGTTACATTCCTGAATGGTCTGAGGTCTGAATGGAGAGCAGTAGTTTCCACAGTTAAAGCCCATGAGCAGTTTAAATCATACTCTTTGGCGAAACTGGTGGGAATTCTCAAGTCTCAAGAGAATATCGTGGTGCAAGAAAAGAACGTCGTTTCCAGTCTTGGTTTGTTGGCCCTCCTGTCAAAAAGTAAAGCTGTTATGGAGGATGAAGAGGATTATGCCTTGATGGTGTCTAATCCAAAAAGGTTCATAAAGAAGAGATTCCCCAGCAACAAAAACCGAAACTGGCAGGGGAGTTACAGCTCTGAAAAGGTGATTAATGAACCGAAAGCTGAGGAGCACAAGAAGGAACCGAAAGTGGATGGCGACTCTGGAGTGAGCTGTTTCTATTGTGGTGGGAAAAATCATTATGCTAAGGACTGTGTCCTTAAGAAATTGGCTGAAAAAGATGATGGGAACGACGAGGAAGCCGTGTTACAGAAAAGATTGGACGAGTTGAGAAAGAAGAAGTCTGCTGCTAACCCGCCTATTAATGCTCTTATTGTGCAGGGTTCTGTTCAAGGTGATGAGTTCGGTAGCACGGAAGTTTGGTCTACCGACTCAGAAGACGAGGAAGTGAGGCAGCCTACTCATGGAAAGGCATATTTGTCTAAGGAAGAAAGCAGTGGTGGAAAATGCCTCATGGTTTCTGACGTATCTCAAATGAGGGGATACAACACCGATGGAGGCAGTGATGGACAGAAAGCAAAAGAGGACATGTGCTTTACAGCCAAAACGCTCAGCCAGCAGTTCAATGAGCTCGATGAACTGATAAAGAAGGTACAATCTGTTTTTATTTCATGCAAAGTACCATCATCCTCTTATGAGAAAGAACTAAAAACCGTCAATACAAGAATATCTCATCTAGATAGTAGCTTAACTCAAACTCAGGTCACAAATTCTAACCTAACCGATCAATTGAGCAGGGCGGCGTCGAAGAGTGAGGAGCGGAGAATGTGGATAGAGTTAAAGGAGTCGGAATTAGTCAAAGTTAAAGATGAAAACATTTATTTGCAAAGAGACAATTTGAAATTGTTGAAACAACGAAATGTTTTTTGTTTAATTGCTAAACATCTGTATTCTAATATTACTCAGCTTCACTTGGATTGTGAAATAGGCCAAAGGATTCATCGCATGATTTTGCCCTTCCTAGAGTTTAAGGAAGATGAAATCGATGCCGAAGCCTATAATTGTGAGAGTGTGATATCGTCTGATGATGTCAATCCGACCTACATGTATGGACTGGACAAAATTGAATCCTTCATTAAATCCAAAGACCACAAAGACATGCTTAAAACTCTTTTGGATGAAAATGACAAACTTAAACTGAGAACCGAAACCATGCAAAAATTTGACTCTTTAAACGCCAACGTAAGCTCAGAAAACAAAATTGATGTTGAAAATGCATCTGAGCTTAACGAGGACGATAACATGAGCGAAATTTCTGTAGAGGACACGATTGACTGCTCAGAATTTGTTAAAACCGAACCTGAAAATCACAAGAATCTAATTTCTGAAAACTCAGTGGAGTTCGCTCGGTTGTCCCATCAAAAGTCCCCAAAATTAGTTGAGAAAGTTGTTGTGTATCAAAAGGTCAGGACCACTCCAAATCAAGTTTACAAGGTGACAGGAGTAACTGAACATCAAACAGCTGAACTTGTAGCCATTGTAAACGAAGACAATGCTGATGGCTGTGATGAGTACTTCTGGGAAGCTCCAATTGATAATGCAGACGAAACCATTCGTTTATCTGAAAGAACTTCCTGGAAGAGCAAAGGAAGATACATACCTGAGCCCTTGAATAAACCGAACAACTTCTATGAGCCGAGCACCAGTGGTACAAAAGATATTCCTCAGAAGGAGGATCACTCGGCAAAAGAAAAAGTTCTCTCTGCTTCCTCAGCTCAAAGTAAAACTCCTACAGTTTAAAAGGAACTAGCCAGGGAGACAACGAATACGAAAGCAAATGTTCATCATCAACCTTCTCAGATGAGAAACATGAAGAGAGAAAGAAACAACAGATACCGGAAGAACCTTTCGGAATGGAAACAATTCTGGCATTCTCAGAATGCATATTTCACTCATCAAAACAAGAATCTGAAGTGTGAAAACAATCCAGGAGGAAAGAGTGAAAGTCACAAAAACCGAAAGCCAAGGTTCGGTTCACAAGAAGAAATCAACCGAAACCAAAGGCTCGGTTCTGAAAAGGATTTCAACCAGAACCAAAGGTTCGGTTCCAAAGGCAGCTCCAACCGAACGCAAAGGTTCGGTTCTGAAGACAAAAGAAAACAAAACTCTAAGGTCATTCCCTCCAATGATCAAAAACAAAAGGGTCACCTAGAGTCTCCTTCCAAGACTTTCTCTCCCTCTAACTCTTCTCATTCATCTAATTCTTCCTCATCCACTGTTTTATCTCGATCTCGTTCTAAATCTGATTCTTCTTGTTCTCGAAAATCTCATTCATCAGCTGAGCAAAAGTGGAAGCAGAAGGTCAATGAAGCCGAACCAGAATCCAAACCTAATTCACCCAATCCTAACAAAATAAAGGTTTACACCATTAAAAGGAAAGATAAAACAACTCTTGTAAAACGAACTTATCTTGTTGATGTCTCTCTTATTGTTCCCGTTCCCATGCAAAGCTCACGTGGACCCAAGAAATTTTGGGTTCCTAAATCTGTCTAATTTTTGCAGGTTATAAGTGACGAGCAGTTCGACGAAGAATGGTACATAGATAGTGGCTGCTCACGTCACATGACAGGGAGGAAAGAGGAGCTTAGGGAATACAGATCTCTTGCAAATGTTGGCAACGTCAAGTTTGGAAACAATTCATTCGGCACCATAAAGGGATACGGGATGATAACCAATGGGGACTTCACTATAAGGAAGGTGGCTTATGTAGAAGGACTCCAACACAACCTCATTAATGTATCTCAGCTTGTTGGAGGTACAGGTCTCAAAGTCTCGTTCGATGATGAAGGTTCTGAAATCATAGAGAAAAAGTCAAAGAAAGTGATTCTCAAGTCAGAGCGAAAGGGTGAAATGTTTCCCTTAAACCTTAAACCCATCAAAGGAAACCCAACTATATGCTTGTTGTCAAAAGCTCAAACCGACGAAAGTTGGTTGTGGCACCGAAGGTTATCTCATCTTAATTTTAAAGAATCAACCGTCTTGTTACTGGAGGTCATGTTAGGGGCCTTCCATTGCTCAAGTTCGACAGGGATCATCTGTGCGCTGCATGCGAAATGGGGAAGCAGAGTCTTCAAAGACATTCATCTATAATCAACACAAAAGTTGTTGAACCACTCGAATTACTTCATATCGATTTGTGTGGTCCTTCATCTATCGAAAGCATCGGTGGTAGCAAGTATATTCTTGTTATTGTTGATGACTTTTCACGATTTACATGGGTGTTCTTTCTAAAGCTCAAATCTGAAGCGACTCAAAAGCTGAAAGTGTTTATCAAGCAAATTGAAGTACAGCTTAAGAAGGTTGTTCGCAACATCAGAAGCGACAATGGTCTCGAATTCAAGAACAAGGAGTTTGAAGAGTTTCTTGCAGAAAAGGGAATAAGTCACAATTTCTCAGCTCCCTACACACCGCAACAGAACGGAATAGTCGAAAGACGAAACCGATCTTTGTGTGAAGCTGCCTGAACCATGCTAAGTTTAGCTTCCTTACCTCTTTATTTTTGGGCTGACGCTATTTCAGCTGCTTGTTTTACACAGAACAAGTCATATCTCAACAAGAGGTTCACACTCACTCCATATGAGATACTGAACAACAGAAAGCCAAATGTGAAATTTTTCCATGTGTTCAGCTCAAGGTGTTTCATCTTTAATTCTAAAGAACAACGCAACAAGTTTGACGTCAAAGCCGACGAGGGAATTTTTCTGGGTTATTCTCTCACATCCAAGGCGTACAGGGTCCTAAACAAGCGATCGAGAAGAATTGAAGAAACATACTATGTGACCTTTGATGACACCTATGTCAAGAAGCTGCAGGCCAAAGAAGACACCGCAGGGGAAATCTTTCCTCTAACTGGCCAAGTCACAGTCTCGGTAGCCAATATATACGAGAAATTTCTGGAGCTCTTTGACGAACCAGAGAGAGCTTCACTCTCCGAAGCAGGTGCAGTAGACAACCAAGTTGATCACATGAAGCAGATTGTCGAAGATGCTGCAAGAAGAATGCATGAAGGAGAATCAACCTCTGACGACTCTCCGTCCATCAACGTTCAAGTCGAGGGGGAGCCAAGCTCACAAGTCCAGGGGGAGACAAGCTCACAAGTCCAGGGGGAGCCAAATTCTACATCTTCAACTGAAGGTCCTTCATTAACCGAAGAGGCCTCAACACCAGGAAGCTCAGTACCACAAGAAACACCTGAACCTCATGTTTTTCAAAGCTCATTAATTGAGAAGGAACATAATGATATGACGCTCGGTTACGATAGCCAATCTGAGCCAGACGAAATAATTAATGCTGAACTAGACCCAGCCATTGATCCAAATTACCCTCCTCTTATCAAATGGACTAGAGATCATCCTGTCTCTCAAGTAGTTGGAGATGTCTCTGAAAAGGTCTTGACCCGATCACAACTGAAAGCAAAACAGACTTCCTTATTTTCAAAGGTTGAGTTGTGCATGTTCAACTCATTCGTATCAAAAGTTGAACCAAAGACAGTTAATACTGCCCTCGATCACTCTGATTGGGTTCAAGCAATGCAAGACGAGCTGAACGAATTTGAAAGGAACAAAGTCTGGCGCCTCATTCCAACTCCTCCAGATGCTTCGGTCGTTGGTCTCAAATGGGTATTTAGGAACAAAATGGACAAGGAAGGTAATGTTATACGGAACAAGGCTCGTCTGGTGGTAAAGGGATATTGTCAGGAGGAAGGGATAGACTATGAAGAGACTTTCACTCCAGTAGCTCGGCTAGAATCTGTTAGAATATTTCTGGCTTATGCTGCTCACAAGAACTTTGAGGTTTTCCAAATGGACGTCAAGTGTGCATTTCTCAATGGAGAACTCGAAGAAACGGTGTACGTGGAGCAACCTCCTGGGTTCATGAACGAAAAGCATCCAAATCATTGCTATATTCTGGATAAAGCTGTGTACGGCCTTAAACAAGCTCCGAGAGCCTGGTATGAAACGCTTACAAATTTTTTAAAGATGTCTAAATTCAAACAAGGTTCGGTTGACCCAACCTTCTTTCGCAAAAAGGAAGGTAACCACCTTATGATAGTTCAAATTTATGTCGATGACATCATCTTTGGCTCCACGAATCCCAGCTTAACGGCTGAATTCAGAAAGTTGATGGAGACTAAGTTTGAAATGAGCTCAATGGGTCCAATTAACTTTTTCCTTGGTTTAAACATAAGACAGGGACCCGAAGGTATCTTTATTAATCAGGAAGCTTACACGAAGACTCTCCTAGCAAAGTTTGGTATGATAGGAGACTCAAAAGTCAAAGTCCCAATGGCATTCGGCACCAAGCTTACCCCATCCCTAGACAAACCGGCTGTTGATATCACGCTCTATCGTCAAATGATTGGCTCATTAATGTATCTAACCGCTAGCAGACCTGATATCATGTTTTCTGTTTGTTACTGTGCTCGATTTCAGGCAAACCCACGCGAACCTCACATGCTTGCAGTGAAGAACATCCTACGCTACCTCAAGCGAACCACCTCCTTAGGTCTATGGTATCCATCCAACTCAGGCTTCTTTGTTCAAGCCTATTCTGATGCTGACCTTGGAGGATGTGGACTCGACCGTAAAAGCACAACTGGTGGCTATCAATTTCTTGACGGGAAGTTAGTCAGCTGGCAATCCAAGAAACAAACGTGCGTGTCGCTATCTACTGCCGAAGCGGAATACATTGCAGCTGCATCATGCACGTCATAAGTGATTTGGATCCAAAGTCAACTTCGAGACTACGGACTCAATATGAAGAAGATCCCACTATATTGTGACTCTAAAAGTGCAATTAGGATCTGTCATAACCCAGTGCAACACTCCAAAACCAAACACATAGCACTGAGGTATCACTTCATCAAAGATCACGTGGAAGATGGAAACGTCGAAATTCACTTCGTAAGAACCACTGATCAACTGGCTGACGTCTTTACAAAAGCTCTTCCTAAAGCATCATTCAATCAAATATTGCAAGGCTTAGGTATGATGGTTGCAGAATCGGTCCCAAATCCTCAAGTCTCTATTTAAGAATAAAGGAACCGAACCAACCAGACCGCTCGGTCACTCTCTGCACTAGTAAAATAAAGGAACCGAACCAACCAGACCGCTCGGTCACTCTCTGCTCTGGTAAAATAAAGGAACCGAACCAACCAGACCGCTCGGTCACTCTCTGCTCTGGTAAAATAAAGGAACCGAACCAACCAGACTGCTCGGTCACTCTCTGCTCTGGTAAAATAACGGAACCGAAACAACCAGACTGCTCGGTCCCTCTCTGTCTCTGCAATATAAAGGCGCTCATTCAAACAGACCGCTCGGTTCTTCCTGATTGTAAAACCCTCACCGAAATACTCAGATCGTTCGGTCTATCTCTGCTTCTTTCTTTTGTACAAATTTTATTTTTCTGTTTTTATTTCTTTTTCAGAAAATTCCAAATTAACAAAAATATTTTATCTTTCTGTTTTTATTTCTTTTTCAGAAAATTCCAAATTAACAAAAATATTTTATCCTTCTGTTTTTCGTTATTTTTCAGAAAATTCCAAATTAACAAAAATATTTTATCCTTCTGTTTTTCGTTATTTTTCAGAAAATTCCAAATTAACAAATATTTTATCCTTCTGTTTTTCGTTATTTCTCAGAAAATTCCAAAATTACAAAAATATTTTGTCTTTCAGTATTTATTTATCTCTTAGTAAATTTCAAAATTACAAAAACATTTTATATTTCTAGTATGTGTACTTTTTGCACGAGTGAATACAAGCATCTCCTTATGTAATGTTCACCCAGGTATGTTTTATTTTTATCAGACTAGTTAGAAGTCCCTAGAAGCATGCTGCTGTATGTTGTCTCAAGCCTCTATGACCTCGAGCATGCCTTAATGATTCGATCAATACCTATCGTTTCTTCCTAATCAGGCTATTCTCTCATACTCGGTCTAGAGCTACCTTCTTTTACTCATCTGAAACATGAGTTGCTCTGCTTTGTCCCATTTCTGTAGCAGAAGGTACGTTCGGTCTCTTAACCATCTTTTCAACTTCTTCATTTGCATTCGCTCCCCAAAGTAACCCTTGATGCTCTTGGTCTTTACCACTGAGGCTTATGGTTGCACAACATCTGTGTTTATGATCTTAGATTCGTTTACCACGTTCTAAGTGAAACCCAAAATCCAACACCTAAAACGAATTGACGGTGAGTAATTAACTCAAGCTTTCACTTGGAAATCTCTTTTTCTTTATGCGTGATCTTTTATGAAATTGTCTCGTCCTAAGACATTTCTTCCCAAAGAGGTCCAGTTTAATTTTTTTTTAGATTTCTGTCTATATCATTCTTATCACGAAATACTTCCCACCTACCTGTTCAACAGATCACATCGGTCTCATAGGTAACTCTACCAACACTCAGTTTTATGTCAAGACTTAATGTTTGGTTTGAGTTCAGCCACCCTTTAGCCATCAACAAAAGATGCCTTTCATTGTTTCTTTAAAGACAACTGATCGTATTTCTCGGGAAACCACACAAACACTTCAGGTCTCTCTTGGCTTTAAAGGAAGCGATTCTTGCCCGGAATCTTCTGCTTTCTGTCTTCTATCTAGACAACACCCACTTCCAAACACATTTGATTTATTTCTTTGTCTTTCACACTCTTATGCACGGAATTTTTTTTCCAACATTCTAATTGCTGTTTGGCACATGGTTCTATGTTTCAGTTGTAACCAAACAAGGGCAAAAGGAATTTCAAACGGTACGAAAAAGATTTGGGCGCGTGCAAAGGATTCATTTCACACCCACGTGTGCTGACGTATTCCTGGGATACACCATAACTTCTAATCGCGCTTTTTCAGGCGACGTTTTGGTTTCTTCATCATCATAATTTTCTCTCTCCTGAGAACGGTATAAATAAGACGTGATCGTGTTCTTTGGCAGTTACCTCTCAAGCATTATCTCTCTGAAAAAGTTACCACTGTTCATCTTCTTCCAAAACTCAACAATGGCGACTTCTTCTTCCGCTCACGATCAATCTGCATCTTCTTCTTTACTCACCATCAAACCAAATCAGAACATGATCATAGAGATGTCTCCATTCCTCTATGACTCATATATGCTATACGTGGTGGAATGCCTCAAATATTCCCCACTGGTGTTAGCACTTACGCAAGTGGAGGCCGTTCCTATGTCCCTGCTCTCCCAAGTCTACACTACGGCCAGCTACGACAGGCACAAAGACCGCATCTTCTTTTCTATTCACGACAAGAAGACTTCAGTATCCAAAACACGGTTTTGCTCTCTTCTAGGGCTTGCCGTCGACTCCTCTGTCATCTCACCGGACTTCATCACCACCGCCCAGATATTTACGATGATGTATGAGATGGGGTATACAGATGTTTTAACATCTATTGCCAAAGTCAAGAAATCCTGTCTTCCATCTCAGTGGAACGGATTGCTGACCCTTTTGATTAAGGGTTTAGCGGAGAGATGTGGTGGTTCCGACACCACAAGCAAAGGGTTTCTAACAATCCTGTACGGTCTTTACAATGGCATTAATCTTGACTATGGGTCTATCATCTGGGCTCAAGTGGTTCAGAGTCTCAACACTACAGCCAGGCACTCCGAGATTTCTTGCGCTAGGTTTTGGACCCTTATCACCAGAAGGGCTATTGATTCTCTTGACATCCCAGTAATGAAGGATGTTCTTACGGCTTCAATTGCCACTTACCACACCAAGAAAATCATAGTCTCAGATCCAAATAAGTTCCTTCACTATGGACTAATCCCTGAGTCCATGTACAGATGCGTCACGCCCCACAGCAAGATCACGGCGGACTACAGCTCAAGGACCCCCTGCCTCCTAGGGTTCTTTCTGATGAACAACGTGCTGCTCTTGAGGCTCTGGATCAGCCTGCTAACCGAGGCAAGCGAGTGAGCAAAAAGGAGAAGGCGGAGAAGGAAGAAACCGCACCCCAAAAGGAGAAAAAGAGAAGGTCCTCCAAACGCAAATCCAAGGCAGAGGAACCTTCTCAGTCCAGATCGAAAAAGGTCAAGAAGATGGCTAAAAGAGCCAAAGGATCTCCTTCTTTAGAATCAGAACCGAATGCACCATCCGAAACAGAAGCTGCTGATCCTCAACACGAAACTACACCCGTTTCGTCTCCACAACTACCATCCCCACCACTCTCTCCTCGTATTCCCAACTCACCCTCCCCACCTAAATCTCCCCAAATAACCAAATTACCTTCTCCTCCTACTTCCCCAAAATTTCCAACCCCAACTCAATCACCCAAACAGAACGTCACAAGTTCTGTTCCAACTACAATCCCCCAAACTACAACAGAACCTAATATTCCCTTCTCTGTTTCTCAACCTTCATCCTCTATCTCCAAGCCCATTATCACCGAATCTGTCACCATCACCACTACCCAACCACCAGTAACGGTCAACGTATCTGATACGGGGGCTGCTTCTGTGGTTGAAACCCCGGTCATCAACCTTCCCTCCTCCCCTTCTCCATCTTCCAACTCCGGTGCTACCTTAGGGGGTGATGATGAAGACTTCGATTCCATCTATTACAGCCCCTACCGGATACCTACCGACACCGATGCAGATACCCCTACATCAAGTCAGCAGCTTCAAGAAATTCACGCCAAACTTGATAGTCTGCTGGCTGACAGTAAAGCCTATGGGGGTGCTGTGCTGAAAGCCTTTATAGAGTCTGCGATCCAGACTTACACCGAAGCCTTGGATCGTTCTACTGACCCCGTAGATAATTCAGTGGCCTCATGCTCCAAAGCCACTAAGGAAGTTTCTGAGGTTGTTCATACAACTCAGATCTTTCTTGATTCTCTCAAGGCTCATGCTGACTCTAATACTTCCAAATTTCAAGCGTCGGTAGACTCTTTTTCAGCTACCCTTCAGGGAGAAACCAGCAAATTTGAGGCTCTGCGTGCTGACCTCAAAACTGAATCCACTTCATTCCTCAAATCTTTGGATTCACGTTTTGCCTCTCTGGCAGCCGAGAGCACCCTGAAGGAAGAACTTATAAAACACCAGGCGACTATTGATTTACAAAAGATCCAACTGGCCCAGGCACAACAAGAAATAACTTTGCTTCAAACTCAGCGGGCAGTTCTTCAAAGTTGCGCTGGTGACGTTAAAAACATGTTAACAGGCGTTCTTGACTCCCATGATCCCTTCCTTACCCTCACTATTCGTCAGCATCTCCAGGCAAAACTCCTTCCTGCAATTACAATCTTAAGTGAAATGAAGGGTGTCTCGGAGAAGCTTGTTCTTCCGAGACAAGGGGAGAGGAAGGTGTGTCCAAAACAGAACCGAAGGGTAATGTAGCTTCGGGTTCTGGTAAACAAGTCCTAGTTGAGAGCGAATCAGAATCAGACGAAACCATTACTGAAGCTCTTCAACGCAAGAAAAGGGACAAAGAACTTGATGAAACTTTGAAGATAGCTCGTGAGGCCGAGGCCAGAGAAAGGAAAATCAGGGAGGATGAGGAGGCTATTCAAGCTAAAAAGACTCTGTTCCCAGATTGGGACAGAGACACACTCATCACTCAAGCGATTGAGTTTCCTTCTATTTATTGGTTGGAACCGATTGCATCTTTTGAGTGTGAAAATTCAAGGGACTCGCAGTTCGACATGCCCATTACGCGCAAAGCCTTCACTTTTCACTGCTTTGATGTCACTGCCAATGTCCCTTATCCGAACCCGAAGGTTGACAGGGAGCTCATCGATTTCTATCTGAAATTCGGTCAACCACAGTACTTGACGTGGAGTGCCCAGAAAATTGTTAAAGTCAAGGTACTGAAACCAACCCAGGCTGGGAAATTTGTGAACGTCAATTTCAAAATCAACAGAGGAACGGCCAACACCGAACATCTTATCTCTCTGGCAGATCTTCCCAGTCTGAACCCGCACGATTGGATCTTGCTATACAACATTCTTCTCTCCAACCAGAGAGAATATGAACCAATTCTTTCTCATCTTAAAAGAATGTTGGCTTCCTATGTCCATGAGCTCGCCACTATGGATCAGGAAATAGCAAAAGTGATGAACAAGAAACCAACTGTCAAGCCTACTTCCAAGACCGGAGATGTTCATAAAATGAAGCTGGGGCAAATTGATTCTTCCAATCTGACGGTTATGTTTACCAGGGGCGACAAGCATAAGTTTCTGTTTACTTTGGTAGACAAGCATCTGTTCTCTACAGAGTGTCTGGAGCACATCATCAATATCATTCACCGATGCAAACAGAACTCAACAGCAGATAAGAAGAACTTTACAGATATGCTTCGTTGGTATATTACCTTCAGGCATCATATTCTGGCTTTGATACCGAAAATTTTTGAAACGGTAAAGAAGCCATCTGCTTTGAAAAGAGAGTGAAGGTCTCGCCCCAAATTGACGCAAAGGGGGAGATTGTTGGGCTTTGAAGATTGCGTCTTTTGGGCTCACCTGATTATGCTATTTTGTATTCCGGTTTGGGCCTGTCCAACCGTGAGCCTTTTATGTTTTGTATATAAGTTTATACTTGCATGCATATTAGGTTAAGGTTTTTAGAGATCTGAAAATAACAATTCATCAAGACGACAAAAGGTTTCTTTGATCGTTCTTGTAACCTTCCAATCCTCTACAGTTGATGTTCTTAATCGAGCTCTTCTGAGGATTTTGTTTAATCATTCGACACGTTTGATTCAATATTGTCTTGTTCTTTTATTGTGTTCATATCGTCATTGTTTACCTACTTGTTCAAGATCTAATCGATCTTTATAGATTAAAGGTTTGTTTAATCTCATCACTTTCCATCTTGTATGTCTCCTTTATTGGTAGGAAATGGGTGGATTTGGTCAATCGGTCGACGATCACCCAGATAACATCCGGGCTATCTGCCGTCTTGGGTAATTTGGTTATAAAATCCATTTTTATCCTCTCCCATTTCCACTCAAGTATTTCGGGTTGCTGAAGTAGACCCGAGGGCTTCTGATACTCCACTTTAACTTTGGCACAAGTGAGACACTTGCCAATGTAAGTAGCAATCTCTGCTTTTATATTCGGCCACCAATAATGTTGCTTGATATCCAAGTACATCTTGTCGGAACCTGGATGGATTGAGTACCTCGTTTTGTGAGCCTCGTTCATTATCATGTCCCGAAACCCACCAAACTTTGGTGTCCAGATTCGGTCTATTAGGTAATAGGCTCCGTCTTCTTTGACTGTCATATTCTTTTCCATTCCGCGCAGTGCCTCATTAGTGACATTTTCCGGCTTCAAGGCTTCCTATTGGGCCTCTTTGATTCGTGATGATAGATAGGAATGAATGGTCATCTTCAACGTCTTTACTCGGTGACCCGAGTACTCTTTTCGACTTAAAGCATCAGCCACTATATTTGCTTTGCCTGGGTGGTATTTGATTTCACACTCGTAGTCGTTTAAAAGTTCGACCCATCTTCGTTGCCTCATGTTCAATTCCTTTTGACTCAGGATATGCTGGAGGCTCTTGTGACCGGTGCAGATGGTGCACTTGGTACCATAAAGGTAGTGCTCCAAATATTTAAAGTGGAGATCACAACTCCCAGCTCGAGGTCGTGGGTGGTACAGTTTACTTCGTGGGTCTTAAATTATCTTGAAGCGTACGTTATTACCTTTCCTCGTTGCATAAGCACACAACCTTACCCCTGGTTAGAGGCATCATACCATACCATGAAATCCTCCATTCCTTTTGGCAAGGAAAGTACTAGAGCACTGCAGAGAGCTCGCTTTAGGGTTTGGAAGGCAGCTTCTTGTTTGTCAGTCCAATGGAAAGGCGCACTCTTCTGGGTGAGAGTGGTGAGGGGTTTGGCGATGTTGGAGAAATTTTGGATGAACCATCAGTAGTAACCGGTGAGGCCTAAAAACTATCGGATTTCGGTTGGAGTTCTCAGGGTTATCCAACCATTAATAGCTTTAATTTTGGTAGGGTCCACATCGTATTCCCTTTTCGATGACTATGTGGCCCAAAAATTCCACTCTGCAAATCTAAAATCCGCATTTTGAGAATTTTGCGTAAAGCTTTTCCATTCTCAATGTTCCCAAAATTTGACGAAGATGTTGGCTATACTCCTCCTCGCTCTTAGAGTAAACGAGTATATCTTCGATGAAAACAATCACAAAGTTTAAAGAAATGGCCGCTAGACTCTATTCATCAAATCCATAAAGGATGTTGGCACATTGGTGAGACCGAAAGGCATGACTACGAATTCGAAGTGTCCGTAACGGGTTCGGAAAGCAATCTTTGGGATATCCTCATCTCGGACTCTTAATTGGTGGTATCCGGATCTTAGATCTATCTTGGAAAAGTATCTGGCTCCTTGGAGTTGGTTGAATAGGTCATCGATTCGAGGAAGTGGGTATCGATTCTTGATGGTGAGCTTATTTAATTCTCGATAATCTATGCGCATTCTGAAAGATCCGTATTTCTTCTTGACAAACAGAACCGGAGCTCCTCAAGGTGAAAAGCTAGGCCTGATGAATCCTTTGTCAATAAGTTCACTTAGTTGACTGGACAACTCTTGCATTTCGGCAGGAGCTAAGCTATAGGGTGATTTGGCGATAGGGATGGCTCCAAGTACAAGATCGATTCGGAACTCCACCTGGCGCTCGGGAGGTATTCCAGGTAATTCCTCAGGAAATACATCGGGAAAGTCACGTACTTCAGGAATATCGTTGATGTCTTTCTCCTCTTTTGTCTTATCCACGACATGAGCAAGAAAGGCATGGTTCTTTTTATGCAGGCACTTTTGTGCTTGAATGCAAAAAATGAGTCGGAGGTTTGAGCCAGGTTTATCGCCATAAACTATTAGGGTTTTATTGTTAGGTAGGTGAAAGCAAACGATCTTCTCGTGACACATAATTTCGGCACGGTGCGGGCTTAAACAATCCATGCCAACAATCACATCAAAGCTCCTAATATTAACATGCATCAAACTGATTGGGAAAGAGTGATTATTTAACATTAGCGTGCACCCTATGTAGACGTCATTGGTTGATTCTGTTTTGCCGTTGGCCAGCTCGACCGTATAAGTTTCATTCAATTTGTGAGGGTTTTGATTTAATAAGTGCTTGAATTTATGACTTACGAAGCTTCTTTCGGCACCACCATCAAATAAAACGCACACATAAGAGTTGTTGAGGGGAAACGTACCAGTCACCACTGTTGGATCTTGGATCGCTTCTCCTTGCCCCATGGGTAAGACCCTTCCTGCGTTCTAATTGTTGTTCTTGGGGCAGTTGCGTTTAAATGGCCGGTTTCCCTGCATCCATAACATACACGGCTTGCCCCGACGTTGTTGTCGTTGGATTGTTTGTTTTGTTGCGGGGGCATCTTGCAATACCGGGCAGTGTACCTTTCAATTTGCAGTTGGTGCATTGGAAATCCTTGCATGCCCCGTAGTGATGATAATTGCACTTGTCACATTTGGGATTGGATCCCGCGTATGACTTAGTAGTTGCCGTTGTAGTTGAGGCTGGGGCGGTTGGAGCTGGTGCGGCTGGAGCGATAGCAGAATGGACTGCTATGGTCTATGGTTTCTTGGATGACCCTGCATCCTGTCGTCGCTTTCGCCTATTACTCCAATTCTTCTTGTTTCCTCCTTCTTGCTTTCTTTCTCCCCCAGTTGTTTTCGTGTTTTTCTTGTCACTGTGATCGTAAAGCTTTTTGTCTAGGCGCTTTGCACTATCATAGGTCTCGAGTTTTGAGGAAATTACGTTGCCCTGAATAAGAGGCATCAACCCCCATATGAATCGCTCAACCTTCTTTCCTTTTGATATAATCATGCCAGGACACAGGAGGGATCACTCGTTGAACCTTGAGATGTATGCGTCAATATTCGAGTTCTGCTCCATAAGGTTCCACAATTCTTGCTCAAGCTTTTGCACCTCCCCTCGAGGGCAGTATTCCGCAATCATCATTTCTTTGAGTTCCTCCCAGGGCATGACGTTAACAACGACGAGTGTCATGGCTTCAATGTGACCGTTCTACCATGACAATGCTTGATCAATGAAGGTGTAGGGAGCGAATTTGACCTTATTTCTTCCAGACAATCACATATTTCGAACACTGATTCCGTCTTCTCGGTCCATCGTTCTAAAGATATGACTCCTCCAGTCCCGTTGAAAGTACAGGGTCTTGCATTGGGAAAATCTTTGTAAGTGCAGGCCCTCACAAGTCCTTGATTCATCCCTTGGTGGGAGCTTCCCGTCCCTTGACCATTTCCACCATTATTTCCGCCTTGGATGTGGGCTAACGCTGTTATTACTACTGCCGAAACTACCACTTGAAAGGTTGCAAGTTTCAATTCCGGTGGGGGCGGTGGTGGTGCTGTGGTGGTGTTTTTTCTGTTTGGTCTCTTCGGCTTCTTTCTGTCATGGATCAGAAGGACAATGAGTATCCAATACATTTCACCTCATGATTTCTTGATTTTAGAATAGTATCGGTGCCTTGGGTGCATATGAACAAGCACATGTATAAATTCAATAGCTGTATTTTATCTTGGTAACTTGAAAATGTTGAAAGGGTAACACCTACCTTTCATATGCATGATTCAACAATTGTATATTATTTAGCTAACTTGAAAATGCGTGATAAATTTTCATTCGTGTGGGGGATTGTTGCAAAATTGGTGTTAATCAATTTATAAAAATGGGGTTTCCCTATTTTTGAACATGTCCAAAATGGATTTGAGATGAATGAAAAATTAAACCTTAAAGTAAGAATGTTGAAGAAGTAAATAAAAGAGTTTAATGGGTGGGAGAAAGAAAAGAGAATGTTAGGGACCTTTCTTGCAAACATTTCTTTCTTTCGTAACTGAAATAGTAACTAATATTACAATTTAATTACATATTAAAGACACATTAATCTTGTGATTAATAAAGGTGTTTAAATCAGATGTTATAGAATGTATAGTATAAATACCATTACTCTATAACCATTTGAAGATACCAAATAATGATGCAACAAACTCTCTTCTTCCCTACTTCATCTTCTTCCATTTCTAGCTACACTGACGATATAATCCAAGCCTATTGAGGGTTCGAGTGGTCTAGAAGATCCACTTCAAACCGTTTTATCCTGAGAAACAAACAATTGGTAGTGGAATTTTTTTTTTAAGTACAATGTATTAAACACATGCCTTAGTCTTTTCTATTTTCTTATTTGATTTCGTACATACCAAAATATTATTCTTACTATATATATATATATATATATATATATATATATATATATATATATATATATATATATATATATATATATATATATATATATATATATATATATATATATATATATAGAGAGAGAGAGAGAGGATCAAATGAGAATACTTAAAAGGTTGAGAACGCGAGAACAGTTATGAACCAATCATTTTATAAGGGTATATTAGTAATTTTATATAAATATTAATTATTGATTTCCTAAAATCTAGGGATAATGGTTTTAATTACCTAATAAAAATTAATATTTCCTTTTAGTTAATAAAATATATATAAATATTTTTTTTATGATTTTATCCAAAAATTATTTATGGCCGTTTCAAAAAAATCACTTATAAATTTTAATATTTCCTTTTATTTTAAATCTGAAAAAAAAATCTTAAGAAAATAGTATTTTCTACTATTTCACGTTTTTGTTTTTCAAAAAAAAAAAAAAAAAAAAAAATAGAAATCCAATCGCAAATCAATACACTTCTAATCATAAATGAAAACACATCAAATTACAAATAATTCAATGCATTTTTCATAAACTGAAAATAAAAAAAAGTGTAAAAATTATCATTTTTTCATAAAATGAATACCTCTAATCATAAATAAATACACTCATTCACATGAATACACTAATATTCATAAATAAATATAATCATTCACACATGAATACATTGCAATTCACAAATGAATACACTGTTATTTATAAATTAATACACATTCTATGATAAATGAATACACGTGCTATTCATAAATGAATACAACTATTCACACACGTGCTATTCATAAATAAATACAACCATTCATGCACCCCCTTCAAGAAATTATTACCAAAAAATTCGAAAATTAGGATTGTGTTTCTTTCCATTGGTACACCTCGCTGTCGCTTTCTGGTTTGCAAAATCTCGCCTATAAGGTGGGAAATTGCCCCTGAAAGGGGTCAGAATGTAGTTGTTGTTTCCAGGATCATAAGTGAAGTCTCCGAACACCAAAATAGCAGAAACCTTGTGGCTTTGAGTAGACGTTTTCACGATAAGATCTTGTGGTTCATAAAACTTAATTCCATAGCTAGATTCATGTATGAATAGAAAGAAATATGAGTAAAGAAATGTAGTTGATTAAACTTCATTGATTTACAGTCAAAATAAAAAGAAAAGAGAAGATAATCATTACCGATCGAAGCAATTGCCCCATCGAGACCCCTTCCACATTCCAGTCGAAAATGCTCTCACAGACATTTTATCGAGCACCTTATGTGCACAGTTCATCGCCTTTTTAAAAAAAAAACACATATGTTAGATCCATCTCTCTTGCGCTCAATCATCCAGGCAATTTTCTCATATGATTTTTGAATGAATGTATCACATTGGGATCATAAAGAACAGTTTATCAATGTGATTAATCACATGTAGATTTTAAATCTATAGACAAAAACATAAGAGAGATTTCCGCAATCGAGACTAACAAACCGCGAATTCAGGAAATAGAAAGTCGATTATCAGGATCAAAAACTAAATTTCAGAATATAAACACGCAATTGAATCGAATAACAACAACAAATCGAACGTACCTTTCTTTGATTGGGATCTGTAGAGATATGGGGAAGAAGCGATTGTGAGTCGGTTGGATTGATTTGAAGCAGATGAAGCATGGATGAGCTGATGAGGAGGTGGAACTAACCATAGCACCACGGCGAAAACCCTCACCGGAGCTGCTGTTTCCGCTTGCCTTGCTCCATCGGGCCAAATGTTCTCCTCCCCTTTCACATATGTTACCGGAATTGAAGGAGAAGCAGCCGAAAACTGCTTGAGCAGCCCTTGCTGCACCTACCGAGACCAATGATGATGGGAAAAAATCTTCGTGGTGGGTTGTAGGTGATGCCCAGATCGATGATGACGTGAGTTTTATGAAACCCTAAAAAGAAGAGGTGGAAATATATACACGATAGATTAAAGGAAATATATGAACGGGTGAGAAATTATAGGAGATAGTAAAGTTGAAATTCCTGTTATGTCCTTTTAACCATTTAAAAGTTACATTTTAATGCCAACAGTTTAAGAATTTTTCATAAAACCCCCTTTCAATAATGACCTTAGATTTAAGTATTTAAATGATCCAGATTTGTTCTCGCGTTCTCAACCTTTTTAGTGTTCTCATTTGATCCTACTCCTATATATACACGATAGATTAAAGGAAATATATACACGATAGATTAAAGGAAATATATACACGATAGATTAAAGGAAATATATGAACGGGTGAGAAATTATAGGAGATAGTAAAGTTGAAATTCCTGTTATGTCCTTTTAACCATTTAAAAGTTACATTTTAATGCCAACAGTTTAAGAATTTTTCATAAAACCCCCTTTCAATAATGACCTTAGATTTAAGTATTTTAATAATCCAGATTTGTTCTCGCGTTCTCAACCTTTTTAATGTTCTCATTTGATTCTACTCCTATATATATATATATATATATATATATATATATATATATATATATATATATATATATATATATATATATATATATATTGCAATCATGTATGTAATAATTGTCATGTATATATGTATAAACATTCTATATATATATATATATATATATATATATATATATATATATATATATATATATATATATTGCAATCATTTATGTAATAATTGTTATGTATATATGTATAAACATTTTTGTATATATAAAGATGTATATAATCATTTTATGTATAAATACATGTATATAACATCTATGTCATTTTTGTGTGGAATATATATATATATATATATATATATATATATATATATATATATATATATATATATATATATATATATATATATATATATATATATATAAGTTTATTATGATACTTTTTGTGCCATAAACATATATATACACAATATAGTTATTTTTTATCGTATAAAATGTTTATCAAATATCATGATTCTTGTAAATAATAAATGACATGAAAGTTATGTAATCATTATGAGACTTTAAATAATGTAATTTAAAATAAATAAACACAACGTAAATATAAATAACGTGAATAAACGCAAAAAAAATAGATAAACGAAATTTAAATTACGATTAAACGTAAGATGAAATGTAAACGTGAAATACCCAACTATCTTAAATAAAGTGACTAAATGCAATGAATGTAAGTGAATGTAAATAAACATAAATAACGTAATGATCGTGGATAAGCGTAAATGAACGTAAGTGAACGAGTTAAACGTAAATATGAACGCGAATAAACGTAAAACGTAAGGTAAACAGAAAGTTACATGTATTCACCCCCGATGGTTTTAAAAAGTTAAAAATGATCCGTAGAAATTCACCCTAATCACATGAGGTTAATTCTTTTCTAGTTCGGACATTTTTCATGTTTCACCAACTTTTGAATGGAGCGGTTTTTAGACAAGCTAAGCACACAAGTTTATGCATTTTCTAGTTAGAACATTAGATGAAACATTTTTACAACAAAAGAGTTGTTTTTGGTGACAAAATAAGGATGAAAAGAATGAACAATTACCTAGAACTTTAGCAACAAAGTAGAGTACCAAAAAAGAGTTGAAACAAGTAGGATTTAAGTGTAAAAAGTGGAAGCTTCTTGGTCCATTTTCCTCTCGAAAAATAGCTCTTTTAGTGTGTTTTGATCCTTGAAATGCCACGTTGTGGTGATCTCTTCACCACGTCCCGGCCAACCAAGGTTTTTTCAAAATTAACAATTAAAACTCATACCTGGAACAAAGTTTTACATAATAATGATTTAAAATTAAAAGTTTATAGAAAAGAAAGGGGAATAAAGAGTAGAAAGGAAAGGGTTTCTTTATCTTAACCCACCACAAAAAAGTGTTAAAAAACAAAAACTACTTTTGAATTTAAAGAAAAAACGTCACTATAACTTAAAAAAAATGAAGAAAACGTGCTAAGGGGCATCCATGCTTCTTTCTAGCTTAACCATTAGAGAGTTTATGAGTGTATGATGCTAATCTAGCTGAAAACTATAACTTTTATTTGTATATAAAGCTTTATTAAATATGATTATTTTAATTAATAATTCAAAATAAAATATTTTTTTTAAACAACAAGAAATTTATAGAAAACAAGCTAGGAAGAAGCTAGAATTACATAAGTTTGATACATTCTCGTGAAGGGCTATGACACCAATCAACCTAGTTAAAGAAATAACATTTTCTAGATTGGTATTTAATCCATTCGAAGGCCAACATCTTCACCTCGGTAGCCAAAATACGACAGCTCTTAACCTTGCCATTAAATATTTTATTACACCTGTAACTCCAGATAATCCAAGCAAAAGCATAAAGCACAACCGAAACAACCTTACTTACGCAGCCAAGGGTACCAGAACTGGACACACAACCGAAGAGGTCATGGAGAGAGCTGCTATCCCCCGGAACCTGATTCCACTAATTGTTGATGGCAACACGCACCTCCCAAGCGACTAAACAATTCAGAAAGCTATGGAATCTATCTCTACCAAAATGTTGCAAAAGGGACATAACGCCACAGTAAAACATCCTTCATTGTCTTCAATCCACTTCCATTTGTTATCCTGAAAAACAAATAAACCGTTAAGGTCGACCTGATTATGCATCAGGTACAAGTGAAGATGGTTGATGACACCCCAAGTCCCTCTTCTAGCAACAACCCTGGTACGGCCAATCCGTGACATCCCCAAAATCACGACCTAAAAAGACCGGTTTAATTTATGCTTTCAAAATAATTTCAGAGTAATCCTTTGATTAAAACAGTTGCGGAATTTGTTCCCAAAACGAAATATGATAAAAATAAGATTTACCAAAGCATTTCTTAAAGAAATGCATTTTCATTATATTACAATACTTGGGATGTCATGTTCCGATAAACAGACCAAAAACATAAACATTTCAATACAGACCTTACAACAGTTATTTACAACAACAGATCTATAATCCAAAATATCTTGACAAATCATCCAACTTATGCTCTGGCGCCACTACCTGTAATACAAAGAAACTGAGTGGGTCAGCCTTGGGAGCTTGGTGAGCATATAGGGTTTTCAACCCACAATAAGTAATTAAATTTATTTTCATCAACCAACAATAACCCAATAATCCATTCTCGTTATTCTCACTTTATGTCCCTAAAACAACTAACACAAGGGACCTAGTCTTAGAATATTTCATCGGGGCGACAACACATGCATTCGGGGTTTCCCAGCAATATATGTCAAATAAGGCGGGGATGGAGTACATCGAATGAACACCCAAGTTCATTAACACCTACAGGTGGCGAACCTGCTAGCGTTCCACAGGACTGTCTAGAAAAGTCCGTGGTTGTCATCTAAATTCCGCTAGATGACTGAATCAAAAACAACATCGAGGCCTGTCATCTGTTTATCACACATCAACTATCTACCCATGTTCTACCGAACATATTAGTAGATATATATATATATATATATATATATATATATATATATATATATATATATATATACACACATAGTTTAAAAACATGTATAGCATTCTCATTCAATACATATTCCAAACAACAGATGAGACACATACACATAACACGTATTTCATAGAGAATAAATCATATATATGAGATAGAAGAAAATGAATATACATTCACACATAAAATATACATATAACATGTATTTCGTATAAAATACTTCATAATTATGCGTTAGAAGAAAGTGACTACACACTCACTTGATCAGAAGATGATCGGACAACACTACGACTTGTAGAAGTAATATTCTTCGGTAGATCTGGAAGATCTTCACAAAACCGGGCTCCTCGCGAGCAGAGCTTCGGCTCAGGAACTTTACTTCTCGGGATCTTCGGGGCTTCGGGACTTGCTTCGGGTCTCGGGAATGATACCGGGGCTTCAGGATATTTCTTGCACGAAAGTTGAGGTAAAACGGGAGAGAGAGAGAAGAGGAATTAAGCAAAGAAACTCGGAAGCCTCAACTCCCTTTTATAAGGTGCTGGATCCTCGATTTATGCTAGGCGTAAATCCTAGTTACACTGGGCGTAACCCGGATAAAATCGCTGACTCACCCCCCCCCCTTTGGATAATATCGGATTTTATAATTAAATTTAATATTTTAATTATTTAATAAATTCAAAAAATCATATCTTCATTATACAAACTCCGTTTTCGACGTTCTTTATATCCTCGCATAGGTGAGACTATGTTCTACAACTTTCATTTGGACTCTATCAGCTAATTTTGACTTTATTTTTAGGGAAATCTGCGAAAAAGTCCCAATATTTTAGGCCAGTTTATGATTTAGTCTCAAATTAAATTTTGTTTACAAAAAAGGACAAATTACCGGCTAAAACTTCGAACTAGCCCTTCGTGGCCGGTTTCACAGATTTAGCCGGTATCTCGTCTTTTTTCGTTAATTAATCCAAATTTTGGGGCTTTTTCATTAATTAATCAAAATTTTAGGGCTTTTTCATTATTTATTACCAATAAACCAAAATATTTGGACTTTTCTGAAGATTACCTTTAAACTATTATATATTATATTATATGATCTAATTTAATATGTACTATTCCATATCTTCTTTCTTATGCTCTTCTAGGCTCACTGTGTGTTTTTATCGGTGTCGTAAAACCCAACAACAAAAATCTCACTTACAAACCTCGTTAACTCCATCAATTTTCCAAAATTATATATTCACAACTCTATGATCATCTTTCAATCTCCAAATAAAGAATGGAGAAAATCCTTGTTGATTATGTGGATGTCCCTATTATCTAACCATGACTTAAACCGTGGTTCCAACACTTAGATGTTCCTATTACCTAACCATGATACATTGGCTCAAGTCTTACTTGACCCTTGTTTCCTTACAATACTACAGAAGCCCCAACATAAGATGAATCCCACATGGTTCATCATTTATTGGTTTTTTCTGTCAAAAAGTAAAGCATTTTGGAAGCCCCAAATAGACTAAAACGTAATAATGACAATTATTGTAATATCACACCAATTGTCATTATGACTTAAACGTAACATCACAACAATTGTCATTATTACATTTTAGTCTATTTGGGGCTTCCAGAATGCATTAGTTTTTGGCAAGACAAAAACCAATAAATGATGAAGTTTTTGATAAAGATCGGAACACAATCTTATTGATGGATCCAAGAGGTCCTTCTCGTCCCAAGCCTTTTTCTCCTCAATCTTCTTCCAAAAAATGCACTACAATATGCAATATTGAAACGACCCAAAAATACGACCCAAAAATTTCGTTTTTCAATATAATCAAAACCATAATATGAGTATCATAACATAGAAAAACATACGCGATGTATCCCAAATCATAATAAAATATTGTGCGGAAAACTGTATCATACTATATCAAATCCAAAACAACTAAAACCATCCCCAGGATAAAAGCTAAGCTGTGGTGTGTGCGATGCTATCACCCCGAGCTCCTCCCTTTGCTTGCGGAAGTACCTGAAACCAAAACTGAAACTGTAAGCACGAAGCTTAGTGAGCTCCCCCAAACTACCACATACCATACAATAACATATAAACACATATTGGGCCTTGCCCACTGCATCGGGCCGAAGCCCGGAACTGCATCGGACCGAAGTCCGGAACTGACTGGGACCTTGTCCCCTGCATCGGACCGAAGTCCGGAACTAACTGCATCGGACCGAAGTCCGAAACTGTCTGCATCGGACCAAAGTCCGGAACTGACTGCATCGGACCGAAGTCCGGAACTGACTGCATCGGACCAAAGTCCGGAACTAACTACATCGGACCAAAGTCCGATACCGACTTGGACCTTGTCCCCTGCATCGGACCGAAGTCCGGAACTGACTGTCTGAACGTCGCATAGCATAACACATCATCTAGCATGAACACATATACTGCATACTACATCGGGCCGTAGCCCGGAACACATAACACATAACACATAAAACCTAGCGCACAAATCCTGTCTGAGCCACGAAGGCATCAAACATACTAGCTACTGCATCGGACCGAAGTCCGGAAACTACTGCTAACTGAACGGGCCGATATTGTGGCCTTAGACCCGTCCCTACTGGAAGGAAACTCACCTGAACTGGCTGAACTTGCTGGTGATCTCACTAGCTGCTTCCCGACAACTCACGGAACTCCTGCTCCCCTTGCTTCCCGAACTACCAATATCAATGCAACACTGAGTCTAACTGACCCCCGAAAGGCAATCAAGTCCACCCTGGTCCAAAGTCAAAGTCCTGGTCAAAGTCAACCTTCCAGGTCAACCCTACTCGCCGAGTCACCCTACTGACTCGCCGAGTTCAAAATGATCAGATTCCTTTCATTCACGACTCGACTCGCCGAGTCAGTCCATGACTCGCCGAGTCTACCGATTTCTGAGTCCAGACCTGTTCAACTCACTGAGTCTCCACCCGACTCACTGATTCGAGTCACAACTCGAAGGGTTTGGGGTTTCGCGACCTGACTCGCCGAGTCCAAGAACAGACTCGCCGAGTCCAAGGCAATCTTCATACGACTCGACGAGTTGTTCATCCCACTCGTCGAGTTTCTCCAAAACTTCATGCTACTCGCCGAGTCCACTCAAAGGACTCGTCGAGTCCCTTCAGATCTCCTTACATGCAGAGGATTTTTGAGTCATGCATGGACTCCAAACTATAGATCCACCCTTCCCAAGCCTATTCCACACGTAAAGTTGCAAACTTTACGTGTAGAGAAGGAGATCTAGGCAAGGTACGCCATTAACTAGGGTGTAAGGCCAAGGGACTTCAAAATCGACACAATGGCTGATACTTTATGTTTCTCCAGGCCCTAAAACACTTGAATCTGAAGTAGCAACTCCAGATCCGGCTTCTAACCCAAAATAATAACATTATGGCAAAAGAGCCCCAACAACCACACATAGATCTAGGTGCAAAAAGGGTCCAGGAACTAGTTTATTACCTCCAAGTGCTCAAAATGAACTCACAATCCCAGATCTATAGCTCCTTCTTGCTCCTCCAAGTTCCTTCTTCCTTTTCCAAGCTTTAAAGCACCTTCCAAGGCTCAACTAGGAGATATGACGGCTAGGGTTTGATATCCAGGGCTAAAGAGGCAGTAAGGAACCCTAGGAAGAAGATTAAGACATTTATATAGGCCCTAAGTCCCGAATTTAGGGTTTTCCACGCACAGACCAGACTCGCCGAGTCACCTTGACCGACTCGCCGAGTCGGTCGCTTACACCTCGACCCGGATCCCGCTCGGACTCGCCGAGTCCCTCCTTGGACTCGCCGAGTCGGCCCTTAAATTGGGGCTTTTCTTTCCCTTCTTGGTCTTTGAAACTTTGGGTGTTACAACTCTCCCCCACTTAAACTAAACTTCGTCCTCGAAGTCTGCTATGGCCCACTGCCTGCGAGCTGCCTCTAAACCCAACCAACTATTCCAACACCAGCTGCCTACCCTTGCTGGCTTTTTCTCGATCCTTCCGACTAACCTTAATCCCTGCAGATAACATCTCGGGTCAACCCTGACCCTGAACATCCTGGAGACCCAACTTACTCAACCGACAATCCTTCTGGTACTCACCGAGTACTGAACTGAACCTATAGGGGTTCACCCCTTCCTGTCCTTGCGCAAATCCCTTGCCTTCCCAAGGTAAGGTTCTATAACCAACTATTTCTCTGTAACTGTGAAGGTCCTATACTTCACCAAATCCATCCCCCCGCCGATTCCAGTACGGGTCAATACCGCCAACAACCACCAACGCCCCTATCTGACATAACTTGGTGCCGAGCACCCCCGGTCCTTACTGACGTCTCCATATTCGGGTTACCGAACCCTACCGGTTACTACACCCCTTCGCAATCTCCTAGTTGCTTCCAGCGACTACTGAAAATACTTCGACTATCTATAACTGTTCTATCCATTCTTCCGCTCATACTGAAACGATGTTGCTGGGAATAGCTTGCTTATATGCCATCTGATTACTCAACTCCTACTAACTCGAGCCTTCCATCCTGAAAGAAAAGCTACCTGCCTAGCTATCTTTACATATTACTAAACTCGGCCGAAGGCTCAACTGATCCCACTGAGAGAGACTTGCCATTTCCAAATCAACCAACTATACCGTCAACACTTGCCTTCCAACACAAACACAATACTGACCCAAAACCCTGAAACCTTCCATACACTGAATTGTCTACAATACTGAACCTGCCTGAAACACTAAACTGCCTGAAACGCTGAATCTGGCTGAAACACTGAGCTGCCTGAAATACTGAACTCAAACCCAACTGTGGAGTCAAGGGACTCCTCACTTAGTCGCTTCCACGACTTCTGAATGAAATCTTCCTCAAGGACTAGTTTCCACTAGTTATCCTGTCACTGTCGCTCTAACAACCTTCCGATCCAACCGATCGGGTCCTTACATCACATCCTGACGTCATCCATTCTATGACTAATAACATGATGGCTCACAGACTGACGGTAGCCCTTAACATACCCAACCTCAACGGTCCACCACTACTCTGATCTCATAACTGATGTGACGATCTGTAGCCAAGATTCGCTGACTTAGCCATAACTGAACCATTTGGGAGATCCGAATCTAATCCGTGGATTCCCATATTCCCACCGCTGCATCCGAACGGGTGGAAATTACTACATTCCCGCGTTCAACCACACGTTCATGCTGCTACCAATCTGATAAAAGCCACGGATACACCCTCGGATTCACAAGTCTCAAATACTATCTGGCTGCTAATGAACGCTACGGCTACCCCCGCAGGCTTACAACACTCTACTACTATTTGACTGCTATTGAATGCTACGGCTACCCCCGCAGGCTTACAACACTCTACTACTATCTGACTGCTAGTGAATGCTACGGCTACCCTCGCAGGCTTACAACACTACTACTACTATCTGACTGCTAGTGAATGCTACGGCTACCCCCGCAGGCTTACAACACTACCACTACTATCTGACTGCTGGTGAATGCTACGGCTACCCCCGCAGGCTTACAACACTACCACTACTATCTGACTGCTAGTGAATGCTACGGCTACCCCCGCAGGCTTACAACACTACCACTACTATCCCGAGGACATCCAGGCTATTCCTAGTCCCGCTAGTGATCCCTCATCCCGATTTCTCAAACCAGCCCTCAGTCTTTGAATTTTGCATCATCCTCGACATCTTATCTCCTTGATATTCTTAGCGCTTCGTCGAGGAATCCTTCAGCTTGGTTCCCAAACCAACCGTCTACTAATCTGGATACAAGAAGCTATTGTTGGGAAGTTTCCAACCTCCCAACTCCTGAATCTACGCAACCTGCATGCTGCCTCAGACACTGGCTACCAATGCTAAAACATCTCCTGCTACCCGTTCTCAGGATCTTCATTCCGACTCTCATGTGTCCGACAGGTGGTCCTCAATCTTGGATTCCCAACCAGCTTCTAACCATCTCGATTACATGAAATAACTGTTGGGAAAAGTTCTCGAACTCCTAATTCGGAACTTCTCAATCCATCCATCACTGTGCTACTACCATTTCTTCTTAGAGGCCGCGCACTCATTCTGAGTCTACGAGACTCTTATCCAAATATACCCGGAGGGTTCTCCCCCACTTCGATCCTGCTTATCCCTTGCTGCTTCACACTCAAAAGAGATCCCGATCCTTGCTGTCATTCCATAATCATTCTGCTAAGGAACCCAAGCCTGCCATAGCTAGGGATCTAACCAATCCATTCCAACACTAACCACTCTGAACTAGCGAAACGAACCAAATCTCTCCCAACCATGCTACAGTTACTGCATCCTCCGAAACCTTCTTCATAAGAGCACATCCCCTATCTACCAACCAATTATCCGAGGTATGCAAATGGCATATATCATAATCACAAACAAGCCACACTAACACCACACATAAGTTCATTGACATCAATGCAGCAACATAGCAATAATGTTGTGAATAGTAAAATAGAGGGAAAAGAATCATACCTGCAACCTGATCTGAAGGATCCTCAAATCTCTCTGATTTTCGAACTCTACTATGACAATGAGGCTGTCCCAACCGCTGAACGGGGCAGTTCATCCTAACATGGCCAGGCTGATGACAACGATGGCATAACTCAACTTCTACTGTGCATTCCTGACGTTTGTGACCCTTCCATCCGCATCTGCCGCACTTAGACTTGCTGCGCACGCCAGGTTGTGCTCCCTTCTCCCTCGAGCAACTATCTCGACCTTGCGGGCTTCTGACACCCACTTCGACAGTGTCCGACTGCCCATCTTGCCGAACTAGACCGGAAGACCGCTTCCTCTTCCCAAGCTGACTATCCGAGCCAATCTCCCGCTCATGGGTCATAGTGACCATTTCACCCATTGCCTGGACAGCTGAGGTCCGCCTTTCAATCCCATCGACCACACTATCGGTGATACGCCCAATGGTGTTTGGTAACTCTTCCTGGAGAGCCCGCGAAACCTCTGCAGCAATCCAATCCTGCAGGGAACCCTCTTGGGGGTAAGGTGGACCACTCACTCCCGACCCCGGATGACAAGTGCTAAAAATGGGACTCCCCTTCCTGATGGATCCCTGGGATCCATGAGAATCGGGCTCTATATGAGCCTCAAACTGTCCTGAAACTGCCCCAGCCCCTAAGGCCTTAAGATGACTGTCCATGAGCTCCACAATGGCCTCTCTAACTGAACCGAAAATCACTGGAGTCTGATCAATGATGTTGCGCATAATCTCTGCGGAAATGAAATCCCTCATCTGATCATCAAGCTGCCCGGCTCCAAAACCCGAGCTAGATCCCTCCTCGATGCCTAAATTGCTAACTGGTAGCTCGCGCAATGTCACCATGCTGAAAACATAACAAAATCCTGATCAATTAACACACTATTGCTGAGGGATTTCTCACTCACTACACCATTCCTGGTTTCGTCTTGGCCCCTCTTGAATCGAGTACGGATCCTCTGCTTTCAGTAGTATGAGCCCCTACTACCTTCCACATCTATCCATACTCTCCTCGAGAGTTACCTCAACTCCACCCAGTCCCCTTTACTCTTCTACTGATCTCTGCTACTCTCATCCTAGGCTTGCCCTAGGGGACCTCTGACTCTACCCACACAGTCCTCAGCTGTTGAAGGCCTCCTAGTAATGCCAATTAGTCACCACCTGAATACCATCACATGTGACGAGGCTCAGATAATCCTTCAAGTAAAGGACTCGTCCCTACAACGGTTGGACTCAAACGAGAGCTGCGCAGTAGGGCCAAATCCAACACTCTGAGATTATTCAACCCTGATCACATGTGATGAAACGTATTCACCTAATGGCTAACTCTCTTCACTCAGAGTCCCACAAAGCACAAAGCAAGCAGCATTCGGATAAGGGAAACATACTCAGGCAAAACAATTCTCATAACAAGAAACTGCACTAGCATATAATGCTAAGCTCATACTTTCAGGCATAGCCTACACAGGCTATCCTACTACTGTCTACTCATTACTAGCATGCAATTCTCATCAAGCTGGAACACATAAAGCAGGCACATAAGGCATCATCCTAGATCCTTAGTCCTATTCTAGCATGCTGTTCTACTGAAGCTGGAACTGAAACTGAACTGAAACTGATACTGAAACTGATATTGAAAATAATAACATAACTTGTATGGGTAAATTGGGAGTACTTACTTGAGCTCGGTTGACCGCACGCACACACCTCTATCTTGTTAAAAACAATTCTTTCTTTCTAAGTGCTTTCAAAATTCTTTTTGTAAAACATTTTTATTTTACTAAAATCTTTTATTTCCCTTAGTTTGAGTTCAGATATACCCGGAAGTGTATCCGAATCCCTCAAACCAGGGCTCTGATACCAACTTGAAACGACCCAAAAATACGACCCAAAAATTTCGTTTTTCAATATAATCAAAACCATAATATGAGTATCATAACATAGAAAAACATACGCGATGTATCCCAAATGATAATAAAATATTGTGCGGAAAACTGTATCATACTATATCAAATCCAAAACAATTAAAACCATCCCCAGGATAAAAGCTAAGCTGTGGTGTGTGCGATGCTATCACCCCAAGCTCCTCCCTTTGCTTGCGGAAGTACCTGAAACCAAAACTGAAACTGTAAGCACGAAGCTTAGTGAGCTCCCCCAAACTACCACATACCATACAATAACATATAAACACATATTGGGCCTTGCCCACTGCATCGGGCCGAAGCCCGGAACTGCATCGGGCCGAAGCCTGGAACTGCATCGGACCGAAGTTCGGAACTGACTGGGACCTTGTCCCCTGCATCGGACCGAAGTCCGGAACTAACTGCATCGGACCGAAGTCCGAAACTGTCTGCATCGGACCAAAGTCCGGAACTGACTGCATCGGACCGAAGTCCGGAACTGACTGCATCGGACCAAAGTCCGGAACTAACTGCATCGGACCAAAGTCCGATACCGACTGGGACCTTGTCCCCTGCATCGGACCGAAGTCCGGAACTGACTGTCTGAACGTCGCATAGCATAACACATCATCTAGCATGAACACATATACTGCATACTACATCGGGCCGTAGCCCGGAACACATAACACATAACACATAAAACCTAGCGCACAAATCCTGTCTGAGCCACGAAGGCATCAAACATACTAGCTACTGCATCGGACCGAAGTCCGGAAACTACTGCTAACTGAACGGGCCGGTATTGTGGCCTTAGACCCGTCCCTACTGGAAGGAAACTCACCTGAACTGGCTGAACTTGCTGGTGATCTCACTAGCTGCTTCCCGACAACTCACGGAACTCCTGCTCCCCTTGCTTCCCGAACTACCAATATCAATGCAACACTGAGTCTAACTGACCCCCGAAAGGCAATCAAGTCCACCCTGGTCCAAAGTCAAAGTCCTGGTCAAAGTCAACCTTCCAGGTCAACCCTACTCGCCGAGTCACCCTACTGACTCGCCGAGTTCAAAATGATCAGATTCCTTTCATTCACGACTCGACTCGCCGAGTCAGTCCATGACTCGCCGAGTCTACCGATTTCTGAGTCCAGACCTGTTCAACTCACTGAGTCTCCACCCGACTCACTGATTCGAGTCACAACTCGAAGGGTTTGGGGTTTCGCGACCTGACTCGCCGAGTCCAAGAACAGACTCGCCGAGTCCAAGGCAATCTTCATACGACTCGACGAGTTGTTCATCCCACTCGTCGAGTTTCTCCAAAACTTCATGCTACTCGCCGAGTCCACTCAAAGGACTCGTCGAGTCCCTTCAGATCTCCTTACATGCAGAGGATTTTTGAGTCATGCATGGACTCCAAACTATAGATCCACCCTTCCCAAGCCTATTCCACATGTAAAGTTGCAAACTTTACGTGTAGAGAAGGAGATCTAGGCAAGGTACGCCATTAACTAGGGTGTAAGGCCAAGGGACTTCAAAATCGACACAATGGCTGATACTTTATGTTTCTCCAGGCCCTAAAACACTTGAATCTGAAGTAGCAACTCCAGATCCGGCTTCTAACCCAAAATAATAACATTATGGCAAAAGAGCCCCAACAACCACACATAGATCTAGGTGCAAAAAGGGTCCAGGAACTAGTTTATTACCTCCAAGTGCTCAAAATGAACTCACAATCCCAGATCTATAGCTCCTTCTTGCTCCTCCAAGTTCCTTCTTCCTTTTCCAAGCTTTAAAGCACCTTCCAAGGCTCAACTAGGAGATATGACGGCTAGGGTTTGATATCCAGGGCTAAAGAGGCAGTAAGGAACCCTAGGAAGAAGATTAAGACATTTATATAGGCCCCAAGTCCCGAATTTAGGGTTTTCCACGCACAGACCAGACTCGCCGAGTCACCTTGACCGACTCGCCGAGTCGGTCGCTTACACCTCGACCCGGATCCCGCTCGGACTCGCCGAGTCCCTCCTTGGACTCGCCGAGTCGACCCTTAAATTGGGGCTTTTCTTTCCCTTCTTGGTCTTTGAAACTTTGGGTGTTACAAATATTATCCCCTCTTTCTCTCCTACAAGCATATAGCTCAATTAGGGTTTCTCTCAGAGTGTTAAGATGACAAGGGAGGCGGAAATGAAGGCTTAAGGTCCTTTAAATAGGACACAACCCCTGAAAATTAGGGTTTTCACACTCAGCTCCTACTCGTCGAGTTGGGGTCCTCCAACTCATCGAGTAGACTCTAGAAATTACACGACCATTAACACTCTCTACTCGGCGAGTTGGGGCCTCTAACTCGTCAAGTTGATAAGAAAACAAGAATACAAATTAATTAAATATTATACCTGGGAGTCGGGATGTTACACCTATTGTAAGGAAATAAGGGTCAAGTAAGACTTGAGCCAAGGTATCAGTGGTTAAACCATGTGGGATTTGTATTTTGTTGTTAATAAAACTATGGACAATGCCATTAGTGTATAGGTTCGAAATAAGGTTCGAGTCATGGTTAGGTAATAGGAACATCCGAGTGTTGGAACCGTAGCTCGTAGGTATACAAAATTAATATTTTAATAGTTTATGATGGATAGCTTGTTGACATTTTTTTTACAATTAGAGTTAACATTCTTCATGGTTTTCAGTACATAATGTCGAGTTGGTTTTTTACCTATGTTGTGTTTTTTAAGCTTAATTGTTCATTCTTCATGGTTTTCAAGCCCTATTGTAAGGAAACAAGGGTCATGTAAGACTTGAGCCAAGGTATCAGTGGTTAAACCATGTGGGATTCGTATTTTGTTGTGAACAACACTATAAACAATGCGAATAGTGTATGGGTTCGAAATAGGATTCAAGTCATGGTTAGGTAATAGGAACATCCAAGTGTTGGAACCACGGTTTAAGTCATGGTTAGGTAATAGGGACATCCACGTAATCAACAAGGATTTTCTCCGTTCTTTATTTGGAGATTGAAAGATGATCATAGAGTTGTGAATAAATAATGAAAAAACCCTAAAATTTTGATTTATTGGTAATAAATAATGAAAAAGCCCTAAAATTTTGATTAATTAATGAAAAAGCCCCAAAATTTGGATTAATTAACGAAAAAAGACGAGATACCGGCTAAATCTGTGAAACCGGCCACGAAGGGTTAATCCGAAGTTTTAACCGGTAATCTGTCCTTTTTTGTAAACAAAATTTAATATGGGACTAAATCGTAAATTAGGCTAAAATATTGGGACTTTTTTGCAGATTTCCCTTATTTTTATTATTTATTTTTAGTAGGCCGGAATAGGAAAACTCCGTTATAAATTTATAACTTCTTCATCTGCGTCCGTTTTCGTCTGTACTTTTATCATTTCACTACTATTAACGAGATCTTCGATTCTCGTTTAGCTTGTTTCGGCTAAAAACCGCTCGGTCTCAAATCGAGTATTCGGGTTGCATACTACTAAGTCGAAACTTCGGAAAATCATAATTTCCTCATACGAAGTCAGATTTGGGCGTTTTTTTTATGCACGCTCTCGGTTTAATGAACTCTACGACTTTCGTTTAGATCGCTAAGGCTAAATATCGTTCTAATGTAAATTTCACTTTTTACGTCATTCAGCGTCACCGGTTCTGTTGCGAAACTTCGACAGGTCATAACCTATTCGTTATAACTCGGAATTCGGCATTCTTTATATCTCCGGAATCCTTGTTTCAATCACTACATCTTCATGCAAAGATATCGGGCTTATCTCACACTTTAATTTTGATGCTTATTTTATTCTTAATTCATTAACATTAAATTATAATAATTAAGAAAATAAACACATAATTCACATAACTCACATAATAATCAAATATTTCATCATTAATACTTAAAAAAGAGTTACAAGGGTTAACCTAGACTATTACATCAATGATAATGCCTAACCTGGAAACGCGGGCATTACACAATCCCATCATCAGTCCCATGTAATATAACAACATCACACCATATTCCTCTATTATCATTTCTAAACCGCCACCACCACTTAGCTAGTAAGGCAGAGTTGAACACTCTGAGACTACCAATGCCTAAACCACCATTGTCCCTCAAGTTGAGAACTTTCTTCCAAGCAACCTAAGGAATTTTATTTTTATCGAAAGAACCACCCTAAAAAAACCTACACCTGATACTCTCAATGATTTAAAATATAATATAATAATGATATAAAATTAAAAATGTTATAGAAAAGAAGGAGCATAAAGAATAGAAAGGAAAGGGTTTCTACATCTTAACCCACCACAAAAAGTGTTAAAAAAAATAAAAAACTACTTTTGGATTTAAAGAAACAACATCATCATGACATAAAGCAAATGAAGAAAACGCTAAAGGGACATCCATGTTTCTTTTTGGCGTAACCATTAGTGAGTTTATGGGTGTATTCGACTAAACTAGATGAAAGTTGAAAGTTGGAAGCTATAACTTTTATTTTTATATGAATGTTCGAAAAAAGTAGCTGAAAGATTTTAAAACATGTAACACTACATAAAAGGACTTATCTAAAACAATTTTTTGATTTTTTTTTGTAATATTAAGTAAGAGATGAGTCTCAAATTAATAGTGATGGTGTGCAAACCTGGAAGTGCTTGGAATCATTTTCATTATAAATATGGGTTTCAAGATATTTTTGAACTTCTCGGGTGGTCATATTTCAATTCATGGTCACCTGCAATAAGGGTTGAGAGGTCATTCCATAGATCCATTGTTTTACAGCTCTGTGGATTTGACTTCACTCACGATCAAATTTAGCATGGTTTTCATTGTTGGAGTCGTCAATATCATCTATAATTCCGTCTTCGATTCAATATTTTTGAAAATAACTATTAGTAATCATCAGAATTGACAAACAAGATCAAGAATTATAGAAATGCATTATTTAATGGTGATAATACCATATAACTTCTTGGCAGAGAGGTTAGTTGAGGAGAAAAGTGGTGGTTATGGCTGTTGGCATCGAGAACGTTCGCGGTTAGAAGATGTTGATGCCAATATATATATATATATATATATATATATATATATATATATATATATATATATATATATATATATATATATAGAGAGAGAGAGAGAGAGAGAAATTAATACATATATCTTATATATGATACTATAATAATAACTATTCCTCATACATTCATCTTTATGATTAAGATGATCCACAAATAAGAGTTCAATGAGTGAGTTGAATGAGAAGACATACCTAATTGTCATTTAATAGATGAAACTGTATCATTATGAGATGCCATCATGACATTAAAAAGATTTGAAATTCAATAACAATTGAACACTTTAATAAGAAAATAAAATTTTCTAATTCTTAGACAATTTTTTAAATATGTTCAATTAAACTTTTTAGATTTCAATGTATTGTAAAAAATTTAATATAATTGTATGAAATATAAAATGATGATGGGACATTGCGGAGGCCTTAATACGAATATATAGGGAAATTACATGGTACTAACATATCTCTTCTAATAAATTAAGGTTTTTTTGTCACTTGTCAAATTTTCAAGAGTTTTGCCACATGTAATTTTATGGTCTTTTTAATAAATTAATTCCACATGTCATTTTATAGTTGCATTGTATTAAATGAGATTAATTAATTAATTAATTATGTATTTATTCTATTAATTTTGAAAATAAAAATTATAAATGCTATATATATGTTTCTTTCCTACGATATCATAAATACGCATCCAATTTTGATTGTTACACCCCAAATTCTAAGCTAATTGTATATACTTTCTAAAATAATATCATCTTTCTTATATGGTATTACAATTTACCATATAATTACCAAACTTTCATCCATCTCATGGCACATATTGATTGGCTACTTTAAAGATAAACTTTAACTTAAATCATAGAAATCAATTTATATGGAAAATTGGATCAAAAATCATTTGAAGTTTAACTACAACCTCTTAAATATTTTTTATAGAAAGAAAATACATTACAATCCAAAACAAATAGAAAGTGACTCTCTATATTTGATAAATTCAATATAATTCATTCTAATCGATTTTGATTTAATACCATTTTTAGTTTTTTTTAGCAATTAAACTTTTATTTTAATCAACCCGTATACTACATGGGTCTCACAGCCATATGTAAAATAAGTTATACAATTAATACACGAATACACTCTAACACTTATGCTCCCATACAATGATCATGGTACAATCCCCCTCTATACATGTTGATCATGGTCTTATCTTTTAAAGAAAAAATTAAGTTCACGTATCTAAAATGTCAAATGATCAAAAAAGCATACTATTAATAAATTCCTTTAAGAAGCCGAGTGGACCCGGAAAAAACATTCCACAAGCAATTTCATAGACGAGATGGAGCCAAAGACTGCAAGAAGGCAACCTATTGCGATTAGGAACACATTAAGAGCCAAAATGGGCTTCGTTATCTTGTTCCAAAAGATCTTGATATAGAATACCGATGGGAAAACGAGTGCAATTGCAGTGCTAACCATGGAACCTGTAAGGCCTAGGACGTACTGGAAGTATGGCACTGATAGGGCTAAGACAAGTATGATTAGCAACAAAGTTGAGCCAATGGTTCCCCTTACGATCATCTTGGTTCGAGACGTCATAGAGTAGAGGAAGCGGTGTTCAATTTCTATTGCAATGGGTGTAAATTCGAGTGCGTATTTTGTCATTGGTGTCAAAACCGTAGCCCATAGTGCGATCTTAGTGAACACAAGGCCTCGTGGCATGCTGAGGGTAATTTGGGGATTTACTTCTGGGCCAAATAGTTTGGCACCCATGAACGCTAATGACGCATATAGCAAGGTCACAAACGTGAAGCTTACAATGGATACCTGGAAAAACGCAAAATTAAAAACAGGATATTAAAGCTATAAAAAATATTATTTTTTGTTTCCTGTTTCAATCAAGCCTACTAACGCCATCCGGGGGATTCTATGAAGAGTTTAATGGGATAAAAAGTAGGGATGTGAGTAAAAATGCAATGTAGCTTGAGTTTATTGAATGGGGAGTTCAATCCCCATTGGACCGTGTAATGCCTCTTTTTTTTTTTTTTTTTTCAATTTAATATAACAATTTAGTGAAAATAACACTTTTTTTTTTCAACAAACATATTATATATTATTATTTTTTTATTTATCTTTATTTTATTTTATATTCAATAATTTAGTTTATTAAGTTACTTTATATTTTTTATTCTAAAAAATAAAAAAATATATAAATCATAAAAATATTTTAAAAAGATAACATCTTATTTAATGTATTATTCGTAACTTTTAATTTTTAAATTGTAAACTATAATTAATATTTTAAAATTGTAATTTTGAATTTCTAATTAATGTAATATTTTAGTTTTAATCCATTGAACTTTTAATAGTTTAATGAAGTGTAGAGTTTAATGAATTAAATGGTATGGTTAGTGGAATACTGATGTGGCTTTTTGTTATTATTATGTACTTTATTAAAACATTAGTACTGTAATATAATAACTTTTATTTAATATTTTCTGTTATAAAAGCTTACTGCAATGAAAGCGACTAGTTGTAATTGTATATTAAATATGTAAATATCATATTCAAGATTACTTATTTTCGAAAATTTTATAGAGTTTTTATAAGCGAAAATGACTTGAAAGCCCAACAAAGTTTTCAAACCATTCAAAAAACTCAATCATGTTTTGTCTGTTAAAAAAAGCCCAACGAACTTAACATTTTGTCTAAAAAGTCCAACAAAGTTCCAAACCGTTCAAAAAATCCAAATTTTGTTTTGTTTAAGTTCATTAAGTTTTTTTTGAACAGACAAAATATGATTGGAGTTTTTTAAACGTTTTGAAAACTTCATTGGTCTAACAAGTCATTTTATCGATACCGTAATAAGTCATGTCATCTGTTTCTATTATTTGACTTTCAGGAAAGTGTAACTTAGTTAGGTTTTTAAACAAAATGTTAAGTTTGTTGGGTTTTTTTGAATAAACAAAACATAATTGGAGTTTTTTGAACGGTTTGAAAACTTCGTTAGGCTCGTAAGCCATTTTCCCTTTTTATAATGTTATAAATTTACTATATTGGTTTGGGTGTTATACATACGAAAAAACGATATTTTGGAGTACTATTGGAGTTGTTTTACGCCAATTTAGGTTCCTCGTCTTTTTTTTTTTTTTTTTTTTAGGTACAAACCCGAAACTTTAGCTCCCCTTTAATATACTAATTAAAAGACCAATTTGACCTTCTGGATGGGATTTGATTATACCAACCTTGGTGAACTTGGAGGGGTCTTTCATGGCCCTGTGTATATCAGGGAAGACAATATGGCCAGCCAAACTGAACATGTAAAGGCCGGAGATGTGAGGTATGTTCTTTAGCCGGAGAGCAGGGATGGTATGGTTGGTGGCTACACCTCCAAACACTGCGGTGCATGCTACTGTCACAAAAATCATTAGCGACATGATGATGCCACTAATAGAGAGAAACGAAATGGAAGAAAGATCTCTCAGCCAGAGGCTAGGCAACGCCACCAACACCGCAAATACAGTAAGAACCTGAGATGTCGACACGTGTTGAGCCCATGAGAACCGGATATTTGTTCCAAGGAAGACCATTTTCAAGTTATCATGCAA
Organism: Lactuca saligna; assembly: GCF_052625555.1. Taxonomy (NCBI): domain Eukaryota; kingdom Viridiplantae; phylum Streptophyta; class Magnoliopsida; order Asterales; family Asteraceae; genus Lactuca; species Lactuca saligna. The sequence continues at coordinate 66,026,820 of NC_136422.1, forward strand.
TGATATCGTGTAGGAAACAAGTGCCATGAAGATCTCCAAGTAGATGAACACAGCTGTAATTGCTCTTCCATGGCTCCCGAACGCATGGTGGCCTATATCGGAGTAGTTTCTTGCTTTCCTGTTGTTTTCAAGGCACTTTCCGAGTAGGTGGGAGGAGTATGCGCATGCAATTCCGAGGGCTACAAGTAGAAATGATGAAATCCATCCTGCATTTTCTAGTCCATATGATGTCGATAGTTGGCCAAGACCTGTATTAAACATATCAGAATTTAGTTAAATTACTCCATCGTCCTTGTGGTTATGGTTATCTTTTTGTTTTTGTTTATCTTTCTCTATGTTTTGAGTTAATGTAATGGGGAGTCTCCGATCTCTTATTATATTAGTTTTTTCTATTAATAAAATTTAACTAAGATGGTGTTCTCCTTTACCAAAAATAAAGAAATTGAAAAGAAAAACCCACACCTATGAGCATTCCGATCATATTAGCGACGGAATGAAGAAAAGAACTTTTGGCATCACTTGGATGCGGATCTGTTTCATTTATCTCGTTTCTAACTTGGAATTGCACCTCATGATCATTACTGCCTATGCATGGCCTCATACCATCCTCTAAACAAGCTTCACACCCATCGACCCATTTCACAGCCAAGTTCACTTCATGAGTGGACTCACAATTGGTAGAAATATCGGAGCTCTTTGAGTTGAAAAATATTTTCCATAGATTCATTTTTGTTTTGTGGGTGTTGGTCCGATTTTCTAAAACTGACGTACATAACACTAAATTCTAATGTTTTTGGGGTTTCCTAGTGTACTTGAGACGATAATGATTGGGAAGTTATTTATAGGTGGTGCAAAGTGTGAAACACACAATACTGACGTGTGATAACACGTTAAAACTATGAGATTTTTATGTTTTTTTTGTAGAATATTATCATGTACATTTAATTAATTAGATTTGGAGATTAAAAAAAGTAAACAGTTTTCTGGATCGACTAGTAAAAGAAGGAAGAAATGGTTATTTGATTTATTGTTATGTATTTTTATTAGTAGGTGTGAAACTACGTATTACATGAGTTTATTTAAGAAAATTAAACATGAAATTTTAACAATTTGAAAAATTTGAATTTATAAGAAAAATAATAAAAAATTTGAATTATTAAAATTAATGAGGCTTTAATGTATTGAAACATTAAATATATAAACCCTTTCTAATAAATAACTTATATATATATATATATATATATATATATATATATATATATATATATATATATATATATATATATATATATATATATATATATATATATATACTAGCCGTCTACCCGCGTAAAGCCGCGGGCGGCGAATAATTTGATCTCTTTAGAGTTAAAACCATTTTTCGTTCACTTCGACAAATGAATATTAAATGACATCTATTTTTCAAGAGCATTACCATATCATATTAAATGAGTGTTTGTCTAAGCTTTTTTAAAACAACTTATTAGGTTCCACATCATTATAAGTTAAAAAAATGTTTGGATTAAAATAACTTATTCCGGTGGAGAACCTCTAATACGTCATTTTTTCATAAGTTACCCTACACTTACTTATTAACTTATAAGCTAATAAACTAATAAGCAATAAGCTTTTTTGCCAAACACCCCCTTAAATGGTTATTACTTCCATTTATACATGCCCAAACCACTTGTACTGTTTATCGTCCTTTTTTTTTTTTTTTTTTTTTTCGTTTTCCTTAATTCTTTTATTAATTTAATGTCCTACTAAGTAAAATGCTAAAATATATAAATAATAGTTTATAAAAATAAACCTTTAGAATATCAGGTGTTGTGATTCAAAAGTCGATAAATGTGCCTTTGAGAAGGCCAAAATACTCAGGTGTCAACTTGTTCATTGTGATTTTAAACCAAGTTTGGTTACAAATTAAAACATTTTCAATGATGGTATGTAATTCAAGGATTCATATTGATTTAGGTTATTGAAACCTTAAAATATTGAACAAAATCTATATAGAACCTTATAATAAGGACAATAATCACTCTAATCAGGAAGTTCGTGTGATGAAAGTTGATATTATAACGACCAATGATGAAAAAGGTTTCATTTTTAGACTAAACAAGATGAAAAATGTACAAACTACCTTAATCATGTCAAATCTTGTGTTTAACCGTTCTTTATTGCAAAAGTAAGATATCAAAATATACAAACTAATGATAATACAATGCTCTAACTGACCCTCTTGGTTGAGTTCTTTGAACCTGCAAAGCCAACACATTAAAGAAACATAATAAAACATTTTTAGGAACAAACCTGATATAATAAAGCCTTCACTCAATATATTTATAAGATAAAAATACAAAAAGTTAACAATGATGAAATCAATTACAAGTAAGGATTAAAATAAAAACCTGTTAAGAAAGAGCCATCTGCAGGGGGATATTTGAATCAACATGTATTTTCTGATGGTTTCAAATTTTGAATTATCCGAAATTCAGGGAAGGAGATAGAATTTGTTGAGAAATATAACGATTCAAAACACAGGTTAAAATTTAATATTATTTTATTGATGACTACTTGTACTATTAGCTTAATGATTTGAACGTCTTAAAAAAATAACATTATTATATTCAATCTATTTTTAGAAATAGTGAGATTTCTTTTATAAAATAGTATATATATATATATATATATATATATATATATATATATATATATATATATTACCATACATATTAAATGTGAAATTTTAATTTAATAAAATGAAAAATTTAATAAAATGATAAGTGGAAAATAGAAATTTCAAAAATTCTAAAAAATGACATGTGGCCAAATGAAGGAGAAGAGAACATGTAGTAAAAAGTTTTTATTTATTAGGGAGGATTGGATTGTGAATAAAAACATAAATTCAATATCGAATGTGACTTTGTAGATCTAAAAAACTTTTTTTTTCAATATAAATTTGTGCTTCTCTAGCACAACATGTTAGCGGTTTTTTAGTTTTTAGGTCATCCACAATGCATTGAATTTTATGGAGTTCAATGGATTATCACATCATATTTTTACAATTCATACAAATCTATCATTTTTCCTTACAATGCATTGAACTTTATAAAATTTAATTGAATATTGTAAAAGGTAATTTATAGTATATATTTAATAATTTTTTTTTCTATTGAAGAGTTTAATGAAAATTGAACTCCAAATCTATTAAATGTCAAGGTGACATCTCACAATGATAGAGTTTCATCAATTAAATGACAATTAGATTCGTCAAATCATTCAACTTTCCCATTAAACATACCATTGTGAATCCTTTTATATAAATTTAGCTTGTTAAAAAAGGTTTAATAAAAAGTCAAATATTAATTAAGATAAAAAGGAGGAAAAGTAAAAGCTTCAAAGATAGCCTCGATAACGTGTTAAAATATAATCTAATCGAAATGGATAGGACTGTCAAATCGGATAGTCGTGTGGTGTTTTTGTCTGACACGACGAAGTTTTGTGTAACATGAACACGACACGACACGAAGCTGTGTTATTTTTTTTTCACTAACACAAAAACGAACTAGTTAAACACAACATGACAAGATAAAGATAACATTACATAACTGTTAGTTTATTTAATTCATACTTGATCATATATAATACGATAAATACACAAAACGCGACAAATACATGCTCAATCGTGTCAATTTCATGCCGATTTGTGTATAGGAATACAACACGACATGACATCGTATTTTTTAAACTTGATACGGACATGTCACGAACACAAATTCGAATTTTGATTCCGTCTTGATTTCGTTTAATCATTTAGTGTCATAAATTGACACCACTAGAAATGAACAATAACTATTAGATATGGATCCAGAAAAATAATAATAATAAATGAAATATACACGAACAGGTCGGGTCCTTGATATTTATTAGCTACGAATAAAAAGAAAATCTGACAAGTTATATAAATTATTTTTTAGAAAAATAAAAAAATAGTCACTTGTGCGAAATGTCTTATTAAATTTTGAGATGATATAGGTATCTGATGTTGCTCTTTTTACTTTAGGTTGAAGGTTCAAGTATCATAAGAAAAATAATTGAATTTAGGAGTAATATAGAAATAGAATATGTTTGTCGTTCAAAAAAAAAAAATTAAAAGGATTACTTCATATGATAAATATTAATGTAGAAAATCATATGAAAAATATTAATGTAGCAATCAAAGTCGTTATGAAAAAAATATCAAAAAGATACTTTGCAAATGCCTGCAAAAATCAAGATTTAATTTATGAAAGTTTAAAAACGAACATTGAAAAACAAATTTGTATTAGAAATCTTTAAAATAATTTCCATACCAAAAGAAAATTTCATATTATATATATATATATATATATATATATATATATATATATATATATATATATATATATATATATATATATGCCGGTGATTTTAGTGTTATCAATATGTTTTAGTGTAATTGTTATTAATTTTGAGATAAACTGAGTTCTATTTCACTCATCGAGATTGGAGGTGCGGGGTGCACACTTAGAGTGATTAATATGAGCTCGGGATAGGGGGTCCGAGGCAGCACCCTTGGCGGGGTCTAAGGGCAGCGCCCCTAGCGGGTCCAAGGGGCAGAGCCCCTGGCAGTGGTCAGCGGACGCGTCAAAGGGTAGGGTCCCGAAACTCACTTGGTGACAACATGATGATACCATGCATTTTTCTCGCCAAAAACTCACTTGATGATAAAGTTGTTGGTTATGTCCCATAACTACCTGTTTTTGCACCAAATTTACAGGTAACCACTACTAAATACTTTTCCCTCTTGTATAAGAACATTATTCATGTTCCTTGAACGGGTAAAAATGATACACTTGAAATGTATCCATTAAGATTTGATCTATCTCTCAAGAACATATCAAGTAAAGGTATTCTGTGTTTTTCCATTCGAATTAGGCCTGTAATTGTAATTGGTTTTATTCTTGGATTATCCTACTTTTAAATTCGTGTACCCCAGATAAAAGGGATGAACTACAAATTTTGAAAAGTGTTCAAAACATGATCCTTGAATCTATCCAAGTAATATATATTATTATTCTTATTTTGTATTTTCTAGCAAGATATATATATATATATATATATATATATATATATATATATATATATATATATATATATATATATATATATATATATATATATATATATATATATATATATATATATATATATAGTGTCAATGGAGATAAGCTTGAGAATCACAACATAAAGAAAAAGGCCGTCAGTCGTCGTCGGGGATGCGTTCCCTGAACGAAGCTCTGACGGTCAAGTTAGTGACTGGTTGAGTAATTATGGGTTTAGCTGAAGAGTGAGTGAGGGGTGATCCCCTCTCCTAAAAGAGAGGGGTTCTATTTATACATGTCATTGTAGGGACAAGATCCTTACAATACCTTTTGGTCCCTGGGCCAACATAAAGTGGAGGCATCCTATGTTGGATTAGTGTCTAAGGCTGTAACTATTTTTGGTAAGTACTTGACCCGGTTGTACATGGTCCTTTTGGGTTGCCTTCACCATAGCAACTTGATAGGGTGATTTAGAGAGAAGAGATATTATTATTAATGTATTATAAGAATAATATGTTAAAAGAATAAGAATATTATTTGATTAATATAAGTCATAAATTAATTAGGAATTAATTTGGTGACTTAAAGAGATTAATTGAATAAAGGGGCATAAACTATCAAATGTGTGAAAGTTGTATTTTGAGCTAATAACCCTTATGGATATGGGTTGGATGATTTTAGGGATGTGGATCACCTAGAAATCGTCCAAGGCCTTATCTAGAAGAGGATTTAGATTGCTTTGAAGCTAAGTTATCCAATTAGGGTTTTAGGGTGAAACCCTAGGAGCTCACAGTATAAATATACCCATAGGGTTGAGGAAATCAGCCAACCTTGTGATTGGAGTAACCCTAGAGCCGATTTCCCTCTTCCTCATCTCTCTCAAATCATCTTCTTGCTAGTTGGTGTTTGTAAGCCATTAGAGGAGTGGCATTTGTGACTCTAAGTTCCAAGAAGAAGAAGGTTTCAAGCAAGTAACTCAAGGTATTATTCTAGATCTATTTTCATATGATTTTGATTGTTAGTTTACATTAGATCTAGCCATGAAAGTCTTGGATATGTTGCATGTCTAGTTAGTGAAACCTATATCCAAGCTATAGGGTTGTATGTGCACATAGGGAAAGTTCTTATGTCCAAAACCCATCAGCCATGATTGGTTTCAATTGAATTTGATGCTTAACTATTTTGCTTGCTGAAAATCGTTTTTTCTTGCCCTATATCGACCCAACTCGGCGACTAAGTGTTTGGACTCGGCGAGTTGGCCCTACTCGGCGAGTCCAAAGCTTGACTCGGTGAGTCCGAGCGTCAGATAGAGGATAATTCGGGAGTTTGTCACACCCCAAAACCGATAACGGCGGAATACGTTTCGGGGTGGATGACGTAGTGTACAGTATCATCACGATTGTATAATAGTAAAAGCAAGAAACATACAACCATTTCATTTACATAGTAAGTGTATTTACAAGTGTGTTTTGTAATGTTTGACCAACACCAAAAGTAAACAAAAATAAGAGATGGGTCTTGCATCCTCCATCATCTCCAAAATGCTGCGGCTGTACCTGTCTATCTTTGACCTGAAGATACAAGTTATTTTGAAAAGAGTATCAGCATAAAGCTGGTGAGTTCATAAGAGTTTAGTGTGAGTACTTGTATAAAAAGCATTAGAGTCATTAGTATGAAAACTGATGTTTGTAATCATAAATAGTGGTAAAACCTAGAAAATTCTGTATTTCCCAGAACTGTATAGTAAATGAAAATCTTTAAGAAATGTTGTTTCTATCTTTGAGTGCCATTTATCATAGAAGTGTAATAGTGACTCACCATTAAGTAATGCAATATAGTGAGTTATTCTTGGAGTGCATAATAGTGGTGCAGCATCTTTTAGTATTAGATACTTATTTACTTCGGGATATTACTTCATCTTTCTTTTAGTATTTTAGTGCGGTTATAGTGTCTTTCTTGTACGTTACCAATAGTGTGAGTAATAGCGGACCCTCATGACCTTCCCAGTCATGCATAGTGTGGTAGAGTAAAGGCATCCCTGGGCCTGAGCGGCTCGGACTGAAGTTATCAGTCGGGATGTAATAGCGTCTGCTCCGTATAGATTTATACATATAGTGTCGTCTTCCTATCGGAAAACTTCGGGCGTAGTGTGTAGCGTATAGAGTATCTCGTAGTGGATTAGTGAATTATCTCATGATTAGTACATTCTCTTGTATTATAGTGTAGTAGTCTTTTGTATAACTTGTATTGTATTCTCTTATTAGTGTATTGCTTCATAATAGAGAGAATTATTGTAGCGTAGAGTAGTAGTTGAAATAAGGGATAGAATCCTTAACTATACCTATTATAGTTAAATTAGAGTGTGTAGTTCTAATCAGGTTAGTGATTTAGGCATCTAATGAAATAGGAAGTACTCGTAATCTGTACTAATATACGAGATATATAACTAAGAAATCAATGATAGTCGGACGGATAACCACTACCCTAAGCCCACAATCAAACACGAAACAGGAAATAAGGCGAGCTATCGGTCCTAAGTCCTTCAAGTCTTACTTATATAAATATATTAGTATGGTTACATTCTTATGAGGAGTTTTATTAAATAAAAGTGTTGTACAAAAGAAACATTTAGAACTTGTTTGTTTATCCAAAATAGTTTTGAAAACAATTGATTTATTTATAAAGCATAGTGATAAATCACATGTGATTTGAACTACAGGTTGTGAATCACATGTGATTAATTCTGTAATCTGAAAAATAGTCTTGTATAACTTTTCATAAACATGTATATTCAACTTGTATCTCCCCCCTTAAAACATATAAAACATTTGAAAGGTTCATTTAAGGGGTATGAACTCACCTGAAATCGCGGAAATCGGGTGAATCGGGTAAAAGTGTCGATTGAGCGTTTGGTACCCAATAACCACTTGAGCACCTCCTAGGACCCTAATGTCATATGAAATATGTATTTTACAAGAAGTTAATCATCTTATGCTTTTCATTGTAGTATTTGGACATTCTAGCATCGTTTTCGGGGTTTTAAGGCCTAAAAAGGGTTCCCGGGAGTGGTACAAGGTCATGAATGATTTACGAGAGGGTCCACGAGCTCACTCCCTTGGAGTTTATGGCCCAAAGGTCATCCTTTGGGAGTTTATGGCCGTAAGCCCCCTAGGCTTGGCCGTAAACTCTTGTGACACTCCAAAATGTATGATTAGGGCCTTATTCCACTTCCTTAATTTAATGGTATGTGTATTGGACTATTAGAAAGGGATTAAACATCATAATTTGTGACATTTTTGGGGAGTTTACGGCCAAGACTTGTTCTTGGGCCGTAAACTCAAGTAAACCCTTCAAGATGTATGTTTTAATGGTACAAAAAAGTCTCATACACCTTAGATAAATCCTAGAAGGCCCTATAGTGAGTTTGGGACAATTTGGCATACATTTTTGGGGAGTTTATGGCCCAAGAACATCCTTGGCCGTAAACTCTTCATTTTGTGCTCAAATGTGAAGTTTAATGGTACAACACACTTCCAAAGGCCTTAGCTAAAATCCTTACATGCATTTGAGGGGTTTTGGGACTTGTTTGACACAAAAATATGGGTGTTTACGGCCCAAGCTTAGCCTTGGCCATAAACTCCTCTTTTTGCCATCAAATGATGTTGTTTGATGCATTTAAGCCTTCCTTGTTGTCAAGTCTAAATTGCCAAACACCCTAGATGAGTTTTTGGGACATTAAACAAGTGTTTTTGGGGGTGTTTGAGGTGTTTACGGCCTAAGCACATGCTTGGGCCGTAAACTCCTTTTTACATGTCAAATCCTTGTGTTTTAGTGTCCAAAGTCCCCTAGGTTTATGCCTTAACTAGTCCATAAGCTTAAAGGAAGGAAAAACAAAGTTTTTGGCATGATTTTGGGGGTTTACGGCCTATGAAGCTTCTTAGGCCGTAAACTCCTTTTTGGTCCTTGATTCTTATGATTTTGGACTCTAAAAGCAGTAAAGTATGTTTAGATTAAGTTAGGGGATGAATCCTTACGTTTGGAAGTCGGAAATTCGCGGATTTGGAGTCGATTTCGGGTCTAGAGAGAGAAAGTAGTGAGAGAGAGGTGAAAGTGTGATAAAAGAGTTCAATTGTAGTGTTCAAGCGTTTTTATATGTCTCGGGTATTGTACCCGATACACGGCTACCCGATGCTAAAGTTTAACGGGGTTAAAACTTTTTACCCGGGTGAAGTGGTTGAAAAGTAATATAACTTTATTTAGTTAAACGGGGTTAACATTTGCAAGTTATAATTACTCATGATAATACCGGAACATATAATTAACTAAATATTTATTTATTGACGACCCGAACAATACCGAGAAATAACATATAATGACGCATTCCGTTAGGGAAAATAGGGTTTGTAACGGGAATAGATTTGGGGTTGTCACAGAGTTTGATGCTGTTTTGTCTTGGATTAATACCTAAATCGTTTTATTATGTAAAAATCCGAATTTTAACTTAATTTAATGATTATCCTTGACATAAATATTGATAATTTCAAATCTTTTAAATATTGATTATTTATATGATAAATATTGGACTATTTAAGATTATTTGGTAATTATCTAATGACTAAAATTTAATTAGGTCAAATATAGATAATTATGAAATTAATTGTTTAATTTGAATTATTTATTATTTGATCCCTATTGTTTTGAAAAGTTCAATTTTATCCCGAAGTTTTGAAATTTGAATTTTGTGATTAATAGTTTAATTTAGAAGAATTTAAATTTCAACCCCTAGAGTTTTACAAGTTTAAAATTCAACCCTACACTATTATATTATTAAAAGCTTAATATATATATATATATATATATATATATATATATATATATATATATATATATATATATAAGTAAAATTAAAATGCTAGTCTTACCGTTAGTAGGTCTTATTCACGAAGCCGGTCTATAAGGTGGGTATAAGGTTGCTGCCTATAAAATGACGCTTAATGGGTGTACACTCACACCCACCGCTTGCTTGACCGGTGGAGGGTCGTTAGCCGAACGGGTAGGATAAGGAAACTCTCTCTCCTCATTAATAAGTATAATGAATCCATAAAGTAACTAAACTATTTTTTATAAAATTCTCAATCTTAGTTACTTTAGAAAAAGTGAATTGATGCAATTACATGAAATTGCACTTTGCACCCTTGCTAAGAAGTTAGTGGAGCGTGTGTGGTTTACCGGCACACTAATTGGTTCTAAGCAAAGGTGGCAAAGGGTGATTCATTGTTTATCATAGTTCGATGGAGAGTGGGTGGTTTACCGACACATCGAATAGATGATTGTAACAATGAAGGTACCATGTAGATTTGCATGATAATTCACACCCGCTTTGTGATCCTCTGTATCCCAGTCACAAACTAGAGGGGCATATCGAGATTTAAACATGCCATTGAAAGGTTCAATGAATCTTAAAGAAAATCTAGGAATTCTCAATAAAACTTAAGGTTATGTTTTCAAGGTGAAGAATTAGTGAATCGTCATTCACTTACCTCCAAATTGTTTGCATGTTGGATTACGACATCCCTTTTCTAATATGTAAATAATGTTGTTGGGTCCTAGCCTTAAATTTTCATTTTGGGTGTTTAATTAGGGATCCAAATTCTAATCAAACTTTGTCCTTTCTATTTGTAGATGTCGAACGCAAACAACGCTGCTGCTAACTCATTCACGTTAATGAGTCTTTGCCAAAAGGTGACCTTTGATGGTACGAACTTTAGCGAATGGATAAGATACATTCGCACCATTGCACGCTATGAGGACAAAGAATATGCCCTCGATGAAAAGCTCGAGAAGGTCAACTCGGAAATCGCTACTCCCGAAGAGATGGCTATCTTTGAGACACACGAACGTGATGCAACGAAAGTCCACTGCATCATGATAGCCACTATGAACCAAGAATTCCAAAAGTCCTATGAGGACATGTGTCCCTATGAAATGCATCAAGACTTGATGGAGAGGAACCACCAAAGAACAAGGCAAGAGCGCTACGATATCATAACTAATATGATCACCGCTAAGATGGGAAATGGAAAATCGTTGACTGTGCACTTACAAAAGATGCAACGCTATGTTGATCGTCTTCGCAAGTTAAATGTTAATTTTGGGGAGGATTTGGCCATCGATATTGTTCTTCATTCCTTGCCTTCATGGTGCAACCAATTTAGGTTGACCTACCACATGAACAAGGAAGAGGTCACCCTAAGCAAACTCCAAGGACTGCTGAGAGCAACCTAAAGGACAAATCTGTTGCACCAACTCCCGCACCAACCACTGCTCCTGTTTTGGCTATAGGGCAGGGAAGGGGCAAGAAGAGGAAGGCTCCATCAAAGAGCCACCGCAAGGGAAAGTCCTAAGATGGTTCCTACTCTAGTGTGACCATTGTTGATCCTGCTAAGCCCAACCCTAACCCAAAGGAGGTAGAGTACCATCATTGCCACAAGATAGGGCATTGGAAGAGAAGCTGACCGGAATATCTGCAAGCCATCAAGGATGGAAAGATCAAGCCATCTTTTGCAGGTATATACACAATTAAATCTAGTAATTCATCTTACACTATTTCTTGGGTTCTTGATACAGGATGTGGTTACCACATTTGTTCTGATTTGCAGGGACTAAGAAGAAATAGTGATGTGGAGCAAGGAAGAATAAATCTAATCATGGGAAACAGAAGATCGTCGCCTGTCACCAAGATTGGAATGTATTCTTTAGTGCTTAGTAATGGATTAGGTCTAGATTTAAATAATTGTTGCTACTCGCCAGAAATGGCAAGAAATATCATTTCATTTCATGGTTTGTTTAGACAAGGATTTAGATATTCGTTTAATAATATGAATGGTTCTATTTATGCTTATCTAAATGGTGTTTTATACTTTGAAGCAATGCCTTGTAATGGAATTTATGAAACTGTTATGGTTGTAGATAACCTAGGAAATGATGTGTTGTGCAAAGATTCTTCCAATAGTATGGATAAAGCATCTTTGTGGCATTGTCGTCTTGGACATGTCAACAAGAAACATATAGCCCAACTCCAAAAGGATGGAGTGTTGGAGTCATTCGACCTTAGGGAAGATGACACGTGTGAATCTTGTTTACTTGGAAAGATTACCAAGTCACCCTTCACTGGCACTTGTGAGAGGGGTGAGGGTTTATTGGATCTCATACATACTGATGTATGTGGGCCCTTTAGATCCACCACAAAGGATGGAAACCGATTCTACGTGACTTTCACCGATGATTATAGTAGATATGGCTATATTTACTTTATCAAGCACAAGTATGAAATGTTTGAAAAGTTCAAAGAGTTCAAGAATGAAGTGTAGAATCAGTTGGGTAGGAAAATCAAGATGCTTCGATCCGATCAAGGAGGAGAGTACCTAAGTCTTGAATTCCACGACTATCTCAAGGAATGTGGAATAGTTTCACAATTGACACCACCTAGGACACCGTAGTTAAATGGTGTGGCAGAAAGGCGCAATTCAACCTTGTTGGACATGGTTCGTTCTATGATGAGTCGTGCTTCACTACCTATCTCATTTTGGGGGTATGCCTTAGAGACTGTCGCCCATATCCTTAACCGAGTCCCTACAAAGAAGGTTGCCAAAACACCTCACGAGATGTGGAAAGGGAAAGCTCCCTCATTGGCACATATCAAGGTTTGGGGTTGTGAAGTTTTCGTAAGACGAGAAACTCTTGACAAGCTCGAACCTCATAGTGAGCGATGTATTTTCATCGGTTACCCGCAGAAATCCTTTGGATATCTCTTCTCTAGACCGAGTAACAATGTTGTCTTCGTTGCGAGGAGAGGGGTTTTCCAAGAGAGAGAACTCATAAGCCAAGGAGACAGTGGGAGGCAGATCGATCTTGAAGAGATTCAAGAGTTGAGTGATGAAGGAACCTCTATCGCTGTCGCTCAACCCGAGGAGGAAACTCTGGTTGAACCTATTAACCAATCCTTACCTTTTAGACATTTCGAAAGAGTTAGAGTTCAACCCTTGTTGTATGGTTTTCATATCATTAACGAAGGGGACACGTGTATTAGTGATAGTACACTAATAAATCTAGATGAACCTAATTTCTATAAGGAAGCCATAGCAGGCTCGGAGTCTGCAAAATGGAAAGAGGCGATGGACAACAAGATTCAGTCCATGTATGACAACCAAGTTTGGAATTTGGTTGACAATGTACCTGGACGTAAGACCGTTGGGTGCAAATGGATCTTCAAGAAGAAGACCAACATGGATGGGAATGTGCACACGTACAAGGCGCGATTGGTGGCGAAGGGCTTTACTCAAACTCCCGGAGTTGACTATGATGAGACCTTCTCACCAGTTGCGAAGATAAAATATATTAGGGTGATGCTAGCTATTGCCGCATTTCATGATTATGAGATATGGCAAATGGATGTCAAGACCGCTTTCCTTAATGGGAAGTTGGCTGAGGATGTTTATATGGCTCAGCCAGAGGGTTTTGTCGATCCGAAGCATCCAAAGAGAGTGTGTAAGCTTGAGAAGTCCATTTATGGACTTAAGCAAGCATCTTGCAGATGGAATCTTTGCTTTGATGAGAAATTCAAAGAGTTTGGATTTGTATGAAGCAAAGATGAATCATGTGTATATGTCAAAGCCAGTGGGAGCATAGTTAGCTTTCTCGTTTTGTATGTCGATGACATACTGCTCATAGGAAACAACATTCCGACTCTGCAGGAGGTCAAGTCCTTGCTCGGGAAGTGCTTCGCTATGAAGGACCTCGGAGAGGCTTCCTATATTTTGGGAATAAGGATAGTGAGAGAAAGAAGTAAGAGACTAATAGGACTTAGTCAGAATACTTACTTAGATAAGGTACTAAAACGTTTTAGTATGAAAAACTCGAAGAAGGGAGAACTACCGATACAAAGTAATACCAAATTAAGTAAGACTCAAAGTCCGAGTACGGAAGCTGAGATAGCTGAGATGAGCCGAGTACCTTACGCTTCCGCAGTTGGCTCGATCATGTATACTATGACTTGTACTCGTCCTGATGTGGCCTTTGCTTTGAGGATGGTCAGTAGATATCAAGGGAATCCTGGTAGAGCGCATTGGATTGCAGTCAAGAACATCCTTAAGTACCTTCGAAGGACCAAGGAATGGTTTCTAGTCCTCGGAGGGAGTGATGAGTTGAAGGTACGAGGGTATAGTGACACCAGTTTCCAGACCGACAAGGACAACTACTGTTCGCAGTCGGGATGGGTCTTTACCCTTAATAGAGGAGCGGTAACTTGGAAAAGTTCCAAACAGGAAACTGTAGCTGATTCAACGTGCGGATCAGAGTACATTGCAGCGAGTGAAGCGTCAAAGGAGGCAATATGGTTGAAGAACTTCATTGGCGATCTTGGAGTTGTACCTACCATAAAGGAGCCCATGGAAATTTTCTGTGATAATGAAGGAGCGGTTGCCTTGACCAAGGAACCGAGGGATCATGGTAGATCTCAGCATATCGACAAAAAATATCACTTTATTAGGCATTGAGTAGAAGAAGGACACCTCGTGGTTAAGAGGATATCATCAAAAGATAACCCAATAGATCCGCTTACGAAGGGACTAAGCAGGGTTAAGCACTTGGAGCATGCTAGGAGTATTGGGCTGAAGGATGATATTATTTTAGATTAGATAGTATTAGAAACATGAAATAGATAAATGTAATTGACATTTGATGATTAAATAAAAGAGTATTGTTTATAAGTAAAGTTACTGTCTTATGTTAATTGTTTAGGTATTGTTTCACTTTGCATGTTTTGACTTCCAGAATAAGTGAGTTTATTAAGAATAATCGAATTATTCAAACTGTCTGTAATCGTTCATATGTTAGAAGTAGGTATGAATGAAGATTGTCATGAATTGGTGTGTAGATTGTCTAAATGGTATTAGACATAACAAAGGTTTGCTGCAATGTTCATGAATGCTTATGAACAAGTTTTGAGTATTGGAATAAACCCACGCTTGCTGGAATCACTTTGGAGTGATCGCAAGACGAGAATATCATATGGTCTTAAAACCTAGATATATGATTTATTATTTACTAATTAGTTGTACATTGATAATGCGAAACCGCATCAGTAAATTGATGTCATAAAACGCATTGTTGTGTATAGTTGGTTAGTCGATAAGTAAATGCATATAAGTCGAAGTTTATCTGTTACTTTTATTCTAAGAGGGTAAAAGTGATATCATGGCCGCTCGATGATTTGATTTGACTTATGTGCCGGGCCCGGTCAGGACTGAATTGATGTGTTCAATTAAGTTCTATGTCGAATAAATCTGAGATCGAGAAAATAGTTGCTGGATAATAAGTATGACAATGTTTCATGAAATCGTCTGCACAATATCAAAACAGAGGACTGTACGATCCCTTATCTAAAGGACAGGTTACTGATAAGATCAGAGTTGACAACGTCTTTGGGAGCTACGATTTCTAATCGGATTGTGTTTGCGTTTATAGTTACTAGACTTATTCAAGTGGGAGACTGTTGGATTAGTGTCGAAGGCTGAAACTATTTTTGGTATGTACTTGACCCGGTTGTGCATGGTCGTTTTGGGTTGCCTTCACCATAGCAACTTGATAGGGTGATTTAGAGAGAAGAGATATTATTATTAATGTATTATAAGAATAATATGTTAAAAGAATAATAATATTATTTGATTAATATAAGTCATAAATTAATTAGGAATTAATTTGGTGACTTAAAGAGATTAATTGAATAAAGGAGCATAAGCTGTCAAATGTGTGAGAATTGTATTTTGAGCTAATAACCCTTATGGATATGGGTTGGACGATTTTAGGGATGTGGATCACCTATAAATCGTCCAAGGCCTTATCTAGAAGTGTATTTGGATTGGTTTGAGGCTAAGTTATCCAATTAGGGTTTTAGGGTGAAACCCTAGGAGCTCACAGTATAAATAGACCCATAGGGTTGAGGAAATCGGCCAACCTTGTGATTGGAGTAACCCTAGAGTTGATTTCCCTCTTCCTCATCTCTCTCAAATCATCTTCTTGCTAGTTGGTATTTGTAAGCCTATTGGCGCATCGTGCTATACTATTGGTTAGCTATCATTGGTGAAGAATTCTTAGGTGTCGTGGCCCTGAGCATTACACTTATTGCCATGGGAGACGAATGGTGCTATTTTTTTTTTTCCGATTTGCCTTTAGTGCTTGTAACAACCCGTTATTTCAAGTAAAAAAATGTCAATGAAATTCAAACAAGGGTCAAATAATTAGAAACCATTCAATTTAAATAAAAATCTACATCTAATTGTGTGTTTTTGGTAAAGAAATAAAATACACTTAAAAATAAAAAACAATTCTGTTTGGAACCGAGAACTTTTGCAGACCCCCCTCGGACCGAAAACCTTGACCGAAATCAAGGTGATCTCGACGTAACGGTAGAACGAAGACCCCATTTTATCCCTTTAGCACACTAACCAATGCAATAACTCCACTTGCTATTACTTAACCTCCTATCATTTTTCCTTTATATTAAGATAGTACATAGAAATCAATCTTCACTTTTCACACATCTAGTATACGAATTCCTCTTAACATATCAAACCTCTTTTTCTCAGTATACGAATTCCTCTTAACATATCAAACCTCTTTTTCTCTTAAATCAAATTCAAAGCTTTCCCAGGAGACCTCCTTCTTCAAAGGACAAATCCTTTAGATATTTGGTAAGTTACTCATCAAACTAGTGTTATTTAACACATACGTTATTATTTTCATCAACATTCAACTAATTCGTGCATAATATTATGTGTATAATATAATTAGGATATGGTTAATTATACGTATTGTATCCCAAGAATCATCACGACCAAGTTATAGCCACCCAAAAACACGCACTCAAGGTGAGTTCATACATTTACGTTTTCATGATTTTTCACTGTTTTAGGGGGGGGGGGGGGGGGAACAAGTGTAACACAAGAAAGTTTGTGTTAATATCTAAATGATTTCAATATTTTGTCAATCGTTGTTGTTATTAAAAACATATATATATATATATATATATATATATATATATATATATATATATATATATATATATATATATATATAATTAAGGTTCAACAAGTTTAGAATTGATGATTTTACTCTATTTCCTGTTCCTTGTTTGGTTGTGGGATTAGGGTAGAATTATTTATTCGACTACCTTTTTAATCATAATTCTATAAATATTATATTTATATAAGTAAAAACCATTTAAAACTTGTTAAACAAAAATATTAAATTTGCAATCTATTTTAGTACCATTTGGACATAAATGTTAAATTTCACGGATTTTATGATTTAAACTTGCCAAATCATTAACAATACAAATGTTTTCGTTGAAGTAAGTCACATACATATAAACTATAATATGTATAGTTTATGGAATTTACATGTCATTTAACAAAGTTGAGATACAATACAGAAAACAAACATATAAACTATTATAGGTATAGTTTACGGATCATATGCACTATATTAGCAAGTTTAGAATACAATACAACAAACAAAGATATAAACTATAATAGATATAGTTTATGGAACTTACGTACTGTTATTTATCATAAAAAGGACTTTTCATTATTCTACACGTAACCGTCAATATAACATTTGTGAGACACACTTCACGTACTTATAAGTCCATAGATTATAATCAGAGTCTCCTGGAGGGAGAGCGTGACACTTGTGTATAGATCTATACGGGACTGACAATCCCGCACCATAACTGTTAGCTACATTTAAGCTGGTAGGCCTGGGGTGACAAATGTCTTACCGATTGCGATACGTTAAGAACGTCGTGTTCAGGCCATCTTAGGTCATCAAGCATGGTTATGATAACTCACAATTTGGTATTGAACAATACGATTAGTGTATGAATAAGTAAACAACTTCACATTGTTTTATTAAATAATAAAACTATAATACAGTATTTTACAAGTACAACTGCTGAATCCAGGCACTTACACTTACTCGTTTTTTATACAAGTACAAATACAGAATACTATTCAAGTGCAGAGAAAACATACTTTTCCTGGTTTTATGTGAATTGAAACTACATTATACTATCTTAGAGTACAATAACATTTACACGTTTTGGTCTTAGGGTATTAAGACTACAATATATTACAACACAAATATAGGATTTTTTGGGAAAACATATTTACATTTTCAAGGAACAAATGACAGATTTCAATCACAAACACGCTCATGAACTCACCAACTTAATTGTTGACACTCTTTCCAAAACTACTTGTATTCTCAGGAAATCAGTAAACAGGTATCCACAGGTTTTGAGAAGACGGAGCTTCATAGATTCATGTCTTTTAACTTTTGCTATACATTTTGGTGTCAAGTATACATTGACTTGAACACAAATGTAAAGCTTTACTTTATCAATGTAATGGTTGATGTACTTTGATTACTATTATGTAATTGTTGTGATACTGTACATGATGTCATCCGCCCTCAAATGTTTCTGCCGTTCCGGTATGGGGGTGTGACGGATTGGTATCGGAGCATTGTTTATAATGAACTAAGTATATCAAACCACAAAAGATATATGTATAACTATAATACAATAGGGCTGAAACGCTCTAACGAAAAGTATAGTTTTAAAATCTAAGTGTTTTATAAGAAGTATACTAACGTGAATACATACAAGAAATAGTATCACATTGAGAACTACAAAAGTATTTAAATGTTGGACACTATAGTTAAACCTAGACAATTATGTAATCATATATGGGATAAATTTAGCGTGATCAACTATATTTATTTGAGATACGACCAACATCTGTTTAGGAGTGACAATGGTGTTGCAATAAGTCTAAAACTTACCAAACCTATATACCATAAGAACTCTATAACTAAACATAAAGTTAAAATACTATATGAGTATTTTATGGCACTATAACACTGGAACAACAATATTCAAGAAGGTCTTTTTTAGTATAATCAATCATGTGAAAAAAAGGACTTTTACTCTATAATTACTAAGTGTATACGTAAGAGTTATATATAATTAAGATTTTATAGACTTAGAATTTGTGATTTAGCTTTATTTCCCGTTCCTTGTTTGGTTGTGGACTTAGAGTAGGATCACTTATTCGAAGGTCTATTTAGTTTTGATTATATATAATTTGTATACACTATGTGATAATAGGGGGACCCAGTATAAGTCATACTATAAAAATTCCTTAGAAGCATTGCTATAAATTTCGTAAATTGAAATTGCGATTGTTTACTTATATTAGTAGACTTTTGTTGTAAATCGTAGAACACTATGAAAGTCAGAATATGATACATATATAACTAAAATATATCTTATTCAGTATCACCTAACTCGTAACTACTATAGAGGACTTATCATCATTTCATCTATAAAATTTATAGAAAAAGATGCTGCCACGTAAATTAAATAGGCGTTTCAACAATAATCCACCACCTCCACAACCGCCACCACCTTTATAGTATGACCCTGCTGTCTTCCAAGCAACAGTAACAGCCGTCGTAGCAGTCGCCATGACACAAATTAATGCTAGTGGGGCCGGTAATGGTGCCCACAACTCTAATCACGGGTAATGTCACAAACACCCAAGGGAGTGTTCTTATAAAGACTTCACGAATGCTAAACCCAAATCCTTCGATGGCACTAGATGTGTCATTGCTCTAACACGCTGGTTCGAGAAAACCGAATCGGTGTTTGAAATCTGTGCATGCCCTGATGCTAGCAAAGTAAAATTTGCAGCATGCACCTTCTTGGACAGAGCCCTCTCTTGGTGGAATGACTATGTCAAGTCATTGTCTCTCCCAGTAGCCAATACCATGAGTTGGGAAGACTTAAAAGTCTTAATGCTAGCAGAGTATTGCCCGGGGGGAGAAATGCAAAAGTTAGAATAAGAACTCTAGGGTTTGACGATGAAGGGCTCCAACATTTCTTCTTATACTGCCAGATTCAGTGACCTGACTCTTCTGTGTCTCAGAATGGTCACCTCGGAGAGTAAGAAAGTGGAAAGGTACATCTGGGGATTAACTCCCCCAACCCAAGGAAACATTTTATCTGCCAATCAACTTACTTTTGACAGTGCCAAACGACTGGAACAAACAGTCTTAGATCACAGAGTTCACCAAGGCTCCATGATAGCTACTCCTGAACAACCCAAAGAAGGTGGCAACAAAAAGAAGATCTGGAACAAACGAAAGGGGCAATCATTGCAAGAGCCTTCTAAGAAGCAACAAATGGTGGCAGTTCACCCTTCTATTGTTTCCGTTGTTATTCCTGCTTCTGTCCCTACCACTGTATCTGCTACTCTAGCAACCCCGAGTCAGTATGATGGAACTTTTCCAAAGTGTAATAAGTGCAACTTCCATCACACGGGAGTTTGAAGGGAAATGCACTGCAAAAACTGCAACAGAAAAGGGAACATCACCTGTTTCTGTAATGCACCGTCACAACCCATCTCCCACGTCCCCAACGTGGGAGTAAGCCAATGTTGTTACAAGTGTGGTAAAATCAGCCACTTCAAGAGAGACTGGCCAAAGACAAGAAATGCTGGTGGTATGGGAAGAATATTGGCAATTGGTCACGAAGAAGCGATAACAGATCCTACTATGGTCACCGGTACGTTTCTTCTGAAAAATTCTTACGCGTGCATTCTTTTTGATAGTGGTGCAGAGAAAAGCTTCGTGAGCCATAAATTCAAACACCTACTAATACAAAATCCCTAATCACTAAAAGATACATTCACCATAGAAATGGCAAATAGAAAGACTGAGAGCACTAATGACATATACATAGGATTTACCCTTACTCTAAACAACTATTATTTCCAAATTGACCTTATGGCGGTCGCAATAAAAAACTTCTACATTATCATCAACATGGATTGGTTAAGTCTTCACCGTGCTGATATCCTATGTTATGAAAAAGCAATTCGTCTTAATCTGCCAAGTAGCGAATCCCTTGTTATCTATGGCGACAAACCCGGTATGAACCTTCAAATCATTTCTTGCGTCAAGGCTCAGAAGTATCTTCACAAAGATTACTATGCCTTCTCAGCTCACATGGTGGATAAGACACAAGAAGTTAAAAACATAAAGGATATCCTTGAAGTTTGTGATTTCCCTGATGTATTTCCTGAAGATCTCCTAGGAGTTCCTCCTGAACGCCAAGTCAAATTTTAAATCGACTTGATTCCCGGAGCTACCCCAGTAGCTAAATCTCCATATCATTTAGAACCGCCAGAGATGTAGGAACTATCCAACCAATTAAACGAACTTCTAAGCAAAGGATTCGTAAGACTAAGCTTCTCACCTAGGGGAGCACTGATCCTATTCGTGAAGAAGAATGATGGATCATTATGTATGTGCATAAACTACTGGGAATTAAATAAACTCATTGTCAAAAACCGATACCCTTTGCCTCAAATCGAAGACCTCTTTGACTAGCTTCAAGGAGCAAGTTTCTTCTCCAAAATCAAACTAAGATCGGGATATCATCAAATACGAGTCCAGGAGGAGGATATTCCTAAGACCGCATTCCGGACTTGCTACGGTCACTATGAATTTGTAGTGATGCCCTTCGGTCTAATGAATGCGCCTACGATGTTCATGGACCTGATGAACCGTGTGTGACGACCTTACTTAGCTAAGTTTTTTATAGTTTTCATCGATGATATACTAGTCTATTCCCGAAGTGAGGAAGAACACAACCAACATTTACGTCAAGTCTTGGAAACATTGAGGGAAGAAAGTTGTATGCGAAGTTCTCAAAGTGCGAATTATGGATCCGGAAGGTGGATTTCTTAGGTCACGTACTCAGTAAAGAAGGGATACATGTTGATCCCTCCAAGATCAAAGTTATCAAAACTAGGCGACCCCTCGAACCCCAATAGAGATTTATCAATTTCTGGGTCTCGCTGGCTATTACAGAAGGTTCATCCAAAACTTCTCCAAAATCTCAAAACCCCTCACCACATTGACTCAGAAGGGTGTAACCTTTAGCTGGGTGGAGAAACAAGAAACTGCTTTCCAGACACTAAAGTAAGCCCTATGCAGTGCACAAATCTTGTTCCTCCTAGAAGGGACAGAAGATTTTGTAGTTTACTACGATGCATCCAAGCAAGGGCTAGGCTGTGTTCTTATGCAGCGAGGAAATGTCATAGCCTACGCCTCAAGACAACTTAAGAACCATGAGGTCAACTATACCACACAAGACCTTGAACTGGGAGCAATGGTTTTTTCTCTAAAGATCTGGAGGCATTACCTTTATGGTACAAAATGCATAGTCTTCACAGATCACAAAAGCCTCCAACACATCTTCGAGAAAAAAGAACTGAACATGAGGCAACGATGATGGTTAGAACTACTGAATGATTAAAAATGTGAGATTCACTATCATCCCGACAAAGCCAATGTAGTAGCATATGCCATTAGTCAGAAAGAGTACTTTGGACGCCGAGTAAAGTCTCTAACTATGACTATCCATTCACACCTGTCAACACAAATCAAAGAGGCTCAGCCGGAAGCCATGAAGCCCAAGGATGTAGCAGATGAAGCCTTAAGAGGAATGGATTAGAACCTAGAAGTCAAGGGTGACGGAGTTCGTTATCACATGAATCGGATCTAGACACCGAAGTTTGGTGGCTACATAGATGTTGTCTTGAACGAAGCCCATAAAACTCGATACTCCATTCATCCAGGTTCAGACAAGATATATCTGGACCTCAAGAAACTCTATTGGTGGCGGAACATGACACCTAGAATTACTACCTATGTGGGCAAGTGTCTGACTTGCACCAAGGTCAAGGTAGAATATCAGAAGCCTTCGAGTTTACTACAACAACCAGAAATACCCGATTGGAATTGGGAGCGTATAACTATGGATTTCATAACCAAGTTACCTAAGACAATGGGTGGTCATGACACCATTTAGGTGATCGTCGACAGATTAACCAAATCCACACACTTCCTGCTAATAAAAGAAAATGAAAAAAATGGAGAAGTTAACAAGGACGTACATTAAAGAGATAGTATGATTTCATGGTGTGCCAATATCCATTATCTCTGACCGAGATAGTAGATTTTCCTCGTGGTTTTGGCAATCACTGCAAAAGTCCTTGGGAACCAATCTTGACATGAGTACGGCGTACCATACTTAGACTGATGGGTAAAGTGAGAGAACCATACAAATGCTAGAAGACATGTTGAGGGCTTGTGTGATAGATTTTGGTAAAGCTTGGGATACCCATTTATCACTCATCGAATTCTCATACAACAATAGCTATCACACTAACATCAAAGTTGCTCCCTTTGAAGGCCTCTATGGCCGTAAGTGCAGATCTCCTCTATGCTAGGCTGAAGTGGGTGATACGCAACTAGCCAAGAATCAAGTACCCGACAGTACTCTAACCGGTCTCGAGATCATCCGAGAAACAATAGAAAAGATCGTCCAAATTTAGGAACGAGTGAATGCTTCTAGAGACAGACAAAAGAGTTATGCGGATAAACGACGAAAACCCTTGGAATTCCAGGTTGGGGACCGCGTCGTGGTAAAGGTCTCACCCTGGAAGGTAATAATACATTTTTGGCAAACGTGGAAATCTAAATCCAAGGTACATTGGACCATTCAAGATTCTTTCTAGAATCAGTCCAGTTTCATATAAACTCAATCTACCACATGAACTCAGTAACATTCATCCCACTTTTCACGTATCTAATCTAAAGAATTGTCTGTCTGAAGAGACTCTTGTGATCCCACTCGACAAAATTAAATTAATGAGAGTCTACACTTAGTAGAAGAACTAGTGGAGGTCATGGATAGGGAAATAAAAAAAACAAAACAAAGCTGTATACAAATAGTGAAGGTTCGCTGGAATACCAAGCGGAGACCTGATTTCACTTGGGAACGGGAAGATCAGAAGAAACAAAAGTACCCACACCTTTTCCCTAGTTCATGAGTACCACTTAAGAAACAATTTCGGGACAAAATTCCCTCTAACAGGGGGATAATGTAACAACCCGTTATTTCAAGTCAACACAAGTCAATGAAAGTCAAACAAAGGTCAAATAATTAGAAACTATTTAGTTTAAATAAAAATCTACATCTAATTGTGTGTTTTTGGTAAAGAAATGAAATACACTTAAAAAACAATTCTCTTTGGAACCGAGAATCTTCGCATACCCCCCCTCCCCCGCGTGGACCCAAACCTTGACCGAAATCAAGATGTTCTCGGCTGAACAGTAGACCGAAGACCCCACTTATCCCTTTTGCATACTAACCAATGCGATAACCCTAGTTTCTATTACTTAACCGCCTATCCTTTTTCCTTCATATTTAAGATACTATATAGATATCAATCTTCACTTTTCACACATCCAATATACAAATTCCTCTTAAAATATCAAACCTCTGTTTCTCTTAAATCAAATTCCAAGCTTTCCCAGGAGACATCCTTCTTTAAAGGATAAATCCTTTAGATATTTGGTAAGTTACTCTTCATACTAGTGTTATTTAACACTTACGTTATTATTTTCATCAAAATTCAACTAATTCATGCATAGTATTATGTGTATAATATAATTAGGATATGATCAATTATACGTATTCTATCTTGAGAATCATCGCAACCAAGTTATACCCAACCAAAAACACGCACCCGAGGTGAGTTCATACCCCTACGTTTTCATGATTTTTCACTGTTTTAGGGGAGGGGGGGGGGATACAAGTGTAACATAAGAAATTTTTTGTTAATATCTAAATGTTTTCAATATTTTATTAATCGTTGTCATTATTAAATGTATATATATATATATATATATATATATATATATATATATATATATATATATATATATATATATATATATATATATAATTAAGGTTCAACAGGGTTAGAGTTGATGATTTTGCTCTATTTATTGTTCTCTGTTTGGTTGGGGGCTTAGGGTAGAATTATTTATTTGACTACCTTTTTAATCATAATTATATAAATATTATATTCATATAAGTATAAAACGATTTAAAAGTTGTTAAACAAAAATATTAATTTTGCAATCTATTTTAGTATCATTTGGACATAAAATTTCACGGATTTTACGGTTTAAACTTGCCAAATCATTAACAATACAAATGTTTTCGTTGCAGTAAGACACATACATATAAAGTATAATAGGTATAGTTTATGGAACTTACATATCATTTAACAAGGTTGAGATACAATACGAAAAACAAACAGATTAACTATAATAGGTATAGTTTATGGATCATATGCACTATATTACCAAGTTTAGAATACAATACAACAAAAAAAGATATAAATTATAATAGATATAGTTTATGGAACTTACGTACTGTTATTTATCATAAAAAGGACTTTTCATTATTCTACATGTAACCGTCAATATAGTATTTGTGAGACACACTTCATGTACTTATCTAAGTACCAATCAAGTTTAGAAATTATAACAAGATTCTCCTGGAGGGAGAGCGTGACACTTGTGTATAGATCTATACGGGACTGACAATCCGGCACCTTATCTGTTTGATATAGTTAGGCTGGCAGGCCTGGGTGAAAAATGTTGTACCGATTGCGACGCCTGATGAACGTCGTGTTCAGGTCATCTTAGGATTTCTCCAAGATTGCTGTTCCCTTGACCCGACTGACCAAGAAGTCGGTGACATTCTGCTGGGGGCCTAAGCAGCAGGAAGCTTTTGAGACTCTCAGACAGCGGTTGTGTGAGGCACTGATTCTAACTTTTCCGGAGGGCGTCGAGTATTTCATGGTTTACTATGACACTTTGATCACAGGTATGAGTGAAGTGCTGATGCACCGGGGTCATGTGATTGTGTACGCTTCGAGGTAGCTAAAGCCTCATGAGGTGATTTACCTAACACACGATTTAGAGATGGGTGCCATTTTTTCGCCATCAAGATTTGGCGAAACTACCTCTATGGGGTTCTTTGTACCATTTATGCGGACTACAAGAGCCTAAGGTATTTAATGGACCAGCCTAATCTGAACATGAGGAAGCGTCGGTGGTTAGATGTGGTGAAGGACTACAATTGTGAGATCCTCTACCACCTGGAGAAGACCAATGTGGTGGCTGATGCGATCAGTCGTAAGATGGTTGCAACACCGATATGAGACATATGTCTGAGGATGACAGTGATTACTCTGTTACTGGAGCGGATTCGGGAGGCGCATGTCGAGGGTAAGAAGGAAGAGCGCCGAAAGTGTGAGATGATTGTAGGCCAAGTGGCCTCATTTGATTACGACAGTCATGGTTTGTTGACCTGCATCGTAGGGTCTAGGTTCCCTACTGGGGCGGTGTACGCCAAGTTCTCATGGATAAGGCCCATAAGTCGAGATTCTCCATCCATCCTAGGGCGATGAAGATGTATCAGGATCTTTGCCTAGATTATTGGTGGCACTGCATGAAGTGGGATATAGCATGTTTTGTGGAGTGGTGCTTGACTTGCAGGAAAGTCAAGGCCAAGCACCAGTGACCTCACGACAAGATGCAGCTGTTGGATATTCCCGTGTTGAAATGGGAAGACATCATTATGTATTTCATCACGAAGCTTCCCAGGACTGCACATGGAGTAGATTCAATTTGGGTCATCGTGGATCGGTTGACCAAGAGTGCTCATTTCATCCCGATACAGGAGAGCATATCGGTTGAGAAGTTAGCCAAGATCTATGTACGCAAGATGGTGGGACATCATGGGGTGCCGATGTTGGTTGTTTCAAAGGAGATGTTCACTTTACTTCCAGGTTTTGGAATAGGTTTCATGATGAGATTGGCACTCGCCTTCACTTCAACATAACTTTTCACCCTCAGACTAATGGGTAGAGTGAGAGGATGATCCAGACTCTCGAGGATATGTTGTATGCATGTGTATTGGATTTCGACAATACTTATGTTGGATTAGGTGTCTAAGCCCATAAATATAATTGGTATGTACTTGACCTGAAAGTAGCATGGTCCATTTGGGTTGCATATCAACATGACAATTTGATAGGATGGATTTTTGAGAAAAGGTTATTTATGATTTGTCAATATATTATAAGTTCTAATATATTAATATGAAGTCATATGATATAATTAGTATTGATCAAGAATTAATTTGGAATTAATTTTGTGATCAAAAGAGACTAATTAAATATAAGGAGCTGATTTGGTAAAATCATTCATTCTTATGGTGTAGGCCAATGATCCATGATTCCTTAGGTTGGGCTAAACCCATGTGACAACCCATGGATGATCCATGGAGGTTTGAACCCATGGAGCCTAAGGAATATCCAAGGTCATGCACATTAGGGTTTACATGGTGTAACCCTAATCTTTCCACACAATATAAGAAGCCCCTTAGCATCCAAAATTGGCTACTACATACACTAGTGTTCCTGGAAATCATTGAGCCGATTTGGTGCAAGAAATACTCTCTCAAAAGTCTCCTTTGTCATAGGTGTGTTGTGATTCCATTTGAGGTGCAACACTTGGGGCACTAAGTTCTTAAAGGCTAAACTCAAGAAGCTCTACAAGCTACAACAAAGAGGTAACTCTATAACTCAATTCCATGTTGTTTATATCAATTGTATTCTAGTTGTAGGCTTAATTTTTTGGAATAAATATTGCATGTATAATTAGAGAAAACATAGATCCAAAGAATTTAGGGTTGTATGTGCACCATAGGATGTTGTAGCATACTAAAACCCTGCAACTTGGGATACTTATCTTCCATTATCAAAATTTTCGTATAACAAAAGTTATCACGTCAGCATAGATCGACCTCCCTTTGAGATGCTCTACGGGAGAAACTGTAGGACCCGATATGTTGGTGCGAGGTCAGTTGGAGATTCATGGGGAGTACTAAGGTGGTACTTAAGACCACATAGATGATCCAACAGGTCCGGAGCATGCTTCAGACTGCTCAAAGTCGGCAGAAAAGCTATGCTAACAAGCACCATTCAGACCTAAAGTTTTAGGTAGGGGATATGGTCCTCCTGAAGGTGTCACATTGGCAAGGTATCATCCGGTTCAGGAAGTGGGGAAAGCTGGGACCCAGGTACATCGGTCCTTTTGGAGTTTCAGATCATGTGGGCCGTGTAGCCTTTCGTTTGGATCTTCTAGTAGAGCTTAGCCAGATCAACAACACTTTTCATGTCTCCCAACTGGGCAAGTGCTCGGTGGATGACTCCGTAGTTGTGCCTTTAGAAGATATATAGGTGGATGACAACTTGAACTACATTAAGAGGTAGTGGTGATTCTAGATCACAAGATGAATACCCTAAGGAACAAGGTTGTAAAATTAGTGAAGGTGCAGTGGATGCACCGTAAGGGGTTAGAGTGGACTTAGGAACCTGAGGAGGAGTTGAGAGAGCATTATCCAGAATTGTTCAAGACAGTCGCAAGCTTCGAGGAAGAAGTTTGAGACAAATTAGGGAGAATTGTAAAGCCTGGTTCCTGGTATGTATCTAAAATCATAGTTCATTCACTTTTGTAGAGAAACTCGACGAGTTGGGAGCCCCAAACTCGTCGAGTAGAGATGATTTGTGACGTGGGTTGAGAAACCTACTCGACGAGTTGGGAGGCCTCAAATTGACGAGTATGATGGAAAACATGAAACCCTAATTTCCAAGGTTTTCACCCTATTTAAACGTCTTAAACCCTTTATGTTGGCTTCATTTCCACCCTCCAAGTCCCAAAACCTACATCTCGAAAACCCTAAAGCCATTTGAGTGTTTGTGAGCTATTTTTGAAAGTTTTGGTGCATATTTGAAGCTATTGAAAGAAGGAAGAGCTTAGAGACACATGAATGAGCATATAGATCAAGAATCCTTTCCTCATCCATGACATTTTGTTGGTATAAAGCTTAAACCTTTCCATGTAGTTGCTTAGATATCCTTTATGGGGTTATTTGCTAGTTTTGGTCCAAATGACATGATCCTTGGTATTTGGACGTCCCAAGTGGGGAATACTTCAGATCTAGGACCTTGAAGGGTTTTCCTGGCATAAAGGTGCCAACTTTATGGCCAATGAAGGCCCATGCAACCTTTAGACCATCATTTTGGTCTTTTGAAGCTCATATGACCATGCATGTGGATAAAGTTTCAGACTTTACGTGATTATTTTGTTCCTGGAGTTCAGATCTATGATCTCATAATCTATATTGAAGTTTTGATGGCCTTTGGAGTGGGTCCTAAGCCATTTTGAGTTAGGGTTTGAGTCTTATGTGTTTGGAGAAGGCGTTAACAGGTAAAGATGGAAACTTTACCCTTCTAGGGGTATTTCCAATTTGGATCCGAAGTTTACGGGGATTGATCTAAGTAATAAGGGCTTAATTCATTGAGAAGCGTTGATAGACTGATAAACTTCATGAGTCGATAAGGGAACTCGACGATTTGGTCTAAACGGTCCCCGATTCTGTTAATGGAACTTTGCGAGTCCAAAAGGGAACTCGACGATTTGTAATAGGAAAGTCTCGTTTCTGTTGAGAAGCAGGAACTCGATGAGTTGGAAGAAAACTAGATAAGTTAGATCACTACTTCATGGTTTCTGTGATTAATGAGAACTCGACTAGTTGAGTCAACTCAGAGCGTTCACTTTGACTTTGACTTGACCAGAGTTGACCCTTAAGGGTTAAGAGTATGGAATGGTATCTAAGGGGTTGTTTTGGTTCATGGAGCGAGTAGAGTTGATTCCGGGCAGAGACATTTCAACTATCATCCAATAGTGATGTCCGTTTCCTCCTGTATGAACGGGTCAAAGGCACCAATGCCAGCCTGTATATGTATGTTAGTATGTTCTGGACTAAGGTCCAATGCCGGGCAATGCCCAATGTAGGTTAATATGTTTCTAGGTTTCGATCCGATGCCAGGTGGTGCACGAGGAATGTTTGTATACTTGATGTTTTTGTGATTCTTGTATGTGTCTGTTTTGTATGTTCCAAATTACGGTCCGATGTCGGGCAATTCCCGAGGAATGTTTGTATGTTTCCGGATCTCGCTCCAATTGTTGGGTTATGAGCATTCTAACACTCCTAAGTGTACATGCAGCCCTAAATACCTTGGATCTATGTTTTCTCTATTATACATGCAAATATCAACTTTCCAAGGTATTGTTCTATTCTAGCATACTAAACTTTGAATAACACAAGTTAGAATAACATACCTTTTGTTAGTGCTTGTCTTCATAAAGATTGAGTGCCTAGTGCCCCAAGTGTGACACCTCAAATGGTTCACACAACACCAAATACACTTGGAATAACTTGAGAGAATTCTACACTTCATGAAATCGGCTAGCCCTCTCTTACTATCTCTAGTGCCGATTTTGTCAAGAATAATATCTTTATATAGTGTTACAATTAGGGAAAACCCTAATTGTCATGACTTTCCATTTCCTTGGATCCATGGGTTCAAATACACCATGGAGCATCCATGGAGCATCCTATGGGTTTTGGCCGAACTAGATAACCCATGGAGCATTAGCCCACTATACAAGTATGGATGATTTACACAATCAACCCATATATTTAATTAGTCTTCTTTTGATCACTTAATTAATCCTAGATTAATTCTTGATCAATACTAATTAAATAATCTTATTATTCTTATTATTAATATACTAGAACTTATAATATATTAATAACCATAAGTGTCTTATTTCTCTCATTATAGTCTATCCAAGTGCATGATGCCATGTAACCCAAATGGACCATGCCGGGTTGGGTCAAGTCTTACCAATTATAGTTATGGACTTAGACATTAATCCAACAGTCTACCACTTGGATAAGTCTAAAACTATTATTGCGTATGACTTCAGGAACCAACTGGGAATCGTAGCTCTCAAAAGCTTCTGTCAAACTCTGACCTTGTCGATAAACTCTGACCTTTGTCAATGACTTGTCCATTAGATAAGGGATCATATATTCCTCCATTATAGATATCATATGGACTGAGACATGGATTATAATCATTCTCTCTGTCCATTTGTTGTTTCCCGATTTCCGATTTATGACGACTGACTAATTGAACGAATCAAATCAGTCCTGGCCTGGCCGAGCACTTCCATTTGACATCATTAAATCATCAAGGGGCCCACAGATATCGCTTTTATCCCGAAGGTAAAAGGAATGGATAAACTTAGACTCATATGGCTTGTTCTACTACTTGTTGAATCATACACAAAGACACGTTTTATAGCACCGAGTTACCAAATGCGGTTTCGTGCAATCAATGTACTATCAACTCATAGTAACAACTCATATCTCTAGGTTTGAAGAATATAAGATATTATCATCTCATGATCACTCGTGATAAAATCCATGAAGTGATTCCAATGGGCGCGGGTTGAATCCAATACTCAGAACTTATGAGTACTCATGAGTGTTGTAGCCCTTTGTCCAACACCTTAGACCTCTACAAGCCAACCCATGACAGTCTTAATTCATATCTACTTCCAACATATGACCGACTGTGGATGGTTTGAATAACTTAGTCATTTTGGAAGAATAACCTAGTTTATTCGGGAAGTCAAAACATGCAAAGTGAAACACAATAATAATTGAATCCAATATGGTATCAAAACCTATGAACATAAATAAAACACCTTTTATTTATCACCATATGATTACACATTATTCATTGTATATTGTTTCAGCTATCAAATTTATTATTGAATTTAAAACAATAGTTGTCCCATGCTCCAAGCATGTACACTATGTTTTCTAAACACTAGTCATGCCATACACCAAGTATGCATACTATGTTTGTCTATGATCTTTACTTTGTGAACTAGATCAATTGAACATAACTTCAATGATTCTCTTTTCACACTCCCAAATCCTTACTGTAAATACAAGAATTCCAAATTCATGTCATTTACTGAAATCTGTTAGATTGTAAACTTATATGCATTGATCCTCTTGTAATGATTATGCACAAATTCAGAAAGACTTGACAACAACCATTACAGAGCATTCCAAAGGAGATCAGCTCCTTAGAAACATCCTTCTTGCATTAAGTTTCCTAATCTTAAACAGATTGAAAATTCTAACTTTGAAACATTTCCAGATTCCATTTTGACTATCACTTCTGAACAAGAGTTGCCTCCTTACAGATTATGTCAATATGGTCCTTTCAGAATTATCACTATACTTCCAACTATCCTTGAGCAACCAATATTTGGTAAACCTTAGATTGTCCTCGACAATTGTTTAATCCTTTTAGTCATATCCAGATCTAAACCTTTTCCCCTTCTTAATGCCCCAGGCATTTGGAAAATTTTAGAAAGGATGAATATAGCACATGTAATCGATCCTATATTCGAAGCATATGGGACACGATTCATGATGTCTCACATAAAGACTAAACCAGTCTTTTGCTATAACATTTCCATTTCTATTTGCCAAGCTCTCATAATTCAGATTATGAAAAGGGATGTCGTAATCATAATCGAGTATTAGAACGCAAATAATGGACCCATATACAGAATTTCCTTATGTTGAGCCATTCCAACATGAAATTCATATATATTTCCTTGACTAAATGATTAAAGCCTCACGATCTAAGCTTATAGATTTGAGATGAAGTATAATTTCCTCTCCCTTAATTATAACAAAACAACTTTTTCCCAATTGAAACCTTTTGCTTTCTATAATTAACATTGCTAACTTGCAATACTTATCATAATTATCATACTCCCACTAACATGATGATTATTAGCATAACACTTATGCTCCCACTAGATTTGACATGTACTCAGCAATCAGCTGGACTTCTATAAATCAATACTTTATTGACTTTCTTACCAAAGTTCAGATTTCTGATACTGGATTGTTTTGATAAAACTTTATCAAAAACCATACACCTTCCCTTAGATAGCACACTTGTGTGTCTAAACAATTATGAATAGGGATGCTATAATCATAATGGTTAGACCTTTTTGCCACTTCTCACAAATCCAGGTTAGTGTGCCAGTAAACCACACACGCTCCACTAACGACTTTGAGAATGCAAATATCACAATTGCTATCTAGCTAGAATCTACTTAGTGAAAGTGTTTCCTCACCATCATTTTCATGAATCGGAGAGAAACCTTATGACACTTAGATTTAATGGTGTTTGTGTTCTTATCCATGTGAATTGTCAAAACCATAGTCACAAGACAAGGATAATTGCAAATCCAAACTCATATGGACTGAACTCAATCTTAATTTCTTGCCACCTAGCAGCTCAAGGGCCTACCCTTGCTTCCAAGTTGTTGTGCAACCAATTGAGAACTCTAAGAACTCATATGCAAAGCCAACTTTGATTGGAATGGGCACAAAATATGTCAACACGATAGGCTATAAACCTTAAGTCGTGTGCTAGTGAAGAACTTCAGGTTTTATTCTTGATTAGTTCTTGAGACTTTCAAGACCTTTAAGACTCCCACTGTCCTCTTGACATATAAGACTCTCTTGTCAAATATTCAAGGGATAGTGCGGATTCTTTATCAAGACAAACGCTTCACATTGTTGGCCTAAGTTGGTCTTTGTTTTATCCAAAACATCACAACTTACCAACTTCAAATGAACAAGAGTAGGACACTTTTACTCTTACATTTCAAATGTGTTTTAAACCTTCTTAAAGACATGTCAGTCAAATTACAATCTTGGAGTATGACTCTAAGACTTGTATTGGAACGGAGTATGAGTCATCTTCTTGATTTAACCATTTCAACAATTCAAGATCCCTTCTTCTTAGTCATAAGAATGCACTAAGACTTCCTTAGAGAACTAACTTTGATATGGTTTCTTAATCATTAAGATGATCACAAAACCGATACTAAAGTACTCTCCCATCTTTTCTGATTTGAGGAACTTCTATCCTTCTGCCTAATTTGATTCTTCTTATTCGCTCTGCCATGCATTGGAACCATTTCCAATGTATCAGAGTTACACTTAAGCTTGTAAGTATAATCATATTTACTGAGCTTTAGTAAACTATGACGAATAGCCTTGTCAATCTTTTTCTGGTGGACTTAATCAGTGCACATGACTATGTACTCGATCCCTTAGTCCATTACGTGACTCACACATCGATGTGAACAAGTAATTAGTCTTAATTTTTCCAATACTTGAAAGTTCTCATTCATCATGCTATACAACTTGCATGATTCCAAGTCCCGGTCCAATTGAGACTTTGGGTGATGAGAATCTTTCCTTATTTGGTATATTTAGACATTACCACAAATGAAGGAATCAATTTCATATTTCCACTCTTGCTATTAATGGAATCATATAAGCAACAATTTTTCCTCAAATGCCATTGTAAGGATATTTTAAAATAAATAAAATCATCATTTTTTTTCCTTTTATTTTAAAAACTTAGCGGAAAAACTTATCCTTACAATCCATATGAAAAACTTGTTGTTATCTATTCCTAAGCAACATCTCATAACTCCTAAGAAGTAGCTCAAGAATCCAATTTTCAAACTACGCGATAGAAATCCATCTACGCGATCGTATTCAACATATTCTTTCTTTAAGTTTCTTCACTTTTCTTTGATTCTTAAAACATCACCATGTGACCCAGTCACATCATGTATGAAGAATCTCAGAATAGAAACTTAGCAGAGTTAGATAGTGGACTTTTGTCACACCCCAAAAATCAAAGGCGGAAACATTTCCGGGGTGGACTACCACGTTGTGTATTAAATCCAATGTACATAGTAATCACAGTAAACAACCATTACATTACATATATATGAAAGTTTACATTTGTTTCAAAAGTAAAGTTATACAAGATATACATATGCATCATATTAACAAAAGTTGAGGCGAGTCTTCCACGCAGTCCGTCTTCACCAAAAAGAGATCACCGGGTACCTGTCTAACTTGGACCTGAGAATACAAGCGGTTTGAAAATCAGCATAAAGCTGGTGAGTTCATAAGCGGTTTTGTTTTATGAAAATGTATCGGTTTGCTTTAGTTTCCGAAAAGGTTTGTTATCCAAGAAAATCCCATATTTTCTTATGTGAAGTTAGTTTAGTTATCATTTGTTATTAATTCGATTACGTGTTGTGTTTTACCACGGGAAAATCCCATATTTTCCTAATTGTAAGATCGGTTGTATATCACAAAGTATAGTTTAATACACAAAACTATATGTTGAAAATCTTGGGATCACTATCCCGTAGAAGATATAAAATAGTTTGACACATATACAAATACAGATTTAAGATCATGGGACTACCATCCCGGACTAGACACGAGATAATTTGATATATATGGAAATATAGATTGAAACCATGGGATCACTATCCCGGACAAGATATAGATTTAGACCATGGGATTATCATCCCGTACTTAACATAGATTGAATTCATGGGATTACTATCCCGTAACAGATATAGATAAAGACCATGGGGAAAAACATCCCGTACAAGTTATAGATACAAAAACATGGGATCACTATCCCGTATAAGATAGAGTTAAAGACCATGGGGAAAAACATCCCATACAAGTATAGATATAAAACTATGGGATCACTATCCCGAACTAGATACATAATAGTTTGATAATACCATGGGATCACTATCCCGAAAGAGATATAGATTCTAAAACCCAAACTGTGAATAAACTAATATTAATACATGTTGTGAGTTGGGTAACCATGCTAATACGACAACGAGACCTCCTTGACGTTTGTCAGACGTCGAAACGATATCCAGAAATTTGTCACCCCAGGCGTACCCACCTAACTGTAGCTAGCAGTTAAGGTGTGGGATTGTCAGTCCCGAATAAATCTACTCACAAATTCCGCGCTCTCCCTCCAGGAGACTCTGGTTACACTTCCGGGGAGGATTTACTGATCATCCATAAAGGGTAGTGACTATCTCACAAACTAGTACTAAACTATTCACAGGGTTCTCATACGATATCAACATACAGAAGATTATGAAACGTAATACAACGAATATAGATACATACAATGAAATTATCTGACAATACATTCAAATGATACAGAGATAAACTGAATCAGACATAGTTTATCTAATAACTTTATATAGATATCAGTATATGATAGGACGAACAGTAAAGAACCCCAAATTATTCCCATAATAATTTGATTAGTTTGGTTATTTCCTTATCTAAAATACATTTAGTTGTAATTAATAAACCATTCCTTATGCTCAGCATAATACATAAGGAGTAAAAGAGTTTATAAGTTTGTCAGATATATTTGAAACACATGAATGTTATGATTTGAAAATAGTTATAGTTTGCTTGCATTCCCCCCTGAAAACATTGAAAACAGTGAAAAGGGCGTAGGGGTATGAACTCACCGGACGAGAAATGTGACGATTTGGATGCTAAGAGTTGATCCGGGGCTTGTAAACACACGAGGCTCCTAATTATGATGTAAAGATACACATTTGTATCTAATTAGGACTTAGATTGATTGTTGGATAGGGACAATTGTTTCTAGTCGCGAAAACGCCCCGATACAAGTGTTTGGAGGGACCTGGGTGACATTTAGGGACACATATAGTTAGAATATTGAATTGGGGCATCAAAGGGACACTCCTTAGGAAGTTTACGGCCAAAAGACCCATCCCTCATGATTTTACCACCGTAAACTCATGGTGGGGTCAAATATGGGCAAAAATGACTTCAAACACTTAGGGGAATTTTTCTAGGTTTGGTTCAAAGTCTTGGAATGGATTTTTAACATCAAAATGACACATTTATGGGATTTTACGGCCTAACATAGGCTCATGGCCGTAAACTCCTTAATTCTCATGAAAATGATGTTAAATGGTGTTAAAACAAATCACATGTGATTGATAAAATTGTTTCAAGACTTTACATGCATTTGTAGGGAGTATTGAAAAGGTTTTTGGAGTTTACGGCCAATGAGACCCCTCTCATGGCTGTAGACTCTCTTAAAGAGTAATTCCATGTGTTTTAATGCCAAAAACTTGTTTGTAAGGACTTCTAAAATTCATTCCAAGGCTTTAGGGGTGGTTTAAGGACATTTTGACATGTGTTTATGAGTTTACGGCCAAAGGCTATGTGCTTAGGCCGTAAACTCCTATATGTAGTGTGTTTGATGTGTTTAAGGTCTCCAAACCATTTTTAGATGATTCTAGGATTTACCACAAGGTCATTGGTTGAGTTTCAAGGCATTTGGACATGTTTAAAGGCACTTAATCCCTGTTTTAGAGGAGTTTACGGCCCAAGCACATGCCTTGGCTGTAAACTCTTGTTTGTCCCCCAAAAATCATGTTTAAAGTGTCCAAATGCTAAAACCATTATTCTACAAGTCATATCTAAGCCTTGTTTGTGATTTGGAAGGGTTTAAGGGCATGAAAACCCCATATATATAAATTTACGGCCCAAGCATGTGCCTTGGCTGTAAACTCCTTCACACCCATCAAAAACTATGTTTTAAATGTTATAAGTCCTTTCCATTAAGCCATTAAGCCATATCTAAAGTCCAATAGTGCTTAGGAGGGGTTTTAGGGCTTAAAAACCCACTTATTATGAGTTTACGGCCTAAGCATATTCCATGGCTGTAAACTCATATACAAGGCCTTAAATCATGATTCAATCTCGAATTTGAAGGTTAAAGATGCTATACATTAAGGTTAGGAAGGTACCTTAGAGATTTGAGGCCTTAAAATTGAGTTTTGGACCCTTAAACTTTGGATTTAGGAGAGAGGTTAGAGAGAGAGTAGAGAGAGAAGGAAAAAGCTTCAAATGGATGCTAAAACACGTTTATATAGGTCCTAAAATTTGGACACGGTGGAATTCTACCCGATACCGACGTTAAACGCGGCTTTTGGTCGCACCCGATTAAGTTACCGTCACCCGGCGGGAACATTTCTAAACTTATGAAATAAATATTTTGGGCTAATTACATGAGTTCCTGAGTGGTTTAGACACTCATTAAATTATAATAAACATATAAGTTTAAATATTTTAACCCAAAGTGAAAATGGAACGAATTTAATAACGACGAATTTTTTCGGGTAGAACGGGTTTTGGCGATGAACAACTTTGGGTTGTTACAACTTTACCTGAAGTAGAGTCAAACTTATCGACTTTAACATCCTTATGTAAATTTTGGCAGCTTCGCAACCAATGCCGCTTTCTTTGGCAATATAAACATATGGACCCTTTGATAATGGTACACGGGACTATCACAGACTTAGTTTTTCTCTTTACCATTTGGTCAACCGAGTTGACTAGGGCCGGTCCCTTTCCATTGGGAAGAGAATGATTTTCTGGATTTCCTGTGTCACTATTGTCAATATCCATCAAGTTTTGAGGAAGTTGATCTTAACAAATAGATAAGATCATTAAGGGTCTTATCATAGTCTGTTTCATAGGTGTTCCAAAAGAACTCACTATGTGACTTAGAAAGTGATTGAACCACCAACTTTCTCAAGACTTTGACACCCAACTCTCCCGGCTTGTCAATATGTGACTACATCTCCAAGATGTGACCACACCTAGACCTTTACTTGCCAATAGGGCTCGAGTGACCTTAAACTTTCAAGAACTTGTGGGTTAGGGAGAATAATTGGAGGAGGTGAAAGAAGTAAGATTTCCATGGGACATCATCTTAATTTAGGAAAGCTTGTTTCAAGAGATTTGGGAAGATCATAAATGTCTAAACCAGACATGTTTTGGGAGATATTCAAGATAGTTGATATTAAAGTCCTTAATATGACACCCAATATGAAATATTAAGGCTAGGACCCAACAAACTATTTTATAACTTAGAAGAGGTATGCCTTAATCCAAGCTATAAAACAATTTGAAGGTAGGTGAATGGCGATTCACAAATTTCCACCAAGATAAACGAAATGTATTATTAGGTTTTAATTGGTTTTGAAACTCCTAGATCTTTTGAGATTCGTTGAACTGTTCAATGGCATGTTTCAATCTCGAGTGTGCCCTTCAGGTTTTGTGACTGGGATGCCGAGGATCACAAAACAAGGTGTGAAGTAACCATGTAAATTACTTGGTACCCTTAAGTGTTTACCCCTCAATCGATGTACCGGTTAACCACACACGCTCCATCGATACTATGATAAACATTAAGTTACCCTTTGCCTACCTTGTTAAATACGAGTTAGTGTGACGGTTAACCACACACGCTCCACTAACCGACTTAAACAAAGTGCAAAGTGTAATTTTGTGGATTAGCACCTTATTCACATTTTCCTAAGTAACTAAGATTGGGTATTATTAAGAGTTTTAGTTACTTAGTATTTATCATTAATACTTTTTAATGAAGGGAGAATTATAGTCCTGTCAAACCCGTTCGGCTAACGACCCTCCACCAGTCAAGCAAGCGGTGGGTGAGAGTGGACACCCATTAAGTTGCCATTTTATAGGCAACAACCTTATACCCACCTTATAGACCAGCTTCGTGAATGAGGCGTACTAGCGGTAAGACTGACTTTACTCTTATACATATATATATATATATATATATATATATATATATATATATATATATATATATATTATTAACTTATAATATTATAAAGTATAAGGGTTGAATTTTAACTTTTAAAATTCTAAGGGCTAACTTGGAATTAAAGTATTCATAAGAGAAAACTTTACAAATTCCAAAACTTGAGGGCAAGTTTTGAAACTATTCAAAACTAATTAATTCCATAACTTATGTTTTTAAAGTAGTTTTAATCCAAAAACTCTTCAAGTTCCATAACTTGAGGACAAGTTATGGAAGACTTTAAACTAATAAAAGAATTAACTTTTCTTTATTTTATAACATATGGAATTAATTATGGTTACACCTTTTTATTATTATTTAATGAAGAGACTCTTGGTCCTCCATAACTTGAGGACAAATTATGGAGTCATAACTCCAATTAATTAGAACCAGACTCTTCATTTTGTAACCTTTACCAACTTTTATGAGTTTTATGAAACTTAAATGTGACTTTTCATATAACTTGAGGACAAGTTACAAAAACAAATTTTAGAATCAACTCTTAGATTAATTTGGATTGAAAACAACTATTTCACTCAACTTTTCTATTAATCTAAGCAACTCATAAGAACAAGATAATTCAAATCAAACTTTTTCATGTAATTAGTCTAACCATTAAACTAATACAAAACATGAATCTATTGACAATTTTATTTGAAATTGGATTAGCATGAACATTACCACATCAAAAACATGTTTATAAGTTCAAAAACATCTTAGGGTAATGTTCCTAGTCCAATTCCAGCCAAAAAAGTCGAATTTATTCTGTTTGGGGGTCCAACTCGTCGAGTGCACTAACCAACTCGGCGAGTTGGATGCTTTTTGCCTTGGACTCGTCGAGTCCCTTCATGGACTCGGCGAGTCTGCTGGGCAAACAGCCTCAAAACTCGATTTTTCAGCTCCATTTGCAAGTATAACAAGAAAACAAGCCTAGTCTCTGATACCACTGTTGGGTTATGAGCATTCTAACACTCCTAAGTGTACATGCAACCGTAAATACCTTGGATCTATGTTTTCTCTATTATACATGCAAATATCAACTTTCCAAGGTATTGTTCTATTCTAGCATACTAAACTTTGAATAACACAAGTTAGATTAACATACCTTTTGTTAGTGCTTGTCTTCATGAAGCTTGAGTGCCTAGTGCCCCAAGTGTGACACCTCAAATGGTTCACACAACACCAAATACACTTGGAATAACTTGAGAGAATTCTACACTTCATGAAATCGGCTAGCCCTCTCTTACTATCTCTAGTGCCGATTTTGTCAAGAATAATATCTTTCTATAGTGTTATAATTAGGGCAAACCCTAATTGTCATGACTTTCCATTTCCTTGGATCCATGGGTTCAAATACACCATGGAGCATCCATGGAGCATCATATGGGTTTTGGCCCAACTAGATAATCCATGGAGCATTAGCCCACTATACAAGTATGGATGATTTACATAATCAACCCATATATTTAATTAGTCTTCTTTTGATCACTTAATTAATCCTAGATTAATTCTTGATCAATACTAATTAAATAATCTTATTATTCTTATTATTAATATACTAGAACTTATAATATATTAATAACCATAAGTGTCTTATTTCTCTCATTATAGTCTATCCAAGTGCATGATGCCATGCAACCCAAATGGACCATGCCGGGTCGGGTCAAGTCTTACCAATTATAGTTATGGACTTAGACATTAATCCAACACCAATGTCGGGCGGGGCCCGAGGAATGTTTATATGTTTAGGTTATGTGATTATTTATGTGTATTTATTGATATGTTTATACGTATACGGAGCTTTGCTCGATGCCGGGTGGGGCCCGATGCCGGATTTTGGTCCAATGTTGGGCGGGGCCCGAT
Organism: Lactuca saligna; assembly: GCF_052625555.1. NCBI lineage: Eukaryota > Viridiplantae > Streptophyta > Magnoliopsida > Asterales > Asteraceae > Lactuca > Lactuca saligna. Next base: position 66,068,389 of record NC_136422.1, read on the forward strand.
GCCAGACATTGTTCGATGCCGGGTGGGGGCTGATGAAGCGGGCAAGGCCCATGATATGTTATTATGTGATTATGTGATTATGTGTATGGTATGTGGTAGTTTGGGGAGACTCACTAAGCTTTATGCTTACAGTTTTTAGTTTTGGTTTTAGGTACTTCTAGTAGCAAAGGGAAGAGCTCGGGATGACTGCAGTGCACACACCATTATGTTTAGCTTGGGATGTTTTACTATGATATATTGGCATGTCTTTTGATATGATACTCTGATTTGGTAGTATGACTAATGTTTTTTGATGGAATGATTTTGATAAGTATGGTTTATTTAATAATTAAAAATGAAATTTTTGGTCATGACTTTTAGGATGTTACACTTCGACTACCTACGTCTGATTTTTTCGATGACATTATGCGTGAATGCTGATTTTTTGTCGACGATTTGACTCCCATTGCTGCCAAAAAGATTGTTGGCTTCAAACTGGCGTATATGGCTTTGGGTGTGCTCTCCCAGTTCTAGGCCTTTAAGTATTTCTTCAACTCGTCGACTAAGTCTAGGGTGCATACGTTTTTTAAGCGGAGGGGAATCCACATGTTTATCATTAATCAAAAGGCGCCCAAGAAAAATTGGCAGGACAAGTGGTTGTGGGTGAACCGTGATTTGGTCAGCTTCGGTTCTCCTCGCTAGACCAACTTTACTGATTGGATTCCTGCTGTCTAGGGGGGCAGAGAAACCGTGACCATGGCATTGAGAACCATTTCTTTAAGCGAGGAGGACTACGAGGAATGTATGATGGCCACCGTCGGTATGAGTGCTTCTTGGAGGGTGCGGGGGATGATGCCTCATTTCTATATTGAGAAAGACGGTAAGTACCTCTCCTTCCCCCCCCCCCCCCTCTAATTTTTTGATTCCCGTCTTCATGCACTTTTTTGTGTGTTGTGCGACTAGTAATTTTGCCCATGTACCTAACTGTGTTGGTTTTGTTTTTATTTGCAAGCTGTGAGAGCGTCATCCCCTTTGAGATGGTTTTGAGTGGCCATTTTCAGGGCACCTGCCAATACTATGATGTGCCTTAGTAGAGATGCTTCCTCCACCGGTCAATACCGACTGTGTCCTAGCTCTTGCTGGTTCTCACATTGCTTCTTCTCCCGGATCTGGTTCTTCTATCAATCGAGAATTGGTTGACACACCTATTGGGAGAGCTGCCCCTTACGATCCTTTTCCCTCTGATCATGAGGATGAGCTTCTGAATGATTTGCTGGCGAGGGAGATGCGATCAACTTCCAAGCAACGATTGGCTTGGTTGGATTCCCCTATTATGGAGGATGCCAATGTTGGTTCCTCTATTCAACTCCTTCGTAAGAGGCAAAACGTGGACTTCCTTTTAGGGGAGTCTGATGTTTTTTGTGGGCATTCCCAATGATGACCCATTGAAATTTACGGAGGGAATGAGCAAAGAGGTGAGAAAACATACTCGTGAACCCAATGATGAGCCCAAGGATGTTGCGACCCTTGGGGGGGGGGGGGGAGGGGATCTTTGGGAAGGATTCAAATGACATGTCCCAAGTTCTTCCCGATCCAACTTTAGTCCCGACGGGAGACAATGTTGTTGCAGGTTCTTCCTCTGGCGATTTCTGCCATCTATGTGTCGGAGTAGAGGCTTAAATGAGATTTTCTCTTGGCGAAGCATTGTACTGTATACGAATCGAGTCGTCATACCTTCCCTCCTACTACAATCGGAGCCCTGGAACTACTTTCCAACTCCCATATGTCTAATAGCCTACAATACATAATTGCTCAGGTTTCCCCTACATGGTTTCGACTTCTCAACGCCTTTGCCAGGTTTGTTTGGACCCTGGAGTGATCGCCTCCATAAGGGTCGAGCGAGATGAGCTGAGGGCGAAGATGTTGGGTTGGGAGGAGGAGAAACACAAGTTTGAGGAGTGTTACAACCTCTTGGCTGTGGAGAAAGCATCTTTAGAGGATAAGGTGGTAACTTTGGATAGGTCGTTTGAACATTATTCTAAGCAGATCGAAGTCTTGGTGGAGGAGAAGAAGGTGATAGAGGGTCAATTGGAGGAGGAGACCATGAGAAGGAAGGCTATGGAGGCTGATCTGAAGTGGCTGCTTCAGAAGGGTCTTGTCCGGGTGGTTGAGAGCCCTAGATATTCCCTGGGTGTAAGGCATATAAAGGCAACCTTCATGGTTGCTGGGGTTAAGGGTGGTAAGTAGGTGATCAGGGAGCAGATAACCACTAGGAAATTCGTGCCTGGTAAGTTGAGCACCCTTTTGGAGTACACTCAGGTGATGCATGTGGAGATGAAGTCTTTTCCTGGAGACTGACTTTGCCTCCTACCTCCATCTTGGTGAGCTTGACATAGAGGGTCTCTGTTAGTTGTGCAACGATTCCGACACCGAAGGGAAACATCTTGAGGCCAACATTTCGGGGGCTTGACCTTCCTCTACTCCTCATGGTATGTGACTTTTATCGTCTTCTCAATTGTTTTTTGTTTGAAGCATTGTTTAGGTTTTCCCGGTGTTTGTGAGACAATGTTATTAGATGGTATTTTTATTTGTGTTGGGCCCTGCATGGGATTTCTAAGCCCGGGAGCTGTTCGACAAACAATTTTAACTTCCATACTTTTCAACTCTATAACTTTCCTTAGTTTATCACATTGTATTGTCGTCCCTGGTGGTTTATGTTGGCCACCGTAGATTTGCATTCTTCTCGAAGGTTGATATTGGCCTTTGGGGCATACTTTCTCTTTGGTTTCAAATTGGAGGGGCATCGGTTATGATTCCTATTTTTTGGTAGATTTGTTGGGCTTGGGGCACGTTTCTGGGCTTTAGCCTAGGAGCCCGCTTTTGTGGGGTTGGCGTTCATCCCTTTTTAGTATTCTGGATTACTCCTTGTAGGATCAAGGCCTAGATTGGCCTTTGGTTATGAACTCTGGCTGGTTCGTTTTGCTAGGGCACCCCTTTTTTAGCTAAACGTTTTTCTCGCTGCCCTTTTGGGACTTTGTTCTGAGTTATGAGTTGAGGAGGATTGTGCTCCGACCCTAGCCATCTAAGTTAGCCCGAGATCATCATCTCGAGGCCTGAAGGCATATGTATTGTATATATTTTTAGGGAAAGGTTATGATCTTTTAAGGCCTATACTTGTCATGGTTAGGAGCTATGGCTCTTTCGATTTTACTGACGTGTTTTTAGGGAAAGGTTATGAGCCTTTGAATCCTATGGTTGCATTCTTGTAGTGGTTTCAGTCGAACAATGTGGATGATCAATCCTTATTGTTGTTTGGTAAATGTGTGCAACCTCTTATGGGTGGTGTCCAGCTTGAGTACAAATATTTTAGCGGTATATATATATATATATATATATATATATATATATATATATATATATATATATATATATATAGTGAAAAGACAATTGTCATAATTTCGGTAATGATGTTTTTCTGTCTAGGGAGGTCTATGTTTTTTTTAATAATAAATAGGGGATTAATTGTTGTGTAAGTCAATTCTTGGCCCTTGTATTGTTTTTCAGGGGTGTGATTATCCGTTTGGAGTTTCATCACAATGCCCCTTCTTTAAGTCTGCTTCACTTGATCCTCTAACCATGTCATGTCGAAGTGACTTGGTCCGTGCACACATCAAATTTTGGGGGATACACCCCCATTTGGGACTCCTACACCACGTACTCCCCCATATTTGTTCTTACAATCATCCTTGCATGTTCCGTGGTGGGCCTGATCTCACCTATATGTTGCATCGCTTCGTTGGTCCTTGTATCAGAGTTCAGTGTTCACGACAATCTGAGCGTTACCTTGAGCGATGACATTGTTTTCATAGCCTTCATCTAGCTGTGTGGTATGCTTCCGCTAGGTAGTGGTCTGATTGCGTCTATGCTCTTGTAGCTCTGGTATTCCCCTAGTGTTTCTTCCCAGGGTGTAGTTGTGTCCTCGAACGTCCAAGACTATGGTATTTTCGGGTGAGCTACACTCCCGAGGGTGATCTTTGAACCCTCTTGTCTTTTGGTTCCTTTTGTATGGTTCTTTTGTATTTGCTTTGTCGTAGCCTCCCTGAGTACTGCTATTTGGGGCTTTGTTTGGTGGTAGTTCATTCAGGATGTGGCTTAAGTGCAGTCTGATTTGGTTGAAGGACCCTGCTATTTTGTCGCTGTATCCCAAGCTGATTTATTTCCTGGGAGCTCGCTCGGCCTTTCTATCCATCCATGCGTTTGGCGATCTTCGCCTGGTACCCCGATTTGTTCGTGTTCTTTTTTTAGCTTCGCGAGAGAGGTGGGCTTCTGCACCTCTGCGGGGAGACGCCTCCCTCCCCAGGCTAAGTCACTTTTTAGGATTTCATTGCCATCCATCGTAGTTTCTTGTCAAGGGGTGATTTCCGAGGAAGTTTGAGAAGATCGGACCTACATGGGTGTTCGTGTTAGTCGGCTCTGTGGGTCCTGGCCTAGCTCGGTTGTTATGTCCGCCTCATCCTCCTCCTCCTCCCCCCCGATACTCTTTGTTTTGGAGGTTTTCTCCTTTACTTTCTTGGTTTGGCTTAATGGTTACTTAAGCTAGACTCTTTTGTCCATGTGGGTTTGTCATTCTCTTTCTAGGGACATATGTGGCATCTTGTGCAGCCATAGCCTCATGACATTGCATTTCGGGGCTGTAGATGATAACCGTGGCCGATACTGAGCTGGTGCAGAATATTACTATGCCATGAATCGTTGATGGTAGGCCTGGAACTGGAAGATCGTTGGCCGTCCAAGGAGCATGTCCGTGTCAGATGGGTGGTTTATTACTGAGAATTCTATTACTCTCGTGATTCTCTTCTTCCTATCGCGACTGACCAGGGTGAGGGAGATGCTTATGGTGCCTATTGTCTGTAACTGGTGACATGTGAATCCCACCAGCAGCCCACTGGTTTGTTGTTTCAAGCCTCCTTTCCAAGTGGTCGGAAGGTTGCGGAAGCAATGCTCATAGAGAACGTTTGTACTACTGCCATTGTCAATCAATACTTGATAAATTTTCATTTAGCAGACGTAGGCAGTTATTGTTGGATTAATGTCTATGTCCATAACTATAATTGATATGTACTTGACCTGATTAGCATCATCCATTTGGGTTGCAAGGCATCGGAACAATTTGGATAGACTTTTGTGAGAAAAGGATATTTATGAGTTGCTAATATATTATAAGCTCTAGTATATTAATATGAAAATCATATTATTTAATTAGTATTGGTCAAGAATTAATTTGGAATTAATTTTGTGATTAAAAGGAAACTAATTAAATATATGGGGATTGATTGTGTAAATCATTCATTCTTATATATGTGGGCTAATGATCCACAGTTCTTCATCTTGGGCTAAACCCATGGATACTCCATAGATGTTTTAAGCCATGGAGCATGAAGAATATGGAAAGACATGAGTTACATGGTGTAACCCTAATAGCCATAATATATAAGGACCTCATGGCTTAAGAAATTGGCACTAGTGTATGTACACATGAGGGCTAGCCGATTTCATCATAGGAACCTTTTCTCTCAAGTGATTCCAAGATGTTGGTGATGTTGTGTGAAGCATTTGAGGTGTCACCCATAAGGCACTAGGCTCTTAAGCTCCATGGAATCAAGCTACATGATAATGTATGTCTTCTGACTTGTTTATATTACCTAAGTATCAATGGTTGTCTGTTAGTTAGGGTAATACCTTAGAAAGTTCAAGTTTGTATGTATAATAGAAAAAACATAGATCCAAGGTATATAGGGTTGCATGTACACCATAGTAGTGTTAGAATGCTTAAAACCCTTTAGTGGTATTAGAGCCAGGTTTGTTTTCAATTATACTTGATGCAAATTGCTGGAAAATGCTGAAAAATTTGATTTTATGCTGTTCTGGACAGTAGACTTGCCGAGTCCATGCATAAAATCATCCAACTCGTCGAGTTGGTTCATGCACTCGACGAGTTGGACCCCAAGACAACATTTTTTCGAGGTTTTTGGATGGAATTGGATTAGGAACATTACCCTAAGCTGTTTTTGAACTTATAAAGCTATTTTTGATGTGGTAATGTTCATGCTAATCCAATTTCATAGATAATTGTCAATAGATTCATGTTTTGTAATAGTTTAATGGTTAGGCTAATTACATGAAAAAGTGTTTGATTTGAATTATTTTGTTCTTATGAGTTGATTTAGATTAATAGAAAAATTATGTGATAATATGTTATCAATCTAAATTAATCTAAAAGTTGTTCATAATATGTGTTTTTGTAAATTGTCCTCAAGTTATATGAAAAGTCACATTTATGATTATTAAAACTCATAAGATTTCCATAAGTTATGAAAAATGCAGAGTCTCATTCTTTAAATGTTTTAAAGTCTTCTATAACTTGTCCTCAAGTTATGGAACTTGAAGAGTTTTTCATTAAAACTACTTTAAACACATAAGTTATGGAATTGAAAAGTTTTTGAATAGTTCAAAACTTGCCCTCAAGTTTTGGAATTTGTAAAGTTTCCCCTCATGAATACATTAATTCCAAGTTAAACCCTTACAATTTTAAAAGTTAAAATTCAACTCTTATACTTTATAGTATTATATGATGATAATATATATATATATATATATATATATATATATATATATATATATATATATATATATATATATATATATGTATATATAAGAGCAAGTTAGTCTTACCGTTAGTAGGCCTCATTCACGAAGCCGGTCTATAAGGGGGTATAAGGTTTCTGCCTATAAAATGGCATTTTAATGGGTGTCCACTCTCACCCACTGCTTCCTTGACTGGTGGAGAGTCGTTAGCCAAATAGGTAGGACAAGGACTAGAATTCTCCCTTCGTTAAAAGTACTAATGATAAATACTAAGTAACTAAACTTTTATAAATTCCCAATCTTAGTTACTTTAGGAAATTGTGAATTTGGTGCTAACCCATGAAATTACAATTTGCACTTTGCGTAAGTCGGTTAGTGGAGCACGTGTGGTTAACCGACATAAAAGCTTGATTTAACAAGGTAGGCAAAGGGTAAATTAATGTTTATCATAGTATCGGTGGAGCACGTGTGGTTAACCGACACATTGATTGAGGGGTAAATATTAAGGGTACCAAGTATATTTGCATGGTTATTCACACCTTGTTTTGTGATCCTCGGCATCCCAATCACAAAACTTGAGAGGGCACAATCGAGATTAAAACATGCCATTGAAAATTTCAATGAATCTCAAAAGATCTAGGAATTTCAAATGAATTAAAACCTAATACATTGTTTCGTTTTTCATGGTGGAAATTTGTGAATCGTCATTCGCCTACCTTCAAATATTCTATAGCTTGGATTATGACATCCCTCTTCCAAGTTATAAAATATTTTGTTGGGTCCGAGCTTTAATATTTCATATTGGGTGTTATATTAAGGACATTGAATCAACTATCTTGAATATCTCTCAAAAGATGTCAGGTTCAGACAATTATGATATTCCCAAAAACTCTTGGAACAAGCTTTCCAAATGAAGACGATGTCCCAAAAATCATTCTTCACTCCCTCCATCTCCTCCAATATTTCTCCCTAACCCACAAGTTCTTGAATAGTTCAAGGTCACTCTAGCCCTATTGGCAAGAAAAGTCTATGTGTGCTCACATCTTGGAGATAAAGTCACATATTGACAGGCCGGGAGAGTTGGGTGTCAAAGTCTTGAGAAAGTTTGTTGTTCAATCACTTTCTAAGTCACATAGTGAGTTTCCTTTGGGACTACTATGAAATAGACTATGACATGACCCTTAATGATCTTATCTATTTGCTTGGTGTTGCTGAATCAGTAGTGATTTGGAGCTACGGTAAAGCACATTTGATTAGTAGATCAACTTCCCAAACTACCATGGACATTGACAATGGTAACATTGGATATCTAGAAAAAGGTTTTTCTTCCCAATGGAAAGGGCTCGACCATTGTCAACTCGGTTAATCAAATGGTAAAGAGAAAGGCAAGTCTGAGATAGTCCATTGTACCATTCCCAAAGGGTCCATATATTTCTATTGCCAAAGGAAGGGGCATTGGTTGTAAAGCTGCCCTAACTACCTGAAAGATCCGAGAGAAGGAATAGTCAAAAAGCTTGACCTATGCTTCAGGATTAAGAAAAGTGAAGGAAACTTAAAGAAAGAGTATGTTGAATCTGACCGCGAAGATGGATTTCAATCGTATGGTTCAAAAGATCGGATTCTTGAGCTACTACTTATGAGTTATGATAGATTGATAGGAAATATGTAATAGCATAGTTTCCATTTAAAGTTGCATTGTAAGGAAAAATTTTCCACATCTTATAAATAAATAAAATTTTTATTTTATTTTATTTTATCTCCTTGCAATGGCATTTATGGAAAATTGATGTTTATATGTTTCTAGCAATAATGGAAATATGAATCTGATTCTTTCATTTGTTATAGTGTCTAAATTTACCAAATAAGGAAAGATTCTCATCACCCAAGTTTCAATTGGACCGAAACTTGGAATCATGCAAGTTGTATAGTATGATGAATGAAAGTCTTCATCTTTGGAAAATTAAGACTAATTCCTTGTGCACATGTATATGTGAGTCAAGTGAAGGACTAAGGGATCGAGTACAAATTCTTTTGCACTGGTCAAGTTCACCACAAAAGATCGATAAGACTATTCGTCATGATTTACTAAAGTTTAATAAATATGGTTATACTTATAAGTTTAAGTATAATTTTGAAACACTGGAAAAGTTTCGATGTATGGCAGAACGAATGAGAAGAATCAAATTAGGCAGAAAGATAAAAGTTTCTCAAATTTGGAAAGATGGGAGAGTACTTTAGTATCATGTTTTGTGATCATCTTGATGATTAAGAAACCATTTCACAATTGTTCCTCTAAGGACATCTTAGTGCATTCTTATGGCTAAGAAGAGGAGTCAATAATTGTTAAAATGGTTAAATCAAGAAGATGAGTCATACTTTGTTCCAAACAATTCTTAGAGTCATACTCCAAGATTGTAACTTGAGTGACATATCTTAAAGAAAGGTTTATTAACATTAGTCAAATGTAAGAGTAAAGTGTGTCCTACTCTTGTAGATTTTAAGTTGGTAAGTTGTGATGTTTTGGATAAAACAAAGACCAACTAAGGCCAATTGTGTGAAGTGTTTGTCTAGATAAAGAATCTGTCAACATGATAGGAATAGGAATATGTCAACACGATAGGTGTCACACCCCGAAAATCAAAGGCGGAAACATTTCCGGGTGGACTCCACGTTGTGTATCAAATCCAATGTACATAGTAATCACAGTAAACAACCATTACATTACATATATATGAAAGTTTACATTTGTTTCAAAAGTAAAGTTATACAAGATATACATATGCATCATATTAACAAAAGTTGAGGCGAGTCTTCCACGCACTCCGTCTTCACCAAAAAGAGATCACCGGGTACCTGTCTAACTTGGACCTGAGAATACAAGCGGTTTGAAAATCAGCATAAAGCTGGTGAGTTCATAAGTGGTTTTGTTTTATGAAAATGTATCGGTTTCCTTTAGTTTCCGAAAAGGTTTGTTATCCAAGAAAATCCCATATTTTCTTATGTGAAGTTAGTTTAGTTATCATTTGTTACTAATTCGATTACGTGTTGTATTTTACCCCACGAAAATCCCATATTTTCCTAATTGTAAGGCCAGTTGTATATCAGAAAGTATAGTTTAATACACAAAACTATATGTTGAAAATCTTGGGATCACTATCCCGTAAGAGATATAAGATAGTTTGACACATGTGAAAATGCAGATTTAAGATCATGGGACTACCATCCCGGACTAGACACGAGATAATTTGATATATATGGAAATATAGATTGAAAACCATGCGATCACTATCCCGGACAAGATATAGACTTAGACCATGGGATTATCATCCCGTACTTGATATAGATTGAATTCATGGGATTTCTATCCCGTAATAGATATAGATTAAAAACCATGGGATCACTATCCCGGACAAGATATAGGTTTAAACCATGGGATTACTATCCCGTAATAGTTATAGACTCAAAACCATGGGATTACTATCCCGTATAAGATATAGTTAAAAACCATGGGGCAAACATCCCGAATTAGATATGAAATACCATAATATACACGAATTGTAGATAGAAAGTAGTTTGATAACCTTGGGACTAACATCCCGAACTAATTACAAGATAGTTTGATATACTAAGAGTAATAGTTGAAAACCATGGGATCACTATCCCGGACTAGATACAAATTAGTTTGATAAAACTATGGGATCACTATCCCGAACGAGATGTAGATTCTAAAACCCAAGCTGTGAATAAACTAATATTAATACATGTTGTGAGTCGGGTAACCATGCTAATATGACAACGAGACCTCCTTGACGTTTGTCAGACATCGAAATGATATCCAGAAATTTGTCACCCCAGGCGTGCCCGCCTAACTGTAGCTAGCAGTTAAGGTGTGGGATTGTCGGTCCCGAATAGATCTATTCACAAATTCCTCGCTCTCCCTCCAGGAGACTCTGGTTACATTTCCGGGAAGATTTTACTGATCATCCATAAAGGGTAGTGACTATCTCACAAACTAGTACTAAACTATTCACAAGGTTCTCATACGGTATCAACATACAGAAGATTATGAAACATAATAGAGCAAATAGAGATACATACAATGGAATTATCTGATAATACATTCAAATGATACGGAGATAAACTGAATCAGACATAGTTTATCTAATAACTTTATATAGATATCAGTACATGATAAAACGAAACAGTAAAGAACCCCAAATTATTCCCATAATAATTTGATTAGTTGGTTTATTTCCTTAACTAAAATGCATTTAGTTGTAATTGATAATTCATTCCTTATGCTCAGCATAATACATAAGGAGTAAAAGAGTTTATAAGTTTATGAGATATATTTGGAACACATCAATGTTATGATTTGAAAACAGTTATAGTTTGCTTGTATTCCCCCCTGAAAACGTTGAAAAACACGAAAAAGGGTGTAGAGGTATGAACTCACCGGATGAGAAATGTGACGATTTGGATGCTAAGTGTTGTTCCGGGGCTTGCAAACACACGAAGTTCCTAAGTATAATGTAAAGATACACATTTGTATCTAATTAGGACCTAGATTGATTATTTGATAGGGACAATTGCTTCTAGTCGCGAAAACACTCCGATACATGTGTTTGGAGGGACCCAGGTGGCGTTTAAGGATATGTAATGATGCGAGGGACTTAGGAAATGTGTTTACTCCCCAAGAGTACACATCTAAATGGTGTTTACGGCATAAACACCCATTCCCCATGATTTTACGTCCGTAAACTCATGATGGGTGGTTTATGGTGCAATTTGGACTTCAAACACTTAGGGGACAATTTCTAGGTTTGGTTTAAGGGTTTAGAATAAATTTTAAACACCAAAATGACACATTTTAGGGAGTTTACGGCCTAGTATGGTCTCATGGCCGTAAACTCCTATAAACCCATGAAAAGTTGTGTTTTTGGATTCCAAACTAATCACATGTGATTGCTAAAATTGTTTCAAGGCCTTACATGCATTTACTTGATGTTTTGAAGGGATTTTTGGAGTTTACGGCCAATGAGACCCCTCTCATGGCTGTAAAATCTCTTAGAGAGTAAATCCATATGTTTTAAGGCTAAAAACTTGCATGTAAGGGCTTCTAAAATTCCCTTAAAGCCTTGAAATGAATTTGAGACACATTATGACACACTTTTTGGAGTTTACGGCCATGGAACACATGCTATGGCCGTAAACTCTTAAATGAAAGGGTTTTGATGTGTTTAAGGCCCTTAAACTATTTTTGGTTGGTCCTATGATTTATTCCAAGGCTTTTGGTGGTGTTGGGTGGCTTTCTAACACCTTAGAAATGGATTTGCACCATGTTTCATGGAGTTTACGGCCCAAGCACAAGCCTTGGCCGTAAACTCACAATAATCCCTCAAAAATTATGTTTCAAGTGTCAAAATGCTAATACCAATATTCTATAATTCATATCTAAGCCATACTAGTGATTTGGAAGGGTTTAAGGTCAAGAATACCCCATAAATATGAGTTTACGGCCCAAGCTTGTGCCTTGGCCGTAAAGTCCTTCAAATGTCTCAAAATCCAAGTTTAAAATGTTACAAGTCCATTCCATGATGCCATCTAGCCATATCTAAGGTCCAATAGTGTTGAGGAAGGGTTTTTGTGCTCCAAAACCCATGTTATATGAGTTTACGGCCTACGATGGTTCTATGGCCGTAAACTCATGAATATGGTCCTAATTCATGCTTTGACCTCAAATTTGAAAGCTAGGGATGATACATAACAAGCTAGGGAAAGTACCTTAGAGATTTGAGGCCTTAAATTTGAGTTTTGGACCCTTAATCTTGGATTTAGGAGAGAGGTTAGAGAGAGAGTAGAGAGAGGAAGAAAAAGCTTCAAATGAGTGCTTAAACACGTTTGTATAGGTCCTAAGACTTGGATACGGTGGAATTCTACTCGATACCGGCATTAAACGAGGCTTTAAGTCGCACCCGATTAAGTTTCCGTCACCCGACGAGGACGTTTCTAAAACTTATGAAATAAATATTTTGGGCTAATTACATGAGTTCCTGAGTGGTTTAGACACTCATTAAATTATAATAAACATATAAGTTTAAATAATTTAACCCAAAGTGAAAACGGAACGAATTTGATAATGGCGAATTTTTCGGGTAGAACGGGTTTTGGCGACTAACAACTTCGGGTTGTTACATTATCCCCCCGTTAGAGGGAATTTCGTCCCGAAATTCAAAGAATAAGATATAGATCATGAATTTGGAATGAGGCACAAATGGATTTGTTGCCTCGGATCTTCACTTTCTCAAGTGGAATCAGGTCTCTACTGGGCGTTCTAGTGAATTCTCACTATCGAGACATGTCTTTGTTTCGTACCTTGACTCTCTCTCAATCTATGATATCAATCGGTTTTCTCATGGAAGTTCCAACCCTGGACGACTTCGGTTTCCTCAAGGAATCACTAGGGTTTCGCTGAGTAGAAGCTTCTAAGGATTCGAGACATGATGTACTGGATAGATGTTAACAAGCTCTAAGAGCATCCGAACCCTGAAGATTGCAGAATCAATCTCTACGAAGATCTCGAAAAGTCTGAAGTAGGACTAAACTTTAGACGTTCGAATGAAATTCTCAGAAACTCTTCGGGACAGACATTTAGTAGAAAGATCTACTAACTTCCCGTTTCTCAATGATCACAGAAACGAGGGATGTGTGGTAATTCGTATCAGGAAAAATTTTGAGTTTTTAAGCATGAAACAATACGAAGGTTTGATGCCGAAGATCATGAGAGTCGGGTCGGGAAAAGATCTAGACGAGCGACCCTTTCAAAACTAAAGACAACAACATGAACGAGACTCGGTCATTTCATGTCAATCATAGCATCAAAGTATTTTCGCGAAAACTTTCCCATTTAATCGAATGGAACAGAATAATTCTCCGGACTGAGAATATAATCTATAGGTAAGAAGTTAGTGTTCTCTATCTCACTGGTTAGTCATTTTGATGATAGACCTTTCGATCACATACGAAGGGTTGAGCTTAGAAAAATGTTCGAGTAGATAGTTGACAGGTTTCCCTGTTTGTACTGGAATTAAAAAGAGTTGCAGGTATAAGAATTATCAAAGATAAGTATACCTGCGGCGACAGAGGGATCAGTGGTGGTAGCTGCTTTGGGGTAATTCCTTTTGAAGTGCCCTGATTCACCACAAATGTAGCAGGCCGGACTGATTCCCGCTCCGGATGATTGGTTCGTTGATTTGGCTGGTTTTCTGCAAGTTCGAGCAAGATGGTCCTTCTTGCCATAGTTGTCGCAGATCCTTTCGCGACATGGACCAGGAATGCGGTGATGGTAGTTGCACTTACCACACCAAGGAAGGGTACCAGTGTATCCACTTGTAGGAGTTTGGGCTGTGGATCCAACAGCTAAGACAGCAACAGGGGCAGTAGCAACATGGACTGGTACCGTTTGCTGTTTCTTAGAAGACCCTTTCGTACTCGGGGCCTTCCGTTTGTTCCAAGATTTCTATTTGCTTCTGTCTCCACTGGTGACTGGCTCAGGGGTAGTAGCTTCCTCATCAGAGTTGTCTTCGTGATCGATCAAGATTTTCGCAAGACATTTAGCACTGTCGTAGGTGTCTGGCTTTGCAGCCAAGACATTCCCTTTGGTTGGCTGGGTCAATAGCCAGATGAATCTCTCGATCTTTTTACTCTCCGGGGTAACCATTCCCGTACAGAGTAATGCTAGGTCATCGAATCTAGAGGTATAAGCGGCTATGTAGGAACCCTTCATCTTAAGGTTCCAGAGTTCGTGTTCTAGCTTCTGTATTTCGCCTCGAGGGCAATACTATGCGGGAAGAAGCTCCTACATAGCTTCCCAACCCATGGCATTTGCTATAGGCAAGGTTAACGATTTGACTCGGCCGTTCCACCAAGTCAGGGATTTATCAAGGAAGGTGCAGGCGGCGAACTTTACTTTGTTAGACTCCGAACAGGCACATATTTCGAAGATTGATTCGATTTTCTCGAACCATCGAGTTAGGGAAATGACACCTCCAGTGCCATCGAAGGTTGTGGGCTTCGCGTTCATGAAGTCTTTATAGGAACCCCCTCTTTGGTGTTCCTGGTTGTCTTCTGGATTTTGGGGTTGGGGACCAGCTCCGGAACCATCGGGATTCATTTGTGACATGGCTGCCACCATTGCAGCAGTCAGAACTGTTTGAAGTGATGCGAGATCAAATTGAGGAGAGGGTGGTGGCGGAGGAGGATTGTCGTTGTTCTTCGAGCTGGGTCTCTTTCTCAGAGGCATCTTGATCTAAAAAGATTAGGAAAGAGAGGATTATAAGTCCTCTGAATTGAATCAAGAGATATGGAACATGGGATATCTCACTAAGACATATATAGCATCATACTAAGCGATAAAGCAGGAAAGAGTTATCAAGACAGAACATTTTATTGCTAGAGGAATGGTTAAGTGGCATCGCGTATACAAGGATTTTCTACGAAGGATTGGCTCGAGAAATACTCCCATAGTATTTCATGGTCCGCTGCAGCGACGACTCGTTGTTTGAGATATTGGGTAAGTTTTAGGCATGCTGCGTACCACAGTCACTCCCAAGCACATGTTGGCCGTGTCTCGAATGAATATAGTTGGCCAGGCTATATTGATCCTAGACACGACTACATAATTGCCCAGGTTTAACCGGAGTGTACAACACCCATTTACTTATGTTGTGTTCTACTTGTAGTTACGGATTTCGATGGTTCGGTATACTTGTATATTTTTGAAAATACTTATAGTTTTGAAGATACTTTTAATTCAGAGCACTGAGGCCCTTTAGTGTTTATAGTTTTATACCATGTAAGGTTTGGTATACTCCGTTCACTATAAACAAGGGATCTGATACCAATCTGTCACACCCCGAAAATCAAAGGCGGAAACATTTCCGGGTGGACTCCACGTTGTGTATCAAATCCAATGTACATAGTAATCACAGTAAACAACCATTACATTACATATATATGAAAGTTTACATTTGTTTCAAAAGTAAAGTTATACAAGATATACATATGCATCATATTAACAAAAGTTGAGGCGAGTCTTCCACGCATTCCGTCTTCACCAAAAAGAGATCACCGGGTACCTGTCTAACTTGGACCTGAGAATACAAGCATTTTGAAAATCAGCATAAAGTTGGTGAGTTCATAAGCGGTTTTTTTTATGAAAATGTATCGGTTTCCTTTAGTTTCCGAAAAGGTTTGTTATCCAAGAAAATCCCATATTTTCTTATGTGAAGTTAGTTTAGTTATCATTTGTTACTAATTCGATTACGTGTTGTATTTTACCCCAGGAAAATCCCATATTTTCCTAATTGTAAGGCCAGTTGTATATCACAAAGTATAGTTTAATACACAAAACTATATGTTGAAAATCTTGGTATCACTATCCCGTAAGAGATATAAGATAGTTTGACACATGTGAAAATACAGATTTAAGATCATGGGACTACCATCCCGGACTAGACACAAGATAATTTGATATATATGGAAATATAGATTGAAAACCATGGGATCACTATCCCGGACAATATATAGACTTAGAACATGGGATTATCATCCCGTACTTGATATAGATTGAATTCATGGGATTACTATCCCGTAATAGATATAGATTAAAAACCATGGGATCACTATCCCGGACAAGATATAGGTTTAAACCATGGGATTACTATCCCGTAATAGTTATAGATTCAAAACCATGGGATTACTATCCCGTATAAGATATAGTTAAAAACCATGGGGCAAACATCCCGAATTAGATATGAAATACCATAATATACACGAATTGTAGATAGAAAGTAGTTTGATAACCTTGGGACTAACATCCCGAACTAATTACAAGATAGTTTGATATACTAAGAGTAATAGTTGAAAACCATGGGATCACTCTCCCGAACTAGATACAAATTAGTTTGATAAAACCATGGGATCACTATCCCGAACGAGATGTAGATTCTAATACCCAAGCTGTGAATAAACCAATATTAGTAGATGTTGTGAGTCGGGTAACCATGCTAATACGACAACAAGACCTCCTTGATGTTTGTCAGACGTCGAAACGATATCCAGAAATTTGTCACCCCAGGCGTGCTCGCCTAATTGTAGCTAGCAGTTAAGGTGTGGGATTGTCGGTCCCGAATAGATCTATTCACAAATTCCTTGCTCTCCCTCCAGGAGACTCTGGTTACACTTCCGGGGAGGATTTACTGATCATCCATAAAGGGTAGTGACTATCTCACAAACTAGTACTAAACTATTCACAGGGTTCTCATACGGTATCAATATATAGAAGATTATGAAACATAATACAGCGAATAGAGATACATACAATGGAATTATCTGACAATACATTCAAATGATATGGGGATAAAATGAATCATACATAGTTTATCTAATAACTTTATATAGATATCAGTACATGATAAAACGAAATAGTGAAGAACCCCAAATTATTCCCATAATAATTTGATTAGTTGGTTTATTTCCTTAACTAAAATGCATTTAGTTTTAATTGATAATTCATTCCTTATGCTCAGCATAATACATAAGGAGTAAAAGAGTTTATAAGTTTGTGAGATATATTTGGAACACATCAATGTTATGATTTGAAAACAGTTATAGTTTGCTTGTATTCCCACTTGAAAACATTGAAAACCACGAAAAAGGGCGTAGGGGTATGAACTCAGCGGATGAGAAATGTGACGATTTGGATGCTAAGTGTTGGTCCGGGGCTTGCAAACACACGAGGTTCCTAAGTATAATGTAAAGATACACATTTGTATCTAATTAGGACCTAGATTGATTATTTGATAGGGACAATTGCTTCTAGTCGCGAAAACACTCCGATACATGTGGTTGGAGGGACCCGGGTGGCGTTTAAGGACATGTAATGATGCGAGGGACTTAGGAAATGAGTTTACTCCCCAAGAGTACACTTCTAAATGGTGTTTATGGCCTAAACACCCATTCCCTATGAGTTTACGGCCGTAAACTCATGATGGGTGGTTTATGGTGCAATTTGGACTTCAAACAGTTAGGGGTCAATTTCTAGATTTGGTTTAAGGGTTTGGAATAAATTTTAAACACCAAAATGACACATTTTAGGGAGTTTACGGCCTAGTATGGTCTCATGGCTGTAAACTCCTATAAACCCATGAAAAGTTGTGTTTTTGGATTCCAAACTAATCACATGTGATTGCTAAAATTGTTTCAAGGCCTTACATGCATTTACTTGAAGTTTTGAAGGGATTTTTGGAGTTTACGGCCAATGAGACCCCTCTCATGGCCGTAAACTCTCTTAGAGAGTAAATCCATATGTTTTAAGGCTAAAAACTTGCATGTAAGGGCTTCTAAAATTACCTTAAAGCCTTGAAATGAATTTGAGACACATTATGACACACTTTTTGGAGTTTACGGCCATGGAACACATGCTATGGCCGTAAACTCTTAAATTTAAGGGTTTTGATGTGTTTAAGGCCCTTAAACTATTTTTGGTTGGTCCTATGATTTATTCCAAGGCATTTGGTGGCGTTGGGTGGCTTTCTAACACCTTAGAAATGGATTTGCACCATGTTTCATGGAGTTTACGGCCCAAGCACAAGCCTTGGCCGTAAACTCACAATAATCCCTCAAAAATTATGTTTCAAATGTCCAAATGCTAATTCCAATATTCTATAATTCATATCTAAGCCATACTAGTGATTTGGAAGGGTTTAAGGTCAAGAATACCCCATAAATATGAGTTTACGGCCCAAGCTTGTGCCTTGGCCATAAACTCCTTCAAATGTCACAAAATCCAAGTTTAAAATGTTACAAGTCCATTCCATGATGCCATCTAGGCATATCTAAGGTCCAATAGTGTTGAGGAAGGGTTTTTGTGCTCCAAAACCCATGTTATATGAGTTTACGGCCTACGATGGTTCTATGGCCGTAAACTCATGAATATGGTCCTAATTTATGCTTTGACCTCAAATTTGAATGCTAGGGATGATACATAACAAGCTAGGGAAAGTACCTTAGAGATTTGAGGCCTTAAATTTGAGTTTTGGACCCTTAATCTTGGATTTAGTAGAGAGATAGTAGAGAGAGGAAGAAAAAGCTTCAAATGAGTGCTTAAACATGTTTATACAGGTCCTAAGACTTGGATACGGTGGAATTCTACCCGATATCGGCATTAAACGAGTCTTTAAGTCACACCCGATTAAGTTTCCGTCACCCGGCGGGGACGTTTCTAAAACTTATGAAATAAATATTTTGGGCTAATTACATGAGTTCCTGAGTGGTTTAGACACTCATTAAATTATAATAAACATATAAGTTTAAATAATTTAACCCAAAGTGAAAACAGAACGAATTTAATAACTACAAATTTTTCGGGTAGAACGGGTTTGGCGACGAACAACTTCGGGTTGTTACATTATCCCCCCGTTAGAGGGAATTTCATCTCGAAATTCAAAGAATAAGATATAGATCATGAATTTGGAATGAGACACAAATGGATTTGTTGCCTCGGATCTTCACTTTCTCAAGTGGAATCAGGTCTCTACTGGGCGTTCTAGTGAATTCTCACTATCGGGACATCTCTTTGTTTCCTACCTTGACTCTCTCTCAATCTATGATATCAATCGGTTTTCTCATGGAAGTTCCAACCCTGGACGACTTCAGTTTCCTCAAGGAATCACTAGGGTTTCGTTGAGTAGAAGCTTCTAAGGATTCGAGACATGATGTACTGGATAGATGTTAACAAGCTCTAAGAGCATCCGAACCCTGAAGATTGCAGAATCAATCTCTACGAAGATCTCGAAAAGTCTGAGGTAGGACTAAACTTTAGACGTTCAAATGAAATTCCCGGAAACTCTTCGGGACAGACATTTAGTAGAAAGAGCTACTAACTTCCCATTTCTCAATGATCACAGAAATGAGGGATGTGTGGTAATTCGTATCAGGAAAACTTTTGAGTTTGCAAGCATGAAACAATACGAAGGTTTGATGCCGAAGATCATGAGAGTCGGGTCGGGAAAAGATCTAGACGAGCGACCCTTTCAAAACTAAAGACAACAACATGAACGAGACTCGGTCATTTCATGTCAATCATAGCATCAAAGTATTTTCGCGAAAACTTTCCCATTTAATCGAATGGAACAGAATAATTCTCCGGACTGAGATATAAGCTATAGGTAAGAAGTTAGTGTTCTCTATCTCACTGGTTAGTCATTTCGATGATACATCTTTCGATCACATACGAAGGGTTGAGCTTAGAAAAATGTTCGAGTAGATAGTTGACAGGTTTCCCTCTTTGTACTGGAATTAAAAAGAGTTGCAGGTATAAGAATTATCAAAGAGAAGTATACCTGCGGCGACAGAGGGATCAGTGGAGGTAGCTGCTTTGGGGCAATTCCTTTTGATGTGCCCTGCTTCACCACAATTGTAGCAGGCCCTACTGATTCCCGCTCCGGATGATTGGTTCGTTGATTTGGCTGGTTTTCTGCAAGTTCGAGCAAGATGGTCCTTCTTGCCACAGTTGTCGCAGATCCTTTCGCGACATGGACCAGGAATGCGGTGATGGTAGTTGCACTTACCACACCAAGGAAGGGTACCAGTGTATCCACTTGTAGGAGTTTGGGCTGTGGATCCAACAGCTGAGACAGCAACATGGGCAGTAGCAACATGGACATGTACCGTTTGCTGTTTCTTAGAAGACCCTTTCGTACTCGGGGCCTTCCGTTTGTTCAAAGATTTCTTTTTTCTTCTGTCTCCACTGGTGACTGGCTCAGGGGTAGTAGCTTCCTCATCAGAGTTGTCTTCGTGATCGATCAAGATTTTTGCAAGACATTTAGCACTGTCGTAGGGGTCTGGCTTTGCAGCCAAGACATTCCCTTTGGTTGGCTGGGTCAATCCCCAGATGAATCTCTCGATCTTTTTACTCTCCGGGGTAACCATTCCCGGACAGAGTAATGCTAGGTCATCGAATCTTGAGGTATAAGCGGCTATGTTGGAACCCTTCATCTTAAGGTTCCAGAGTTCGTGTTCTAGCTTCTGTATTTCGCCCCGAGGGCAATACTCTGCGAGAAGAAGCTCCTTCATAGCTTCCCAACCCATGGCATTTGCTACAGGTAAGGTTAACGATTTGACTCGGCCGTTCCACCAAGTCAGGGCTTTATCATGGAAGGTGCAGGCGGCGAACTTTACTTTGTCAGACTCCGAACAGGCATATATTTCGAAGATTGATTCGATTTTCTCGAACCATCGAGTTAGGGAAATGGCACCTCCAGTGCCATCGAAGGTTGTGGGCTTCGCGTTCATGAAGTCTTTATAGGAACCCCCTCTTCGGTGTTCCTGGTTGTCTTCTGGATTTTGGGGTTGGGGACCACCTCTGGAACCACTGGGATTCATTTGTGACATGGCTGCCACCATTGCAGCAGTCAGAACTGTCTGAAGTGATGCGAGATCAAATTGAGGAGAGGGTGGTGGCGGAGGAGGATTGTCGTTGTTCTTCGAGCTGGGTCTCTTTCTCGGAGGCATCTTGATCTAAAAAGATCAGGAAAGAGAGGATTATAAGTCCTCTGAATTGAATCAAGAGATATGGAACAGGGGATATCTCACTAAGACATATATAGCATCATACTAAGCGATAAAGCAGGAAAGAGTTATCAAGACAGAACATTTTATCGCTAGAGGAATGGTTAAGTGGCATCTCGTATACAAGGATTTTCTACGAAGGATTGGCTCGAGAAATACTCCCATAGTATTTCATGCTCTGCTGCAGCGACGACTCGTTGTTTGAGATATTGGGTAAGTTTTAGGCATGCTGCGTACCACAGTCACTCCCAAGCACATGTTGGCCGTGTCTCGAATGAATATAGTTGGCCAGGCTATATTGATCCTAGACACGACTACATAATTACGCAGGTTTAACCGCAGTGTACAACACCCATTTACTTATGTTGTGTTCTACTTGTAGTTACGGATTTCGATGATTCGGTATACTTGTATACTTTTGAAAATACTTATAGTTTTGAAGATACTTTTAATTCAGAGCACTGAGGCCCTTTAGTGTTTATAGTTTTATACCATGTAAGGTTTGGTATACTCCGTTCACTGTAAACAAGGGCTCTGATACCAATCTGTCACACTCCGAAAATCAAAGGCAGAAACATTTCCGGGTGGACTCCACGTTGTGTATCAAATGCAATGTCCATAGTAATCACAGTAAACAACCATTACATTACATATATATGAAAGTTTACATTTGTTTCAAAAGTAAAGTTATACAAGATATACATATGCATCATATTAACAAAAGTTGAGGCGAGTCTTCCACGCACTCCGTCTTCACCAATAAGAGATCACCGGGTACCTGTCTAACTTGGACCTGAGAATACAAGCGGTTTGAAAATCAGCATAAAGCTGGTGACTTCATAAGCGGTTTTTTTTATGAAAATGTATCGGTTTCATTTAGTTTCCGAAAAGGTTTGTTATCCAAGAAAATCCCATATTTTCTTATGTGAAGTTAGTTTAGTTATCATTTGTTACTAATTCGATTACGTGTTGTATTTTACCCCAGGAAAATCCCATGTTTTCCTAATTGTAAGGCCAGATGTATATCACAAAGTATAGTTTAATACACAAAACTATATGTTGAAAATCTTGGGATCACTATCCCGTAAGAGATATAAGATAGTTTGACACATGTGAAAATACAGATTTAAGATCATGGGACTACCATCCCGGACTAGACACAAGATAATTTGATATATATGGAAATATAGATTGAAAACCATGGGATCACTATCCCGGACAATATATAGACTTTGAACATGGGATTATCATCCCGTACTTGATATAGATTGAATTCATGGGATTACTATCCCGTAATAGATATAGATTAAAAACCATGGGATCACTATCCCGGACAAGATATAGGTTTAAACCATGGGATTACTATCCCGTAATAGTTATAGATTCAAAACCATGGGATTACTATCCCGTATAAGATATAGTTAAAAACCATGGGGCAAACATCCCGAATTAGATATGAAATTCCATAATATACACGAATTGTAGATAGAAGGTAGTTTGATAACCTTAGGACTAGCATCCCGAACTAATTGCAAGATAGTTTGATATACTAAGAATAATATTTGAAAACCATGGGATCACTATCCCGGACTAGATACAAATTAGTTTGATAAAACCATGGGATCACTATCCCGAACGAGATGTAGATTCTAAAACCCAAGCTGTGAATAAACTAATATTAATACATGTTGTGAGTCGGGTAACCATGCTAATACGACAATGAGACCTCCTTGACGTTTTTCAGACGTCGAAACGATATCCATAAATTTGTCACCCCAGGCATGCCAGGCTAACTGTAGCAAGCAGTTAAGGTGTGGGATTGTCGGTCCCGAATAGATCTATTCACAAATTCCTCGCTCTCCCTCCAGGAGACTCTGGTTACACTTCCGGGAAGATTTTACTGATCACCCATAAAGGGTAGTGACTATCTCACAAACTAGTACTAAACTATTCACAGGGTTCTCATACGCTATCAACATACAGAAGATTATGAAACATAATACAGCAAATAAAGATACATACAATGGAATTATCTGACAATACATTCAAATGATACGGAGATAAACTGAATCAGACATAGTTTATCTAATAACTTTATATAGATCTCAGTACATGATAAAACGAAACAGTAAAGAACCCCAAATTATTCCCATAATAATTTGATTAGTTGGTTTATTTCCTTAACTAAAATGCATTTAGTTGTAATTGATAATTCATTCCTTATGCTCAGCATAATACATAAGGAGTAAAAGAGTTTATAAGTTTATGAGATATATTTGGAACACATCAATGTTATGATTTGAAAACAGTTATAGTTTGCTTGTATTCCCCCCTGAAAACGTTGAAAAACACGAAAAAGGGTGTAGAGGTATGAACTCACCGGATGAGAAATGTGACGATTTGGATGCTAAGTGTTGTTCCGGGGCTTGCAAACACACGAGGTTCCTAAGAATAATGTAAAGATACACATTTGTATCTAATTAGGACCTAGATTGATTATTTGATAGGGACAATTGCTTCTAGTCGCGAAAACACTCCGATACATGTGTTTGGAGGGACCCGGGTGGCGTTTAAGGACATGTAATGATGCGAGGGACTTAGGAAATGAGATTACTCCCCAAGAGTACACTTTTAAATGGTGTTTACAGCCTAAACACCCATTCCCCATGAGTTTACGGCCGTAAACTCATGATGGGTGGTTTATGGTGCAATTTGGACTTCAAACAGTTAGGGGTCAATTTCTAGATTTGGTTTAAGGGTTTGGAATAAATTTTAAACACCAAAATGACACATTTTAGGGAGTTTATGGCCTAGTATGGTCTCATGGCCGTAAAATCCTATAAACCCATGAAAAGTTGTGTTTTTGGATTCCAAACTAATCACATGTGATTGCTAAAATTGTTTCAAGGCCTTACATGCATTTACTTGAAGTTTTGAAGGGATTTTTGGAGTTTACGGCCAATGAGACCCCTCTCATGGCCGTAAACTCTCTTAGAGAGTAAATCCATATGTTTTAAGGCTAAAAACATGCATGTAAGGGCTTCTAAAATTCCCTTAAAGCCTTGAAATGAATTTGAGACACATTATGAAATACCTTTTGGAGTTTACGGCCATGGAACACATGCTATGGCCGTAAACTCTTAAATGAAAGGGTTTTGATGTGTTTAAGGCCCTTAAACTATTTTTGGTTGGTCCTATGATTTATTCCAAGGCTTTTGGTGGTGTTGGGTGGCTTTCTAACACCTTAGAAATGGATTTGCACCATGTTTCATGGAGTTTACGGCCCAAGAACAAGCCTTGGCCGTAAACTCACAATAATCCCTCAAAAATTATGTTTCAAGTGTCCAAATGCTAATACCAATATTCTATAATTCATATCTAAGCCATACTAGTGATTTGGAAGGGTTTAAGGTCAAGAATACCCCATAAATATGAGTTTACAGCCCAAGCTTGTGCCTTGGCCGTAAACTCCTTCAAATGTCTCAAAATCCAAGTTTAAAATGTTACAAGTCCATTCCATGATGCCATCTAGCCATATCTAAGGTCCAATAGTGTTGAGGAAGGGTTTTTGTGCTCCAAAACCCATGTTATATGAGTTTACGGCCTACGATGGTTCTATGGCCGTAAACTCATGAATATGGTCCTAATTCATGCTTTGACCTCAAATTTGAAAGCTAGGGATGATACATAACAAGCTAGGGAAAGTACCTTAGAGATTTGAGGCCTTAAATTTGAGTTTTGGACCCTTAATCTTGGATTTAGGAGAGAGGTTAGTGAGAGAGTAGAGAGAGGAAGAAAAAGCTTCAAATGAGTGCTTAAACACGTTTATATAGGTCCTAAGACTTGGATACGGTGGAATTCTACCCGATACCGGCATTAAACGAGGCTTTAAGTCGCACCCGATTAAGTTTCCGTCACCTGGCGGGGACGTTTCTAAAACTTATGAAATAAATATTTTGGGCTAATTACATGAGTTACTGAGTGGTTTAGACACTCATTAAATTATAATAAACATACAAGTTTAAATAATTTAACCCAAAGTGAAAACGGAACGAATTTGATAACGGCGATTTTTTCAGGTAGAACAGGTTTTGGCGACGAACAACTTCGGGTTGTTACATTATCCCCCCTTTAGAGGGAATTTCTTCCCGAAATTCAAGGAATAAGATATAGATCATGAATTTGGTATGAGACACGAATGGATTTGTTGCCTCGGATCTTCACTTTCTCAAGTGGAATCAGGTCTCTCCTGGGCGTTCTAGTGAATTCTCACTATCGGGACGTGTCTTTGTTTCGTACCTTGACTCTCTCTCAATCTATGATATCAATCGGTTTTCTCATGGAAGTTCCAACCCTGGACGACTCCTGTTTCCTCAAGGAATCATTAGGGTTTCATTGAGTAGAAGCTTCTAAGGATTCGAGACATGATGTACTGGATAGATGTTAACAAGCTCTAAGAGCATCCGAACCCTGAAGATTGCAGAATCAATCTCTACGAAGATCTCGAAAAGTCTGAAGTAGGACTAAACTTTAGACGTTCGAATGAAATTCTCAGAAACTCTTCGGGACAGACATTTAGTAGAAAGATCTACTAACTTCCCGTTTCTCAATGATCACAGAAACGAGGGATGTGTGGTAATTCGTATCAGGAAAAATTTTGAGTTTTTAAGCATGAAACAATACGAAGGTTTGATGCCGAAGATCATGAGAGTCGGGTCGGGAAAAGATCTAGACGAGCGACCCTTTCAAAACTAAAGACAACAACATGAACGAGACTCGGTCATTTCATGTCAATCATAGCATCAAAGTATTTTCGCGAAAACTTTCCCATTTAATCGAATGGAACAGAATAATTCTCCGGACTGAGAATATAATCTATAGGTAAGAAGTTAGTGTTCTCTATCTCACTGGTTAGTTATTTCGATGATACACCTTTCGATCACATACGAAGGGTTGAGCTTAGAAAAATGTTCGAGTAGATAGTTGACATGTTTCCCTCTTTGTACTGGAATTAAAAAGAGTTGCAGGTATAAGAATTATCAAAGAGAAGTATACCTGCGGCGACAGGGGGATCAGTGGTGGTAGCTGCTTTGGGGATATTCATTTTGAAGTGCCCTGCTTCACCACAATTGTAGCAGGCCAGACTGATTCCCGCTCCGGATGATTGTTTCGTTGATTTGGCTGGTTTTCTACAAGTTCAAGAAAGATGGTCCTTCTTGCCACAGTTGTTGCAGATCCTTTCGCAACATGGACCGGGAATGCGGTGATGGTAGTTGCACTTACCACACTGTCACACCCCAAAACCGGAACGACGGAAACGTTCTGGGGTGGATGACGTCATGTCAAGTATCACAACACATGCATTATAGTAATCAAAGTACAACAAAACATTGCATTAATAGTAATAGTTTTACAAGGTTACATTACAACAATTTAAAGTAATACAAGTAATAGAATAAATACAGCGTGGTACTAAGCTATCTTCATCAACAGCTCCGGGGATGTACCTGTCTAATGCTAACCTGAGAATACAAGTTATTTGAAAAGCGAGTATCAGCATTTTAACAATGCTGGTGAGTTCATAAGTATTTAGTGTCATTTAGTCAAATAACTTTATAAAGCAGTAGTTTAAGTGATTTCAGTGTATTAGTGTTCTTTCCAGAAAATCCTATATTTTCTTTAATAAAAGCAGCCTTCTACCAAGACTGGTCAGAGTAATGTGGTAAGAAGAAGTTTCCCTTAATTGCTAATAATATCAAAATACTGAATTTGATTATTAAAGAAAGCAGAGGCATCAGGAAATAACATATGCCTCAGCAGTGAGGACTGCTGACTAAGGCAAAAGAGTCATAGACTCCAGGAAAGTATCGAACTAGCGACACGCCTGGTTCAGTCTAACAAATGGAGAAACAGACCCCCGAAGGTACCAAATGAAAGGTACAATTGGTAAGGTCTAAAACAGTGAACGCAGACCAAAGACGATACCAATTGGAAGGTACATCTTGCAAGGTCATAACAATGAAGACAGACCGCAGACGTTACCAAATGAAAGGTACATCTCGCAAGGTCAAAACAGTGAAGATAGACCACAGACGATACCAAATGAAGGTACATCTTGAAAGGTCAAACAGAGATAACAGACCCCAGACGGTATCAAACGAAATATACATCTTGTAAGGTCAAACAGAGATAACAGACCCCAGACGGTATCAAATGAAAGATACATCTAGCAAGGTCAAAACAGTGTGACTCTGAAAAAGGTGACATCAGCATACAGTGTAAATCGCTGACGAAATACTGTTACCTTAAAGCCATGAATTATAAGGCAACCCAGGATACTCGTAACCATACTGACTAGAGTACTAGACACCCTACAAGCATCTATATAATGTGACATTTGTCACCCCTTGGCTTGGTAGGCCGTGGACTGTAGCTAGCAGTCAGGGTGCGAGGTTGTCAATCCCGTATAGGCCTATACACACAATGTCCGCTCTCCCTACAGGAGACCCTGGTTACCAAATAGACGACGGAGAAGGCCGCGTCCCGAAGATGCATCCCAAATAGAGGATAGTGTGTTACTAGGAGGGAGTGGGATTCTTATGTAAGTGTAGACTAGAGGTATAGACTCTTAACTGAATTGACTGAAGAAAACTCGTATGTCTATGCTCGTATACATAATATAAACTCGTATGTCTATGCTCGTATCCTTCAATCATTATTTATATGCATCTATACAAGCATAAACATACATCTAAATACGCTTGAGTGTGTATCATACGGTGAAGTATAAGTGTACAGTGGAACATCTGAGTCGTGAAGTATAAGTGTACAGTGGAACATCTGAGTCGTGAAGTATAAGAGTACAGTGGAACATCTGAGTCGTGAAGTATAAGTGTACAGTGGAACATCTGAGTCGTGAAGTATAAGAGTACGGTGGAACATCCGAGTCGTGAAGTATACGTGTACAGTGTGGGATAATCGAACCATGAAGTATAAGCATACCAAGTATAAGTGTATCACGAAGCAGAGACGACAATAAGTGATGTAAGAACGTCTATCAAGTATAAGTGGAGTAAAGTCGTTATCCAGTATAAGTGAAGGAGAAATCGTATCACTAAGTAAGAGCGTGAATAAGTATAAGCGTCATCAAGTATAAGCGACTATAGGTATAAGTGAAAGTGTTACCGAGTCAGAGTATAAAATAAGTATAAGTGAAGCAGCAGTATTTTATAAGTAAAAGTATACGTCGAAAAGGGAAATCTTTAATGAAAAATCTTTATGTACAGAGAAAATCACAAATTGTATTCCTTCGTAAAATACGTTTAAAACCTTAGAGGATCTTTCATAAGCCAGTTTAGAATGAATTTGAATAAATCAGTATAAGTAAAAGTTATGAAACAAGTAAAAGTCATTTTAGTGTCCCACTCGGTAAAACAGTGTAAAGTGGTAAAATCTTGTGCATGCGGGTTATCAATCATATGCGATTGACATGATAACTGGCATGTTTAACTTGTATCCCCCCTATAAAACATTTAAAAGCATTTAAAAGGTTCATTCAGGGGTATGAACTCACCTGGTGTAAGTAGGTCCGACGAGAGTGCTGTTTGGGCATTCGGTGCTACATAAGGACTCGAACACACACAATGACCTATTTAACATATGATAACATATGTTTACATGTGATTAGCACATTTAATACTAATTAAATAGATATATGCGCTCACAGGAGCGGAAAACACTTTGGCTAAGTGTTTGGGTGTCACGGGTAGTGGTTAAGGGTGTGAATGGCTAAGGAATGGAGTTTGCTATCCAAGAATACCCCCTTAATACATAGTTTACGGCCCAGGGACTACTCACCATGAGTTTACGGCCGTAAACTCATGGTGATGGGTTCTAGGGTGTTTTAAGGCTTCTAGCTTGTTCATGGGATTTTTCTAAGGACTTTTCATAAAAGGCATGAGTGGATTTGAGGCTTCTAAGGGCATTATATTGGAGTTTACGGCCTATGAACACTCCCATGGGAGTTTACAGCCGTAAACTCTCGTACCTTGGATTTTTTGAAGTTTAAAGTCCCTAATGCCTTTCTAGTGATTTCTAATGAAGTATGATGTTATTTTGGAGGATTAAAACCATCATTTGAGTGGGTTTTGGGGAGTTTACGGCCTAGATAAATGCTTGGGCCGTAAACTCCAAATCAAGCCTCATTTCATTGTGTTTAAGTCCTTAAATCCTTCCTAGCATTTTATAGAAATAGTCTAAGGCCATTTGGGGGGTAAAAACCACACTTTTAGGCACATTTAGGGGTGTTTACGGCCAAGGTATAGACATGGTCGTAAACTCCTTTTAATAATTCATCTTGGAGTGTTTCAAGGGTCTAAACTCAAGAGGATAAGTTCCTAAATTATGTATGAAGCCCTAGGATGAGTTTGGAGTGCATTTGGGACCATGACTTGGGGAGTTTACGGCCTAAGCATGTGCTTGGGCTGTAAACTCTTCTTTGAGTCCTAAATCCATGCATTTTAGTGTTTAAGCACCCCTAGGGAATATCTCCTAATAGTTTCTAAGCTCGTGGTCAAGTTTAAAGGCATGATTGGTACCATTTTAGGGGTTTACGGCCCTAGAATGTTCCTGGGCCGTAAAATCCTTATTCCATGCCTTCTTGGATGATTTTTGGGCTATAAACATAAATCACTATGTTTAGAATAAGCTAGGGTAAGCGGACTTACAATTTGGAAGCGTTTGGATGCGGATTCAGGGCTAAAACGAGTCTAGAGAGAGAGTATATAGAGAGAGTGTAAAAAGTCTCCAATGGACTCCACTCACCCTTACATAGGGTTTTGAGTCGGGACATAGTGGAATATTACCCGATACTGCCGTTAAACGGGTCTTTTGGTCGCACCCGATTTAGTGGTCGTGATAATAAACTAATATTTTCCAAGTAAATGGAAATATGTGTTATGTATTTTTATTTTCTTTTATCACGAATTAACGGCATATAAACATACACAATTGAAATGTTTATTAAATTTGATGGTTTCTTATTAACGGAACTTTTGAACAGTGGAAAATTCCGTTAACGGTAACGGAGAAATGTAATGGGGTTACTTGGGTTGTCACATCATCCCCCCGTTAGAGGGAATTTCGTCCCGAAATTCAGATCTAGGCAAGGAAGTAGGTATGAATGGCCAAGTAGAGGTAAGAGAGTACTTCCTATGTGGTTGTTCTCACATTCCCAAGTGATCTCTGGTCTGTGTTTGTCATTTTAACAGACGCTTGCGTACGGGATGCGGATTTCGCTTTGCGTAGCTAGTGGGTTCCAACTGGTGTATCCACAAGGTTAGGGTTCTCGATGGATTCTATCAAGATGAGTGAGGCACAAAGAGTGTTATCGGGAATTCACGTATCAAGTCTAAGAAGTGAGTCAATCGAATGTGAACCTTGTGGTATATCCGAAAGTAGTAGCGGCCTGAAAAGGGTCGGACCATGTCTCCATGAGGATTCTCGGATGGTCCTAAGCTCTCGGAAAGGAGTAGAGCTTTTCAGTACTAAGAACTTAGTGTACTTCTGTGGCAAGATCAACACTGGCGTGATCGCCATTACGAAGTTCCTAACGTTCTCACTTGTACTAGATGTGTAGTCCTTCAGGTTAGTCCTTAGGAAGCTCAGGTGGTCTTCGGTTCCGTGTTTTCTTTCAACTGGCTGATAGAGACTTTCTAGATTGCCGAGCGGGTTGCGTGACTATGGTTATTGGTTTGCTATAGAGTGTCTATCTTACGCTTGTGCAAAATGGACCTGCACTAACGAAGATTGAGATACGGATACCCTGAGGGTCGAGGAGATAGGGTTTCACCTAACGAGTGTTGGACTATCTCAGGAAGTAGTTCGATTATCTCTGCGTGAGATAGTATTCGTGGAACACCTAATAGTCCAATGAATCTCTAAGACTGTGGTTTATTCTAGCGCGGAAAGTGTATGTTCCTGCATAACCCTTCGACTAACACTAGGGCTGGTGTCAAGTCTATAATCTCTTCGGGATTTGGGTCACGAGGTTCAATGCAACTACTATTGCACTTTGATCAAGTATCCTTGGCTGCGAAGGTCATCCTGTGGGTTCTCGGCATTCTAGTGTCCTCTTCGGAGAATGTATTTCATCGTCTACAGGGCGACGACGATTTCCTCCATGCAATAAGGTGGAGGATGATAGGCACCACTTATCTATAACGAGGTGGACGAAGTGCCTGAGTAGTGCGGGCATATACTGCAACTACTCATCGGAAGGTTCTAGGTTTTCTTGGTCTAGATCGAATCTAGTGAGTATAGAATCTTCTCACTCGGAATTCTTAAGAGTTCAACCCGTAGTGATTTTCTTGACTCGGGTTCCTATTTTATGGAATAGGGTGAAAGTGTTTTGCAAAGAGGTCCGTGGTAGAGCTCATGCTTAGTCTAACCACAAATATCGAGTGTATGCGAGCAGTATACGATTGAGGTCAGTAGGACATTCAGCTGTGCGACTCCACCCCAAACCCACAACCCAACGAGGAACAGGGAATAGGGAGGAAACACACACCTTAAATCTTTTTGATCTCGATTATATACCACCTTTATGCATATATCTATTTATAGTGATCAGTCTCATGAGTTCTGTTCTCTAGGTTCACGAACCTAATGTGCGAGGTGCGAAGGGTTTACCGAGGGAATCTACGGAGTATGCTTCGGTTGGTTGTTGTCTTCTGGAGTATCTTGTAGTGTGTTTCGCTTCGGTATTCATCTGACTACGAGGGGTCGATCAACAGTGTATGGTATCTTCCCTTGGGTGCTTCGGAAGGTTTGAGATAAGAGGGACGATTGACAGATCGTATTATGTTGGTTTATTTGTGTTAGGTTCAGGTTCGGAAGAACCTTTATTTTCCGATAGGGCTATGGAGAAAGTTCTTTTTACACAGCACTTAAGGATTTACACACGGTTGCACGAAATCAAACCATGATCAATAGAGTCGTCAAAGTTGGAACACTCCGACATGATATAAAGTGAAGATTGATAGAGTCATGTGCCGAACAGGCACACCAGTTCGAGGCGTCTCGGGTTTCGTCCCACATATCAATACCACGGATACTTGGACTGATAGAGTCGACGGGGAACTATAGAGAGTTCTAAGTGTTTCCGAATAGAGTATCTTTTCATGAACGGGTTCTCACAAGGCATTTCTATAATTGCCTCCCATATACTAGTCATGTACATTTAAGGTGGGGAGGACTGTCGACTGAGCGACCCCGCCCTAAATCCACAACCAAACGAGGAACAGGAGATGAGGCGGCATTCGCTCACTCTAGGTCTGTCCATCTTAAATATACACGGTCGTAACGTATATGTTTAGCCACTATAGTTTTACGTAATAAATTTTAAATTTTTATAACAGTGCTGCAACTT
Organism: Lactuca saligna; assembly: GCF_052625555.1. Lineage (NCBI taxonomy): Eukaryota > Viridiplantae > Streptophyta > Magnoliopsida > Asterales > Asteraceae > Lactuca > Lactuca saligna. The sequence goes on from NC_136422.1 coordinate 66,101,072, forward strand.
TCGCCTTACTGGAAAGAATTTGCATTTGAATTAGTCTTTTATTGTTCTTAGCTTTGTTATCTGAGATCGAGAGTCGTACCAAAAATCTACCGAGTTCCTTGACGTTTCTCCCTAAGCAGTAGTGTCAGGCTCCTTCTGTGTCTTTGTCTTTTCCTTTGGTTGGGCAGTCCTTCTTGAAGTGTCCAAACTCGCCACATAGGCGGCAAACCTGTGTGGCCGCCGCATTGGCGATTGCTGTTATACGTTCCACCGGAGTTCTGCATACACGAGCAGTATGCCCCTTCATGTGGCACCTAGCACAATAGAGTTCCCGGCAGGCACCATGATGATGGTAGCTGCACTTGCTGCAATGGGGAAGGTCTCCAAGATACGGTCTTCTTGGATTTGGAGGGAGGGGTTGACAGGGGTACAGACTGCCTCAGCTCGTTGCCCTTCGGAAGGTCCTTGAGCCGAGGTACTTCCCTCCTCTATCTTGAGTTTTCTCTTTAGTGGGTTCAGTTGAGGTTCTTGGGTGGCTGAGTATGGAAGTGTGGGTTGATGCTGTCCATTGTCAGGATTGGAATTTCCAACGGGCACCTTGCTAACATTGGCGTTGTTAGCATTCAGGTGAGCCATGACAGCTGCTACGGCTACTGAAACTGCAGCTTGGAACGTAGCTTCATCAAATAGGAGAGTAGGTTTCTTGCTTGTGGATTGGTTACGCTTCTTCAGTGGCATGGTTTTTCCTACACAGAAAGGAATACAAGGTAATGAGAGATGATGGTTAACCTTGGACGTTTCTGTCCTGAACGTATTAGGCATAATATTTTTCCCGTGCCTCGGGTATTGGTTGTCTGAGTGTCGACCTACATCCCTATGATGTAGTCCTGGTAATCGAAGTGAATGTATGAGTATCAGAAAAAGGCCATAAGATGCGAGTCGTTCCTACTAAGTTACCTTTATACTGAGAAAGGTTTCACTCTCCAGCCTGGAGAGATTTGAGAACAGTTCGGAACGAAGCTGCGAAAAGAGAGGCTCATGAGCGCTTATGGCTAAACAACTTCACAGAGGTGTGGGGATCCGCTCTAAGCGTATTACTAGCAACGAGAACAAGGCGATTTACCTAACACATAGCGTGAGCAGTGTAATCACTAACTCACTAAATTGTATTATTTTATAGGTGTATTAGCGTGACGAACACGAGGAAAAGACACTCTTCGGGTTCCACGTACTGGCTCCCTCGGTCTGCCTCGTATCTTTGACTGGAATCAGCGTTAGTTTCCTTCGGGTAGTTTCCTAGGGTTCTCTTCTCATATGGACATATTAAATTTCTACTCCGCCTTTCTTCTAATTCCAACTATGGGTGTCATCAATTCATGATGGATGACTGGGAATCTCAGAAGTTTAGGCGAATTCCCCACCGATGTCCCTAAAAGAATATGGGCACTTGGTGCATTCAATAGTCTCGACCCAGTTCATTTATTTCCAAACAGGAAGTCTTCTAAATGAACCTCTTCGGGGTTGGGATCAACTCTTCTGTTATGCACTGAAGTGGGTAGGGTTTTCTACAGGGTTCGTGCGAGAATGGAAATGTCTAAAGAATCCTATCAGATTATTAACATTTCGCTGCATGATCCATATTGAGTCCTGCTACGATTACACAGGGTATACAAATCATATATAGCTTAGATCCGATAGGCCTTCGAATACGTGATACTACTCTAGGACCACATCCCAACGAGGAAAAGAAAATAGAGTGAAACCACACATTCTTAGCCTATGGGATCCTTATTATATATAACCTTGGAAGTATACCCTCTGTAGTTGTAGGTATATCAATAAGGATCCTTTAGTTCTCACACCAGGTTATCTATGTATCTTAAATACCCCTATGGTATTTTAAATTCTTGTTTGGTTCTCGTCTTTGAATTATGATTCTGGGTTTAGTGTGAATCTTTTAGCGTTCTAAAATACTCCTATAGTATTTTAACTTTATGTTTGGCTCTAGCAAATCCTAGTTGGTAAGTTTCAGACCTGTTGCACACCACAATCACTCCCGAGCACACGTTCATCGCATCTCGAATGAAGGTAGTTGATCAGGTTACATTTATTCCAGCGTACGATTACATAACTGCCCAGATTTGTCTGTAGTGCTCAACATCCGAAGACTTTTATTCTTGTTCTTCTTGCGATACTTGTGTTCGAGTGTTTAGATTCTGGATGTTATTATACTTTGGTAAAATATGGTTATATTTTAATGTATAATTCTTGGTCAGAGTGTTTATCCCTTTTGTATTTATAGGCTGTATATCTTTTATGAATTGATATACTTAGCTCACTATAAACAATGCTCTGATACCAATCTGTCACACCCCAAAACCGGAACGGCGGAAACGTTCTGGGGTGGATGACGTCATGTCAAGTATCACAACACATGCATTATAGTAATCAAAGTACAACAAAACATTGCATTAATAGTAATAGTTTTACAAGGTTACATTACAACAATTTAAAGTAATACAAGTAATAGAATAAATACAGCGTGGTACTAAGCTATCTTCATCAACAGTTCCGGGGATGTACTTGTCTAATGCTAACCTGAGAATATAAGTTATTTGAAAAGCGAGTATCAGCATTTTTACAATGCTGGTGAGTTCATAAGTATTTAGTGTCATTTAGTCAAATAACTTTATAAAGCAGTAGTTTAAGTGATTTCAGTGTATTAGTGTTCTTTCCAGAAAAACCTATATTTTCTTTAATAAAAGCAGCCTTCTACCAAGACTGGTCAGAGTAATGTGGTAAGAAGAAGTTTCCCTTAATTGCTAATAATATGAAAATACTGAATTTGATTATTAAAGAAAGCAGAGGCATCAGGGAATAACATATGCCTCAGCAGTGAGGAATGCTGACTAAGGTAAAAGAGTCAGACTCTAGGAAAGTATCGAACTAACGACACGCCTGGTTCAGTCTAACAAATGGAGAAACAGACCCCCGAAGGTACCAAATGAAAGGTACAACTAGTAAGGTCTAAAATAGTGAACGCAGACCGAAGACGATACCAAATGGAAGGTACATCTTGCAAGGTCATAACAATGAAGACAGACCGCAGACGTTACCAAATGAAAGGTACATCTTGCAAGGTCAAAACAGTGAAGACAGACCACAGACGATACCAAATGAAGGTACATCTTGAAAGGTCAAACAGAGATAACAAACCCCAGACGGTATCAAACGAAAGATACATCTTGTAAGGTCAAACAGAGATAACAGACCCCAGACAGTATCAAATGAAAGATACATCCAGCAAGGTCAAAACAGTGTGACTCTGAAAAAGGTGACATCAGCATACAGTGTAAATCGCTAACGAAATACTGTTACCTTAAAGCCATGAATTATAAGGCAACCCAGGATACTCGTAACCATACTGACTAGAGTTCTAGATGCCCTACAAGCATCTATATAATGTGACATTTGTCACCCCTTGGCTTGGTAGGCCGTGGATTGTAGCTAGCAGTCAGGGTGCGGGGCTGACGAAATACTGTTACCTTAAAGCCATGAATTATAAGGCAACCCAGGATACTCGTAACCATACTGACTAGAGTACTAGACGCCCTACAAGCATCTATATAATGTGACATTTGTCACCCCTTGGCTTGGTAGGCCGTGGACTGTAGCTAGCAGTCAGGGTGCGGGGTTGTCAATCCCGTATAGGCCTATACACACAATGTCCGCTCTCCCTACAGGAGACTCTGGTTACCAACTAGACGACGGAGAAGGCCGCGTCCCGAAGATGCATCCCAAATAGAGGATAGTGTGTTACTTGGAGGGAGTGGGTTTCTTATGTAAGTGTAGACTAGAGGTATAGACTCTTAACTGAATTGACTGAAGAAAACTCGCATGTCTATGCTCGTATACGTAATATATAACTAATGAATCGAACGACCTTCAGATGGACATCCGATCCCACCAGACCACATCTCAACGAAGAAAAGGAAATAGGGCGGACAAGCCTTCCTAAGTCCTTCAATCATTATTTATATGCATCTATACAAGCATAAACATACATCTAACTACGCTTGAGTGTGTATCATACGGTGAAGTATAAGTGTATAGTGGAACATCTGAGTCGTGAAGTATAAGTGTACAGTGGAACATCTGAGTCGTGAAGTATAAGAGTACAGTAAAACATCTGAGTCGTGAAGTATAAGTGTACAGTGGAACATCTGAGTCGTGAAGTATAAGAGTATAGTGGAACATCCGAGTCGTGAAGTATATGTGTACAGTGTGGGATAATCGAACCATGAAGTATAAGCGTACCAAGTATAAGTGTATCACGAAGCAGAGACGACAATAAGTGATGTAAGAACGCCTATCAAGTATAAGTGGAGTAAAGTCGTTATCCAGTATAAGTGAAGGAGAAATCGTATCACTAAGTAAGAGCGTGAATAAGTATAAGCGTCATCAAGTATAAGCGACTATAGGTATAAGTGAAAGTTACCGAGTCAGAGTATAAAATAAGTATAAGTGAAGCAGCAGTATTTTATAAGTAAAAGTATACGTCGAAAAGGGAAATCTTTAATGAAAAATCTTTATGTACAGAGAAAATCACAAATTGTATTCCTTCATAAAATACGTTTAAAACCTTAGAGGATCTTTCATAAACCAGTTTAGAATGAATTTGAATAAATCAGTATAAGTAAAAGTTATGAAACAGGTAAAAGTCATTTTAGTGTCCCACTCGGTAAAACAGTGTAAAGTGGTAAAATCTTGTGCATGCGGGTTATCAATCATATGCGATTGACATGATAACTGGCATGTTTAACTTGTATTCCCCCCTATAAAACATTTAAAAGCATTTAAAAGGTTCATTCAGGGGTATGAACTCACCTGGTGTAAGTAGGTCCGACGAGAGTGCTGTTTGGGCGTTCGGTGCTACGTAAGGACTCGAACACACACAATGACCTATTTAACATATGATAACATATGTTTACATGTAATTAGCACATTTAGTACTAATTAAACAGATATATGCACTCACAGGAGCGGAAAACACTTTGGCTAAGTGTTTGGGTGTCACGGGTAGCGTTTAAGGGTGTGAATGGCTAAAGAATGGAGTTTGCTATCCAAGAATACCCCCTTAATACATAGTTTACGGCCCAGGGACTACTCACCATGAGTTTACGGCCGTAAACTCATGGTGATGGGTTCTAGGGTGTTTTAAGGCTTCTAGCTTGTTCATGGGATTTTTCTAAGGACTTTCATAAAAGGCATGAGTAGATTTGAGGCTTCTAAGGGCATTATATTGGAGTTTACGGCCTATGAACACTCCCATGGGAGTTTACGGCTGTAAACTCTCATACCTTGGATTTTGTGAAGTTTAAAGTTGCTAATGCCTTTCTAGTGATTTCTAATGAAGTATGATGCTATTTTGGAGGATTAAAACCATCATTTGAGTGGGTTTTGGGGAGTTTACGGCCTAGATAAATGCTTGGGCCGTAAACTCCAAATCAAGCCTCATTTCATTGTGTTTAAGTCCTTAAATCCTTCCTAGCATTTTATAGAAATAGTCTAAGGCCATTTGGGGGGTAAAAACCACACTTTTAGGCACATTTATGGGTGTTTACGGCCAAGGTATAGACATGGCCGTAAACTCCTTTTAATAATTCATCTTGGAGTGTTTCAAGGGTCTAAACTCAAGAGGATAAGTTCCTAAATTATGTATGAAGCCCTAGGATGAGTTTGGAGTGCATTTGGGACCATGACTTGGGGAGTTTACGGCCTAAGCATGTGCTTGGGCCGTAAACTCTTCTTTGAGTCCTAAATCCATGCATTTTAGTGTTTAAGCACCCCTAGGGAATATCCCCTAATAGTTTCTAAGCTTGTGGTCAAGTTTAAAGGCATGATTGGTACCATTTTAGGGGTTTACGGCCCTAGAATGTTCATGGGCCGTAAAATCCTTATTCCATGCCTTCTTGGATGATTTTTGGGCTATAAACATAAATCACTATGTTTAGAATAAGCTAGGGTAAGCGGACTTACAATTTGGAAGCGTTTGGATGCGGATTCGGGGCTAAAACGAGTCTAGAGAGAGAGTATAGAGAGAGAGTGTAAAAAGTCTCCAATGGACTCCACTCACCCTTACATAGGGTTTTGAGTCTTCTAAAATTCTGTTAACGGTAACGGAGAAATGTAACAGGGCAACTTGGGTTGTCACACACACCAAGGAAGGGTACCAGTGTATCCACTTATAGTAGTTTGGGTTGTGGATCCAACAGCTGAGACAACAACAGGGGCAGTAGCAACATGGACTGCTACCATTTGCTGTTTCTTAGAAGACCCTTTCGTACTCGGGGCCTTCCGTTTGTTCCAAGATTTCTTTTTGCTTCTGTCTCCACTGGTGACTGCCTTAGGGGTAGTAGCTTCCTCATCAGAGTTGTCTTCGTGATCGATCAAGATTTTCGCAAGACATTTAGCACTGTCGTAGGTGTCTGGCTTTGCAGCCAAGACATTCCCTTTGGTTGGCTAGGTTAATCCCCAGATGAATCTCTCGATCTTTTTACTCTCCGGGGTAACCATTCCCGGACAGAGTAATGTTAGGTCATCGAATCTTGAGGTATAAGCGGCTATGTTGGAACCCTTCATCTTAAGGTTCTAGAGTTCGTGTTCTAGCTTCTGTATTTCGCCCCGAGGGCAATACTCTGCGAGAAGAAGCTCCTTCATAGCTTCCCAACCCATGGCATTTGCTACAGGTAAGGTTAAGGATTTGACTCGGCCGTTCCACCAAGTCAGGGCTTTATCATGGAAGGTGCAGGCGGCGAACTTTACTTTGTCAGACTCCGAACAGGCACATATTTCGAAGATTGATTCGATTTTCTCGAACCATCGAGTTAGGGAAATGGCACCTCCAGTGCCATCGAAGGTTGTGGGCTTCGCGTTCATGAAGTCTTTATAGGAACCCCCTCTTTGGTGTTCCTGGTTGTCTTCTGGATTTTGGGGTTGGGGACCACCTCTGGAACCACTGGGATTCATTTGTGACATGGCTGCCACCATTGCAGCAGTCAGAACTGTCTGAAGTGATGCGAGATCAAATTGAGGAGAGGGTGGTGGCGGAGGAGGATTGTCGTTGTTCTTCGAGCTGGGTCTCTTTCTCGGAGGCATCTTGATCTAAAAAGATCAGGAAAGAGAGGATTATAAGTCCTCTGAATTGAATCAAGAGATATGGAACAGGGGATATCTCACTAAGACATATATAGCATCATACTAAGCGATAAAGCAGGAAAGAGTTATCAAGACAGAACATTTTATCGCTAGAGGAATGGTTAAGTGGCATCTCGTATACAAGGATTTTCTACGAAGGATTGGCTTGAGAAATACTCCCATAGTATTTCATGCTCCGCTGCAGCGACGACTCGTTGTTTGAGATATTGGGTAAGTTTTAGGCATGCTGCGTACCACAGTCACTCCCAAGCACATGTTGGCCGTGTCTCGAATGAATATAGTTGGCCAGGCTATATTGATCCTAGACACGACTACATAATTGCCCAGGTTTAACCGCAGTGTACAACACCCATTTACTTATGTTGTGTTCTACTTGTAGTTACGGATTTCGATGGTTCGGTATACTTGTATACTTTTGAAAATACTTATAGTTTTGAAGATACTTTTAATTCAGAGCACTGAGGCCCTTTAGTGTTTATAGTTTTATACCATGTAAGGTTTGGTATACTACGTTCACTATAAACAAGGGCTCTGATACCAATCTGTCACACCCCGAAAATCAAAGGCGGAAACATTTCCGGGTGGACTCCACGTTGTGTATCAAATGCAATGTCCATAGTAATCACAGTAAACAACCATTACATTACATATATATGAAAGTTTACATTTGTTTCAAAAGTAAAGTTATACAAGATATACATATGCATCATATTAACAAAAGTTGAGGCGAGTCTTCCACGCACTCCGTCTTCACCAATAAGAGATCACCGGGTACCTGTCTAACTTGGACCTGAGAATACAAGCGGTTTGAAAATCAGCATAAAGCTGGTGACTTCATAAGCGGTTTTTTTTTATGAAAATGTATCGGTTTCCTTTAGTTTCCGAAAAGGTTTGTTATCCAAGAAAATCCCATATTTTCTTATGTGAAGTTAGTTTAGTTATCATTTGTTACTAATTCGATTACGAGTTGTATTTTACCCCAGGAAAATCCCATATTTTCCTAATTGTAAGGCCAGTTGTATATCACAAAGTATAGTTTAATACACAAAACTATATGTAGAAAATCTTGGGATCACTATCCCGTAAGAGATATAAGATAGTTTGACACATGTGAAAATACAGATTTAAGATCATGGGACTACCATCCCGGACTAGACACAAGATAATTTGATATATATGGAAATATAGATTGAAAACCATGGGATCACTATCCCGGACAATATATAGACTTAGACCATGGGATTATCATCCTGTACTTGATATAGATTGAATTCATGGGATTACTATCCCGTAATAGATATAGATTAAAAACCATGGGATCACTATCCCAGACAAGATATAGGTTTAAACCATGGGATTACTATCCCGTAATAGTTATAGATTCAAAACCACGGGATTACTATCCTGTATAAGATATAGTTAAAAACCATGGGGCAAACATCCCGAATTAGATATGAAATACCATAATATACACGAATTGTAGATAGAAAGTAGTTTGATAACCTTGGGACTAACTTCCCGAACTAATTACAAGATAGTTTGATATACTAAGAATAATATTTGAAAACAATGGGATCACTATCCCGGACTAGATACAAATTAGTTTGATAAAACCATGGGATCACTATCCCGAACGAGATGTAGATTCTAAAACCCAAGCTGTGAATAAACTAATATTAATACATGTTGTGAGTCGGGTAACCATGCTAATACGACAACAAGACCTCCTTGACGTTTGTCAGACGTCGAAACGATATCCAGAAATTTGTCACCCCAGGCGTGCCCGCCTAACTGTAGCTAGCAGTTAAGGTGTGGGATTGTCGGTCCCGAATAGATCTATTCACAAATTCCTCGCTCTCCCTCCAGGAGACTCTGGTTACACTTCCGGGGAGGATTTACTGATCATCCATAAAGGGTAGTGACTATCTCACAAACTAGTACTAATCTATTCACAGGGTTCTCATACGGTATCAACATATAGAAGATTATGAAACATAATACAGCGAATAGAGATACATACAATGGAATTATCTGACAATACATTCAACTGATATGGAGATAAACTGAATCAGACATAGTTTATCTAATAACTTTATATAGATATCAGTACATGATAAAACGAAACAGTAAAGAATCCCAAATTATTCCCATAATAATTTGATTAGTTGGTTAATTTCCTTAACTAAAATGCATTTAGTTGTAATTGATAATTCATTCCTTATGCTCAGCATAATACATAAGGAGTAAAAGGGTTTATAAATTTGTGAGATATATTTGGAACACATCAATGTTATGATTTGAAGACAGTTATAGTTTGCTTGTATTCCCCCCTGAAAACGTTGAAAAACACGAAAAAGGGCGTAGAGGTATGAAGTCACCGGATGAGAAATGTGACGATTTGGATGCTAAGTGTTGGTCCGGGGCTTGCAAACACACGAGGTTCCTACGTATAATGTAAAGATACACATTTGTATCTAATTATGACCTAGATTGATTATTTGATAGGGACAATTGCTTCTAGTCGCGAAAACACTCCGATACATGTGTTTGGAGGGACCCGGGTGGCGTTTAAGGACATGTAATGATGCGAGGGACTTAGGAAATGAGTTTACTCCCCAAGAGTACACTTCTAAATGGTGTTTACAGCCTAAAAACCCATTCCCCATGAGTTTACGGCCGTAAACTCATGATGGGTGGTTTATGGTGCAATTTGGACTTCAAACAGTTAGGGGTCAATTTCTAGATTTGGTTTAAGGGTTTGGAATAAATTTTAAACACCAAAATGACACATTTTAGGGAGTTTACGGCCTAGTATGGTCTCATGGCCGTAAACTCCTATAAACCCATGAAAAGTTGTGTTTTTGGATTCCAAACTAATCACATGTGATTGCTAAAATTGTTTCAAGGCCTTACATGCATTTACTTGAAGTTTTGAAGGGATTTTTGGAGTTTACGGCCAATGAGACCCCTCTCATGGCCGTAAACTCTCTTAGAGAGTAAATCCATATGTTTTAAGGCTAAAAACTTGCATGTAAGGGCTTTTAAAATTCCCTTAAAGCCTTGAAATGAATTTGAGACACATTATGACACACTTTTTGGAGTTTACGGCCATGGAACACATGCTATGGCCGTAAACTCTTAAATGAAAGTGTTTTGATGTGTTTAAGGCCCTTAAACTATTTTTGGTTGTGTCACAACTGGAAATTTTGTGTCTTGTAAACTATACACTCAAGCTAAAGTGAATCAAAAGCTTAAGAACATGTGTAACACCTATGATTGCGGCAACAAAATTTCAATCAAATACACCATACAAGCATTACAAATAGACAACAAGCAATTGGAACCCTAGAAGTTCTTATTTAGGTCCATTTTGGACTAGAACCTCCTTATTGGGCCTAATGGACCAATAAACTTACAATTTGACTATCTTGGGTTTAGAACTCTTAAATGGGCTCTAATTGGACCCACATCTATTTGTTTCAACATTTTGGGCTATATTGGGCCTAGAATGAAATAAATTCAAAATTTTGAACCATGATTAACCTAAACTAGCCCAACAAAGTGTAAGAATCATATTATAATTTTTTTAGGTTAAAACTCACCCAACTTAATATACACATGGGCTTGTGGGCATTAAAGCCCAAATTTTCCCTTTTTCCTTCCAAAAATCTCGGCCCAAGGCCCAAACCCAAGGATAAGATGAGAGTTGACTTTGTCTTGCCACTTCATTATTGCCTTTTGGATATCCATGCAACTCATCCCATATCTCCATGCATAGCACTTCAAAGGTCACCTCCTCTCCTCTCTCTTCTTGCTCTCGGCCGAACACAACACACACACACACTCACAAAAATCCATTTCATTCTCTCTAAGTCTTGAAGGACATCTCCTTCCTCCTTCTTCAAAAGTTTCGAGAATCAAGAGCTTTTCAAGGAGGTTTTTCCCACAAACACATCATCTAAGGTAAGTTGATGACTAATCCAAGATCTAGCTACTTCATTTCATCAAAAATCTCTTCTAAATCTATTCCAACTTGTGATCATGCACCTTAGAAGTCACTAAACTCGAGATCTACCAAGGAGACTTGCTAGGATCGAAATTTTCTTCTTTTCTCTCTTCAAAACCGAAACTACAACTCAAGGTGAGCTTCATACCCCCTATTTTCTATTTTTACGAGTTTTGGGGGGGGGGAATACAAGTGAAAGTGTAGATCTATATGTGTTTTGTATGCTTTGTATGATTTCCATGCTTATGTGTGTGCTTTTGTGAGTTATAATGTAGGATTTAGCCATAAAACTCCTCAAAACCGAGATTTACCTTATGTTAAATGATTTTAGCCTCTACTATATTTCTACATACTAAGTGTCTCTAGAAAAATAGCTAAGTGGTTTAGTAATAATTTCTTTGGATTAAAAACACAATTTTTGGACCTAAAATGTGAAAAATACAAAAATTAAGGGCCCAAATTGACAAATCACGAATTCTGATGGATGAACTGTGTCAAAACAGTTTCAATAAAACAATTTTCGGAAATATACTCATTTAGAGGATTAAAAACATAAATTCCAAGCTTAATGGGCTAAAAATGACATTTTTGGCCCAATGAGGCCCATTATGCGAAATTTTCTGTTTTGGAGGGCCAAAACTGTGTTTTTCTGTAAAACAGTGGACTATAAGTGATCCAAGTCCTTTTCAAAGGTTTAAAATGCTTTTTAAATTTAAAAGGGACTAAAGTTGCAAAATTTTACAATTTGGGCCAAAATTGTCAAACTTGCGAAAAAGAAGGGTTATAACCAAGAAAATTGAAATTTCAGGGACTTAAGCTGTTTTCTAGGAAAAATATGCTGGAAAATATTTATTTCAATAATTTTTGGTATTAAAATGTCAAGAAAATTGATTTAAGGACCAAACCGGAAAGTATTTAAATAAAGGGTTAAAAAATAAATTTTTACAAACAAGGAGGGGCTGAAAACAGAAAATTTTCAAGGCTAAATCAATACATGCAATTTGACCAAATGATGGTACCACGACTATCGACGAAATACAATACATTACAACACCAAAAGTCGTTGTTAAATGAATTGGTTTGGTCTCGAACCAATAAAAATCCGAAACTACTCACACGACGACACTATGACACTACAATATTACGATTCATAACTAATAACGTTTGGGAATTCAATATACATGCGAGTGTGCATAGACGTCTACGCACCATCTTTGGGCCCCAAAAGTGTAAAATCTTGTTTGTTGAGCCTAGCTAGCCCAATGACCTGATCTTAAGGCCCGAAGACCTCTATCTTACGAAGTGTTGGGTTTTACCGATCCGACATAACGTAAAAGGACTTTCAATGGCTTGTATACTACTGGTCCCCAAGGGTCCTTTGGTATTGCTAGTAGAGTCTACCTTTTCATGCGAGGTGGGTCTGGGACCCCTCGTACCTTTTTATCCCCAACCGGCTAATGGAGTCATCGAGGCCTTCGTGTCCTCGTTTTCTTCGGGTGTGGGACTACACGTAGTCAGGGCGGTTGGATAACGTGATTGGTACGGACGACGCCTACGGGATCGTTAGTATTGCTATAGACTAGTCGTTTGTGTAACGTGGGTTTGTAGCAAATAATCATGCTCAAAAATAATCCAACGTCGCCTGGTACTGATAATTTCACGCGTTGCAATTGTTTCAATGTACCTTCATGTAATTCAAAGAATTAGGAAAACATCGGGTTTTCCTAGGGTAGTTCAATACATACGTATTCGGAATGCACACAATTTTAAATGAACAATTTTTACAAGTATAGAAACAAACAAGCATTCCTATGGATCTTCACACCTTTTTGACTATACTATTTTCAGAAAATATCAGATTTTATGGTGGTTTTTCAAAACATTACAAACATTGGATTTTAAACATTACTTATGAACTCACCAACATTTCATATGTTGACGTTTTTCAAAATACTTGTATTCTCAGGTAACAGATAAAGTGAAGGATGAATTGTACTCTATGACGTTTTGCTGTGGTTTAATTTTGTATCGAACAGTTAGATTTGAGAAAGTATTGTTTTGGAACAATGTAATGGATGTAAACGCTACCAGTTGTATCATTCCAAATGTTGGTGATGTATAATGCTATGTTTCATGTATATTCATTGTGATGGTATTCAATTGAGTCACGACAGCCCCCGGACGTTTCCGCCGTCTGGTTCGGGGGTGTGACAGGTTGGTATCAGAGCTTTGTTTATAGTGAACTAGCATATCTAGCCACACATGGATATGAAACTATAAACCAAAAAGAGGGACTAACATAACTCTGAACAAAACAAGTAAATAAAACACCCTTGCTTGCACTAGGAATAGGAACATAACGACGAACCAAACAAAAATAATACTAGTGTCTCGGTTGATTCGGGATTGTTCTTAGTGATACCAAGGAGTGAATGTAGCCTGATCAACTACATTCTCTCCAAAGTAAAACTGACACACGTCCTGATGAGATCGGGATTTCTAGGGAATCTAAAACTATACCCCTACCACCAAAAAGAGAACGCCTGTTTAGCTTGTGCAATAGCGGTAGAGTCATAGGAAAGTGATAGCTTATTCGTATACTTTCTCCCAGTCTTCATGGAGGGAGAGCATCAGGGCATTCAGTTTCACCAAGCCCTAGGAGCACACGGGATACTCGAAGACGAACCAGAGGGGAATCAGGAGGGAGTCCACGGCGTTGAACCTGACGAATACATGGACACCGACTACGAGTTCGAGGAGACCGACGATGACATGGGGGAGGATCAGGCCCCGGACATAGATCACGTCGCATCTACTGTTAGCGAAGCGCAACAAGATCACCACGTCCCACCAATGAATCCCGCGAGGGAAAATCGCTCCCCAGAAGCTGAGATTGCCGACTTGCAGCAACAACTGTTCGCCATGGAAGCACGTGCCGTGCAAGCAGAGCTTGAGAGGGATGAGGTCATTGTAGACATGACTGAGATGGCTCAGCTGTTGGCTCAGCACTTTGGCATATGATTTCACCGTTATAGTAGGACGCAGCTCATCACGGTTAGGGATAGACTTATCTTAGTAGGTCGTTAGGAAATATGCTATGTACTCCAACTCTATGTTTAAGTGACTACACTACTCATAGAGTCGTTATGCTGTCGAACTAGTATCACTCATGTATGCTCTTACGAGCAAAATTTTCATGTATCAAATGCGGATAATATTAATAAATTTTTTTTACGTGTTTTGTTACGATATTACAAATTGAGAAATTATGATTGATTGGTCAATGGTAGTAGTGTTTAAGTTCGTACCATGCACCTAGTCAGTAGGATCACGACCTCACAGAAACAACATACCCTCAACATCTTTCCGTATTGTGACAGAAAGATGCCTCCCCGACCTACTCGCGGAAACCCAGGACCAACCCCACCTGAAGTTGACTCAGCCGCTTTCCAGGCAGCTGTATCTGCAGTAGTCACTGCAGCGATTGCGCAAATTCAACCAGGGAACAATGGAGGAGTCAATGGGCAAGGAGCCGGAAGTTCGAACAACGGAATGAATCAAGGACCCACCAAGACATGTACCTACAAGGACTTCACAAACGCCAAACCACGAACTTTTAATGGCACTGGAGGGGTGATCACTCTGAAGCGATGGATCGAAAAGGTGGAGTCGGTATTCGAGATATACGATTGCCCTGAGCACATGAAGGTGAAGTTCGCGGCCTGCACTTTTGTGGATCAAGCGCTCACCTGGTGGAACGGACATGTAGAATCCATGACGCTCCCTGTAGCCAACTCTATGCCGTGGACAAAGATGAAAGAAATGTTAATGGCTGAGTACTGCCCACGAGGCGAAATACAGAAGATGGAGCAAGAGCTATGGAACCTCACTGTGCAGAACGCGAATATCGATGCCTACATATCGAGATTTAGCGAACTATCTCTGCTGTGCCCGGGTATGATCACCTCGGAAGGAAAGAAGATTGAGTGATTCATCTGGGGACTCACATCACCAATTCAAGGGAATGTGATAGCTGCAAACCCCGAAACATTTGACAGTGCGAAAAGATTGGCAAAAAGGTTGTATGACCATAACAACAAGAAGGGAGAGAAGCCAGTGGAGACTGAGAAGACGAAGGAAAGTGATGGCAAGAGGGGAAAGAACAATAAGAGGAAGGGGCGCCACGGCCCCGACACCTCCAAGAAGCAGCAGACAGTGGCGGTTAATGCTGTTACCGCACCGGTTCCAGCCGTGCCACATGCTCCAACCTCAGCCACTTCAAATGCTTCCAGACCTTATTCCGGTAATCTTCCCAAATGCAACAAGTGCGGTTTCCATCACTATGGAGAATGCAAGGATTTTCAGTGCACCAGTTGCAACCGAAGGGGACACACTGCGAAGTACTGCAAGGCTTACCCTCCACAGAACCAAAATCAGGGAACCAACAACAACAACAACACCCATGCCAGCGGAAATAACGCAGGGCCTAGCCACACCTGCTTCGGATGTGGGAAGACTAGACACATCCGCCGAGACTGTCCTAACAACAACAATTTAAGAAATGGAGGAACAGGAAGGATGTTGACCATGGGTCAGGGTGAGGCCATTCAAGACCCCTCTGTTGTTACCGGTACGTTTCCCTAAAACCACGCTTATGCATGCATCTTATTTGACACCGGAGCGGAGCGAAGCTTCGTAAGAAATAAGTTTAAGCATTTATTAAAACAACTGCCCCAAAAGCTAAATGAAACCTATACGGTGGAAATGGCCAATGGGAAAACCGAATCCACTGGGGAAATCTACACCGGATGTACCTTAACTCTTAATCAACACGTCTTTCGAATAGATCTAATGCCAGTGTCAATTAGGAGTTTCGATGTGATCATCGGCATGGACTGGTTAAGCCCCCACCATGCCGAAATTATGTGCCATGAGAAGGCCATTCGTCTTCGTCTCCCAAATCACGAAACCCTAGTAATTTACGGAGACAAATCTAGCATGAACCTTCGCCTCGTTTCGTGCATCAAGGCACAGAAATATCTAAGAAGGAACAATCTGGCGTTCCTGGCTCACGTGGTGGATAAAACCAAAGAGGAGATTAACGTTCGAGACATTCCCGTAGCATGTGAATTTCCGGACGTGTTTCCTGAAGATCTCCCGGGAGTACCCCCAGAGAGACAGGTTGAGTTTCGAATCGACCTTATTCCAGGAGCAACTCCTCTCGCTAAATCACCCTACCGGCTGGCTCCTGCCGAGATGCAGAAATTATCCAGCCAACTCAGCGAACTTTTGGACAAGGGATTTATTCGACCTAGTTACTCGCCATGGGGAGCTCCGGTGCTCTTCGTCAAAAAGAAGGACAGATCTTTTAGAATGTGCATCGATTACAGAGAATTAAATAAACTCACAATCAAGAATCGCTACCCACTCCCACGAATCGATGACCTATTTGACCAGCTCCAAGGAGCTAGTTATTTTTCTAAAATATATCTACGGTCTGGATACCACCAACTCAAAGTCCGGGAAGAGGATATTCCAAAAACCGTTTTCCGAACTTGCTACGGATATTATGAATTTGTCGTAATGCCCTTTGGTCTAACGAATGCCCCTGCCGCATTTATGGACCTAATGAATCGAATTTGCCGACCGTTCCTCGACAACTTTGTCATTGTTTTTATCGATGACATCCTCGTCTATTCTCGAAGCAAGGAAGAGCATGGCCAACATCTTCGACAAGTCTTAGAAACTCTGCGATCAGAAAAACTTTACGCCAAACTCTCTAAGTGTGAGTTCTGGCTGCGAAGTGTGAACTTCCTAGGTCATGTAGTCAGCCAAGATGGAATCCATGTGGATCCCTCTAAGGTCAAAGCTGTAGAAGGATGGGCAATCCCGACAACGCCCACAGAAATTCGTCAATTCTTGGGATTAGCAGGCTACTATAGGAGATTCATTCAAAACTTCTCTAAGATCGCCAAGCCACTTACCTCGCTTACGCAAAAGGGCGTACCATTCAAATGGACAGACAAACAAGAGATTGCGTTTCGAACCTTGAAACAAGCTCTCTGTAGCACACCTGTACTATCTCTGCCTGAAGGAACGGAAGATTTTGTAGTCTACTGCGACGCGTCAAATCAGGGCTTAGGTTGCGTTCTCATGCAACGTGGGAGAGTGATAGCCTACGCATCCCGCCAACTAAAAACGCATGAAGTAAACTACACAACCCATGACCTAGAGTTGGGAGCTGTAGTCTTTGCCCTAAAGATTTGGAGGCATTACCTTTACGGTACAAAGTGCACCGTCTTCACGGATCACAAGAGTCTCCAACACATCTTAAACCAAAAGGAGTTGAACATGAGGCAACGAAGATGGGTTGAATTGTTAAACGATTATGAGTGTGAGATTAAGTACCACCCAGGCAAGGCCAACGTGGTAGCTGATGCCTTAAGTCGGAAGGAGTACTCTAATCGTTGTACGAAAACTCTCTCGATAACCATTCAATCGCACCTGGCCACTCAAATTGCAGTAGCTCAGTCAGAAGCCATGAAGACGGAAAATAGAGCAAGCGAAGCATTGCGCAGAATGGAAAAGAACCTGGAGGCAAAGGAGAATGGAGTATACTATTTCATGAACCGTATTTGGGTCCCTAAATTTGGAGGGTTTAGAGATGTTGTCATGAAGGAAGCCCACAAGACGCGATACTCCATTCATCCCGGTTCCGATAAGATGTATTTGGATATTAAACAACACTATTGGTGGCCTAACATGAAGGCGGAAATCGCGACCTACGTCAGTAAGTGCCTTACGTGCGCTAAAGTAAAGGTGGAATACCAAAAACCCTCAGGATTGTTACAGCAACCGGCAATCCCTGAGTGGAAATGGGAAGGGATTTCTATGCATTTCGTGACCAAGCTACCCAAAACGTCGGATGGATTAGACACTATATGGGTAATAATTGACCGACTGATGAAATCTGCCCATTTCCTGCCAATTAAAGAATCGTACAAGATGGAGAGATTGACGCGTTTATACATTCGAGAGATCGTGAGACTCCATGGAATACCAACATCTATCATCTCGGATAGGGATAGTAGGTTCACGTCCCGATTTTGGCAATCACTTCATAAGGCGATGGGAACAAACCTCGATTTGAGCACCGCTTATCATCCACAAACGGATGGTCAAAGCGAGCGAACCATCCAAACGCTCGAAGATATGCTCCGCGCATGCGTGATAGACTTTGGAAAGTCTTGGGATACCCACCTACCCTTAATCGAGTTCTCATACAACAATAGTTACCATTCGAGCATCAAGGTGGCTCCTTTCGAAGCACTGTACGAGCGTAAATGTAGATCACCGTTATGTTGGGTTGAAGTAGGTGACACCCTGCTAGCAAAAACACACATGTCGGACAAAGCACTAACGGGACCGGAGATCATCCGTGAAACCACGGAATAGATCGTTCAAATCAGAGCTCGATTGCAAGCATCGCGTGACCGACAAAAGAGCTACACTGATAAACGCCGAAAGCCCTTAGAATTTCAGGTCGGTGATCGAGTACTGTTAAAAGTCTCACCCTGGAAAGGAGTCATTCGTTTTGGGAAGCGGGGAAAACTAAATCCACGATACATTGGACCTTTCGAAATCGTCGCCCGAATTGGTCCAGTAGCATACAGACTGCAACTACCCGCAGAGCTAAACGGTGTACACCCCGTGTTTCATGTCTCTAACCTAAAGAAGTGCCTATCAGACGAAACCCTTGTCATTCCTCTTGACGAAATCGAAATCAATAAGAATCTCCTGTTCATCGAAGAACCAATCGAAATCATGGACAGGGAGGTGAAGCGTACTAAACAAAGCCGCATCCCGATCGTGAACGTACGGTGGAACGCAAAGCGTGGGCCAGAATTCACTTGGGAACACGAAGATCAAATGAAGCGAAAGTACCCTCACCTATTCTAGCATTCTCAAATCTAGCTTTCAAACAGAATTTCGGGACGAAATTCCCTCTAACGGGGGGATGATGTCACAACTAGAAATTTTGTGTCTTGTAAACTATACACTCAAGCTAAAGTGAATCAAAAGCTTAAGAACATGTGTAACACCTATGATTGCGACAACAAAATTTCAATCAAATACACCATACAAGCATTACAAATAGTCAACAAGCAATTGGAAACCCTAGAAGTTCTTATTTAGGTCCATTTTGGACTAGAACCTCCTTCTTGGGCCTAATGGACCAATAAACTTCCAATTTGACTATCTTGGGTTTAGAACTCTTAAATGGGCTCTAATTGGACCCACATCTATTTGTTTCAACATTGTGGGCTATATTGGGCCTAGAATGAAATAAATTCAAAATTTTGAACCATGATTAACCTAAACTAGCCCAACAAAGTGTAAGAATCATATTATAATTTTTTTAGGTTAAAACTCACCCAACTTAATATACACATAGGCTTGTGGGCATTAAAGCCCAAATTTTCCCTTTTTCCTTCCAAAAATCTCGGCCCAAGGCCCAAACCCAAGGATAAGATGAGAGTTGACTTTGTCTTGCCACTTCATTATTTCCTTTTGGATATCCATGCAACTCATCCCATATCTCCATGCATAGCACTTCAAAGGTCACCTCCTCTCCTCTCTCTTCTTGCTCTCGGCCGAACACAACACACACACACTCACAAAAATCCATTTCATCCTCTCTAAGTCTTGAAGGACATCTCCTTCCTCCTTCTTCAAAAGTTTCGAGAATCAAGAGCTTTTCAAGGAGGTTTTTCCCACAAACACATCATCTAAGGTAAGTTAATGACTAATCCATGATCTAGCTACTTCATTTCATCAAAAATCTCTTCTAAATCTATTCCAACTTGTGATCATGCACCTTAGAAGTCACTAAACTCGAGATCTACCAAAGAGACTTGCTAGGATCGAAATTTTCTTCTTTTCTCTCTTCAAAATCGAAACTACAACTCAAGGTAAGCTTCATACCCCCTATTTTCTGTTTTTACGAGTTTTTTTTGGGGGGGGGGGAATACAAGTGAAAGTGTAGATCTATATGTGTTTTGTATGCTTTGTATGATTTCCATGCTTATGTGTGTGCTTTTGTGAGTTATAATGTAGGATTTAGCCATAAAACTCCTCAAAACTGAGATTTACCTTATGTTAAATGATTTTAGCCTCTACTATATTTCTACATACTAAGTGTCTCTAGAAAAATAGCTAAGTGGTTTAGTAATAATTTCTTTGGATTAAAAACACAATTTTTGGACCTAAAATGTGAAAAATACAAAAATTAAGGGCCCAAATTGACAAATCACGAATTCTGATGGATGAACTGTGTCAAAACAGTTTCAATAAAACAATTTCCGGAAATATACTCATTTAGAGGATTAAAAACATAAATTCCAAGCTTAATGGGCTAAAAATGACATTTTTGGCCCAATGAGGCCCATTATGCGAAATTTTCTGTTTTGGAGGGCCAAAACTGTGTTTTTCTGTAAAACAGTGGACTATAAGTGATCCAAGTCCTTTTCAAAGGTTTAAAATGCTTTTTAAATTTAAAAGGGACTAAAGTTGCAAAATTTTACAATTTGGGCCAAAATTGTCAAACTTGCGAAAAAGAAGGGCTATAACCGAGAAAACTGAAATTTCAGGGACTTAAGCTGTTTTCTAGGAAAAATATGCTGGAAAATATTTATTTCAATAATTTTTGGTATTAAAATGTCAAGAAAATTGATTTAAGGACCAAACCGGAAAGTATTTAAATAAAGGGTTGAAAAAGTAAATTTTTACAAACAAGGAGGGGCTGAAAACAGAAAATTTTCAAGGCTAATTCAATACATGCAATTTGACCAAATGATGGTACCACGACTATCGACGAAATACAATACATTACAACACCAAAAGTCGTTGTTAAACGAATTGGTTCGGTCTCGAACCAATAAAAATCCGAAACTACTAACACGACGACACTATGACACTACGATATTACGATTCATAACTAATAACGTTTGGGAATTCAATATACATGCGAGTGTGCACAGATGTCTACGCACCATCTTTGGGCCCCAAAAGTGTAAAATCTTGTTTGTTGAGCCTAGCTAGCCCAATGACCTGATCTTAAGGCCCGAAGACCTCTATCTTACGAAGTGTTGGGTTTTACCGATCCGACATAATGTAAAAGGACTTTCAATGGCTTGTATACTACTGGTCCCCAAGGGTCCTTTGGTATTGCTAGTAGAGTCTACCTTTTCATGCGAGGTGGGTCTGGGACCCCTCGTACCTTTTTATCCCCAACCGGCTAATGGAGTCATCGAGGCCTTCGTGTCCTCGTTCTCTTCGGGTGTGGGACTACACGTAGTCAGGGCGGTTGGATAACGTGATTGGTACGGACGACGCCTACGGGATCGTTAGTATTGCTATAGACTAGTCGTTTGTGTAACGTGGGTTTGTAGCAAATAATCATGCTCAAAAATAATCCAACATCGCCTGGTACTGATAATTTCACGCGTTGCAATTGTTTCAATGTACCTTCATGTAATTCAAAGAATTAGGAAAACATCGGGTTTTCCTAGGGTATTTCAATACATACGGATTCGGAATGCACACAATTTTAAATGAACAATTTTTACAAGTATAGAAACAAACAAGCATACCTATGGATCTTCACACCTTTTTGACTATACTATTTTCAGAAAATATCGGATTTTCTGGTGGTTTTTCAAAACATTACAAACATTGGATTTTAAACATTACTTATGAACTCACCAACATTTCATATGTTGACGTTTTTCAAAATACTTGTATTCTCAGGTAACAGATAAAGTGAAGGATGAATTGTACTCTATGACGTTTTGTTGTGGTTTAATTTTGTATCGAACAGTTATTTTTGAGAAAGTAATGTTTTGGAACAATGTAATGGATGTAAATGCTACCAGTTGTATCATTCCAAATGTTGGTGATGTATAATGTTATGTTTCATGTATATTCATTGTGATGGTATTCAATTGAGTCACGACAGCCCCCGGACGTTTCCGCCGTCTGGTTCGGGGGTGTGACAGGTTGGTCCTATGATTTATTCCAAGGCTTTTGGTGGTGTTGGATGGCTTTCTAACACCTTAGAAATGGATTTGCACCATGTTTCATGGAGTTTACGGCCCTAGCACAAGCCTTGGCCGTAAACTCACAATAATCCCTCAAAAATTATGTTTCAAGTGTCCAAATGCTAATACCAATATTCTATAATTCATATCTAATCCATACTATTGATTTGGAAGTGTTTAAGGTCAAGAATACCCCATAAATATGAGTTTACGGCCCAAGCTTGTGCCTTGGCCCTAAACTCCTTCAAATGTCTCAAAATCCAAGTTTAAAATGTTACAAGTCCATTCCATGATGCCATCTAGTCATATCTAAGGTCCAATAGTGTTGAGGAAGGGTTTTTGTGCTCCAAAACCCATGTTATATGAGTTTACGGCCTAGGATGGTTCTATGGCTGTAAACTCATGAATATGGTCCTAATTCATGCTTTGACCTCAAATTTGAAAGCTAGGGATGATACATAACAAGCTAGGGAAAGTACCTTAGAGATTTGAGGCCTTAAATTTGAGTTTTGGACCCTTAATCTTGGATTTAGGAGAGAGGTTAGAGGGAGAGTAGAGAGAGGAAGAAAAAGCTTCAAATGAGTGCTTAAACACGTTTATATAGGTCCTAAGACTTGGATACGGTGGAATTCTACCCGATACCGACATTAAACGAGGCTATAAGTCGCACCTGATTAAGTTTCCGTCACCCGGCGGGGACGTTTCTAAAACTTATGAAATAAATATTTTGGGCTATTTACATGAGTTCTTGAGTGGTTTAGACACTCATTAAATTATAATAAACATATAAGTTTAAATAATTTAACCCAAAGTGAAAACGGAACGAATTTGATAACGACGAATTTTTCGGGTAGAACGGGTTTTGGCGACGAACAACTTCGGGTTGTTACAATAGGTAATAAACCTCACGAAAATAGGAATATGTCTACACTATCTCTGGAATATTTGGTAAGAGAGTCTTATATCTCAAGAGGATAGTGGGAGTCTTAATGATCCTGAAAGAGCTTCAAGATCTAATCAAGATTAAAAACCTATAGTATATCACTAGCACACAACATGAGGTTTATTACCTATCGTGTTGACATATTCCTATTTCTGTACCCATTCTAGTTAAACTTGGCTTTGCATATGAGTTCTGAGAGTTCTTAATTGGTTGCATAACAACTTGGAAGCAATGACATACCCTTGTGCTGCTAAGTGGCAAGAAGTAAAGACTGCACAAGTTCAATCCATATGAGTTTGGATTTGTCACTAACCTTGTCTTGGGATGATGGTTTTGAGAAATTCACATGGATGGGAACACATACACCATTAAATATAAGTGTCATAAGGTTTCTCTCCGATTCATGAAAATGATGGTAAGGAAACGCTTTCACTAAGTAGATTTTAGGCAGATAGCAAGTGTGATATTTGCATTCTCAAAGTCATTAGTGGAGTGTGTGTGGTTAATCGGCATACTAACATGGACTTGTGAGGAATGGAAAAGGTCTAAACAATTGAGACTATGATTACGACTTCCCTTTTCATAGTTCTGAATTTGTTTGGACACGCATGTGTGTTATCTAACGAAAGGTGTTTGATTTTGATAATTTTTTATCAAAGCATCTCATATCAGAAGTCTGAACTTTGGTAAGAAAGTCAATAAAGTATTGATATCTAGAAGTCCAACTGATTTCTGAGTACATATCAAAGCTAGTGGGAGCATAAGTGTTATGCTAATAATCATCATGTTAGTGGGAGCAGGATAATTATGATAAGTGTTGCAAGTTAGCAATGTTAATTATAAAAAACAAAAGTTCAATTGGGAAAAGTTGTTTTTCTATAATTAAGGGAGAGGAAATTATACTTCATTTCAATTCTAAAAGCTTAGATTGAGGTTTTAATCATCTTTAGTCAAGTTAGTCAAGGATATATATATATATATATATATATATGAATTTTATGTTGGAATGGCTCAACATAAAGAAATTATATATATGGGTTCATTATTTGCGTTCTAAAATACAACGTTTTCATAATCTGAATTATGAGAACTTGGAAAATCGAAATAGAAATATTATATCAAAAAGACTGGTCTAGTATCATGTCTTTATGTGATACATCATGAACCGTGTCCCATATACTTCGGATATAGGATTGATTGCATGTGCTATAATATTCATCTGTTCTAAATTCTTCCAAATGCCTAGAGCATTAAGAGGGAAAAGGTACTAGAACTGGATATGACTAAAATGATTAAGCAATTGTCGAGGACAATCTTAGGTTTACCAAAGATTGGTTGCTCAGGGACAGTTGGAAGTATGGTGTAAATTTTTTGGAGAGGAACATTTTGACATATACTGAAAAGAGGCAACTCTTGTTCAGAAGTGATAGTCAAAATGGAAATATGGAAATGTTCCCATGGGTGGAAGTTATTCATTAAATATGTGTAAGATTAGGAAACTTAATGAAAGAAGGATGCTCAAAGTAATGTACTTTGAATTTGAGACTTCGTTTCCATGGAATAATCTCCATTGAAATACTCTGCAATGTCTGTTGACAAGTCTTTGTGACTTTGTGCATGATCATTACAAGAAGACCAATGCATATAAGTTTAAAATCTAACAGATTTCGGTAAATGGCAGGAATTTGGAATTCTTGCATTTGCGGTAAGGATTTGGGATTGTGAAATGAGAATCATTGGAATTATGTTCAATCGATCTATTTCACAAAGTAATGATCATAGACAACCTTAGTGTGCATACTTGGTGTATGGCATAACTAATGTTTGGAAAAACATAGCGTGCATACTTGGTGTATGGTTTGACTAGTGTTTAGAAAAACATAATGAACATGCTTGGAGCATGGAACAACTATTGTTTTGATTAAAGTATAAAGTTGACGGTTTGAAACAGTGTGCAAGGAATAATGTGTAATCACTATTATCACACCCCAGACCAGACGGCGGAAACGTCCGGAGGCAGGTGACTTCGTTGTGCAGTATCATAACAATTGAATATAAATGAAACAAAGCAATCCAAACATCATACATTTAGATATCAAACTTATGTTGTTTACATATAGTATTTGGTCTTCGAGTTACACAAAAGAGACATAAGTAGAAAAATTTCAAACTACAGCTAAATAGTCTCGCATCCGCGTCCCTTGTTACCTACTTTCTAGATTCCTGAGAATACAAGTCGTTTTGAAAAGAATCAAATAAAAAGTTGGTGAGTTCATAAGCATTTTTGTATAAAATAGTTTTAAACTTGTTTAGAATCATTCTCATTGTACTTTCAGAAAATCAGATATTTTCTATGAAATCGTTTGGAGCCTTCCTTGGAAAATTATAGTTATATGCATGCATGCAATTACTTTAGTTCATCCTTATAAGGAGTGATCTTTGAAAAGTAGTATAGTTTGTAAAGGCGAGTTGTTTTCGAGAATACTTCCTTTGAATAGTAAAATACCAACCGTTTCAGAATATCTCCTATATCCAAAAAGATAATAAAATTGTAAATCTTGTTTTTCTGATAGGGTATAATTGAGTGTGTGCGATCTATTTTATCGTTACCGAAATCGTATAAAATCATTTTCTTCAGAAAATCATATATTTTCTGATATAAAATATTCGTAAGTTCTATTTCCAACTGTGTAAACTTGCATATGTGTATGTGTTAGTTTATCATTTTCAAAATGGTATGCAAACGTTATCCAAAAAGTCCTACGTTTTCTGATTTGTAAAATAGCGGTAATAAGACTCTAATACTTGTTAGGTGAAAGAATCAGTCATGGCGATTGTGGACATTCTACACAATGAACAAGGATAGTCAACACAACAAATGCAGACCGTCACTACCATGCGTAGGACAGTCAACACAATGTGCCAAAATTTATTTATGAGGTTTTCCTTGCATAAATTTCTAGTTAATATAACATATTCTAGTGATTCGTTATGAACATACTAATCATGATGGAAGCCTATTTTGGCGTTTCTAAGGCACCCTCAGTTTGATAAAGAAATTTGTCACCCTAGACTGGCCGGTCTTGCTGTAGCGAACAACGAAGGTGCGGGGTGTCAACCCCGTATAGATCTATACGCAAATTTCCGCTCTCCCTCCAGGAGACTCTGACTATAACTCCTTACAGGACTTTAGATGTACACTAATATTTTTATATTTAGGTACTTTTGAGATTTGTCTGACTAGAATATTGACAACCTTTCGAGCAATCGTTTGAGATTCATTATTTCTTAGATAAATAATGATATTAGTGCTCATTGAATAGAAATATCGTTCTCGTTCCATATTGTTATTTGTACTTGTTAATTAGGTACTTCATGTTCGTTCCATTTCACTTATTGAAAAATAAGACATTTTGAACTCTTGTCAAAATGACCCAACATTATTGGAATTGGCAACTATGGTCTTTCCTTTCTATGAATTGTTGGCTCAGGCCCACATTAGTCATAAGAAAAGTGCCAAGTTATAATTTGTGCAAATTTATGACTGCAGGTTATGACACGCATTTTCTGTTTTATGACATATATAACATTACTTTTGTCCTAAAGGTTTTACGACAACAGTTTATGACATGCGAATATCTTTGTCATGAAAACTCTATTTTCATATATTGTTCTTGATAAATTATTTATATTAAAATATTTATAAATAATTACATATAGTTTGTTAATCTGGTACCAAGTCATGAACATGAAATAATATTCTAAGATAACCTTTACACTTATGTTTGACCAACAGTGATTCCAAAATATTATTACTTCCATAATTTAATCACATCCTAAAATATTTTATCTAACAACTTGTTTGAGTAAAGCTTGAAGCAATTCTTTATAGTTGTTGTTATAAAAATTCGTGAGTCATACTTTGTATATACTAGTTCTTGTTTCGAAACACGTTTTGTAAGATATAAACCATATTCTTGAGACTTAACCAAAATCTCGAGTTTTTGGACTAAGAGTAAGAAATTTCATACTTAAGCACATGTAAGATGGCATGCATACACAATGAGCAATTAGATCACGATTTACACAAGGCTCTGACTTGTAGTTTTCCCTAAAAAACAATAAAAACTTAAAAAAAAAGTGGGGGTATGAAGCTCACCTTTATTAGCTTGCTGGGTGTTTTGAAGAGAGGTGAGGAAGTTACCAAGCTCCATAACTTATAGGATTCTTAAATATTTAGAGTACTTTAAGAATAATTTTTATGTGTAAATATAATGAAATCTTATATTAATGTGAAGAATTATTATTCAAAGAGGATAAAATACTTATTAAAGAAATATGGGAATTTCCTTTGAAGAGATGAACTTGAAGCTTGAAGGAGTTGAGAGTATTCTTCGGAGTTTACTGAATGTGAAGAATGAGAAGTGGAATAGGTGAGAAAAGGTCTACGTAACTCAAGGGGAGGATAAGGGAGTGACTTGACACTTGCATGGAAGGCTGGTGTGTTAAACTTAGTTTCTTTGAATAATACATGTTCTACTGAGATTTGCATGGGAAATGAGGAATTTGCATCACATCATAAAGCCAAACCCCTTTATCCTCTAAAAATCTCTTTAAAAATCGTGGGTATTATTTTATATAAATATTTTTAAAATAATTAATTTTTGCATAAAATATGGGTTTAAGGGGTTTAGGATATGAAAAATACGAGTTTAATGTGATTTCCGGCGTCAAAATGTCTTAAAATGATAAAAAAAGGTCTGAAAAAACAAAAATCCAGAGTGGAATCATGTTTCTGCGAGGGTCCGAAGGGCTTGAGAAGGATTCCGGAGTCATTCTTCAATATCCGAAGCAATGGAGTGCATTTCCGAAGCCATTTGCTCAAATCCGGAGGTCTGGACCGAAGATGCAAAGCCAATATCCCTTCTAAAGTGATGCGAGGTGAGGTTTTCTGGAGCTCATCCTTCTGGAGTCATGCGAGGTTGTCCGAGGCAAGGGAAGTTCTGAAGATGTGCTTCTTCTTGGCACCTTAGAAGGCATTCCGGACAAGAGGTTTAGGACCAAGAGGGTTTGATAAAATACTTATTAAAGAAATATGGGAATTTCCTTTGAAGAGATGAACTTGAAGCTTGAAGGAGTTGAGAGTATTCTTCGGAGTTTACTGAATGTGAAGAATGAGAAGTGGAATAGGTGAGAAAAGGTTCACGTATCTCAAGGGGAGGATAAGGGAGTGACTTGACACTTGCATGGATGTGTGCTAATGCAAAAAGATAGGGTCATTGCATATGCTTCCAGACAACTCAAACCGCACGAGAAGAATTATACCACCCATGATCTAGAACTAGGAGCAATAGTTTTCGCCCTTAAGATATGGAGGCATTATTTGTACGGAACCAAATGCACCATTTATACCGATCACAAAAGCCTTCAGCATATCCTGGATCAGAAAATGTTAAACATGCGGCAGAGAAGATGGGTAGAGTTGTTTAGTGATTATGATTGTGAGATACGATACCACCCAGGAAAGGCTAACGTAGTAGCCGACGCTCTTAGTAGGAAAGTAAGAGTGAAACCTTCCCGTGTGAGAGCTTTGGGAATGGTAATTCAGACAAGCTTGAAATCTCAAATCATTAATGCCCAGGAGAAAGCGTTATGCAAGGAAAATCTTCCAGGCGAAACTTTACATGGTTTGGAAGAAAGATTTGAAACCAAACCTGATGGAGTTCGTTATTTTAAAGACAGGGTCTGGATTCCAAGGGTTAACAACCTGAGAGACATGGTATTAGAAGAGTCTCATCGATCTAAATACTCCATCCACCCTGGAGCAGATAAGATGTACAAGGATCTTAAAGAGTACTATTGGTGGCCTGGAATGAAAAAGGATATTGCCTTGTACGTCGGGAAGTGTTTGACATGCTCAATAGTCAAAGCTGAACATCAGAAACCTTCCGGGTTGTTGCAACAACCTGAAATTCCCCAATGGAAATGGGAGCAAATATCTATGGATTTCGTTACCAAACTCCCTAGAACTGCTAGAGGTCACGACTCAATTTGGGTCATAGTGGATCGACTGACGAAATCCGCTCACTTTCTCCCTATTCGAGAAGATTTCAAGATGGAAAAATTGGCCCAAATCTACATCGACAAAATTGTTTCTCTGCATGGTGTACCCCTATCTATCATTTCTGATAGAGATAGTCGTTTTACATCTCGATTTTGGTGGATGTTACAGAGGGCACTAGGAACCAAGATAGATTTGAGCACAGCTTACCACCCTCAGACAGATGGGCAAACAGAGAGAACAATACAAACATTGGAAGACATGCTACGAGCGTGTGTCATTGAGTTCAAAGGAAATTGGGATACTCATTTGCCCCTAATTGAGTTTTCCTACAATAACAGTTACCACACGAGTATCCAATGTGCTCCATATGAAGCATTGTATGGACGCAAGTGTCGTTCGCCCTTATGCTGGACAGAAATCGGTGACAGACAGTTGACTAGAGTCGAACTTATCCAGGAAACATCTGACAAGATTACTATCATCAAAGATAAGCTTAAAGCTGCTAGAGATCGTCAGAAAAGTTATGCGGATAATCGTCGAAAACCATTAGAATTCCAAGTAGGAGACAAGGTACTTTTAAAAGTGTCGCCTTGGAAAGGGCTTGTGCGTTTTGGTAAGAAAGGAAAACTAAGCCCGAGATATGTTGGACCCTTTGAAATCCTTGAAAGGATTGGTCCGGTAGCGTATAAACTCCAATTGCCCCAAGAGTTAAGCGCCATTCACGACACATTCCACGTCTCCAACCTTAAGAAATGTCTAGCCGACGAAACATTAATAGTACCCCTGGAGGAAATTAAGATCAATGATAAGCTGAGCTTCGTTGAGGAACCGATAGAAATCCTTGACAGGGAGGTAAAACAACTTAAGCGGAGTAAGATCCCGATTGTGAAAGTTCGATGGAACTCAAAACGCGGGCCGGAGTACACCTGGGAGCGCGAGGATTACATAAAGGAAAAGTATCCGCAACTATTCCCATGCGATGACAAGCGATGATATAGAATGAATTTCGGGACGAAATTCTTTTTAAGTGGGGGATACTGTGACAACTGTCAATTCAGGTCATTCTTGGACTCATGCATCTTTATAATAACCATTCATGCACAACATGCCATGACCTAGTAGTATAAATTAGGTCAAAAATCTTGCATAAACTAGGATCCAACTAAGGTCTAGGACTAATATACTTGATACTTACAATTCTAGTAAGTTGCTTAGCTACAATAGGAAATGCCAATACTATAATTAGAATAAGCTTCAAACTTTGTTATAATTGAAATAGGGTATAAAACTCTAAAAATAAATTAAAACACTCTAATTATACTTCAACATGTTGTTGAATACCAAACAATGTTCCAAAAACCCTAAAGAGCCAAAAATCCAAAGTTATAAAATATAAAGCTTAAAAACTTTATAAAATTTGGCTATAAACTTCCTAGTATCAAATTATATTAATCAAATTATGGATTATACCAATGAACTAGAAATATAAATTACAAGTATTAATCATAAATTATTTGTTGAAAACAAGATTTTTAAATAAATCAAATTGCTTAATAAACATTTTATAAAAATGAATGTTTTTATATAAAATATGGGAGGGAAGTTTATAAAGTTTAAAATTTAGGAGAGAGGAGGCCAAAAGGCATGCAAAAACCGGCCATCACCTCTCCCCATGCCCTCTCTCTTCCCCAAAACACAATCATCAAGCCTAAACCCTTACTCCACCTCTTCCACTTCACTCTCTCACTTCACTCTCTTCTTCCTTCTCTCTAAACTCACGAAAATCCTCTCAATCCTCTGCAAAATTTCCAGATTTTGAATCCCTTGAAGTGTTCTTACTTCTCTCAAGATCAAAACCAAGGTAAACAACAACATCTTCTTCCATAGTTTCATGGTTAAACCTCTTTTTCTTCTTAGTCTTCTCTACTTTTCGGATTCTATGCCTTTCCATGGCTAGAAATCTTTATTCTCCCCTTGTGGTTTGTAGATTCTCACCATAACACAATGCATGTGTTAAAGATGGTGAAAATCCGGGATCAAACCCATGCAAGGAGTGGAAAAGAAGCACATATGATCATGTGACATCAAAACATAATATTTCATGTTCTTCTCCATTTCTTGTGTGTTCATGCATGAACGAAAGCATTAAACCATTTCTAGTACATCTTGGATGCTCATTCATTCCATGCATGTGTTAGAAATCGGGCCTTACCAAGGACATGCATGATGTTCTTATTGAAATACCCTAAAAATGCACACAAGCAAACATGCAATCTGCCAGATTATTTTGTTCGACTTTGAACAGTCATAACTCAGTCATTTTTTAACCAAATCATGATATTCTTTTTGTATTGGTTAGTTCCACGAGTTAACTTTCAAACCCAACTGGTCTTACTGTAAAATATTAAATATCCGATTTTTGGCAGATTTTACAAAAAGGTTGCGCATACAGCTCTTTTTCTGTGATCACTATTTTTATCTTGCTTAAACAATGGTCTTAAACCCAACCATAAATCTTAGGAAAAATACCTTAGAAACTTAACATATCTAGTGAGTTATGGTTGAAATTTCGTGGCTTAAAACCTCACTGAATGGGCTACAAAAATTCATGAACCTCAGCCACATCTACACTTCATGCATTATTGCATGCAACTTTTCTTAAATTGTTTGGAATCATTACCCTCATTTCTCTTCTGAATACATTCTTAACATTTTTACTTTTGAAAGCCCTTGCATGCATGAGATAATCTGGAAAATTTCAAGAGCTTTTGTTATTTATTTGATTTATTAGAATTATTGCTAAAACCAAGGGCATAAATCATATAAAATACTTCCAGAGGTCAATAAATCCTAAATAAATTCATGGATGATACTTATGGGGAATAATGACCCCTCACCAAATTTCAGCAATTTTTGTTACTGTTTCATATGATTTCTAATTTTCTTTTATTTAGGACATGATAAATTACAAAACCACTTTTTAGGATGTGAAAATTGTATCTAACAATTTTCGCATACCTTACTTGTGATGGGTGACTCAAGAAAATAATTTCAAGATTTTTCATCATGTCTAGCTATTTTTCCCAATTTTTGGTAATTATAATGGCTTAAAAATCGGAAAAATAGTTCTGATTATCCAAAATTCATGAAAATTTGCCAGGATATCATATTATATAGTAGGAGGTTACATAAAAATTTTGAATATTTTTCTCCACTGTAAACTATTTTTCCCTTATTTTCTAAAGTTAATTGCACTAAAATTCACTTAAATATACATAAATACCCAAAACCAGTTTATACATCATGAAAACCACTTTTGATATTTTTCCCAAGATATTTATACTGTAAATGATGTTACAAAAATTTATGGTAATTTATTTTAACTGTTTAATAATATTTCTTTAATTAATGACTATTTAAAGGAATAAAACAAGGAAAAATACAAATAACCACTGAAAAATATATTTTATATTTTTCCCAGCCTATTTATGTATAATAACAATTAAATAAAAAGTTTGGGTAATTTTGGAAACTGTTTACTATTTATTTCAATTTTTATTGAAATAAATGCTCAAAAATTATAAAATATAATTAAACAGCTTGGAAATCCATTTTTATAATTTTCCCAGCTTAGTATTGTGTATTAACAGTTAAATAAAAAGTTTGAGAATTTTTATCCCTCGAATGCTATTTTTCGTGAATTTATGTTGTTATTGAGACTTAAAATTTGGAAAATTAACCTTCCAAGGTTGTAATTAATCGCACGACTTGTAAAATTTCAATACATCAGAAAAAGTGTAACAAAATGATATAAATCCAATACTAAAACATAAATTGGCATTTCCCTATATGTAGAGTTTAGTATATTAGCATTAGATATCGACATGGAAACTCACTAGTGCGTGTGTTTGGTGTCGTAGGATCCCGGTAGTAAGACGTTGGTGCATCCCGAAGTACCGCTTGTGTCTACACAAAACATCGTGAGTATTCACGCACTCCCCTATTTTCAGTTTTATGTTTCGGGGTGGAAAAGCATGTCCAGAAAAACTATTGTTTGCATGTTGTACTTAAATTGAATTGTATCAAACATGATTGCTATTGTATTGCTATGTTTCTTTATGTATGTCTATGCAACACGGAACATGAGAACTTATCGTACAAAGGCCCTTCCCTTATCTCTAACCATTAACTCTTTGAGCCAATGGTCGTTATGGATAGCGCTATTAGGAATTGACAACTCCTCACTCGCCCGAATCGCTGGAGTGCATGATACCATATTCATCTATGGAACGATAAGCATAGATCTCGATAGGGCTTCAGTCATAGGTTTGGTTGAGACTCATTGTTTGCTCATACACATACAAACGCGTTTCTCGTTATAGCAATAAACTTGTATTCATTAATAGCAATCAACTTGTTTATCATTGAAGCAATGTACTTGTATTTACGAAAAGCCTTATTGTACGCTCGATTTTATAAACTTGTGATACTCACCAACTATTTTCATAGTTGACGCTCGTTTTACATGCTTTTTCAGGAAATAATTAGTAAGTGGATGTAAAGATTCATCATCATAGAGCATGCTGCATCGTGTTGAAGCTATTATGAAGCTATATTTTGAACAATGTTATTTTGAAAAACTTGTATTTTGTTCTTTTGAAGCTATGGGTTGTAAACTTTTAAATACTGCTATGGTGATGTATCTTTATCTTTTGCAATGAAACCGTTATCGCTGTCATACCTTGCGTTTCCGCTTTAGCGGGGTGTGACATATCTTGGCGAGGACTTTTGAATGGTCTTCTAGAGATCTGGATCCTGGTGTCCTAGAAGTAGAGTTTTCTAGGCCTTAAGAGTTGGTACTATGGTCACCAAGATTAAGTTTGCGTGATGTAGTTGACCTTATGAGTCTTAGATTATCTTTGGAGTTTTCTCCTTTGGTTTTCTAGGCTATTTGTAGGTCGCCAGTTCCTTGCTAGTGGTTGAACAAATCTCTGATTTGGGGTAGGGAGTGTCGATCCTTGTGGATGGGTTCATTTGACTTACTTGTAGTCAGTGGTGCTTATGGTAATTTCGTCTTTCTCCCTTATGATTTAGACAGGTTCTTTCTATAGTTAGGGACTGGGTTTGATGTTTCCTTTATCTATTATGTCGATCTTGCAATCAGACACTATCTGTTCTTGAGACCGTGCTAAGTGATATCAGGTGTTTGGTCATTGGGGTGGTTCCAAGAGTCAGGGTGATTCTATCTTCAATTAGCACCTGGTTGAGGTTTCCAAGGGATTTTAAGAATCTATGGAGGAAGGTTGGAAGCCTTTCGGATTCCCATGATGCCTTTTGCTTCTTGATTTTCCATCTTTATTGGGGCTAGGGAAGGGTGTGATATTTCTTACACCAGAACTTAGGTGTCTGGTTGCTAAGGTTTCGTCGCTACCAGTTGAAAGAGTTTAGTTATTTGGTTGGGTAAGACGAAAGTCTATTTGTAGAGCTCGAGGTTTGTATGGTGAGGATCCAGTCTGTCCATTCCAATTGATGACATTGGACTTCCTTGTTGTTACGTTGATTTGAGAAGTATTGATTGCTAGGAATAACAAGGTATTTATGTTCATGTTCTTATCATTGCTAGTTTCGTTTTAATTGTTACGATTGGGTCTATTCTATTTCTCCTTGTTAGATGTTCTGATGATGCAAAGGTGCTGCTATAAAGCAAGGGAGTTCGAAGTCCAAATTCCGCTAGGTTTTTCTAGTATGGATGGATATGACCTTACCGCACATATTTAGGGTTTCCAAAAGATAATTGACTGTAGGGTTCTGTCCTAATCACTATTCAGCCCAGGTACAGGAAAATGATGCGGGATCGCACACTCTTAGTTTATGGAATCCTAACTAAATTTGATGCTAACGTTCATATGGAACCATCATCGTCCATTCGTGAGGATCCCTAGCTTCTTGTGATTTACATGATTTGCTCTAATGAGAAAATAGTTATTGGTTATGTTTTCAATTTGCAAAACCTTTTTGTGAAAATTCGTTACATAAAGTTTATTGTTTGGAACGTATCGAAAATATCGCTAGGGTTATCGTTTCTTCCTGTCTAGTTGTCAACTCCTTCGTTAGTCGTCTCTGTTGGACAATTTCTCTTGAAATGTCCTAGTCTAACTTACTTGTAACAAACTGGACTTACTTCTGGGTTGGGGGTCGGAGTGACACATGGGGATGGGGCCCTATAGTAACGGGAGGGTGTGCCCCATCTTGTTGCATCTCTTGCAACAAAATGTTTGGCAGGCTGCACAATGATGGTATTTGCACTAGTTTCAGGGTGGATTGTTTCTATGGCATGATTGTCTCGATGTGGGAGGAGTAGGGTTAGTAGGGGTAGGTACTGATCCTGCTTGTTTCCTTCTAGTAAGCCTCTGAATCGAACTGCCTCCTTTTTCGTTTTTGAACTTTCTTTTATTGAGTTTAGGTTTAGGTTTTTGAGTGCATGGGTGATTTGTCCTTCGTTGGTTTCCTTGGTTGTTGTTATGGTTGAAATTACCAATTTTGCTTACAACTTCGTTTGTGTCATTGGCATTGAAGTATGCCATGATTGCTGTTACGGCCGCTGTCACAGTGGCATGGAAGTGGCGGGGTCTATTCGTAGGACTGGTACATGGTCGAGGTACTGGTTACCTTCATGAGAAGACATGACTCTGTTGCACATGAAAGGTGATCTCGTAAGTATTCTTAGTTAGTTTCAAGTGAGTTTACTCGTATAATCTTTAACGTATTGGTGTTAATCAGGTCAACCTACATCCCCATGATGCAGTTATTGTAGAGAGTGGAAACATGTATTATCTGACATAAAGTCCATCCAAACAACACATAACTAGAAATATGGTTAACAGATATGGTTGTACGAATTCTTGGAGGGTGTACTCCTCTTGGTTTACTACTACTGGTTGCGATTAAGGGCATTATGAACCTAAGGCGAGCGGGTGGTGATCCTCTTTTGGCACACCAAGTACTTGGCCATTTCACTTATATTATGGGTGCCCTTTTTATGTTTCTTACACTACTAAGGCTATCCTAGCCTTGATTTCTATGAGTTGTGGTCTCCAAATGACCATTTCCTCGTTCAAAGAGTGTAGATGGTCTGCATAGTTTACTGGTCCTACTCGTGGTTTCATAAGGCATTGGTATGGTGTTCTTGTTACTCGAGGGGGATCGGATTTACATTGTTGCATATTGGGCTTTGTCTATGGTTTCCATTTCTCCAAGACAGAGGGTTGGCAACCGGGAGTTAATTCGGATTACTTGTGGCCCAAACGAATATCTAATTCGTGAGGGTGTTGGCTATTGGTGTTCGGTGCATGCCGATTGTGGATCAGATTGTCTTTTGTGGAGATGCGCCCTAAACCAGGTAGGAGTCAATTCCTAAGCTTGTCTTTGTGTGGGTATTGTTTTGTTTCTAGGTATGTCCATTCCAGGGGCACTTATATCGGGTGGTTACGTATCTGGGAGGAAAAAGGTGAAAGGGTCTCTGGTCTGCCCCCAATTGGGTAAAGCTCATCAATGGTTTCCTTGGTGCTTTCATCTTTGCTTGTCTCTTAGTCGGAATCATCCCTCTCATAATTCCTCTCTGGGTATCCCTTAGGGTCCACATCTAGGTTTTCCTCATGGACTTCTTTCGGTCTCTCCTTGCCCCATCCGCAAATCACCGTGACAGGGTAGTAGAAGTCTCGGTAAGGAATTTCAACTACGTCATTGGTGCAAGAGTCGCGAAACCAGATATACGGGGACAGTTTATATGTGGGAGGGGTTTATAGTATCCTAAAATACTCTTATAGTATTTTAAACGTGATGTTCGATTCTAAAATTCGCTTGTGCGCATAGTTGGTAGGTTTTAGGTTTGTTGCTACGCCACCATCACTCACAAGCACATGTTCGTCATATCTAAAATAAATATAGTTGATTAGGCTATATTTATCCTAGATATAATTACATAACTGCCCAGATGTGACTGTAGTGTTCAACCTTTAGTTACTTTTGGTTTCTTCTTGTTATGATACTAGGTTAGTAAATATGTATACTTTTATAAATACTTATCTTATTAAAGTATACTTTTAGGCAGAGTGTGTTTTAGTCCCATTGTATTTATAGTGGTATATCTTGTATGGCTACATATATCAGTTCACTATAAACAATGCTCTGATACGAATCTATGTCACCCCCGGACCAGACGGCAGAAACGTCCGGAGGCAGGTGACTTCATTGTGTAGTATCATAACAATTGAATATAAATGAAACAGAGCAATCCAAACATCATACATTGAGATATCAAACTTACATTGATTACATATAGTATATGTTCTTCGAGTTATACAAAAGAGACATAAGCAGAAAAATTCCAAACTACATTTAAATAGTCCCACATCCGTGTCCCATGTTACCTGCTTTCTAGATTCCTGAGAATACAAGTCGTTTTGAAAAGCGTCAACTAAAAAGCTGGTGAGTTCATAAGCATTTTTGTATAAAATAGTTTTACACTTGTTTAGAATCGTTCTCATTGTACTTTCAGAAAATCCGATATTTTCTTTGAAATCGTTTGGAGCCTTGCTTGGAAAATTATAGTTACATGCATGCATGTCAATACTTTAGTTCATCCTTATAAGGAGTGATCTTTGAAAAGTAGTATAGTTTGTAAAGGTGACTTGTTTTCGAGAATAGTTCTTTTGAATAGTAAAATACCAACTGTCTCAAAAAATCCCCTATATCCAAAATAAAATAAAATTGTAAATGTTTTTTTTCTTATCAGGTATAATTGAGTGTGTGCATTCTAGTTTATCGTTATCGAAATCATATAAAATCGTTTTCTTTAGAAAATCCTATATTTTCTGATATAAAATATTCGTAACTTCTATTTCCAACTGTATAAACTTGCATATGTGTATGTGTTAGTTTATCGTTTTCGAAATGGTATCCAAATGTTCTCCAAAATGACCTAAGTATTTTGATTTGTAAAATAGCAGTAATAAGACTCTAATACTTATTAGGTGAAAGAAATAAGTCATGGCGATTGTGGACATTCTACGCAATGAACAAGGACAGTAAACACAAAAAATGCAGCCCGTCACTACCATGCGTAGGAAAGTCAACACAATGTGCCTAAATTTATTTATGAGGTTTTCCTTGCATAAATTTCTAGTTAATATAACATATTCTAGTGACTCGTTATAACCATACTAATCATGATGGAAGCCTGTTTTGGCGTTTCTAAGGCACCCTTAGTTCGATAAGGACATTTGTCACCCTAGATTGGCCGGTCTTGCTGTAGCAAACAACGAAGGTGCGGGGTGTCAACCGCGTATAGATCTATATGCAAATTGCCACTCTCCCTCTAGGAGACTTTGGCTATAACTCCTTACAAGACTTTAGACGTACACTAATATTTTTATATTTTGGTACTTTTGAGATTTGTCTGACTAGAATATTGACAACCTTTCGAGCAATCGTTTGAGATTCAATATTTCTTAGATAAATAATGATATTAGTGCTGATTGAATAGAAATATCGTTCTCGTTCGATATCGTTATTTGTACTTGTTAATTAGGTACTTCATGTTCGTTCCATTTCACTTATTGAAAAATAAGACATTTTGAACTCTTGTCAAAATGACCCAACATTATCGGAATTGGCAACTATGGTCTTTCCTTTCTATGAATTGTCGGCTCAGACCCATATTAGTCAAAAGAAAAGTGTCAAGTTATAATTTGTGCAAATTTATGACTGCAGGTTATGACACGCATTTTCTGTTTTATGACATATAGAACATTACATATGTTCCTAAAGATATTACGACAACAGTTTATGACATGCAAATATTTTTGTCATGAGAAATCTATTTTCGTATATTGTTCTTGATAAAATTATTTATATTAAAATATTTACAAATAATCACAAATAGTTTGTTAATCTGATATGAAGTCATGAGCATGAAATAGTATTCCAAGATAACCTTTACATTCATATTTGACCAACAGTGATTCCAAAATATTATTACTTCCATAATTTAATAACTTCCCAAAATATTTTATCTAACAACTTTTTTAATTAAAGCTTGAAGAAATTCCTTATAGTTGTCGTTATAAAAATTCGTGACTCATACTTCGTATATACTAGTTCTTGTTTCTAAACATGTTTTATAAAATATAAACCATATTCTTAAGACTTAACCAAAATCTTGAATTTTGTGACTAAGAGTAAGAAATTTCATACTTAAGCACATGTAAGATGGCATGGATACCCAATAAGCAATTAGATCATGATTTACACAAGGCTCTGACTTGTATTCCCCCCCCCCCCCCCCCACCCCAAAAAAAAAACAATAAAAACATAGAAAAAGTGGGGGTATGAAGCTCACCTTGATTAGCTTGTTGGGTGATTTGAAGAGAGGTGAGGAAGTTCCCAAGGTCCAAAACATGGAAGATTCTTAAATCTTTAGAGTACTCTAAGAATAATTTTATGTGTAAATATAATGAAATCTTAGAATAATGTGAACAATTATTATTCAAAGAGGATAAAATACTCACCAAACAAATCTCGGAATTTCCTTTGAAGAGATGAACTTGAAGCTTGAAGGAGCTGAGAGTGTTCTTAGGAGTTTACTGAATGTGAAGAATGAGAAGTGGAATAAGCGAGTAAAGGTTCACGTATCTAAAGGGGAGGATAAGGGAGTGACTTGACACTTGCATGGAGGGCTGGTGGATAAAGCTCAATTTCTTTGAATAATACATGTTTTATTGAGATTTGCATGGGAAATGAGGAATTTGCATCACATCATAAAGTCAAACCCCTTTATCCTCTTAAAATCTCTTTAAAAATATTGGATATTATTTTATATAAATATGTTTAAAATAATTATTTTTGGCATAAAACATGGGTTTAAAGGGTTTACGATATGAAAAATACGAGTTTGATGTGATTTCCGGCGTCAAAATGTCTTAAAATTATAAAAACATCCGAAAATGACAAAAATCATTTGTGGAATCATGTTCCTGCGAGGGTCCGAAGGGCTTGAGACGGACTCTGGAGTCATTCTTCAAGATCTGGAGCAAAGGAGTGCATTTCCAAAGCCATTTGCTTAAATCTGGAGGTCCGGACCGAAGATGCGAAGCCAGCTAGCCCTTCCGAAGTGATGCGAGGTGAGGTCTTCCGGAGCTCATCCTTCCGGAGTTATGCGAGGTTGTCCAAGGCAATGGAAGTTCCGAAGAGGTGCTTCCTCTTGGCACCTTAGAAGGCATTCCGGACAAGAGGTTTAGGACCAAGAGGTTCAGGACCAAGAGGGTCCTTTTGGGTTTCCTCTTCTTGTTTTGAGCTGTTTTCATTTGAGGAAGGTGTTTAGAGAGATT
Organism: Lactuca saligna; assembly: GCF_052625555.1. NCBI lineage: Eukaryota > Viridiplantae > Streptophyta > Magnoliopsida > Asterales > Asteraceae > Lactuca > Lactuca saligna. Next base: position 66,141,768 of record NC_136422.1, read on the forward strand.
TTAGTGAGATTTGAGATATGTGGAGAGATTTAGGAGAGATTTCACATTCATGGAGAGATTTGGGAGAAATTTGATATACTTGGAGAGATTTGATATACTTCGAGAGATTTGGGAGAGATTTCACATACTTGGAGAGATTTGGGAGAGATTAAATATACTTGGAGAGATTTCACATACTTGGAGAGATTTGGGAGAGATTAAATATACTTGGAGAGATTTCACATACTTGGAGATATTTAGGAGGGATTCGATATACTTGGAGAGATTTTACATACTTAGAGAGCTTTGGGAGAGATTTTACATACTTGGAGAGATTTGGGAGATATTCAATATACTTAGAGAGATTTCACATACTTGGAGAGATTTGGGAGAGATTATACATATATGGAGAGATTTTGGAGAGATTCGATATACTTCGAGAGATTTACATTCTAACACTACATGGCTCATTAGGAACTCATATTGTATACTTAAATGTGTTCACAAGTCCCACAATAGCCCTTGCTTACCTGAGGATGGAATTTCCTAGCCAAAAACGCTAGCTGTGACAAATATGGTGATAGATAAAAGGTGTTCTATTTATATTCGTAAGTTCTGAGACCATATTGGATTCGATTATTCTTGTGTTTCACTTTACATGTTTTGACTTCCAGAATAACTAGGTCATTCTTCTGGAATGAATAAGTTATTCAAACCATCTACAATCAGTCATATGTTGGAAGTAGATATGAATCAAGACTTTCATGAAGCTGGTTTGTAGATGTCCAAGGTAGTGGACATAGCAAGAGTTGCTGCAACATTCATGAGTGCTCATAAGTTCTGAGTATTGGATTAAACCCACGCTCATTTGACTCACTTAATGGATTTTATCACGAGTGATCATGAGACGATAATATCTTATATCCTTCAAACCTAGAGATATGAGTTATTGACTATGAGTTGGTTATACATTTATTGTATGAAAACGCATTGGTAACTCAATGTTATAAAACATGCCTTTATGTATGATTCAACAAGTAGTAGAACAAGCATATGAGTCGAAGTTTGTCCTTTCCTTTTACCATTGGAGGGATAGAAGCGATATCTCTAGGCCCCTCGATGATTTAGTGATGACACTCGACGTGCTTGGCCAAGCCAGGACTGATTTGATTTGTTTAATTAGTCAATCGTCATAAATCGGAAATCGGGAAACAACAAATGGACAGAGAGAATGATTATAATCCATGTATCAGTCCATATAATATCTAGAATGGAGGAATATATGATCCCTTATCTAATGGACACGTCATTGATTTGTTTAGAGTTCGATAGCAACTTTCAAGATTTACGATTGCTAGTCGGGTTTTGAAGTCATACGTAATAATAGTTTTAGACTTATCCAAGTGGGAGACTATTGGATTAGTGTCTAAGTCCATAACTATAATTAGTATGTACTTGAACCGATTAGCATGGTCCATTTGGGTTGCATGACATCAGAACAATTCGGATAGACTTTTGTGAGAAAAGGATACTTATGATTTGTTAATATACTATAAGTTCTAGTATATTAATATGAAATCATATTATTTAATTAGTATTGATCAAGAATTAATTTGGAACTAATTTTGTGATAAAAAGGAGACTAATTAAATATATAGGGATTGATTGGGTAAATCATTCATTCTTATATATGTGGGCTAATGATCCATAGTTCTTCATCTTGGGCTAAATCCATGGAGTAACCGATGCATACTCCATGGAGGTTTTACTCCATGGAGTATGAAGAATACGGAAAGACATGAGTTACATGGTGTAACCCTAATAGCCACAATATATATGGACCCCCTGGCTCAATAAATTGGCACTAGTGTGTGTACACATGAGGGCTAGCCGATTTGATCATAGGAAACTTTTCTCTCAAGTTATTCCAAGATGTTGGTGAAGTTGTGTGAACCATTTGAGGTGTCACACTTGAGGCACTAGGCTCTTAAGCTCCATGGAATCAAGCTACATGAAAAGGTATGTCTTCTAACTTGTTTATATTACCCAAGTATCAATGGTTGTATGCTAGTTAGGGTAATACCTTGGAAAGTTCAAGTTTGCATGTATAATAGAGAAAACATAGATCCAATGTATTTAGGGTTGCATGTACACCATAGGAGTGTTAGAATGCTCAAAACCATTCAGTTATTATGAGCAGGTCCATGTGGTTCCACCTACGTACTCCAAGGTCCTCAAAAGAGAAGTTGATGTTCAGATTGTTTTTTCGTACTACCTCGATGTCGCAATCTACTTCTTAGGAGTCACTTCTTCCTCGGGGCCTCATGATGCCATGATTTCTTCCTTCTTCACCAGACGCTTGCTAGTATCTCTCTTAGCTCATGTTTCCTTAGGATCAATTTTGGATTTGGATCTTAGGTCCTTTGTTATATGCACAAGGTTACCAGTCAGTCGCTTTTCTTTTACTTTTTTTAGCAATGTACCTTCAACGGTGTCATGGGTATTTATTTTGTGGTACTCGCAGTACTTACGTTTTTCCTTTTCTGTTTTTGCTGGTGTTTTTTCAATGGCATGTACAACGGATATGTTTCCTCGGGGTTCGTCCCTCCCGAATGGGTGAAACCTTTGAGACGAGTGTCATGAGTGTTGGTTATTCTTATTGTGGTGCCCTTCGTGGTGCTCCCGATGGTGAGAGTTGGGACAGGCGTCTGCTTCCTCTTGTTTGATATATGCATTTTCCACTGCTTTGATGTCTGCTTCCTTCTGCTCTTCTCCTTCTACTTGCCGCATGTACTTCTCCACTCTATATTTGAGTTCGTCTCTTGTTTTTGGCACAGTCTCTTGCATCTTTTTTGACAGGGGGAGGAAGAAGTCCTTAAGTGAAAGTGCCTATAACGAGGAATTCTTTTCCCAACATACTAAGTGTCGCGAAAGTGAACCTGTCATAGTATTCCCGTATCGACTCCCCTTCCTTTTGCTTACACACCATAATGGATCTCGTGCCCCCCTTCACTTTCTGGAGTTGCATAAAATTGTTGAGAAAGAGGTATCATAATTGCTTGAAGCTTGAAATAATTCTCGGACAGAGTGCTTTAAACCATTTTCCTGAGTTCCCCGATAACGTGCCTAGAAAATATGTGCATATGAACCTCTTGTACATTCTAAGCGACATCATCGTTCATTCATAAGTATCTATGTGCTTGTCTGGGTCCATTGTGACATTGTATTTGGGTATATTTAGGATCATTGCTAAGTGGGGTATCTCGTACTGCAAGAGCTCTGGGTAGAATGCAGAGACGATGCTTCGCATTGGTCTGTCCATAGAGGTGAAATCACCGTATTGCATGGTCTATTGGGCATAGTACAAACCATTGTATCCTTGGTGATATCCCTAGTTTTACCCTTGATTGTACCACGCTGTCTGTGGAACATATGATGGTTGCATCATGTTTGTGTACGTAAACTATTGGCATAGTGAGTTAGAGTCTTGCTGCCCTAGCGTGCATGAGTTTTCTCCATGCTCTAGTGCTGTAACTAGGTGTTCTGCTACAACGGGCGGTGGATATCATAGACTGGCTATGGCTTCTAAGGCTGAGCTGACTCCCTGTGCCACTAGTGTTAGTGTGGGTGTTTTCCTTCCCAGTACAGATCAACTAGTGCCGTTGAGGGACATAATTGGTTTGATCTGTTGGCATCTCCACCTTCCGTCAACGCAGGTCATTTATCTGCCATTTCTGATAGCTTAAGTTAGTTTTACAGGTTGTGTGTTCTAAGTGCACCCATGGATGGCGCCAGATGTTTTGATATCTTCCTCGAAATTAACGTCGCCTTTCATTTTCTCAATGGAGTTAAGTCTGAGAATCATAACATAGAGAAAAGGTTGTCGTTATTTGTTTGGGATGGGCTCACAAAACGAAGCTCCGATGGTCAGGTTAATGACCGGTTGAGAGAGTATGGGTTTAGCTGAAGATTGAGTGAGGGGTGACCCCTATCCTAAATGAAAGGGGTTCTATTTATACTTGTCATTGAGGGGACAAGAACCTGACATTACTTTTTGGTCTCTGATAGGCCAACAGGACGTGGAGGCATCCTATTGGCGGATTGTGCTCCACTATTGGTTAGTTGTCATTGGTGCATAATTCTCAGGAGGCGTGGCCCTGAGAATTACACCTGTCGCTCTAGGAGACAACCAATACTATTTTTTCTCTGAGTTGGCTTCATTGCTTGTGTACCAAGGAATAATCATGAGATCGCAAGGGCGAGGGCATGTACTCGATACTAGGCTTACATTGATCCTTGACTACCATGTTTGTGAGCTCCATTACATTTGATGTATTCTTAGCAGGATACGTTGACTATATATATATATATATATATATATATATATATATATATATATATATATATATATATATATATATATATAGGAAATATGGAATAAGAATAACAATATATATTACTTAGATAGATTCAAGGATCGTGTTTTGAACACTTTCTAAAATCTGTAGTTCATCCCTTTTGCCTGTGGTACATGAACTATATATATATATATATATATATATATATATATATATATATATATATATATATATGTGTGTGTGTGTGCGTGTGTGTGTGTGTGTGTAAAAAATCAAATGAGAACCACTAAAGGTTAGGATCCACTTAAGACCTATTTTCATCTTTTATTATATATGATTTACACACACTACACACACTCTCACATGGTTATCTTCTCTCACATCTGAAACTTGAAACATACAGAAACATTACCACTAGTTGCCAAGCTACCACCCTCGTATTGCTACCATATTTTTGATTCAATGAACCATCGCTGCCTCCTTCCACTAGCGAACCACCACTATCAAATCCACAAGCTTCGGTTAGCTAAAGATCTAGAATTTTTGCTTTAGATCTACTATTTTTTCCTTTAGATCTATGATTTTCTCATCCATATTAGGAGCTTCGGTGAGCGGCGATAGCCACTACCTGTACCCATCAATGTCACTACAACTTGTTCTTCCATGTTTCACCATAGCACCAACAAAAACACTAATCTAACAAGTACTGATGAAAATACCTCCAGATCCACCGTAGATCGCCACCGACTCTTAGATCTAGAGTCATGAAGTTGTTTCAGCTTAACATACCATCTCTAGAATGAAAAACATATCAGATCTAGTGCGATTTGGTCAGATTTCATACTACTATAGTCGTAGTCATCTTCGTCTCCATCAGCGCTACCACTACTGATGTCACACCACAACCTCCTACTATTAACATCACGTTTGAATATGGTTAGATCTGGTCTATGTGGTCTGATTTTTTCTCGATCTTGTTTATGTTGTTCTATTTCATGTATATGTCTGAGGCCATAAGAGTGGTATCGGTGGCCGATGGAGGTTCCATCATCGTAGATATGTTTTAGCATTGCCACCTACTCCATCTCTTTCTCTCTGATCTCGAATGAAACACATCAGGTATATCGATTTTTATTTTATTTTTCCTTCTATTAAGCTATGAATTTAATATTTTAATCTCTTATTTATTGTTTACTTTCGTTAATCATAATTTTTCTGTAGTTAAGTTGTGAATCCATGTTTATTTTCTTGTTTGTTATAAAATTTACATCAAATTATTATTCATAGTTTACGTTTTATGGCTATTATACTGTGAATTGAAATTAGATTGTGTGTTATTATGTTAGTGTTTTATCAAATAATGTGCATTTATATTTTTATGTTGTGAATAGTGATTTTTAATGTTTCAACTATTATTTAGTTCAGTTAAGGTTAGTTTTAATGGTGAATGAGTGAATTAATATGTTTTAAGTTGGAAATACTGTAAATGAGAGTCCTAAATTGTTTCATTAAATTGTGAATGCGAGTTCTGAAATGCTCTATTAAACTATGAATTTGTGTGGTGCCCACAAGATATATGATGAAATACTTTAAAAATATCAATTCTGTTTTTAAGTTAGATAAACTATGAATGAAAGACATAAACTACTTTAGGAAATTGTGAACTAAATTTTGTATTAAACTATGATTTGATTGTATTAAGCTGTGAATTAATTGTATTAAACTATGAGTTGACTATATTAAGATTTGAAGTTTTTCATTAATTCCTTGTTTGCTTCTAAAATATGAAATGAAAGAAGCATTATACACAAATTTGATTCAATCTAACTTTGAATAAAACATGTAAAATTTAAATTGTGAATATTTGTGTAAATAAATTTTGAAATATGCACTAGCCTACGGATCCAAACTTATATATTTAAGTTTTAAGTTGTAAATATGGCTACGAACGTATAACTTTTTGCATTAAACTGTGATTTTTTAATATTAAGTTGTCAATTTTTAGGTACTGAACTGCGAATTAAATGTATTAAGTTGTGAATTTTTAATAAATTTTGTGTTAAAATATGACTAGTTTATATATGAATGTTTCTTTTATTTTTGTGTTATATATATATATATATATATATATATATATATATATATATATATATATATATATATATATATATATCAATATATTACGTCCTTCCCATATTTATTGTCCATTTTTGACTTTTGATGCATTTATTCTTAAACTTTAACCTTAAATATTTTATTTGTGTTATAGATTACTTGATGAAGCTTATAACAATGAAAAGACATTTAAAACACAATTCATTCATATATTTTGCATCAAGTATTATATATCAAAAACATAAATATTTAATGTTAAATTTGAAGAATAAACACTTCAAAAGTCAAAAGTAGAAAATAAATATAGTACTTGGGAGTATTAGTTTTTATAATTGTTTTGCATTAAACTCTTAATTTGTAAATTAAATGGTTTATTAAACTGTGAATATAATATTTAAGTTATGAATCCATGATTTTATATACATACCTATTTTCGAAGTAATGATAGTTGCGAAAGTGCCACATGTAGTTGGTGGCGGTGTGTGGTAGTTGGTGGTGGTGGTAGAGCTTGGGTTTGTTTTATTTGAATCTGTGAATTAATGTATAATAGATTGTAATATATTGTGAATTTTTATGTATTAAACTAAAACTGAGCTATATTAAGTTTTATATGTTATATAAATTTGTGTTAAAATATGAACAAATGAAAATATTAAACAACATATTATTGAATTACTATGTCTATTAAACTGTACATATGATATTTTAAACTGCGAATATATCTTATAAACAAAACATTTTTTAAAGAAATCTACAATACCAAAAAAAAAAATTTGAAATTTTGAAGACATAGTTCCATTTTTTATATCAATTATCTATATTTTCCTGCAACAATTAAATGATATGTGCTAAATATTATTATGAAAGAAATGAGACTACAATGTTTGTTATATTAAGTTGTGAGTATGACCTAGAAAATGTCATTGGATTTGGTGTTAGTCAACACGGTCCGATATTAGTCCAATGGTGATCCAACGACAAGTAGCAAATAGTTTATACTATGAAATAGAAAAGTTTGCTTAATACAATATAGATGCTGGATATTTCCAAAATATCCATAATAAAAACATTTAAAAATGTTTCCCAAAATTCTTAACTTTTTTAGGTTTTCATTTGAACTACTTTATATATATATATATATATATATATATATATATATATATATATATATATATATATATATATATATATATATATATATATATATATATATATATATATATGAAGTATTTGAAGAAAATAATCAATTTTTTAACTTCGTTTCAGGTAACGTCATCATGTTCTTAACTTCGTTTATATGGGTTAGATTACTCAATTTCCATATACTTTGTTTATATAAGTTCTTTAGGGAAGTGAGTAATCTAACTCATATAAACGAGGTTAAGAACATAGTGAGATCACCTGGAATTTAGATAAATAAGATTTTAAAAAATGGATAAATAAGATTAACATGATCTGTTATTTGTGAAATTGAGTAATCTAACCCATATAAAAGAAGTATATGAAGAAAATAAACCATGTTTTTATAAAGTAATCATTTTGTCCGGAATTGGTCATTACACATAGATCTCCGGAATACCGGAGTAGGATTCCTGACAATCTTTTCAGAATAGTCAATTTTTTTGCATGTATAATATTTGTTTGGTGATTTTGTATAATATATATTTTAATAAAGTATAGTGCATGAAATCTTAAAATTTACAAAAAAAATAATAAATACATAAACTTAAAATTGTTTTAAATAGTAGTACAATGTTCAAATGAACATTATCCTCGTACCCCAAAAAATTTCCGCCGATTGTTTAAGATATGACATGGACCATGTACCACTTTATCCTCTATAAAATATGATTCCTGCCGATCAACATCTCTAGGAACCAACCAAAAACACACGACAATCCCCTTTATTGTAATTTTGTTGCGGTACGTCTAGGGCTTATTCAAGGGTCATGTTGAACCTCTCAACTAGGATTACATCAGTTGGTTTGGTACCCCAAGAGTTGATACCCACTAATAGTTTGTGGATGTGGGCTCACATAACTAAGACTCATCATGATATTTTGAACAATAGCCGCTCTTTCGGTGGCTATAGTATATAGACTATAGTCATTTTAAATGCCTCCATATCTGAAATACCCAAAAACTAGTGAGCACTTGGTATATTGATTGGGACGTAAAGCTACACAAAAAGTTGTAATTAATTAATCATAAAAAAAATTATATTATGTAACGTCCCAAATTTTGGATTACCCTTTTCGTTTTTAAACACATATTTTCTTAAGATATATTCAAGGAAAAAATCCTTTATGTGTAAACAGTAGTACAAAATAATATAGAGAAAAGTATTGCAGAATCTCAAATCATTAAATTGGTGATGGGTGTGTACAGTCAGACGTTCACCTTCCTATGAAATGTTAAAGTTTTTAAAAAAAAATTAATCCACAACTGTAATCGAAATCTTAGCGAGTTCCCCAAAATCCCTTACACAACAATACATATACATTGAACGCACACAAGGCCAACATCACGAGGCTGGACCACCATCCAGAGCCTACAACATCCAAGTGGGGCCTCACCCCTTAGGCATACAATATGAGCTGGATCGCCCGGGTCTTGTAGCCTACAACACACAACTGGACTATCTTAACCCAACCGCAATATATCGACATATGCAAATAACAAGAAAACACTAGTAATCTTGACTAATCTACCAATTTAACAAAACACTACATCATATCAACATCCTAACATACAAATGATATATAGCGTAATACAAAGTATAATTTGAAAACTCACCAGAGCTAACCAGCAGAAACTCAATAGCAAAACTCAACAACAAAACAACTAACACAAGCTATCTAAAACCAAACCAGAACTAGTCTTTAGATGGACAATCAATTCTATCACAGTTTAATCAAAACTCAAACTAATCAAAATGTAAAAAGTCAACAGTTAAAAGCTCACCACACCGTGGCCAGGATATGACAAAACAAAACCAGGACCTTCCGTCCACCGTGTCGCGGTTAGTGACCCACCGTGCCACGGTTTCTCAGCTTAACATCTTTTTTTCATTAAGGAATTAATCCTTTAAGTCCAAAGTCACAAATCTAAGATTTAATTCTTGTTAATGACTTAATGGATAAAGTTTCCAACTTTATCCATTCCCATGGTTCAAACAACCAAGATCTAGACTTCAAGTCTCAAAGAGTCGACGAATGCATCTTTCTCAACTTCATCTATTAAGTCTAAGCCTCTAACTTTCAAATCTTAATCAACATGATTTTTAGATGGATAATATTTCAACTTTATCCATAATAATGTCACAAACTTCCAAGATTTAAAACACCAAGCTAATAAATGTAAAAAAAAAAATCCATTTTCTTCATTCATAAAGTAAGGAGAGTTCTTGCATACACTCTTTACTCCCCCCAAATCACTAGATATGATAATGAAACACAATAAAGCAAAGCAAGGGAAGGGGAAGAAGAGGAAAGCCCCCTCAAAACAAAACTAGAAGGAAAAGTCCCAGGTCGGGTCTTCAAGAAATGGACCCAAAGGAAAAGCAAGTTATGATGCTCCCATGCCTTTGATCTTAAGGAGGCTACTTGCATTTACTACCATGACAAGGGGCATTGGAAACAAAGCTACCCCAAGTACTTGCAAGACATAAAGGATGGCAAGGGTAAGCCAACCTCGACAAGTATTTACACTATCCTATCTAAAAACTCATCGCTTTCTAATTCTTGGGTACTTGATACAGGATGTGGTTTTCACATTTGCTCTACCTTGCAGGTACTAAAAATAAGTGAGGATGTGGAGCATGGGAAGATGAACCTGATTATGGGCAATAGGAGATTGCCGCGTGTTACCAAGATTTGTGTTTATTCTTTGGTGCTTAGTAGTGGGTTGGTTTTAGATTTGAACAATTATTGATATTTGTCACAAAATGATGAGGAATATTATTTCTTTTCATGTTTTATACAGACAAGGTTTTAGATATTCTTTTGATAATGAGAATGGTTATATTTATGCTTATTATAATGGTGTATTTTATTTTGAAGCATTACCTTGTGATGACGTGTATGAAACTGTGATGGTTGTAGATAATTTAGGAAATAGTGTGTTGCAAATTGATTCGTCTAATGGTTTAGACAAGGCATGATTGTGGCATTGTCATCTTGGACATGTCAACAAGAAGCGCAGTGCCCAACTCCAAAAGGATGGAGTGTTGGAATCATTTAACTTAAGGTTAGATGATACTTGCAAATCTTGTTTGCTTGGAAAGATGACGAAATCACCATTTACTGATTCTTGTGAAAGAGGTGAAGGATTATTGGATCTCATACACAGATGTCTGTGGGCCCTTCAGATCTACTACAAGCGATGCAAATCGATTCTATGTGATTTTCACTGATGATTATAATAGATATGGATATATCTACTTAATCAAGAACAAGTCAGAAACCTTTGAAAAGTTCACAGAGTTTAAAAAAGAAGTAAAGAATTAATTGAGAAAGAAGATCAAGATGCTCATATTTGATAGAGGTGGTGAGTATCTTAGTATCGAGTTCCATGACTATCTTAAGGAATGTGGAATTGTTTCACAATTGACACCTCTTGGGACACCATAACTTAATGGTGTGTCTGAGAGGCGTAATCGAACCTTGTTGGACATGCTTCATTCCATGATGAGTCGAGCATCACTTCCAATCTTATTATCGGGGTATGCGTTAGAGACTTCCGCTCGCATTCTTAATCTAGTCCCAACAAAGAAGGTTGCCAAAACACCTCACGAGATGTGGACATGGACGGTTCCCTCGTTAGCACATATCAAGGTTTGGGGTTGTGAGCCTTTCGTTAGACGAGAGACTCATCAAAAGCTCGAACCTCGAAGTGAGAGATTTATTTTCATCTGCTACTCATAGAAGTCCTTTGGATACTTGTTCTATAGACCAGGTGAACATGTGGTCTTCGTAGCACGAAGTGGAGTCTTTCGCGTGCGAGAGCGAGAGAGAGAGAGAGAGAGAGAGAGAGAGAGAGACAGAGAGAGAGAGAGAGAGAGAGAAAGAATGAAAGAAAGAAATAAAGAGAGAGAGACAGAGAGAGAGAGAGAGAAAAATAAAGATACAGAAAGAGAGAGAGAGAGAGAGAGAGAGAGAGAGAGAGAGAGAGAGAGATAGATAGACAGAGAGAGAGAGAGCTTATATTTAAAGAGGACAGTGGGAGTACAATTGATATTGAAGAAATTCAAGTGTCAAGCGATGAAGGAACCTAGAACAACATCACTCAACCTGAGGAAAAAATTCCCATTTAACCATTTGATGAGTCGTTACCCCGTATGTGACAACCCGAAGTTGTTTCATCGTCGCAACCCGTTCCGTCCGTAAAACTCGTCTTAAGCGAATTGTTCCGATTTCATTTTTGGATTAGGTCATTTAAGTTAAGACTTTTATTTGGACCTTGTAAGTATCCAAACATGTTAGAAACACATGAAAACACCCCAAACTAGTAATTAGAAAAATTTTGGTTTCGACGATATCGGGTGACGACAACTTAATCGGGTGTGACCAAAAGCCTCAGTTAACGTCAGTATCGGGTTGAATTCGACTATGTCCCAAATACAAACCATATTTAAAGTGGTTTCAGCCTCATTTGAAGCCTTCTCACTCTCTCTCTAACCTCTCTCCTCAATCCAATATCTAGGTCCAAAAATCACTCATTTCAAGCTTCAAATCACCAAGGTAACTATCCTAGCTTCTAGTATAACATCCTTAGCCTTCATTTTCGTGTTAAAATCATGGGATAAGACCTTAAACATGTGTTTACAGCCCTGGAACACACTTTGTCCGTGAACACATATAAATGGGGTTTTTGAGCCTTAAAACCCTTCCAAACCACCATTGGAGCTTAGATATGGCTTAAGGACTTATTGGATTGGACTTAGAACACCTTAAACTCAACTTTTGGGGAGTAAACATGAGTTTACTGCCCAAGAACATGCTTGGGCCGTAAACACCCTTCCATGGGTAGTAAACTCCTTTTTAGGTGTTAAAATGCCATTTACACACCTCATAAGCCTTGTAATAAAGTCTAGAAGCAACTACAAACAAGTTAGGGACCTCAAACTTAATAAAAACCACTCCATAAGGAGTTCACGGCCATAAACCCCCCAAGAATAGGTTCCTGGGCCGTAAACCCCTATAAATGGGTTAAATGGTGCCCTAAATTCACCTATTGGCTTGTTAAAAAGAGTTGAATCACTTGTGATTAACCTATGACCATCAAAGCACTTAAGAATTGAGTAGGTGAGAGTTTACGACCGTAAACTCATAGTTTACTGGCGTAAACTCATCAATTGGTACTTATGATTGATTTAATCCCTTTATAATGCCCTAGAACCAAATCTAGCATCATCCCTAAAATGATATAAGGCCATTTAGCACTTAATGTAACAACCCGAAGTTGTCCATCGCCGAAACCCATTTCGTCCGAAAAACCCGTCTATAGCGGTTCGCTCTAATTTCCGTTTTTGGGCTAAGTTATTTAACCTTATAAGTTTGTTCTAATCTTATAAGTGCTCAAATCCCTTAGAAAATAATAAAAATGGCCCAAAGTCATTAAATTGGAAATTTCCAAATTCTATCTCGCCGGATTACGATAACTTAATCGAGTGCGATCAAAAGCCCCGTTTAACGTCGGTATCGGGTAGAATTCCACTGTGTCCTGAACTTAGGACCTATTTAAAGCTCAAAACACTTCATTTGAAGCCTTTCCTCTCTCTCACTACTCTCTCTCTAACCTCTCTCCTCTAACTCAAAATTAAGGTCCTAAAACATCAAATTCAAGCCCCAAATCTTCAAGGTAACCACCCTAACTCCTAGTATAGCATCTTAGACCTTCAAATTCGAGTTCAAATCATCGAATAAGACCATAATCATGTGTTTACGGCCCTAGAAAACCCTTGGGCCGTGAACACATATAAAATGGGTTTTTGAGCCTTTAAACCCTTCCAATCGACCTTTGGAGCATAGATATGACTTAAAGGCTTACCAAAATGGACTTCGAGCACATTGAACTTAGTTTTTGGAGAGTAAACATGAGTTTACTGCCCAAGAACATGCTTGGGCCATAAACTCCATATCATGGGGAGTAAACTCATTTTGAAGTGTTAAATTGCCATTTAAACACACCAATAGCCTTGGAATAAATTCTAGAATCAACCACAAAGGAATTGGAAGCCTTAAACTCAATGAAAACCCCACCCTTAAGAGTTCACGGCCATAAACAACTATAACATAGTCAAATGATGCCCAAAATTCCATCCAAGGCTTGTAAAATGAGTTTAAATCACATGTGATTGTCCTAACACCACCAAAACACATAAGGAATGGGTATGGGGGAGTTTACGGCCGTAAACTCCTAGTTTAGGGCGGTAAACTCCATTAAATGGTCCATAAGTGATGTAAATCCATTCTTATGCCCTAGATTTGATCCTAGCAAATTTTCCCAAATCATATAAGGCCATTTAGCACCATAAAACCCACACCCATGAGTTCACGGCCGTGAACTCATGTGGAGTTGGTTTTAGGGCCGAAAAATCTAGTATGAGTTTACTCTTGAAGAGTAAACTCCATATCCAAGCCATATGTGTCCGTAAATGCCACCCGAGTCCTTCCAAACACTTGTAATGAAGTGTTTTCACATCTGAAAGTGTTTGTCCCTAACAAATAAATAATTCAAGTCCTAATTAGATACAAATGTGTATCTTTTCATAATACATAGGAATCTTGTGCGTTTGCAAACCCAGAACTGATGTTAAGGATCCGAACCGACGCATTCCTCAACCGGTGAGTTCATACCCCTACCCTTTTTCAAATGTTTTCAGGGGGGATACAAGCAAAAGTACAAGGAAATAATGTACTTAAACTTATTATTTTTGTGCAAATGTTTCATATTTTGTATACTTTTAATTCCGAAAATCATACTAATCATTTGTTCGAATTGCAGAGTAAATTGTCAAACCAAATGTAGATTCCTTTAATAGATATTATAATCTAAGTTTCATATTATGTTTTGTATAAGGAATCATACTAATCATAAACTAAGATTAATACTAATAGGATAGAACGAACACGAATACGAATGCTAATACGAATACGAATACGAATATGAATATAGCTAATAGGATAGAACAAATATGAATACGAATACGAATATGAATACGAATACGAATGCGAATACGAATACGAATACGAATACGAATAAGAATACAAATACGAATATGAGTAGGAATAGAATAGATATAAGAATACGAATATGAATACGAATACGAATACGAATGGAATAGATTACGAATACGAATACGAATACAAATCTAACTAATAGGATAGAACGAATACGAATACGAATAGGATTAGGAATAGGACTAGGAATACGAATACGAATATGAAATAACGCCTTTGGATGACGCCAAGACTTCGAATATACAGCTAGTGTACCCCTTGGGTGTCACCAGAGTTTTGAAATTAATTTGATAGTACGCCTCTGGACATCGACTGAGTTTCGAATACATACGCCTTAGGATGTCGACAGAGCTTCGAAAATACGTCTAAGGTACTCTTTTGGAAATCATCAGAACTTCGAAAACAGTGTTAATGTACGCTTCTGAATGAATCCAAATATTCGAAAATACCTCTAAGTATAGAAGATAATCAACAATCAAATGTAGGATAACTAAGATATCAGAATAATTAACAAATACTATAAGTAAGGTAGTTACTAGTACTTCAAAATCTCAACTACTAATTAAGTATCAAAAGGACAGCTAAACACTTAGGAAAATATGGGATTTTCTTGGAATAACGTAACAACTCGTAAACGAATTAAGTAACGAAATGATAAGTAAACTGTTTTTACATAAGAAAATATGGGATTTTCTTGGATATCAACTTTTTCAGAAACCAAAAAGGGAACTCATTCTTTTCAAAACTAAAACGCTTATGAACTCACTAGCTTTATGCTGATTTTCAAAATGCTTGTATTCTCAGGTCAGCATTAGATAGGTACACCGCCACCTTTTGGAGAAGACGGAGCGTTAGAAGACTCATCTTTGTTTTTGTTGATATGATATATGTATATAACACTTGTATAAAATTTCTTTCAAACTAATGTAAACAATTCTATGTAATGTAATGTTTTTTGTTTACTATGTTACTATCTACATTGGATTTGATACTCAACGTGGAGTCCGCCCCGAAAATGTTTCCGCCTTCGGTTTTCGGGGTGTGACAGATTGGTATCAGAGCCCTTGTTTATAGTGAACTACTATACCAAAGCTTACATGGTATAAAACTATAAACACTAAGGGGCCTAAGTGCTTTGAACTAAAAGTATACATCAGAGTATAAGTATTTTCAAAAGCATACAAGTATACCTAACCGTCGAGATCCGTAACTACAAGTAGAACAAAACATAAGTAAATGCATGTTGTATGCTACGGTTAAACCTGGACAGTTATGTAGTCGTGTCTATGATCAATATAGCATGGCCAACTATATTCATTCGAGACACGACCAACATGTGCTTGGGAGTGACTGTGGTGTGCAACATGCCTAAAACTTACCCAATACCCAAACAATGAACCATGGTTGCAGCGAAACAAGAAATACTATGGGAGTATTTCTCGATCCAAATGTGTTATAGAAACCCTCATTCCATCGTTGCTCCTCAATCATTCCATTAGCGATATTTATCTGTTTTGATAATTCATTCTTGCTTTATCGCTTATATAGAATTCTATGTCTGTCATAAAGAGATATCCCTTGTTTCATATCTCTTGATTCAATTCGGAGGACTTAGCATCCTCTCTTTCCTGATCTTATTAGATCAAGATGCCTCCAAGAAAGAGACCCAGCTCAAAGACCAACAACAACCCTCCTCCACCACCACCTTCTCCTCACATCGATCTGGTAACACTTCCGAAAATTTTAACTGCAGCATTTACAATAGCCATGTCGCAAATGAACCCCGATAGTTCAGGAGGTGGTCCCCATCCTCAAAACCAGGAAGGTAGCTAGGGACACCAAAACGAGTGTTCCTATAACGACTTTATGAACGCAAAACCCACGTTCTTCGATGGCACATGAGGTGTCATTGCTCTAACTCGGTGGTTAGAGAAGATCGGATCTATCTTCGAGATCTGTGCTTGTTCAGAATCCGACAAGGTGAAATTTGTCACCTGCACTCTCACCAATAAAGCTCTGACTTGGTGGAACGGCCGAGTCAAATCCCTAACTTTACCTGTAGCCAATGCTATGGGTTGGGAAGTTATGAAGAAACTTCTCCACGTAGAGTGATTGTGGTGTTCAACATGCCTAAAACTTACCCAAATATCCCAAACAACGAGTCGTCGTCGCAATGAATCATGAAATACTATGGGAGTATTTCTAGACCTAACTTTGTCGTACAAAATTCTCACTCAAGCGTTGCCCCTCGATCATTCCTTTAGCGATAGTTTATCTGCCTTGATAATTCATTCCTGCTTTATCGCTTAATAGAATTATATGTCTGTTATAAAGAGATATCCCTTGTTTCACATCTCTTGATTTGTTGCAGAGGACTTACCATCCTCTTTTTCCTAATCATTTTAGATCGAAATGTCTTCAAAGAAAGAACCCAGTTCAAGGAACAACAACCCTCCATTACCACCTCCTTCTCAATTCGACCCTGTGATGTTCTAGTTGGCTGTTTCTGCTGCAGCGACGGCCGCAGTGACATATTTGTACCCTGACATGTTCGGTGGACCAAGAAGTAACACCTACCCCCAAAACCATGAAAATGTTCAGGAGCATCAGAATGAAGGTGATAAGAGTAAGAAGGTTGTTTGGAAAAAGCAAAAGGGCCAGAGTTCCCAAGGACCCTCCAAGAGGCATGAAACTATGGCAGTTCAAGCTACCACTACTCCTGTTGTGGCATCTACAGCTCAAGCACCTATCACTGGGTATGCTGGTAACTACCCTTGGTGCAACAGGTGCAGTTATCATCATCGTATCCCTGGCCCATGCCGTGAGTTGATCTGCAAAAGATGTGGCAAAAAGGGCCACTCCGCTCAAAATTGCAAAACACCAGTTCATCTAATCAATCAAGCTTCCGGATCGAGTACTGATCGGGCCTGTTTTGGTTGTGGAGAAATCGGGCATTTCAAGCGAAACTGCCCAAAAGCAGCAACCACCAACAACGTCAACAACGCCGAGATGGTTTTAGCTATGAAGCAAGAGGAGGCAACAGCTGATACCACCATCATCGCGAGTACATTTCTTCTCGACAATTCTTATGCTCACATCCTTTTCGAATCTAGTGTCAAGAATGTTTTATTAGTCATTCATTCAAATATCTTCATAAACATAGCCCTCGCCTAATAACTAAAACATTTACTGTCAATATGGTTACCGGTGAGAATGAGTGCACCAACGACTTATCCCCAAGCTATATCCTTACCTTGAGTAATAATTCTTTCCTCATTGACCTGATGTCAGTTTCAATAAAGAGCTTTAATGTTATCTTTAACATGTATCAGTTAAGTCCTGATCATACTGGTACACTCTGTTATGAAAAAGCTATTCGTCTCAATGTCCCCTCTGACCGAATCCTCATGCTATATGGTGTCAAGCTTAGCTCAAATCTTCGCATCATTCCCTGTATCAAATCTTGAAAGCTTCTGCAAAAGGAGTGTCAGGTATTCCTAGTCCATGCAATCAGCGAGAAACAAGTTAAAGATGTCTAGAGCATCCCCGAAAACTGTAGTATTCCTGATATCTTCCCGAAGAGCTCCCGAGAATTCCCTCCGAACTTCATGTCGAGTCTCATATCAATCTAATCCCTGGAACTACCTTCGTAGCCAAATCTCTGCACCATTTTTCTCCAGCAGAAATGCAGGAGTTATCCAGTCGGCTTAATGAGTTGACCGTCAAAACCGATATACTCTTTCCTTAATTAGATGACTTCTTCGATAAAATTAAGGGAGCTAAATACTCCTCAAAGAAAGACCCTAGGTCAAGACACCATCAGCTACGAGTTCACGAGGATAATGTTTCCAACACAGAATTCAGGACTCGATATGATCACTAAGAGTTCGTATTGATACCCTTCAGTCAAACCCTTTTCCCTTGATCATGTAGTGAGTGATGAAGAAATACGCGTGAATCCTCCTAAGGTCGAAGCAATAAAGAATATGTCGACACCAAAGACACCCATAGAAAACTTGTCAATTCTTGGGTTTCACCGGCTATTATTGCAGACCCATTCAGAAAACTCTTCCAAAATCACCAAATCCTTAACCACCCTGACACAGAAAGGTGTACCCTTTTTGTTGGAGTAAAAAGTGAGATACATTATTCCAAGCATTGAAGTAAGACTTATGCATCACACCTAACCTATCCCTGCTAGAAGAAACAGAGGACTTCATTGTCCTTTGCAGTTCGTCCAATCAGAGTTTAGATTATGTGCTTAGGCAAGAAGGAAAAGTTGTCGTTCACGCTTTGAGACAAACAAAAGGCACACGAAGTTAACTACACAACTCACGACTTGGAATTTAAAGCAGCAGTCCCTGCACTAAAGAATGAGAGACATGATCTCAATGGAACCAAGTACGCATATTTCACTGACCATAAGAAACTACAGCATGTCTTCGATTAGAAAGACATAAACATGAGGTGCCCTTAGCCGAAAGGAAAGATTAGACAGCAAGAGGAAGACATCGACAATGAGTATCTGTCCCCGTTTACTCGCTCAGACCTAAGAAGCCTAGTCAGAAACCCTCGGGACTATTCCATAAACCTGGATACCCGAATGGGAATGGTAAATAACTAACATGGATTTCACCATCAAGTTACCCAGTTTTCCCGAGTGAGTACGATACCATTTGGAAATGGTCGATCCTTCGATAAAATCTGCTCACTTCATTCAGATCAGAGAATCATTCAAGATGGAAAGACTCATGCGAACCTACATCCAAGAAATAGTCCGACTACATAGTATACCTACGTCCATTATCTTTGGTTGAGATAGCATGTTTACCTCAAGATTTAGATAGATTCCTTAAAAAAAACTCACGGAACCAAGCTAGACATGAGTACAACTTATCATCCTCAGATAGTTGGACAGAGTAAGAGAGTTATTCAGGTCATGGAAGACATGTTGGGAGCATGTGTCATAAATTACTGAGCGACTTGGGATACCCCTTTACCTTTGATCGAGCCCTCGTATAATAACAGTTATTGCACCGGTATCCAAACTACACCATTTGGAACTCTCTACAGTCAAAAGTACAGATTCCCTTATGTTAGGTCAAGGTAGGAGACATGCAGCTAGCCAAGAGTCAATTCCCCAGTAGTGCCCACACTGGTCCTGAAATCATCCACGAAATCATCGAGAAGATCATCTAGATCCGAGAACGATTGAAAGCTTCACGAGATCGACATAAGAGTTACGCCAATATACAACGGAAACCTATGGAATTATAGGCTGGAGATCTTGTCCTGTTAATGGTCTCGCCCTGGAAAGGCATGATACACTATGGAAAGCATAGAAAAACTTAACTCGTGGTACATTAGATCCTTTGTGATCGTCGTTAGGATCAATCCCGTAGCCTTCAAAACATCCATCCTATCTTCCACGTCCCGAATCTCTAGAAGTGCCTATCCGATGAGACCCTAGTAATCCCTCTTGAACAAATCAAGACCATAGACCGAGAGATCAAACGTACAAAACAAAGCCACGTCCCGATAGTGAAGGATCGTTGGAATTCCAAGCGAGAACCTGAATTCACTTGGGAGCGCGAAGACCCAATACAACAGAAATATCCGCATCCTTTTCCATAACTTCTATCTTAATCTTTGAATTTCAGGACAAAATTCCCTCTAACGGGGGGATAATGTGACAACCCGAAGTTGTTTCATCGCCGCAACATATTCCGTCCGTAAAACTCGTCTTAAGCGAATTGTTCCGATTTCGTTTTTGGATTAGGTCATTTAAGTTAAGACTTTTATTTTGACCTTGTAAGTATCCAAACATGTTACAAACACATGAAAACTCCCCAAACTAGTAATTAGAAAATTTTTAGTTTCGACCATATCGAGTGACAACAACTTAATCAGGTGCGACCAAAAGCCTCGGCTAACGTCAGTATCGGGTAGAATTCCACCGTGTACCAAATCCAAACCATATTTAAAGTGGTTTAAGCGACATTTGAAGCCTTTTCACTCTCTCTCTAACCTCTCTCCTCAATCCAAGATCTAGGTCCAAAAATGACTCATTTCAAGCTTCAAATCACCAAGGTAACTATCCTAGCTTCTAGTATAACATCCTTAGCCTTAATTTTCGTGTTAAAATCATGGAATAAGACCTTAAACATGTGTTTACGGCCCTGGAACACTCTTGGGCCGTGAACACATATAAATGGTGTTTTTGAGCCTTAAAACCCTTCCAAACCACCATTGGAGCTTAGATATGGCTTAACGACTTATTGGATTGGACTTAGAACACCTTAAACTCAACTTTTGGGGAGTAAACATGATTTTACGATCCAAGAACATGCTTGGGCCGTAAACACCCTTTCATGGGTAGTAAACTCCTTTTTAGGTGTTAAAATGCCATTTACACACCTCATAAGTCTTGTAATAAAGTCTAGAAGCAACCACAAACAAGTTAGGGACCTTAAACTTAATAAAAACCACTCCATAAGGAGTTCAAGGCCGTAAACCCCCCAAGAATGGGTTCCTGGGCCGTAAACTCCTATAAATGGGTTAAATGGTGCCCTAAATTCACTCATTGGCTTGTAAAAATGAGTTGAATTACTTGTGATTAACCTATGACCATCAAAGCACTTAAGAATTGAGTGGGTGAGATTTTACGGCCGTAAACTCATAGTTTACTGCCGTAAACTCATCAATTGGTCCTTATGATTGATTTAATCCCTTTGTAATGCCCTAAAACCAAACCTAGCATCACCCCTAAAATGATATAAGGCCATTTAGCACTTAAGAACACCACTCATGAGTTTACGGCCGTAAACTCATTAGGATGTGGTGTTTATGGCTGAAAACGCTTCTAAGAGTTTACTCTTGAAGAGGAAACTCCATATCCAAGCCATACATGTCTATAAATGTCACCAGGGTCACTCCAAACACTTGACTTGAAGTGTTTTCGCGACTAGAAGTGTATATCCTCAATTAATTTGTGATTTAAATCTAATTAGATACATTTGTGTATCATTTAACATTACATAGGAACCTCGCACGTTTTCAAGCCTCGATCCGATTTTTAGCATCCTAGTTGACACATTCCTCGTCCGGTGAGTTCATACACCTACCCTTTTTCAATGGTTTTCACTGTTTTTAGGGGGGGATACAAGCAAAGTACAAGGAATACTTGTACTCAAAACTTGTTTTAAAAGTATTGTGTTTCATATTACATATGCTTTTAACACTGACAATCATAGCAGATAACCGTTTGAACTTGCAGATCACATTATCATATTATATGTGAAAAACGTTATAAATTGTTGTATTTTATATTTTTCACAAATGGTTTTCCACATTATAATAGTTAATAACATAACCTTTGAACTTTGAACATGAAACTTAGTATATTGTTTTGTCCTCGGTAACACTCCACAAAGATACACGAGTGGAGGATAGTATTTGTAGATAGAACTTAAACAGGATATTCCGCATTATTACTTGTAGATTTGTTATTCCTATGAATTCGAGACACGTCCTCAGAGAACACTCCACAGAGATACGCAGGTGGAGGACTGCCCCTGTAACCTGAATCTCTTAGATAGGGAGCGTGACTTGAGTGTATAGATCTAAACGGGACTGACTATCCCGCACCTAGCTGCTAGCTACAGCCGAATCAAAAGGTTCAAGGGTGACAAAAGTCATAAATGATACTGGCCTTCCTTCACCATATCTAGTCTATAATATGGTTATAGAACTTGCAATTTGGATAACATAGATTTACTTTTTAGTAATAATGGATATAGTAAATTAATAACCTTAAGAATTAGTTTACTATGCTGATAGTTTTATATACGTGTTAAAACTAATATACATTTCACAAGGATAATCAAGTTTTTAGTATACATCTTTTACATTACATTTTGGGTTGGTAAACTAACACACACTTCACAAGGATAATCAGGTTTTCAGTATACATCTTTTACACTACATTTCGGATTGGTAACCAACTTTCAAGAAAATATGGGATTTTCTTGGGATAACAATTGAACATAACCAGAACCGTGTAACATAACAGATAACTAAACATTACTTTTAAGAAAATATGGGATTTTCTTGGATAACCACTTTTTCAGAAAACAAAAGGAATCTTGTTCATTTTCATAAAACAAACCGCTTATGAACTCACCAGCTTATGCTGATTTTTAAAATGCTTGTATTCTTAGGTTCTCCCTAGACAGGTATCCCGCGTTGTTTTGCAGAAGACAGAGCGTATGGAAGTCACGTCTTTCTTTTGTTTAAACTTATGTATCTACGAAACTTGTATTACTTTACTTTTAAATTGATGTAATGAAATCTATGTAATGTAATGTTTTGTGTTTAGTTCACTTACTATGTATATTGGTTATGATATTCACATGAAGTCACCTCCACCCTGGAACGTTTCCGCCCTAGGTTTCAGGGTGTGACACCGTAGATGTTCCAACAGATTTAGAATGAAAGAAAAGTTTTATGGTTTTCATATTACTACAGATAGTGATACGTTTATCAGTGATAACACACTCCTAACCAGCAGCGGCAAGGAGGAAAAGACTCTAGAGGTTTGTCCCAAGTCATGCATCATGCCATAAATTTGGATGAGCCTTCTAACTACAAGGAAGCTATAGCAGGCCTAGAGTCTACGAAGTGGAAAGATGCAATGGACAACAAGATCAAGTCCATGTATGACAACAAAGTTTGGAATTTGGTTGAAAATGTACCACGTAGTAAGACAGTTGGGTGCAAATGTATCTTCAAGAAGAAGACCAACATGGATGTAAAGGTACACACTTTCAAGCCTCGACTGGTAGCAAAGGGCTTTACTCAAACCCCAGGGGTTGACTATAATGAAACCTTCTCACTATTTGGTAAAATTAAATCTATTAGGGTTATGCTAGCCATAGCTGTATTTTATGATTATGAAGTCTGGCAGATGGATGTCAAAACTGCTTTCCTTAATGGAAATTTGGCTGAAGATGTTTATATGAGTTAGCAAGAGGGGTTTTTGGATGCTAAATACCCCAATAGAGTGTGTAAGCTTGAGAAATCAATATATGGATTGAAACAAGCTTCTCGCAGATGGAATCTTTGTTTTGATAAGAAAGTCAAAGAGTTTGGCTTCTCTAGAAGTGAAGATGAATCTTGTGTATATGTCAAAGCTAGTGGGAGTGTGACATCCCTAAAATTCATGGCCAGAAAAGACTGGTTTAATTTATGCTTTTAAAATAATTTTAAAGTAATCCTTTGATTAAAAGAGTTGTGGAATTTGTTCCCAAAATGAAATATGATAAAATAAGATTTACCAAAGCATTTCTTAAAGAAATATATTTTCATTATAGAACAAAACTCAGGATGTCATGTTCTGATACAGACAAAAGCATAAACAGCAGATTATAAGCCTTACAACAGTTATATACACTACATGCCTATAATCAAAATATCTTGATAAGTCTTCCAACTTATGCTCTGGTGCCACTACCAGTCATACAAAGAAAAACTGAGTGGGTTAGGCTTGGGAGCCTAGTTAGCATATAGGGATTTCAGCCTGCAATAAATAATTATTTTAATTTCATCAACCAACAATAACCCAATTACCCATTCCCGTTGTCCTCACTTTACGTCCCTAAACAACTATCACAAGGAACCTAGCCTAAGGATTTTCATTTGGGCGACAACACATGCTTCGGGGATTCCTCAACAATATAAGTCAAACAAGGCAACCGTGTGGGGGATCGAGTACAACAAATGAACACCCATGTTCATTAACACCTACAGGTGGCGAGCCTGCCAGCGTTCTGGTAGACTATCTAGAAAAGTCCATGGTCATCATCTAAACTCCGCTAGATGACTGGATCACAATCACATCGAGACCTCACATCATTTTATTTAATCACACATTAACTATGTACCCATGTTTCACCCAACATATTTGTATATAAAAATACATATACAACGTAAAACGTGTATAAAACATTCATTCAACATTTATCTCAAATAAACAAATAATATATAAACACATAGCATGTATTTTATAGAGAATACTTCGTATCTATGTGTTAAAAGAAAATGAATATACACTCACTTGATAAGACAATGCTTGGACAACACTATGGCTCTTCAAGTAGTACATCTTCGATGAATCTGGGATATCTTCACACACCGGGCTTATCGCGGGCATAGCTTTGGCTCGGAAACTCTATTCTTCTCAGGATCTTCAGAGCTTCGGGACTTGCTTCGGGTGTCAGGATGATATCGGGGTTTCGCACAAAGTAGAAGAAAGAAAAAGGGGGGGGGGGTGAAGAAGTGGAAATTAGCAATAAAACTCGGGGGTCTCACTTTGTATTTATAGGGGTTGAACCCCTGATTTACGTTGGGCGTAACTTCAGAGTACGCGGGGCGTACTCCTTCGTCGACATGTATGCTGGGCGTACGCCAAGTATATCAGGCATACTGAGTGGATGGATCAAATGCGTCACTGCTTCGGACCCAAGACACTTGAGTGGTGGAGTAGGGCGACATGGCCCAACCCAGACCACGAACCACGAGTACACTGGGCGTACTCCACATTTCCAAACTTCTAAAATTCATATCTTTCACATACAAGCACGGTTTTTGATGTTCTTTATATCCACGCATAGGTGAGACTATGCTCTACTACTTTCATTTAGAATACATCGGCTAATTCTGACTTTATTATTTATAATTATGTTTTTAGTAGGCCAAGACAGAAAAACTCCGTTAGAAATTCATAACTTCTTAACCCGACGTCCATTTTCGTCTGTCATTTTACCGTTGCACTAATATCGAGGAGATCTTCGATTCTTGTTTCAATTGTCTCAGCTAGAAATCACTCGATCTCATATTCAAACTTTGGGCTGCATAGTGCTAAATCGAAACTTCAAAAAAATCATAACTTCGTCATACAAAGTTAGATTTAGACGTTCTTTTCAGGTATGTGCTCGGTTTAACAAACTCTAAGACTTTCGTTTTGATCACTAAGGCTAAATATTTCTCTACCATAAACTTAGTATTTACATCATGCAGTGTCGTACCGGTTCTGTCACAATACTTCGACAGGTATAAACTTAGTCTTTATATATCCGGAACCCTTGTCACGACCACTACAACTTTCTTCATATATATTGGGCTTATCTAATATTTTATTATTACGCTTATTTTTATTCTTAATTCATTTAAATCACAACAATTAAGCATAAAACACATAATAGTTATGGGCTTAGACATCTAATCCAACAGTCTCCTACTTGGATAAGTCTAAAACTATTATTGCGTATGACTCCAAGTTCCTGACTAGCAATCGTAGCTCTAAAAAGCCGCTATCGAAATCTGACCTAGTCAATGACGTGTCCATTCGATAAGGGATCATATATTCCTCTATTAAAGATATCATATGGACTGAGACATCGATTATAATCATTCTCTCTGTCCATTTGATGTTTCCCAATTTCCAATTTATGACGACTGACTAATTGAACAAATCAAATTAGTCCAGGCCCGACCAGCACTTACGTTTGTCATCACTAAATCATTGAGGGACCCATAGATATCGCTTTTATCCCTCTAAGGGTAAACGGAGTGGATAAACTTTGACTCATATGCTTATTCTATATACGCACCAAATCACACACGGAAATGCGTTTTATAACACCAAGTTACTGGTAAGTTTTCACATAATCAATGTCTAACCGACTTGTTGACTGCAACTCATATCTATTGGTTTGAAGAACGTAATATATTATCATCTCGTGATCACTCATGATAAAATCCATGAAGTGAGTCAAATGAGCGTGGGTTTAATCCAATACTCAAATCTAATTCTAGGAGCACTCATGAATTTGGCAACAACTTTTGCTATGTGTAAACACTTTAGACATCTACAAACCCTATTCATGACAGTCTTGCCTTAATACCTACTTCCAATGTATTATCAACTGTGGATGGTTTGGATAACTTAGTCATCCGGGAAGAATGAACTAGTTATTCTGGAAGTCAAAACATGCAAAGTGAAACACAAGAATAATCGAATCCAATATGGTCTCAGAACTTATGAATATAAATAAAACACCTTTTATTTATCACAATATTTATTACACATTATTCATTGTATAATGTTTCGATTTATCAACCTAATACTTGAATTAAAACAATAGTCATATCATGCTCCAAGCATGCACAGTCTGTTTTTCCAAACAATAGCTATGCTATACTCCAATGATGCACACTATGTTTATCTATGATCCTAACTTTGTGAAATAGACCAATTGAACATAATTTCAATGATGCTCGTTTCACAATCCCAATCCTTATCGTAAATGTAAGAATTCCAAATTCCTATCATTTACCGAAATCTGTTGGATTCTAAACTTATATGCATTGATCCTCTTGTAATGACTATGCCCGAAAGTCACATAGGCTTGGCAACCGACATTATAAAGTATTCCAATGGAGAGCATTTCCACGGATATAAAGTCTCAAATTCAAAGTACATTCCTTTGAACATCCTTCTTGCATTAAGTTTTTCTAATCCATAGATTTAATGAATATCTTCCTCCTATGGAAACATTTCTATATTCCTATTTTGACTATCACTTCTGAAAAAGAGTTGCCTCTTTTCAAAATATGTCAATATGGTCCTTTCAAAATTAACACTATACTTCCAGTTGTCCATTAGCAACTAATCTTTCGTAAACCTCATATTGTCCCCAACAATTGCTTAATGCCTTCAGTCATATCCAATTCTAGTACTTTTCCCCTCTTAATGCCCCAGGCATTTGGAAAATTTTGAAAGGATAGATATTATAGCACATGCAATCGATCCTATACCCGAAGCATATGGAACATGATTCATGATGTCTCACATAAAGACATGATTCTAGACCAGCCTTTTGCTACAATATTTTTTTTTATTTGCCATGTTTTCATAATTCGACTATCAATAAGGATGCCGTAATCATAATCGAATTTTGAGAACGCAATATATATATAGAATTTCCTTATGATAAAACATTCCAACATAAAATTCATATATATATATATATATATATATATATATATATATATATATATATATATATATATATATATATATATATATATATAAATCCTTGATTAAAGATGATTAAAATATCAATCTAAGCTTTTAGAATTGAAATGAAGTATAATTTCCTCTACCTTAATTATAGCAAAACAACTTTTCCCAATTGAAACTTTTGTTTTCTATAATTAACATAATAATCATGCTCCCACTAACATGATAATCATGCTCCCAGTAACATGATAATTATTAGCATAACACTTATGATCCCACTAGCTTTGACATGTACTCAGAAATTAGCTGGACTTCTAGAAAGCAATACTTTATCGACTTTCTTTCCAAAGTTAATATTTCTGATATGAGATGCTTTGATATTACTTTATCAAAATCATACACCTTTCCTTATATATCTCACATGTGTGTCTAAACAATTTTTAGAACTATGAAAAGGGATGTAGTAATCATAGTCTCAATTGTTTAGACTTTTTCCATTTCTCCCAAGTCCATGTTAGTGTGCCGGTTAACTACACACGCTCCACTAATGACTTTGAGAATGGTAATATCACAATTTCTATCTACTTAGTGAAAGCGTTTCCTCACCATCATTTTCATTAATCGAAGAGAAACCTTATGACACTTAGATTTTATGGTGTATGTGTTTCTATCCATGTGGCTTTTTCATAACCACAAGAAGAGGTTAGTGACAAATCCAAACTCATATGGACTGAACTTGTTCAATCTTAACTTCTTGCCACCTGGAAACACAAGGGCCTACCATTGCTTCCAAGTAGTTATGCAAACAATTAAAAACTCATAAAACTCATATGCATAGTCAAATTTAACTTGAATGGGTACAGAGACAAGAATATGTCAACATGATGGGCTATAAACCTCAAGTCGTGTTCTAGTGATAAACAACAGGTTTTATTCTTGATTTGTTCTTGAAACTTTTCAAGATCTTAAAGACTCTCACTGACCTCTTGACATATAAGATTCTCTTTTCAAGAACCATTCCTTAACAAATCAAATATTCAAGAGTTAGTGCAGATTCTTATCAAGACAAACACTTTACACAACTGGCCTTAGTTGGTCTTCGTTTTATCCAAAACTTCACAACTTGCCCATTTCAAATGTACAAGAGTAAGAAAACATTTTACTCTACATTTGACAAGTGTTATAAACCTTCTTAAGATTATGTCACTCAATTTACAATCTTGGAGTATTGCTCTTAGAATCAATTTTGGAATGATGTATGATTCATCTTTTGACTTAAACATTTCAACAATTCACGATACCTCTTCTTAGTCATACGAATGTACTAAGATGTCCTTAGAGGATCAATTGTGATATGGTTTCATAATCACTAAGACAATCATAAATCACGATACTCAAGTACTCTCCCATCTTTTAATATTGGAGAATATTTTATCTTTATGCCTAATTTGATTCTTCTCATTCGTCCTACTATACACTGAAACTTTTCTAATGTTTCAAAATTATACTTAAACTTGGAAGGACAACCATATTTACTAAACCTTTTAGTAAATCATGACGAATAGCCTTATCGTTCTTTGTGGTGGTCTTGACCATCGTACACTCAAGTGTACCCTATCCCTTAATCCTTCACTTGACTTGCATATACATGTGGACAAGGTATTAGTCTTAATTTCCTAAAGATGAAAACCCTCATTCATCATACAATACAAGTTGCATGATTCCAAGTTTCTATCAAACTAAAACTTGGGTGATGAGAATCTTTCCTTATTTGGTAAATTCTAACACTACCACAAACGAAAGAATCAAATCCATTTTCCAATGTTGCTATCAATGGAATCATATAATAATAACTTGTCCCAAATGCCATTGTAAGGAATTTTAAAATAAATAAAAATAAAACTTTTTTTTTCCTTTTATTTTAAAACTTGGAGAAAAATTATCCTTAGAATGCAAGTGCATATGAAAATATGTTGTTATCTATTCCTAAGCAAAATATCATAACTCTTAAGCAACATCTCAAAATTATGATCACCGAACCATGCGATCGAAATTCATCTTCGCGATCAGAATCAACATATTCTTCCTTTAAGCTTCCTCTTTTCTTTGACTCTTAAAATGTTAACATGTGACCTAGTCACATCATGTATAAGAATCTCCAAATAGGAACTTAATAGAGTCATATAGTGGACTTTACCCGAAGTAGAGTCAAACTTTTGACTTTACATCCTCATGATAATTTAGGTAAATAGAGCAGCTTCGCAACCAATGCCCCTTCGTTTGGAAACAACAACATATAGACCCTTTGGGAATGGTACATGGGACTATGTCAAGCTTATCCTTCCTCTTTATCATTTGGTCAACCGAGTTTGCTATGACCGATCCCTTTCCATTGGGAAGGGAAAGCTTTTCTGGATTTCCTATGTTACCATTGTCAATGTCCATGGAAGTTTGGGAAGTCGATCTTCCAATCAAATTTGCTTTGAAGGTGCTCTAAATCATTGCTAATTCAGCAGCATCAAGCAAATAGGTAAGATCATTAAGGGTCATGTCATAATCTATTACATAGTAGTCCTTAAATATCTTGCTGTGTGACTTAGAAAGTGATTGAAGAAGTTAGCCAACAACTAACTTCCTCAAGACTTTGACAACCAACTCTCATGGCTTGTCAATATGTGACTTCATCTCCAAGATGTGAGCACACATAGAATTTGCTTGTGATTAGGACTTGAGTGACCTTGAACTATTCAAGAACTTGTGGCATAGGGAGAATAATTGGAGGACATGGAGGAATTGAAGTATGATTTTCATGATCCAACCACGTGACATCATATTCATTAGGAAAGCTTGTTCCAAGGGATTTGGGATGATCATAATTGTCTGAACCAGACATCTAATATGTGAGATATTCAAGTTAGTTGAATTAAGTCCTTAATATAACACCCAATCTGAAATATTAAGGCTAGGACCCAACACAATATTTATAACTTGGAAGAGGGATGTCTTAATCCAAGCTACAAAATATTTGAAGGTAGGTGAATGACGATTCACCAATTTCCACCATGATAATGAAATGTATTATTAGGTTTTAATTGGTTTTGAAACTCCTAGATTCTTTTGAGATTCATTAAACTTTTCAATGGCATGTTTCAATCTCGATTTTGCCCTCTCAAGTTTGTGACTGGGATGTCGAGGATCACAAACAAAGTGGGCATAACCATGCAAATATACTTGGCACTCTTAATTTTTATCACCTAATCGATGTGTTGGTTAACCATACACGCTCCACCGATCTATGATAAACCTTAAGCTACCCTTTTCCAACCTTGTTAAATCCAAGTTAGTGTGCTGGTTAACCACACACGCTCCACTAACAACTTTAGCAAGGTGCAAAGTGTAATTTCATGGGTTAGCACTAAATTCACATTTTCCTAAATAACTAAGATTGGGAATTTATAAGTGTTTAGTTATTTAGTATTTATCATTATACTTTTAATGAATAGAGAACTAGAGTCCAGTCAAACCCGTTCGGCTAACGACCCTCTACCAGTGGACACCCATTAAACTGTCATTTTATAGGCAGTAACCCTATACCCCTTATAGACCGACTTCGTAATGAGGCCTACTAACGGCAAGACTGACTTTGTTCGTATACATACATACATACATACATATATATATATATATATATATATATATATATATATATATATATATATATATATATATATATAACTATTAACTATTAATATTATAATAGTATAAAGGGTTGAATTTTAACTTTTAAAATTCTAAGGGTTTAACTTGGAATTAAAGTATTCATGCATGGAAACTTTAGAAATTCCAAAACTTGAGGGCAAGTTTTGAACAATTCAAAAAACTTTTCAATTCCATAACTTATGAGTTTAATGTAGCTTTAATGGAAAAATGCTTCAAGTTCCATAGCTTGAGGACAAGTTATGGAAGACTTTAAAGCATTTAAAAATGAGACTCTTCATTTTCCTAGCTTATGGAAATCTTATGAGTTTTAAAAATCATAAATGAGACTTTTCATATAACTTGAGGACAGGTTAAAAAAACACATTTTATGAAAAACTCTTAGATAAATTTGGATCGAAAAGAAATTATCACATAAATTTTCTATTAATTCAAACTAACTCATAAGAACAAGATAGTTCAAATCAAACAATTTTTCATGTAATTAGCCTAATCATCAAACTAATATAAACATGAATCTATTGACAATGATCTTATGAATTGGATTAGAATGATCTTTACCACATCAAAAACATGTTTACATGTTCAAAAACAGCTTTGATTCTAGTCCAATTCTAGCCTTAAAACTCGAAGATATGTTGTTAGGGGCTCCAACTCGCCGAGTGCAAGAACAAACTCGACGAGTTGGATGAGCTTGTACATGGACTTGTCGAGTCCCCTGTCCAGACAGCAAAAAACTTTGATTTTCAGCCATTTCAGCAAGTATAACATGAAAATAAGCTTTGGCTCTGATACCACTGATGGGTTTTAGTATACTACAACATCCTATGGTGCATATACAACCCTAAATACCTTGGATCTATGGTTTCACTAATTATACATGCAAAAGAGTTTCCGAGGTATTAAACCTATAACTAGCATGCAATTTGTCATAAACAATACAATATACTAGTTAGAGTAACATACTTTTTATGTGGCTTGAAGTCTTGATGTATTTTGGTGTTGCTTGAAACACTTGGGCCTTTAAGAACTTAGCGCTCCAAGTGTTGCACCTCAAATGGAATCACAACTGACCTAGGACAAATGTGACTCTTGAGAGAGAAAATCCATGCACCAAAAAACACCATCATTCTCTAAAAACTTCATGTGGAATTACAAGTGGCAATTTTGGGCAATGCACTACATATTTATATGTGGGATTATAAAGGTCATGGGTATAACCCAAATCCATACCCATGGGTTTTATGATCCATATTTCATGTGGCCCAACTCTTTATGTATCCATACATAAACTTGGTCCAACATCGGTCATAAGTCCAACACATATAAATATAACTAATTACCATAATTAGTCCCATAAATTTTGATTAGTCTCCTTTTGATCACTAAATTAATTCCAAATTAATTGTTGATCAATACTAATTAAAATATATGATTTCATATTAATATATTAGAACTTAAAATATATTACTAAATCATATATAACCTTCTCTCATGAGTCCATCCTAACAAATTGTTTCGGTGTTATGCAACCCAAATGGACCATGCTACTCTCGGGTCGAGTACATACCAATAATAGTTATGGGCTTAGACATATAATACAACACCTTTGCCCTAACAGGAAAAACAATATCTTGGGCCCCTTGATTATTTAGTGTTGACTTATGTGTCGGGCCCGATCAGGACTTGATTGATGTGTTCAGTTGTAGTTCCTTGTCATTACTTATAAAAAATCGGGAAACAAAGTATTGGAAAATGATAATGATTTTGTTCCATGTCATTTTTTCAGATGATATCTTGCAGAACGGAGGATTATATGATCACTTATCTTAGGACACATTACTGACTAGGTTAGAGTTCGACAACGGCTTTGAGAGCTACAACTTGCTAGTCAATTTTGAAGTTATACTTGCAATTATAGTTATTAGACTTATCTGAGTGGGATACTGTTGAATTAGGTGTTTAAGCCCATAACTATAATTGGTATGTATTTGAATTGATTGTAGCACAATCCTTTTAGGTTGCCTTCATATTAGCAACTTGACAAAATAACTTTTGGAGAGAGAGGTTGAATTTATTAATTGGAATAATATGTTAGTAATAAAAGGATTTATTAATGTATTATGAAAATACTATATTAATTAGAAATCTTGTTATTTAATTAATATTTAATCAAAAATTAATTTGGAATTAATTTTGATATTAAAGGAATTAATTAAAAGTACATGGGATTTTTTGCAACTAATTAATAGTTGTGGTTTGGACTCTTGGATCAAACTAAAGAAGGGTTGGCCGAAAATTCTAGGGCGGCCCTAAGGATTTTCATCTAAGTCCTTGAGAAGGGGAGTTCATGGGCTACTTAGGCCTTAAGCTGGAAATTAGGGTTGCCACCTGCAAACCCTATCTTTGGGACTAAGCAACCTTAACTATAAAAGGAGGATCACCTTCTAGGTTTCAACCATCCTTTTGAAACCCTAGAAGAGCCAAAATTGTGAGCAACTTCCCTACTCTCTCCTCTCATCCTCTTGCATAATGTGGTTGTGAGCCATTAGAGGTGTTACACTTGTGACACTTGTTCTCAAAGTCATGATTTTCAAGGAATCCATTGTTATTACAATATAAAAATAAATGTATTTGTTCTGATCCCTATTTTGTTGATTTTGAAATTAGTTGAACCATGCTAGCATTTTTAGTTTTTGTGTTCAATGCTTGTATGTCTAATAGGGAAAACATAGATCCAACAATTAGGGTTGCATGCATACATATGATTGTTTTCTATACTTAAATCCCATCACTTATACCATATCAACATAACTTTTGGCGTAGAGAACGCCTAAGAGGTGTTGCAGGCGCTTTGTATTGCTCCTGCAAAATCGATTTTACATTCGTCAATTGAACACATGGAAAAAGCTTCACATGGCCATGATTATGCGGATGTTTGGATGTATCAAACCCATAGTCATGCTCCTATAAGTCATTGTTGTCCGTGATACCAACATCTTGCACAATAAGTGCATGTACGGTTCAATAGTATTTAAATATAAACAATGAAATAAGGGGTATCCATAAAGTTAAATAAAAACTACATGGGAGTGAAATAATTAAAAATGTACATCCACCCCTTCGAGGTACCAACATCATATTCGAAAGTATTATGGATAAGTTTTAGAAGCATGGTTAAAGTAATCTCATATTCCTCTAAACGCATGTCATGTGACCTCAAATGCTCGCGACATTCACATACCTCATTTTGCAAGTTAGTAATTTTTTGTCCTTATTAGTTGATGGTACAGTGGGTGGCAGTGGTGGTGGTGGCGGGTGATATGGAACAACTATTTGTGCTTTCTTTTATCGAGGCCCATGGGTAGGGAGTGTTTGGGTAATGATGTTAGGAAAGGTCTCTGTGAACTTCTATGACAAGTAAATCAAAGTGATTAATCCTTGTTGAGCTAAGTATCCACCATTCATCATGACTATCAGCTTCTGTCGGCTCCAACTTCTATATAAGTTTATTATCTTATTAACAAAATTATAAAGTTATAAATAAAAATAAATTATACATATACAATAAAATTATAAAATATATAAGTAATCATACATCATTATTGTTTATAATCTAGTTGCACTTAAGTGCATGTAAAGGCCTCAGTTGCGACCATCCAACAGCTCGTTGGATCACATTTGTTGGGTACCAAACAAATTGCTCGTAGGGAAACATTCAAGAATCCATATCTAAAAGAATCATGTATTTTTATATTACCAAATAATAAAATAATAAATTGTTAATCATGTAAATTACCATAAAAGCATGTAAAAACCGTTTAGGGTGTATGCCATTTTTTGAGGTTGTTTAGCTTTTGGTTCAACTAGATGTATAAGTTCCTCAACCTTATTGAATACAGTAAATAGTTGTGGGTACAACTGATCCTAAATTATCCTCCCCCATGGATATATGTGAGATAAAATTTCCTAATTAAATTTCTAAAAAATATTAGTAATGACAATTATACTCAATAATTATACATTAACGATATGATACCTGTTAAATTCATCAAGGTTGGATACCAAAGTGAAATACTCCTCAGTCACAATCATTTTAGCCAACCATTCATTGAAACCCTTATCTAACAGATATAAAAGGCATATATGGATCGCATCCTCTTCTGAAAAGTCATTAAGCGAATGTTTAAGCACATTCGTCACACCGTTTAATTTCACGGAGACATTCCTCGTGACTATAGGGAATACATTGGAACGGGAGGCGGTACCGGAACCAAAGGCAGTAAAATATTCACCAAAGTGGAAGCCAGTGACAAGCCACAATTCTTTCTTCCTGTAAGACAACTCATAACCCCAATCTCAAAAACCATTTCCTTTACTTCGCTTCGGGGGTCCATGATAACTTCATGGAAAAACACGTAATGTAGAAGTAAAGGATCCCCATCTATCTTAGAAATATCTAACCACCTCCAAAAACATGAATTCCAGAATATAGTCTTGCATGTCGGTTTGTCTTTGATTGCTGCAAGAGTATTCACAGCAAGTTTGGGTTTACAAGACAATGTAATGGATGCATCAAAATCCATATCGTGTTGCAAATAGAAAACATTTTATAAACTAACTAAGGAATGAACAGTGACGAACATTCTAGATCATGCCTCTGACATTCTGGATCTTCGTGTTCCAGACCAGTTCCTCACATTCTGGAGATTACCGGAGCATTCCGGAATGTAGTTTTTTGTTCCAGAATAGAGGGAGACAGATATGTCCCTACGAGTGCCTCACATAATTTCCTTGCATAAAATATTTGTTTCTTCATGATTACGAAGATTAGCAAATAATGAAGGCATGTCCATGGTTATGATTTTATCAGTGTTATTTAGATCATCAACTTGATGTTCCAAACTTTCATTTAGCAAGTCAAAAAACTTGAGAACCAAGGAGTTTCTTCTTTTCTTCATGTTGAAATGGCACATGCCGTTCACTAAGCACATGAAGTTGAAGAATTCAGTAAGAGCATTCTTCATGTTGGACAAAGTACTCGTAGCGGAGCATTCTAGAATGCAATTTTTTGTTCCAAAATAGTAATTTTCGATGTATAATAACATAATATAAACAACTAAGCTAGTGTTTGGTTGGTCCTGATGTACTCTCAACATATATAGCTACTCTGGAACGTAATAAGTTCATTATGGAGCTGCTCTTCGCATTTTGGAGGAAGTTCTAAAGACTTAAAAAACTTATTCCGGAGCTGTTCTTCAGATCCCGGAGGAAGTTGTAAAACATGAAAACTTAAAACTAAACTAATAAGAGTATAAGAGTAGCATAAGACTTACTCGTAAACTAATCGGGTTATTGTGTCGTGTTCAATATCTTAAGCCAGAGTTCAGATGTGTGTCAGAGTGTGTCATAATGTTGGAGAGCGTGTCAGAGATCGGAATGCGCGTCGGAAAGTCGGAATGTGTTTGTAAATCGAGACCCAAAATGAAATTGAGATGTGGAAGTTATCGAAATATAATCCTGAAAATGAATTTGAACATCGAAGTCCAAAATACGTATTGTTACTCTAGAGTTGGCATTTCAAAGGATACTTAATCAGCCGGCCCATCAAATATGGAGTCCGAAAATATTTTTAGAACATCCCATTTCAGATAAAAATATAATTTTGCAAAAAAAATTTAAATAAGTTATTTTTTTAATAAATATACACAAAAAATGGTTAGATTACAAAATTTCCATTGTTGTTTTCTATTTAATAATTGATTTTGTTACAACATTATTATATTACTATAGTATTTTTTTTAAAGAAGACCAAGGAAATTATAAATTTATGAATTAAGAAATTTTAGAAAACATTTATGTTTGTTCGTTTTAAAATTTTCATATCAAACCATACTTTTTTCTATCACTACTAAAAATAAAATGTTTTAGAGCATCTAATACAAATTTTTTACAAAGTTTTTTATTATTTGAAAGCAGTTTTTGGTTTTTATCATTGGAGAGGTAAAGTCCAAACGATGCATCAATGTTAATCAATATCTGCAACGCTTTGATTTTAATTTCCCACATTTGATTTTTAGTTATATGCTCATCAAATTTCTTTTTTGATTTTCCATGTTTTTTGTATTTTCAAAATGCAAAAGCTAAAGCATGATCTGATGATTCCTTCACTCACTTATGGTTTACTTATGGCAGAACTTTGCGCAGGCCTTTCTTTTGGCTTTACATATGGTTGGAAGACCTCGATAACACGTAAACCCATCCCCATTGTATTTAATTTTTCATCTTGATTTTGATATGTTTGATTTTAGCCATGTGCTAATTAGGTCTGGAAATCTGCAAGCAGCCACTAATTTCATCTTATAATTAGCAAACAAAGGGGATTTTTTAGCGTTGTCGCCGTCAAGTAACCATTCCGAGTTTATTCTTTATGATTTACAGTTTTGATTTTAGGGTTTTCTATGTTCATGTGTTCAAGATGAATGATTTATTGTTATTGGGGAGATTAATTATATACACTTCGCATAACCGTTTTGTGTATCGGATAATGAAAGTTTTAAAGAATAGTTGTCTCATTCTAGTATCATTCCCTATGGACAAAACTGAGGTTTTAGGACATATACCCAAAAAGGCATGCCAGACATGGGTTGTAGGCCTGAAAGGCAAGCCAGACTCAAGTTGTGGGCTCGGCGGTGATTCCAGTCCATTTTAGCTGTGGACCCAGTATGTGTGTTATTATATGTTTATGTGTTGGTACTTTGAGAAAGTCACTAAACTTTGACTTACAATTTTAGTTTATCGTTTCAGGTAGTTCAGATAATCTTGGGAAAGCGATTGCATGATCGGGCACATCTTCCTGTTTTATGACATTGGATTTTGGTATACTCTAACTTTGAATAATACTTTTGAAACAATCGGTTTGAAAACACTTTATGGTTGAAATGGGCTGTTTTAGAAAGTTTTAAATTTTTGTGATTTTTGAAACCTTACAAGTTGGCATCAGTGCCTTGGTTTGAGTGAACTGGATAAACGTTCATGTGAATCCAGACTCAAACTAAGGAACTGCAAAGTTTTAAATTTTTTTCAAAAGTAACCAAGAAGGATGCGATTTGTATGACTAGCCAGAGCTAGCAAGTATACCCCAAGTTACCCATTCTTATCTTTGATATAATGTTTATGGTAGAACAAAATGCTAGTGACAACCTAGGGATCTTTAGGATTTGCATGATATAATTTGTTGATATGTGATGCCTAATAGCCTGGGAATACTTCTTGTATGATATTGACATCAATATTGTAGTTGCTTAGTGCATGCATCATAGTTATCCATAACTAAGATTTTATAGTCTGTGAATGTTTGATTTGACCTTATTTCTTGTTCCTTGTTTGATTGTAGACTTAGGGTAGAATCAAGTGTGTGTTGTATATAGGATCCAGTGTTATGTATGATTAGCATACGTAAGTGTTGCTATAACATCCGAAATCTAGAAGGTCAATTATGGAAATAAAACCTTATTTGTAAAGGCCAGCTCGTCGAGTTTGGGGGAAGAAACTCGACGTGTTGGAAGTGTTGCTTGCACGTCTTTTTGAAGACCAACTCAATGAATTGGAGAGGAGCAACTCGATGATTTGGACGTGCTTTGGGAAACGCCAAATTTAAGGTTTTGCACCCATTTAAACAACTTAAACCCCAAATGTTGGCCTCATTTCCAACCACCATTCTCCTAAACTCGAACCTCGAAACACTAAGGCATTTTTGAATGTTATCACCACTAGAAAAACTGTCTTTTATGACGCGCAATGTGTTTCGTAAAATGCTCAGACAACGTGGAAATGCATGTCAAGGAAGACCTTGTCATAACGAGAGACAACACGCTTTTGCGCGTCGTCTATTTACGACGTGCATTTTCGACGCACATTTATGACACGCATTTACAATGCACAATTATGACACGCAGTGCGTATCAAGGAAGGCCCTATCATAAAGGAAGACGACACGTATTTTCATGTCGTAAGCTTACGACACGCGTGTTTATGACACACAATGCATATCAAGGAAGTCGCTGTCATAAAGGAAGACGACACACATTTTTGCGTGTAATAGTTTTAAATGTTTTTAAAATTATATATTTTTGATAGATTTACTAATTTTTAAATTAAATAATAAATAAAAAGTCTCATAATACAAAATAAAATACCATAAATAATAAATATAATTCATTGCATTTATATGTCAAATACATATAATCATTCCAATAGTAAGTAAATGTAACACATTGCTAATATTGCATAATAATTATTATAGAAAACAAAACATGTACAACATTTAAAGAAACCCATGACTAAATTCTCCTTTGACAACCTCCTTTATAAGAGAATAACCTGAATGCAGGAACTTTGAGAGGTAGCTGAGCATGGATTGCTTGAGCTGTTAGAACCTGTATATGGCAAATCGGTAACTTAACATGCCATTATGGACATTTTGGTCGCAGGGGGTATATTTTCAAGCATGGTGAAGGTTACAACTTCAGGTGTCTTTATGGGCATTTTGGTCACATCGGGTCTTTTTTTGGGCATGGTGAAGGTTTCAGATGCAGATACCTTTGTGGGCATTTTAGTCACATTAGGTCTTTTTCTAGGCATGGTAAATTTTTTGGTTTCAGGTTCAAAAAAATGAACAAGGAGTGTTCAGCTAGACCGAGTTTTACATATTTGTTTATGTTCAGTTTTATTATAGTTTCACATTCTTATTGTAGTTGCACTAGTTGGAGAGGGGGGCTGAACCAACAATACTAACATTCATATGTTAATCAAACAAAGCTAAAGGATTATGGAAATATGGGTAAGAAAGAAGTTACCTTCCATTGACGTCCTTTCCGAGATACCTTAGAATGGTAAATGCACTATAGTCTATAGACAAGGTAAATTCACTATATAGTCTATACACAAGCGTATAGTTATCATTAAGTTTTATTTATCCTTCTAACTGTCGGCTAGAAAGAGTGTGTACGGTGCTAATTGATATATAAAATTAAACAAACTTAAGTACGTAACCTTTGTGAGTGTTTTAGTCATGGGTGTCAGGTTCGCTATTGGGGTAGGTGTATCTGTGCTGGTTAATACCCATGAAGATAGTTCGGGCAGTTATGACTCATCAGTTCCAAAAGTGACAACTAGGTTGTGGCAAAATGGATACCACCTGATTATACACAATTAAAATCAAAATCAAAATCAAATTTTAATTGGTATCAAGTGGAGAAAATGATGATTAGAATATAAAGTAAGTGAATTTTTGCTATCAAAAGTCATAAAAGAAATTTTGCTAGATGATTCCAAAGAAACATCTCAACAATATTAACTCTTGTGCAATGTCTTTTATTATGAGTTCATCTCCTTGAATTCCCCAACTATTGCATCAAACACCCCATTCTCCCATTCTCCCTTGATATTCTTCAACAACTCACCCTCTTCATTCACTTCCTGCATCATCACGATCATCATAAATTAATAACAACATTCTAAAGGGTTTTGAGCATTCTAACACTCCTAAGGTGTACATGCAACCTTAGAAACCTTAGATCTATGTTTGACTAAGATACATGAAAATTTGATTTTCCAAGGTTCTTTAACTATCTAACATAGCATGGGGAACTTTTAAACATAAATGCTAGAAGAAGAACATACCTTTTGTAGTTTGGATTCCATGAGAACCTTGTGAGCCTAGCACCTCAAGTGTGATGCCTCAAATGTCTCACACAACACCAAATACACTTGGAATAACCTTGAGAGAAATAGAACACTTCTAAAATCGGCTATAACCTCTTGTTCTCACACTTGTGTCGATTTTGGTTGCTAACATATTCCTTTTATTGTATGTCATAAGTATGGTTACACCATGTAAACCCTAACTTGACATGGCTCTTCATTTCCATGATCCATGGGTTCAAAGACACCATGGAGCATCCTATGGGTTTTAGCCCAACTTGATAATCAATGGAGAATTAGCCCACTATACAAGTAATGGGTGATTTACACAATTAACCCATATACTTAACTAGTCTTTTTTTGATCACTTAATTAATTCCAAATTAATTCTTGATCAATACTAATTAAATAATATTATTAATATATTAGAACATGTAAAATATTAATTAACCTTAAGTGTTATTTCTCTCATTTTGGTCTATCCAAATGCATGATGTCATTTAACCCAAATGGACTATGTTAATCAGGTCAAGTACATCCCAGAAGTAGTTATAAACTTAGACACCTAATCCAACAGTCTCCCATTTGGATTAGTCTAATAACTATATCTGCAAGAATAACTTCAGGAACCGATCAGCAATCGTAGCTCTTTCAAGGTCTCGCGGAACTTAGATGATGATGATACGCCATTTAAAATAAGTGATTATATAATCCTCTGTTCTAGATATCAGTCGGACAAATACATGTAACAATGTCTTACTTATTGTCCAGCAAGGTGTTTCTCGATTTCCAATTTGTTTGACATAGAACTTATTTAAACACATCAACTTAGTTCTGACCGGGTCCAGTACATGGGTCAACACAAAATCATTGAGGGGCCCAGATATCGCTTCTAATCCAAGAAGGAACATATAAACTTCGACTCATATGTTTGTTCTACTACTTGTTGAATCATACGCAAAGACATGTTTTATAACATCGAGTTACCAATACGTTTATGTCTAATCAATGTATAACCAACTAATAGGCAACAAGTCATATATCTAGGTTTGAAGATTTATATGATATTACCATCTCACGATCACTCGAGATAAATTCCATGAAGTGATACCAATGAGTGTGGGTTGAATCCAATACTCAGAACTTATGAACACTCATGAATGTTGCAACAATCCTTGCTATGTCCCATACCTTGGACATCTACAATAAAACTTCATGACAGTCTTGATTCATATCTACTTCCAAGATATGACCGACTGTGGATGGTTTGAATAACTTTAGTCATTCAGGAAGAGCGACTTAGTTATTCTGGAAGTCAAAACATAAAAAGTGAAACACAAGAATAATCGAATCAAATATGGTCTCAGAATTTATGAATATAAATAGAACATCTTTTATTTATCACCATATTGATTACATATTATTCATTGTATACCGTTTCAAACTATCAACTTTATACTTGAATTAAAACAATAGTTGTCACATGCTCCAAACATGTACACTATGGTTTTTTTTTCTAAACACTAATCATGCCATACACCAAGTATGCACACTCCTTATAGAAGAGCAAAAAAAAAACCTTGGGCAACGACACACCAAAAAAGATGAAAAATAGTGTGAGAGAGATGGAGTCAGAGTTAGGGTTATGAGAAAAGCAAAGATATGGAAGATGGGTATTCAAATTTCAAATTTTAAATCTGTGCATTCACGATGTAAAGATCTGCGAAATCACGTTGTATACTTTAAATTTGAGAACTTGCTGGTTTTAAGGAATGATATCAGTTTAGCTAATTGTTTTGGCGGGAAAAGCATTATATTGGTTTCCAGGAAGAAGCCGCATGGCAAAACAAAGAACAAAGATACGACATTTGGCAGGATGCTGAGTATTATATTAGAAGTAGGGATATGTTTAAAAATATACCTATTGGGTAAATATATTTTTCAAAAAACACCTATATAATTAAAAACTCAACAAAAATAATACTTGTTATATTCATATTTCAAAAGTAGTCCCTATATTATAGTAGTTATAAAATATATATTGCAAAGTAATATTCTAATTGTTTGTTTGTAAATTTCATTGAGTTCTGACAAACTTTTTGAACTCACAATTTTATATAAAAGAAATAAAAACAAATCAAGTATACGGCTTGATTTTTGCTTAATGTTTTTGTTTAAAAAAGTGGCGTGTATAAGTAAACTATTATGTTTTAATAATTAAATTTGAATGTACTTGTAAATAAAATTTGTAATTACTATGTGTTTGTTAGTGATTTTCCGAGACTTCGGGATATCAAAATTGAATGAGCCGCTAATTTTAAGAGATTCGAATAGAATGAATTGAATGAGTTAATGGTAAATTGGTAATTTAAATTTAATGGTGGGAAGCATCCTGAAGAATATTAGAAGAATATTAGAGTATACGCTGAGGGTCACAACGAAAAACGAATTAGCTGAGTTGACACACAAATCCGTTTTTATAGATAGGAGCTCAATATGCACAAAAGAACATTGACGAATCCCATAAGGACAACTTCTGTAATCGCTAAAACTCAGCTTTCAGTGAAAACCCCAAGTTCACAATAATAGTGAATACATATTTAATATTATCTTCTCTATATTTTCGTACTTATCACAATTCACACGACCAACTGTCATAATCGATGAATACGTTTTAAATAAGAATTAATTAAAGCAGTCGAGTTGACAAATCATTAT
Source organism: Lactuca saligna (assembly GCF_052625555.1). NCBI lineage: Eukaryota > Viridiplantae > Streptophyta > Magnoliopsida > Asterales > Asteraceae > Lactuca > Lactuca saligna. The sequence continues at coordinate 66,185,684 of NC_136422.1, forward strand.
ACATAGTTTGACACATTTCACCAATACTTAATTGTTCACCATATTATACATCCGATTATCGACCTCAGTGGAGCCTCACAAAATTTTCCACGAGCAATTTCATAGACGAGATGGTACCCGAGATCGCAAGAAGACAGCCGATTGCGATTAGGAACACATTAAGAGCCAAAATGGGCTTCGATATCTGGTTCCAAAAGATCTTGATATAGAATACCGATGGGAAAATGAGTACTATTGCCACACTAACGAGCGAACCCGTAAGTCCAAGGACATACTGGAAGTACGGCACTGATAGGGCTAAGACCAGTATAAGTAACAACAAGATCGACCCGATTGTGCCCCTTATGATCGTCTTGGTTCGAGACTTCATCGAGTAAAGGAACCGATGTTCGAGTTCTATTGCAATTGGTGCAAATTCGAGTGCGTATTTGGTCATTGGTGTCAAAACAGTAGCCCATAATGCGATCTTTGTGAACACAAGGCCTCGAGGCATGCTCAGGGTAATTTGCGGATTTACTTCCGGTCCAAAAAGTTTCGCTCCCATGAATGCTAAAGATGCATATAGCGAGGTCACAAATGTGAAGCTTACGATAGACACCTGGAAAATGGCAGAATTGAACACACAATGTTAAAATCATAATTTTACAGTTAGGAATCTTCATCGTCTTCGTTTTTTGGGTACAAACTAAACATTAAATACCCATTATAATGTTCAAAAAGATCAATATGCGACGTGTACATGTGATTGAATATACCAACCTTAGTAAACTTGGAGGGGTCTTTCATAGCCCTGTGTATATCAGGAAACACAATATGGCCACCATAGCTGAAGACATACAGACCGGATATGTGTGGTATGTTCCTTAGCCTAAGAGCAGGGATCGTGTGATTGGCGGTGACACCTCCAAACACTGCGGTGCATGCTACTGTCACGAAAATCATTAGCGACATGATGATGCCGCTAGTAGAGAGGAACGAAATGGATGCAAGATCTCTCAGCCAGAGGCTAGGAAGTGCCACCAACACCGCAAACACAGTCAGGACTTGAGAAGTAGACAAGTGGTGAACCCATGAGAACTGGACATTGGTTCCAAAGAAGACCATTTTCAAGTTGTCATGCAATGATATCGTGTAGGAAACAAGTGCCATGAAGATCTCCAAGTAGATAAATGTTGCTGCGATTGCTCTTCCACGGCTCCCGAAGGCATGGTGGCCGATATCTGTGTAGTTTCTTGCTTTCTTGTTGTTTTCGAGGCATTTTCCAAGAAGGTGGGAGGTGTATGCGCATGCGATTCCAAGGGCTACAAGAAGAAATGAAGAAATCCACCCTCCGTTTTCTAGAGCATATGATGTTGATAGTTGGCCAAGACCTGTTAGATATCGAAAAATGTTTAGGTAACTTAGTCCCTCTCTTTAAAGGATATTTTTGAAGAGAAAATCTATGACTCTACGCACCTAACAAAATAAAAGACGAATTGGGAAAAAAAACACACCTATGAGCATTCCGATCATATTAACGACAGATTGAAGAAAAGAACTATTGGCATCGCTTGCATGCGTATCCCCATCATTTATCTCGTTTTTAACCTCAAACTTTACCTCATTTTCTTCGTTAATACATTTGTTACACGGCTTCTTACCATCTTCCAAACAAGCTTCACAACTATCGACCCATTTCACAGCATTGTTCGCTCCCTGAATCGACTCTGTTATACTAACTTTTTTAGGATCAGAACTCCTCTTTGAATTCAAAAGTATCGTGCATGTGTTCATTTCCATTTTCTGGAATTCGTAGAAATCTCCTCAAACTATGGAGACAAGGAACACTAAGAATCTATTTGTTTTTGAGGTTTATTGATTATGAGACAGCGATACATGGGACAGTTATTTATAGGTGGTACCAAGTGTGCAAGACACAATAGTGACATGAGAATCTCACAAGAGAACTTTAACTTGCAACTTAATTGTTGATTTGATAACAAATAGCCAAACAGGTTACATTATAAAGTTTAATGTTTGTAGAGATTCTAGTCCACTTAATTTAACTAATTAAAACCGATACAAAAAGAGAAAACAGTAAAGACATCAAAATTGTCGAGTTAAGTAATTGGATCGATATGTGTCACAATGAAGTGGAATCATAGCATTTTCCTTTTCATATATATATATATATATATATATATATATATATATATATATATATATATATATATATATATATATATATATATATATATATATATATATATATATATATATATATATATATATATATTCCTATCTAATAAAAAAATAGTTTTAATCTCCTTTTGATATGTATCATCTTTTTAGGCCTCCTAATTAATGCATATTTTATTCTTCTTTTATCATATATCACCATATTATATCTCTTAATTAATACATGTCATTTGTAAACCTATTAATTATCCATTTCAAAATTTAAAATTTAAATTTACCATTCTAATTACATTAAATTAATAATATTAGAATAAAAATTAAAATAAACTTAATACAAATTATAAAATATATAATTTCACATATTTATTTAAATCAATGAGTAAAATTTATATAATTAAAAAAATCTCTTAATTAATAATTTATTTAAAATAATTAATTAATAGTTTTTAGTTTTTATTTTAAAAGTTTAATTGATTGTATAACCGTGGTTCCCACGGATTATAAACTAGTACATATATATATATATATATATATATATATATATATATATATATATATATATATATATATATATATATATCTTATAATTTAACTTCTAACATGATTTATTTCGAACATTTTTTTTTTAATTTCACATTTATCTTACTTTTACATAATCTCATTTTCAACTATAACATATATATAGCCGAGTAGGTGTTCGGAAAAAAGATATGATAAAAGAGGATGATAATAATGAAATTCCGAAAGTCTTTAAAGTAAATCAAGTGAGAGGTAGAAATTTAAGAACATTATAATAAATATATCAAACAAAATGACGTATTATGGTGTGTTTGAGTACCTAAACATATATACCCTTAAGGGTATATTCATTTTTTCATATATATATATATATATATATATATATATATATATATATATATATATATATATATATATGAGATGGTTCTTTTAAAGACACTAGTGAAGACAATGAGGACAATTCTAAACCAATTTTCTTTAATTAAGTAATTCTTCGTAATTAACAAAACAATATTATAAAAAATAGATTATTTAAAATGTAAGGGCAATATGGTAAAAGTGAAAGAGATAAATAAGGAAATCGGATTTTTGGAGGATTTGTAGGGATTCAGATAACTACTTTTAATTTCTTTTAATTATTTAGGATTTCAAAGTTTGAATTTTTAAAACTCTAATTTTATCTTAATATAAAAAAAATACAGAATTTGAAACACCTATTCAGATTCACATTAGAATGTCCAAAACATTATGTTTATTTGCGTATATCATTATAAAATTCTGATGAGAATTTTAACTAAAACTAAATAACATTGCAAATTCATACTAGCATATATAAAATTCAATTCTTAATGAAACATTAAGTAAATATTCATACTTGAACATACAATAAATAAATTCCGAGTAGCAAAATAAGTTAAACAATTTCAAGTATGAATATAAAAAATAGTATATGCAATAAACATGGTTTGAAACTAACACAAATTCCATTAAGAATATACATATATCAATGTCTTATATAATTCGTATTAGATTGCAATTGAAGTGTATCACATTGCAGATGGAACCATGGACCAGCCTCACAACAAAATGATTTCTTCAACATTTATTTGCCTTTTTCACCTTCAGCCAACTAAAACTAGGCTACTAGCGTATCTTTGTTGAAATACATAGGAAACAGTCTTGAAATTAACATTGTTTCAAGGCATTAGAATATGGAATATCACTAATGTGTAACCCTCCGCATCAATACCCCCTCTGCATCAATACCGTGCCCACACCCAAGATGGACGCATCGCAGTATACAACAAAATCCTCCATGCCCTCCGGCAGGGCTAAGATTAGCGCCTCACACAATCTCTGTCTCAATCTCTCAAACGCAGCCTGCTGCTCAGGTTCCCAGCGAAAACCACAACTTTCCTCGTCAATCGGGTCAAGCGCACGACTATCTTGGAGAACTCCTGAATAAATCTACGATAATAGCCTGCCAGTCCCAGGAAGCTCCAAATCTCAGATGGAGACCTTAGAACCTTCAATCTCATCACGGCCTCCAGCTTGGCCGGATCAACCGAAATCTTGTCCTGGTTGACAAGGTGCCCAAGAAATTGCACCTCGTGCAACCAGAACTCACACTTGGAGAACTTAGCATACAAGCTCTCCCTCCTCAAAGTATCCAAAACCTCTCGCAAGTGCTCCTCATGCTGCTCTCACGTCTTGGAATAAACCAAGATTTCATCGATGAAAGCTATCACAGACCGATCCAACATCGGTCTGCACATGCGGTTCATGAGATCCATGTACGCGGCAGGAGCATTGGTGAGCCCGAAAGTCATCAACAGAAACTCATAGCGACCATAACGCATCCGAAAAGCAGCCTTTTGCACATCATCCTCTCTGACCCTCATCTGATGATACCCTAAATGAAAATCTATCTTGGAGAACTAAGATGCTCCCTATAGCTGGTCAAAGAGGTCATTGATCCTCAGAAGTGGGTAATGATTCCTCACTGTTACCTTATTCGGCTCCCAATAGTCTATACACATCCGATGCGAACCGTCCTTCTTCTTCACAAACAGAATCGGGGCTCCCCAAGCTGAGCTGCTCGGTCTAATGAATCCCTTGTCTAACAGCTCTTGCAGGTGTGTAGACAATTCCTGCATCTCAGGAGGAGCCAAACGATATGGTGCCTTGGCTATCAGAGCCGTACCAGGGACTAGGTCAATCCTGAACTCTACCTGCCTCTCCGAAGGTATCCCAGGAAACTCCTCAGGGAATACATCTGCAAACTCTCGTACCACGAGCACATCACCGACCGTCGCCTTACCTGCCTCCCGGGTATCCATAACATAGGCGAAAAATCCTGCGCAACCCTGCTGAAGGTAGCACCTAGCTCTCGCTGCTGAACATAAAGCCAGTCCTTGCTGTGGCCTCTTGCCCTAAATCACCAGCCCTCCCTCACTTGGGGTCCTGATCCGCACCAACTGTTGCGCGCAGTCAATCACTGCCCCATTGGGGCTTAGCCAACCATAATAATAATAACCTTGTTCCCACGCAAAGGTATGGGAACCAGATCTACCAGGTAACGCTCCTCAAACAACCTCAAAACACAATCTTGGTAGACCTCTGATGTTCGCACTGACCGGTCGTCCGCAATCTCAACCTCTTAAGGGCAATCCAACATATCCGAGGACTCAGGAAACTTCTTGCTAAGCGTAAGCGATACAAACGATTGGGTAGCACCCGAATCAAACAATACCTGAATTGGGATACTGTTCACATGGAACGATCCTAAACATAGCACATACATAGCATCTCAAAATCACAGTGACATAACATAAAAGCATAAGTAAGAAATCGTACCCGTCACCACATCGGGTGCAGCGTGTACCTCCTTGGCTGTGAACTGAAATGCTCGGCTCCGCACCACTGGAGCCTCTACCTTGGCCTTTCGGCTATCCGTAACCCGTGCTGACACTGGGGTCGGTGCCACCGCTGGCGTTGCTGCTGTCACTGCTATCAACCTAGGGCAGTTGGCCTTCTTATGGCCCCTCTGATTGCAATGGAAGCAAATCAGGTATGGCATCTGTATTGTGGAGGCGGGGGCAGTACAATCCCTGCCAAAGTGCCTCGTCTTTCCGCACTTGTAGCAACCCAACGATCCCGCTCTACAAGCTCCCTCATGCAGCTTGCTGCATTTCCTGCAGCAGCTCTAGACCGACTGGCCCTTCGACCTAATGTTGGATCCCTTGGGTTTCTTCCCCGAAACCCCTGTCACCTGCTCAATCTATGCTTTCCTCTTCCTAACATGCTCTAAATCGAGCTCCCTCTCCCGCGCCCTGGTAATCATGGACTCCAGGGTCGAGCAGGCTGAATAGCTGACATGCTCCCGCATATCAGCCCTCAACATATCATGGTAGCGGGTCTTCCGCATCTCCTCATCCCCCCGCATACTGGGGTACGAACAGGGCCCTCTCCCTGAAATCGGCGGTCATCTCCGCCATTGTCTCAGTCGTGTGCCTCATATCCAAAAACTCCCTGACCATTTGCTGAAGCTCCACAACCGGTGCAAACTCAGCCCTAAATCTGGTCATGAAATCCGACCACGTCATAGCCTCGATGGCTGGGGCTCCGAATGAGTCACCAACCGACTCCCACCAGTCTCTAGCTTTATCCCTCAGACATCCCGTAGCAAAGTGGACCTTCGACCCTTCCATGCAGAAGCTCGTGAACTGCGCAGACTCAATGTCTACGATCCATATCTTGGCAGCAATGGGGTCCTTCACCCCATGAAAATCTGGCGCACCACTCCCTCTTATGTCCTTGAAGGACAGTGTGCGTGTACCCGCCTGGAAAGACACCAAATCACTCCTGAATAATCGGAGGCGATCCTCCATTAGCTCGATGATCCCCTCCTTGATCGACCCGAAAATAACTGGGGTCGACTCAAGGATACCTCTTGTGATTTCAGATACGATGAACTCGCGTAGCCCGTCATCAACCCGCTCGGATCCTGCACCCGAGCCTGATCCTAATCCTAATCCTAAACCTCCCGCTCCATATCATGTGGTTACCATACTTAAAATAAACACATAAATGTTTGGATAATACATGCTCTTGATAGGTCTCACACACTCTCAAAGTTCCCTGGTTCCATCTCGGCCCTCCTTGACTCGAATACGGATCCTCTACTTCCAGTGGTACGGGCCCATACTACCTTCCCCATCTATCCGTACTTTCCTCAAGGATTGCTTCAACTTCACAAAGTTCCTTTACCGATACCCTTTTTCACTAATCTCATCCTAGGCTTTCCTAAGGCACCCTCCGACCTACTGTCCACCATTAGCTGCACTAGGAGTCCCTACTTTCCTTCCTTAACTATCTTGCAAATACGGTTACATATTTGCTCACTATTTAGTTAAAGTTAGCCAAGACCCCTTTAGCATAAAGCAAGCAACATTTTTACATTGAGTAACCATATCAGGCATAACCTAATCAGGCTATCCTACCGCTGGCTAAACCATCCTAGCATACAAATCATATTAAAGGCATTCAAGGAATCCTCCTAGATCCTTAGCCCCAATCAAGCATGCAGTTCTCAGAATCATAAATCACACACATAACATAACAAGTATGGGTATCTTGGGGAAAACTTAGTTGAGCTCAGTCGGTGGCACGCATCACACACCTTGTCCTTTCTCAAAATTCTTCATCTTAAAATTTTAGAAACTGTTTTCTTTGTGAAAAATCATTTAGTCCCTAGGTTTGAGTCTAGACACCCCCTGAGGGTGTGCCCCAATCCTTCAATCTAGGGCTTTGATACCAACTTGTAACATCACAAAATTTGAGGCCAAAAGTTTTTTTTGTTAAGTGATTCATAAATTAGTTTATCAAAACATTGCCAAGATCATGTCAATACATACAACCATAACATCATGTCTCAAAATCAAATCATCTGACGTAACAAAATATCAGAGTACAATCCCAAAAAACTCTAAGCGGAAATCACGTGTGTATGTGTAATGCACTGCTACACCGCCGACTCCTTCCCCTTGAACGAAGAGGTACCTGAAACCAAAATTGAAACTATAAGCACAAGCTTAGTGAGTTCCCCCATCATACCACATAACATACAATCACATAGCATACATACTACCGGGCAATTCTGGGGCGCTTGTCCTACCCATGTCAAGCCATTCTTGGGTGCTGACCTAACCATGTCAAGCCATTCTGGGGTCCTGACCTACCCTTGTCAAGTCATTCTGGGGTGCTGGCCAACCCATGTCAAGCTATTCTGGGGTCCTGGCCTACCCATGTCAAGCTATTCTAGGGTGCTGACCTACCATCCGGTCTATCTCAACCGAACACGGGGACTATTACACCCCCTATTACTAACACATAATATCATATCATAATCATGCTGTCAGAAATATTTGGGGTGTCCAACCTACCCATTGGTCCTAACGACCGAATTGGGGACTAGTCCCCTTCTACTAATACTATCTTATATAACATGGAAACTAGCAAACTAGCATACTTACATATCTAGTAGTATAAAATACTCACATATCCAATAATAACAGACCAGTCAATTATCACAATGATAACCATTCCAACTAACAATTCCTAGTGGGTCGACCTTGGTGCCTTAGACCCACTTCTATTGGAAGGTAACTCACCTCGATGTCGTGTAGTGTCTGAACTATCTTCGGCTTGAAGTTCGACTCTCCTCGACTGCTCAATCCATACATGACAACCCTCAAGTCATCAAACAGAACATACAAACCTAACCAGGGTCAATACCAAAACCAGTCAAAGTCAACACCCCATTGACGTGACTCACCGAGTTGGTCTACCAACTCATCGAGTCCATACTCCACTAACATGATCCAACCCCGACTCCAATCATCGAGTCTAGCAAGAACTCGGCGAGTTCTCCTTCATTCAAACCATCGGAACCATCTTCAGCCGACTCGCCGAGTTCTTCCTTGAACTCGGCGAGTTCATCTCCCTCATAAGAACGTGTCCGGTCTAAGACTCACTGAGTTGTATAAACAACTAATCGAGTCCATCTTCAAGGATTGGGAGATTGCCTTGGAATCGCTGAGCCTGTTCTAAGATCTCGTCGATTCCCATGATTCCCAGGTACCTTTACGTCTAAACATCTAAGGGGCTTTTCTCCCTAGTAATTGGTCCATCCATAAAAAGATTTGGTGGTCATTACATCGCGACTCGCTGAGTCTCAAGAACAACTCGACGAGTCCATCCTTAACTAACACTATATAGTCGATTTAGATGGACCTTAATACCTCAAAACCATAGATCTAGCCCCCTAATGTCCATTTCATACGTAAAGCTCCAAACTTGGTGCACATGTATGTGGGCTTTGGCTTAAAAAGCCATAAAAGGAGCTCTACAAGATGCATGGGGATCTCATGGCCATAAAGTTGGCACATATATGCCATGAGACCCTTCCAATGACTCAGATCTGAAGTCAAGACTCCTTATAACACTCCACAAATATGAAAACGGCTTGGAAAGCTCTAAATGTGCCCAAAATCCAAGTCTAAAGACGAATAAACACATAGAAGACCAAGACAGGGGCATTTTACCTTGATTGTGCTAAAAATTGAACTATATCTCTGAATCTCTAAGCCCCAACTCGAACTCTCAAGCTTCTTTCTTCTTCTCAAGCTTTACAAACCACCAAATGTATTAAAATGGCCTTAGAACACACCAAAACGACTAGGGTTTTGATACACAGCTTTCTGGGAGTGATAAGGGCGATGGAGGTTGAGATAAGGTGTTTATAAGGGTGCAAACCCTCAGATTTAGGGTTTCACTCAACCTACACCTACTCGGCGAGTCAGTCCCCCGACTCGTCGAGTAGGTTACTTAAGCTGTCCATGGGTTGCGACTCTACTCGACGAGTTGGGCCTCTAACTCGTCGAGTCCCAGAGAAAAACACAAAATACTTGAATAGTAGGCATACCAAGAATCAGGTGTTACATAATGTCATTGATTAGAAAGACTACGGGACAAAGTGTGAGGGTGGAGGAGACGACTAGTATATAGAGGAGACATCCAAGTATCCATGGGAGGAAAAAGTACATAAGCTATCATTATTGACACCTTGGCCCTTGATCGATTTCCATTGCAACAGGTGCTTCAGAGAAGATGTTGATTAGAGAAACAAAAAAAAAAGGAAAAGGGAAACATGAGGTGGGGTTGTTACTTTTTCAAGGATGGAGCCGCTTTTAACACTAATCGGAGAGAGTTTCCAAATAAATAGAGATATCATATTAATTGCATATATAAAATCCCGAAACTAACCATAATTAGTTTAGTAAATATACAAAAATAACATTTAAAATGATTGGTTGAAAATCATCCTCACGTCCTTATTTTATTCACTGTCTTTATTTGAACCTATTCTTTATATATATATATATATATATATATATATATATATATATATATATATATATATATATATATATATATATATATATATATATATATATATATATATATATGGTGAGGTTCAATAGAGAACCACAATTAACAAGAAAGCAAGGAACCAATCGTGAGCGTCGGAAATCATAATGATCATTGGTCAAGGAAATAAATGTACACTTTTGTGTTGGACGCACTCACACCAAATTATATCAAAAAATCCACCTCTTTACCACAAAACCTATCTCTTTTTTTCGTTTAAATTTTTTTTAGCCCACATTTTTTATCAATAAAAAAACCAAATATACCGTTGTTATCGATTTTTCGCCCTGTTTCCATAGAGATCCATGTTGATATATATAAAAAATGAACTTTTTTTTTCAAGAAAACTCACTTCATTTTGTCATTTTTTTCAATATTTAAGTTTATTTTTATAAATAAAAACTAATTAGACAAAAAAATATTAATTTTTGTAATCTATTAATAAACATCAACATAGACTAAAACCTCGAATAGTGTAAATTAACACTGTGAATCTAAACTGTAAATATTTCAATTTTCAACATTCACAATATGAAAAATCTCGATCAGTTCATGTTCACATTGTGAATCTGACTTACTATTATGCACACTATGCATCGAAGAAGGTTCAAAAAAAATCTCGATCAGTGTAGATTCACACTGTAAATCTATACTGTAAATATTTTAATTTTCAACATTCACAATGTGAAAAAGCTCGATCATTTCAAATTCACACTATAAATCTTACTTACTATTATGCACATTGAGAATCTGAGAAGGTTCACAATGTGAATCTGAACTGAAGAAACGTTTTTTTTACATGATTATGAATCTATGTTTAAAAAGTACAAAAAAACATGAATTTTGATATATTTATTAATTTTTTTCTATAAAAAAATAGAGCTTAACTTTTCAACATAGAAAATAAAGTGAGTTTTTTTCGAAAAAAAAAATCGTTTTTATATGTCACCATGGATCTCTTTGGAAAGATGACGAAAAGTCACGAACAACGGTATACTCAGTTTTTTTTTTTCGATAAAAAATATGGCTTAAAAAAATTTTAAACGCAAAAAAGGAAGTGAGTTTTGTTATAATCTGGTGCATATACGTCCATTGTAAAAGTCTACAACCATTCATTTTGCTGTTGATCACTTTAAATTTCAAAGTTATGATGCTGCAAAATTCTTGAGTACTTAGAAATAGAGATTTTGAGTATTGGCTAAACTCGTGCTTAGAGACTACTTCATGGATTGAATCACGAGTATTTCTAAGATGAAAATATCCTCTATTCTTAAAAAAAATATATGTAAGTTGTATTTCACGAGTTGGTTGTGTATTGGTTTAATCCAACACATATCGTAACTGGATGCTATAAAGGGTATTTCCACGTATGACTTAATGAGTGAAATTGTATGATTATATAGTTGAAGCTTATCCGTTCCTTTTGCCTTACAGGGAAAGTGATATATTTGGCCCCCTCAGTGTTTTGATGTCGACATTATAGTGTTGGGCCCAACCAGAACTAAATTGATGTGTTCGATTGGTAGTTTAATTGCATTATCATAAAACAAGAATATCATGAAACAAAATCTTCAACAGGAGATTGATTCCAATTCATGATATCTAGAAGCACAAATGAATAGTTGATCATTTATCTTAGTACCAACAGAGTCTGGTAGTGTCTTAAAAACACTCTTTACTGGTTATTTAGAGTTATACGAGCAACTATAGTTGGTGTATAAGGTCCTAACTAAATTGGTATGATTTTGATGAATAAAATTAAAGTCCTTTTTGGTTTACCATCATAACCAAGAAATTGCCTAGTTTGATTTTAGGAGAGAGATGAATGTTTTATCAATATATTATGACTAATATATTAATTAAAAATATTTATAATTAATTTAGAGTTAATCGGAATTAATTCTGTGTTAATAAGAATTAATTAAAATTTGAAGGACTATAGTTGTAATTGTTCAAAAGTTGAGCAGATGACAAGTTCTAGAACCTTCATGTGATTGATGGTTTCGAGGCTTCTCTTGGAGTCCTCTAGAAGCCTTCATGTAGATAATCAAGGAACTAGATAATTACCTTATTTGAAATTATATTATGTTCAAATCAGGGTTTCTAGATGTTTCCTAATCATCTATAAATAGGGCCTAATGCTTGGCTTTTTTTGTCCAATGCTATTAGACATACCAAAGTCAAAAATTGCATACTTCTCCCTTCTCTCCTAAATCTTCTAGGGTTCTTGTGTTGTGGGTGTGAACTATTAGAGGCTTGCACACAATTGAAGCTAGTTTTCAAGAGACTGTTGGATTGATCTAATTGGATCAAAGGTTTGTTACAATAACAAATCAGAGGTATGTTATTATCCTTGTGAATTTCGATTACAATCAGAGTATAGAATTTTGTTGTTCAATCATATGTTGCTTCAATAGAGTTATGATATCGATCAAATTAGGTTGCATGTACCCTTAAGTGTTTAACGTATTTTTCGCATCATTAAATGTCAAAACCATCACTTTATGCATATCACTAAAGGAATAAAGGCATTTTCTGGTTGAAATATTATAGACGGTGACATTTTTAGAGTAACTAGTTGTGAGGATTTGGTCGTTTGTTGCATTGACATGAACGGAAGCTAAATGGTGAAATAAAACAATATGGATACCAGTAAAACTACGATAAATGTTGGTTAATTGCAAAAGGGTGTCAATTATGTTGTATAATCTCAACGATTCGTCATCATAACCTATAACAACATGTTTCTCACAATAGACAACACTTGGTATGATTATAGCATTCTACTTTCAAATAGGTAGACTTGGATTGTACATTATAATTACATGATTAAAATATAATAGTTTCAATGTAAGAAGTAGTTGTCTTTTTTTTTTTTTTTTTTCATTTTCCTATTAAGGTATTAGGCTTTTAGATTTTGTTATTACGACATTGTGCTTTCCAAATATTTCTTAATAATGGTTATAATGAAAAGTGATGAATGTAAAATGCTATTAAAATTATATTTTAGAAAGCACATTTCCACTTCTTGCATTAGAGGACATTGTGCGGGTAGAACTTTTAGTAAAACCGTAGATACAAGCTTGTAAGCCATTCATGCATTCAAACTTATAAATCTTGTTGAGTTTGATCTTTCTACTAATGTGAGACTCATTCTCACATTTATATCTCTTGTTAAATTTATTCTCAAATACTTATCTTTGAGTATCGATATCTCATTCACATATACTCTATTTTGGATATATAATATATCATTTTGAAGTTTTCACATAGGAGAACAAAAACACACTTAGATTTAATTATATATACAACATATATATATATATCCAAAGTTAGTATAAATATAAATATTTATACTTAATTTTCCAACATATATATATATATATATATATATATATATATATATATATATATATATATATATATAGAGAGAGAGAGAGAGAGAGAGAGAGTCGTGAATTTTTAAGAACCCATATTTTCCTACGACCTCTGCGAACTTTTTTGTGTGCATATTTTTTTAAAAGTAACTTAAGGCACGACCATATAGAAGTTAATTTGGAAAAAGAATCAATGAAAAAATGTATACATATGAAAGTTATTTTTGATGAATATATACACTTCCAATGTTTGTGTATATATGCAATTTTCACATATGCACATTTTTTTCGGGATTCTTTTTGCTAATGAACTTCTATATTACCGACTTAATTAGTGCCTTAAGTCACTTTTTTTTTAACAAAATGACAAGAAAAGATTGCGGGGTTCGCGGAAAAATATAGGCTCGCAGAAGATCCTAAATATATGTGTGTGTGTGTCAATATATATATATATATATATATATATATATATATATATATATATATATATATATATATATATATATATATATATATTCTAATTTTATTTCAATAGAAAATATTTAAAAAAATTAATTTTTAGATTCAAGAAAATATTGTGTTTATTTGACAATAGAGAGAACCTACTTAATAAAAAATATCATTGTCTTCTTATTGGTAAGCTTGTTAAGTTAAATATAAAATACGATTTTAGGAGGAGATCGAATAACAGTTAAATTCAATCCGGTGTTCATTGGCTCTTTACATTATATATGGATTTACAATATAAATAGTTATGGATTCTGATAATTAGGGTTTTTAAAAGTAATGTTTTATATTAGCCTATTTAAAAATCTGATTTTGAAGAAATCAAATTTATTCCAACCATAATATAGTTGGCAAAATATTTAAAAATCATAAAGAAGAATAATAAAATTAACGAAATTATTTATTTAATCGGAAAATTCGGTAAAATAATCTAAATAAAAATTATAAAAACATGAAAATATAAAAAATATTTAAATAATATGATAAATTTAAATAAAAATAATTTATATAATTGATTAATAAATTAGGAATAAAATAACTATAAACATAATTACAAAAATAAAAGATTAAAAAACTAAAAAATAAAAATATAAAAACATAATTATAAATTCGACAAGATGTTTATTTTAATAAAAGAAAAATATACGAAAGTTAAGTAATTATTACACGGAAACAAATAAGTAAAGCATGTTAAAAATTGACTAAACAGGAGTATTTTTTAGACAACCTGAAATTAAGGTTCATATTCTTTGGGATGAAAAGATCTTTATTTTTTAACCCTTAATTTGAATGACCGAACTCTCACTTTGAGACAGTTTGAGAGAGATCCATTTGTGAATCAATATTCCTTTATGAAAGCAAAGAGTCTCGCTCTTAATAAATGGATTGATTTATCTAACACGAAACCTGTAATGATGAATATTCTCAATCGGTATGTGGAAACCAACACATAATCCTCCAAGCAAACCGGAAATACAAAATGAAATAAAAATTAAAAGAATTTAGACCTTCACTAAAAAAAAGGTTCCAAGTGACATCAAAAGAGAGAATCAAATAAAAAGAAATATACGTATGCAAATCGCTTGTAAGATAATCTTATTCTTTCATGAATAACGTGTAAGATAATCTTATTCTATCGTACGTGACGTTAATGCATCTTTCAAGTTTTTAGTTTTAGAATCCATCTGAAACAAGTGTTATTCCAAATGAAAATGATGCTAATAGAATAATTCACTCAAGATGGCCCAAATTCGTGCGTTACATGTTGGATGCCATCCATACAATGTCACCGTCATATGTACCATGTCTACAAATTCTAACCGAATATAATAGATTTAGGAGTATTTATTACAAAATATAATCTCTTATATATAATTGTTATAGGGAATATAATTTATCAAATTTTCCGAGTGTACATCAACTTTAGAATAAAGATTTTTAATATAATTGTTGAAGGAAACATAATTCATCAAATTTTCCCAGTGTACATCAACTTTACATTAACGATCATTCGTTGAGTTCCAATAGAATTTGAATCGGTTATAAAACATAGAGCACGTTTGGTGAAAATAAAAGGAAACTATATAACTTTTATTTGAAGTTGAAAGTTGTATTTTTTATTTGAGTATAAATATTTGTAAAAAAATGTAGTATCCTAAAATATGTAAACTTACATGAAATACATTTAAGGATGACCTATAGAATAAATTAAAATTCCTATTTAAACCTTAACTGAAATTGTTGAAATTGTTTGTAGGCTAACAAAATTATAAATTTTTTATTTTGTTGTAAGTTTGATTCAATTTGCTTTTAACTTTTCTATGATGACGATTTTGTTGTTACTTTTTTACGTTTTTTTATTAATTGTATTAATTTTTTGATTAAAATAAATGAAAAACAAAATAAAAAATCAATACTCTCTCTCTTAGACGTCACTAATTCGAATCACCATCACCGCCATCACCACCATAGTCGTCGGTCATTGCCACTAGTCGCAGTACCGCTATCTGTCACGATGGCAACGCCTACCTTTAGTGTTTTAGATTACAAGAACAAAAACTCATTTTTTCGAAATCAAACCTCACTTTAATTAAACATTCATTCTAAATAAACACAAAAACATATAAACCTCACTTTAATTAATATTAACCTTCAAACCGATTAAAATTAAAATGGAATTAATCAAAACTAACTTTCAAGAACAATATATAGAATGAAACTGCATCAAAAGCTTTAATGGCTTCTGCATAAGAAGAATACCATTAAAATCTAAGAAACAAGAATATGAGTGTCAAGATCAAAAGAACCGGATATTAAAGTGGGTTATTATATATATATATATATATATATATATATATATATATATATATATATATATATATATATATATATATATATATATATATATTCAAACATTCATTTATCTTTATTCAAACATTGAAGAGTATTCCAGAGTGAAACATTTATCAGAGTAAAACTCCTAAAATCACAGATTGCGGAAAAACACGGGTGTATGTGCTGCGATCAAGTCGGAACCTTCCCTTTCGAATTGGAAGTACCTGAAACCATTAACCTCAAATTGTAAGCACAAAGCTTAGTGAGTTCCCTAGATACCACATATTATCCATATCAAACGAGCCATACATATCATATATATCCAACAATCAATAAAAAGTGTTATGTGCCAACCATAGTCTTGCAATTATGCCACGAGCCGTATCATGGTCTTCCTTACTAGGACGAGGGCCAAAACCCTGGGTCTTACAGATATGAATCAGGATCCACCTCCTGGTCTTCCATGCAATCATCACAAAGACAACTAGCACACAATCTATAACTACTTAACTAATTAACTGCCAGAGTTCAGACTCTGGTCTTCCATACAGATTGCTAGGAGCCAACTCCCAGTCTCTCATACAATTGCCAAGGGGGCCGATATTGGTGCCTTCGACCCATAGTATAGTGAGGAGACTTACCTCGAATGCTGAAGCTCACTGAAAGAAATCCATAGTTGCTGCCATGACGACTCCACGAGCTATCAGTACAAATTAACACCCAATAAGTAGTTGGAGTTCAATCTATGGCCCATAATCTATACTTTGCGTATAATGACTATTTTACCCCTAGCCTAGCTTGAACCAAAACTGAGGCCCAAATCCAAAACCAATAGATCCACAAAGGCCCACTAATGGCCTAATTATCCAAATTAGGCGCACCCCACATATAAGCCTTATCCTAAGCCGAATAATTTCCTTAGTCCAAAAAGTTGATCTTAGATTGCCTAAAAGGCCCAAAGAAAAAAGTCTAATGAAGTGTCCCAAAGATGCGAAGCTCAAAAACATAACAAGCCCAAAGCCCAGCTAAACGCTATACGCAGGGCGTACGCTAAGTACACTGGGCATACTTGACGAATCCAGATCGCGACCATAACTTGGTACGCTGGTTATACCGTCAGTTACGCGGGGCGTAACCTGGATTATTCCAAAACTAATTGTACGGATTAATCACTTAAGCACTTTGCACCCAAACTTCAGAGAACCTTAAAATAAAGCTCTTAATGCATAAAGTCGGCACCTTTATGCATTTGCGTGGCTTAATGGGACCCAAAAACCATCTTAATCCATTAAGACCCATTCTAATCTAATTACAACATGCATGGACCAAAAGCAAGGATCAAGATACCATTTTTATGAACATTAAACTAAGAAAGAGCAAGATCTAGCAATATTAGCTCCTAGAGTGGCTCAAACTCACAAAGAGGACTCAAAGCCCAAAAATAAGCACAAATATATCCCTAAACTCATGAAGCATAACAAGGAGCCAAGGTATGAACTTGATACCTTAAATGAGTTGGAAATGAAGCCAAGAGTCTAGATCTATAAGTCTTTCTTTGAATCAAAAGCTAGCACCAAACACCTTTTCCTTGAAAACGATAAAAAGTACACAAAAATGCACATTTAGATCACACAAACACTCAATGAGAGGTTAGGGTTTCGAAAATGAGGCTAGAGGTCAGTGGAAGCTAAGAAATTAGAGAGCCTTGGGATTATAAGGATGTTTAAATAGTGCCCAAACCCTAAAAATTAGGGTTTAGCACTCTGCTTATTACGCTAGGCGTACCCCAGCTTACGTTGGGTGTACGCGGCTAAACACGAGTCTTCCCTCCTTGCATGCATGGTACCAACTTGCAAACCTTTTCCATTAAGGTCCAATTCTGCTATTATTTCAAACTGCTCTAACTCCCTCGTCTTTGGACCGTTTCCAACGAGCTCTATATCTACGGAAAGCTGGCGTAAAGCCTTACGCTTCTAACAACTCACCATGGCATTATAACTTCCCGAACATAAACCCAAAATTCATAAAGGACCAAATTATCAAATTACGATTATACCCTTGGGCTCCGAAAACACCATCGAACACTTAGATCACCTAAACCATAACACCCACATATGAGAAGGGCCAAATCCTTTCTTCCGCAAGGCTCTAAGCCTCATGAAAGCTGAATATTGGGTTGCAACCCTATATAATGAAGCAAATCCAAGACCGAGTGTACTACTCTCCCCTACTTAAATTAGATTTCATCCTCGAAATCAATCCTTACTAACACTCAGATCATACCAAACAACCTAAGGAACACATCCAAAACAATCCTGAGCATAAAACGACCTTCCAAGACAACTGAACCCAACCCAAACAAAAACTTCCAGCCTGAACAAGAATAAATCCTTAGCTCCCGTAGGAACCACTACCTTTTTGAAACCTGGGATCTACAGTGGTTTGAATCCCCGACAGACCGCCCATGCTGAATCATTAACATGATAATTCCTCATCGAATAACAGACCAAGATACACTTCCACCCTTGATTATCTTGATGCTACCAACTAAAACAAGGTCACTAACCCTAAATTGTTGCTAACACTTATAGTTGATAGAAGGTTCAAATAATCCTTCAAGTAAAAGGTTTATCCCTGCAACAGTTAGACTCATACGAGAGATGCGCAACAGTGTCACATCGGTTACTTTAAGATTATTTAATCCAAAATGCAAGTGACTTAACATTTTCCGAACAACAAACTACTCTGCACCTACGAATCCCAAATCACTGAAACCATTATGAATCATCTTGTTGCCCCCTAGTAGCTTTCCAAAAGCAGCTGGGATCTCCCTGGTCCCAATTTGTCGGCCAACTATCTGAAATACCATATTCCTGCCTAATTACTGAACCAAAGGACACCCATATAGTCGCCCCACGCGACTTCCGAAAGAAAACCTCAACTGGCAATGATTACACGAACCATCTCATCACCAAACCCAATGTTAAATCGAACGCTACAAGACCAACTGAAGTATTACATCATACCCTGTCTCCCACGACCCACCAGTTCCTAATTCCAAACATGTTGTGGCCCACCCGTAACATTGCGAACTGACCCACCCTGGTCTAAATCATCTGAATAAATTGGTAAGCAAATCATAGATTTGCCACACTCTCACCGCTGCATAGGAACCGGTGAATGCTACTGGTTACCCCATAGTCTTACAATACACCCATACTAACTGCCCACTAGTGAATTCTACGGCCACCCCACAATCTTACAACACTTCCGCTTTGCCACATCCACCACCCATGGTCTTACACTAATCTAATAATATGAACATATCTAGAGTCGAGCATGCACTCGACCAAACACCCAAGCTGAATGATATGGGCATATTTAGTTATAAAATTCATGCATGATCTTAATACTTTATGTTGATTTTGTCTCATTTAATGAACAAAAGGTGCTTAATTAGATTAAATATTTCATTTTTAGCAACAATGACATGCTCGGAAGGAAAAGGAAGCGGAACTAGCGATTGGAGGCTTGGATATTGGATTTTGAAGAAAGAAGGATGTTGCTGGACAGCTTGACCACTCGTCAGTGTTTTGGCCATATCTCATGAACCGTAACTCCGATTGATGAGATTAAAAATGTTCTGAAAAGCATACACAATTTCAGACGACTTTCTTGTTTTGAGAAAATGCTTATTCCAAACGTACTCGGCGAGTAGGGTCGATTACTCGCCGAGTTGGTCAGAAGTTTCGCGATTCTGGACGCGCTGACTTGCCGTACACGGGTTTTAAGTAGGTCAATGTACTCGCCGAGTAGCCCCTGTTTTGTGAAAATCTATATAAAGGGACTTTCAGATCGATACCCTAGCATAGAGATGAACCCTTGGAGGCCAGTTGTCGACTAAAGGTGATGCTGGAGCGTGGGAAGCAAGGGAATCAACCCTACATTCAATTTTAAGGAGAATCAAGTCAAAATCAAGTTTACTCTTACCTAATCTCTTGTTTGAACTATGTTTTTACCAATTGATTTTGTTTTTGTGCTTGTTTCTACTGTAATCATGAGCTAAAAACTCATAACTTCTGTTTAGGTAGATGAATTTGTGAACATGGATTGATTATTTGATTAGGATTAATTTTAATTGGTGATTATGTTTTATTAAGCTTGTTAAAGAACCTTATGTGTTAACAATAACTATTCTTCTGTTAATAAATTAGTAATTAAGTTGTATGAACATCTCTTAGTTGCTAATTTCATATGATTTATGTGACCACATAGTTGTATGTCTAGGAATAACGAATGTGAAACTAGAATTAACTTGAAGATAGGTAAGTTAATGTGTGAGCTTGTGTGATACACCTTCAACAAGAGGTTAATTGAATCACCAATTTGATTAACTATTACAAGTCTTATTTAACCCGAATCAATAACTAGGAAATCCGTTGATTTAGACAACTGGCCACTGCTTGAGTTAATTTGTTTCCTAAGGATTAGTAATAGAAAACATGGAACTAATCATCTTAGTTAGTAGCTAATGAAGAATTAATCCGATACATCGAAATCATCCATGGGAACAAATGAGTCGAACCTAAACAGAAGTCCTCTTTATTATTGAATTTAGTTGATTTTTATTTGCTTAGCTCTTAGTTTCTTAGTTTAAGTTTTAGTTAATTGTTTAAGTTTCTAGTCTTGCAAAACTAGAGAAAAACCCCTTTCTATTACTTGTTTTATTTAGATAATATTAGCATCTATTTTAATTGTTTACCGTTCCCTGTGTTCGATACCCTACTTACCTGAACTAAACTGCTAATCGATAGGTACACTGCCTTTCGTGTGTTTGTCTTTGTGTTTAAGTTAGTAGGATTAAAACTAGTTGGTTTTACACACATCACTGAACTCGAGTCATGACTGTAATCCCAACCCGGGTCCACCAAAAGCATGCCATCCATCACCAAGAATATGCTAACCAATTGTTGGGAGGTAACCTGAACTCCCAACTCGGACATTCCACGTTCCGAACGGTCACATGGGTCACCTTCCTCCCCGATGAGGATGCAAAACTCATCCTAGTTTCATGCCTGGTTCTGTTTATGAATACCTGAACGGTTCTCCCCCACTTTGATTTGACTAAGCTCTTGCAGCACGCAAGGTTTAAAGGATTCCCAATCTCTCTTACCTTCCAATGATCAAAATGCTGACAACATGCACTTACCAATGCTAGAGATCCATTATTAGCCAAACCCAAAAGACCGCATAACGCTTGAAGACCAGATGAACACCCCTCGAAATCACATAAAAATTGATAACCCCATAAGTTTTTAATGGTACAACACTCAAATATTGAAGTCCAAAGAACATATGTCGGGACCAAAACCTCATTAATAGACCACTTCCCTTGGCACCCCGACCCCAAGAGCCAACCAAGCACAATTTATAAAACCACCTATCCTGACGATAGTGGAGCACTAACCCGTTGAATCCTGACCATAAACCTTCTACACAATGCCCTGAACTGATCTCGAGCAAAAACTGGAATAACAATTGAACACCTGAGAATCCACTACATGAGTTACAACCCTTTACTAGCCCACTAACGATTCACGACATGCAAATGGCATATAAAAATTCTTGAAGATAAAACCCAAACATGAATATATAATTAAACTAAAGATAATGCCTACACAAACCGATGCAAAATTCCAAATAACATAAATACTAATAAAAACCGAAAAGAAGGAAAATATAACATACCCTCAATGTCTCCTACTGGAGTCCTGACCTCCCTTGTCTGGTACTGTAATGCCCGACTCTTCTCTGCTGGAGCTAGTGTCCTACCCTCACGTCTGTCGGTGATCCTCAAAGTAGTCGAAGCAGGCACACTCACTGTTCCTCCCCTCAACATTGGACATTCGGTCTTCTTGTGGCCCACCTGATCGCAGTGAAAGCATAACGGGCTTGCCCCCTAAGAACAATCCCTGCCGACATGACCAACCCTGCACACTTGTAGCAGCCCATACCCCCTGAACGACAAACTCCATCGTACAGTTTCCCGCACATGTTGCACTGACTACAACCCTGCTGACCTCTCAAATGCTGATCAGAAGTCTTAGGTCTCTTCACTGGACCCTCCACTATATGTACCTGGTCTGGCCCATTCTTCCCAAGGTGCTCCAAATCGATCTCCCACTCCCGGGCTCTAGAAATCATAACACACCCTCAATGTCTCCTACTGGAGTCCTGACCTCCCTTGTCTGATACTGTAATGCCCGACTCTTCTTTGCTGGAGCTCCTGTCCTACCCTCACGTCTATCGGTGATCCTCAAAGTAGTCGAAGCAGGCACACTCACTATTCCTCCCCTCAACATTGGACATTCGGCCTTCTTGTGGCCCACCTGATCGCAGTGAAAGCATAACGGGCTTGCCCCCTAAGAACAATCCCTCCCGACATGACCAACCCTGCCAAACTTGTAGCAACCCATACCCCCTGAATGACAAAATCCATCATACAGTTTCCTGCACATGTTGCACTGACTACAGCCCTGCTGACCTCTCAAATGCTGATCAGAAGTCTTAGGTCTCTTCACGGGACCCTCCACTATATGCACCTGGTCTGGCCCGTTCTTCCCAAGGTGCTCCAAATCGATCTCCTACTCCCAGGCTCTAGAAATCATATCATTCAGGGTCTTGCACCCTGAAATACTCACAAAATCCCTGATATCATCCCACAACATATCATGATACCTCAACTTCTTCATTTTCTAATCTGCTAAATACTGCTGAACCAATAAAGCCCTCTCTCGGAACTTGCCAATGATCTTTACCACAGTCTTAGTAGTATGGCAGAGATCTTGAAACTCTCGTTTCGACTGCTGCACCTCAATCACCAGTGCAAACTTAGCTTGGAACCTAGTCGAGAAGTCATCTCATGACATTGCATCAACAACATCATCACCCACCTCACTACCAACATTTTCCCACCAATCTCGTGCCCTATTCTTCAATAGGCAGGAAGAATATCTGAAATTCGCCTCTTCAGGGAAAAAACTCATCCTGAATGTGTTAGCCATATCTGCATTCAATTGTAGGTTAACTAATAATGATGGGTATTTTGGTAAAAGGGGTATTTATTTTTAAAAATAGACTATTATTTTAGGAAAAACCAAAAAGAAAACATGAACTATAAATATGAGACAGACAGAATATTTTTTTACATCCATCCCACTCCACCGACACACACATCACACCTACACCTCTCCACTACCTGCAAAACATTTAATTATGTTTTGCAATGGGCTACCTCAAAATGGAAAATTATAAGATTATGCACCTCTTTTCTTGAAAATATTTAATATCAATGTTATTATCAGTGATGGACTCTAACGGTACATCTTGATAGTCCTATTAGATACATATTTTAATGTCAAACCAGAAGTTTAATATTTTTAGGATAAGATGAAATATATCAAAATAGACAAGAAGCAATGAGCCTTATGGGATATTTCATTAATAGAATATATTTTTGAAAAATATGAAATTATGTATTTCAAGATAGTCCTATTAGTTACATATCAAACCAGAAGTTTGATATTTTTAGGATAAGATGAAATATATCAAGATAGTCCTATTAGTTACATATTTAAATGTCAAACCAATATGTGTTTCTCTCTCTCTCTCTCTCTCTGTGGGTGGGTGGAAGAAAGAGTGTGAGAGAGAAGGGAATTGGGATATCTTATACAACTAATATTTCAATATTAATTTAGATATACGATATATATATATATATATATATATATATATATATATATATATATATATATATATATATAGCTAGGTTTAAGTATTCTATCTAATTATTGTGTGGGTAGGTTCAAGTATTATAACTAATTATTGTGTGGATATCGTATCATATGAGAATTACTAAGATAATATGTTGTTTAGCAATACAAATACGTTCAACCTTACAAAAATATCGTCATTTTTATGCATTCTCGCTAATTATTATTTATTTTTGTTCTCACACATCGTTTTTCACTCATTTTCATTCTGATAGAATACAACCCAAAAAACATTCTCATAGAAATGATAATAATAATAATAATAATAATAATAATAATAATAATAATAATAGGTGTATAATAACCTTATAGATGATTTAATTAGTGACAATGTGTGTTAATAACAATAGCTATGTAAGATTGAACGTATTTATATTATGAAACAACATATTTTCTTTATCATTCTCATAGCATACGATATCCGCACAATAATTATTTAGAATAGAATAACCTAAGCTTATATATATATATATACACACACACACACACACACACACTCACAACGAAAGAGAGAGAGAGTGTGTGTGTGTGAGAGAGAGAGAGAGATAGACTCAAATGTAGATTAACATCAATTGTGCGGACGTGTGGACATTGTTATTCTGTGAGAATGATAAAGAAAATATTTAGTTTGATAATGTTAAGACGGTCAATCCTACATAATTATTTTCATTATCACATACTCTCACTAATTAAATCGTCTATAAGGTTATTATGGATTTTTTCTATTATTATTCTCATTCTGTTAGAGTGTTGTCAAATATTTATTGAGTCATATTCCATACAAATGAAAATGAGTGAAAAATGATATGAGAGAAGAATAATGAATAAGAATTAGTGAGAATGCATGAAAATGACGATAGTTTTGTGCGGTTGAACATATTTACATTTACTAAAGAACCTATTCTCTTACTAATTGTTGTAGAATAGCATTGTCCACACGTCCGCACAATAGTTGTCTATATATATATATATATATATATATATATATATATATATATATATATATATATATATATATATATATATATATATCGTTCAAATGAGAACGATAAAAGTTTAAGAACCCTAAAAACCTCAATTAATTAGTAAATATTTACACGATACTCTTATTAAAACATGTTGAAATTCTAATTTTTTGTGTTTTTGGTATGAAAAGAGAAAACATATAATATTTACAGTCTAATATTTTCATCCGTATATGCTCTCATACTTTAACGATAAGCTTATATAAAATACAAATTTATATAGTTCATTTCAAACTTAACGCAAAAAATTCACAAGTTAATACAAATTGCTTTACAATAATTTACTAATTCAAAGAAGTCAAAAACTCAAACTCTACTACCATATGCTACCACCAACCAGCTATATCAACATAGTAGTCATCATTCCTTCCAAATCAGATATATATAAATAAATTCATGCATTAACAATTTAAATACTACATTCACAGTCTAATAAAGCCTATTAATTCACTCATTTGAAATTAATGCAAAACAATTATAAAAACTACTGCATTCTTACAAATCTATACAACAAAAAAATAAATATATTCATAAGAAAATTAACACAAAAATTTATACATAAGTCATTCATATTTTAACACAAATTATAAAAATTCACAATAAAATGTAGCGAATTCATAGTTTAAACAAAAAAATTATAGTTTAATGCAATTAATTAAAATATAAAAAATTCATAGCTTAATATAGTCAATTTCACAATTTAAATAAATATTCATAGTTTAATGCAATTAATTCTAAGTTTAAAATACAAAAATCATAGATTAATACATAAAATTCACAATTTATTACAATAAATTTACAGTTTAATACAAACAATATAAATTCACAACAATAATATAAATTTAGAACTGTTAATACAAACAATTCATAGTTTAATATACAAAATTCACAGCTTAATATAATAGATTCACAATTCACAACAAAATTATTTATATTTATAGTCATATTTTTAAATTAAAAATTAAATTTAGACGTTAATATATGAAGACGTTTATATGTATTAAATTATGAATTTAATATATTAAGTCGTGAATAAAATTTACAACGTAATACACAATTCACAATTTAGTATACAAAATTTATCAGATACATTGTGTGCACCACATAAATTCATAGTTTAATAGAGGTTTTCACAACTCTCATTCACAGTTTAATAATCAGTTTATGACTCTCATTCATTGTATTTATAACATAAAAACATATTTGTTGGATATTATTCCTTTTATATATCAGCTCAGATACCGATTTGTTGGAAATATAACAATCTGATCACCACAACAAAAGGCTCGGTTACCAGTTACTGTGTGACAGATATATTAGTTTAAGATATAAGATAGATATATATATAAAGAATAAGAATTGCGGAATAAGTATAAATATGAAAGCTGTAAATGACTGAAAGCTATAATAATATAAATGACTGTATTTAAATGACGTTAAGCTATAAATAATATAAATGACTGTATTTAAATGACATAAAGCTATAAATAATATAAATGACTATATTTAAATGACGTAAAGCTATAATAAAGTATATAAATATATAAATATATATCAAGTAGGTTCGTCAATAAATTGACTGAACCGGACTCATGAAGCGACTGGTCGATATTTGTTCTTTGAATGGACTGGTCGATATTGGGACTCTTGGAGCGACTGGTCGATATATGTTCTTTGAATGGACTGGTCGATATTGGGACTCTTGGAGCGACTGGTCTATATTAGTTCAAAGATCAATCCGGCATTGGATAAGTAACAAAAGTTCATTTAAAGCTCGATTTTATGTAAAACAAGTGTTTACAAAAGGGTACAAAATACATGGGTTTATGTATTTGTATTTGAAGTATTTTTGGGTAAAAACATGCACACGGGTCGTATAAGATAAGGCACAAGTGACACGGGTCGTGTAGGAGGGTTTTGGAGGGTTTTCTTGATGAAGCTTCTGAACACGGGTCGTGTAGAATAAGGCACAAGTGACACGGGTCGTGTAGGAGGTTTTTAGAAGGTTTTAAAGGTCAAAATCCTGAACACGGGTCGTGTTGATTTAGGCAAAAACAACACGGGTCGTGTTCGCGCAGATCCTTGCATACACAGATTAAAAACCTTTAGTTTTCAGAAAATCTCTCTGGATAGCCATTTCTCTCTCGCGTCTCTCTGGGGTTTCCCGTGGTCAAAATCGTCCACGAAAATTCCTAGATGAAGCTAATGTTCTAAAGAATTTGTGGTGAAAATCTCCCTAGTCTTATTTTGGCTGTGTTGTGCTCGGTTTTCTGTTTTCTAACATGCAGATTCTGAACTTGAAAACAGAAATCTCTCTGGATAGCCAATTCTCTCTCGCGTCTCTTTGGGGTTTCCCATGGTCAAAATCGTCCACGAAACTTTCTAGATGTAGGTAAGGTCCTGAAGAATTGATGGTGAAAATCTCCCTAGTCTTTTTGTGCTTGTAACGATCCCAGTTTTCTTCGTTTTTGACTTGAAGATTCTGATGTCGAAAAACAGGAAGGTGGTGATGGTTGTGGTGATTTGAAAGGGTTTTTGGAGGAGGTTTAAGGAGGGTATTTGGAGGGTGTTTGGAGATTATTTTGAGATTGGAAGGAGGTTAATATAAGGGAGGTGTTTGGTGGTAAATGGTGTGATAAACAAGGATAGTGAAGATGAAGAACCTTGAGTTTCAATGAAGAAGATGAAGATGGTTGATGGTGTTCTTCATTTAGCTTGTTGATGATCTTGGTGTTCTTCACTTCATTGTTGTTTGATCTTGGTGTTCTTCATTTTCTCCAGGGATTTGTCTTTGTTCTTGAAGAAGATGATGATTTTTGATGTTCTTGGGAGTGTTTGTAGTTTGTAGGAAGTGTTACAAGATTACAAAAATGAACACACACCCTTACACACACAAACTCATGTATACATATATGCATGAAACAAATATCTTCTAGTGCACTTGAGTATATGGAGAGTTGGCTGCAAGTTGATGTAGAGTAGGAGGCAAAAACGTGGGGGTTCTTTTGCTTCTCATTTCCTTGACTTTGTTGACCATTTCTTGTAGACTATTCAACATATATACATATATAATACATATATACATATATAATACATACATATGTATATAATACACACACACACACATATATATATATATATATATATATATATATATAATATATATATATATATATATATATATATATATATATATATTGTTGAAATTGTTTAGTCACACATATGTGTTTTCGTCATTCGCGTGTTTTCGTATTTTCCGTTTTATCACGCATTTGTGCAACCTGAAATAACTGATAATATTTGTTAGATTGTATAAAAACAGTTCATCTTATTTCAGTGATGGTCACATACTAGGTTACATAAGAATATTTTTCAACAATTTCCCCCTATGTGATCATTGCTGAAATAAGGACAGGTATAATCATATTGACAGTTTAACTTTTGAAGATTCGAGATAAAAGATTTGTCAATAGATAAGATATATAAAAAACCATAGCAATTGATTTGAAAGTTTGTGACTTGGTTTAACATATCTTATGTAAAAGATTTTCAGAAATTTGTTTCCGAATCAAAGTCTCGGGTTCGGTTATCAAAGGGTAGCCATATATGTATCTAAAGAAATTTCTTAAGATTTTATAGCATTATTAATGACGACAAGTGGTTTAACAGGTCGATTCAGATGAACGCTCATAGGTATAGCTCACACTTCACTTGGGTGTTTGGTTGTTCTGGCAGCAGAACAAGTTAATGATCACTAAAAATGAGTGATATCTCTCTCTGACGACTCACACTCATATTGGAGGTGTTCAACTATGCTTTTCTTGAAAGGTCACTTAGTCTCATTATTAGATAATCAATCACATAAGACTGGTTTCGGCATTACTCAGCGGGTTTCTTCATTCATGCCATTAACTTTCTCTCTCTCTCCGTCGGGAAATACATGTAGAGGGGTTTAGCAATTTTCATAGTGCAGTTTGCAACTAAGAACTTTCATTGATGAAGGCTACAGTATCCCGGGAAATCCTTTGTTGTTGCAGCTTTTTCTTTGATGGTATCCTTTTTGTTGATCAATATCCTTTTTGTTGTAAAAGGATATTTTGTTTTAGCATCGAGAATTTGCTACATTTGAGAAAATTGGGATTTTTGAGAGTATCTATCTTGCGGGATTAAGATATCCCTTTTTGTGAAAAATGGTTAAAAACAGATCACGAGATCTTTTGATGTTTGCTTTGAAATAACCATTTGATTGAACTTTGTTTGAAAATACCAAATGTAGAGTTTTTTTTTGTTTTGTTTGGTATTTCTTCGGTGAATGATTTGGCTTTCTTGTTGATTCCTTTTTATCTTGCTTCGTCTTTTCTTGTTGATGGATCACGGGATCTCAAGACATCATTTTTGGTTGGCTTATATCTAGGTAGGGATTAGTGGCATAAAAGACAGTTTGTCTAGTATGTATGAAATGAATGTATCGTCCCTGGTCATTTTGATATCTAAGCAAAAATGAGACCGTGACAAGGTATAATCGGATATACCTTATAAGCAATAGTGACACACCTAAGCTCACAAGAAATGAATTCCACAATGATTCAGATTGATGAGGCACAAATTCTCACATGGGTTTTTGTTTTCATCTGAACCTCCTAACCTTATGTCCCTTTTTAAAATCATCAATAATGAAATAAAATTGAAGGAAATAAAGTTATGTACATTATGAAAAGTAGGAGATTTGAACCTTCACTCCAATTGAGAATCAATATGACTTAATATCTTCATCGAGCATAAGCATCTGAAAATTAAGTCAAAAGACGATTAATCACAAGGTTCTATAAAAGCTTATTATGGCAAGTCTTTTATAATATTTTTGAAGATTTGTTTTTCTGAATGTTTTTGGAAATATTGGTTATTTCAATGTTTTTGGTTTTTTTGAAAAGAAAGCAGTTTTCAAATGTTTTTGAATTTTCTTTTTGAATGAAAGTAAACACACTTTTGTACAAACAAAAAGTAAAAGTTTAAGGATGGATGTTATCTGGATTTAACATTCCTAGACGGCCTAGGAAGTATTGAAACTTCGTTTCATCGAGAGCCTTAGTGAAGACATCGGCAATTTGATCTTCGGAGTTGATGAAGTGTAGTTCGATATGACCCTTTTGAATGTTGTCTTTGATAAAGTGATATCGAATGTCGATGTGCTTTGTCATGGAATGGTGAACGGGATTGTGAGAAATGGCAATTGCACTAGTTGAGTCACAAAATATGGGAATTTGTGAGATTTTGAAGCCATAGTCACGTAGTTGAGTTTGCATCCATATGACTTGTGAACAACAACTGGCGGCAGCGACATATTCAGCTTCTGCTGTTGATGTGGACACACACGTCTGTTTCTTTGAAGTCCAACTCACTAGTCTACCTCCTAGGAATTGACAGCTACCAGATGTACTCTTCCTATCTAGCTTGCATCCTCCGTAGTCTGAGTCGGTGAAAGCGTTCAGCTGAAAATCAGATTTAGCTGGATACCAAAGGCCAAGTTTGGGAGTGCCTTTAAGGTATTTGAAGATACGTTTCACAGCAACTACATGGGATTCCATAGGATTTGCTTGGTATCTAGCACAAACACATGTAGAAAACATGATGTCAGGTCTGCTGGCAATGAGGTACAAGAGTGATCCGATCATTCCACGATATCTTTTCTGGTCAACGGGTTTGCCATTTAAGTCTGCATCAATTTTGTATCCAAAAGCCATTGGGGTTTTTGCGGTATTGGATTTTTCCATTGAAAAACGAGTGAGTAGGTTTTTGACATAATTCTCTTGGTTGATGAAAATGCCATCAGTTGACTGTTTGATTTGAAGTCCGAGAAAAGTAGTCATCTCCCAATCATGCTCATTTCAAATTTGCTCTTCATTAGATCTGCAAACTTAACACTTAAAGATTCATCAGTAGAACCGAAAATAATGTCATCAACATATATTTGTACGATTAACAGATGTTTATTAAAGATTTTACGAAAGAGTGTTTGATCAATTGAACCTCTTTTAAAACCTGATTCTTCGAGAAAGGTTGACAACGTGGCATACCAAGCTCGAGGTGCTTGTTTCAAGCCGTAGACAGCTTTCTGCAATTTAAAGCTGTGATCTGGAAATTTGGGATCTTCGAAACCTGGTGGTTGTTGGATGTATACTTCGCGATCTATCTCTCCATGTAGGAATGCACATTTAACATCCATTTGGAATACTTTGAAATTCTTATGTGCAGCATATGCAAGAAAGATGCGAATTGCTTCAATTCGGGCAACTGGAGCATATGTTTCATCGTAGTCGATTCCCTCTTGTTGTGAATATCCTTTGACTACAAGACGTGCCTTGTTTCGACAAATGATTCCTTGATCGTCAGTCTTGTTTCTGTATACCCATCTTGAACCTATAACAGTAACATCGGGTGGAGTAGGAACAAGATTCCATACGTCGTTTCTTTCAAATTCTGCTAGCTCTTCTTGCATAGCTTTTACCCAATCTGGATCTTTTATAGCAGAATGTATGGTTTTGGGTTCGGTCGTGGATAAGAAGGCTCCAAATAAACATTCATTTGTGGATGCGCCTCTAGTCTGAATGCCTATGTTGGGATCTCCGATGATTTGGTCTGTTGGATGATTTCTGGTCCACTTTATTAAGCGATTCTCTTCCGCTATAATAATTGGAGTTTCAGTATCCCATTGTTCTTCTCCGGGCGTTTCATCTTGGAATAGGTTTGAAGGTTCCCCCATAAATGATGCATCGGGATTGTTTTGGCTATTTGGGGATGGGGTGTTTAAAGGAGGATTTGGTGTTTGTTCCAAAGAGGAAGTATGTGTTGGTGGTTCCCCCTCGGATTGATTTGCATCATTTTGGTTTGTTTGTGGAATTACTTCACTGGGTGTTCCTGTAGGGTCAATTAAAGTAGTTAGAAGTTCAGAATTGTAAGCGGTTTTTGGTTGTTCAAAAAGCAAATCAAGATCGATTTCAATGTCTATGTCAGGAGAAGGTGTTTGTTGAATTGGATTTTGAAAAATATTTTCAATCATTTTTGAACCAAAATGTTCACGATCCAATTTCCTAACATAAAATTCATCGAAATGAACATCGGTACTTTCTTCAATTACTCTAGTACGTTTATTCAGTACTCGATAAGCAGCTGAAGAAAAAGAGTAACCAAGGAAAATTCCTTCGTCCGACCTTGATTCAAATTTTGAAAGGTGATCTTTATTATTCTTTACGAAGCATCGACAACCGAAAATATGGAAAAATTTGATGTTTGGTTTTCGGTTGTTAATGACTTCATATGGTGTTTTATGAAGATGTTTATGGATTAAGGAACGATTTTGAGTATAGCAAGCTGTGGATATTGCTTCTGCCCAGAAGTATTGTGGCAGATCAGCGAAGATAAGCATTGATCTTGCAGCTTCACAAAGAGTTCGGTTCCTTCTTTCGACAACACCGTTCTGTTGTGGAGTGTATGGGGCTGAGAAGTTGTGTTCAATTCCTTTGTCTTTGAGAAATGAATCTAGAGTATTGTTTTTGAACTCTAAACCATTATCACTTCGGATTCTTCGAACAGGTCGTTTCAACTTCAGCTCGATTTGTTTGATGAAGTTGATCATCTCTTCAGGTGCTTCTGATTTTAGTCTTAAGAAAAAGACCCAAGTAAAGCGCGAGAAACCATCAACGACAACAAGAATGTACTTCTTCCCTTGAATGGTTTGGGTTTTGGCAGGGCCACAAAGGTCTATGTGCAACAACTCTAGTGGTTCGGACACACTAGATTCTGAGATGCTTTTGTGAGTGGATTTGGAAAGTTTTCCTTTTTCACATGCGGCACAAAGAGTTTCGTTATCAAGCTTCAGAAGTGGTAGCCCTCGAACAAGATCATCGCCGATTAATTTGTTGATGTACCCAAAGTTTAGATGGGAAAGGCGGCGGTGCCATAACCAACTAATATCTGCTGGGGCTTTAGATAGCAGACATATATCGGGTTTACCATAGATAAGATCCATGTCAAGTGGATACATATTTCCGGCACGGTCAGAATCAACTATAACATCTTTGGTTTTGGCGTCCATGATCAAGCTTCGTTGTTTGGTGAAAAGAACTTCAAGATTGTTATCACACAGTTGAGAAACACTGATGAGGTTGTGTTTCAGGTCATCGACGAAGGCAACTTTCTTTATGGTAAAATTACCATTTGTTATGTTTCCATAACCTTTGATTTTTGCTTTCATGTTGTTGCCGAAGGTAACATCTTGATTGGTTTGTATAGGTTTGAAGTCACGTAAGTAGTTCCGGTTTCCTGTCATATGCTTGGAGCAGCCACTATCAATATACCATGTATCATCATTGGGTTCTCCAGCATTAAGTACCTACAATCAGACAGAAACTTTAGGTACCCAAATCTGAATGGGTCCTGGTTTGTCAGTTGTTATTTTGGGTGCTTTTCTTAATGAATTTCTTTTATCATTTGACTTCACATTATTGTAATGGTTTGGTTTATAACGATGGAATGGTTGAGGTTTGATTTGATCTATCAATTTTACCCAAAATGCGATTTGTTTTTGAAAACGTGTGGGTTGATAAGATCTGTGATTTGGTGAAAGATATCCTAGATGTGAAGGTTTGTTTGAAAAGTTTTCTTCATATCTGGGATGTGATGGGCGGTTTTGAAAAGCTTTTTGAGGATGATGGTTTGAAACTTTCGGATGTGATGGTTTTTGAAAGTTCCTTGAATGATTAAAAGTAATATCTTGAAAGCGGTTTTCAAAAGGTTTTTGAAAAGATTTTGGTTTTTGTTTGGATACCTGTTTATGAGGTATGACGTTTGGTTTCTTTGGTTGTTTTTCAAAAAGGTTTGGTTTGATTAGTGGGGTTTTGGTGACTTGAATGGATTTTTTGCTTGTTTGTTGTTTCTTGGAGTATTTTTGTCCCAGACTAGTTTTTCCAACAATTGATGAAGTCATTGTAGGAAAAGCAGTTGGTATAGAAGTACTACCATCCTCATAAGAGGAATTTTCTCCATTCAAAAAGTTTTTGAGTTTTGTGGTTCCATCGGTATTTTTGATTTGGTGAGTTAAAGAACTTGCAGAGTCTGTTTCAGAATTTACAACTCTTTTGAAAGACTTTTTGGAAACACTGAAAGCAGTATCATCTGGACTACAGTTGATAACTGTTTCTTCATCTGAATCTTCCTCATTAACAGATGTGAAAAGATTTGGTAGAGTAGATTCAGAGTTTTCACAATTCGTCATGTTTTCCTGTTTTGCTTGTTCAATTTCAAAGGATTCTCTTCCAATTCCTGGTCTATAATTCGTATCAATTTTGCCAGTTCCCAAGGTGTTTGCCTTGGTGAAAATATCATCACTTAGTTTTCTGGCAACTTTGATAGAATCCATATTCCATATCAGTCTTTTATTCTCGGTTTCAAGAGAATTGATTTGTTTTAAAGAATCAGTCAGCTTTTCATTTAAAACGTTGTATTTGTCAGTTGATTCTTGAAAGTTTTGTTTCAACTGAAGGATTTCCATTTCTAAAACATCTTTTATTTCAGAAGAAATGACTGACTGATTTTTTAGTTCCAAATCCCTTTTCTGAATTAGGGACTGATTTAATTGTTCCAAGACGTGATTATAATCTTCTGATTTTCTTTCAACGTCTCTTTCCAATTTGCTTTTTGTTCTTGTTGATTCTCCAAATTTGAGTTGCAAGGTTTGTAACTCAGATTTGCAAATATCATAATTGACCATTGTGTCATGATATGTTTTGAGATCAACTTCCAGACTAGTCTCAATTTTGGTTATGTGAGACTCAAAAATTGTTTTTGAAAAACCAAGTTCAGAGATCATAGACCATACCTGTTCTATGACGTTTGGAGCTCTTGAAGGTATTTCAACACCAGCTACGAAGCAGAAGTTTGATTGTGTTGGTTCGTGTTCAGCTTCGTCATCAGAAGTTGGCCAGTATTCCACACTTGGTTCATGGATTGCCATCAATGCTCTTTGCTTTTCTTGGTTTTCCAGTTTCTTCAATTCATCGGCTCTTTGAGCATAGTATGCTGAGTCTTTGATTTTGGTTTTGTTTTTGGCTCGACATTCTCTGGCATAGTGATTTGTTCCTTTGCAGTTGTGACAAATGATCACTTCTTCATCACTATCATCCTTTTGACTTTTAATCGGAAGTCTTTCAGGTGTTTGACTTTGGGTTTGTTGGGAAGGTTGAGAATGGTTTTGTTGGAATCCAAAATTTTGGTTGTTTTGAAAACCATTGTTTTGATTGTTGTAACCTTGATTTTGGAAACCTCTGTTTTGATTTTGAAAACTGTTGTTTGGATTGTGATTATGACCTGAGTTGGGATCGTTTTGAAATCCCTGGTTTTGAAAACCTTGGTTTGAGTTATTTTGGAAAGAAGGTCTTTGAGAATTTTGTCCAAAGTAAGGTCTAGGTTGAAAACCTGAGTTGTTTTGACCAAAAGATGGTCTTGGTTGAAAACTTGAGTTATTTTGTCCAAAAGATGGTCTTGGTTGAAAATTTGGTCTAAAATTTGATTGACCATGATTTGGGATAAATCTCTGGAGATTTGTGTTTGCAACCAACGCACACAGTTGTTGATAATCTACTTCATCATTTGAATCAGATTGGAAGACTTGGTTTTGAAAAGATGTAGTCTGATTAAAATGATTAAAGTTTTGATCATTGAAAGGTGTTTGGTTTTGAGAAGTTGTGGACACAAGTGCAAGTGGTCCTCCAAAAGCTGCAGTGGTTGGTGGGTCAATAGAGGATTCATACGATTGAAGTTCTCCATACAAGTTGTACAAAGTTTCAGTATGAATAGCTGGATTTCCCTGAATAATGAGTTTAACCATTTTCCAGCTTTCGAAAAGATTGTTTAAAAACTTGAGATTTATCTCGTGTTGTGTCTTTTTGATACCCAAATTGTTCATTTTAACCATAATCAAATTGAACCTATCATGAGCATCATGGATGGTTTCTGATGAAAGCATTTTGAAATTATCGAATTCATTCAAAACAGATGTTCTTTTGTTTCCGATAATTCTTTTATTTCCACAAAAACGATTTTTCAAATTCTCCCAAATTTGATTTGCGGTTAACAGTATAATGTCATCCATTTGACTTAGAATACTGTGAGGTATTCCAGAAACAAGTTCCTTTTTGGCTTGGAGTTCCAACTTTTTTGTAATTTCAACTTGAGTGACTTGATTTGTAGCAAGAGTAGCCATATTTTCTGGAGTAACATATGTTCCTTCTACACACTTCCAGACATCTTCATTTATAGAATTAAGATGAAGATTCATACGGCCAACCCACGAATTATACTCTTCAGGAATAAGTATGGGTGCCCGTGAACCAGATCCCAAGCTATTTGCAATGGAGACAGAGTTCATGTTGGAGTAATTTGCCAAAGACATTTTTTTTTGAAAGGATTTTGAACAAGTGATATTAAAATGAAATTTTTAAAGAAAAGCTTATGGAAGGTTTATAAACGCTATAACCAAAAGTTTTTCGACAAAAATTTCAAGGTAAATCACACAAGCTCTGATACCAATTGTTGGATATTATTCCTTTTATATATCAGCTCAGATACCGATTTGTTGGAAATATAACAATCTGATCACCACAACAAAAGGCTCGGTTACCAGTTACTGTGTGACAGATATATTAGTTTAAGATATAAGATAGATATATATATATAAAGAATAAGAATTGCGGAATAAGTATAAATATGAAAGCTGTAAATGACTGAAAGCTATAATAATATAAATGACTGTATTTAAATGACGTTAAGCTATAAATAATATAAATGACTGTATTTAAATGACATAAAGCTATAAATAATATAAATGACTATATTTAAATGACGTAAAGCTATAATAAAGTATATAAATATATAAATATATATCAAGTAGGTTCGTCAATAAATTGACTGAACCGGACTCATGAAGCGACTGGTCGATATTTGTTCTTTGAATGGACTGGTCGATATTGGGACTCTTGGAGCGACTGGTCGATATATGTTCTTTGAATGGACTGGTCGATATTGGGACTCTTGGAGCGACTGGTCTATATTAGTTCAAAGATCAATCCGGCATTGGATAAGTAACAAAAGTTCATTTAAAGCTCGATTTTATGTAAAACAAGTGTTTACAAAAGGGTACAAAATACATGGGTTTATGTATTTGTATTTGAAGTATTTTTGGGTAAAAACATGCACACGGGTCGTATAAGATAAGGCACAAGTGACACGGGTCGTGTAGGAGGGTTTTGGAGGGTTTTCTTGATGAAGCTTCTGAACACGGGTCGTGTAGAATAAGGCACAAGTGACACGGGTCGTGTAGGAGGTTTTTAGAAGGTTTTAAAGGTCAAAATCCTGAACACGGGTCGTGTTGATTTAGGCAAAAACAACACGGGTCGTGTTCGCGCAGATCCTTGCATACACAGATTAAAAACCTTTAGTTTTCAGAAAATCTCTCTGGATAGCCATTTCTCTCTCGCGTCTCTCTGGGGTTTCCCGTGGTCAAAATCGTCCACGAAAATTCCTAGATGAAGCTAAGGTTCTAAAGAATTTGTGGTGCAAATCTCCCTAGTCTTATTTTGTCTGTGTTGTGCTCGGTTTTCTGTTTTCTAACATGCAGATTCTGAACTTGAAAACAGAAATCTCTCTGGATAGCCAATTCTCTCTCGCGTCTCTTTGGGGTTTCCCGTGGTCAAAATCGTCCACGAAAATTTCTAGATGTAGGTAAGGTCCTGAAGAATTGATGGTGAAAATCTCCCTAGTCTTTTTGTGCTTGTAACGAGCCCAGTTTTCTTCGTTTTTGACTTGAAGATTCTGATGTCGAAAAACAGCAAGGTGGTGATGGTTGTGGTGATTTGAAAGGGTTTTTGGAGGAGGTTTAAGGAGGGTATTTGGAGGGTGTTTGGAGATTATTTTGAGATTGGAAGGAGGTTAATATAAGGGAGGTGTTTGGTGGTAAATGGTGTGATAAACAAGGATAGTGAAGATGAAGAACCTTGAGTTTCAATGAAGAAGATGAAGATGGTTGATGGTGTTCTTCATTTAGCTTGTTGATGATCTTGGTGTTCTTCACTTCATTGTTGTTTGATCTTGGTGTTCTTCATTTTCTCCAGGGATTTGTCTTTGTTCTTGAAGAAGATGATGATTTTTGATGTTCTTGGGAGTGTTTGTAGTTTGTAGGAAGTGTTACAAGATTACAAAAATGAACACACACCCTTACACACACAAACTCATGTATACATATATGCATGAAACAAATATCTTCTAGTGCACTTGAGTATATGGAGAGTTGGCTGCAAGTTGATGTAGAGTAGGAGGCAAAAACGTGGGGGTTCTTTTGCTTCTCATTTCCTTGACTTTGTTGACCATTTCTTGTAGACTATTCAACATATATACATATATAATACATATATACATATATAATACATACATATGTATATAATACACACACACACACACACACACACACATATATATATATATATATATATATATAAATATATATTTAGTCACACATATGTGTTTTCGTCATTCGCGTGTTTTCGTATTTTCCGTTTTATCACGCATTTGTGCAACCTGAAATAACTGATAATATTTGTTAGATTGTATAAAAACAGTTCATCTTATTTCAGTGATGGTCACATACTAGGTTACATAAGAACATTTTTCAACAATATTAATTCAAAGCTTAAAAAATTAAAATTCATTTGAGAAAACACTAACATAATAACACACATTTTAAATTCAATTCACAGCTTAACAACAATAAAACATAAATTGAATAAAAACTTGATGCAAACATTATAAAAAAAAACATAATAAACATGGCTTAACAACTTAATAGTAGAAAAAAACTATGTTTAACAAAAGTAAACAACAAATGAGAGATTAGAACAATAAATTCACAACCTAATAGAAAGAAAAAAAATGTAAACAAATATCAACATATTTGATGCAAATATGGTGTTGTTTCACTAAACATCAGAGAGAAAAAGAAGGAGTTGAGTTGGCGGTGCTCACCGGAGCGACAAGGAAGTAGTTTTGGTGACAGTTGACATTGATCTTAGATCTAGTCCGCCATTCTTGTCAAAAGCCATAGATCTGAAGGCATAAATCATAGATTCATAAGCGAAAATCATAGATATCTTGTCGGAAATTGTAGATCTAACATCGGAGAGCACAGATCTTGACTAAACCGCTTTAGATCTCTTTAAACATTATTATTAAGTAATATGGATCCAAATGTAATCATAGTAAGCATTAGTAATCGATTCAACACTTTCAACAAGTTCAATATTATATCATTTTAGTGATATCAGGACTAGGGCTTAAAAGATCAAGCACACAATAACCATTTATGTATATCATTAGTTTACAAAGTAAGTAAATCTTTTTGAAAATAAAACAAACCCAAACATATCTATGAGAGAATCAGATTTTGTGAATATACTTATTGCATTCAATGTGAGATTAAGCACCTCTTTATATATAGAAAACATTACCTAAATGAGAAACTAGAAAAATGAGTACAAGTAGAGTTTAGGAAACCCAATGCTATATATATATATATATATATATATATATATATATATATATATATATATATATATATATATATATATATATATATATATATATATATATATGTTTAAATAGGTCTGATTAATTTTAACTGTAACAACCCGGAATTTCTATCTTGTACTGTCATTCAATTCAATCACAGTCAGACTCATTTCTGCTATCTTTTAAGATTGTTTAGGGTCTGTTTGAGTGTTCTAAGCATAATATATTCAAATTTTGGGTTTAGGGATGAGTTAAACTCATCTTAAATTCATCGCATTGCATTCAGGCCAAACACCCCTTCAAAAGGAGTGTACAACTGTACACATGAGTGTACGACCGTATACATGAGTGTACGACCGTACACCCAAGGTGGCCGTGAACCCAAACATATATATACGTTTTCATTTCATTCTTTCTCACTTTATCACACTTTCACCTCAAGAAATCTAATTCTCTCTTAACTATCATCAAGTTTTACACCTTAATCTTCAAAGATGTAAGTATTCCTTCCATTGGATTTGTTAGGGTGAAAAGTTATTCATGTTTGACTTTGTAATGTGTTGACTTTTGTAAAACCCACTTGCATGTTGTGTATTAGACTTTTGACACATGAGTTAGTGAGAGTGAGAGAGAGACACGTAAACACCACTATATAAGGTAGGTTTAGTCCACTTGTAGAGGTGTGCTTGAGAGGTGTAAAAGTGAGTGTGTAAGTGTATGTTATTTATGTAGATGTAGATCTGTGTCCCTTTTTGTAACACCATACATATTTATTACATCTCTTGAACACACAAATGACCATGTTCATTATCCAATCTTTAATTCCACATGCCAAACCATGTCCTTTATTTCACTACAATTGGTATTAGAGCAGGTCTTCAATGATTAACATGATTTTTGAAGAAGGATTATTGGTTTGGCAACATTTGTCACAACTGGAGCATTTTTGGTGAGTCTCTCTCAATGATATCTCTTAATTTCATTGAATTCGTGCGTTGCGTTTTTGATTTGTGATCGTTTGACTTGTTGGATCAATTTTTTCTTAAAAACCCATTTGTTGTTATCCAATTATTTCTTTTTGATGAAATCCCGATCTAATATCATATTTGTTTGGTTGATTTGATTTTAAATTTGCAATAGTCCAATTTCGATTAAGATATTGTTCAAAAATTGAGTCCAGTTATTGTTCGAAGTCCATAAACTCATTTGAACCAAATTTTTATATATTGTTACTGTTCGTCATTTTTTACTGTTCATCATTTTTGTACGTGTTGTTGTTCATCAATCATATTTTGAGTCCAATAAATTGTTTCGATCCAATATCTTTAAACTATGAGCCTTAGAACTCGTTAAATACATTCGATCCGATACTTATGTGTGATTGTTATTCATTCGTCAACATCATATGAAGTAACGAGTTGTACATTCATTCCAATATTGTTTCAGTTCTTTTTCGATTAAACTTTCATCTATTGTTCTTGACGGTTTGATCTAAGTTTGCATCTATTGAATATACATATAAATTGAAATCAAATCGCATGTGTTGTTGTTAATCGACTGAAGCATTGAAAGTCAATTAGAAGTCAAAATCGGTATTTGAAATTTAAAATTCAGTTCATATTTTTCGGAATCGAAATTGGTTGAATTCGATTCTTTTGATGGTGGTTTGATTGGATTTTGATCTATATGATTTGAAGTTTGATTTTTGATTTCGAATGGTTGGATTCAGTTGAGATATCAGTAGTGATCGATTGTCTGGAATTGAATGGTCAAACTATAAGAAAAGTCAAAATTTATATTTTGGTGTTCGATTTTAGTTTGAGTCGCAATTGATTTTGCTTGACATTGATTGAAATAGGAAGTCAATTTTGATTTGTTTATGAGACGTATTTGGGATCATATGGTTTTTTAGTGAATATCAATTGCATATTGACCATGAAGGCTCGATGTCTGGATTTTTGATCTTCATTGAAGTTGTTCGATGTATGGACGAAGCAATCGATCTGGGAATGAAGAATTGAAACTCAAAATCGATTTTGATATGTTATCTATGTTAAGAACGAAGAATTTGAGTCAAGCACTGGGATGATTTCGAATGGGTTTTACAGTGATGATTTTGATGTTGAAATCAAAATTTGTGTTAGAATCGAATGGTTATGTGAATCGAGTTCGCATATTTAGCTTGAATGATAATGAATAAATTGGGAGTGATTTTGGTTTCGAATAAGTTAAGAATCGATGGCTAAATTTGATGAAGAACTTGTTAATATTTGTTTTGAATCTGAAGGGTCCAATCAATGGTTTGGTCTAGGCTTTCACTATATTAGGGTCTTTTGGTTAAATATACAATTTTGGTAGTATGTGTGTTTGTTTACAGCCCAAGTTAGAGTTTACGACCGTAAGCATGTTTATGGCCGTAAACCCAAAGGCCGGCCTACGTCTGTTATGTATAGGGGTTTGCTAGGTCGTTTAATGGTTGTTGATGCCTCATAGTCTCGGCTGCTATTCCACAAGTTGTGCCAGGCGTTTTTGCTAATAGAAGCGTGTGCAAGCTTGTTGATATTCTATTTTCTACTCTTTCTTAATTGTTATTGATTGTGTTTGCTGTTTGATCACTGGTAAGATCTGTTTCAAGACCTTACAACTAGTGTCAAAGTGGAATACAATCGAGTTTTCGACGGTTTATGATTGAAATTGGTTTCTACTGCGAAAAGGGTTTTTCGATTAATTCAGAAATCAAGTTTTTTTCGAACTTCTAGTAGTTCACGACCCAAGATTACCGTCGTAAACTGTGATTACGGCCGCAAACTCTTCATTGTTCTTGAATCATAAGCGTGGTTCTAAGGCTGTAAAAGGAGCATCCTCAACAACTGTACACAACACCATAAATTCCTTTACGATCGTAAACTTAGACCGTAAACCGAGTTTACGGCCGTAAACCATCCCCGAATCGTAAACTCCTAATTTGACTGGAAATTAATTTTTTTTAATAAATAATCTTAATTCTAATTAATATTAAATGGAGTCTCTAAGTCAAACTCACCACAACGAGTTGGATTCTATAATGGGCACAACCACTCGAATTCCAAGACTGGTGTTTTGCTGAAGGATTTCTGGAATGAGAGTACAGGATTGAGAACTATATCAAAAAGAAGGACTTCAAAATCTGGAGAAGTATCATAAAAAAATCCTTTCAGAATAACCACCATTGTTTCTGGACAAGTGGTTGATAAAGCGGTTGAAAATTACAACGATGAGGACTTTGAAAAGGTGGAGGAGCAGGAAAGGGCTTTGGCCACTCTGACTATGACCCTGTCCCCTGAGATTGCTCAAGGCTTTAGGGAGTACACTTCTGCTAAGGATTTGTGGGAAGCCCTAATTGAGGTTTATGAAGGGAATGAAGACATGAAGGAGAGTCGCCAAGATATGATGCGATAACGGTTTAACATGTTCAATTACATTCCTGGAGAAACTCTTGAGCAACAGCTGCATCGGTTTACCACTCTTACTACTGAGATGACTGTGGCCGGGATTGGTTATACCAAGTCTGAAATAAACAAGAAGCTATTGAATGCCCTACCAAAATTATGGGATATGAATATAGCTGTGATCAAGAAAACTAAGGAACTCAACCGACCCTCTCTTGCTGAAATGATGGAGGTCATCAAGGCCTGTGATATTAATGACAAACTGCTGGAGATAGATCATGTGACTTCATACTCAGTTGCAAACCTTGGGATTTCTTCTAACAACGCTCTTTCATCTTTCACCTCTCCTTCTGCAGGTCAATCTTTTTCTGCTCAGCAATTTCAAGCTCAGTCCTTCTCCACTCAATCAACTACTTCACTTCCTGCTCAGTCGTTCATTGCTACTCAAGCTGCTTCTTCCTTTAATGTGGCTTCCTCATCAAACGGAAAGGAGGGTGATGAAAATATTGCTCTTGCTACATGGATTGTTAACTACTACAATGCTCTTGTAGCTGGAGATCTTCCGCCCCAATTGTCTTTTTCCGATCTCAATCAAATTCATCCTGAAGACGTAGAAGAAATGGATATCACATGGAAAATTGTCATGGCAGTTTTCAGGGCAAAATAGTTTGCAAAGAAGACCGGGAAGAACAACTGGGGGATGAGTGCTAACAAGAAGATAGGGTTCAGAAAGGGAATGCTACGTTGTTTCAACTGCCATGAGCCAGGTCATTTTGCTCGTGAGTACCCGAAGCCAAATAGAAGATTGAACAATGATCGGACGATAGTTGCAGTAGGAAATAATCGGAGCGGTGCACAAGTCAACAGCGAGAAGGCGATGGTTGCAAAATCCTTTGATTGGGAGGATCAGATGCAGGGCCTGAACATATCAGGACCTGAAAATGCCTATTTGGCTCAGGTTTGTGATGATGCTCCCGCTGAGGTTGTTGCAGCTGAAGATCAAATGATGGAGCTGCAGTTTGCAATTATGGTATCCTCTTCTCCTGAACCAAACAAAACCGAGGTAAGTCTACCCTCATGCTATCAAGCTTGTAGTGATTATGTTAAATCTCTCCTTGATAAAATTGAAACCCTACGTAGTGAGGTAGAGGACCTTAGGTATGAGGGTTACCAACTTAGAAAAGGACAAAAACCTCTTAAGGCCCAATTAGAATCTAAAATAAAGGACTTTAGAAGACTTCAGGAGGACTATAGTAATAAATGT
Source organism: Lactuca saligna (assembly GCF_052625555.1). Classification (NCBI taxonomy): domain Eukaryota; kingdom Viridiplantae; phylum Streptophyta; class Magnoliopsida; order Asterales; family Asteraceae; genus Lactuca; species Lactuca saligna. The sequence continues at coordinate 66,230,252 of NC_136422.1, forward strand.
GAGAATTATGATTACATAAAGAGATAGCACACTGAGTTATTTACTGAAATCGAAACATTAAAGGGCAAATTTGAAACTGCTGATTTGATTTTCGAAAATTTGATGTATCAAGTGAGGTAGTTGTAAATATGATAGACCACTGCATGCAATTTAAAGATAATCAATAAAAGGGTCTAGGGTATAATAACTGCATACTCCTTTCAATCATACATATCAGTTTCAACCTTTGTCCAAAGAGGAGATTGCCAATGAACCATCCATGGTTTACGGTAAGCCATTGGGTTTTGTTTTGGGAGGATTTCTTAATGTTCAAAATACTAACATTTCTACTTCTCCTGCAGATCAATCCTTGAATTAGTAAAAGCACGAAGTTGAATGATTTGTTTCTGAAAATAAAACTGGGTCTGAACCTGAAGTTTTAGTTTTAAATAAAGACTTTAATTTTTCTGATGCTCCTAGTGACAATGTTTTTTGTGATGTTTCTGCACCTTCTGATACTGTTTTGAATGGTTTTAAAGTGTTTGATGATGTGGTTGGAAATTCTAATGTTTGTGATGATAATAATGAAAAACCATCAGTTTCACAAGTTTCTCCATCTGATGCACCCTCACTTGTCTCATAATCTACTTCTTGTTCTTATTCATGTTCATGTGAGAAAAGCAAGGGTGTTGGTATGGAAAACAAATCTAAGAAATGCAATACAAGTTTTAACAAAAACAAATAGATTTTGTTTCAATTGTGGCATTGGTGGTCATATAGCTAGGAATTGTCCCAATAGAATGTTTGTACATTTTGAGTCACCAACAGGAGAGAACGAATCCAGAGGAAGGTCTTTAATTAGAAAGTCCTCTAGAACTCGTTCTCGGAATGATGATTGGAAGGATGATCGTAGTAGAAAACGGGCTGTTTTTCAAAAGCATAAAAGGGTCTTTCATAATAGAGTCCCAAACAGTTTGCTAATACCGAACATGGCCAAGCCAAGGTCGGTTTCGTCTAGAAGCAGCAATGGGTCATCAACCAATTATGGTAGAAAACCCAGATGCTCCAAGCAAACTGATAAAAATCCTATTTGAAAACCACTCAGGACTTTTAGAAAACCTAATTATCAATGGTTGCCCAAGATAGCCTCCAATCCATCATCTATGTCCTCTGAGAAGTTATTAGATAATGATAAATTTGAAAAGGCATTGGGACGACCCAGGAAAGTAATGACATGGGTTCCCAAATCTAAATGAACCCACACATTTTGCAGGGAGAGTTGCGGGGGAATGTCGTCAGACCTTGGTTCGTTGATAGTGGCTGCTCCCGGCAAATGCCAGGAGATATAGCCCAACTGAAAAACATTCTATCTTTTAATGGGGGATATATTTCCTTTGCGGGTGGAGACGTAGGAAAGATCACTCAAAGAGGAATAGTCACAAATGGGATGTTAAGTTTCAAAAATGTCAACTTTCCTCCCGAATTGAAGCATAGTTTGTTGAGTGTATCTCAGATATGCAACAAAGGTTATTCTACGCATTTCACTGATAAGGAATGCATGATTCTCAAGCCAGGATTTGTCATCTCAGAAGAGAGGATTGTTGTAAAATCTAAAAGGGATTTGAATGTTTACATCATCGATATGAATAACAATCTTCCAGAACAAGTTACATGCGTCTTTTCAAAAATCTCAGAACAAAATGCAATGCTGTGACACCGAAGACTTGGTCATGCTAATGCCAGGAACTTGAATCATCTTGCAAAGAATGAGATGGTCCGTGGTTTGCCTGTCAAAGACTTTATAACTTTTTAAAAGTGTGTGTCATGTGCCCAAGGTAAGCATCACAGAAAACCACACCTGCCAAAACAGGTCAACTCAATCATTCAGGTGCTTCATTTGCTACATATTGATTTGTTTGGATCAGTTGACGTTCTCAGTATAAACAGAAATTCACATTGTCCAGTTGTGATTGATGATTTCTCTCGTTTTACGTGGGTTTTCTTTCTATCCAACAAAGCTGGACTTGCTGATCTAATTAAAAAAAATCATTGTGTTAATTGAGAACCAAACTAACAACCGGGTGAAGGCGCTTCATACCGACAACAGAACAGAATTCAAGAATTCTATTCTCGATCATTTTTGTGCAGAAAAGGTATTATGCGTCAATACAGCTCCGCTCACACCCCTCAACAAAATGTTGTTGCTGATAGGAGAAACAGAACTGTCACACCCCAAAACCGATAACGGCGGAATACGTTTCGGGGTGGATGACGTAGTGTACAGTATCATCACAATTGTATAATAGTAAAAACAAGAATCATACAACCATTTCATTTACATAGTAAGTGTATTTACAAGTGTGTTTTGTAATGTTTGACAAACACCAAAAGTAAACAAAAATAAGAGATGGGTCTTGTATCCTCCATCTTCTCCAAAAATTGCTGCTGTACCTGTCTATCTTTGACCTGAAGATACAAGTTATTTTGAAAAGAATATCAGCATAAAGCTAGTGAGTTCATAAGAGTTTTTAGTGTGAGTACTTGTATAAAAGTATTAGAGTCATTAGTATGAAAACTGAAGTTTGAAATCATAAATAGTGGTAAAACCTAGAAAATCCCATATTTTCCAGAACTGTATAGTAAGTGAAAATCTTTAAGAAATATGTTGTTTCTATCTTTGAATGTCATTTATCATAGAAGTGTAATAGTGACTCACCATTATGTAATGTAATATAGTGAGTTATTCTTAGAGTATGTGATAGTGGTGCAGCATCCTTTAGTATTAAATACTTATTTACTTCGGGATATTACTTCATCTTTCTTTTAGTATTTTAGTGCGGTTATAGTGTCTTTCTTAGTATATTCCCAATAGTGTGAGTAATAGCGAACCCCCATGACCTTCCCAGTCATGCATAGTGTAGTAGAGTAACAGCATCCCTGGGCCTGAGCGGCTCGGACTGAAGTTATCAGTCGGGATGTAATAGCGTCTGCCCTGTATAGATCTATACATATAGTGTCGTCTTCCTGTCGGAAAACTTCGGGCATAGTGAATAGCGTATAGAGTATCCCGTAGTGGATTAGTGAGTTATCTCATGATTAGTGCATTCTCTTGTATTATAGTGTAGTAATCTTTCGTATAACTTGTATTGTATTCTCTTATTAGTGTATTGCTTCTTAATATAGAGAATTATAGTAGTGTAGAGTAATAGTGGAAACTAGGGATAGAGTCCTTAACTATACCCATTATAGTTAATTTAGTATATGTGGTTCTAGTCAAGTAGTGATTCAGGTAATTAATGAATTAAGAAGTACTCATAATCTGTACTAGTATATGAGATATATAATTAAGAAATCAATGACAGTCGGATGGATATCTACTACCCTAAGTCCACAATCAAACAAGAAACAGGAAATAAGGCGAGCTATCGGTCCTAAGTCTTTCAAGTCTTACTTATATAAATATATTAGTATGATTACATTCTCATAAAGAGTTTTATTTAACAAAAGTATTGTACGAAAGGAACATTTAAAACTTTTTTGTTAATCCAAGATAGTTTTGAAAACAATTGACTTATTTATAAAGCATAGTGATAAATCACATGTGATTTGAACTACAGATTGGGAATCACATGTGATTAACTCTGAAATCTGAAAAATAGTTTTGTATAACTTTTCATAAACATGTATATTCAACTTGTATCTCCCCCCTAAAACATATAAAACATTTGAAAGGTTCATTAAGGGGTATGAACTCACCTGAAATCGCGGAAATCGGGTGAATCGGGTAAATCGGGTAAAAGTGTCGATTGAGCGTTTGGTACCCAATAACCTCTTGAGCACCTCCTAGGACCCTAATGTCCTATGAAATATGTATTTTACAAGAAGTTAATCATCTTATGCCTTTCATTATAGTATTTGGACATTCTAGCATCGTTTTCGGGGTTTTAAGGCCTAGAAAGGGTTCCCGGGAGTGGTACAAAGTCATGAATGATTTACGGGAGGGTCCACGAGCTCACTCCCTTGGAGTTTATGGCCCAAAAGCCATCCTTTGGGAGTTTACGGTCGTAAACCCCCTAGGTTTGGCCGTAAACTCTTGTGGCATTCCAAAGTGTATACTTAAGGTCTTATTTCACTTCCTTGATTTAGTAGTGTGTGTCTTGGAGCATTTTAAGGGATTAAACATCATAATTTGTGACATGTTTGGGGAGTTTACGGCCAAGACTTGTTCTGGGCCGTAAACTCTTGTAAACCCTTCAAGATGGATGTTTTATTGGTACAACAAGGTCTCATACACCTTAGATAAATTCTAGAAGGCCATATAGTGAGTTTGGGACAGTTTGGCAAATATTTTTGGGGAGTTTACGGCCCAAGAACATCCTTGACCGTAAACTCTTCATTTTGTGTCCAAATGTGAAGTTTAATGGTACAACACACTTCCAAAGGCCTTAGCTAAAATCCTTACATGCATTTGAGGGGTTTTGGGACTTGTTTGACACAAAAACATGGGTGTTTACGGCCCAAGCTTAGCCTTGGCCGTAAACTCCTCTTTTTGCCATCAAATGATGTTGTTTGATGCATTTAAGCCTTCCTTGTTGTCAAGTCTAAATTGCCAAACACCCTAGATGAGTTTTTGGGACTTTAAACAAGTGTTTTTGGGGTGTTTGAGGTGTTTACGGCCTAAGCACATGCTTGGGCCGTAAACTCCTTTTTGCATGTCTAATCCATGTGTTTTAGTGTCCAAACCCTTCTAGATACATGCCTTAATTAGTATACTAGCTTAACATGAGGAAAAACTTGACCTTTGGCATGATTTTGGGGGTTTACGGCCTAAGGAGCTTCTTAGGCCGTAAACTCCTTTATGGTCCTTGATTCTCATGATTTTGGACTCTAAAAGCAGTAAACTATGATTAGATTAAGTTAGGGGATGAATCCTTACGTTTGGAAGTCGGAAATTCGCGGATTTGGAGTCGATTTCGGGTCTAGAGAGAGAAAGTAGTGAGAGAGAGGTGTAATAGTGGTAAAAGAGTCCAATTGAAGTGTTCAAGTGTTTTTATATGTCTCGGGTATTGTACCCGATACACGGCTACCCGATGCTAAAGTTTAACGGGGTTAAAACTTTTTACCCGGGTGAAGTGGTTGAAATAGTAATACCACTCTATTAGGTTAAACTAGGTTAACACGTACGAATATATTACTTATAATGATATTAGGACATGCATATAATTAGATATTCGGATACTAACGATTCCAAATATTACATAAAATAACGTACGTTAACGTATTCCGTTAGTGAAAATGGGATTTGTAACGGGAATAGATTTGGGGTTGTCACAAGAACCTTAAAAGACACTGCAAGGATGATGTTGTGTGACTCCAAACTCCCAGTTTTCTTTTGGGCCGAGGCAATAAACACTGCTTGCTACGTTCAGAATCATGTGTTGATCAACAAAGCTCAGATGAAGAACCCGTATGAGATTCTATAGGGTCACAAGCCTTCAGTCAGTCATTTCCATGTATTTGGCTTCCCTTGCACCCTTCTTCACCTAGAGACCAACCCGAAGTTTAATGCCAAAGCCGATGATTGTTACTTCGTAAGGTATGCTGCTCGCACCACTTATAAGGTCTACAATAAGAAGACAAAGCAGATTGTGGAATCTTATGACGTGCGTTGGTTGGAAGAAAATGAGACAGATGCTAGAGTTGGTCTGGATTGGTTGTTTGATTACACATCGCTATTCAAATCCATAAACGTGTCTTTGGGTAGCTCATCTAGATTTGTCTCCAGTTCGAAGAATATTTCTGAAGACGAAGATGAAGAAGTTGTCTACAGACCTCCAACGGTATCCTCTTCACCATCTGAGGGGGAGTCCTCTGCTACACCTATGGGGGAGTCCTCTGTTACGCCTGAGGGGGAGTCATCTGTGCAACATGATAGTCCAAAATCTCTAGCTCAAAATGTTACTCCTGATGCTGAAAATACACCACTCACTCCTATAGAAAGAGAGTCCATGTCTAAAGATGCTTCCGCCGTTTCTTCAACCTTTATGGAACTACTCTTTCCTAAAAACATTTCAAATGAGTTTTTGGCAGGGCCATTTGGAGCAGCCAATCAACAAATGAAGGAGGTGTCAACATTCATAATCTTCTTGTCTTGCTTAATGACATCATCTAATAGATACCTTCAAGGATTCAATGCGGTCATCCGATTGAAAACATCATTGGTCAGCTGGGTGACGGTGTTAAAATCAGAAGTCAGAGAGGAGATGTCAATACCTATCTTTACTCGTGCTTTATCTCTCAAATAGAGCCCAAGAATGTTGAAATGGCTCTTAATGAGCCCAACTGGGTAGATACAATACATGAAGAACGACATCAATTTGAAAAACTCGGGGTTTGGAAGTTGGTTGAGTTACCAGAGGGCAAAAAGTCTCTTGACACATGATGGATCTATCGCAACAAGCAGGATGATTTAGGTTTTATTGTGCGAAATAAGCCTAGATTGGTGGTTCGTGAGTTTCGATAAGTCGAGGGACTTGATACACTGAGGTTTATGCTCCAGTAGCTCGTTTGGAGGCTATTCGTATCTTCCTCGCATATGCCTCTTACATGAACTTCACTGTTTACCAAATGGGCGTCAAGACAGCCTTCTTGAATGGCAAGGTGAAGGAAGAAATCTACGTTGATCAGCCCCCTGGGTTTGTTGACTCAAAGCTTCCTAATCATGTCTACAAGTTGGACAAGGCATTGTATGGGTTACATCAAGCTCCTCGAGCGTGGTATGCGACTCTAACAAAGTACTTGCTCGAGCATGGATATTCTCATGGCACTATCGATCAAACTTTTTTTTATCAAGCATGTCGGTAATGATCAGCTTCTGATGCAAATCTATGTTGACAAAGTTATTTTTCGGTTGAACAGTCTGCAACTTTGTAAGGAATTCAAAGGTGTTATGAAAAAGCGATTCGAGATGAGTCCTTTGGGGGAAATGACCATGTTTCTGGGGCTTCAAGTCAAACAAAATTCAACCGGAATCCTACTACATCAAGCCAAGTATGTTGAAGATATTCTTGAGAAGTTCGGGTTTCATGACGCTAAATCTGCATCTACACCAATGGCTGAAAGACTTCTTCTGACTCCAGATACTGATGGCGATTCTGTAGATCAGACTCTCTACAGATCGATGATCGAATCGCTGATGCATCTTACTGCAAGCCGTTCAGACATCATGTTTGCAGTTTGTCAATGCGCACGTTATCAGGCTAATCCTTAACTTTCACATCTTATTGCTATCAAAAGAATTTTTCGGTATATCAAAGGAAGCCCAAAATTGAGTCTTAGCTATGAAGAATTCTGAATTTGATTTATATGCTTTTGCTGATAGTAATTATGGAGGCTGTGAGCGTGACAGGAAATCTACTTCATGAGGATGTCAATATCTTGGTGACAGGCTAGTGTCATGGCAGTGCGAGAAGCAACACACTGTCTCAACTTCAACAGCGGAGGTGGAATACGTTGCGGCATCTGCCTGTTGTTCTCAAGTTATCTGGATCCAACATCAACTGTTGGACTACAGTTTGAATTACTTAGAAACCCCCATCTACTGTGACAATGAGGCTGCGATTCAAATTGCCAAAAATCCTGTCCAACATTCTAAAACCAAGCACATCGACATTTAAATTCATTTCATCAGAGATTGGTATGAACGTTCATTTATCTGGCTGGAACAGATTCCCACTGCTAATAATGTGGCAAATCTGTTCACTAAGCCCTTTAACAAAGCTCGCTTCGATGTGCTTGTGGGATTTCTGAATATGATTTGTTTTGAGGATTAAGTTTTTCTATTTTATTTTTCGTAATTCTTCTTAAATTTTAAAATTTATTCTTGATTTTGTAGGTAGGCTAGTTTAAATTTGCGCATTTTATTTCATTTTATTTTTCATTCTCAACCATGCATAAATTTAGGGGGAGAAATAATCAAAAAAATAAAAAAAAAATACAAAAACAATAAAAATTCTGAAAATCCACAAACAATAAAAAATCCAAAACATCCAAAAACAATAAAAAATAATATATATATATATATATATATATATATATATATATATATATATATATATATATATATATATATTGCTGACAATTTTGTTTGTAGATGTTGTGTCAGGAAATGATATTAGCGATTGATAACGTGCAATCTGAATCTGCATAACGTACCTAAATTGAATCGTCTACACTTTGTGCTCGATGCGTTGGTAGGCACGAAAGATTTTAAATGGACTTGACTAGGGAGAGTTGAACTTAATGAATTCAAGGACTTGACAAACATTAACCTAGTTAGATCCGTTTAGCCTTACATCACGATGCTCAGATAAGTTGAGCAGGGAGATATACATGAGAATCTACCGGTCACATTTAAATAACTCGTATCTAGAACTATGGATTAACTTTTCCTCGATGCGCGGATTCTGTCCTTAATTCCGGTTTTGATGGGGTGACTGGGGAATTCCGATAAACTAGGTTTGCAGAAGGTTATTTTCTTGCTTTCTGTCTGTTAGTCATATGTTGTCTCTTCTGTTTGATCGAGAGATCCGACCTAGACTGTAACATATGCAACTCTATCTCTCTGCATCTTCTCTCTAAGCAATTCTTTCTATCTATTAGGCACATACTGTCTCCTTTGCGTGACTCATAATCCGACCTGGTACACAGTATATGCAACGTTCTCTTCTCAATCCCTCTAAAACTTCAATTAGTCATATGTTTCATCCTTTGCGTGATTGAAAGAGATCCGACCTGGATGTACAATATATGAATTCTAAATCTATCTTCTCTCTTAATAATTGTCTGCTCACCCGGTGTAAGGAGTATTTTTGGAAATCCTTGATGGTTGGGGCATATCAGGAAGCGGGAAACACGTTCTGGTACATTTAAAAATGAACACATACAGATTGTCTGTAGATCTCGCTGCTCAATTTAGGTGGACAACAATATCCCAGGTTGTAGTCAGTTAAATGGTCAAAGGGAAATTTTATTTATGAAAAAGGGCTAATAATGATAATAAAAATTATATATATATATATATATATATATATATATATATATGTGTGTGTGTGTGTGTGTGTGTGTGTGTGTCATGTCATTGGAAAATTATCCAAATTTTGTCAGAAATGTTTCATGCTTAAGTGGACCACAATACTGGCGATCGATCAGACGAAGACGTGAAGATGAGGGTACTATCACACCCCAAAACCGGAATGGCAGAAACATTTTTGGGGTGGATGACGTCATGTCAAGTATCACAACATATGCAGTATAGTAATCAAAGTACAACAACCATTGCATTAATAGTAATAATTTTACATAGTTTACATTGCATAGAAACATCAAAGTAATACATAAACTATTATAGTTGCAGCTCGGTTCTAGGCTGGCTTCTCAAAAGCTCTCGGGATGTACCTGTCTATTATTGACCTGAGAATACAAGTTATTTTGAAAGCGAGTATCAACATTTTTAAAATGCTGGTGAGTTCATAAGTATTTAGTGTCATTTATGTAAGTAAACATTTTATTCAAAATAACTTTAAGATAAGTAGTAGTTTAGAGTCTATAGTGTATTAGTGTCTTTTCCAGAAAACCCGATATTTTCTAATTAAAAACAGTCTTCTACCAAGACCCGACTGATTTATGTTTTAAGGAGTAGTTTTCCCAAATTACTATCATTACCAAATACAGAATTTACTTTAAAAGAGTAATGAGAAAATCAAAATTGAGGATACTAAAGGGAAAAATAACCTATGCCTCAGCAGTTATACTGCTGACTAAGGAAAAAGAAATCATAGACTCCAGGAGAGTATCGAACGAATGATACGCATGGCCCAATCTAAAAAAAAGAAAGACAAACCCCAGACGGTATCAAATGATCGATACGGCTAGCAAGGTCTAAAACAAAGAAACAAAGACCCCAGACAGTATCAAATGAACGATACAACTAGCGAGGTTTAAAACAAAGAGTGAATGTGAACTCGTATGTACCCATGCTGATCGACGATAGAGTATCGATGTCCCTCCAGGTCACACGTAGAGGTAATGGCAGTAGTAGTAGCGGCTTTATGTCACCCATGGGCCTTACCGGCGCGGACTGTAGCTAGTAGTCAGGGTGTGGGAGTGTGAATCCCATATAGATCTATACACATGATGTTCGCTCTCCCTCCTGGAGACTCTGGTTACACGGCGTTGGCGCAATGAAGCGCCGTAGAGGAAAATAGTGTGTCACATTCTAAAGTAAGAAATATATATATATATATATATATATATATATATATATATATATATATAGAGAGAGAGAGAGAGAGAGAGAGAGATAGAGTGAGACATAGAGAGATATAGTGAGAGATAGAGAGAGATAGAGTCTCCTAACTATTCCTATGATAGTTACTTGGGTTCCAGGAACATGAATAATAGAGGGAGGCCTTTACTACTGAAGGCGTTGTACTGGATGAGAGCGAGAGCGAGAGAGAGAGAGAGAAAGAGAGAGAGAGAGAGATTTTATGTCCATATATGTATACATGATATATAACTAATGTTTAAGCAACCTTCGGATGGATATCCGATACCCACGAGACCATATCCCAATGAGGAAAAGGAAATAGGGCGAACTAGCCTTCCTAAGTCTTTTAAACATTATTTATATAACTATACATATACAGGCATGCATTTTCCGAAGTAAAAGCATAGAAGAAAACATTGATGAAAACTTTGGAAAACCTTTACACATAAGAAATTTACGACTTGAAGTCAGTTTCTAAAACAAGTTTGAAAACCGTTCATAAACACGTTTAGAATATAATTTGAGAACACAATATAAGTAAAGAAAACCTTTGTTTAAAACACTGTTGTAACTGGTTTAGACGTAAAACATACAACACGAGAGACATTTTGAGAAAAGATTTAAACAAGTAAAGACGTTTTGTAAAACCATCTATAGTGTTATACTTGGTAAAATAGCTGAAAGTGTGATAAATCCTTGTGCATGCGGGTTATTAATCACATATGATTGATATGATAACTAGCATGTTTTAACTTGTATTCCCCCTCATAAAAGCATGTAAAAACATTTAAAAGATTAATTCAGGGGTATGAAATCACCTGTTGTAAGTGGATCGAACGAAAGTGCCGGTTGGGTGCTCGGTGTCAAGTAAGGACTTGAACACACTTAGTGACCTATTAATATATGATGACATATGTTTACATACAATTAGTAAATATAATACTAATTAAACACGTATACGCATCATAAAGTGCGGAAAACACTTTGGTTAAGTGCTAGGGGTGTCTCGGGTAGTATCTAAGGGTGTGTATGACCTTGTTAGGGAGTTTACTCTTCAAGAGTAAACTCTTTATAGAGTTTATAGCCCAAATGACCAACTCCCCATGAGTTTTCGGCCGTACACTCATGGTAGGGGTGTTCTAGAATGCTAAATGGTCTTATCTCACTCATAGAATTAGGCTAGGTCCAAATATAAGGCATATGAATGGGTTTAAGGAAACAAATGGACCATTTAAGGAGTTCACGGCCCTAAAAAAGGAGTTTACGGCCGTAAACTCTCACTTGGTCATTTCCTTCATAGATCTAAGCCTTAAATGATAGAGAATAAAGTTCTATGCATTTTTCTAAGCCATATAGGGGAGTTAGGGCGTCATTTGGCCACTTTTTGGGAGTTTACGACTCATGGACCAATACTAGGGGGGTTTACGACCGTAAAATCCTATGTCCATAGTTTAATTAATGATTAACTCCCCTACTTCACTTGTGGTTGATTCTAGACATTTTTCCAGGCCATATGGGGTGTTTGAGGGCAATTCTAACATCGTTATAGGTGTTCACGGCCCTTGAAGAGGGGTTTACGGTCCAAGAGTCTTCTTGGGCCTTAAACTCATTTTTACTCTACAAAATGCAAGGTTTTGGTGTTCTAAGCTCGAAGGTGTAAGTCCACAAGTCATATCTAATCCCTATGAGTGATTTGGAAGGGTTTTGGGGCTTCAAAACCCCACTTAAGGGTGTTCATGGTCCAAGAGTGCTCTTGGGCTTTAAACACATAATTTGGCCCCTATTTGATGTCTTAAACACGAATTTGCATGTTAACTAAGCTACACAACAAGTTAGGATAGATTACTTACTAGTTTGGGGCTTGGAATGGGCGTTCTTAGATCGAATACAAGTTGTAGAGAGAGTGTGTAGAGAGAGAGTGAAAAGTCTCAAATGGACTCCACTCACCCTTATATAGGGGTTTGAGTTGGGGCTTAGTGGAAATCTACCCGATACTGCCGTTAAACGGGGCTTTTGGTCACACCAGATTAAATGGTCGTATTTTGACATGGTTGAAACTTAAACTTTTCAAGGGATTATTGAGGGTGTTTCAAATTTGTTTCAACCCTTACTAAGTCATTATAAAAGTCCCAAATAAATTAACCAGTCCAAAAAGGTAACAGACAGTTTAATAAAATGAGGCTTATTAACAGAAGGAGGGGTTAAAAATGACGGAATAAGTTTCGGGTTGTCACAGGTACCGACAAGTGGAATAGGACTGTCCAACAACTTTGATCCCTACATCATAAATTTATTCTCAGTAATTAAGTTTTTAAGTTGTATAGTTTATTTGAATTTATTTTTATTTTATTTTTAATTTAATTTATTTTTTTATTTAATTAAGTGTTAAAATTTAAAGGTTATTTTTAATTTTAAATTTTACAGATTAAATTTTATTTTATTTTTAATTTTAGTTTTAATTTTATCCTCAAAAGTTTTTTTTTTGAAATTTTTGAAAAATATTGGACTGTTTTGGACTGTGTCTTACACTGTGTTGTCATCAGGTAAATGGAATCTAGGTATAAAAGGTGTTTACAGCCGAAATCTTCCTCACTTCTCTGATTCCAGCCGCAAACACTCCCTCCCCTCTCTCTCTCTCTCTCTTCGAAATATTTTTTCATGATTTTTGCGAAATTACTCCGATAGCTTTGAAGGTATCACGTTTTCGACCAGGAATATGGCTTTGTTTCAGTGATTTGATGATTTTGAGCCTGCAATCAACGAAAAACCAATTGTCTGAGTTTACGGCCGAAGCTTACGGACGTGAAGAGTTTACGACCGTAAACTCCGTTTGCAGCCATTAGCATACGGTCACGGGTTTACGGTCGTAAACCCTCGTTGACCGCAAATTCCAATTTTGACCTAAATTTTAATTTTAAAAATTATTAATTCGTTTTTGGGGTCAAAATTAAATCATTTAAAATATTAATTGCTCATTTTTCTCTCTTGTCTTACTTGGTATGTTTTAGTGTAGATAAAATGGCGGTTTTAAAATTTGCAGATATGCAAAACCTGGCGATGGTTCTTGCTGATCCTCCAGTGGCTCATCTGGACTTTAAATCAATGATTCACGGATTGCAAGAATGCTTCTTGGCCTCTTCCATTACAATGAACACTGCTATCTATTAGAAAATCGTTTGCAAGTTCTGGCAGACTGCCAAGATGATGATGATGCTGTGACTGTGGATACTGTTGTTCAAGGATGCAAAATTATAATCAATGAGCAGTTCATCAGAGAAACATTGCTGATAAACGACCTTCTAAGCTTTCCTACCGTGATCAGCATTAAAGACGCTCATAAGATTTTAAGGAATATGGGATATGAGGGTATCTCTCCACCGACGATGAAGAAACTTTTGCCGCCCTACTGGAGATTTTTAGCACATATGTTTGTGAGCTACATCTCTGGTAGTAGATCTGGTGCAGAAGAAATCTCATTAAGGAACAATGGTTCCTTAGTTTCTCTTGCTGCAGGAATCGGTTTCATGTTCTCAAGGTTTATAGTGGATGAATTTGTGGTTAACATCAATGCCACTACTAGGGATACCTTCTTGATGTATCCCAGGTTCATTCAACTCTTTATAAACTAACAGTTCCCAAACATGGTTAAGGAGGGTGATACGCTAGACATGAAGTCTTTGGGCCCACACATAATTGGGCTAATCAAACAGAATCGTAAAGGAAAGGTCACTTTTCAAGGTACTACCCGTTGGTCAAATTTGGACGTTTCACTGAACCGAATGAGGCTTCTGAGTCTCAAAATCCTCTGACAAAGTGTCATCAGAACACACCTCGTCTGAAAAGATAATCTCGGAAAGAGACATGATTACAATCTCCGATCAAGAAGGGGAGGAGACAGCTGCTGATGAACATGTTCTAAGATCGGTGCACATTGAAAGCTACTATAATAAGGGATCTTCTGTTAATGTGAATGAAGCTGAGCAATTTGAAGACCTTGATCTTACTGGTTTTGATCAAGATGACATCCCTACAACTTTTGGAAGCAATGATGATTTCTTAACAAGCATAAATCTCAACACTCTGCTGGATAATGTCAGTGATGTTGCTATCCCAGCAACGAAGACAAGGGAAAAAGAAGACGTTTTTGATTCAACCCCCATTTCTTAAGAGCTAGTGGTTGGTTCTACAACTCTGACAGTGACAGTGTTAGGGATTCCTCCCCTTGACAGTGCTTTGCCTATATCTGAACCACCTCAAGATGATCAATCAAAAGACCAGACTGTGCAACCTTCATCCAAAAGAAGGCGACGAGATCCTAGGTTCAGGCTTCTGGATTCTAGCCTTTCTCAAGGCGTGCCTATTACTTCAACTACCACTCCAGCTATTGTAATTGCAGAACTGTTAAATGAAGGCCCTAGTACCATTTTTGAAACATGTGGCTCCTCTGTTCCATTAGGGTTTTCTCCCCCAAGGGAAGATCTCAAAGAAGCTTCTATGCATTTGGCTCAGTTTCTGGCTTAAGAACAAACCGCTGCAACTGCTTCTAAGGCCAAAGGAATTTCCTTTAGAGAAGGTGAGTCAAGAGATGAAGATTCTGTGATCGATGAACTTAAAAAGAGAGTAAATGTGTTGGATCAGAAAAACATTAAGATCAGCATTCGAGTTCAAGATCTTCTGAGTGAGAATACAAATTTAGAGCTTCAAGTTTCAGATCTCCAAGAAGAGAGATGTAAGTTCCTAATCTGCGTGTGTATCAATCAGATCCATTTGATGGTGCGGGATCCCAATCAAACGGATGATGTCAGATCAAATAGAAGAGAAGGAAAAGAAGAATAATATGAATCTCAATGTATTGATTAATAGAATGACGCTCCTTTACATGAGATTCACACACACACACACACACACTTAAGCTCATGTCTCTCTAGTTTCTCTCTTCTCACGTTCATCAATCTCTACTCCTCACCCCTAACACCTATATATATACAAGGGGAACATGGACCGTAAACACTTATATGGCCGTAAACACTAAGTTGTTTACGGTCGAAGACACAAAAATACAATTTTCTTAGAAGAGTAAAGTATAAACCATATTTTTGACCCAACAATCTCCCCCTTGGTTTATAACTTTATTTTCTAAATGACCCAACATGCTCCCCCTAAAAAGTAGCTGGCTTTTCTTGTCAATCTTCATCGAGAGCATGGCTTCAACATTTATCTTCAATGAATGAATTCATCTTGAACACTTGGGAAATTCTTCAATATTTGGAATTGAACGCACATTGGGTGATGATGCTTGATGTACTGATTCTTGAAAGATGACGCTCTCAGCTTGAGAATCTTCAGAGAGAAATAATTTTCTAGATCACTTCAGCAGGTTCATAGATAGCAGCAGATTGATTGAGCAGGCTTCAATGCAATCCGTCACGTAATCTTCAATTTCAACTTCACCTTGCTTCTGGGGTTGAAAGATTGAATGTTGAAAGAATAATCTTCATTTCTTGCTCCATCGAATGAGAATTCATTGATGATCACGGATGAAGCTTTGGCTCAAAAATTTTCGACACAAACTCCATGAGTTTCATCTACAGCTGAAATCACTTTTCAACACAAAACAAAACTAAAAGAAAACTTAGCACAAAAATTAAAACATAAAAAAAAATATTTTTGGATTTTTTTTGAACAAGAAATAAAACAAAAATAAAAATATTTTTGGAATTTTGATTTTTCTGATTTTTGTTTGATTTTTGATTTTTGATTTTTTTTTAATTCTCCCCCTAAATTTGTGCATACAAGAAAATTATGAACAAATTTAACAAAAACAAAAATATTCGGAATCAAAGTTGTTGGATAGTCCTATTCCTCTTGTCGGTACCCTTATCTTGACATCTGCGTCTGATCGATCACCAATATTATGGTCCACTTAAGCATGAAACATTTGTGACAAAATTTGGACAATTTACCAATGACATGACACACACACACACACACACATATATATATATATATATATATATATATATATATATAATAATAATAATTATTATTATTAGCCCTTATTCTTAAATAAATTTTCCGTGTGACCATTTAACTGACTACAACAAGGGATATTGTTATCCACCTAAATTGAGCAACAAGATCTACAAACAATTTGTATGTGTTCATTTTTAATTGTACTAGAATGTGTTCTCGCTTCCTGACATGCCCCAGACATCAAGGACTTCCAAAATACTCCTTACACCGAGTGAGCAAACAATTATTAAGAGAGACGACAGATTTAGAATGCACATGCTGTACATCTAGGTCGGATCTCTTCCAATCACGGAAAGGATGAAACGTATGACTAACTGAAGTTTTAGAGGGATTGAGAAGAGAACGTTGCATATACTGTGTACCTGGTCGGATTATGAGTCACGCAAAGGAGGCAATATGTGGCTAACAGATAGAAAGAATTGCGTAGAGAGAAGATGCAGAGAGACAAAATTGCATATGTAACAGTCCAGGTCGGATCTCTTGATCATGTAGAGGAGGCAACATATGACTAACAGACAGAAAGCAAGAAAATAACCTTCTACAGACCAGTTTATCGAAATTCCCTATTCACCCCATTAAAACCGGAATTAAGGACAAAATACGCACATCGAGGAAAAGTTAATCCACAGTTCTAGATACGGGTTATTTTAAAGTGACCGATAGATTCTCATGTATATCTCCCTGCTTAACATATCCAAGCGTCATGATGTCAGGATAAACGGATCTAACTAGGTTAATGTTTGTCAAGTCCTTGAACTCCTTAAGTTCAACTCTCCCTAGTGAAGTCCATTTAAAATCTTTCGTGCCTACCAGCGCATCGAGCATAGAGCGTAGATGATTCAAGTTAGGTACGTTACGCTGATTCAGTTCCCCGTTATCACTTGCTAATATCATTTCCCGATAAAAAAATACTAACGCAAAAGTATTAAGAAAATGAAAAATTTGTCTTTAAAACGAATCATAGTAAGATAAACTCAGGAGAGTATAGAGAAGAAAACGCAAACCGTAATTCACTGATTGAATTTGCATTTAGAAGGTATGAGAACATCACGCATAATCTTAGAACAGATCTGAAAATTCTTCATGTCGTTAAGCGCTAACCCCATTTGTGATCTCTTCCTTTCCTTCTTTCTTTCCTTTCCCGCAAAAGACACATACTCTCGAACAAAGTTCTGAGTGTTGTACAGTTGAGAGATGTCCCCTATCATATGCCAGGAGCAGCCACTACCAACAAACTGAAGTCTGATGATATGCCTCCATAGCTGCTCTGACACAGAGCAGATTTAGTTGGTCTTTGGAACCCAGTCCATTTTAAAACTGGGCCGACCTTTGTCATCAACGCACGATACTCTCTCCCATGACATATCTTGCTTATCACAAACATAAGATGTAGAAATATTAGTATCATTAATTGATTTGGGAGATTGAACCTTTGGTACCCATTTGTAGTCGGGTTTAACCCATTTCTTGTTGGATCGGATGGCTGCCTCGGCACTTGCTTTTGATCTTGATGTCGGCCATTGAGATGAACTTGACCTAACCGGTCTCTGTTTCGCTCGAGCATCTCTTGGATTCGGCTTCTTGGCCGACATTCCCTTCTTGCCCTTGGTATTCAAATTCCATGCCTTGTGGGTTTGATTCTTGGCCTTTTGCGCGTTCCAGTCACCATGGTCTAAATGTGACCTTGAGGGGTTTCTTTTGAAGTATCTCCCTCTTGGCGTGTTCTGCCAGCGTTGAGCATAATAGGGAGCATATGCGTGATTAGGATAATTTCTGGCAATGTGTCTAGGTGTTCGACAGTGAAAACATGTCTTTTTCTTCACCGGGAAGTTGTCCCTTCCTGCTCTGGTGGCGTATCCATGCCTTGTCTCTTATTGATCCCACATGCACACTTGCAACAAGCACTTTGTTGTGCTGGGATTAGAGGCTTGTATTTCTTAACGACAGGTTTGTTAGGAGTAACAAAATTCGAAGCAACAAATTCTGAGTTCAAGGTGTGATAACCTGAAATCTATTCCGTCATTTTTAACCATTTTCCGTTAAAAAGCTTCGTTTTATTTAAACGTCCATTAACATTTTTTGGAAGAGGTTAATTATATTGGGACTAATATAATGACTTGGTAAGGGTTGAAGCAAATTAGAAGCACCCACTAGATGCCCTTAAAAATGTTTAGTTGCAACCAAGTCAAAGTTTGACCTTTAATTGGGTGCGACCAAAAAGCCCCGTTTAACGGTAGAATTGGGTAGATTTCCACTGAGCTTGAACTCCAACGCACTATATAAGGGGGGAATGGACTTCATTCCACCCTTTTACACCCTCTCTCTATACTCTCTCTCTCTACAACCTAGTGGCGAGCCAAAAATCGTCCGTTTCGAGCCCCAAACGAGTAAGCCACCTATCCGAACTTGTTAAATAGCTTATCTAGCCTGCAAATTCAAGTTTAAAACATAAAATAGGGACAAAATGATGTGTTTACGGCCCAAGAACACTCTTGGACCATAAACACCATTTAATGGGGGGTTTTTAAGCCCCAAAACCCCTCCAAATTGCCCCTAAGGCTTAGATATGACTTTTACGCTTACATATTCGGACTTAGAACACCTTGGAACGAGTTTTTGGAGAGTAAACTTGAGTTTACTGCCCAAGAACTTACTTGGGCCGTAAACTCCCCTTCATGGGGAGTACACCCAATCCCATGTGTTAGAAATGCCCTAAACACCCCCTATGGCCTTGGAAAAATAGCTTGAATGCAATACCATTGTTATTAGGGCCTTAAACTTCAATAAAACAAAAGGGATAGAAGTTCATGGCCGTGAACTCCCATAGAGGTGGTTCATGGGCCGTAAACGCCCATTAAGTACGCAAATGGTGCCCAAACTCCTTCATTCGACTTGGAAAAATACATAGGATTTATTCTCTACCACTTAAGCCTTTAAAACACCAAGGAATATGTCCATAGGAGTTTACGGCCATAAACTCCCTTGGTTAGGGCCGTAAGTGTAACATCCCGGAATCGCAAGAGTAGAGTTGAAGGGCAAAAAGTGTAAGTTTTAGAGGGTGACTCGGCGAGTCCATGGATAGACTCGATGAGTCAGGTCGCGGCTATGGTCGCGTGTCAAGTGGCCTACTCGGCGAGTCCAAAGATGGACTTAGCGAGTAGGTGCTGTATGGAGAAAACCTTAATTTTCGGGGTTGAGCCCTATATAAAGAGCATTATACCCCTCCACAGCCTCCCTTATCCCCCCCTTGAGTTCTAGAAACCCTAAATTTGTGGAGAGTTCATTTGTGGAGCAAATTAGAGCTTGGAAAAGTGTTGGTTGAAGAAATCTTGAAGAAGAAGTGGCTTGGATCAAAGGGCTTTGCTTGGATTCGAGTTTGGCTGCTATTGAGGCACCGTTTGGAGGTAATACCTTCGTCCTTAGGCTGTGCATTCCTAGTTTCTTCATTTTGGGGTTTGTGGGGAGTATGTCTTGGAATGTTTTGGAGTTTGGAGGATAGATCTGAGGTTGCTACCTCAGATCTGGAATATTGAAGGCCTAGAGTGCATTAAAGTTCCTGTGTTTGAGTGCTTAGTAAAGCCACCATGTCCCAAACCTTGGTTCTAAGGTGAATAAGGCTTAGATCTCCTTTTATTCACGTAAAGTGTGCCACTTTACGTGATGGATGGATTGTAGGAGGTTGGATCTATGTTTTGGATCAATTGCATGGCCTGAGATGCTTCTGTATGGATTCAGACGGTGGTACTCGACGAGTCACATGGGTGGACTCGACGAGTTGCTTGAAGATGGCGTGGAACTCGACGAGTTGGAAGAACAACTCGGCGAGTAGGTTGAAGATAGCCTTGGACTCGACGAGTCCATTTGGACTCGACGAGTCCATTTGGACTCGGCGAGTCTTGTCGAGGAAGTCCCAATATTTTTGGTTGAGTCGATGAATTGGTGAGTTAAGGGATGACTCGGTGAGTTGGGTGCGAGTGGACTCAGAGTTGTTGGACTCGACCACTCTTGGGGTGACTCGGCGAGTTGGGTCGCTGATTGAAGAAAGTTCTGAGCATATGGACTCGGCGAGTCATCGGGTTGACTCGGCAAGTAGGGTCAGTCAGGGGTTGACTTTGAGTTGTCCAAGGTTAACCAGTTGTCTTCCAGGGGTATTTTGGTAATTAAGGGTATTTATTGAGTTGTATGTTTTGATGTTCAGTGGAGGAGTTCGTGTCAGAGTTCGGAGCAGCGGGATCTTATCTTTTCAGCCGACAGTTTCGAGGTGAGTTATCCTTACTATATCAACAGGGTCTAAGGCACCAAGGCCGGCCCTTTATTGTATTGAGATTTGGTTATGGTTATTATGTTATTGTTTGATGTGTCTGCATCCTGGTAGCTAGGATGGTACATGCTAGGAAGCCTTGCTAAGGTCAGTTTTCCCGATATACAGAGTGATGCTATGCTAGTGACCGGTTAGGTCGGTAACCCGGTTAGGATAATGATATGCTATGTGATCTGCTTGCTCGGTTTGTTGACTATGACTGTTATATGAATTTATGTTTTGTGCACATGGTTGTTTGGACTGGAGATGGGTTGAGGCGGGTCCTGTTTTGTGCTGTAGGCCAAGATACCCAGGGCGGACCGGTTGTTCCGAAGGCCCAGCGAGCGGTCCGGATAGGCTGTAGCCCCACGAGGGCGGACCAGACGTGCCGAGGCTCGGAGAGTGGACCAGGCCGACTGAAGGCCCGATGCGGGCGGACCAGTCACACTGTAGACCCAGAGAGTGGACCAGGTAGGTTGATGGCCCGATGCGGGCGGACCAACCCCACTGTAGACTCGAAGGACATGACTAGACCTGGAGGATGGATCCGATGGACTGAAGGCCCGATACGGCGGACCAGTCACACAGTAGACCCGATATGCATGGCTGTTCTATGTTCCGTTATGTTATGTATGTTTTGTATGTTTTGGACCGGAAGGTCGCAGCCTGGGAGGGCGTATGCGTGGTTGGTATTTTGGGGGTATCTCACTAAGCTTTCGGGCTTACAGTTGTGGTTTAATATTTTTCAGGTTCTTCAAGAGACCGTGGCAAGGCGAAGGCGCGATCGTACCGCTCCTCATGATTTTGTAGCAATGTGATTCTGGGAATACTCTAATAATTTGTATTGAAAACCTTTTTATAAACATTTTAATGAAAATCGGGTTGTTTTGAAAAATTTAAATTTGGTTGTCTTTTTCGGATGTTACAGTAAACTCCCATTTGGTCCATTTAAGTGCCTTAAATCCATTCATACCTTTTATATTTCGACCTAGCAAAATTCCACAATTGAGATAAGGCCTTTAAGCATCCTAGAACACCCTCACCATGAGTTTACGGCCGTAAACTCATGGGGAGTTGTCCCAGGTCCGTGAACTCTATTTAAAGAGTTTACTCTTGGAGAGTAAACTCCATTCCTAAGCCATTCAAGACCTTAAATGTTACCCGGGACACCCCAAACACTCAATAAAAGTGTTTTCTGCACTTTAGGATGTGTATACCTGTTTAATTGGTATTATATGTACTAATTATATGTAAACATATGTTCTCATATGTTAATAAGTCACTAAGTGTGTCGAAGTCTTTACATGACACCGAGCACCCAACCGACACCTTCGTCGGATCCACTTACGTCAAGTGAGTTCATACCCCAGAATGAACCTTTTAAATGTTTTTACATGTTTTATAGGGGGGAGTATCAGTTAAACATGCCAGTTATCATATCAATCACATGTGATTGATAACCCGCATGCACAAGGATTTACCAAACTGTTAACTGTTTTACCAAGAATGAAACTGTAAATGGTTTTCCGAAAACGTAGTTACTTGTTCATCTTTTACCTATAATGTTTAATCCAAGTTTCATTTTAAACTTGTTTATGAAAGGTTTTCAAAGGATTTTTAAAGATTTTCAAACTTATTTTACAATGGAATACCAAGTCGTGATTTTCGTAATGTATAAAGGTTTTCCAAAGTTTTCGTCTATGTTTTTATACTCCTACTTGGTGAAGATACCACTGCTTCATTTCGGTTTAGTCAATACCTCTACTTTTTGATACGCTTATACCTGATAACGCCTCTACTTCGTGATATGCTTATACCTTGTAAGACACTCTACTTCGTGATACGCTTATACCTTGTAAGACACTCTACTTCATGATATGCTTATACCTTGTAAGACACTCTACTTCGTGATACACTTATACTTGAGAACGCCTCCACTTTGTGATCCACTTATACTTGAGAACGCTTCCACTTCGTGATACGCTTATACCTAATGACACTTCCACAGAGTTAGATGTATGCCTATGCTTGTATAGATGCATATAAATAATGCTTGAAGGACTTAGGAAGGCTTGTTCGCCCTATTTCCTTTTCTTCGTTGAGATGTGGTCTGGTGGGATCGGATGTCCATCCGAAGTTTGTTTGATCATTAGTTATATATTATATACAGGCATAGACATATACGTTTACACTAGTCAGTCCAGTTGAGAGTCTCTATCGCCTGTCCAGTATTTTACACTAAATCTCACTATACGAGATACATCCTCAGTACACGGCCTACTCCGTTGTCAAGTTGGTAACCAGAGTCTCTTGTAGAGAGAGCGGACATTCTGTGTATAGATCTATACGGGATTGACACCCCCACACCCGGGCTACTTGCTACAGTCCACGGCCTACCAAGACAAGGGGTGACAAATGTCATAATTATACCGACGCTTGCAGGGCGTCAAGATTCTCTAGTGTTGATCAGTATGGTTATGAGTATCTCAGGCTTACCTTATAATTCATGGCTTTAAGGTAACGGGTTTTATACACAATATTTTACTGTATACACTGTGTTCACTGTATTGGACCTTACTAGCTGTATCTTTCATTTGATACTGTCTACGGGGTGTCTCTAGTTTAGACATTGCTAGCTGTATCTTTCATTTGATACTGTCTGGGGTCTATATTCTCTGTTTTAGACCTTACTAGATGTATCTTTCATTTGATACTGTCTGGGGTCTGTCTCTCCTTTTGTTAGACTGAGCCAGGCATACCGTTCATTCGATACCCTCCTGGAGTCTATGATTCTTTTGCATTAGTCAGCAATCGTCATTGTTGAGGCATATGTTATTTTCCCTGATATTCTCTGACTTTCTTAAAAAGCAAATCCCGTATTTTGATAATGAAAGTGTTTAATGGAAAACTACTTTTTACCACATATCTCTTACCAGTCTTGGTAGAAGACTGCTTTTTAATCAGAAAATATAGGATTTTCTAGAAAGGACTCTGTTTCACTTTATACTTGAAAACTACTACTTATATAAAGTTTTTTTTTGTATAAAATGACACTAAATACTTATGAACTCACCAATATTTGTAAAAATGCTGATACTCGCTTTTCAAATAACATGTATTCTTAGGTCAGCATTAGACAGGTACATTCCAGGAGCTTCTGTTGAAGATGGTTTTGTGCCAAGCTGTATCTATACTAGTTTCTATCTTACTTTAATGGTTCTATACAATGTAAAGTATGTAAAACTATTATTATTAATGCAATGGTTGTTGTACTTTGATTACTATACTGCATATGTTGTGATACTTAACATGCGTCATCCACCACAGAATGTTTCCACCGTTCCGGTTTTGGGGTATAACAAAGTCATTGGTTTATTTAGTAGTGTTCTACTTGTTCTCATCTTCTGCTACTTTACCTGCACACGAAGTAGAAACATTAGTATTTTCAACCTGAATACCACCTGACACAAATCCAACTGGTTTTCCATATTGAAGATGTGCCTCCCTATCAATTTCTTCCCGTGTCATAGGGATGGATGTGTAGTTATGATTGAAAGGTGGAGGAACACTATCATACCCTAGACCCTTGTTTTGATTATCTTTGAATTTTAATTGGGTTTCAAATAAGGACTCGAATGTCTGACTTGACGCAATATAATTTTTAAAACTGACATCTGTTTTTCCACACTTAATTTTCAAAGTGCCAAGTTCTTCAGTTACAGCAGCAAGTTGTCTCTTAGTATAGTTATAATTTTCACACTTGTTGCTATACTCTTCGTGAAGCTTCCAAAAGTCTTTGGTATTTGCTTGTAATTGAGACTTCACGGGTTTCTGTCCTTTCCTAAGTTGATATCCTTCGTATTTTAGGTCCTTGAATTCCCTTTTTAGCAAATCATTATGTCACGAAGAATTTTAATCGTATCTTCAAAAGATAGAGTACATGAAGCTTCATTGACTGGAATGTTCGCAGAACTCGTTGCTTCTCCACATTTTAAAGCATCAAGCTGTTCAATTATATCAACAATACTAAGACGATTGAGATCTTTTGTCTTCTTGATGATACCGACGTTCATATCTCACGATTTCGGAAGTGAATTCAGTAGTTTTTTGTTTATCTCCGACTTAGTCAAGAAGATCCCAGCTATATTCATCTCAGTAGTAAGTATAGTAAATCGTTGTAACTGAGCTTCCAGGGTTTCTCCGGGAATGTTGTTGAACATGTTGAAATTTTGTCTTAACATATCACGAAGATTCTCTTTCATGTCTTCAATTCCCTTGTTGACCTCAAAAGTCATTAAAAGCACAACTCGAAGCTAAAACAAAATTTAAACGTCAAACTAAAATTTAAAAAAAAAAATGCCCTTTGACTATAAACCTCAAAAGTCAACCTTAAAAGTCAAATTTAAAAAGTCAAACTCAAAAGTCAAACTTAAAAAATCAAACCTAAAAGTCAAACCGAAAAGCTAAATTTGAAAATTCTAAAAATTAAACGAAAACGTCAAAGACTAAAGTCATGAGTCAAACTTGAAAGTCAAAGTCAAAAATAAAAATAAAAAATTAGAAACTATTTTTTTATATTATTATTATTATTATTATTATTAAATTTTTTTTTTTTGGATGAAAGGAATTTAAAAAAAAAACTAAAAGAAATTGAATTTTGGGTTAAAAGTGTCAACTTTTAAAAGTTGAAACCGATAATAACGGGTTATGAATTAAATTTCGAAAGGAAGACACAAAGAGTCTGTTAGCCGAGTTGGATAAGGTGCTGAATTGTTGAGCTCGACGTTGCAGGTTCGATCCTCGGCACCCTCAAAATCGCGACTCCCTTTTTTTAATTAAACACTATGGGAGGCTACTTCTTGACTGAGCCGACTTCCCTAGCCACGATCCGAGCCGAGCCGAGCCAAGATGACCGTAAAATCCGGTGAACCCTAACCATAAACGCTGCCGCCACCGACCGTAAACTATTTTCGGCCGTAGACTCCGGTCGTAAACCCTTCAAAGGCCGTAAACCTTCAACAGATTCGTGAAAAAACGATATTTTTCACCCTTTTTTCTCCAAAACTCGATCAAAAACTCGTTTCTATGGAAAATACAAAGAAGAAACCCCCATCAATTTTCAGAGATCTATCCAAAAATGTGAAAGTATTTCGAAAATAAGATAAAATAAGCTCCAGATCTGACAAAATTGACTGATACAATCCTCGCTATGATACCAATTGTAACTCCATAATCTGCTTGTGTATCAATCAGATCCGTTTGATGATGAGATATCCCAATCAAACGGATGATGTCGATCAAATAGAAGAGAAGGAAAAGAAGAATAATAGGAATCTCAATGTATTGATTAATCGAATGACGCTCCTTTACATGAGATTCACACACACACTTAAGCTCCCGTCTCTCTAGTTTCTCTCTTCTCATGTTCATCAATCTCTACTCCTCACACCTAACACCTATATATATACAAGCGGAACAATGGCCGTAGAACATGCGCCGTAAATGGGTTTATCGCCTTAAACCTGTTTACGACCGTAAAACTGACCGTAAACACTTATACGGCCGTAAACACTAAGCTGTTTACGGTCCAAGACACAAAAATACAATTTTCCTAGAAAAGTAAAGTATAAATCATATTTTTGACCCAACAATCTCCGCATTGGTTTATAACTTTCTTTTCTATATGATCCAGCACGCTTCGCCTAAAAAGTAGTTGGCTTTTCTTGTTAATCTACATCGAGAGCTTGGCTTCAACATTTATCTTCAATGAATGACTTCATCTTGAGCATTTGGGCAATTCCTCAAGATTTGGAATTGAACGCACATTGGGTGAGGATGCTTGGTGTACTGATTCTTGAAACATGACGCTTTCAGCTTGAGAATCTTCAGAGATAAATACTTTTCAATATCACTTCAGCATGTTCATAGATATCAGCAGATCAATTGAGGACGCTTCAATGCAATCCCTCACATAATCTTCAATTTCAGCTCCACCTTACTTCTGGGGTTGAAAGATTGAATGTTGAAAGAATAATCTTCATTTCTTGCTCCTTCGAAGAGACTTCTTTGATGATCACATATGAAGATTTGGCTCAGAAATTTTCGACACAAACTCCATGAGTTTCATCTACACCTGAAATCACTTTTCAACACAAAACAAAACTAAAAGAAAACTTAGCACAAAAATTAAAAATAAACAAAAATATTTTTGTATTTTTTAAACAACAAAATAAAACAAAAATAAAAATATTTTTGCATTTATGATTTTTCTGATTTATGTTTGATTTTTGATTTTGGATTTTTTTAATTCTCCCCCTAAATTTGTACATAGAAGAAAATTACAAACAAATTAAAAAAAAAAAACCAAAATATTCGGGATCAGAGTTGTTGGACAGTCATATTCCACTAGTCGGTACCCTTATCTTGACGTCTTCGTCTGATCGATCGCTAGTATTATGGTCCACTTAAGCACTAAAACATTTGTGACGAAATTTGGACAAGTTACCAATGATATGACACACACACACACACACACACACACACATATATATATATATATATATAATTATAATTATTATTATTAGCCCTTATTCTTAAATAAATTTTCCTTGTGACCATTTAACTGACTACAACCAGGGATATTGTTATCCACCTAAATTGAGCAGCAAGATCTACAGACAATCTGTATGTGTTCATTTTTAATTGTACTAGAATGTGTTACCTGCTTCCTGACATGCCCCGGCCATCAAGGACTTCCAAAATACTATTTACACCGGGTGAGTGGATAATTATTAAGAGAGAAGACAGATTTAGAATCCATATGATGTATATCCAGGTCGGATCGCTTCCAATCACGCAAAGGATGAAACGTATGACTAACTGAAGTTTTAGAGGGATTGAGAAGAGAACGTTGCATATACTGTGTACCAGGTCAGATTATGAGTCACGCAAAGGAGATAGTATTTGGTAACAGATAGAAAGAATTGCATAGAGAAAAGATGCAGAGAGATAAAATAGCATATGTAAGAGTCCAGGTCGGATCTCTCGATCATGCAGAGGAGGCAACATATGACTAACAGACATAAAGCAAGAAAATAACCTTCTACAGACCTAGTTTATTGGTATTCCCCAGTCACCCCATCAAAACCAGAATTAAGGACAAAATCCGCACATCGAGGAAAAGTTAATCCACAGTTCTAGATACGGGTTATTTTAATGTGACCCGTAGATTCTCATGTATATCTCCCTGCTCAACCTATCTGAGCGTCGTGATATCAGGCTAAACGGATCTAACTAGGTTAATGTTTGTCAAGTCCTTGAATTCCTTAAGTTCAACTCTCCCTAGTCAATTCCATTTAAAGTCTTTCGTGCCTACCAGCGCATCGAGCATAGAGCGTAGACGATTCAAGTTAGGTACGTTATGTAGATTCAGATTGCCCGTTATCACTTTCTAATATCATTTCCCGATACAATATACTAATGAAAAACTATTAAGAAAATGAAACTTTTTCTTTAAAACAAATCATAGTAAGACAAACTCAGGACTATAGATAAGAAAATGCAAACCGTAATTCACTGATTGAATTTCCATCTAGAAGGTCTGAGAACATCACGCATAATCTTAGAACAGATCCGAAAATTCTTCATGTCATTAAGCACTAACCCCATTTGTGATCTTTTCCTTTCCTCCTTTCTTTCCTTTCCCGCAAAAGACACATACTCTCGAACAAAGTTCTGAGTGTTGTACAGTTGAGATATGTCCCTTATCCTATGCCAGGAGCAGCCACTACCAACAAACCGAAGTCTGATGATATGCCTCCATAGCTGCTCTGACATAGAGCAGGATCAGTTGGTCTTTGGAACCCAATCCATTTTAAAATTGGGTCGACCTTTGACATCAATGCATGATACTCTCTCCCATGACATGTCCTGCTTATCACAAACAGAAGATGTAGAAATATTAGAATCACTAATTGATTTGGGAGATTGAACCTTTGGTACCCATTTGTAGTCGGGTTTAACCCATTTCTTGTTGGATCGCATGGGTGCCTCGACACCTGCTTTTGATCTTGATGTCGGCCGTTGAGATGAATTTGACCTAACCGATCTCTGTTTTACTGGAACATCTCTTGGATTGGGCTTTTTGGCCGACATTCCCTTCTTGCCCTTGGGATTCAGATTCTTGGCCTTGTGGGTTTGATTCTTGGCCTTTTGCGTGTTCCAGTGACCATGGTCTGAAGGTGACCTTGAGGGGTTTCTTTTGAAGTATCTCCCTCTTGCCGCGTTCTGCCAGCCTTGAGCATAATAGAGAGCGTATGCGTGATTAGGACAATTTTTGGAGATGTTTCCAGGTGTTCCACAATGAAAACATGTCTTTTTCTTCACTGGCAAGCTGTCTCTTCCTGCCGCTGGTGGCGTATCCATGCTGTGTCAACCCAAAATTTCCATTATGTATGCACTTTATCAAGTCAATAGAAGTTATAATAGTCACAGTAAATTTTCAGACTTTTCCGTATAAGTTTGAGTATTTCGGGATTTACACTTAAGGAGATATCAGGAGAGTGGATGCACTAGGGTTTTGTGCAACTCTTTTATTCCAAAACTCTATTATATTAGAGTTCATTACGTGAATAAAAATATTTTCTGCCAAAAATCCTAGGACTATATATATGATTCTTAACCAAATTATTTAATTAATTACATTTCCAACTAGAGAAAAGCCATTTCTCTCTCACGGATCTTCGGATTTTTATCCTAAATCGTGAGTACCTTTCTCTAGTGGTATTATACAGCTTATTAAGTGCTTAATAACATAGAAATCATAACAAAAACACAAGATTTAAGAGTTTACCGCTCAAGAACACCTTAGGGAGTAAACTCCTTTTCAACGGTTAAATGATGCCTAGTCCTTTCCCCGTGATATGTAACCACCTTAGGCTTGTATGCTAGTGTTGTTAAGAATAGAAATCATCCAAGAACACCAATATTTAGGTGTTCACGGCCCAAGTAGTTCTTGGACCGTGAACTCAAAATTCAAAGGCCAAAGAATGCCTTAATCAGTCCTAAAGCATTGGACAATATCCTTGATTCGCTTCTAGTGAATTAAGGGACTTTAAATCATCAAATGCCCATCCCCATGAGAGATTACGGCCATAATCTCTAAGGTAAAAGGTCTTTGGGCCGTGAACATCAAGAAAGGGCACCAAAGTGTGCCTAAGGCCTTCATTAGCCTTAGATAAATGTCTAGAACGTATCCTACATGAGCATGGGACTTGAAAGCATAAAAACATCCCTCTTTATATGATTTTACGGCAGTAAACTCAAAGGGAATTGGCCTTGGGGCCGTAAACTCCTCAAAGGAGTGTGTAACTGCCCTAAACCTTCCAAGCATTAAACCACCAAGTAGAATTGCTTCTAGGGATCATGTCACACTTCAAAACACCAACTGACATTAGACTTAGGAGTTCACGGCCGTAAACTCAAGGGTTTACGACCGTAAACTCCTTATGTGAGGTTTATTGGAGAGTAAACTCATGTATGATGTCACTTGGAACCTAAACTCACTAGCCTTGTCCCACAACAACATAGAAGCAATCCTTAGGGCTTATAACACTTATATAAAGTGTTTATTATGTTCTAGGGTGTCTTAAAATTATCAATTAGTAGTTTAAGACTAATTAGATACATATATGTGCTATTATATGTTAACTAGGGTTATAAAGTGTGTTCAAGACTTCACTTGTCACCTACCGATCCTACATCTTCTATTCATCTGTACCACTCACTATAGGTGAGTGCATACCCCTTAACCAATGATTTAAATGTTTTTAAATGCTTTAGGGGGGGGGGGGAATACAAGTTAAATACTTATAGTTATTGCATCAATCACATGTGATTAATAACTACAAAACTAGTGATTTCTTACTGTTCAAACTATTTCTCAAACCGTATTGTTTCAAAATGTTTTACAAATTCTTTTACTTATCAAATACTTTTACTTAAACTCTTTTATACTTATTATCAATTGCATGTCCATGTATGTATAGTTATATAAGAAATGTTTAAAAGGCTTAGGAAGGCCTACCCGCCCTATTTCCTTTTCGTGCTTGAGATGTGGTCTGGTGGGATATCAGGTATCCGTCCGAAGGTCATTTAAATATTAATTATATATTATGTGTACATATATAGTCATAAAGGTCCTTCCAGTTCATTCAGTACCCTTGGGTAGCAAGGGTATACTTCCAGGTTCATACGAACCAATTACATCACTAGTAAGTTACCATAGAGGTAGCACAAGAGGATACTAATACTATAACTAGAACAATGAAACATACAATGAGTCAGTTCGAGTAGTACTCACAGTACATTACTATACATGCTAGATAAAGAGATAACATACATTACAACTAGTACACACAGTACATTACTATACATGCTAGATAGAGAGAACATACATTACAGCTAGCACACGCAGAACATTTCAGTACACACAGGCTAGACAGAGAAAGATTACACTTTCAGTTAGCACATTTCTTTTATATACATTTATGCAGTTATGTGAACCATTAAGCGGGTCATGGAACTTCCTGCCACGACCGTTCTTGTATCCCGAATCTCGTTAGTTGGGGAGCATATGAGTTTGCGTATAGATCTCTACTGGATTGACTATCCTACACCTTGCTGCTCGCTACAGTGGGACTTGCAAGTCTACGGGTGCCAAATGTCATTTCTTATGGCGTCTTACATCGTCGTTTTATTAGAGTCGGTAGCAGGATACAGGTCGATCACATGTTATTTGGAACACCTTTTTGTGTTAAGGTAGTTAGTACCACGGTAGTCACTTATTACAAATACTACGGTACGATAATATTTTCCCATTACATTCACTTCATGAATATTCACACGATGCATGGTAATGTAGTAACTATATTTTTGGTTAATGATAGTCAGAATTGGGAAACCCACACACTCTAACATGAGACATACACACGGACACGAGATGCCTTGGTAGAAGGCTACAGTTAGTAGGAAACATAAGGTTTTCTAGGAGAGTTCAAACATTATACAAAACATCTTACAGAAAAAACTTTCAAACATTTTCATACAAACTCAGACATTACTATACTTATGATCTCACCAGCATTAAGTTGATACTCGCTTTCAAAATAATTTGTATTCTCAGGTAACCACTAGACATGTATAGGTGTCAGGCTTTTGAGAAGATGGAGTTCGTTCAGGACTCATCTTTTATTTTGATATGTATATTTTTGGTGTCTATAACTTTGACAGAACACACATGTATGAAATTATATTTTTAATGCAATGGATGATGTTGTTTCTTGTTTAGTACTATTCATTGTTGTGATACTGTACATGACCTCCTCCGCCCCAGAATGTTTCCGCCATTCATGGTTTTGGGGTGTGATAGATTGGTATCAGAGCATTGTTTATAGGGAATTGAGTATATCAACCCATAAAAGATATACTAACTATAAATACATTGGGATTAAACTACTCTGACCACGAGTTTATACTTTTAAATAATAGAATATTTAATTAAGTATACGTGCCTGCATTCATACTAAAATCAGTGTCACTAGGACAATACAAAAGAATTACGATTGTTGAACAACACAGGTGGACTTAGAGACATATAGTTAAAATTGGAAAGATATAGCATCATCAACTATATTATCCGAGGGTTGACTAGCATGTGCCTAAGTGTAGTTGTGTGGTTGCAACAAGTCTAAAATCTTACCAACAATACCACAATGAGAACACTAGAATACAACATTAAACTTAAAATACTATAGGAGTATTTTACAATTACTATAAGTTACTTATGTGCTAAATTCTTATACCTCCCTTCTCGCGTAGATTTAATGGCTGGATTCCACATTCGTGGAGACCCATACTTTCCACCCAAAGGAAATGCTGGATGTGTTGAGGCAGAGTCCGATGATGAGCATCAAATCCCTTTGGATGATCATCAAGCAGAAGGCTTTTCGAATGGATCTGACTCTGAGCCCGAAGTCAATAACCTACCTCAAGTAGGTCAAGCCCTGAATAACAACCCCCGACCCGTATTTCAAGGACCCACACCTCTGTGGGCAACAAACTTGAATACATGGAGCCATGAACAGGGTCAACCCATTCCCTACAATGGAGATAGAAATTTCTAGAACCTCACTAATGGAGGTTCTGCTGACAGAGTCCTACCCATCAAGGATCGTAGGATTTCTCGGAACACAATACTAGGTCAATCATCTATCAATCGAATCTTGGAGATTGATGCCAACACTGGAGTTAACCTTGTCCGCATTCGCCAACTAGAGTCTGCCCATGAAAGGACTCTGGTCCATAATGCAGCTCTTCGGAGGGAACTCACTGAAACGCGAGCTGAAGTCAGAGAACTTCGAGCTCAGCAAGCAAGGGCTGATAAGCGTATAAGGGACCTAGAATACCTTCTGTCAGGATCAAGGACTCACTCTGGCAGTTCTCGTCGCCGATAGATCCTTATCAACTTCTCTTTTTGGATATAACCTAGTTATGTAAAACTTTGATCTATTTTCCTATCTTGTAAATCATAGGCCTGTTAGGTCTTGGTTAGGTTGTAATTCTATCAAAAATTTCCCATTTTGGTTGATGTAAGGCCTCTTACTATAGGCCGTTTTTCCCGAACTTTTTACATCTGTAATACCAGTAATATTGACAGTTACCTAATCTTATGGGAAATATTATCCAAATATGAACATCTATTAGTTTAAGATCTTCATTTAATCGTATTGTTGGGCTATGGGGATTTAATCCATGAGTCATTCTCATCAATCCTTCCATTGAATTCGTATCAATGCTTTCATCTTCATAAACTTATAGATCAAAGATGCCGCCTCGCAGAAATCCAAGGAGAAACCCAAATAACGAAACACCACCTCCTCCACCTCCGCAATGACCTACTCCTCAATTCGATGCGACAACTCTAAATGTTGTCGTAGCTGCGACTGTGGCTACAACCATGGCTCAATATCATTCATCAGGTTCCACTGGAGGAGGAACCCTTGTTCAGTCTGTTCAGATGGAAGCTCCTGTACGCTCGAGAGAGTGCTCCTATAAGGACTTCACGAACTGCAAGCCATTTTCCTTCAAGGGGACTGGAGGGGTCATTTGCATCTCGCAATGGTTCGAGAAAACCAAATCGGATTTTGAAATCTACTCTTTCCCCGAGGAGAGCAAGGTGAAGTATGTTGCTTGCACCTTTGAAACTAAAACCGTAACATGGTGGAATCGCCATGTTAAGTTACTAACTCTTATATTGGCTAATGCGATGGGCTGGGAAACCTTGAAAGACCTCATGATTGAGGAATATTGCCCGAGGGGCGAGATCTAAAAGCTGGAGGAAGAACTGTGGAGCCTAACGATGAAGGGCTCCAACGTAGTCGCCTACACTGCCAGATTCTGTGAGCTGGTGGCCCTCTATCCCAACATGATTTCTTCAGAGGGAAAGAAGATTGAGAGATACATATGGGGACTGGTGCCCCCATACCAGGGAAATGTTTTGGCATCACACCCCACTACATTCGATAGTGCCAAGCAATTGGCACAACGGCTCATAGACCATGGGGTTCGTACCCCGACCGCAACAACTACCCTGGCCATCACAGAACCTACAAGAACCGCTAATTCCAAGCGGAAGTTTTGGGATGACAAAAAGAAGGCTAAGGCTGCCAAGAAGAGGCAGGTCATGGCAGTACATGCTGCGATAACACCTGCCATTGCTGCTCCAATAAAGAAGTATGATGGAAGTTTGCCTAAGTGCAACAAGTGCAAATTCCATCACGTCGGCGCCTGCCGGGAGATGCAGTGTCTAAACTGCAATGGGAAGGGACACACAACCCGTTTTTGTAAAGCTCCGGCGAAACCAATCAACCAAGCCCCCAGTGCTAGAGTGGGCCAAACTTGCTACGGATGTGGCGAGGTAGGCCACTTCAAGAGAAACTACCCAAAGCCAGGGTTTGGCGACGGAGCGGAAAGAGTTCTGGCCATAGGCCATGAGGAAGAGGTTGTCGACCCCACAGTGGTCACTGGTACGTTCCTCCTTGATAACTCTTATGCATGCATTCTATTTGATAGTGGAGCGGAGAGGAGTTTCGTGAACCATAAATTTGCTCACTTACTTAGGAAAAAATCACGAGCACTTAATGAACCGCTCACTGTGGAAATGGCTATTGGAAAGACAGAGAGCATTAGCAGTATATTCATAGGGTGTAACCTAACTTTAGATAACCATTCAATTTTCTATCGATCTTATGCCGGCCTCAATTAAAAGTTTCGATGTCATTATCGGCATGGATTGGGTGAGTCTTCATCGTGCCGATATCATGTGTTATGAAAAGCCTGTTCGCCTTAATCTACTGTTTGGTGAAACCTTAGTAGTTTATGGCGACAAACCCATCACAAACCTTCGTATCATCTCGAGCATCCAAGCTCGGAAATTCTTACGAAAGGAATGTACAACATTCCTTGCTCATGTGGTCAATGTGAGCCAAGAAGCGAAGGACATTCAGAACAATCCAGTAGTATGCGACTTTCCCGACATCTTTCCAGAAGAACTCCCAGGATTAACTCTGCAACGTCAAGTTGAGTTCTGAATCGACTTAGTTCCAGGGGCTACCCCAGTAGCCAACTCGCCCTATCGTCTAGCACCTGCAGAGATGCAAGAACTGTCGAGTCAGCTTAACGAACTGCTGAGCAAGGGCTTTATAAGACCAAGCTTCTCACCATGGGGAGCTCTAGTCTTGTTTGTCAAGAAGAAATACGGATCGTTTCGTATGTGCATCAACTACAGGGAGCTCAACAAACTGACGGTCAAAAATCGTTATCCATTACCTCAGATCGACGATTTGTTTGACCAACTGGAAGGGGCGAGATTCTTTTCAAAAATTGACTTAAGATCCGGATATCACCAATTATGAGTGCTAGGGGAGGATGTTCCGAAGATAGCCTTCCGAACTCGTTATGGGCACTACGAATTCGTGGTGATGCCGTTTGGATTAACAAACGCGCCCGCAGTATTCATGGACTTAATGAATCGGGTGTGTTGTCCTTACTTGGATCAGTTCGTCATCGTTTTCATTGATGTCATACTTATCTACTCTCGCAGTAAGGAGGAGCATAGTCAACATCTGCGACAAATCCTTGAAACGTTACGATCGGAGAAGCTCTACGCAAAGTTCTCGAAATGCGAATTTTGGATTCGACGAGTCGAATTCTTAGGGCACGTGGTTAGCAAAGAGGGAATACACGTGGACCCTTCCAAAATCAAGGCCATTGAGAACTGGTCAGCACTGAAGATGCCTACGGAAATTCGTCAATTTCTAGGCCTCGCTGGTTACTATTGCAGGTTCATTAAGAACTTCTCCCGCATAGCGAAACCTCTTACAACACTGACCCAGAAGGGCGTGGCCTTTGACTGGGAAGAGAAGCAGGAAAGAGGATTCCAAATGCTTAAACGAGCCTTGTGCACCGCACCAATACTATCCCTTCCCGAAAGAATAGAAGACTTCGTAATCTATTGCGATTCGTCGAATCAAGGGATCAGATGTGTTCTGATGCAGCGGGGTAAGGTCATCACCTATGCCTCGAGACAACTAAAGACACATGAAGTCAACTACACAACCCACGATCTTGAACTAGGAGTAGTTGTGTTTGCTCTGAAGATCTAGAGATATTACTTGTACGGAACGAAGAGCACTATCTTTATAGACCACAAGAGCTTACAGCACATCTTCGACTAGAAGGAACTCAACATGAGAGAACGACGGTGGGTCGAGCTACTCAGTGATTACAAATGCAAAATTCGTTATCATCCGGGTAAAGCCAACGTAGTAGCTGACGCCCTGAGTCGGAAGGAATATTCTGGTCGTAGAGTCAAATCATTGACTATGACTATCCATTCACACTTGTCCACCCAAATTAAGGCAGCTCAGCTTGACTCTTAGAAGCCTGAAAATGTGGCGGGTGAATCCCTAAGAGGGATGGATAAGAACTTGGAGGTTAAGGGTGGCGGAGCTTATTATTTCATGGACCGGATCTGGACCCCGAACCTAGGTGGTTTTAGAGACTTAGTCATGAACGAGGCCCACAACACTCGTTATTCCGTACACCTAGGATCAGATAAGATGTATCTGGACCTCAAAAAGTTATACTTGTGGCCTAACATGAAAGCAGAGATTGCTACCTTCGTGAGTAAATGCCTTACTTGCGCAAAGGTCAAGGTCGAATACCAGAAACCCTCCGGTCTTTTACAACAGCTGGAGATACCAGAATGGAAGTCGGAGCGGATAACTATGGATTTCATAACCAAGTTACCCAAGACGACGGGTAGACTTGATTCCATATGGGTCATCGTCGATAGACTGACCAAGTCTGCACACTTCCTGCCGATCAAAGAAATAGACAAGATGGAGAAACTTACAAGGACTTACATTAAGGAGATTGTAAGACTGCACGGTGTTCCCTTATCCATTATCTCGGACAGAGATAGTAGATTCACTTCGAGGTTCTAGCAGTCATTACAAAGTTCCTTAAGAACTAGGTTGGAACTAAGTACAGCCTACCATCCACAGACCAACAGGAAAAGTAAGAGAACTATTCAGACCTTGGAAGATATGTTGCGAGCCTATGTGATCGACTTCGGGAAAGCATGAGATACTCATTTACCCCTTGTCGAATTTTCCTATAACAACAGTTATCACACGAGCATAAAGGCTGCTCCATTCGAGGCCCTCTATGGATGAAAGTGCAAATCCCCTCTGTGCTGGGCTGAGGTGGGTGATACCAAGTTAGCTAAAGGATAAGTTCCTGTAAGCACTCTCACAGGTCCGGAAATCATACGGGAAACGGTGGAGAAGATCGTTCAGATCCGTGA
Source organism: Lactuca saligna (assembly GCF_052625555.1). Taxonomy (NCBI): domain Eukaryota; kingdom Viridiplantae; phylum Streptophyta; class Magnoliopsida; order Asterales; family Asteraceae; genus Lactuca; species Lactuca saligna. The sequence continues at coordinate 66,267,818 of NC_136422.1, forward strand.
ACGATTGAAAGCCTCTAGAGACCGACAGAAAAGCTACGCTGATAAACGTAGGAAACCGTTGGAATTCCAAGTGGGCGACCGCGTTCTATTGAAGGTCTCACCCTGGAAGGGCTTGATACGCTTCGGAAAGTGTGGAAAGCTAAATCCAAGGTACATTCGGCCTTTTGAGATTCTCGCAAGAATCGGCCCTGTAGCTTACAAACTTAACTTGCCGCGCGAACTCAGTAACGTACATCCTACCTTCCATGTCTAGAACTTGAAAAAGTGTCATGAGACTCTTGTTATTCCACTCGACGAGATCGAGATCAATAAGGGCCTCAACTTCGTAGAGGAACCAGTAGAAATCATGGACCGAGAGGTCAAGCAAACGAAACAAAGTTGTATCCCGATAGTGAAGGTTCCCTGGAACGCCAAACGAGGACCTAAATTCACTTGGAAACGAGAGGATTAGATGAAACTAAAATATCCTCATCTTTTCGCTTAGTTATTTGTAACTTCTTATTTTCTTAATTTCTAATTTCGGGATGAAATTCCTTCTAACAGTGGGACGATGTGACAACCTGAAATTTCCATTATGTACGAACTTTATCAAGTCAATAGAAGTTATAACAGTCACAATGAATTTTCAGATTTTTCTGTATAAGTTTGAGTACTTGAGGATTTACACTTAAGGAGATATTAGGAGAGTCGATGCACTAGGGTTTTGTGCAACTCTATTATCCCAAAACTCTATTATATTAAAGTTCAGTGCGTGAATAAAAATATTTTCTGCCAAAAATCCCAAGACTATATATATATATATATATATATATATATATATATATATATATATATATATATATATATATATATATATATATATATATATATATAACCAAATTATTTCATTAGTTACATTTCCAACTAGAGAAAAGCCATTTCTCTCTCACGGATCTTCAGGTTTTCATCCCAAAATGTGAGTAACTTTCTCGAGTTGTATTATTCAGCTTATTAAGTGTTTAATAACATAGAAATCATAACAAAAACACAAGATTTGAGAGTTTACTGCCCAAGAACACCTTGGGGAGTAAACTCCTTTTCAAGGGTTAAACGATGCCTAGTCCTTTCCCTATGATAGGTAACCACCTTAGGCTTGTATGCTAGTGTTTTTAAGACTAGAAATCATCCAAGAACACCAATATTTAGGTGTTCATGGCCCAAGAAGTTCTTGGACCATGAACTCCAAATTCAAAGGCCAAAGAGTGCCTTAATCACTCCTAAAGCCTTGGACAATAGCCTTAATTTTCTTCTAGTGAATTAAGGGACTTTAAATAATCAAATGCCCATTCCCATGAGAGATTACGGCCGTAATCTCTAAGGGAAAAGGTCTTTGGGCCGTGAACATCAAGAAAGGGCACCAAAGTGTGCCTAAGGCCTTCATTAGCCTTAGATAAATGTCTAGAACGTATCATACATGAGCATGGGACTTGAAAGCATAAAAACATCCCTCTTTATATGATTTTACGGCAGTAAACTCAAAGGGAATTGGCCTTGGGGCCGTAAACTCCTCAAAGGAGTGTGTAACTGCCCTAAACCTTCCAAGGATTAAACCACCAAGTAGAATTGCTTCTAGGGATCATGTAACACTTCAAAACACCAAATGACATTAGACTTAGGAGTTCACGACCGTAAACTCAATGGTTTACGACCATAAACTCCTTGTGTGGGGTTTATTGGAGAGTAAACTCATGTATGAGGTCACTTGGAACCCTAAGCTCACTAGCCTTGTCCCACAACAACTTAGATGCATTCCTTAGGGCTTATAACACTTATACAAAGTGTTTATTATGTTCTAGGATGTCTTAACATTATCAATTAGTAGTTTAAGACTAATTGGATACATATATGTGGTATTATATGTTAACTAGGGTTATAAAGTGTGTTCAAGACTTAACTTGTCACCTAGCGATCCTACATCTTCAGTTCGTCCGTACCACTCACTACAGGTGAGTTTATACCCCTTAACCAATGATTTAAATGTTTTAAATGCTTTATGGGGGGGGGGGTGATACAAGTTAAATACTTATAGTTATTACATCAATCACAAGTGATTAATAACTACAAAACCAGTGATTTCTTACTGTTCAAACTGTTTATCAAACCGTATTGTTTCAAACTGTTTTACAAACTCTATTACTTATCAAATACTTTTACTTAAACTCTTTTATACTTATTATCAATTGCATGTCTATGTATGTATAGTTATATAAGAAATGTTTAAAAGGCTTAGGAAGGCCTGCCCGCCCTATCTCCTTTTCGCGCTTGAGATGAGGTCTGGTGGGATATCGGGTATCCGTCCGAAGGTCATTTAAATATTAATTATACATCATGTGTACATATATAGTCATAAAGGTCCTTCCAGTTCATTCAGTACCCTTGGGTAGCAAGGGTATACTTCCAGGTTTATACGTACCAGTTACATCACTAGTAAGTTACCATAGGGTTAGCACAGGAGGATACTAATACTATAACTAGAACAATGAAATGTACAAAGAGTCAATTCATTCATGAGTCAGTTCGAGTAGTACTCACAGTACATTACTATACATGCTAGATAAAGAGATAACATACATTACGACTAGTACACACAGTACATTACTATACATGCTAGATAGAGAGAACATACATTACTACTAGAACATGCAGAACATTTTAGAACACACATGCTAGATAGATAAAGATTACACTTTCGGTTAGCACATTTATTTCATATACATTTATGCAGTTATGTGAACCATTGAGCGGGTCATGGCACTTCCTGCCACGACCGTTCTTGTATCCCGAATCTCCTTAGTTGGGAAGCACATGGGTTTGCATATAGATCTATATTGGATTGACTATCCTACACCTTGCTGCTCGCTACAGTAGGACTTGCAAGTCTACGGGTGCGAAATGTCATTTTTTACGGTGTCTTACATCGTCGTTTTACAAGAGTCGGTAGATGGATACTGGTTAATCACATGTTATTTAGAACACCTTTTTGTGTTAAGGTAGTTAGTACCACGGTAGTCACTTATTACAAATACTACGATATGATAATATTTTCCCATTACATTCACTTCGTGAATATTCACACGATGCACGGTAATGTAGTAACTATACTTTTGGTTAATGATAGTCAGAATTGGGAAACACACACTCTAACAAGAGACATACATACGGACACGAGATGCCTTGGTAGAAGGCTACAGTTAGTAGGAAACATAGGGTTTTCTAGGAGAATTCAAACATTATACAAAACATCTTACAGAAAAAACTTTCAAACGTTTTCATACAAACTCAGACATTAATATACTTATGATCTCACCAGCATTAAGCTGATACTCGCTTTCAAAATAACTTGTATTCTCAGGTCACCACTAGACAGGTACAGGTGCCAGGCTTTTGAGAAGATGGAGTTTGTTCAAGACTCATCTTCTATTTTTATATGTATATTTTTGGTGTCTATAACTTTGACAGAACACACATGTATGAAATTATATTATTAATGCAATGGATGATGTTGTTGCTTGTTTACTACTATTCATTGTTGTGATACTGTACATGACGTCCTCCGCCCCAGAATGTTTCCGCCATTCATGGTTTTCGGGTGTGACACATGCCTTGTCTCTTATTGATCCCACATGCACACTTGCAACAAGCACTCTGTTGCGCTGGGATTGGAGGCCTGTATTTCTCAACGGCAGGTTTGTTAGGAGTTACAGAATTTGAAGCAACAGATTCTTAGTTGAAGGAGTCATTGGTTCGTTCAGTAGTATTCTCCTTCTTCTCATCTTCTGCTACTTTACCTGCACATGAAGTAGAAACATTAGTATTTTCAACCTGAATACCTCCTGAACTTAAATCCAGATGGTTTTCCATATTGAAGATGTGCCTCCCTGTCAATTTCTTCCCGTGTCATAGGGATGGATCTGTAGTTATGATTGAAAGGTGGAGGAACACTATCATACCCTAGACCCTTGTTTTGATTATTTTTGAATTTTAATTGGGTTTCAAATAAGGACTCGAATGTCTGACTTGACGCAATATAATTTTTAAAACTGACATCTGTTTTTCCACACTTAATTTTCAAAGTGTCAAGTTCTTCAGTTACAGCAGCAAGTTGTCTCTTAGTATAGTTATAATTTTCACACTTGTTGCTATACTCTTCGTGAAGCTTCCTAAAATCTTTGGTATTTTCTTGTAATTCAGACTTCACGGGTTTCTGTCCTTTCCTAAGTTGATATCCTTCGTATTTTAGGTCCTCGACTTCCCTTTTTAGCAAATCATTATGTCACGAAGAATTTTAATCGTATCTTCAAAAGATGGAGTACATGAAGCTTCATTGACTGGAATGTTTGCAGAACTCGTTGCTTCTCCACATTTCAAAGCATCAAGCTGTTCAATTATATCAACAATACTAAGAAAATTGAGATCTTTTGTCTTCTTGATGATACCGACGTTCATATCTCACGATTTCGGAAGTGAATTCAGTAGCTTTTTATTTAACTCCGACTTAGTCCAGAAGATCTCAACTATATTCATCTCAGTAGTAAGTGTAGGAAATCGTTGTAAGTGAGCTTTGAGGGTTTCTCTGGGAATGTATTTGAACATGTTGAAATTTTCTCTTAACATATCATGACGACTCTCTTTCATGTCTTCAATTCCCTTGTTGACCTCAAAAGCCATTAAAAGCATAACTCGAAGCTAAAATAAAACTTAAACGTCAAACTAAAATTTAAGAAAATGCCCTTTGACTATAAACCTCAAAAGTCAAATTTAAAAAGTCATACTCAAAATTCAAACTTGAAAAATCAAACTTAAAAGTCAAACTGAAAAGCTAAATTTGAAAAGTTTAAAAATTAAACGAAAAAGTTAAAGTTTAAAGTCAATGGTCAAACTTGAAAGTCAAAGTCAAAAATAGACGTCAAAAATTAAAAACTATGATTTTTTAGCTTATTATTATTATTATTATTATTATTATTATTATTATTATTATTTTATATTTTGGATGAAAGGAATTTAAAAAAAAAAAAAAAAACTAAAAGAAAACGAATTTTGGGTTAAAACTGTCAAATTTTGAAAGTTGAAACCGAGAATAACGGGTTTCAACTTTAAATTTTGAAGGAAAGACACAAAGAGTCTATTAGCCGAGTTGGATAAGGCGTTGAATTGTTGAGCTCGAGGTCGCGGGTTCGATCCCTGGCACCCTCAAAATCGCGACCCCCTTTTTTTAATTAAACGATGTGCGAGGCTGCTTCTTGCTGAGCCGACTTCCCAATCCGCGATCTGAGCCGAGCTGAGCCGACCTTAAAATCCGGCGAACCCTAACCGTAAACGCTGCCGCCGCCAGCCGTAAACTGTTTTCGGTCGTAAACTCCGGCCGTAAACCCTTCAAAGGCCGTAAACCTTCAACAGATCCGTGAAAAAACGACGTTTTTCACCCTTTTTTGCTCCAAAACTCGTTCAAAAACTCATTTTTATGAAAAATACAAAGAAGAAACGCCCCTAATTTTTCAAAGATCTATCCAAAAACGCGAAAATATTTCGAAAATAAGATAAAATAAGCTCCAGATCTAACAAAATTGAATGATACAATCCTCGCTCTGATACCAGTTGTAAGTCCCTAATGTACTTGTGTATCAATCAGACCCGTTTGATGGTGCAGAATCCCAATCAAACGGATGATGTCAGATCAAATAGAAGAGAAGGAAAAGAAGAATAATATGAATCTCAATGTACTGATTAATAGAATGACGCTCCTTTACATGAGATTCACACACACACACACACACTTAAGCTCCCATCTCTCTAGTTTCTCTCTTCTCACGTTCATCAATCTCTACTCGTCACCCCTAACACCTATATATATATATATATATATATATATATATATATATATATATATATATATATACACAAGGGGAACATGGGCCGGAGAACATGGGTCGTAAATGGGTTTACGGCTGTAAACCTGTTTAAGGCCATAAACACTGACCGTGAAAACTTATATAGCCATAAACACTAAGTTGTTTACTGTCCAATACACAAAAATACAATTTTCCTAGAAAAGTGAAGTATAAACCATATTTTTGACCCGACAATAGTGCTACAAAGACCAAGCAAATCTCTGAGCTCCAAGCTCATTTCAATCTGTTGACCTCCAACTATTTTGATCTCAAGAAGAAGCTTGAAGAAGATGTGGGTGTTAAGTACAAGACATCTGCTAATGAGTATAGAATTAATCTTCATTTTCAGGCTCACCCTATTGCTGTGCCAACTGCTAAGACCTCACGGGGTGAATCTCTTCGAAGAAGAACCTGCCCATGCTCCACATGTCGCAGAGATTATCAGAGACGACAAGCTAAAGTTGCTGTGAGGGTACAACTCTTATTCAAGAGGAGTTCCGAAAAAAACGCACCGGGGAACAAATCCACAATTACTGTTACGGATCTCGAGGCCGTAAGGTTTAGAGACACGTATGGTGATAGGTCAGGAATTATATCTTGGGGTTTTCATGATGCCTTGAAAATGTGAATTGTGTGGAGAAAGAGCGGTAATACGGAGCTCTATGAAGACTATGATGATTTTAAATCTTGGACCAGGGTGGATCTTTCAGAGCTGTCTGAATCTCCTTTTGCAAATCCGACAGATAATCAACAAGAAACTAATTTCAAACACTCCTTGGAAGATCAAGTGAAGAAGGGCTTTCCTATAATGAAGACTGCTGAATCCGTGATAAAGCACTATCCATATATCATTGATCCCAAAACTGGTCATCCCCTCCAGGTGGTGATGTGGTCTGCTACAAATCAAGTCAAACAAATTCCATTGCTTCAGAGTTATCCGAATGGATCCTTAAGTTCTATGTTCTATTGGGTATTTGATGAGACCATAACATCTGCTGTCATCAAGCTAAAGGAGGGATGTATACGTTTGTATGACAGAAGGGATTTGTTCCAGTTTAGAAAATGGGACATTCATCATTTGATCCATTATCATATGCAAATTGCTGAGGAGATATTTGAGTCGGCTGTGAAAGAGTACGCTGCTATGGTTGCTGAGATTATAAACAAGAGAATATGGAATGGAGCGATGGGGCTAGAAGATTTGATGATCGTGAACAAAGATTAACATCAAGCTAGCACCAAAACAAGAGGTATATTGAAGGGTCCAATCAATAGTTTGGTCTAGGCTTTCACTATATGTGACAACCCGTGATTTGTTCCATCACAAAAACCGTTCTCGTTAAATAAAACCGTTTGTATTCATATTGTCCCGTTAACCTTTGAGTTAAATTAATTTTAATCACGACTTTTATTTCGGTTTCTTAAGTGTCGGGATGCATTGTAAACATTAAAATATTTTCCATAATTGTTTGGAAAATTATTATTTTCATCTAAGTCGTGATTACGTCAAATTATCTGGTACGACCAAAAGCACCGTCTAACGGCAGTATCGGGTAGAATTCTACCGGGCCACAAACTCAACCCCTATATAAGGGATTGAGTGACATCATTTTGAAGCTTTTTCTTTCTCTAAACACGTTCTCTCACTACTCTCTCTCTAGAACTCGAAATTGGTCCAAAAACCCCCATTTCAAGCATCATTTGGTAAGCAATCCATCCTAAACTTGTTGTTTAACTTGAATAGCATGCAAATCCATGTTGAAATCACCCAAAACACATGTGAACATGTGTTTACGGTTTGGGGACCCTCCCAAAACCATGAACACCTCTTATGAGGGTTTTGAAGCCTCAAAACCCCTCCAAAACACTTTTAGGGCTTAGATTCGACTTAGAAACTTGCATGCATGAACTAAGGACCCCAAAATCTTGACATTTGATGTATGAACATGATTTTACGGCCCAAGAACATTCTTAGACCGTAAACCCCCATGCATGAAACATAAACTCCTCTTAAGGTGTTAAAAATGCCCTTAAACACCACCATAAGCTTTCAAACGTGTCTAGGACCTTATACTCCATCATTTGAAGCACCAAATCATACAAGAAGGGACCAAACATGAGTTTACGGTCCAAGAACATGCTTGGACTGTAAACCCTCATTCTTAGACCTTAAACACCTTTTAGGGTGTTAGTTTGCCCCTAAACACCTCCAATGAACTTCCATGAGTGCATATAACCTTATAACCCTTCAAGAAATGCACCAATAGATTCATAAATGGGACAAACTAGAGTTTACGGTCCAAGAACATTCTTAGACCATAAACTCAGCTCCTTAGACCATAAAATCTTCAAATGGGTGTTTAAGTGTCCTTAACACCTTGAATGACTTGTATGTTGGACTAGAATCACATGTGATTAACCTACAAACACCAACACCCATGAATCATGGAAAAACATCAGTTTACGGTTGTAAAATCATGTGTTTAAGGTAGTAAACTCCCCAAGAACATCTTCATAGACCGTAAACTCCATTTCCAAGGCCAATTCAAGTCCCGATCACTTCATAAGCCATGGAATCAAGCATAGAACTTTCCCGTGAGCATTGTAAGACTATTTGGGAAATAAGAAGACACCACCCATGAGTTTACGGCCGTAAAATCATGGGGATATGGTCAATGGACCATAAACTCCTCAAAGAGTTTACTTTTGAAGAGTAAACTCCATATCTAGGTCCTACACATCCATAGATGTCACCCGGGTCACTCCGAACACTTGTATTGAAGTGTTTTCACGTCTCAAAGTGTATATTCATATCTAATTAGTGGTTCAAAGTCTAATTAGATACAAATGTGTATCATTTCATATTACATAGGAACCTCGCGTGTTATCAAGCCCCGAACCGACACATAGCATCCAAACCGACACGTTTTCTCGTCTAGTGAGTTCATACCCCTACCCATTTTCAATGTTTTCACTGTTTTCAGGGGGGATAAAAGCATAGTACAAGGAATACTTGTACTCAAAACTTGTTTTATATATGTTGTGTTTCATTTTACATATGCTTTTAACACTAACAATCATAATAGATAATCGTTGAACTTGCAGAACACACTATCGTATTATTTGTGAAAAACATTATAAATTGTTGTAATTTATATTTTCACAAATGGTTTTTCCCACATCATAATAGTTAAAAGCATAACATTGAACTTTGAACATCAACTTAGAATATTGTTTTGTCCTCGGTAACACTCCACAGAGATACATGAGTGGAGGATCATCATTTGATATTTCTGTATTATTACTAGTAAATTTGTTATTCCTATAAATTGGAGACACATCCTCGGAGAACACTCCACAGAGATACACGAGTGGAGGACCGCCCATGTAACCAGAATCTCTTAGATAGGGAGTGTGACTTGAGTGTATAGATCTATACGGGGCTGACTACCCCGCACCTGGCTGCTAGCTATAGCCGATCCGAAAGGTTCAAGGGTGACGGAAGTCATAAAGGGTGATAGACTACTTATTTCCATAATTAGTCTATCGTATGGTTATGGAACTCGCAATTTGGATAACAGAGATTTACTATTTAGTAATAACGGATTTTAGTAACTAGTTTACTTTGTGGTTATTAGCTTTATATACGTGTTAAAACTAATACATTTAAGTACACATCTTTTACATTACATTTTGAGTTGGTAAACTAACATACACTCACAAGGATAACCAGGTTTTCAGTATACGTCTTTCACACTACATTTCAGATCGGTAGTCAACTTTTAGGAAACTATGGGATTTTCCTGGGATAACAATTGTACATAACCAGAACCGTGTAACAGAACAGATAACTAAACTTTACATATAAGAATATATGGGATTTTCTTGGGTCGTACATTTTCAAAAAAAAAAAAAAGGAAACTCGTACATTTTCAGAGAACAAAACCGCTTATGAACTCAGCACTTTTATGCTGATTTTCAAATTGCTTGTATTCTCAGGTCCGCATTAGACAAGTACTCGATGAACCTTTTTGGCGAAGACGGAGTGCGTCGAAGACACATCTTTCTTTTGTTCATATATATACATATATACACACTTGTACAACTTTACTTTTGATCAAATGTAAATTTTCATATGTAATGTAATGGTTGTTTACTTTGCTTGGAGCTTTGGTTTGATGTATTATTCCAATTGATTCAAAATAAACTAGATCGTAGTACTCACCGCCTCTATCAAGACGCAATACTTTTATTAATTCATTTTTTTATGAAGTTCAAGTTGTTGTTTATAAATTTTAAATTTATCAAGTGCTTCATCCTTAGAATGTAGCAAATTGATATAACATTATCTAGATGCATCATCAATAACAGTAACAGCATCCTTCTTATTTCCAAGGGAAGGTGTTGCATGGAAATCCCAGAAATCACTATGTATAAGATCCAACACATTGCTTTCCCTAGCAACATCTTTGAAAGGTTGTCTAGTGATTTTAGTAAGCATGCATGTTTTACATTTATCAATTTTTTGCATATCAAAAGCTAGAATTAAACACATTTTAGACATGTCTTTTAATCTCCTGTAATGAATGTGTCATTGTTTAGCATGCCATAATTCATATTTATTAAAATTATTACGAGTACTACTAGAAGCCATGCAAACATAATTATCACTAGAAGGATAATTAATGTTAAGCCTAATAATTCCATTACATATATAGCCAAATCCCATAAAAGAACCATGTCTTGACAAGATATATTTGTCGCTTTCTAACACTTGTTTGTAATTACAATTATTTAATACAATTTCAGACACGAGATTCTTACGAATCCATGGAACATATAAAACATTGTTCAAACATAAAAATTTCCCAAAAGTAAAAGTAAGTAAAACAAATCCTATGCCCTTGATTGGTTCGGTTGCAACATTTCTCATTTTCACAACAGATCCATCTTCAATTGGTTGAAAGTCCTTGAACCTATATAGATCTTTGCAAACATGACTTGTTGCTCCCGAATCAATCCACCATGCAACTTTATCGTCCTGCACATAAAATGCTTTAGAAATCATAGAAATATAATTATGAATATATTTAGAATTCTGCTTGAAAACGGAAATCTAACCTTGTTGCTTTTGTGGATCCTTGGATCCACTTGGTCCAACACCATTCTTGTTCATTTAGCGAAGATGACAATCTTTCTTGAAGTGACCCGGTTTGTTACAATTCTAACAAATCAACTTAGCCTTCTTGTTGGAAGACTTGTCATCCTTTCCTTTAAACTTCCTTTTTCCATTGGACTTCTTGGGATTCTTTGAACTTTCTCCTTCCACCATGCTCATAGAAGAGGAACCAACTTGGTTCTTTCCTTTAGGATTGTTATCAACTTCTTGAGTCCTTATGGACTCTTCAATCCTTAAATGGCTTCCAAGTTGAGTCAAAGTTAATTCCTTTTTGTTATGTTTTAGATTGTGTTTAAAATCCTTCCAGGAAGGGGTAGTTTGCCAATGATCACAACCATAGAAATGGCTTCATCCATTTTCAGATTGTGTTGAGCAGACTGTCCCAAAATCCTTAACATTTCATGGAATTGTTCCATAACAGGCCTGGAGTCAATCATCTTGTAACCCATAAAGTTACTAACAAGAAATTTCTTACTAGAAGCTTCTTCAGACATGTATTTGGATTCAAGAGAATCCCACATTTCTTTTGCAGATTCGAATAGATATCAAGAAGAGAGTCAGACATACCATTGAGAATATGACCATGACGTATCTAATCATCATTTGCCCACTTTGATCTTCTTCTTGTTTCCTCCAAAGGTTCATCTTCAATAGATTCTGGTAAGACTAGCATGGGTGTACTTAGAACATACACCACTTTTAGAGTGTAAGGAGAAACTTCATCTTCTTCTGCAATTTATGAAAATATTTCCCTTCAAAATTGTTCAGTTTTTCAAACTTATTTGTCATTTACTTCACAGAATGACCATTTGCCATGATCACAAAATTACTTTAAACTTTTTTAGAAAGTGGGTTATAAAAAGGCTTGGAAATTTTGAGAATCGTGTTAAACACATTCAGATTAAAATATTTGGGTGGTACTCCTAATCTTTAATCGAATAATACTCAGAAACTTAAGAAACAGAAGAGAGAATGTTGAAGATGTTATGAAGAAGAAGAGTACCAACAACTGATTTCGAACATGATCATATAACCAGAAAAACTTCCTGTCTTAAAACAGCCATAACAGTTTTTTGTCTTAAAACTGTCCAAAAAACGATCATAAACTAACTTAAATCCGGGTCTAGAATATGGATCACAAAACTGGGTACATTTACCAAAAAACTAATTTTGATCCCAACCAGGGGCTCTGCCCCTTGGACCCCGCTCCCAGGGGCGCTGCCCCCAGACCCCCGTTGGTTCAGGGGCTTTGCCCTTAAATAGCAATATACTTTCAACAAAGACAAAATTAAACAAATGTGCACTCCGCACCATACCGATTTGTTCAATAATTGTCAAAGTGACATTTATCAACAAATTAAACCCATTACACTTAAATAACATTAGTGATATAAAATCACCAACATCTTAATGGGTTAAAAACTATTTTTTTTTTTTGAAAAATGTTAGGTGGAAAATAAGTTCACATGAATTTTTGAGTTCTCAAAATAATAGTATCAATAGAAACAAAACCCCAAGTCCCATAAAGATGGGGTAATTGAGAGGTAAGATGGTTAGCAGTTGTAGTTGTTTCGAAATAAGACCTTCGATAAAAACAAATGAGAAAGAAAATAGAAGAATAAGGATACAATGTAGTGAAAAGAACAAAGAGCATGCATGTTGAAGTAAGATCTCCTGCCAAATGATCATCCGTCCAACATCAAACAATACAAGATAAATGAATAATTAAATAACTTAAACATATAGAGCCCAATGTTTAAAACATAAAGGGAAAAAGTAAGAATAAATATTGAAAATGAAAAATAGGTAGTGGTAGAGTTAACTTACACACAAGAATAAGTAAACAACAATAATAAAGCATGAAGCACACGTTAGCTAGACAAGATGAGAAAATACAACAATAATTACATGCAAACAAAGGGTAGAGTCATAATATATATATATATATATATATATATATATATATATATATATATATATATATATATATATATATATATATATATACAAACAAAATCAACTTCAAAGGACTAAAATATCAAAATAAATTATTCATATACCGAGAATAAAGGATGGAACAAACATTGCCACAACACTATAAGGTGAATACTAGGAGATACAAGAAAACAATAAATAGGGACAAATGTCTAGGAAACAAGTAGAAATAGAGTTTAAACACAAAGAAATACTGCTATACTACTTCACTACCCCGATTATACGCCTCTATGCCCTTCTATATGAGATCGTAGCCTCGGAAATACCCTTTAGCTTCAAGTCCAACATCACACTATTAGTATATTTTTTTTTCATGGGAGAAAGCTCCCTCTTTCATCATCTACAATAATCGTATCCACCCTCTTAAGTGCACCATTCTACTCTCTCTTGAGAATATGTATGAACCACAACCATCTTACTACCCTAATTTCTCGTAGAGTACCACTAATCATAGTGATTTTCTAATCAATGAGTTCAGAACCCTATCCAATCTGATTCTACTATAAATCCACAACAACATCCCCATTTCTACAACCTCTATCTTCCTTTCATGTTCCTTCTTAGTTGACCATCATTCAGATTCATACAACATAGTTGATCTTACTGCCACCTTATATAATTTCCATTTATGTTTTAAAGGGCCTTGTTATGACACAAAAATTAAGTGGTCGCTCTCTATTTTATCCATATTTCCTTTATATAGTGGGTGACATCATCATCAACACCTACATCCTTATGAATCATCGACCATCGATACTTGAAGCTCTCATTTGGTTGTAGTTTTTGATAACCGATACACACTTCTATCCCGTCGCTATTTTGTTCCTTACTAAAACTGAACCATAGATAATCAAGCTTGCTTTTTTTGATCCTAAGCCCTTTATTTCCCAATGAAGTCTTCCATGTATCTAAATTTGCTTTCAACTCATGCTTAGATTCTGCAACCGAAACAATGTCATCCAAAACAAGCATATACTTTGGTACCTCTCCCTACACCTCGTGAGATACCTCGTCTCTAATAAGCACAAGTATTTAAGGGATAAGTGTCGATCCTCGATGAAGCCCAATTCCAACATGGAAAGACTTAGTGATGCTAACTATAGTTCTAACACAAAACACAAAGCGAAAATACATGTCAAGAATAACCATAAGATAACACCTTGAGACCTTTGTTGCTTCTAAAGTCCTCCAGATCGCCTTCATTAGACTTTTATTATATGTCTTTTCCAAGTCAATAAAAACCAAGTGGAGGTGCTTTTTTCTTTCTATATACCTCTCCATAAGTCATCTGCGTATGTGGATCGCCTCAGTCGTCAACCTCACAAGCATGAAGCCAATTTGGTTTTCAAATACGAGTATATGAAATCTTATCATATCCTCTAGCACACTCTATAAGAACTTCATTGTATAACTATGTAGTTAAAGACCTCTATAGTTTCCAAAACGTAAGGCATCTCCTTTATTCTTATAAATTGGTATCAAAGTACTATATCTCTATTCGTAGGTCATCATCACTAACTTTAGGATAATGTTAAAGAGTTTTGTTAATGATTTCATTCTATCCTCCCTGCAAGCATAACCACATATAGATATAGATTTGGTTTGGGTGGCCAAGTTTGTCCCTCCAGTCCTCTTAACGCTCGTGTTACTTCATATTTATTAACCATCAAGCAAGGACACTCATTATCCATCTGTCTATGCCCTTCAAAGTCCTCTAAATTCCTATCCCTCGTGAATATGGGAGATTCATTAAATAAAAAATGAATTCCTCTTACATCTTTCAATAGAATTGCACCATTTTCATCCTTAATTAACCTTATGTTTCCTAAATATCTTTTCTCCTCTATCTTTAGCGATATATATATATATATATATATATATATATATATATATCTATATATATATATATATATATATATATATTGTAACATACACATTCGGTTATAATTTTTTTGTTTAAAAATGAATATTATTAAATAATATATGATTCTGCTGAGTTCTAACAAGATAGTTTTATGAGAATTGAAGTAAAACTATATTTAGAATCATTTGGGAAGTATTGGAAGTCTTATGAGATGTCAATCAAAAGTCAAATATTAAAATTAACAAAAATATAAAGTTGGAAATAAATAAAAATAATGTTATTGACAGTTGTAGGTTATCTCATTAGAAACATTTAGGCGAAAACCTCATCGAAATCCGAGTTATAACGAAAAAGTTATGATCAATCGAAGATCCGCGACAAAACTAGCAAAACACTATTTAGCGTAAAAAGTGAGTTTTCAATAATCTAATTTTTAGCTTTAGTGATCTAAATGAAAGTCGTAGTATTCGTTAAACCAAGAATTTTCATAAAAAGAATGTCAAAATCTGACTTTTCTACGTTTCAATAAAACAGTATACAACTAAAAACTCGAAATAAAGATCGAGCGATTTTTAGTCAACACAACATAAATGAGAATCGAAAGTCTCGTCAATAGTAGTACACCGGTAAAAAGACAGACATACATGGACGTTGGATGAAGAAGTTATGAATTTTTAACGGATTTTTCTGTCACGATCTGTTGAAAATAATAAAATAAAAATAATATCAAAACTAGCCGACAAAGTCTAAATGAAAGTTGTAGAGTATAATCTCACATACGCGTGCATATAAAGAACGTAAAATCCGGAGCTATTATGCGAAAGTTATGAGTTTTTGAAGTTTGCGGCACAAAATCTGAGAAAATTCGCATGTGCATGGTTCGGGTTCGGCCACGTAGTACTTGCGTTTGCGAGACGCATGTCTGGTCCGTCGCATGATCGAAGCGAGCCACGTCACCCTTCCATTACAAGCCATCCCGTGTATGAGGCAGGTGAGTCATCCGAAGCGTTGGACCAATCCGAAGCCAATGCGTGCCCCCCCCCCCCCCCCCCCTTGCTAGCTGTCCGACGCGTGACCTTCCCTCCTCCCTCCGGATCCAAGCCTCGCACCTATATAAGGGAGGTGCGAACCCTCCCGGTTTTGGTTGGTATTTTTCGTACTTTTTCGCATTAAACTTTATTTTAATCCCCTTTTAAACCCCTGAAGCCTCGAGAACCTACCTAACACCCGAAGAACATCCCAAAGTGCTCGAAGACCCCGAGAAATATATCTTTTCGGTTTAAAGCTCAAACTTTGAAAGGCTCGGTTTTCAATAAAGCTTTCAGTTTTCAATAAAGCTCCTAGTTTTCATCGAAGAAAGTTATTTATAGGAATGAAGTGCTACCTAAATTACTATTTTAACATCCGGTTATTTCACGGTGAGTTGAAATTATAGGAACAATTGTATGTTATGTATTATATGTGCAATATGCTTTCCTGTCTTATTATGATAATGAGCTATACCTTTGACCATGAAGTGAATGACTAAGCATCACTTGGGTATTAGTATGTAGCCTTTGACCATGAACTGAATGAGTAAGCATCACTTTGGCACTGGCAGATGGATAGGGCTAAAAGCCTACAAATTCTACCAAAATGTTAATTCAGGAATCATTTATTTTCTATGACACTTGGGTTGAAGTCTTATTGATGTATATCAGATTGAAATTGTTGTATATCATTGATTGTAAATCTTTGAATCAAATCATTTGTTGATATGGAAAGCTTGTCACATGATTCACATATGCCTTTATTGAACATTGTTCCTCTTTGCTTCTGTCATATTGGTATATATATGGAATAACGTTATATTGTATCTATTTTTGAACTCACTACGTCACCGCTTATCCCTCTCATTGTTTAACTATTCCAGGTAATAAGTATCCAATATAGACACATACCGTTGGAAGATTTAAAATAGTTAATAATATTACTTTTGTTTTTAGTGATCGTGTATGTATAAAATTATAATTTATTGGATAGTTATTTAATATACTAAAACTTAGTCGGTTTGTATCTAGTCTTTTGTAATTATACTATCAATGTAACATATTGTTTATGAATATGCATATAACATGTTTCGAAATAATATGATGTAAAATTTAGAGAGGGGTTCTCTCTCTCTCTCTCTCTCCCATATATATATATATATATATATATATATATATATATATATATATATATATATATATATATAATTAAAAACTATGAATTTTAAATTTTTTATAATTTTCTCATATATATATACTATTTAATAATGAATTCATTTCCTATAAGTTTTGAGAGAGTTTTGTGGAGTGAAGGAATGTGAGCGGAAAATGATGTGACACCGATGTCTCAATCCAAAAGTGTGATAAATGTACAAATTCCACCTGCCTGAAAACGACAAGCTGCTTCTTGTGCACACAAAGATGGGGTAGGGTTGCAAATATGAATCGGAACTAGATTTAGTCAATTTGTTTTGTGTGTGAATGCACTTCGTAGCTACATACAAGAATACACGATCTATCGACTTAAAAAGTTCAAACACATTTTTGCTAGAACTTAGTTCTTTTTGTAACTCACAATTTAGTACCATTTTTTTATTTCGGAGTGTGTTAAAAATATAGTTGAACACAACTGTGGTTTTAATCGTTGCTTCGAGTTGTCTCTATGGCTTTCCCAACGAATATATTTGTACACAAAACTTTGTAACATAACGTGGAATCCACTAATTGAATACTCAAAATTCTAATTCCTTTTCCACCTCAATATGCTCCTTACCCGCCGTTAAGCATCACATTTTAGGAAGTGACTACATGATTACACAATACACGATTTCCGGTCTAAGAAGGGCCATCTCACTCTCGTTTTTTCACATTATCATATTCTTTTGTTCACAGTGTTCACTAACATATATCGTTTCTATCTTTAGTTTTCTACATATATTTAAGAACAAAAAAGTCAGAGAAGTTCAAGAAAAAAAATTTAGAGCATGAAAAACATTCCCTAAAAATAGGTTTTGACTGTTTGGAAATTATCCTTGTTACCATCTACATATTGATTAAAGGCCTAAAACATTACTACCATTAAAAAATGATTTAGGTAACACAACATAATAAATAAAGTACTCTACAATAAAAACATTGACTCTGAAAATTGGAGAATATAACTTTAACAAGTTGGTTAAATTGGATTTAGGTGTATGGTTCATTGCAACATCATAAGTGGGGTTTAGAATCAATTCTTCCTCCAACCTTGGATTAATAGCATCTGTTGGCTTGTTTTCTTCTTTTATATCGAGAATATGCTCTTTCGAGAACTTCTAATATAATAGTTGTGGATCTTAGATAAATCCTCGTGTTCGTGTGCGATTGTAGAAAAAAATAAAAATTGATGTTAATTAGTTTACACCTCCACATTTTCTCAATATTTGTGTCATAAAAGATAACTATGGCTAGTCATCTGAAAATTAACTGTTGAATGCAAACTGTTAATTCATTTTAGTTTTAAATAGAGTTTTTGTCACACTTGGTGTTCATTTAGTATTTTTACAATTAAAGTTTTTGAAGAAAACGAGTATATCACTTACTTTTATGTTTAAATTTATATGATCATTCTAGCTTTTGCTATTGCAAATCGTGTCTTTAAAGTTAAATTTGAAATAAACTTTTCAAGTTTCCCATATCTTTATTTTCTTAATTATTATAAGATGCAATCAGTTCAGCCAAATCAATTTGATGAATTCATTTCAGTCATTTCTCTTTCGTCGTACTACCAACAATTTTTTTTTTCATCCTCAAATTAAAACACCGTGATAACTTCAAAATTATGTTAAATGTAGGGATAAATATAACCACATTAGATAATCAAATTCCGAAAGAAGTGGGCATGTATAACTACATTGGATGATAATTGACAAATTGTGTTGAAGAATTTGGCATGTGAGTTTTACCGATAAGCTTATTGAGTTTTTTCTATAGTTTTCTAATATATTCTGAAGTTATTTTTAAATAGTTTTTCCAAAGTTAGCTTATAAGCTGTATACTAATAGTGTCTCACTATACAATAATATGTAGTAAGCTAAAAAAATTAATGTATAAGTGCCAAATGATGTTTGCTTAGGGCATGTTTGTCACACTATTACAAAAAGTCACAAAGGACCCCCAACATAGGACCCGGTTTCTCAAAAATTCGAGTTATATTATGTGAAAACCGGGTTTTATGAAAGGAAGAGTAATAGGGCACGGTTCAAAGTATGAAACGGGGTTAAATGATTAAATAAACAAGCCGTTTTCCAACGCTACAACCGGGTTTTTTCTCCAGAGGGTTATATAGCCCAGTTCTATAACTATAACTTTGTTCTATTGCTATGAGATGCAAATGGTACAGTCATCTCACCTAACTTTCAACAGCATTGTTTTTAACATATGACTAGGTATTGAGATATATTATTTAAATTTTTTTTGAAGATCATGAAACAAAATTAAAACTTTAAGCTTAAAGATAATTATAAAATTATTTATGAGGATAACTAGTTAACTACCATAAATTTGAGAGATTATTTAGTTTATAGCTATTTATTTCTCCACTAACACATGATAAATGAAGTTATTAACATATATTGGTAGTGTTTGTAATAGAGTTTAACTCTTCATTAAATTTATAATTGGTCATGTCCTCAACATTATTGATGTAAAGAAAAGATGATGTGTATTAGGGTGTGATTTTCTTTGTTCTTGAAATTGTACTCATCCATGTACACCTTCATTTTTCTTTACTTTTTTAGCTATTTTATACATATCAAGTATAAGTGTGTGAGATAAATCAAATGGTTTACTAATATAGGAACAACGAACAAAGCAAAAAAAAGGAGACCACAAGTTTGATACCAGCAAGTGTAGGGGTTGGTATGAAGAACATGCCTAGCCAAACTACCTACAAAGCAAGACCGATTGAGTTTCTTCATGATCATTTGAAGACCAACCCAGTGGTTAACATCAAAGCTGATTCTAGGATTTTTCAAGTTGGGTCATATCATTTTTCAGTTACATGTGAAGATTATTTTCGTTTCTTGAGAAAACAAGCAACATATATTTCCATTATAACAACCTGGCAGATGTAAGTACCTCAAAAATTATTATTTGTTGCCATAATGATTAGGTAGCTTCAAAGATTTTAGTTGACTGTAACTCACTTTTTTGTAGGATTCTACATTCAATGGTTCGAACACGTGTAAACAAATGTGCTTTCCTAAACCCATATAAGATAATAAGGGAAGCTTGCCAAAAAACTCCTCAAAGTGTTATCACTTATCTTGTTGATGCGATGCGGCTTCATCATGGAAAAATGTACCATAAATTGATATCTTTATTATTATTTATTTGTTTTATTTGTTCATTTATACTAATATTCTTAATAATTACTAGTAAGAATTGGGTTCTCTTGGTGATCTATCCCCGCACTCGCACAATGTACGTTTTGGATTCACTTAAGAAGCCTGTAGAAAAGCTCGACACTTACTGCTTACTCAAAAAGCATGTGGACATGTAAGAAATTTATTAGTATAGTCTAAAACTTATTAGTTTGTAATAAGTTTGAACACCATACTATTGATTTTTATCTTTTTAGGGATTTCACGATATATGAAAAAGACATATCAACTTCAATTGGATGGATTCTCGTTGAGGTAGTTTATATCACTTACATCCAAACAAATTGATATATATTTTTTTGTCTAAGTAATGCTTTCTTTCTATTACATTTTGAGTGTAACCAACAACTAGGTGTTTTAGACAGTGGACATTACTTAATGAGATGGATGTTTGACTTTGTCTTGACCAAACAATATGGATTTCCAAATAAAGTAAGTACTTTTTAAATATCTTTTCATTGGTTTAATTGTAAATTTGCAATAACTTTCTGTTTTGTTAATTAATAGTTTAATTTTTATTTCTCATACAACCCGGTATTCTTTGGAATGATGACATTCCTTTTGAGGAAAAAATGTTGGTTCCGATCGTAGCTACGTGGGCTAGGAAATTTTTGAATCATTATATAAATGACATGGTCAGTTAAAAAAACATATAGGGTTCATTATTAATTCCACAGCATTCTTGTAACAGCCCGGAATCTCAAGTATTGTTGAAATTATATTTATGGGGTGTTTTAAGGGGGGACTCGGTGAGTTGGAGCCAGACTCGCCGAGTAGGATCGCAGACCTGGTCGTGGGTTCGCGACTGGACTCGACGAGTCAGATAGGGACTCGGCGAGTCTGCGCTGTTTAGCGAAAACCCTAGCCGTTTAGGTTTGGGACGTATATAATGAACTTATAGGCCGTCATTGTCCGTCTTTAGCCTACTGAGAAGAACCCTAATCGGTTGTGTGCATCTGGAGCAAGGATTGAAGGCCATTGGTGATCTTGAAGAAGTTATTGTGCAAGGAAGAGAAGGGTTTGGCTAAAGGAACAACAAGGGAATCAAGTTCTGAGGATTGGGGACACAGAGAGTGCATTATTCAGGTAACAATTCGGATTATAATCTGCTATGTTGATGTGTGCATGGATTTAGGGTTTATGGAACCCTTTTGTGACTAGATTGATTGTTATCCTTGTTTCCCCAAATGATTATAACCCTGTATTAGGACCTTTAGAGGTCCAGAATGTCCCATGCCTGTGTATTTCGGGAATTAAGAGAGGTTTTGGATTGGAATCCTTATGCCTTAGGTCAAAATGTAAATTATAAGCCTTGGGGTGTAGCAGGAGCACCTAAATGAAAGCCTTACGTGTTGTACCAGCTTAGGAGGACCAAACCTATGAATGGTCGGGACAATACTGATCTCAGGAAGCAGTTTGATCGACTGCATGGCATGGACTCGCCGAGTCAGATGAGCAGACTCGGCGAGTAGCTTGAAGAATAACTGGGACTCGTCGAGTTGTTCCTCAGACTCGGCGAGTGGAGTCGGGGTGGCCCCGCGATTCTTCCAGGAGTAACTCGTCGGGTCAAGGAGGATACTCGACGAGTAGAAGGGAAACCATAGAGGATTGGAGGACGACTAGACTTGCTGAGTCGCCAGAGTACTCGCCTAGTCCGGTCGAGTTGACCGTGGACCGTTGACCAGAGTTGACCCATGTGTAATTTCTTAGGGTCAATTAACGTGGAAGATAAAAGTATTAATAAGAGATATATGATGTTATAGGGAACTTGTAGCTCGGCGGATCAAGTACGAGGGATTTCAGGAGTTGCTAACTTTCAGTATCCGCGAGGTGAGTCTTCTCACTATACTGTACCAGGAAGGGTTTGATTGTGTGACCGGAAGGTCGGGTATGATATGTGTTATAAGTGCTATAAATGTAAAGGTAATTGCTATGTGTGCTATGTACATTTATATGGGCCGGAAGGCAATATGTTATGTGACCGAAAGGTCGGATATGATATATGATATATGTGCTATGTGTTAGGATAAATGTATTATGTGTTGTGTATGTTTATGGGCCGGAAGGCGAATATGTTACGGGCTGGAAGGCGATTATGTTAAGGGCTGGAAGGCGGGTTGTGTTGTGGACCGGAAGGTCAGGGCCTGGAAAGGCGTATATGCGTAAGTTGTATATTGGGGAACTCACTAAGCTTCGTGTTTACAGTGTTTTGTGTTATGTTGTTTTCAGGTTCTTTCAGTAACACGGGATGGCACCGGCTCGATTGTACACACCAGAGAAAGAGTCAAATTTTGGAGGATCCTGGTTTTCTATTCAAGTGAAAATGAAACTATGCTTTGTAATTCAATTATGAACGAGATTTTTAACAAGTGTTTTAATATTAAAATGATTATTTTAAATGAAAATTTTGCCTTGAAATTTACGGTGTTACAAATTGGTATCAGAGCCTTGGTTTGAGGGATTCGGATGCGCCTTCGGGTAAATCTGGACTCAAACTTAGGAAGTAAGAAAAAGTTTTCAAATAAATAGTTTTCTAAAAGTGAATAAGAGTTCAAAGAGAAAGCAAGAAAGAGCAGTGTGTACAATCAGCCAGAGCCCGAACGGTGATTTCCCAAAATACCCTTATTTTTGTGTTATGAGATATGTATGATGCACTTTATGAGATATTATTGCATGCTAGAGACAGGCTAGGTATTTCATATGTTAGGACTAGAGTGGCCTGATTTGTGATGCCTTAGCCTAGGACTCGTTGTTATATGTGTTATGTTTTGAGTATGTGATGAGTGAGAGTATCCAGCTAGAACCCATGAGGGGTAGAGTTACAGAGTTCGGTGGTACTTTCGAGGATGAGCTGGGAAGTTGGAGTTATCACAGGGAGGGAGTCCTATGTATTCTTCGATGCTCGAATGCTGCTTGCTTTGTGCTTTGTGGAACTCTCGATGATGGGAGTCAGCTACCAAGTGAATATGACGATATTCAGGAGGTAGATGGCTGGCATCATTAGGAACTCTTCAGCAGCTGATAGCAAAGAAGTGGGAGGACGACGGAAGATGTAACGACCAAAAAATCACGACTAAAAATTTCTTTAAAAGCATTACTAGAATCATATTTATAAAAACTGTATCATAAGTCATAACATAAATTCTCGAGTATTAATTCAAAACATAATATCATTATCAGAGTCGAACATTCCCAGGCTAACTGACTACGGTGTGTGCACTGCAATCTCCCCGAGCTCCTCTTTTGAAAACTGGGTACCTGAAACCAAAACTGAAAACCGTAAGCACGAAGCTTAGTGAGCTCCCCCAATCTAACACATACCATACAAAAACATATAAAGCACATACTGGGCCTTGCCCACTGCATCGGACCAATGTCCGGACTAACTGGGGCCTTGCCCCCTACATCGGACCGAAGTCCGGAAACTGACTGGGACCTTGTCCCCTGCATCAGACCGAAGTCCGGACTAACTAGGGCCTTGCCCCCTACATCGGACCGAAGTCCGGAAACTGACTGGGACCTTGTCCCCTGCATCGGACCGAAGTCCGGGCTAACTGGGGCCTTGCCCCCTGCATCGGACCGAAGTCCGGAAACTGACTGGGACCTTGTCCCCTGCATCGGACCGAAGTCCGGGCTAACTGGGGCCTTGCCCCCTGCATCGGACCAAAGTCCGAAAACTGACTGGGACCTTGTCCCCTGCATCAGATCGAAGTCCGGGCTAACTGACTGAACATAGCATAGCATAACATATCAACTAACATGACCACATATGCTGCATACTAGATCGGGCCGTAGCCCGGAACACATAACACATAACACATAAAACATATCACATAAATCCTGTCTGAGCCACGAAGGCATCAAACATACTAACTACTGCATCGGGCCGAAGTCCGGAAACTACTGCTAACTGGACGGGCCGGCATTGTGGCCTTAGACCCGTCCCTACTGGAAGGAAACTCACCTGAGACTGCTGAACTGATGCTGCTAATCCTCTTGACTGCTACTTAACCTCTGACTCCGAACTGCTGCTCCACTAGCTCCTCAAGCTACCAATATCAATATAACACTTAGTCCGACTGACCTCCAAAGGTTACTAGGTCAAATCTGGTCAAGGTCAAAATCCTGGTCAAAGTCAACCTTCCGGGTCAACCCTACTCGTCGAGTCTATCTACTGACTTGCCGAGTTCATATGCCCTG
This sequence comes from Lactuca saligna, assembly GCF_052625555.1. Taxonomy (NCBI): domain Eukaryota; kingdom Viridiplantae; phylum Streptophyta; class Magnoliopsida; order Asterales; family Asteraceae; genus Lactuca; species Lactuca saligna. The sequence continues at coordinate 66,292,435 of NC_136422.1, forward strand.
AGTCTTTCTTATTCGCGGCTCGACTCGCCGAGTCAATCCATGACTCGCCGAGTCCAACTAGGTCCAATTCCTGTCCTGTCCAACTCGCTGAGTCACCACCCGACTCACTGATTCGGGTCTCGACTCGAAGGGTTTAGGGTTTCGCGATCTGACTCGCTGAGTCCAAGAACAGACTCGCCGAGTCCTAGACAATCTTTAACCAACTCGTCGAGTTGTTCATCCAACTCGCCGAGGCCATGCCTATCTTCATCCGACTCGACGAGTTGTTGATCCTACTCGTCGAGTTCCTCCTCACCTTCAAGCTACTCGCCGAGTCCACTCGAAGGACTCGCCGAGTCTATTCATTCCTCAATCCATGCAGTGGCTTTTCGAGCCAAACTGAACTTCCAACTCCTAGATCCATACTTCTAGGGCCTATTCCCCACGTAAAGTGGCAAACTTTACGTGTAGATTGAGAGATCTAAGCTCAAAACACACTAAATTCGGGTTTATGGCAAACATGCTTCTTCAACATACCAAAGGATGATACTTTAGGGGATTCTAGACCAAAACCAACATGGATCTGAGGTAGCAACCTCAGATCTGAACCTCCAACTCGAATTGGTTACATATCATACCAACAATGGCCAAAACCCACACATAAGAGTAGATCTAGATGAAAAAGAGAGTCCAAGCAACAACTTATTACCTCCACTTGGTCTGAAATGACTCCACAATCCAGATCTACAATCCCTTCTTGCACCTCCAAGGTCTTTCTTCCTCCTCCAAGCTTAATGCATTCTTCAAGGCAAGATCTAGCTCCAAAAACGGAAATGGCGGCTAAGGTTTGATGTTCTGGGGTAGAGAGGCAATAAATGAACCCTAGGAAGGAGAATGAGACACTTAAATAGGCTCCAAGTTCCCGGGTTTAGGGTTTTCCCTGTTCAGACCCAACTCGCCGAGTCTCCCTGGCCGACTCGCCGAGTCGGTCGCTTTCACCACAACCCGGATCCCGCTCGGACTCGCCGAGTCCCTCCATGGACTCGCCGAGTCTCCCCTAAACTTGAGGTTTTCTTTCTTTTCTTGGCTTTCCAAACTTTGGGGTGTTACAACTCTCCCCCACTTAAACTAAACTTCGTCCTCGAAGTTTGCTACGATCAACTGCCTTTGAGCTGCCTCCAACTCTCGGTCTGGAAAAATCTAACACCCTTATGCCCAGCACTCCAGCCACTCACCATGCCGATCACTACTGTTGGTACATACTGAATCTTTCTCCTTTCCATAATTTCCTCAACGATACTTCCACCGACTGAAAATCCTGTTGCCTCTCAACTGCCTACTGGATGCACTGAGACTACCCTTGCTCAACTATTCTGCCAATATCTAAGTTGCCATCTCCCACCGGTCACTACACTCCATCGCAATCTCCTAGCCGCTCCTAGCGACTCCGTAAGATACCCCGACTGTCCATAACTGTCCCATCTATTCTGTCATCCATACTGAATCAGCTTGCTTATATCCCATCTGATTACTCAACTCCTACTAACTCGAGTCTTTCATCCTGAAGAAAAGCTACCTGCCTAGCTATCTTTACATGTCACTTACACTCGACCGAAGGCTCAACTGATCCTACTGAGAGAGACTTGTCATTTCCAAATCAACCAACTATACCGTCAACACTTGTATTCCAACTCAAATACAATACTGACCCAAAACTCCGAAACCTTTCAAACACTGAATTGTCTGCAATACTGAACCTGCCTGAAACACTAAACTGCCTGAAACGCTGATCTGGCTGAAACACTGAGCTGCCTGAAACATTGAACTGGCTGAAACACTGAGCTGCCTGAAACACTAAACTCAAATCCCACTGTGGAGTCAAAGGACTCCTCCCTTAGTCGCTTCCACGACTTCTGAATGAAATCTTCCTCAAGGACTAGTTTCCACTAGTTATCCTGTCACTGTGGCTCTAACAACCTTCCGATCCAACCGATCGGGTCCATACTTCATATCCTGACATCATCCATTCTATGACTAATAACATGATGGCTCCTAGACTGACGGTAGCCCTTAACATACCCGAACCTCAACGGTCCACTGCTACTCTAATCTCATAACTAATGTGACGATCTATAGCCAAGATTCGCTGACTTAGCCATAACTGAACCATTTGGGAAATCCGAATCTAATCCGTGGATTCCCATATTCCCACCGCTGCACCCGAACGGGTGGGAATTACTACATTCCCGCGTTCAACCACGCGCTCATGCTGCTACCAATCTGATAAAAGCCACGGCTACACCCGCGGATTCACAAGTCTCAAATACTATCTGGCTGCTAATGAACGCTACGGCTACCCCCGCAGGCTTACAACACTCTACTACTATCTGACTGCTAGTGAATGCTACGGCTACCCCCACAGGCTTACAACACTACTACTACTATCTGACTGCTAGTGAATGCTACGGCTACCCCCGCAGGCTTACAACATTACTACTACTATCTGACTGCTAGTGAATGCTACGGCTACCCCCGCAGGCTTACAACACTACTACTACTATCTGACTGCTAGTGAATGCTACGGCTACCCCCGTAGGCTTACAACACTACTACTACCATCTGACTGCTAGTGAATGCTACGGCTACCCCCGCAGGCTTACAACACTACTACTACTATCTGACTGCTAGTGAATGCTACGGCTACCCCCGCAGGCTTACAACACTCTACTACTATCTGACTGCTAGTGAATGCTACGGCTACCCCCGCAGGCTTACAACACTACTACTACCATCTGACTGCTAGTGAATGCTACGGCTACCCCGCAGGCTTACAACACTACTACTACTATCCCGAGGACATCCTGACTATCCCTAGTCCCGCTAGTGATTCTTCATCCCGATTTCTCAAACCAGCCCTCAGTCTTTGAATTCTGCATCATCCTCGACATCTTATATCCTTGATATACTTAGTGCTTCGTCGAGGAATTCTCCGGCTTGGTTCCCAACCCAACTGTCTACTAATCCGGATACAAGAAGCTATTGTTGGGAAGTTTCCAACCTCCCAACTCCTGAATCTACACAACCTACATGCTGCCTCATACACTGGCTACTAATACAAAACATCTCTTGTTGCCCGCTCTCGGGTTCCTCATTCCACTCACTTGAGTCTTTACAGGTGGTCCTCAAATCCTGGATTCCTAACCAGTTTCTAACCATCTCCATTACATGAACCCACTGCTGGGAAAAGTTCTCGAACTCTCAATTCTGAACTTCTCAATCCATCCAGCACTGTGCTACTACCACTTCTTCTCAGAGGCCGCGCACTCATCCTGAGTAACTCTTATCCATGTATACCCGGAGGGTTCTCCCCCACTTCGATCCTGCTTACCCCTTGCTGCTTCACATTCAAAAGAGATTCCGACCTTTACTACCATTCCAAAACTTCTACTGGGGAACCCAAGCCCGCCAGGTAGGAATTTGACCATTCCATCCAAACCACTATCCACTCCGAACTAGCGAAACGAACCAGATCTCTCCCTACCATGCTACAGTTACTGCATCCTCCGAAACTTCTCCATATGAGCACATCCCCTAACTACCAACCAATTATCCGAGGTATGAAAATGGCATATGACGTAATCACAAGCAAGCCACCCCATAACACAACACTTATACCACAATTGATGCAGAAACCATAACAATATAATCATAACATAAGCTGACAAACACAAAGTTACATACCTCCATTACTCAGTGTTGCTCGAATCCCTGCTGAAATCTACCGGAGAAACTCGGCTCCGAGCCGTAGGCACCCTTGCCCGGCCTTGACAACCACTAACGGTACTTGAAGTTCCAAGGGCAGGAGCTGGCGCCTGCCCCGCTGAATACAAACTCGGACAGTGGGCCTTCTTGTGGCCCCTCTGACTGCAATGGAAATACAACAGATCAAGTCCCTGGGCGATGGTAACAACACAGTCTCTGCTAAAATGACCAATCTGGCCTCACTTGAAACACCCAACATCGCCACCACTTCTACACCTACACACACCCATGTGCGTCCTTCCGCACTTCCCGCATCGACTGCGGCTCTGATAGTTCCTCGTCCTCAAATCTGAACTCTTGGGCCTCTTACTCGAACCTGTGGCAACCTGAGTCTCATCCATTTTCCTCTTCCCTTCCGACTCCCTGTCCGACTCTCGCTCCTGTGTTACCCCAACGGTAACGTCTGCTGACTGAACAACAGATGTCTGATCCTGAAGCCTCGCTATCAATCTATCAGTGATCCTCACGACCATGTCTGGCAGACCCTCGCGAATGGCTCGCGAAACTTCCTCAGTTATCCAATCATGCAATGGTTTCTCTTGGAGACAGAATGCCCCACACACCCCTGCCCCCTGATAGCAGAAACTAGAAATGGGATCTCCCTCCCTGATGGATCCCTGAACTCCATAAGATTCGGGACCTAGACGAGCCCCAATCTGTCCTGAAACTAACCCGGCCCTAAAGGCCTCAAGATGACTGTCCATGAGCTCCACAATAGCCTCTCTAACTGAACCGAAAATCACTGGAGTCTGATCGATGATGTTGCGCATAATCTCTACGAAAATGAAATCCCTCATCTGATCATCAAGCTGCCCGGCTCTAAAGCCCGAGCCAGACCCCTCCCCTGCACCTGAACTGCCAACTGATATCTCGCGCAATGTCACCATGCTGAAAATATAACAATCCCTGATCAATTACATACTACTGCTGAGGGATCTCTCACATACTCTACTAGTTCCTTGGTTTCGCCTCGGCCCCTCTTGAATCGAGTACGAATCCTATGCTTTTAGTAGTATGGGCCCCTACTACCTTCCATATCTATCCGTACTTTCCTCAAGAGTTACCTCAACTCCACCAAGTCCCCTTTACTCTTCTACTGATCTCTGCTACTCTCATCCTAGGCTTGCCCTAGGGAACCTCTAACTCTACCCAAACAGTCCTCAGCTGCTGAAGGCCTCCTTGTAATGCCAATTAGTCACCACCTGAATACCATCACATGTGACGAGGCTCAGATAATCCTTCAAGTAAAGGACTCGTCCCTACAACGGTTGGACTCAAACGAGAGCTGTGCAGTAGGGCCAAATCCAGCACTCTGAGATTATTCAACCCTGATCACATGTGATGAAACGTATTCACCTAATGGCTAACTCTCATCACTCAGAGTCCCACAAAGCACAAAGCAAGCAGCATTCGGATAAGGGAAACATACTCAGGCAAAACAATTCTCATAACAAGAAACTGCACTAGCATATAATGCTAAGCGTATACTTTCAGGCATAGCCTACACAGGCTATCCTACTACTGTCTACTCATTACTAGCATGCAATTCTCATCAAGCTGGAACACATAAAGCAGACACATAAGGCATCATCCTAGATCCTTAGTCCTATTCTAGCATGCTGTTCTACTGAAGCTGGAACTGAAACTGAACTGAAACTGATACTGAAACTGATATTGAAAATAATAACATAACTTGTATGGGTAAATCGGGAGTACTTACTTGAGCTCGGCTGATTGCATGCACCACACCCTTTTCTCGTTTTCAAAAAATATTTTCTTTCTATGTTCTTTTTTTTTCCAAAACCCTTTTTCAAAAATGTTTTTCTTTTGAAAATCCTTTATCGTGTCCTTAGTTTGAGTTCAAATACACTCGAATGCATATCTGAATCCCTCAAACCAAGGCTCTGATACCAACTTGTAACGACCCAAAAATCACGACCAAAAATTTCTTTAAAAGCATTACTAGAATCATATTTATAAAAACTGTATCATAAGTCATAACATAAATTCTCAAGTATTAATTCAAAACATAATATCATTATCAGAGTCGAACATTCCCAGGCTAACTGACTACGGTGTGTGCACTGCAATCTCCCCGAGCTCCTCTTTTGAAAACTGGGTACCTGAAACCAAAACTGAAAACCGTAAGCACGAAGCTTAGTGAGCTCCCCCAATCTAACACATACCATACAAAAACATATAAAGCACATACTGGGCCTTGCCCACTGCATCATACCAATGTCCGGACTAACTGGGGCCTTGCCCCCTGCATCGGACCGAAGTCTGAAAATTGACTGGGACCTTGTCCCCTGCATCGGACCGAAGTCCGGGCTAACTGGGGCCTTGCCCCCTGCATCGGACCGAAGTCCGGAAACTGACTGGGACCTTGTCCCCTGCATCGGACCGAAGTCCGGGCTAACTGGGGCCTTGCCCCCTGCATCGGACCGAAGTCCGGAAACTGACTGGGACCTTGTCCCCTGCATCGGACCGAAGTCCGAGCTAACTGACTGAACATAGCATAGCATAACATATCAACTAGCATGAACACATATACTGCATACTACATCGGGCCGTAGCCCGGAACACATAACACATAACACATAAAACATAGCACATAAATCCTGTCTGAGCCACGAAGGCATCAAACATACTAACTACTGCATCGGGCCGAAGTCCGGAAACTACTGCTAACTGGACGGGCCGGCATTGTGGCCTTAGACCCGTCCCTACTGGAAGGAAACTCACCTGAGACTGCTGAACTGATGTTGCTAATCCTCTTGACTGCTACTTAACCTCTGACTCCGAACTGCTGCTCCACTAGCTCCTCAAGCTACCAATATCAATATAACACTTAGTCCGACTAACCTCCAAAGGTTACTACGTCAAATCTGGTCAAGGTCAAAATCCTGGTCAAAGTCATCCTTCCGGGTCAACCCTACTCGCCGAGTCTATCTACTGACTCGCCGAGTTCATATGCCCTAAGTCTTTCTTATTCGCGGCTCGACTCGCCGAGTCAATCCATGACTCGCCGAGTCCAACTAGGTCCAATTCCTGTCCTGTCCAACTCGCTGAGTCACCACCCGACTCACTGATTCGGGTCTCGACTCGAAGGGTTTAGGGTTTCGCGATCTGACTCGCCGAGTCCAAGAACAGACTCGCCGAGTCCTAGACAATCTTCAACCAACTCGTCGAGTTGTTTATCCAACTCGCCGAGGCCATGCCTATCTTCATCCGACTCGACGAGTTGTTCATCCTACTCGTCGAGTTCCTCTTCACCTTAAAGCTACTCGCCGAGTCCACTCGAAGGACTCGCCGAGTCTATTCATTCCTCAATCCATGCAGTGGCTTTTCGAGCCAAACTGAACTTCCAACTCCTAGATCCATACTTCTAGGGCCTATTCCCCACGTAAAGTGGCAAACTTTACGTGTAGATTGAGAGTTCTAAGCTCAAAACACACTAAATTCGGGTTTATGGCAAACATGCTTCTTCAACATACCAAAGGCTGATACTTTAGGGGATTCTAGACCAAAACCAACATGGATCTGAGGTAGCAACCTCGGATCTGAACCTCCAACTCGAATTGGTTACATATCATACCAACAATGGCCAAAACCCACACATAAGAGTAGATCTAGATGAAAAAGAGAGTCCAAGCAACAACTTATTACCTCCACTTGGTCTGAAATGACTCCACAATCCAGATCTACAATCCCTTCTTGCACCTCCAAGGTCTTTCTTCCTCCTCCAAGCTTAATGCATTCTTCAAGGCAAGATCTAGCTCCAAAAACGGAAATGGCGGCTAGGGTTTGATGTTCTTGGGTAGAGAGGCAATAAATGAACCCTAGGAAGGAGAATAAGACACTTAAATAGGCTCCAAGTTCCCGGGTTTAGGGTTTTCCCCGTTCAGACCCAACTCGCCGAGTCTCCCTGGCCGACTTGCCGAGTCGGTTGCTTTCACCACAACCCAGATCCCGCTCGGACTCGCCGAGTCCCTCCATGGACTCGCCGAGTCTCCCTTAAACTTGAGGTTTTCTTTCTTTTCTTGGCTTTCCAAACTTTGGGGTGTTACAGAAGAGCCTAGGGAATAACCCTATCCAGATGAGTGCGCTGGTAGAGTAGAGGATTTCGCTGGGGAGCAAGCACGTGCGATGGGATTGGTGAAAGAGCAGGTCGAGCAACTACTTAGGAGCTCTGGGATGGTCCGTGTGGAAGGTATGGGTAGATGTGGCAGGTAGTATGGGCCCGTACTACTGAAAGCAGAGGACCCATACTTGATACAGGGAGCATTCTGAAGGTCCTAAGGAACGGATTGAGGAGTGATGTTATGGTTCGTTTACCATACATCGGAGCAGATTGAGAAGTGATGCTATGGTTCGAGTACCGTACATCGGAGCAGATTGAGGAGTGATGTTATGGTTCGAGTACCATAAATCGGAGCAGATTGAGAAGTGATGCTATGGTTTGAGTACCATACATTGGAGCAGATTGAGGAGTGATGTTATGGTTCGAGTACCATACATCGGAACAGATTGAGGAGTGATGTTATGGTTCGAGTACCATACATCGGAGCAGATTGAGAAGTGATGCTATGGTTCGAGTACCATACATCGGAGCAGATTGAGGAGTGATGCTATGGTTCGGGTACCATACACCGGAGCAGATTGAGAAGGGATGTCATGGGATGAGTACCATGGTTCGTAGTGAATGATTCTTGTGATTATTTTATTATCCGGTCATGATCAATGAGGTAGAGATCGGACACTATGGGTTTTAGGCCTGTAGACCATGATTGAGTATGAAGAGGCGTCCCTCGAGAGGAAAGGCGAGTGCCTATCAGAATATTTTGGTAAGGAGTTAAAGGAAGGAGAAAATTTCAGTCTGAGTTGAGCAATCAGTCGATAGAGGAGAGGTCATCTTCTAGGTGGGTGGTGCTATTTTTGTTCGTGTGCAAGACACGGGAGGCCTGATGTTTCAGTTTTGGGTTTGGGGGTACACCCTACAGGTCGTATCGGTGATGATTTTCCCCAGAGTAGCAGGTGGCAGGTGTGCCGCGAGGCAGTGACTTATCGGGAGCAGACAGTCAGTTGGGACTGAGGTAGTCGAGGACCACACCACACCTAATTGAGAATAGTAGGTTGTGTTATAGTGGTAGTAGTGGGGAGTTCAGTTGAGTTTTGCAGTGCAGGGAGTTTTCGTCTATGTTGGGAGTGGGTCCCTGTCCTTGGGAAAATTCCGGTGTTAGAACATTGGTTGATGAGTTGAGGTGAGAGGAACGATGATTTTGCGGTGCAGTCTATGAGTCAGGGATGTTATTAAGCAATTGAGATGCTTAGTGTTGGATTGGTATGAGATTTGGAACGATTAGAGGCAGTCGTGACGAGAGGTTCTTGAGGAGTTCATCAGAGGTTCAGAGTATAGGGGGTTGGTTGAGTTCCTTAAAAGGGAATTATCAGGCTTGGTGTAGCACTTTCCGGGGACAGGTGTGATTTCGTTGGTGGAAAAATAGTCGTGGGTTGGTTGTGTGCTAATTGGTAATGGTTCGAACCCTAAGTGGGGGAGAACCGGGTGCAGTATGTAAAGCAAAGATTTGTCAAGAGTAGTTATAAGTGGAGTATAGAGATATGCTGTAAGAAATCATGAGACCAGAGATGTCGGTGATCGAGGAAAGGGGTCAGAGTGAGTTAATGCGGTAAGTACTTGAGGAGGAGGACGAATGTATCCATGACAGGTGATTGGTGTTGTTGCAAGTAGATAGAGAATGACTGGGCGGCCAACTCCCGGGGTCGGTATGCGTATCCTTGTTTGGATCTTGAGCGTCGGGAAAAAGAGTTTCGGAGAATTATCAGCATATTTCGTAGCGTCAGCGTTTTCTCGTATTCCAATCGAGAAATTATATGCACCGAAGTTGTAATGGGGGAAAAATGTAGATCTAATTATGGGGTTCAGAGGAGATGTATTATTGTGTCTATATGATGCTTGGGGCAGGAGATCAGTGGTTGTGGCAGGATCTTGTGATGTTTTGTTGGGGTATTCTGAGATATCTGGGTATGATATCTTTATTTCGGAGTTACTTGTGAATCCTGAATTGAATCGACGTGTGGCATATCAAGTATCTGTGAATCTAGTGGGAGCCCTTCGAGTATGGGCATCCAGGGAGATTATTTGAGAGAGTGGATTTTCGCAAAGATGGGCATTTGTTATGTTGATTGCCTCCAGAGTCTGTGATGGATATTCGAGCCGTAGTACTCCCTACTCAAAGGGTGTTGTGATATTGCGTGGAGTTGCAGTACTCACTAGATGGCAAGAGAATTTCGATGTTGGAATGTTTTTCGAGCAGTGTATGATGTGGAAGAGTTGGGTTTGAGTAGCCTTGGTATTGAGTCTTTGGAGCTTAGATGTTGAGTCGGGGGTCTCCGCCTCTGTCAGGAGATGCGGGGAGATACGCAAGGAATATGCGCAGCAGAAACCAGGGAATTGAGTTGAGACGATCCTCGGTTGGATTGTATTTTTCTCGCATGAAGAAAAGAAGATTTTGTGACTTGTGTCACTGGGTCGGGATAGTGGTCACGGGGAGGAAGTTAGTGGGATATTTGGATCATGATATGAGTGACCGTTGGGGACTCAGTCGTGGAGCCATAAGCTGACCTGGTACTCAGTCTCGAAGAGGGATAAGAGAAACGAGCTAGAGCTTATCATGATGATGTCTGAGGACACTTTAGAGAGAGGAAAACGATCCAGACGCTCGAAGACATGCTTCGGGTATGTGCATTAGATTTCGGAGGAAGCCGCGGTACGTATTTATCCTTGGTGAATTGTCCCATATCAACAACCATCATTAGTGCATTGGTATGCTGCCCTTTGAGCTGTTGCATAGGAGGTGATGTCGGACCCTCATTTGCTGAGGAGAGGTAACGCATGGACTTGAGAGTCCTTGCGAGCAGATCCAGAGCATGTGCGATACATGGAGTAGTGGCAAGGTCGTCAAGCGGATTTCCCTAGGCAAGGGAAGAGAAAGGTATGTTGGGGCTAGTGCAGCATGTGTAGGCGATTGCAAGAGGAGAACTCGTGAGAGTTGCTCTGAGAGTGAGAATGGGTCTATCAGTCGTTCCGAAATGGATACAGTGGGCTTTGGATCGGGGAGCCGGTGATTCATGGTTTCCTAACCCTTATGGGCCGAGTGATCATTGAGATTTAGAGCAGAGTTGCATCTTGGGTAATTCTTGGTTACAGGGAGTGGCGGGCAGTACAGAGACCGTGCTTCAGTCGACAGAGCAGATTCAGCAGGTTAAACAGAGGATATTGATCGCCTAGAGCCGACAGAAAAGTTATGCAGACAGACGCCGGTCCGAGTTTGAGTTTCAGGTCGGCGACTTCGTATTCCTGAAGGTCTCTCATTGGAAAGGAGTGATTCGATTCAGGAAGAGGGGCAAGTTGGGGCCCCGGTATATTGGGCCTTTCGTGAAATTGCAAGGGTAGGACGGGTGGCCTACCGTTTGGAGCTGTCAACGGAGTTGAGATAGATCCACGACATTTCTCATGTGTCGCGATTGAAGAAGTGTATAGCAGATGAGTCAGCAGTGGTTCCACTGGAGAACATTTAGGTGGATGCGAACCTGAGTTATGCTGAGAGCCCAGTGGCCATCAGGGATCGGAAGATCAAGGTTCTGAGGAACAAGGAGGTACCTCTGGTATTGGTTCAGTGGCAACCCCGGAAGGGATCGGAAATGACTTGGGAGCCAGAACGTGAGATGCGGGAGCAGCATCCGAAACTATTTTCAGAGTAAGACTTCGAGGGCGAAGTCTGATTCTAGTGGGGGAGAATTGTAACAGCCCGGAATCTCAAGTATTGTTGAAATTATATTTATGGGGTGTTTTAAGGGGGGACTCGGTGAGTTGGATCCAGACTCGCCGAGTAGGATCGCAGACCTGGTCGCGGGTTCACGACTGGACTCGACGAGTCAGATAGGGACTCGGCGAGTCTGCGCTGTTTAGCGAAAACCCTAGCTGTTTAGGTTTGGGACGTATATAATGAACTTATAGGCCGTCATTGTCCATCTTTAGCCTACTGAGAAGAACCCTAATCGGTTGTGTGCATCTGGGGCAAGGATTGAAGGCCATTGGTGATCTTAAAGAAGTTATTGTGCAAGGAAGAGAAGGGTTTGGCTAAAGGAACAGCAAGGGAATCAAGTTCTGAGGATTGGGGACACAGAGAGTGCATTATTCAGGTAACAATTCGGATTATAATCTGCTATGTTGATGTGTGCATGGATTTAGGGTTTATGGAACCCTTTTGTGACTAGATTGATTGTTATCCTTGTTTCCCCAAACGATTATAACCCTGTATTAGGACCTTTAGAGGTCCAGAATGTCCCATGCCTGTGTATTTTGCGAATTAAGAGAGGTTTTGGATTGGAATCCTTATGCCTTAGGTCAAAATGTAAATTATAAGCCTTGGGGTGTAGCAGGAGCACCTAAATGAAGGCCTTACGTGTTGTACCAGCTTAGGAGGACCAAACCTATGAATTGTCGGGACAATACTGATCTCAGGAAGCAGTTTGATCGACTGCATGGCATGGACTCGCCGAGTCAGATGAGTAGACTCGGCGAGTAGCTTGAAGTATAACTGGGACTCGTCGAGTTGTTCCTCAGACTCGGCGAGTGGAGTCGGGGTGGCCCCGCGATTCTTCCAGGAGTAACTCGTCGGGTCAAGGAGGATACTCGACGAGTAGAAGGGAAACCTTAGAGGATTGGAGGACGACTAGACTCGCCGAGTCGCCAGAGTACTCGCCGAGTCCGGTCGAGTTGACCGTGGACCGTTGACCAGAGTTGACCCATGTGTAATTTCTTAGGGTCAGTTAACGTGGAAGATAAAAGTATTAATAAGAGATATATGATGTTATAGGGAACTTGTAGCTCGGCGGATCAAGTACGAGGGATTTCAGGAGTTGCTAACTTTCAGTATGCGCGAGGTGAGTCTTCTCACTATACTGTACCCGGAAGGGTTTGATTGTGTGACCGGAAGGTCGGGTATGATATGTGTTATAAGTGCTATAAATGTAAAGGTAATTGCTATGCGTGCTATGTACATTTATATGGGCCGGAAGGCAATATGTTATGTGACCGAAAGGTCGGATATGATATATGATATATGTGCTATATGTGTTAGGATAAATGTATTATGTGCTGTGTATGTTTATGGGCCGGAAGGCAATATGTTATGGGCCGGAAGGCGAATATGTTACGGGCCGGAAGGCGATTATGTTAAGGGCCGGAAGGCGGGTTGTGTTGTGGACCGGAAGGTCAGGGCCTGGAAAGGTGTATATGCGTAAGTTGTATATTGGGGAACTCACTAAGCTTCGTGCTTACAGTGTTTTGTGTTATGTTGTTTTCAGGTTCTTTCAGTAACACGGGATGGCACCGGCTCGATTGTACACACCAGAGAAAGAGTCAAATTTTGGAGGATCCTGGTTTTCTATTCAAGTGAAAATGAAACTATGCTTTGTAATTCAATTATGAACGAGATTTTTAACAAGTGTTTTAATATTAAAATGATTATTTTAAATGAAAATTTTGCCTTGAAATTTACGGTGTTACAATTCTACTTTTGGTTTAATGATCTAATGCTTTTATAGGAAATCTCATTATTGTTGTGTTTGTTTTTCAGAATATAGAGCTGATTTTGATGTCTTGGACGATCTCTCTACAATTGAATCATGGATGTTCTTTTTTAAGTTTTTTATGGAAGTTTTATGTAGTAGAAAATTACCAAAATGATGGATTTTTATTCTGAGACATGTTTTTTCTTTGATGTTGTTTCTATCAATCTACTATGGATGGTTATTTAGTCTATGCAAATTTACAGTATTTTTCATTTATACCTACAGAACATGTTGTTGAATGCAAAAAAAAAAAAAAAAAAAAAAAAAAAAAAAAAAGAATATCATATTGTATTTGGTCATAGGTCTATAGATTAAATAAAAGAAATATAAAAAAAATGCAGTTAAATGACCCGGTTGCAATGAATCTGGGTTATATAAGGTTTGCGATATCCATTTAAAAAAAATCTAACTACATAATAGAACCCGGTTGCTTATATGAAAACCGACCTTTATGGTGGAAAAAATTGGTGATGGGTTAGAAGAAAAACCCCGGTTTTTTGTGATGAAACCAGTCTTTCTTATGGAAATATGACCCGGTTCTACAACCAGGTTATATCGGTATTTCAACTTAGGACTCGCTTATAAGGAACCCGGTTGAAAACCGCGTTATATTAAGCTTAAAACCGTATCCTATGTGGCTTTTTGTAGTAGTCTCAAAATCTAGATTTTTAATAGGTCTAAATTGTTACGAATATCTGAATTTTTTAAAATGTTATTTGGTTGGAACCTTTGAATTTTTAACAAACTGTTTTGTTGAAAACTTGTGAACCATACACAAATTTATAAACTAATCTAGCGAATTGTTAAAATGCATTAACAACTTTTTTTTAATCATTTACATCATAAAAAACCAGGTGTTGTTTGTTTTTTGTAATAAAAACCTCTTCAGATCTCTTATTCTTATGCGGTGCAGCACATACACAACACTTTTAATCTTGCAATGTGATAACCTGAAATTTTCTATCCTGTACAGTCAAACACTTCATAGAAAGTCAAACTCATTTTTGCTAGCTTTTAGCACGTTTGGTGTCCGTTTGAGCATTCTGAGCTTTAACCCTTCAAGAGGCAAACATAGGACGAATACTCCAGGGCATTTTGTGCATCATAAAGTTCCAAAAACTCCAAGATTTTGGAGTTTTACGACCCAAATGGCATTTGAACTGTAAACCCTAATGACTATATATATGGCACTTAGCCATTTTTCCTTCATTTCTCCATTTCAAGCTAGAGAAAACCTGATTTCTCTCCTAAGGATCTTCAAGATTTCGTCCCAAATGTAAGTACTTCTATCCTAGAGTATATTAAGGCTTGTTATACTTCCATATATCAAGAAATCACCCAGGAAACACCAAGAACAAGGTGTTTACGGTCCAAGGTGTTGTTGGACCGTAAACCCTAAAATGGGTGCCAAAGTGTGCCCTAGTCCCTTCTAAGCCTTGACAACTAGCATAGATCCTTTCCTTGATGAGTTTAGCACTTGAAAAGCACCAAACCCCCCCCCCCCCATGAATATGAGTTTACGGTTTGGGAATCTCCGAAAACCGTAAACACCCCCAAAGGGTGTTTTGATGCCCCTAAACACCTTCTAATGCTTGGACAAGAGGCTAGAACCTTGCATGCATGAACTAGGAACACCAAAGCACCAAGTGGTGGGAGTAACCATGAGTTTATGACTGTAAACTCATGGGTTTATGGTCACCAACTCTAAAAGGTGGTCCAAGGACCGTAAACTCCAATAAGTGTGCCATTTAAGCCCTAACCACTTCCTAAGCATTTGATTCAACTCTAGGACACTTCTTTGTGAGGCATAAGACCTTGAAGCACTCAAATACACCATCCTCATGAGTTTACCGCCGTAAACTCATGGGGGAAATGGTCCCTCAACCGTAAACACATATAGGTTGACCATTTGAAGTGTAAACTCTATAGTAAGACCATACACTCCTTAGATGCAACCCAATAGCCTCCTAACACTTTGACCAAAGTGTTTTCCTCACATTATGATGTTTATACCTGTTTAATTAGTGTTATAATCACTAATTATATATATACATATCTCTTCATATGTTATAAGGATCATTGTGTGTGTCTAAGTCTTCACTTGACACTAAGCACTTGTCCGACACTTCTATCCGATCCTCTCACCGCAGGTGAGTTCATACCCCTTAATTAACCTTTTAAATGTTTTTAAATGTTTACAAATGCTTTATGGGGGGGGGGAATAAAAATTGAATCATGCTAATTGTTATATCAATCACATGTGATTAATAACTAGCATGCAAATGGATTTACTATACGTTAATTGTTTTACCAAACAGATTTCTTCAAATGACCTGTTAAACGTTTTCACATGTTTAAAACTCTTTATCAAATTGTCTTACATACTGTAAGTTTCCTTTCAAACTCTGTTACAAATGTGTTTTCAAACAAAGGTTTTCCTTATACTTAAACGGTCTTATCAAACAAAATATTTTCAAATCGTTTTTATAAACAGACATCAAGTCATCGTTTCTTAGTATTAAACTTTTCAAATTTTTTACAAAACTTCTTTTATGCTTTTATATTGTAAAATGCATGCCAAGATATGTATAGTTATATAAATAATGTTTAAAGGACTTAGGACGACTAACTCGCTTTATTTCCTTTCCCTCGTTGGGATGTGGCCTTAGGGCATTAGCTGCTCATTCTAATGTCGTCTAAATATTAGTTATATATCATGTATACATATATAGGTATAATGGTTCCATTAGTCAGTTCATTACCTTTGGGTAGCAAAGGTATACTTCTGGTTATACTCGTACATCACTAGTAACTATAATAGGTGTAGTTAGGAGATACTATTTACCATTCCAAGTACAAGGAATCACACAAGAGTCAGTTCATTCATGAGTCTATACTAATACATTACATGTTACATGAATATGCTTACTTGAATACGTTTACATAGATACGCTTACATAAATACGTTTACATAGATACGCTTACATGAATACGTTTACATAGATACGCTTACATGAATACACTTACATAGATATGCTTACACGAATACGATTACAATACACGATAATAGAACTAACATAAAAAGGTGTTATAGCATGGAACAAGTTCATGATCTAACTATACCAATAAATCACTACTGCATTGTGATTATTATATTCGGTATACATGATCATAGTAATGTGGATGTTCACGGCTTGCAAAAATGTAGGTTCGTGTTTGGTTCCCAAAATCTCTTGATATAGAGCGTATAGTATGGGATCTAGCCATCACATTATGCCTTAACCCTCAATTAAGGAAAATTAGTACAAAGTAGTCACTTATTACAGATACTACAATACTTACACTTTGCATACGACAATTGCAAATGGATTAAAAATCCGGTTAATATATTATTTATACCTTTACCATGCACCATATTCACATAATCGATGAGGTAGAAAATAATAATAATAGGCATACAGTCTGGTCTTGGTAGAAGGCTACTTTCAGAATAGTTAGGTCTTGGTAGAAGACTACTTCTTATACTAGTAGGAATCATAGGGATTTTCTAGGGTTTTCAAGCGTTTTCAACTACTTACAAACATTTTCATACTTATACAAACTTTTCTCCAAATGTTTACAAGTCTTTACTTCCCAGTTTTACAAATCAAAGACACATTAATACTTATGAATTCACCAGCTTTATTGATGATATACGCTTTCAATATAACTTGTATTCTCAAGTCACAAATAGACAGGTACGGCGACCAGGTTTTGTGAAAACGGAGAAAACAAGACTCCTCATTTATTTTGATTATTCATTATGTTGTCTTATACTATGAAAGAACACACTTGTAATTAAAATTATACTATTAATGCAATGGATGATGTTGTTGCTTGTTTACTACTTTACATTGTTGTGATACATTACATGACGTCCTCCGCCTTAGAACGTTTCCACCATTCTCGGTTTTGGGATGTGACAGATTAGTATCATAGCATTGTTTATAGTGAATTAAGTATATCAACCCATAAAATATATACTAACTATAAATACAATGCGATTAAAAGTACTCTGACCAAGAGTTTATACTTTTAAATAATAAAACATTTAACAAAGTATACGTGCCTGCATTCATACTAAAATCTGTGTCACAATGATAAGAACAAATGTATTACGATTGTTGAATATCACAGGTAAGCTTGGGGATTTATGGTCAGTCTTGGGAGTGGCATAGCCTGATCAACTATGCTGGTCCGAGGAGTGATTAGCACATGCCCAAGAATGGTTGTGATGTGTCAACAAGTCTAAAAACATACCAACACTACGACAATGAGAACATTATAACAAAACCTAAGTCTAAAATATTATAGGAGTATTTTGTGTTACTATAATTACTTACTTGAGAACTAAAAAGGATCTTCATTACTAAGTTGATAGTTGCTAAGTGGATACACCAAGGTTATATGTAACTAGGATGTCATAGACTTAGAATCTGTGAAATTTTTGCTTTACCCCTATTCCTTGTGAATTTGTAGTTAAGGTCACTTATTCGAAGGCATATCCTGTTTTGATTACGTATAACTGGTATGTACTTTACAAATAGTGATGTAACTAATGAAGATTTTCTAATAATTATCTAGATAGTTCGTCTAATAATTATTTCCTTACCCAAATTCTCACGTAGATAACATGGCTGGATTCCATCCCCACGGCAACCCGTACCTTACGAATGAAGGCAATGTTGGATGGTTTGGAGAAGAACCCAAGAATGATCATCCAATCCCTTTGAATGATCACCATGCTAAAGACCTTTCAGATGATGATAACTCCGAACCCGAGGTTGAGAACCTACCCCCGGTAGCTCCCATTCCAAATCCTAACCCTCGTCCGGCTTTTCATGGCTCGACGCCTCCTTGGGTAGAATGCTTGGAAACATGGAGCGGAAATCAAAATCAACCTATGTCGTTTAATGGAGACCGAAGCTTCTACAACGTAAACGAAGGGAGCTTAGCAGACAAAGTTCTACCAATCCTGATCTGTAGTGTTGCCCGAAACGAAATTCAGGGTAGGACGACTTTTCATCGTATCGTAAAGGTTGATACCAATGCAGGAATGCATACCATCCACACCAATCTCCTTGAACACACAAGTGAGAGATCTGAGAGAAACCACGAGACCGTGCTGCAAGCACTAGCTGAAACGCGAGCCGAAGTCATAGAGCTCTGAGTACGTCAGAGGGTGTACGAAAGATACCTACTTGATATGGAATGTTAACTAGCTGAACTAAGGGTTCACCATAGGGGTGACCGTCACAAGTAGGAGATGCTTTACTTTCCTTCTTTGTTTTAAAGAACCGTGTTCCTGTCTATGTTATGTGTAGCACTTTTCTATGTGACTACCTTGTACTGTAAGTACTTTTAGTTAGGTCTTTATGCTGTCAAAGTCTTTTCTACTCTAGATGTGATGTAAGACCTATTACAAGGTCAATTTCCCCGAACGTATTACATCTTAAACATCAATGTTCACAGTCGGCTAACTTCCGTGTCACTCTTTTTTTCAAACGCTTTCATCATACCTTCATTGGAGTCTATCTGAAACTTGCTTTAGTCAAGTCATTGGACTATAGTAATTTAGCTCCAGAATCATTTTCAAGTCTCTTTCAGTGGTTGGATCATATTATCCACCAACCTATAATACCTCGGCTTGAATGACAAACGTCTTGAGACCATTCTACGAACTTACTTCTACTCTTTACTAGGACTGCATCATGGGGATGTAGGTCAAACATTCGTGAACACACTCCTATTCCGTACTAGAACTGCATTATAGGGATGTAGATCAGACCTTCGGGAACATACTCTTACTCTTTAATTGAATGATCGAAGTACATCTAGGGTCGATGGCAGCCTTTACTAGGAATTCTAGTTCATCGAAAAGGATTCGTAAGAAGATTATTATTATGACTTTCCTCGCTTATACATTCCCGAGTTATATATAACAAAGACCTGGTAGACAATAGAACGTGTGATTTCTAATTTAGTTTCTTTTCCTCGTTGGGATGTGAGACTAGAGTAGAATCACACATTTTATTATCCGCCCAATCTTGATTATATAATAACATGTATAAGCTAACTTTTCATGTATAATAACTCATCTCTTAGTCAGAATCAAACCTAAAAAGGGCTCAACCGTAATAGCTTACGAACCCCTTTTCTTTCGTATTACAAGAATCACGTCGTCACCCAGAGGTAGCCCACCGAGCAACGAAACCCATGTCTTCCAGATCGATGCCGCTATGTTACAAGCCACGGTAACAGCTGCCGTGACCGCTGTCCTTGCACACTTCACCTCTGGCAACACGAACAAGACTGACAAAGGGCTTTACAAATACGATCGTTGTAACGATCCTACCTAAAGCCATAACTTAGAGTTCAAGAAACGGAAACATCAAGCCCAAGTAGAATGCAAGCGATTTCAAAGGCTTGCCATGCGAAAACAACAAGTGGCGACTCCTGCCACCTCCGTACCGGCCAAGCATTATGAGGGAACACTCCTGAAGTGTAACAAGTGTAGCTATTATCATAACGGAGCTTGCCGAGTATTGCAATGTACAAATTTCAATAGGCTGGGGCATATTTCCCTTTTTTTGTGGAACCACCTCCACCACCGGAGCCAGCCAGGCTTGATATAGCTGTGGTAAGATAGGACATTATCAAAGGAATTGTCCAAAAGGAAAGAACAATGAAAGCACCCACGTCCATATAAATCCAACCCGACACATCGCTTCCACCACTAATGCTAGTACTAGCCAGACATGTCACAAATGCGGTGAGACTGGACACCTCAAAAAGGATTTTCCCATAACAAAGAACTCCAGCTCAGACAGGAGAATATTAAGGATCACCGCCGTAGGAGAGACTACTCCAGACCCACGTTAATGTAATTCAGGTGTGTCGTTGTAACAGACCCATAAAACTTGTTTAAAACTAGTGCAACTCGAGTCTCATCTTTTGTGAGATCCCGTTAGTTAAGGTACCCTCATGCTACGTATAGTTGTCTTTTGTAGTATACTTTGTTCGCAGCAGTATTCCTATAGTTACTCTAAAGTACTATAACTCTGTTAAAAGTTGCACCATTGTGTTTTGTCTGTAATGCCTTTATGTTCAAATCTAATGTCTTTTACTTCTAAGTAAGTCCGACATTATCATACAACTTGAGTCAATTCGATCCGCATAATACCAATTTTGTGTGTACATCTCCTTCTCCGAAAATGTCTTTCTAGCAAAGCTATCATTCCAGAACACCGAAGTACTGATGCATAGAGTACCTCATGTTTCTTATCCTTTCTGAAGAAACCTCAACAAACCTCCCCGAAGTACAACTCATACAGTATGTCAAGTTTAATCCAAAGACCCATAAAGTTGATCTATCACTTCAGAATATATACATAGGGGTGGTATAAAATCAAGGTTCTATAGGTTCAGAATTGATGATTTCACTTTAACACTTTTTCCTTCGTGGGATGTGAGGTTAAAGAAGAATCATTTATTCCACTACCTTTTCAATATTAATTATATATGACTCGTATATACGAGACTGTGATTGACGAACCTTGTATGACTTCTAACATGAACTTCAGGATGGAGATTGTCCACGACTACGAGTGATCGCATCGTCATGCGAACAAACTTAGGACCCAAAATGACTCTTGTAATCAGATCGCCCTACGGTCTAACACCCACGGAGATAGAAGAACCATTCGGACAACTTAACGAACTACTCAACAATGGAATGAAAAGACCAAGCTTCTCACCCTGGAGAGCTCTGGTCTTGTTCTTTGGGAGGAAAGACGAATTGTTTCGTAGATCCATCGACGTCAGAGACCTCGACAATATTTCTATTAAGAAATCATTACTCTCTGCCTCACATAGATAAATTAGTTGACCAACATCAAGGAAAGATGTACCTTTCAGAAATGGACCTAAGATTCAAATATCACCAGTTACGATTGTTATTGAAGGATGTCTCGAGGACAATCTTCCAAACTCAATGCGGATGCTACGAGTCCGTAAGTGATACCCCTCGATAGGAACAATATGCCCGTAGTATTCATGAACTTAATGAATAGGGTACGCCATTCTTACATAGATCAGTTCCTCATTGTCCTTGTAAATGACTTACTTATCTACTCTTGTAGTAAGAAGAAAATCATATAGAGCATCTACAACAAACCATGGAAACATTACGATCAGAGAAGCCCTTCGTGAAATTCAACCCTTTATTTTATAAAATTCAACCCTTTAGTTTATAATATTACAAATTTAATAATATATATATATATATATATATATATATATATATATATATATATATATATATATATATATAAGACAAAGTCCGTCTTACCATTAGTAGACCTCATTCACAATGCCGGTCTATAAGGAGGGTATAAGGTTACTTCCTATAAAATGGTAGTTTAGTGGGTGTCCACTCTTACCCACTACTTCCTTGACTGGCGGAGGGTCGTTAGTCAAACAGGTAGGATAGGACATTAATTCTCTCTCATTAAAAGTATAATGATAAAAAATATAAAGTAACTAAAATTTTATTAAATCCTTAATCTTAGTTACTTTAAGAAAAATGTGAAATGGTGCTAATCAATGAAATTACACTTTGCACCTTGTTAAGTCGTTAGTGGATAGTGTATGGTTAACTGGCTCACTAATCTGGGATTGAAAATGTGTGGCAAAGGGTAACTTGGTGTTAATCATAGATCAATGGAGCATGTGTGGTTAACCGACACAATGATTAGGTGATTTGTAACATTAGGTATACCAAGCTAATTTGCATGGTTATTCACTCCTTGTTTGTGTTCCTCGGCATCCCAATCACAAACTTGAAGGGCACAATAGAGATTTAAACATGCCATTGAAAAGATCCAATGAATATAAAAGATCTAGGAACTTCAAATCCAATTAAAACTTAATAATATATTTCGTTTTTCAGGGTGGAAATTGGTAAAACGTCATTTACCTACCTTCAAATATTTTACAATTAGATAACGACATCCATCTTCAAAATTGTAGAATATTATGTTGGGTCCTAGCCTTAATATTTCATGTTGGCTGTAATATTGAGGATTGTCATCTAAATTAAACGTACTTCTTCTGCTTTTACATATGTCTATCCCAAACAATGCTTCCAACCCAATCTCTTCAGGCTCTTTCTCACTTATAAACCTATGTGGGAGGGTCATTCTCGATGGCTTGAACTTCAATGACTTGATTCCAAACATCAGGATACATATTTGTAATGAGACAAAGAATATGTCCTATATAAAGAGGTTAAAGAGAATGATGTCACCATTGCTACTCCTTAACAAATCGCTGAATACACTACTCTTGAGAGGGATGCGACTAAGCTATCGTGTCTAATGATTGCAGCCATGACTGTTGAGCTGCAGAAGTCCTATGAGGACTACTACCCTTATGAAATGTATCATGATTTCACGGAAAGATACCATCAAAGTGCACGACAGGAGAGGTATGAGATTATTGCCTCCATGATCACAACCAAAAAGAAGGACGGTGAACCCATCACGACCCACTTGTAAAAGATATAGAGATTCGTGGACCGCTTGCTTAATTTGAATGTCAATTTTGATGAGGAGTTGGTCATAGATATTATTCTACACTCTTTAGCTCCTTGTTATGATCAATTTCATATGAATTATCATATGAAAAAGGAGGAGGTCACTCTTAGCAAGCTTCAAGGCCTTCTTAGGACTGCAGAGAGCAACCTTAACGTCAAGTCGGTTGTGTATACTCCTACTACTACTTTTGCCCCTGTTTTGGCAATCAGACATGGGAAGGGAAAGAAGAGGAAGGCTCCCTACAAGAGCTATAAGAGAAAGTCTCTTGATGGATCCTCTTTAAGTGGGACCAAAGCTTTATCTGCTATTCCCTCTTCAAATCCAAAGGAAGCAGAGTGCTTCCACTGTCAAGAAAAAGGGCATTAGAAGCGAAGCTGCCCCAAGTACTTTCATGACATTAAGGATGGCAAGATCAAGCCCTCCTTTGCAGGTATTTACACTATTCAATCTAATAACTCATCACATGGTAATTATTGGGTCCTTGATACAGGTTGTGGTAGTCACATATGTTCTGATCTATAGGGACTAAAAATAAGTAGGGATGTGGTGCACGGGAAG
Source organism: Lactuca saligna (assembly GCF_052625555.1). Lineage (NCBI taxonomy): Eukaryota > Viridiplantae > Streptophyta > Magnoliopsida > Asterales > Asteraceae > Lactuca > Lactuca saligna. Next base: position 66,316,089 of record NC_136422.1, read on the forward strand.
ATAAACTTAATCATGGGAAATAGGAAAATGTCGCCTGTAACCATATTTGGAGTTTATTCTTTATTGCTTAGTAATGGTATAAATTTAGATTTGAATAATTGTTGTTACTCGGACGATATGGTGAGAAATGTTAATTTCTTTCATATTTTGTATAAACAAGGTTTTACCTTTTCCTTTAATAATGAAAATGGCGGTATTTATGCTTTTTGTAATGATGTATTTTATTTTGAAGCATTACCATGAAATAGTATATATGAAACTGTGATGATTGTAAATATCTTAGGAAATAATGTGTTGAATATTGATTCTTCCAATCAATTGAATATTGATTCTTCCAATCAATTAAAGGTAAAATCTCGTTCTTGAGCTGCTATTGTCTAGATTCTTCACTTTTGGGGATGATGAGATCACACCTTTTGGTGTTTTGAAGTCTAGAAGTTAGATCTGAGGTTGCTACCTCAGATCTGGAATGGAGAAGGGTTGGAATGCCTGAAAGTCCCTGTGATTGAGTATGTAGTGAAGCTATCTTGTCCCAAACCTTATTCCTAATGTGTATAATGCTTAGATCTTCATGGATTCACATAAAGTTTTCCACTTTACGTGATGGATGGGTTGTAGGAGGCTAGATCTATGTTTTGGATCAATTGCATGGCCTGAGATGCTTCTATATGGATTCAGACCGGTGGTACTCGACGAGTCACATGGGTGGACTCGACGAGTTGCTTGAAGATGGCCTGGAACTCAGCGAGTTGGAAGAACAACTCGGCGAGTAGGTTGAAGATAGCCTTAGACTCGACGAGTTTGTTCTTGGACTCGGCGAGTCTTGTCGAAGAGTCCTAATATTTCCTGGTTGAGTCGAGAATCGGTGAGTCAAGGGATGACTCGGTGAGTTGGGTGCGAGTGGACTCAGAGTGGTTGGACTCGGCAAGTCAGGTCGCGGATTGAGGGAAGTTCCGAGCTTGGGGACTCGGCAAGTCATCGGGTTGACTCGGCGAGTAGAGTCAGTCAGGGGTTGACCAGTTGTCTTCCAGGGGTATTTTGGTAATTAAGGGTATTTATTGAGTTGAATGTTTTGATGTTCAGTGGAGGAGTTCGTGTCAGAGTTCGGAGCAGCGGGATCTTATCCTTTCAGCCGGCAGTTTCGAGGTGAGTTATCCTCATTATATCAACAAGGTCTAAGGCACTAAGGCCGGCCCTTTATTGGATTGAGATTTGGATATGGTTATTATGTTATTGTTTGATGTGTCTGCATCCTAGTAGCTAGGATGGTACATGCTAGGAGACCTTGTTAAGGTCAGTTTCCCGATATATAGAGTGATGCTATGCTAGAGACCGGTTAGGTCGGTAACGTGGTTAGGGTAATGATATGCTATGTGATCTGCTAGATCGGCTTGTTTGAATGTGAACTGTTATATGATTATATATTTATGTGTACATGGTTGCTTGGACTGGAGATGGGTTGAGGCGGTCCTGCTTTGTGCTGTAGGCCAAGATACTCAGGGCGGACCGGTTGTTCCGAAGGCCCAGCGAGCGGTCCGGATATGCTGTAGGCCCCACGCGGGCGGACCAGGCGTGCCGAGGCTCGGAGAGTGGACCAGGCCGACTGAAGTCCCGATGCGGGCGGACCAGTCACACTGTAGACTCAGAGAGTGGACCAGGTGGGTTGAAGGCCCGATACGGGCGGACCAACCCCACTGTAGACTCAAAGGACATGACTAGACCTGGAGGATGGATCCGGTGGACTGAAGGCCCGATACGGCGGACAAGTCACACAGTAGACCCGATATGCATGGCTGTTCTATGTTCTGTTATGTTATGTATGTTTTATATGTTATGGGCTGGAAGGCAATATGTTTTGAATCGGAAGGTCGTAGCCTGGAAGGGAGTATATGTGGTTGGTATTTTGGGGGTATCTCACTAAGCTTTCGGGCTTACAGTTGTGGTTTAATGTTTTTCAGGTTCTTCAGGAGACTGTGGGAAGGCGAAGGCACGATCGTACCGCTCCTCATGATTTTGTAGCAATGTGATTCTGGGAATACTCTAAATGTTTGTATTGAAAAGCTTTTTGTAAACAATTTAATGAAAATCAGGTTGGTTTTGAAAAATTTAAATTGGTTGTATTTTTCGGTCGTTACAAGTTGGTATCAGAGCCTTGGTTTGAGTGAATTGGAGGAACACTTGTGTGACTCCAGTCTCAAATCGAGGAGGGTTTTCAAAAGAGAATTTAAAATGGTTTTCAAAATAAGTAAAGGAGGACGCGGAGGTACGATCAGTCTGAGCCAGTAAGTAACCCCAAAATACCATACATGACAATTGTTTTATTGAGCTTTGATAGAACAGCATGCTAGAGTTAGGCTAGGGATCTTCTGGATTTCTTGATGTGTTGCCTGATTTATGATGCCTGCTAGCCTAGGGTTTCCTTGTGAAAGCATGGACCCATACGCGTATCAGGGAAACCATGACCTCTAGGGTTGGGATGAGAGCTGGTTCCCGGGATAGTGGGAAATGTTTGAGATTTTGGTGTTTTAGTTTCAGTATGGAGATTTCAGGGCACGCTGGGAGTAGATCCGGGTCAGGATCAGGAGCAGGAGAGGGAGTTCTGGGTGGGTCTGTACAGCCCAAGGTTGTCAGTCAGATGAGTACGCACGAGTTGGATGCGAGGATTCGTGAGATCCTACATGATGAGGTTGTTGCATTGTTTTGGGCTGAGCTACCGGAGTTGTTTGGGTCGATCAAGACTGCCATGGTGTAGTATTTTGATGAGCGCTATCCGTCTCTCACGGAGATGGCTGCCGCGACGGCTACAGCAGCTGTAGCAGCGATAGAGGGAGGAGCTAGTAGAGGTTTTCAGTATCGGGACTTCGATAATACGAAGCCTCCCACTTTTGATGGAGTTCAGGATCCGATCGTTTCTATGAGATGGTTATCAGATGTGGAGGGATGTTTCTTCACGTGTTCACGCCCTGCTGATCAGAGGGTGAGGTGCGCTCTAAACCTGTTAAGGCTCGAGGCAAAGGATTGGTGGAGATTGACCACGGGGTCGTACTCAGATGCGCAGAGGGCTGCGATTTCATGGGATCAGTTCAGAGAAATGTTCAGCACTTGTTATGTTCTGCAAGTCGAGAGGGAGAGGTTGGCTCAGGAGTTCTTGGAGCTGAAACAGGATTCGGAGTCGGTGACGGAAATCACCAGGATGTTTACTGAGAGGGCGATGTTTTGCCCTGAGTTCGCTTCGGAGCAGGCTCAGATGTCCCGATATCTGAGTATGCTAAAGAGAGACATCAGGCAGTTTGTGTCTGCGCAGAGGTGCGGGACCTTGCTGGAGTTGCAGGAGGCCGCCAGGCAGCGTGAGTTAGAGATTGAGTTGCAGATGCGTGAGCTGAGGCAAGCTCCGGTTCGATCGCAGCCAGCAACGAAACGGTCTAAGACCGTTGATTCCAGGATGGGAGATCAGGGTAGCCACGTCTGTGGAAAGTGTGGTAGGGGTCATGTCGGAGTTTGTCAGTCCGGTGGAGCATGCCGCAAGTGCGGAATGGAGGGACTTTATGCGAGGGATTATCGGCAGTCAGTGCCGGTTCGGGATTTGAGGATATGCTATCATTGTCATCAGGTTGTACATTTGAGGTTCAACTGTCCACGGCTTGCTGCAGGACCAGTGCAGGCTCCAGCATCGGCTACGTTGAGGATCACAGGTGGAGGTCAGGGTGGAGCGGAGCCCCAAAGGGATTAGGGTCGTGCTTTTCAGCTTGCTGCTGCGGGTATGTTTCTTTCTGTTGCTTTGATTATTTATGATTATTGTGGAGTAGCGTTATCTGCTAGTCTCGTTGGATGGTTATGGAATTGCGTTTCGGGTTTTCGTGTGGTATCCGTTGTTCCTTGAGGGTTTGGCGAGTTGTGTTCGAGATTTCATTTTGGTATCCTTTGTTGCCTGAAGGATCGTTATGGTTATGGATTAGTACTTCGAGCTATTGTGGATTATCTCTGTGAGGATTAGTGGCGGATGCGGCGTTGGTTTGAATGTCAGGTAGCCTCTGTAGTCTGAGGGATGGATATTTGAAGATTGGGTTCCTTTCGAGCGAATTGCTCAGTCTGGAAACATGATTTTTATGGAAGTTGTTAGCGTCGGGGAGAAACATTTTGCGTGTAAGTGTTGGTCTTCTGCAAGGTCGCTTTGGGAGATCGGTGATGGCGATCGGTGATTAATTGCTAGTGTCTTAAGTGGGGGAGAATTGGAAATTCTCTAGATGGTCGTTAGGCTTGAGAGGTTGCTTAGCTGCTTTGGGAATTTAGTGGTATTTCTTTCAGCCGAGAGCAGGCTCGTATGAGTGAGTAACAGGCATGCGGGGCAGAATACAGACCTAGGGCATTTCATTGTGGAAGGCCTGGGAGCAGGCCGAGATCGAGCATGTAAGATGGAGATAGAGTTCGGAACCCCTAGAGGGCTAGAACGATATGCATGGGAAGATTTCCCGAAGAGATAGCTCGAAAAGATGAATGCTTGTTGAGCGGTCCGGATAGACTGAAGGCCGGTAGGCGTACTAGTCAGGCCGAAGGCTCGAAGGACGGTCCAGTCAGATTGGCTGAAGGTTCTGAGAGTGGTCCAGATTAGCTGAAGGCCTGGGGAGGCGGTCCAGTCATGCTGAAGACTCTGCGAGTATTATTGGATCGGTTCGAGGACATGTATTACGTATGTTGCAGTGTGATTACATTGGGAGGTCTGGCCCCGGATAGCGATCTTGAGCAGTGAAGGTAGTGCATGGGCTTGAGAGTCCCTGCGATGAGAGTCAGAGTGGTAGTGATGTATGGATGTCGGGTACACTTTAAAGAGGTAGTGTGGCGTGGGGTGAGCACCATAGTACCTGTCATGGTGACAGGGCGGACGAGTGGTTTCCTTGGTAAGGAAAGAGGGAGGAATGAAATTCCGAAAGGGAGTGCGAATTCACGGAAGTGAAAGCGGCAGTGTAGAGTTATGATCGGGGTGGTCCGACGGTGGTCATTGAGCAGCATGTGCGGCGACGGCTTGGGATGACATCATGAGGGGATGCCTTCCAGGGTTGCAGAAGGGATTTCCGAGGCTGTAAAGTCAAGAGGCTCGTAAGGGATGCAGATATTGAGTTTTGGGTTCCCAGTTTGAGTTCGGGAAGGATTTGTGTATCAGTGGCTCATCCTGAGGGATGTTTTGGAGGATCGTCGGAGTGATGGGTTTCCTAACCCGAGGGTGCTAGAGCTAGTTCAACATGTGCATGCTATTACAAGAAGAGAACGCATGGGAGTTGCTCTGAAGAGTGTGTCTTCCTGTCATCATGGAATGGATAAAGTGGGATTCGGATTGGGGATCCGATGGTTCATGGTTTTCTAGCCATATGAGTCAAGTGAAAGATGAGAATTGGAGCAGTAAGGCATCATGGGTAATTCTCGGTTGTTGAGTGCGGCTATCGAGGGTACAGCTGGTGCCCGGGTTGAGTAGGTGGTTGGGACACCGTATGAAAGGAGAAAGTGAGCTTCTGGTTTCTATGGTTGTGCCTTGAGGAACCTGGTCCGATTAAGGTCAGGTGGCGCGTCGTGGGAAGTAATTTGAAGATGAGATGTCGTATGCTTCGAGGACGAAGCCTAATTTAAGTGGGGGAGAATTGTAACATCCCGGAATCGCAAGAGTAGAGTAGAAGGGCTAAAAGTGTAAGTTTCGGAGGGCGACTCTGCTAGTCCATGGATGGACTCGGCGACTCAGGTCGCAAATTTGGTCGCGTATCAAGTGGCCTACTCGGTGAGTCCAAAGATGGACTCGGCGAGTAGGTTCTGTGTGGAGAAAACCCTAATTCTCGGGGTTGAGCCCTATATAAAGAGCATTATGTTTCCTCCCCAGCCTCTTAATCACCCCCTTTAGTCCCAGAAAGCCTAAAATCATGGAGAAGCACCATTGTTGAGTGGATTGAAGCTTGGAGAAGTAATTGTTGAAGAAAGTTTGGAAGTTTGAAGGTGTGGAGCAAGGGGCTTTGCTTGGTTTCGAGTTCCTTGCAGATTGGGGCATCCTTTGAAGGTAAAACCTCGTTCTTGAGCTGCTATTGTCTAGATTCTTCACGTTTGGGAATGATGAAATCACACCTTTTGGTGTTTTGAAGTCTAGAGGTTACATCTGAGGTTGCTACCTTAAATCTAGAATGGAGAAGGGTTGGAATACCTGAAAGTCCCTGTGATTGAGTATGTAGTGAAGCTATCTTGTCCCAAACCTTAGCCCTAATGTGTATAATGCTTAGATCTTCATGGATTCACGTAAAGTTTGCCACTTTACGTGATGGATGGGTTGTAGGAGGCTAGATCTATGTTTTGGATCAATTGCATGGCCTGAGATGCTTCTGTATGGATTCAGACCGGTGGTACTCGATGAGTCACATGGGTGGACTCGACGAGTTGCTTTAAGATGGCCTGGAACTTGGCGAGTTGGAAGAACAAGTCGGCGAGTAGGTTGAAGATAGCCTTAGAATCGGCGAGTCTGTTCTTGGACTCGGCGAGTCTTGTCGAAGAGTCCCAATATTTCCTGGTTGAGTCGAGAATCGGTGAGTCAAGGGATGACTAGATGAGTTGGGTGCGAGTGGACTCAGAGTGGTTGGACTCGGCGAGTCTCGGAGTGACTCGGCGAGTCAGGTCGCGGATTGAGGGAAGTTCTGAGCTTGGGGACTCGGCAAGTAGAGTCAGTCAGGGGTTGACCAGTTGTCTTCCAGGGGTATTTTGGTAATTAAGGGTATTTATTGAGTTGAGTGTTTTGATGTTCAGTGGAGGAGTTCGTGTCAGAGTTCGGAGCAGCGGGATCTTATCCTTTCAGCCGACAGGTTCGAGGTGAGTTATCCTCACTATATCAACAGGGTCTAAGGAACCAAGGCCGACCCTTTATTGGATTGAGATTTGGATATGGTTATTATGTTATTGTTTGATGTGTCTGCATCCTGGTAGCTAGGATGGTACATGCTAGGAGACCTTGTTAAGGTCAGTTTCCCGATATATAGAGTGATGCCATGCTAGTGACCGGTTAGGTCGGTAACCTGGTTAGGGTAATGATATGTTATGTGATCTGCTAGATCGGCTTGTTTGAATGTGAACTGTTATATGATTATATGTTTATGTGTACATGGTTGCTTGGACTGGAGATGGGTTGAGGCGGTCCTGCTTTGTGCTGTAGGCCAAGATACTCAGGGAGGACTGGTTGTTCCGAAGGCCCAGCGAGCGGTCCGGATATGCTGTAGGCCCCACGTGGGCGGACCAGACGTGTCGAGGCTTGGAGAGTGGACCAGGCCGACTGAAGGCTCGATTCGGGCGGACCAGTCACACTGTAGACTCAGAGAGTGGACCAGGTGGGTTGAAGGCCCGATACGGGCGGACCAACCCCACTGTAGACTCGAAGGACATGACTAGACCTGGAGTATGGATCCGGTGGACTGAAGGCCTGATACGGCGGACCAGTCACACAGTAGACCCGATATGCATGGCTGTTCTATGTTCTGTTATGTTATGTATGTTTTATATGTTATGGGCCGGAAGGCAATATGTTTTGGACCGGAAGGTCGTAGCCTGGAAGGGCGTATATGTGGTTGGTATTTTGGGGGTATCTCACTAAGCTTTCGGGCTTACAGTTGTGGTTTAATGTTTTTCAGGAGACTGTGGCAAGGCGAAGGCGCGATCGTACCGCTCCTCATGATTTTGTAGCAATGTGATTCTGGGAATACTCTAAATGATTTGTATTGAAAACCTTTTTGTAAACAATTTAATGAAAATCGGGTTGTTTTTGAAAAATTTAAATTGGTTGTATTTTTCGGTCGTTACAGTTTCTGAAAAGGGTTAACCGACCAACGTCTGCCTAAAAAATCTGAAAGCAGCAATCTGAACTACAAACTCACAATACCCTCAATGACTGATACTCGACCTGAGAATCATAGTTCTCCCCACATAGAACTCGAACCACCACTCACCGGTGGCAAAACCCAAAACATAACCCTACCGGTCCAGTTAGGCACAACCACACTTGACCATGGAATAAATGACTTACACGGAATAGACCTCCAAAAATGGATCCAACGAACCCCAAGAGAACCTGAATTCCATCTGAAGACCCTTTAATTTCCCAATTATAACCACTTACAAGGCATAAGAAACTACCGATTTACGATCACTGCATACCTTCCTTGCTTGCAATCTAACTACAATCTAACACTTGGCTTCCCCATCTCCTAAGAATACCGCCCTTGCTGATACCGCTAACTCACTCATGTCACTTCAATCCATCTACACACCAATGCTGACACACTCTCACCTACTACTGCGACCAATAAACCCCAAGCTGAGAATCCAACCTAACTCGAGAGATCACAAGCCTACCCACTCATTCTAACTTGAAAGAACAGAAGAGCAAAATCCTTGCCACAGATAATGACATCCCAATCCAACAATCCACCTCTTAAATCCTAGATGCAAACTCCAAGTTAGTCATATCAACCACTTTTCTCTTCATGTTTTTAGGTATGAGGCACGATCTTTAATAATACCCTCGAGACTTCCAATAAACATACTAATCAGGATCTAAATGACTCAACCCACATTAATTTTCCCACAGGGACTGAACAAACACAAAACCCATCCTCGCCTAAGAAACCCAAGCAATAAGACCAACATATACTGAGCCACTACCTCGAACCATGGTATCCAACCATGCTATCTTCCATGACCAACCCTTAGATTCCCTGAAATCTTCCTTGAAACAAGTATAGATCCTATGCTTTTAGTAGTGCGGGCCTGATACCACCTTCCATACTTATCTATACTTTCATCAAGAAGTATCATGGGTCCTTTACGACCTACTCACAAAATATTCCTGAAACCTGCTCAACAGCAAGACAACTACAGTAAAGGACTCCCTAGGCTATCCTAGGGTTCCATAGTTCTCTGGCATCATCTTCTGAAGAACTCCTCACAATTTCAATTAGCCATTCCATGAATACAATCACCTGCAACAAAGCTCAGATAATCCTTGAGTAATAAACTCATCCCTACAAAGGTTGGACTCAGACAAGAGCTGGGAAGTAGGGTCAAAATCTGTCACTTTGAGATTATCCAACCTATTTCACATGTGACTTGACATATTCATGTAGCGCCTGGTTCCTGGTACGTACTTTAAATATAATTTTTTTCATTTTTACTCTGAGACTCGGCAAGTTGGAGGCCCCAACTCGTCGAGTCAAGGCAAAACTTGGACACGGGTGGAAGGACTTAATCGCCGAGTTGGATGCCCCAGCTTGAAGAGTAGGCCTGCTTGTATGAAAACCTAATTTTAAGGGTTTCACCCTATTTAAACACTTTAACTGGCATCCTTTACAACCTCAAGCACCCTTAGACCATCCTCACGAAACCCTAATCGATTTTTGAGTGTTCTTGATCTCTTTGTGCTATTTTTTGTGTGTTAGAAGCTTGAGAAGAATGAGGGGGCTTGAGAGATAAAGAAAAGGAAAGTAGATCTAGAAATTGTTGCACATTTCCAGCTTGCTTAGGGTAAAAAGCTTCAACCTTGACCATTTATCTCGTATATCTCTAGTTAGGGCAAGTTTCTACCTTTTATAAGCTTTAGTAGAGCCATTTTCAGGATTTTGTGGTTCTAAGGCAGTATAACTGCAGATCTTGAACTGTTGAGGGTTCCTATTCCATAAAGGTGCCAACTTTATAGCCATACGAATCTGATGCACCTTGTGGACCACATTTTTAGGTCTTTTGAGCTTGAAGACCCATGCATGGACGTAATGTTTGTTACTTTACATGTACTATGGACCCTAGGAGGTTATATCTATGTTCTGGATGCATTATGGCTGACTCAAATCGAGTAAATAATTTTGGACATAGAGGGACTCGACGAGTCTCTCATACGACTCAGCAAGTCGGGTCGTAATTTCCCACAAACCTCTTATGATAACGAGCAATGTCTTGAGTTGTAGGGAGACTCAGCCAGTTGGATTCATTTATGCACCTGAAGATCATGGAACTCGGCGAGTGGAAGAAAAAACTTGGCGAGTTCAAGACTAAGTCCCAACTGCACTCAACAAGTTCATGAAAAACTCGACGAGTCAAGGACTAAAAGTGTGAACTTGCATGAGCAGGACTCAATGAGTTCAAGGATGAACTCGACGAGCAGTTGTAGAAAGTCCTAATTATGAATGAAGGGGAACTCGGCGAGTTCTTGAAAGAATCGACGAGTAGGATCTAGACTGGTAGCATTTTGTGGACTATAGAACTCAACAAGTTGATGGAGCAACTCGGTGAGTTGGGACAATCAGATGATGACTTTTACCAAGTTGTTGACCTTGACTTTGACTTTGAATTTAACCAGAGTTGACCGTGAAAGGGAAATTATGGAAGGTTTTTATGTATTGGAACTCGAGGGAGTTGATTACAACATCGAGTATAGTTCGGTTACAGCACGACTTTGAGGTGAATTACCATCCAGTAGAAGTGGGTCGAAGGCACCAATGCTAGTCCACTAGTAGTTGGTTATATTTGAGGTGATTGTCTTTATGATAATTGTCTGGTTTGCTACTAATTGCTATGTTTACATGCTAGTATGATATAACGTTATGTGTTAGTAGAGGTAGGGGAATAGTCCCTAAATCCGATCCTTAGGGTCAAAGGGTAGGTCGAGTACTCCAATATGCCTGACAGTATGATTATGTTATGCTTTTTATGTGGTAGTAGTACGGGTGAAATAGTACCCGTAACCAGTTGAGATAAACTTGAGGGGTAGGTCGGACACCCCGGTATATATGACAAGCATAGGTTAGGCACCCCGGTATGCCTAGTAGGTGTAAGTTGAGCACCCTGGTATGCTCAGCAGGGTAGGTCGGGCACCCAGATATGCCTGACAGTATGTGTTATGTATGGTATGTGGTATGATTGGGGAACTCACTAAGCTTCAGGCTTACAGGTTTCAATTTTGTTTCAGGTACCTCTTCAGCGAAGGGGACGGAGCTGGTGCTGTAGTTGTGCATCACACACATAGGATTTCCGCACTATGACATTCTTGGGATTGTACTTTGATATTGTTACTATTTTCATGATATGGTTTGGAGACATGTGATTGTGGTTTTGATGAAATGATATGACTTGATGATGTTTCTTATAAACGTTTTTCTAAATTGATATATCAAAAATGAAATTTGTAGTCATGAAAATTAGGACATTACAATTCACTTAATGGCTAACTCACATCAGTCATAAGTTCCACAAAGAACAAAGCAAGCAACATTTATACAGAGGAGCTTACTGACACTAAAATGCAATGAGATTAGACAGATCCTCCTATGCAATCCTCGATCTCAGAATCCCAACATCTAGCGCATCTTCGTCCTACCGTCACTCTCTCAAGAGTGCCTAATCCTTCCTCATGTCAACCCACAATGAATCATGCCTAAACCAGGGAAACTACCACTACCACATCCAATAACACAAATGGATGTCTGACCCTAAATGACTCACCATACTGCAATTTCCACATGACTCCTCATTGGTGCTAGAAAACTATCACACGAATACAGTGTGATGCCCCACAACTTAAACAATATTAGGCTAAAAGATTCAATAACAAAATGGTTAGACTCAGAAAGAGTTGTGAAGCAGTACCAAACCCCTCAGCCTAATAGCCAGTTCACACGCGAAAGAGTCACACAACAGCCAAACAAGGGTACTGTATAGGAACTAAGGGATCACATAATCAGGAAATTCTATCATTAAATTCCTGAAGACCCTTAGCCTATCACTAGCATGTTGTTCTAATATATCACAATATCAAATAACAATATGGTATTTTGGGGTTGACTTAGTGGCTACGGCTGATCACACACATCGCGTCTTCCTTAAGTATTTTAAAAACCATTTTGAAACTCATTTTTGTTAGATTGAGACTGGATTCACATGAGTGTTCCTCCAATTAACTCAAACTGAGGCATTGATATGTCACACCCCCCGAACCAATGAAACGGCGGAAACGTCTATGGGCGGAGCGATTTCATGTACAATATCATAGTAATTAAATAATTAAGATGAAAGCAAACACAACCATTAAAAATATAATTCATAAAGCTACATTGTTTTTTTGTGTTACACGTTTCAAAAATCAATTACAATATGATGATATAAGACTTGACTGATGTCATAGTGTCTCGTCTTCAAACTCTTGTTACTTGTCTTAGTGATTCCCTAAGAATACAAGTAGTTTTGAAAAAAGTGTTAACATTTAAGTTGGTGAGTTCATAAGCATTTGTATAAGAAATATGTGTCTTTGTTCCTTTAAAATAGTACTGTGTTCTTCCAGAAAAAACAAAATTTTCTTTTGTATGTAATGTAGTCTTAATGTTCCAAGACCGTAGTGTACAAGTATTTTTCCACAATTAAAATAGTAATGTGTGATTTTATACTTATATAAAACCATTGGAATGCGTTTTCCTAGAAATAATAATTTATAGTTGTATCTTTGTAAAACCGTGTAACTGTATGTTTCCAGAAATATAAACTGTATTATACTGGAAAATAATTGTTTGTAATTCTATCTGTGTAAAACCTTGTAGATGTACGTTTCCATGAATGTAAATTGTATTGTACTTCAAAATTAATGTTATGTAGTCTTATTGTTAAATAAAACTAATGAATATATGTTTGGATTTGTAAACCAAACGTATTGTCAATACCCAATTGTGAGTTATTATAACCATAATTGATGACAGATGGCCTGTTATGACGTTCTTCAGGTGTCAGAATGGTACGACATATTTCACCCCAGACCTATCGGTTTAACTGTAGCTAACAATTTAGGTATAGGATTGTCAGTCTCGTATAGATCTATACACAAGTGTCACGTTCTCCGTCCAGGAGACTCTGTTATAATACAGGACTTTTGTTGATACTTAGGTAAGTACTTGAAGATAATATCTCGTAAAGCTAAATTAATGGTTTACGTATAGTTTAGTGAAAATCCCTTTTTCTTGTAATAATTACATAATGTGAAAAATAAAATAATTATTATTTTAAATAATTATTTTCTGTACCCCCAACCGGGTAAAATATTGTGTATGTTCCATAAATGATACCTATTATAGTTTATATAAATGTTCCGTTGAAACTGTGAACCCTTTGTATACTATTATCGAATTTCGTCATGGTAATAAAATGAAATGAAATAATTACATATTTTCGTTTATATAATTATACTCTTTTTGCTCGATATGTTATAAAACGATTAAAGTTTTATTGTAATCAAATATGTATCCATATTTATATTTATATTTTGTAAAATTATAAACGTTACAGTTTGTATTTTAACACAAGTTCTCTTGTGTTTAATTGTATTCCCCCATAAAAACATGGAAAAATCATTAAAAACTGTTCGGGTGTGAACTCACCTCAGTTGTGTTCTTGCCTGATACGAGATGAAATAATTGTTCTTCAATTTAGAACACGCGAAAATAGTTGAATCCTAATAGTACATAATCACATGATATTGTTTATAAATTAGTTAATTTAATATTAAAGTGTTTATAAAAACACTAGATTAAGTAAGTACCTCATGGACCAGCCCAGCCTGAATATGAGACAGAGGAGGTGGTTGGATGTAGTGAAAGACTACGACTACAAGATCTTGTATCATCCGGGGAAGGCTAATAAGGTAGCTGATGCCTTGAGCCATAGAGCAGTGAGTGCTTTGATACGAGATGTGTATATGCAGATGACGGTGATGACTCCAATCCTAGATACCATCCAACAGGCCCAAGTGGAGGCCATGAGACCAGAGAACCATAAGAGAGAATGGATAATTGGGCAGATTTGTGAGTTTAGACAGATAGTCGTGGGCTTATGACTCTTCATGGTTGGATTTGGGTGCCATATACAGGTGGAGTTCCGCGCATACTAATGTAGGAGGCACATAGATCGAGCTTCTTGATCCACCCGCGGGGGCACTAAGATGTATTTGGATTTGAAGAGAGATTATTGGTGGCCCTATTTGAAGAGAGACATGGCTTGGGTAGTTAAGAGGTGATTGACCTGTCTTTAGGTTAAGGCAAAGCACCAGCATCTACATGGCTCGTTATAGCCTCTAGAGATTCCCTAGTGGAAGTGGTAACAAATTTCCATGGATTTTATCAGCAAACTACCGAGAACCACACGACGTGTCTACGTGATATGGGTGATTGTGGACCGATTGATGAAGAGTGCTCACTTCATTGCTATCAGTGAGAGATATTCTGCAGAGAAATTTGCTAAGATTTATGTGAGAGATGTGGTAGCACGGCATAGAGTGTCGACATCTATAGTGTAATATCGAGATGTTTGTTTTACTTCCAGGTTCTGAAAGAAGTTTCATGAGGAGTTGTGTACCCGATTGTACTTCAGTACGGCATACCACCCACAGACAGACTGGTAGGGTGAGCAGACGATACAGACACTTGACGACATGTTGCGTACATGTGTTATGGACTTTAGTGGAATTTCGGACACCTATTTTCCCTTAGCTGAATTTTGTTACAACAACAGCCACCATTCCAGTACTGGTATGCCTCCCTTCGATCTCTTATATGGGAGGAGGTGTCAGACTCCCATTTATTAGGGAGAAGTAGGACAGAGAGTTATAGGTGGCACCGAGATAGTGCTTAAGACGACTGGGCAGGTTTAGCAGGTCAGACAGAGGTTATTAACATCCCAGAGTCGCTAGAAGAGTTACGCAGATCGGCGACAATCTAAGCTAGAGTTCCATATTATAGATTATGTCCTACTGAAGGTATCCCCATAGAAAGGGGTGCTCTAATTCAGGAAGCGGGAAAAGCTATGCCCTAAATATATCGGCCCTTTCAGAGTGACAGTGGTACCCTTAGAGGACATTTAGGTAGAGTCGAGCCTGAATTACATTCAGAGGCCGATAACGATCTTGGATCGGAAAGTGAAGTTTTTCGGAATAAAGAGGTTCCCCTGGTTTAGGTCAAGTGCCAACATTGGAAGGGATCCGAGTGGACTTGGGAGTCGGAGTCAAAGATACGCGAGCAATACCCATAGTTATTTCTAGAGCATGACTTCATGGGCGAAGTCTGATTCTAGTGGGAGAGAATTGTAACACTCCGTCTCCGAGAGAAGACAATCAAAGCAAGGAACGAGGAAGGACTGTGGGATCCAATGTTCATCCAACTTGAGCTTCTGTTGGAAGGTAAAACTCATCACCTTGCTCATCATATTAATTAGATCATGTTGATAGGAAGCTTTTAGGGCTTTTTCCATATTTCCTTGAGATTTTGAGTGACTTGAGCTTTCTAAGCGTTTGAGACATCAGATCTGGACCTTGTGAGGTCCCTTCAGCCCAAAGGTCCAAGCTTTATCAAACTAGAGGATATTTTTACTTCTTTTGCCATAAATAGAATTTTTTTTGGCATTTCAAGCCCTAAGTGACATTCATGGACGTAAAGCTTGCAACTTTACGTTGAATCTCAACCTTGGGAGCCTAGATCTAGAGTTTGGGGTTGTAAATCAACCTTAAAACATCTAAATGAGAACATAGACTGAAGGGACTCGACAAGTCAACGAGCTGACTCGATGAGTCGGTTACTGTTTTCACAGATAAGTCTAGACTTGAGTAACTCGGCGAGTTGGTGAGACAAGTCGACGAGTTAAGTTGGATTTTTGCGACATTTCTTAAGAAACGAGGAGAATCGGTGAGTCAAGTAGATGCACTCAGCGAGTCGGCTCAACATGGACTGTTCACTCAAGTGATGACTTAGGTTGATTTTAGGGTTTGGTCAAGACATGGATTATCGGGTCCATGGAGTGGTAAAATGGTCGTTTACCCATCCCAAGAGTTAGAAAGAGAAAATAGTATTTGATTTATTTATAGTTATGATAGGAGTGTTAATTAGAGATAATTATCATATGTGTTAGGCGGAGGCTAGATCGGTGATTCATGTACAAGGTTTATTTGCTTGCTTGCTTACGAGGTGAGTCTTCTCACTATACTTACCTAGGGTAGTATTATTTGTGTCATCGGAGGGTCTTATGTGCTCATATTTAGTATTGTGAAGTTATGCATTTTTTGTTTGTGATATATGCTATATTATTCAGTGCATTTTTAGATAGGACCAGAGGGTCCAACCCGAGATTGGAGGGTCCTCACTAAGATACAGGACTGGAGGGTCCAACCTGAGCTGTGAGACCGGACGGTCCTAACTGAGACACATGAACGAAGGGTCGACACCGAGCCATGAGACCGGAGGGTCCTTACCGAGCCGCATGAACGGAGGGTCCATGCCGAGCTATAGCCACGAGAGGCTTATTATTCGTGTATGTGGTATTTTAGGGAGCTCACTAAGCTTCATGTTTACCGTGTTCTGTGTTATGTGTGTCAGGTACTTCTCCTGATCGCGGAAAGACATCGGCTTGATTATACACACTAGACGGAGTTATGTCTGAGGGTCCTGGATTGTGTTTAAACAATTATGAACATGTGTTTTGATAAATTGTCATTTTGGAGATTTGTGAACTGTTTTTATGAGAATTATGTGATTTTAAAATTGAAAATTTTGTTTGAAAATTTACAGTGTTAGAAGTTGGTATCAGAGCCTTGGTTTGAGGGATTCAGATGTACCTTCAGGTGTGTCTCAAACTAAGGATTTAAGAAAAAAAAATCAAAAGAAATGATTTTTCTATAAACGACTAAGATTTTTAAGAGAAAAACGAGTTGCAGCAGTGTGTACATTCAACCAGAGCCCAAACAGTGATTTCCTAAAATACCCTTACTTATTTGTGTTATGAGATATCTATGAGATGTTAGTGATGCATGCTAGAGGATAGGCTACGTATTTCATCTATATGGCTGGAGTTGCCTGATTTGTGATGCCTTAGCTTAGGGGTTGCTACTATATGATATTTGCGTTGAGTATATGCTGAGTAAGAGTACCTAGCAGGAATCGCTTAGAAAGAGTTCTAGGTCGAAGGATAATCTAGGAGAGATACCTAGATGAGTGTATGAGGTGTCTAATGAGAGATTCGTCTGTTATTCGTGAGAGATAAAGTGCTTGTGAATTGACATACCAGGAAGAGGATTTGGGGTGGCTACAGGTTGGTGGGAAGGTAGTATTGGGCCCGTACTACTGAAAACACCGGATATGTATGCAACCCAAGTAAGTATCCTTAGGGTGCTAAGGAGCATGTAGGGACGGGGAATCAAGTGAAATATGCTCGAACGAGTCTATGATAAATTTTTGTGTTGTGTTTAAAAGACATCAAGGTGGGTACATACCATAACCCCGGGAGTAGTAGGACTAGTGAAGAGGAGATCCATACGATCATTCATGAGCAGATGGCCGCAACCACTCGAGAGGCAATATCGGAGATGTTTGGGTCTATTAATACCACACTAATTGAGACATTCGATGAGCAATATGCCGCTTTTACTGTGGCTGTTGCAGCCGTTGCCACTGCTAGGCCACTGGGAGGTAACTCGTTGTTCCGGGAGTTTAGCAACACAAAGCCACAAGAGTTTGATGGGACACTGGATCAGATTACTGCTATGAGATGAATCTTTGATATTGACGGATGTTTTTATACGTCTTCATGCCCAGATCATTTGAGAGTTCGGTTTGTGTTGAACCAACTTTGCTTGGGGGCGAAGGATTGGCGGAAGTTTGTGATGACTAACTTTACCCCTACAGATCATGATGTAGTGACTTTGGAGAGGTTCACCAAGTTGTTTCGAGATAAGTATGTTCCCCAGGTGGAGTGGGAACGTTTGGCACAAGATTTTATGTCTCTCAAGTAGAAGACGGAGTCAGTGACTGAGATTACGAGGATGTTCCATGAGAGGGCGTTGTTGTGCCATGAGCACGTGTCCACTGAGCAGGCACGTCTGAGTTGGTATTTTAGCATCTTAAGGAGAGACATCCAGGATTTTTTAGTGAACTCATCTTATCGGACATTGGCAGAGTTGCAGACTAATGCCAGGAGGAGAGAGATTAAGCTAGAGATTTAGACCATGGAGGGGGAGTGATAGGAGACCGACACAGTCGCAGTCGGCGGCTAACCGAGCTATGCTTATTGATTCAAGAGTTGGGGGCCAGAAGGGCCACACTTGTAGCAAGTGTGGCTATACCCACGAGGGATCTTACCGGGCATGGATTTGCTACAAATGTGGCAAGGAGGGGCATATGGCGAGGGAGCGCCCTAAGGGATTTTCTGTTTGCTTTCACTACAGCCAAACAGGCCATCGGTGGGCTGAGTGTCCCCAGCTTACCCAGGGATCAGACCTGACTACTACTGCTGCTGCTTTACGCGTTACTGATGGACGGCCGGGGAAGGTCGAGCCTCCAAAGGCTCATAGGATAGCGTTTCAGCTGACAGCAGAGGAGGTCCGCGCCGCGCTAGATGTTGTTGCTAGCACGCATTTCCTATTTATATTGTTTTGAGATATATTATGCTTATATTGTGCTATATAATAGGTACTTTTGTTGTGAGTTTTGTACCCGCTGTTCTGTTATTTGACTCGGGTGCGAGTCAATCCTTCGTGTCTTTAGATTTTAGTCATCACATCAGTATCTGACATGAGGTGTTAAGTCGACCTATAAGGGTTTCTATAGCGGACGAGCATGCATTTTTTGCTACTGTTGTATTCCAAAGGGTTTTTCCTAGAGATTTTCGGTCTTGATTCCCGATAGACCTGGTAGCAATGGTGATGGGTGATGTTTGTGTCATAGTAGCCATGGATTGGTTGAGTCGGTTTGGAGCTATGATCGATTGTGAGCAACAGATGGTGACCATACGAGACCCTGGTGGGGGAGTTTTTATGGTGTATGGCGAGGGGAGCATATCTGGATTAGCTTTCTGCTTTGATGCCAGAGCGAGACAGAGTGTACAGTAGGGTTGTATGGGCTTTTTGGCGTATGTTATGTATACACGGGTTCCTACAGAGAGGCTGAGTTATATTTCCAAGGTTCCAATAGTGTGTGAGTTTCTGTATGTTTTTACCAAAGAGTTGTTGGGTGTGCCTCCCGAGAGTCAAGTGGATTTTCAGATTGATTTGGTTACAGGTGCGGCACTTATTGCCAAGGCACCTTATCGCCATGCACCGCCAAAGATTCGGGAGTTATCCTAATTGCTCCAGGAGCTTCTAGGGAAGGGTTTTATCAAACCAAGAAAAAGAATGGTTCTTACCAGATGTGTGTTGATTACCTGGAGTTGAACCAACTGATGGTCAAAAACCGTTAGCCACTATCGAGGATCGATGATTTATTTGATCAGTTGCAGGGGGCATCTTGGTTTTCCAAGATTAATTTCATATCTGGATATCATCATATGATAGTTTGTGAGGAGGATATCTAGAAGAAGACCTTCAAAACTCGTTATTGGCATTACGAGTTTGTGGTAATTCATTTCGGACTCAATTACGCACCGGTAGCGTTCATGGATCTCTTGAACTAGGTGTCCAGGCCCATGTTGGATCTATTGGTGATTGTGTTCATTGACGATATTTTGGTGTACTCGAGTTCTTGAGAGTAGCACAAGGAGCATCTTTGAGAGATTCTTAGAGTATTGAGTATGGTGAGGCTTTATGCCAAATTCTCAAAGTGTGATTTGTGGATACAAGAGGTCCAGTTCCTAGGAAACCTCGTTAATCAGAATGGGATATTGGTCGACCCAACCAAGATTGAGGCAGTTATGATATGGAATTGCCGAGTTCCCCATACAATATCAGGAGTTTTCTGGGTTTGGTCGGCTACTATCAGAGGTTTATTAGATATTTCTCCAAGATTGTCATTCCTCTCAGCAGATTTACCCGGAAGACTGTTACTTTTGCCTGGGGCCCCGAGCAGTAGGCCTCATTTAGGACTCTTCGCGAGAGATCGTGCGAAGCTCCAATGTTATCCCTTCCTGAGGGAGTGGAGGGCTTTATGGTTTACTGTGATGCATCTATATTAGTGATAGGTGTGGTGTTGATGCAGAGGGGGCACATGATAGCATATGCATCGAGGCAGTTAAAGCCTTATGTGACGAAGTATCCACCCATGATTTAGAGTCGGGGGCGGTGGTGTTCTCCCTAAAGATCTGGCGCCACTACCTGTATGGAGTCCGGTGTAACATATACACAAACCATAAGATCCTGAAGTACCTCATGGATTAGCCCAACCTGAATATGAGATAGAGGATGTGGTTAGACGTAGTGAAAGACATCGATTGCAAGATCTTCTGTTATCCGGAGAAGGGTAATTTGGTAGCCGATGCCATGAGCCATTGAGCAGCGAGTGCTCTGATATGAGATGTGTGTATGCGAATGACGGTGATGACTCCGGTCCTATACACCATCTGAGAAGCCCAATTGGAGGTCGTGTGACTAGAGAACCATAAGAGAGAGTAGATATTTGGGCAGATTTCTGATTTTGGAACCGATTGTCTGGGCTTATGACTTTCCATGGGTAGATTTGGGTTCCCCATACAGGTGGATCTCGGCGCATGTTGATGGAGGAAGCACATAGATCGAGATTATCAATCCACCCAGGGGCCACTAAGATGTATTTGGATTTGAAGAGAGATTATTGGTGGCCCTATTTGAAGAGAGATGTGGCTTGGGTAGTTGAGAGGTGCTTGACATGTCACCAGGTTAAGGTGAAGCACCAGTGTCTACATGGCTCGTTACAGCGTCTAGAGATTCCCAAGTTGAAGTGGAAACAAATTTCTATGGATTTTATCACCAAAGTACTGAGAGCCGCACGACGTGTCGACGCGATAAGGGTGATTATGGATCGGTTGACAAAGAGTGCTCATTTCATTGCTATCAATGAGACCTCTTCTGTAGAGAAATTGTCTGAGATTTTTTTGAGAGATGTGGTAGCACGGCATGGAGTGCTAACATCGATAGTGTCAGATCGGGATGTGCGTTTTACTTCCAGCTTTTGAAAGAAGTTTCTTGCGGAGTTGGGTACCCGATTGTACTTCAGTACTGCATACCACCCATAGGCAGAGTGAGCGAACGATACAGACGCTTGAGGACATGATGCCGTACATGTGTTATGGACTTCGGTGGAAGTTGGGACACCTATTTTCCCTTTTCTGAGTTTTCAATCAAAAACAACCACCATTCTAGTATTGGTATGCCTACCTTCGAGCTCTTATATGGGAGGAGGTTTCGGACTCCCATTTGTTGGGGAGAATTAGGACAGAGAATGATGGGTGGCACCGAGATAGTTCTTAAGACGACTAAGCAGATTCACCAGGTCAGATAATGGTTACTGACATCCCAAAGTCGCTAGAATAGTTACGCAGATCGGTGACAATCTGAGCTAGAGTTCCAGGTTGTAGATTTTGTCCTCCTGAAGGTATCCCCGTGGAAAGGGATGATCCAATTCAGGAAGCGGGGAAGCTTAGGTCCAAAATATATCGTCCCTTTTAGACTTACTGCCAGAGTGGGGAAAGTTAATTATCGGTTGGAGCTACCTGTAGAGTTGAGCTAGATTCATAACACCATCCACGTGTCTCAACTGAGGAAGTATGTAGCCGATGAGGCGGTGGTGGTACCCTTAGAGGACATTTAGGTAGATATGAGCCTAAATTACATTGAGAGGCCGATAGCAATATTGGATTGGTGTCACACCCCAAAACCGGAACGGCGGAAACGTTCTGGGGTGGATGACGTCATGTCAAGTATCACAACACATGCATTATAGTAGTCAAAGTACAACAAAACATTGCATTAATAGTAATAGTTTTACAAGGTTACATTACAATAATTTAAAGTAATACAAGTAATAGAATAAATACAGCATGGTACAAAGCTATCTTCATCAACAGCTCCGGGATGTACCTGTCTAATGCTAACCTGAGAATACAAGTTATTTGAAAAGTGAGTATCAGCATTTTTACAAATGCTGGTGAGTTCATAAGCATTTAGTGACATTTATTTCAAATAACTTAATAAAGTGATAGTTTAAGAGATTTCAGTGTATTAGAGTTCCTTCCAGTCAATCCTATATTTTCTTTAATAAAAGCAGCCTTCTACCAAGACTGGTCAGTGTAATGTGGTAAGAAGAAGTTTCCCTTAATTGCTAATAATATCAAAATACTGAATTTGATTATTAAAGAAAGCAGAGGCATCAGGGAATAACATATGCCTCAGCAGTGAGGACTGCTGACTAAGGCAAAAGAGTTATAAACTCCAGGAAAGTATCGAACTAACGACAGGCCTGGTTTAGTCTAGCAAATGGAGAAACAGACCCCAGAAGGTACCAAATGAAA
Source organism: Lactuca saligna (assembly GCF_052625555.1). Lineage (NCBI taxonomy): Eukaryota > Viridiplantae > Streptophyta > Magnoliopsida > Asterales > Asteraceae > Lactuca > Lactuca saligna. The sequence goes on from NC_136422.1 coordinate 66,338,370, forward strand.
AGTACATCTTGCAAGGTCAAAACAGTGAAGACAGACCGCAGACTATACCAAATGAAGGGTACATCTCGCAAGGTCAAAACAGTGAAGACAGACCGCAGACAGTATCACATGAAAGACACGTCTAGCAAGATCAAACATTGTGACTCTGAAAAAGGTGACATCAGCACACAGTGTAAATTGCTGACGAAATACCGTTACCTTAAAGCCATGAATTATAAGGCAACCCAGGATACTCGTAACCATACTGACTAGAGTACTAGACGCTCTACAAGCATCTAAATAATGTGACATTTGTCACCCCTTGGCTTGTTAGGCCGTGGACTGTAGCTAGCAGTCAGGGTGCGGGGTTGTCAATCCCGTATAGGCCTATACACACAATGTCCGCTCTCCCTACAGGAGACTCTGGTTACCAACTAGACGACGGAGAAGGCCGTGTCCCGAAGATGCATCCCAAATAGAGGATAGTGTGTTACTAGGAGGGAGTGGGTTTCTTATGTAAGTGTTGACTAGAGGTAGAGACTCTTAACAGACTGAAGAAAACGCGTATGTCTATGCTCGCATACATAATATGTAACTAATGAATCGAATGACCTTCAGATGGATATCCGATCCCACCAGACCACATCTCAACGAAGAAAAGGAAATAGGTCGGACAAGCCTTCCTAAGTCCTTCAATCATTATTTATATGAATCTATACAAGCATAAACATACATCTAACTACGCTTGAGTGTGTATCATACAGTGAAGTATAAGTGTACAGTGGAACATCTGAGTCGTGAAGTATAAGAGTACAGTGGAACATCCGAGTCATGAAGTATACGTGTACAGTGTGGGATAATCGAACCATGAAGTATAAGCGTACCAAGTATAAGTGTATCACGAAGCAGAGACAACAATAAGTGATGTAAGAACCTCTATCAAGTATAAGTGGAGTAAAGTCGTTATCCAGTATAAGTGAAGGAGAAATCGTATCACTAAGTAAGAGCGTGAATAAGTATAAGCGTCATCAAGTATAAGCGACTATAGGTATAAGTGAAAGTGTTACCGAGTCAGAGTACAAAATAAGTATCAGTGAAGCAACAGTGTTTAACAAGTAAAAGTATACGTCAAAAAAAAAGGGAAATCTTTAATGAAAAGCCTTTATGTACAGAGAAAATCACAAATTATATTCCTTTGTAAAATACGTTTAAAACCTTAGAGGATCTTTCATAAACCAATTTAGGATGAATTTGAATAAATCAGTATAAGTAAAAGTTATGAAACAGGTAAAAGTCATTTTAGTGTCCCACTCGGTAAAACAGTGTAAAAGTGGTAAAATCTTGTGCATGCGGGTTATCAATCATATGCGATTGACATGATAACTGGCATGTTTAACTTGTATTCCCCCCCCCCTATGAAACATTTAAAAGCATTTAAAAGGTTCATTCAGGGGTATGAACTCACCTGGTGTAAGTAGGTCCGACGAAAGTGTCGATTGGGCGTTCGGGGTCACGCAAGGACTTAAACACACACAAGGACCTATTTTAACATATGATAACATATGTTCACATACAATTAGCATATAATATATTAATTAAACAATTATACACCCTCAAAGGAGTGGAAAACACTTTTGGTTGAGTGTTTGGGGTCCCGGGTAACGTTTACGGGTGCTAAGGGTCTCTTATCAGTTGTGGGACTTTGCTATACTCACATATCAAGTGTGTAAATGGATTTAAAACACCAACATGGACCAAACAAGGAGTTTACGGCCCAACCTAAGGGAGTTTACGGCCGTAAGTTCCCAAGGTTAATTTCTTGGGTGTTTGATGCTTCTAGCTTGTTCATGGGATTTTTCTAAGGACTTTTCATAAAAGGAATGAGTGCATTTGAGGCTTCTAAGGGCTTGATCTATGAGTTTACGGCCAAGGAACTACTCCCAAAGGAGTTTACGGCCGTAAACTCTAATCCTTAGAGTTTTGGGAAGTTTTAAGCTCCTATTGCCTTCCTAGAATTTTCTTATGAAGTTTGATGTTATTTTGGGTGATTAAAACCAACATTTGAGGGGGTTTTGGGGAGTTTACGCCCTAGATAAATGCTTGGGTCGTAAACTCCAAATCAAGCCTCATTTCATTGTGTTTAAGTCCTTAAATCCTTCCTAGCATTTTATAGAAATAGTCTAAGGCCATTTGGGGGACAAAAACCAACATTTTGGGCATGTTTGGGGAGTTTACGGCATAAGCATATGCTTGGGCCGTAAACTCATTTTCATCCTTCATTTTGATGTGTTTAAGTGATCCAAACCCAAAGGAATAAGCCCTTAATTTATGTGTTAAGCCCTAGTGTGGTTTGGGAGTGTTTTTGAGACATTTAAACAAGTTTAGAGGTGTTTACGGCCTAAGCATGTGCTTGGGCCGTAAACTGTCTTTTATGCCACAAAATGATTGTTTTAAATGTGCAAACACTCCTAGGCTAATTCTTCTATTTATTTCCAAGCCATTTGGGACAAGTTTGGGTCATTTTGGCCTCATTTTGGGTGTTTACGGCCTAAGGAGGTTCTTAGGCCGTAAACTCCTTTTTCATTGCTTCTATGTCCGATTTTTGGGCTATAAACTCAATTCAATATGTTTAGAATAAGCTAGGGTAAGCGGACTTACTATTTGGAAGCGTTTGGTTACGGTTTCGGGGCGAAAACGGGTCTAGAGAGAGAGTATAGAGAGAGAGTGTAAAAAGTCTCCAATAGACTCCACTCACCCTTATATAAGTTGGGACACAGTGGAAGTCTACCCGATACTGCCGTTAAACGGGGCTTTTGGTCGCACCCGATTTAGTGGTCGTAATAATAAACTAATATTTTCCAAGTAAATGGAAATATGTGCTATGTATTTTATTTCCTTTTATCACGACTTAACGGCATATAAACATACACAATTGAAATGTTTATTAAACATGAAGACTTCTCATTAACGGAACTTTTGAACAGTGGAATATTCCGTTAACGGTAACGGAGAAATGTAACGGGACAACTTAGGTTGTCACATCATCCCCCCGTTAGAGGGAATTTCGTCCCGAAATTCAGATCTAGGCAAGGAAGTAGGTATGAATGGCCAAGTAGAGGTAAGAGAGTACTTCCTATGTGGTTGTCCTTGCATCCCCAAGTGACCTCTGGTCTGTGTTTGTCATTTCAACAGACCCTCGCGTACGGGATGCGGATTCCGTCTCGTGTAGCTAGTGGGTTCCAACTGGTGTATCTACAAGGTTAGGGTTCTCAATGGATTCTATCAAGATGAGTGAGGTACGAAGAGTGTTGTCGGGAATTCACGTATCAAGTCTAAGAAGTGAATCGATCGAATGTGAACCTTGTGGTATATCTGAAAGTAGTAGCGGCCTGAAAAGGGTCGGACCATGTCTCCATGAGGATTCTCGGATGGTCCTAAGCTCTCGGAAAGGAGTAGAGCTTTTCAGTACTAAGAACATAGTGTACTTCTATGGCAAGATCAACACTAGCGTGATCGACATTACGAAGTTCCTAATGTTTGCGCTTGTACTGGATGTGTAGTCCTTCAGGTTAGTCCTTAGGAAGCTTAGGTGGTCTTCGGTTTCGTATTTTCTTTCAACTGGCTGATAGAGGCTTTCTAGATCGTCGAGTGGGTTGCGTGACTCTGGTTATCGGTTTGCTATAGAGTGTCTATCTCGCGCTTGTGCAAAATGAACCTGTACTAACGAAGCTTGAGATATGGAAACCCTGAGGATCGAGGAGTTAGGGTTTCACTAGATGAATGTTGGACTATCTCGGGAGGTGGTTCTACTATCTCTGCGTAAGATAGTATTCGTGGAACACCTAATAATCCAATGAATCTCTAAGACTGTGGTTTATCCTAGCATGGAAGGTGTATGTTCCTGTATAACCCTTCTACTAACACCAAGGCTGGTGTCAAGCCTATGATCTCTTCGGAATCCAGGTCATGAGATTTAACGCAGCTACTTTCACACTTGACCAAATATTCTTGGCTGCAAAGCTTATCCTGTGGTTCTCGGTATCCTAGTGTTCACTTCGGAGAATGTATTCCATCGTCTACAGGGTGACGACGATTTCCTCCATGCCATAAGGTGGAGGATGATAGGCACCACTTGTCTATAACGAGGTGGACGAAGTGCCTGAGTAGTGCGGGCATATACTGCAACTACTCATCCGGAGATTCTGGGTTTTCTCGGTCTAGGTTAAATCTAGTGAGTATAGAGTCTTCTCACTCGGAACTTTTAAGAGTTCAACCCGTAGTGATTTTCTTGACTTCGGCTCCTATGTTATGGAATATGGTGAAGGTGTTTTGCTAAGAGGTCCGTGGTAGAGCTCATACTAAGCCTAACCGCAATTACCGCGTGTATGCGAGCAGTATACAGTTGAGGTCGGCGGGACGTTCAGCTGTGCGACTCCACTCCAAACCCACAACCCAACGAGGAACAGGGAATAGGGAGGAAACACACACCTTTAATCTTTTTGATCTCAATTATATGCCGCCCTTATGCATATATCTGATTATAGCGGTCAGTCTCATGAGTTCTATTCTCTAGGTTCACGAACCTAATGTGCAAGGTGCGAAGGGTCTCTCGGGGAAATTATACGGAGTATGCTTCGGTCGGATGTCGTCTTCTAGAGTATCTTGTAGTGTGTTTCACTTCGGTGTTCATCTGACTACGAGGGGTCGGTCAACAGTGTATGGTATCTTCCCTTGGGTGCTTCGGAAGGTTTGAGATAAGAGGGACGATTGACGGATCGTATTAAGTTGGTTTATTTGTGTTAGGTTCAGGTTCGGATGAACCTTTATTTGTAGATATGGCTTTGGAGAAAGTTCTTTTTACACAACACTTAAGGATTTACACACGGTTGCACGAAATCAAACCATGATCAATAGAGTTGTCGAAGTTGGCACACTTCGACATGATATAAAGTGAAGATCGATAGAGTCATGTGCCGAACAGGCACACAAGTTCGAGGCGTCTCGGGTTTCGTCCTACATATCACTACCACGGATACTTGGACCGATAGATTCGACGCGGAACTATAGAGAGTTCTAAGTTTTTCCGAATAGAGTATCTTTTCATGAACGGGTTCTCACAAGGCATTTCTATAATTGCCTCCCATATACTAGTCATGTACATTTAAGGTGGGGAGGACTGTCGACTGAGCGACCCCGCCCTAAATCCATAACCAAACGAGGAACAGGAGATGAGGCGGCATTCGCTCACTCTAGGTCTGTCCATCTTAAATATACATGGTCGTAACGTATATTTTTAGCCACGATAGTTTTACCTAATAAATTTTAATTTTTTTTTTTAACAGTGCTGCGACTTTCGCCTTGCTGGAAAGAATTTACATTGAATTAGTCTTTTAATGTATTTAGCTTCGTTATCTGAGATCGAGAGTCGTACCAAAAATCTACCGAGTTCCTTGACGTTTCTCCCTAAGCAGTAGTGTCAGGCTCCTTCTGTGTCTTTGTCTTTTCCTTCGGTTGGGCAATCCTTCTTGAAGTGTCCGAACTCGCCACATAGGCGGCAAACCTGTGTGGCCGCCGCATTGGCGATTGATGCAATACGTTCCACCGGAGTTCTGCATACACGAGCAGTATGCCCCTTCATGTGGCACCTAGCACAATAGAGTTCTCGGCAGGCACCATGATGATGGTAGCTGCACCTGCTGCAGTGGGGAAGGTCTCCTAGATACGGTCTTCTTGGAGTCGGGAGGGAAGGGTTGGTAGGGGTACAGACTGCATCAGCTCGTTGTCCATCGGAAGGTTTTTGAGCCGAGGTACTTCCCTCCTCTATCTTGAGTTTTCTCTTTAGTGGGTTCAGTTGAGGTTCTTGGGTGGCTGAGTATGGAAGTGTGGGTTGATGCTGTCCATTGTCAGGATTGGAATTTCTAATAGGCACCTTGCTAACATTGGCGTTGTTAGCATTCAGGTGAGCCATGACAGCTGCTACGGCTGTTGAAACTGCAGCTTGGAATGTAGCTTCATCAAATAGGAGAGTAGGTTTCTTGCTTGTGGATTGGTTACGCTTCTTCGGTGGCATGGTTTTTCCTACACGGAAAGGAATACAAGGTAATGAGAGACGATGGTTAACCCTGGACGTTTCTGTCCTGAACATATTAGGCATAATATTTTTCCCGTGCCTCGGGTATTGGTTGTCTGAGTGTCGACCTACATCCCTATGATGTAGTCCTGGTAATCGAAGTGAGTGTATGAATATCGGAAAAAGGCCATAAGATGCGAGTCGTTCCTACTAAGTTACCTTTATACTGAGAAGGTTTCACTCTCCGGTCTGGAGAGATTTGAGAACAGTTCGGAACGAAGCTGCGAGAAGAGAGGCTCATGAGGTCTTATGGCTAAATAACCTCACAAAGGTGTGAGGATCCGCTCTAAGCGCATTACTGGCAACGGGAACAAGGCGATTTACCTAACACATAGCGTGAGCAGTGTAATCACTAACTCACTAAATTGTATTATTTTATGGGTGTATTGGCGTGAAGAACACGAGGAAAAGACTCTTCTCGGGGTTCCACGTACTGGCTCCCTCGGTCTGCCTCGTATCCTTGACTGGAATCGGCATTGGTTTCCTTCGGGTAGTTTCCTAGGGTTCTCTTCTCGTATGGACATATTGAATTTCTACTCCGCCTTCCTTCTGACTCCGATTATGGGTGTCATCACTTCATGATGGATGACTGGGAATCTCCGAAGTTTAGGCGAGTTTCTCACCGATGTCCCTAAAAGAACATGGGCACTTGGTGTATTCAATAGTCTCGACCCAGTTCATTTATTTCCGATCAGGAAATCTTCTGAATGAACTTCTTCGGGGTCGGAATCAACTCTTCTGTTATGCACTGAAGTGGGTAGGGTTTTCTGCAGGGTTCGTGCGAGAATGGAAATGTCTAAAGAATCCTAATAGATTATTAACATTTTGCTGGATGATCCACATCGAGTCCTGCTACGATTACACAGGGTATACAAATCATATATAGCTTAGATCCGATAGGCCTTTGAATATGTGATACTACTCTAGAACCACATCCCAACGAGGAAAAGGAAATAGAGCGAAACCACACGTTCTTAGCCTATGGGGTCCTTATTATGTATAACCTTGGAAGTATACCCTCTGTAGTTGTAGGTATGTCAATAAGGATCTTTTAGTTCTCACACCAGGTTATCTATGTATTCTAAATACCCCTATGGTATTTTAATTCTTGTTTGTTTTCTCATCTTCTGAATGTCATTCTAGGATTAGTGTGAATCTTTTAGCGCTCTAAAATACTCCTATAGTATTTTAACTTTATGTTTGGCTCTAGCAAATCCTAGTTGGTAAGTTTCAGACCTGTTGCACACCACAATCACTCCTGAGCACACGTTCATCGCATCTCGAATAAAGGTAGTTGATCAGGTTACATTTATTCCAGCGTACGATTACATAACTGCCCAGATTTGTCTGTAGTGCTCAACATCCAAAGACTTTTATTCTTGTTCTTCTTGTGATACTTGTGTTCGAGTGCTTAGATTCCGGATGTAATTATACTTTGGTAAAATATGGTTATATTTTAAAGTATAATTTATTGTTCAGAGTGTTTTATCCCATTGCATTTATAGGCTGTATATCTTTTATGAATTGATATACTTAGCTCACTATAAACAATGCTCTGATACCAATCTGTCACACCCCAAAACCGGAACGGTGGAAACGTTCTGGGGTGGATGATGTCATGTCAAGTATCACCACATGCATTATAGTAATCAATGTACAACAAAACATTGCATTAATAGTAATAGTTTTACAAGGTTACATTACAACAATTTAAAGTAATACAAGTAATAGAATAAATACAGCATGGTACAAAGCTATCTTCATCAACAGCTCTGGGGATGTACCTGTCTAATGCTAACCTGAGAATACAAGTTATTTGAAAAGCGAGTATCAGCATTTTTACAAATGCTGGTGAGTTCATAAGCATTTAGTGACATTTCATTCAAATAACTTAATAAAGTGATAGTTTAAGAGATTTCAGTGTATTAGAGTTCCTTCCAGAAAATCCTATATTTTCTTTAATAAAAGCAGCCTTCTACCAAGACTGGTCAGTGTAATGTGGTAAGAAGAAGTTTCCCTTAATTGCTAATAATATCAAAATACTGAATTTGATTATTAAGGAAAACAGAGCCATCAGGGAATAACATATGCCTCAGCAGTGAGGACTGCTGACTAAGGCAAAAGAGTCATAAACTCCAGGAAAGTATCGAACTAACGACACGCCTGGTTTAGTCTAGCAAATGGAGAAACAGACCCCAGAAGGTACCAAATGAAAAGTACATCTTGCAAGGTCAAAACAGTGAAGACAGACCGCAGACTATACCAAATGAAGGGTACATCTCGCAAGGTCAAAACAGTGAAGACAGACCGCAGACAGTATCACATGAAAGACACGTCTAGCAAGATCAAACAGTGTGACTCTGAAAAAGGTGACATCAGCATACAGTGTAAATTGCTGACGAAATACCGTTACCTTAAAGCCATGAATTATAAGGCAACCCAGGATACTCGTAACCATACTGACTAGAGTACTAGACACTCTACAAGCATCTTTGTAATGTGACATTTGTCACCCCATGCTTGGTAGGCCATGGACTGTAGCTAGCAGTCAGGGTGCGGTGTTGTCAATCCCGTATAGGCCTATACACACAATGTCTGCTCTCCCTACAGGAGACTCTGGTTACCAACTAGACGACGGAGAAGGCCGCGTCCCAAAGATGCATCCCAAATAGAGGATAGTGTGTTACTAGGAGGGAGTGGGTTTCTTATGTAAGTGTAGACTAGAGGTAGAGACTCTTAACAGACTGAAGAAAACGCGTATGTCTATGCTCGTATACATAATATGTAACTAATGAATCGAACGACCTTCAGATGGACATCCGATCCCACCAGACCACATCTCAACGAAGAAAAGGAAATAGGGCGGACAAGCCTTCCTAAGTCCTTCAATCATTATTTATATGCATCTATACAAGCATAAACATACATCTAACTACGCTTGAGTGTGTATCATACAGTGAAGTATAAGTGTACAGTGGAACATCTGAGTCATGAAGTATAAGAGTACAGTGGAACATCCGATTCGTGAAGTATACGTGTACAGTGTGAGATAATCGAACCATGAAGTATAAGTGTACCAAGTATAAGTGTATCACGAAGCAGAGTCGACAATAAGTGATGTAAGAACGTCTATCAAGTATAAGTGGAGTAAAGTCGTTATCCAGTATAAGTGAAGGAGAAATCGTATCACTAAGTAAGAGCGTGAATAAGTATAAGCGTCATCAAGTACAAGCGACTATAGGTATAAGTGAAAGTGTTACCGAGTTAGAGTACAAAATAAGTATAAGTGAAGCAGCAGTGTTTAACAAGTAAAAGTATACGTCAAAAAAAAAGGGAAATCTTTAATGAAAAGCCTTTATGTACAGAGAAAATCACAAATTATATTCCTTTGTAAAATACGTTTAAAACCTTAGAGGATCTTTCATAAACCAATTTAGGATGAATTTGAATAAATCAATATAAGTAAAAGTTATGAAACAGGTAAAAGTCATTTTAGTGTCCCACTCGGTAAAACAGTGTAAAAGTGGTAAAATCTTGTGCATGCGGGTTATCAATCATATGCGATTGACATGATAACTGGCATGTTTAACTTGTATTCCCCCCTATAAAACATTTAAAAGCATTTAAAAGGTTCATTCAGGGGTATGAACTCACCTGGTGTAAGTAGGTCCGACGAAAGTGCCGATTGGGCGTTCGGGGTCACGCAAGGACTTGAACACACACAAGGACCTATGTTAACATATGATAACATATGTTCACATACAATTAGCATATAATATACTAATTAAACAATTATACACCCTCAAAGGAGTGGAAAACACTTTTGGTTGAGTGTTTGGGGTCCAGGGTAACGTTTACGGGTGCTAAGGGTCTCTTTTCAGTTGTGGGACTTTGCTATACTCACATATCAAGTGTGTAAATGGATTTAAAACACCAACATGGACCAAACAAGGAGTTTACGGCCCAACCTAAGGGAGTTTACAGCCGTAAACTCCCAAGGTTAATTTCTTGGGTGTTTGATGCTTCTAGCTTGTTCATGGGATTTTTCTAAGGACTTTTCATAAAAGGCATGAGTGCATTTGAGGCTTCTAAGGGCTTGATCTATGAGTTTACGGCCAAGGAACTACTCCCAAAGGAGTTTACGGCCGTAAACTCTAATCCTTAGAGTTTTGGGAAGTTTTAAGCCCCTATTGCCTTCCTAGAATTTTCTTATGAAGTTTGATGCTATTTTAGGTGATTAAAACCAACATTTGAGGGGGTTTTGGGGAGTTTACGCCCTAGATAAATGCTTGGGCCGTAAACTCCAAATCAAGACTCATTTCATTGTGTTTAAGTCCTTAAATCCTTCCTAGCATTTTATAGAAATAGTCTAAGGCCATTTGGGGGACAAAAACCAACATTCTGGGCATGTTTGGGGAGTTTACGGCATAAGCATATGCTTGGGCCGTAAACTCATTTTCATCCTTCATTTTGATGTGTTTAATTGATCCAAACCCAAAGGAATAAGCCCTTAATTTATGTGTTAAGCCCTAGTGTGGTTTGGGAGTGTTTTTGAGACATTTAAACAAGTTTAGAGGTGTTTACGGCCTAAGAATGTGCTTGGGCCGTAAACTATCTTTTATGCCACAAAATGATTGTTTCAAATGTGCAAACACTCCTAGGCTAATTCTTCTATTTATTTCCAAGCCATTTGGGACAAGTTTGGGTCATTTTGGCCTCATTTTGGGTGTTTACGGCCTAAGGAGGTTCTTAGGCCGTAAACTCCTTTTTCATTGCTTCTATGTCCGATTTTTGGGCTATAAACTCAATTCAATATGTTTAGAATAAGCTAGGGTAAGCGGACTTACTATTTGGAAGCGTTTGGTTACGGTTTCGGGGCGAAAACGGGTCTAGAGAGAGAGTATAGAGAGAGAGTGTAAAAAGTCTCCAATAGACTCCACTCACCCTTATATAAGTTGGGACACAGTGGAAGTCTACCCGATACTGCCGTTAAACGGGGCTTTTGGTCGCACCCGATTTAGTGGTCGTAATAATAAACTAATATTTTCCAAGTAAATGGAAATATGTGCTATGTATTTTATTTCCTTTTATCACGACTTAACGGCATATAAACATACACAATTGAAATGTTTATTAAACATGAAGACTTCTCATTAACAGAACTTTTGAACAGTGGAATATTCCATTAACGGTAACGGAGAAATGTAACGGGACAACTTGGGTTGTCACAATTGGAAAGTGAGGTTTTTGAGGAATAAAGAGGTGCCCCTGGTTTAGGTCCAGTGGCAACATCGGAAGGGATCCGACTAGACTTGGGAGTCAGATTCCAAGATGCATGAGTTGTACCAAGAGTTATTTCTGGAGGATGACTTCGAGGGCAAAGAATGATTCTAGTGGAGGAAAATTGTAACATCCCGACTCCCAGAGAAGAGAATGAAAGCAAGGAACAAAGAAGGACTGTGGGATCTTGTGTTCATCCACCTTGAGCTTCTGTTGGAAGGTAAAAGTTACCACCTTTCTCATCATATTGATTATGTCTTCTTGCTAGGAATCTTTTAGGTCTTTTTCCATATTTCCTTGAGATTTTGAGTGACTTGACCTTGCTAAGCATTTTAGACATAAGATATGGACCTTGTGAGGTACCATAGCCCAAAGGTCCAAGCTTTATCAAACTAGAGGAGAGTTTTATTGCTTTGGACCATAATTAGAACTTGTTTTGGCATTTCAAGCCTTAGGTGCCATGCATGGGCATCAAGCTTGTAGCTTTATGTGTTATCTCAGCCTTAGGAGGCTAGATCTAGAGTTTGGGTTGTAAATCTGCCTTAAAATGTCTAAAAGAGAACATATACTGAAGGGACTCGACGAGCTGACTCAATGAGTCGGTTAGGGTTTTCCTTGACGAGTCTAGACATGAGTAACTCGATGAGTTGGTGAGACAACTCAGCGAATTAATTTGGATTTTCGCAACATTTTTTAAGAAACAAGGGGACTCGGCGAGTCACAGAGATGCACTCGGCGAGTCGGGTCAACATCGATTGTTGACTTCTGTTGACTTTAGGGTTTGGTCAAGACATGGATTATGGGGAACATGGAAGAGTCAAATAGTCTTTTACCCATCCCAAGAGTTAGAGAGAGAAAATAGCATTAGATTTATTTAGAGTTGTAATTAGAGTGTTAATTATAGATAATTATCATATGTGTTAGGAGGAGGCAAGATCAAGCGGGAGGGTCCAACACGAGCTGTGAGACCAGAGGGTCCTCACTGAGATATAGGACTGGAGGGTCCAACCCGAGCTGTGAGACCGGAGGGTCCTTACTGAGACATATGACCAGAGAGTCCACAGGGAGCCATGACACTGGAGAGACCTCACCGAGACACATAACCGAAGGGTCCATGTCGAGCTATATCCATGAGAGGCTTATTATTTATATATGTGGTATTTTGGGAAACTCACTAAGCTTTTTGCTTACCGTGTTGTGTCTTTTGTGTTTCAGGTACTTCACATGATCACGGGAACGCGCAGCAGCTTGATAGTACACACTAGACAGAGTTATGTCTGAGGATCCTAGATTGTGTTTAAAGAATTATGAACATGTGTTTTGATAAATTGTCATTTTGGAGATTTGTCCACCGTGTTTATGAGAATTATGTGATATTAAAAATGAAAATTATGTTTGAAAATTTATGGTGTTACAACAAAGGCCAACTAAAGGCCCAATTTTCCAAATTGGGCCCACCCACATATGGGCCTTATCCTAAGCCAATAATTTTCCTTATTACAATTCAGATTACTTCAAGCAACCCGTGGGACAAACTTGGTCAAAGACATAAAGTGAAAGTCCAATTCAACGGTCCAAGTTGACCCAACTCATCGAGTTGTCCTTCCACTCGTCGAGTTGTCATTCAACTCGTCGAGTTTCTCTAGCAATCTGCACAAATTAGGAAAAACTTAATCAACTCACCGAGTTCCTCTATCAATCTGAAAATGTAGGGGAAAACCAAGCCAACTCGTCAAGTTTATCCAACAAACTCGTTGAGTTCACAAGAAACCCACCTCTTAACACATTAAGCACTTAATCCATTGGGACATGCGTCCAATACATAGATCTAACTTCCTTGAGCTGGAAAAGCATGTAAAGTTGCCAACTTGATGTTCATGCATTTCTAAATGAAGCTCTTAAGCTTGGAATGGACTTAATGCAAGCATGACACCAAAACCCTCATAAAGTTCGCACCTTTAAGCTCAAGGGTTCCAAAACCAACTCAGATCTGAAGGAAAAACCCCTAAAACGAGTTTACTCCATCATCATCCCCAAAAGAGGCCAAAACACAACAAAACCCAAAATAAGGAGAGTTTATCATTCATAAGTCAAGTTATGAACTTGATACCTTGAAGTGACTGCAAGAAATGGAGTGATTCTGGATCAAAGACTTCTATCTCCAAGCTAGAAACTTCAAGACCTTCTAAATCATTCACAATGCACAAAAAGTATACCAAACTTCCTTTCAAGGCTCCAAAAACTTGATAATGCAAGATACAACTTGATTTAGGGTTTGGACAACAATAGAGGCTGATAAGGAGGCCAGAAGAAAGTCTTAAGGAATTTAAATAGGGTGCAAGACCCTAAAAATTAGGGTTTCCTTCCTAACTAACTCGGCGAGTTGAGGCTCCCTAAATCGTCGAGTTGGTTTATTAAACCCACACGATCCTTCCATCTTCAACACGACGAGTTGGTCCCTAAAATTCATCGAGTTGACCAAGAAATGGGGTTATTCTCAATAATTTCTCGTCAATATTTTGGTTGTAACAACTCCCTCCAACTTACATTAGATTTCTTCCTCGAAATTGTTCCTTAATAACACTCATAACCAAAACAAACACTTGAGGAACGCACCCGAAATGTTTGCACATAAACAACCATCCCAAAGCAATGAATCCGAAATAGAAACCGTCAACCTAAAAAAGAGCTACCCATAATCCCGTGCAAAGACCCTACCTTATATATCCGAACTTGGGTATCAAATTGGTCTGATTAGCTGACAAACCTTCTAAATTGATCCGATTGCTAAAACCAGGACACTTATCCATCGACCAATCTATCCAACCTTTGATGATAACAATTCCATAAACACACAAGAGATATAAAATACATACTTCCTTGAGTTTCGGGCCGATACACTATGGCTATGTGCCTGAAACCTCATCACTTCCCTTCATGCACAAAATGAAGCTACCCTAGAGCACAGACACATAAGCTAGACTCTAAATCCTCCCACTGATTCATTTGATATAAAGATTTCTTAACCCCCTCCCTTTTGGATATGGACCTTGCATAGTCGAACTCGCAATTCCGAACACGAGTTCCCACCGAAATCTTGGTCGAAAATGGCTACCCATGATACCTCCTCATAGAAAATTCCATAAAACTGACGAATATCCATTTTAATCTACCCCCTGTACCTAACTGGGGCATTACCATAACCATGAAGAATGATCCTGGAAACACACCAACCGCGCAGTTAAACAAAAACCAAACCATATGATGAACCCAAAATCTTGACAACTATTGACTCCTTGCTAAGCCATTACCACCCACTCCTTTGTTAAGCAATGACAATCAAACCATGAACTTCTACGATACATCCGACCTTTACTGGCTCCGGTGCACCCCCACCTAGGAACCCACTCGATATAATCACAAAGAACTAGATGACTTATGACCACAAAAGAAAGTTCCAACTTAAGAATCACAAATCTAACAACCGCTTGCAAACAATTAGAAATATTGCAGACAACATGCCTAGACTTTTTGACACCTGACTTATACTTCCATAATCCTTACTACTTCCCTTATCCAGCCAATAGATTTACGACTTGCCCGATTCCCATCAATGTGTCCGCTCCGAAGGCACTACAAGTAGAAGAAAAGAACCATTATGATAACTAGGCCCATAGCCTATAAGTGGAATGCTCCCGATAACCTATCGATACTGTCATCAGCACATCATTCACCTAACACTCCGGGTCTGATGTTACTCACCTCTTTCCATTGTCCTAAATGGACCTAATCAACGTTCCTCACAAAACCAAACGAGTAAAACAATGTTGTATCCTATCATGCACGATTCACTTTATAGAACAAGCTGCTACCCAAGCAAAACCTTATGAAACCATGGTTTCACACGACCCAAAGATAGGATAATGTTCAGACTCTTGATACAAATAGAAAGCTGAAACCGAAGAGAACAATGCATATAATTCAAACCAAGAGACCCATTGCCCTCTTGCTCAGCTCACAAGGAGCACCCCTATAAACATACTTCATAAACGCATAATCAAATCCAAAAAAAAGAGACACCAGAGATAATCAAAAAGCCCACTTTACTCGAAACATAAATTATCCTCATGATCGGTCAAACAAGACCCCATACTTGTGAGACTAAACGGATTCCATCACTACACCACTGGATCGAGAGGACCTCCAAGATGATCCTCAAAGTTACCAAAATGTGATTCTGCTATGAATCAGGCTCTTACTCTACCATTTAGGGTAAACACACCAAAAGACCGAAGGAACATAGAATATACTAAGGTAGCTGATGTATTCCATGACTTTTATCAGTTACTACTTAAATCCTTAAGAGAATTTCTGTTGAACCAAAAACTCAACGACCAATGGTCTAGGACACATTGATACCTAAACCAAAGAAACCACAACCCACCTGGAGGTGAACATACACGCTTCTGAAAAGGATTCACTGACCAGCGTCTACCGAAAAAATTTGAAAGCAGCAATCTGAATAGCAAACTGACAAAACCCTCAATGACTGACACTCGAACTGAAAATCCTAGTTTTCCCCTCTTAGAAATCAAACCACCACCCACTGATGGTGAAACCCAAAACATAACCCTACCGGTCTAGCCATGCATAACCACACTTGACCATGGAATGAATGCCATACAAAGAATAAACCTCCAAAAATGGATCCAATGAACCCCAAGAGAACCTGAATTCCATTTGCAGACCTTTGAGTTTCCCAATTATAAGCACTCACTAGGCATAAGCAACTTCCAATTTACGATCCATACATACCTTCCTTGCTTGCAATTCAACTATAATCCAGCACCTGGCTTCCCCATCTCCCAAGAATACGGGCCCTTGGTCGCACCACTAACACACTCATGCGACGTCCATCCATCTGCTCACACCGGTGCTAACGTATTATCGCTAACTACTACGACCAATACCCAAGCTGAGAATCCAACCTAACTCGGGAGATCACAAGCCTACCCACTCCTTCTAACTCGAAAGAACAAAAGCGAAAAATCCTTGCCACAGATAACAACATCCCAATCCGATAATCCACCTCTTAAATCCCTAATGCAAACTCCAAGTCGGTCATATCAACCACTTCCGCTTCATGTCTTGAGATCTAAGTCACGGCCTTTAACAATACACTCAAAACTTCCAATCAACAAACTCATCAGAGTCTGAATCACTGAACCCACATCAATTTCGCCACAGGGCCTGAACAAACACAACACCCATCCTAGGCTAAGCAGCCCGAGCCAAAAGATCATTAGATACAGAACCACTGCCTCGAACAATGGTATCCAACCATGCTATCTTCCCTGACCAGCCCTTAGATTCCCTGAAATCTTCCTTGAATCGAGTATGGATTTTGTGCTTTCAGTAGTATGTGACAAATACTTCCTTCCAAACCTATCCATACTTTCCTCAAGAATAATCTCGGGGCCTCTACGACCTAGTCACAAAATATTCATGAAACCTGCTTAACAGCAAAACAACCACATTAAAGGACTCCCGAGGCTATCCTAGGGTTCCACACTTCTCTGCCATTACCTGCTAAAGACTTCCTCACAATGTCAGTTAGTCATTCCATGAATATAGTCACATCTGGTATGCCACAGTGCCTTCAGTATGACTATAACGTCCCTACGACCTACAGTCTATATGGTACGCTCACAGAACCTTCAACATGACTGATATGCCTCACCTGGCCCTCATCCTATTTGGACCGTACTCCAGGCCTTCGGCCTGATTGGTACGCCCCACTGGCCTTCAGTCTATCCAAGACGCCCTGGGTCTGTTGGCCTTCAGCATAAAGCAGGTCCACCTTAACCCAACCATACATACAAACCATGTCAACATATAGATAACAAATAGTCATTGCAACATCCTATCTACCAGGATATCGATCTAACAAATCATAAGAAGATAGAAACATCCTATCTACTAAGATATCGATCTAACAGATCATAACAACATAGCAACATCCTATCCACCCGGATACCGATCTAATAGATCATAACACTACAATAGCATGCATAACAGAATATCAATCCAATGGGTCCACATGGGTCCCTTTGACCCGCAAGTACAGTGAGGACAACTCACCTGAAAAATGCAGTAGCTCCCGGAAAGAAATCCCTAGTTGATGCCTTGCTTGCTTCCCGATCTATTAAATCCAGCAACACACCCAATTAGCAATTGGGTTCCATTCCATAATCAATAATCCATACTTGGGGTAAAATTACCATTTTACCCCAGACACAACATGCACCAAAACTGAGGCCCGAAACCAAAAGATCCACAAAGGAATACTAATGGCCCAATTTTTGAAATTGGGCCCAACCCTATATAGGCCTTATCCTAAGCCCATAATTTCCCTATTACGATTCAGATTACTTCAAGCACCTCTTGGGACAAACTTGGTCAAAGACATAAATCGAAAGTCAAAGTCAACGGTCCAAGTTGACCCAACTCATCGAGTTATCCTTCAACCCGTCGAGTTTCTCCATAAATTAGCACAGATCGGAAAAAACCAAGTCAACTTGCCAATTTTACCCACCAACTTGCTGAATTCCTCTATCAATCTGAAAATGTGGAGGAAAAGCGAGCCAACTTGTCGAGTTTATCCAACAAACTCGCTGAGTTTGCAAATACCCACCGCTTAACACATTGAGCACTTAATCCATTTGGACATGACTCCAAAACATAGATCTGAATTCCTTAAGCTGGAAAACCACGTAAAGTTTCCAACTTTACATTTATGTATGTCTAAATGAAGCTCTTAAGCTTGGAATGAACTTAATAATTTACTTAATGCATGCATGACACCAAAACCCTCATAAAGTTTACACATTTAAGCTCAAGGGTACCAAAACCAACTCAGATCTAAAGGAACAACTCATAAAATGACTTTACTCCATCATCATCCCCAAAAGAGGCAAAAACACAACAAAGCCCAAATAAGAAGATCTAATCATCCATAAGTCAATGTATGAGCTTCATACCTTAAAGTGACTACAATAAATCAAGTGATTATTGATCCAAGAATTTCTTCACCAAGCTAGAAACTTAAAGAACATCTAATTCCTTCACAATGCACAAAACTAACACCAAAATTCCTTTCAATGATCCAAAAACTTGATAATGGAGGCTACAACTCGATTTAGGGTTTGGACAACAATGGAGGCTGATAATAAGGCTAGAAGAAATACTTAAGGACTATAAATAGGGTGCAAGACCCTAAAAATCACGGTTTTCTTCTCAGCCGCCAACTCGTCGAGTTGAGGCTCCCCAACTCGTCGAGTTGGTTCATTAAACCCACACGATCCTTCCATCTTTAACCCGACGAGTTGGTCCCTACAACTCGTCGAGTTAACCAAGAAACATGGTTATTCTCAACAATTTCTCTTTAAGATTTTGGATGTTACAGGGTGTCATTAAAATCCATTAGCGTGCTAACCCCACCTCATACGATGATGTAAAAAGGTGAGATTAGAGGAGCAAAGTTTGTGGTGTTAATTGATTTTGGTGCAACATATAACTTTATTTCAAAGCAATTGGTAGTATGGTTAAGGTTAACAATATCAACCACGGGAGCAGTAAGGATTTTTTTTGAGTAATAGGATGAGAGACCAAAGTTCAAGGAATTGTAAAGAGGTATTACTCACTATACTCGAGTTCCAAATAGTGGAAGATTTTTACCTATTACCTTTGGGAGGCACTAATGTCATTCTCGTCATCAAATGGCTTCGCACACTCGGAGTTACGATCCTTAATTGGCGAGATCTAAAAATTATGTTCTGGGAGGGTGTCCATCAAGTTATGCTTATAGGCGATCTCAGCCTTTCCAAGAATCCTATATAATGTAAGTCTCTTGTTCAGATGCGAAAACATGGAGGTAACAGTTTTTTAATAAACTTGAACTCGAAAGAAAAAAGAATGGCGCCACCTACCCTACTTTCAGTGGGCACTGTGATCTATGTGAGATGCCCCACAACCTCCTGCCATTTCATAGTCACGAGCATGCTATTGTGTTATATGTGGGTACGAGACCTATTAGTGTTAGGTTATATCGTTACCCTTTTGCACAAAAATATGAGATCAATAAACTAGTACGAGAAATGTTGAATGTCGATGTCATTTAACCAAGTATAACTTCTTTTTCTATCCCGGTGTTGGTCAAAAAGAAAGATGGTAGTTGTCGATTTTGCGTTATTTATCGAGCCTTAAACAAAAAAACGGTTTTGGATAAAAATTCCGGTAATCGACGAATTGTTAGATGAGTTACATGTAGCCACTATATTTTCAAAAATGAATTTTAAATCTGGTTACCATTAAATTCATATGAAATTAGAAAGATGTCCCCAAAACTGCTTTCCTAACATGAATTTTTGGTAATGTCGCTCCGGCTACGTTCCAGTTGCTGATGAATAAGGTGTTTCAGCCTCTATTACAATGTCTTTTGCTAGTATTTTTTGACGGTATACTTGTCTGTAGTAACACAACAGCGGAACATGTGGCATATTTGATGACCGTTTTTCGAGGTATATTGTGGTAAAAAAAACTTTACTCTAATTGAAAAAAAATTACTTTTGTTTGAAAAAAAATTATTTTTGCCCCAAACACAGGTGGAGTATTTGGGACACATTATTTCCGAGAAAGGGAGTGTCGGCTGATCCAAATAAAATTAACGCGATGTTGAAATGGCCAATTTCGAGAATGTTAAGCGAACTGTACAAATTTTTAGGTTTGACGGGCTATTATCGGAAGTTTGTAAAAGGGTACATGCAAATAGCCTTACCTCTTACGGAGCTGTTGAAGAAAGATGGGTTAAGTGGTCTAGTAAGGCTATGAGACCATTTCGACAATTATAACAAATGATGGCCCACGCAACAGTTTTGGTTTTACTAGATTTCACTAATACTGTTTTCATTGAGACAAATGCATTCAGTTTTGGGGTGGGAGCGATGTTAATGTAGGATGAAAAACCCATTAAATTTTATAGTCATGTTTTGGGGTTCCGTGCTAGATTAAAAATTGGTATATGAAGGTAACCTCATCGCACTAATATTTACGGTTCAAAGGTGGCAGCCATATCTATTGGGGCAAAAATCTGTAGTTCATACTAATCAAAGGAATTTGAAATATTTACTAGAAAAACGCATGGTGACCGAGGATCATCGAAACTGGTTATCAAAGTTGTTAGGATACACGTTTGACATTGTCTACCGACCAGGAAAGAAATGAAGGTGGTTGATACGATTTAACGAAAGCTACCTGAAGCTCAATTTCAAGTTATTACTACGTGTATGAATGGGTTGGTGGTGGTCACTCTGTGGTTTAAAAGACGTATCAATGAATGGATCGAGAAGTTTTTTTTGGCACAAAATGAAGGGGTATATTGCAAGAATGGTCGTCGAATGTTATATTTGCCAGTCGAAAAAGTACAAAACTTTAGCACCAAGTAGATTGCTACAATCGTTCCAACATTTGTATTGTCGGAAATAACCATGGACTTCATTGATAGTTTGTTGGGTTCGAAGGATTCACTGTTATTTTTGTAGTTATAGATTGACAAAGTAAGTACATTCATTTTATACCCTTAAAACATTTGTATGCCACTTTGTTCGTAGCAACAATTTTTATTAAAGAAGTGGTACATTTTCATGGGATACCGAAGTCAGCTGTGTCATATTGAGATAAGATGTTCTTGAGTCAGTTTTGGCAGAAATTATTCTCATTACAAGGTACGACTAGTACCGCTTATCATCCTCGAACAGATGGTCAAACTGAAGTCATTAATCATTGTTTTCAGACATATATCCGATGTTTTGTTAACAACACTACAAGGTAGGGGTGAACATGATGCGGTTTTAGGGCCAAACCAAATCGCTAATAACAAGGTGTGGTTTTTGCATTCTTTGAGCATTCAGTGTGGTTTTTTCAATGGTTCGATTGTGTGGTTTTTTAATCTGGTTTTGATTTTTACGGGTTCGGCATCGGTTTTAAACAGAGTCAAACATGGATTCTGTTTTATATGTTCTGAGGTATGGTTTTGACATTCATTACTTCATTTGAAAATCCTTTGAAATAATAATTATTGTAAAGTTATAACCTCTCCTTTGTTTTCGCAAATTAATTGAAATAACAAAGAATATAATGAGATTTTATATTTGCATTTAAAATAACAGCATCCATTTAAAATGTATGCGGATTCGGGCAAGTCAATTTGGAGACAATAAGCGTTAAAAATGAATTTATGATAGAATGTTATTTAAGATAAATAACTTTAACCAAAGTTCGAGTATGTGCGACAAAGATTCCATACATATAAAGAAAGTCGAAATTCGACTACGCATGAAGAAGTTATGTTTCTTCGAACTTTCACGATTAAACCGGCATGACTCTATGTATGGTAAAAAGTGATTTTTTTATAAATTGTTTTTTAGCCTAAGAGGTTTAAACGAAAGTTATAGTAGTCGATGAACCGTGACCGTGCATATAAAGACGTCCAAATCTGACATCGTAAGAAGCAATTATGATTTTCTAATATTTTGTGTAGCAGTATACAACATAGAAGTCGAATTTTAGATTGGTTGATCTTTAGCAGAAACAATCCAAATGAGAATCAAATATCTCATTAATAGAAACCTGAAAATATATAGACAATCAAGGACAGACATCAGACGAAAGAGTTATGAATTTTTAATGGACTTTAACAGTCTAAGCCTATTAAAAATGTAACTTTCAAAATAAAGTCAAAATTAGCCGACGAAGTCTAAATGGAAGTTGTAGATATCGTTGATAGCTTTGTATGGATATAAAACACGTCGAAAATAGATCTTTTATGAAGAAGATATGAGTTTTCTAAGAATTTACAAAAATCCACAGGCAATCGCGCGCATCGATGACGCACGAGATTACGACATGTGTCACCACTAGATGAATGCCACGTCACAACCTTCGACAAAGTGCGCGGAGAGCACTGACATGGTGCGGAGCGCACATTGGTTTTTTGGGCTATAAATACCCGCCACCGTACAAGCTTTTCGTATCTCACCCTACACGCCTTCTCTCTCGATATTCTTTGACTTATAGCCATTTCACCTCGATTTCTAGTATACCAACGAAGCCCTGGAATCACTGAGTGCCCGACAAGTAGTCACTTTCGAGTAGAAGCTCTGTCAGTATAATTTCTGAACCTTTGTCTAGGGAATCTCTGTAAGTTAAATAACACTCTAATTATTTTAGTGTAATTTATATTTAAGATTCATAGTCGTTATGAATTATAAATAAGATTTTTCAGTTGTTCTGATATATTACTAATTGATCTACTTACAAGGATGATATCTAGGATGGATTTCTTCAGGTGTTTAAAGTGTGATTTTCAAACAGTCCACTCTGTATACTAAACAGACCCTACATCCGATATGATCCTACCAGGTTGTCTCTTATCATCTATAAACTAGTAGACATCGGGATTAGTGTGGAATCTAGACTATTCATAAGTCATAAGAGAATAAGAAACTAGGACTTATTGAGAATTGAACCTAGGTCACACCAAAGAAAAATCCAAGCGCTAAAGCGAATCGATGCCTAATTTTCCAGTCACCACTTCATCAAGTAAGTGCATAGTTCCCTTTCATGAACATGATTTTAAATAAATATTAATGTAGCACCTGGTTCCTAGTATGTATTTCATTCTAGTACTTTGCATTTTGGCCTTGGACTCGGTGAGTCGAGGTTCGAATCTTTGATTCGGAGCGTAATAGACGCAAAAGTTTAATGACATACTCGACGAGCCTGCGTCTGGACTCGCCGAGTAGGTGTTGTCCGAACAAAACCCTAGATAAGGGTTTGCACCCTATTTAATCCACTTATTCAGCCTCCCTTTCATCCCCAATGCTTCCAGAACTCCCTATAGCAAACCCTAGCCGTTTTTTAGAAGAACTAAGGCATTTTTTGGTGGATCTTGCTAGTTGTGACCATAAAGAGGAATGTGAAAGACTTGAGGAAACAAATGGAGACCATGGGAACCCAAGTTTGTCCATCTTCCACAGTTCATTGGAGGTATAAAGTTGTTACCCTGCTCTTTCATTTGATAGATCCCTTTTGGGGGAGATTTAGGGCTTTTATAAGACATTTTTGGTAACCAATCATGATTACAAACCCGGTTGCGGGTTAAGGCTTCAGAATCAGGTCATTAAGGGAGTCACAATACAGTTGGGGCTGCTTTTGCACCCATGTAAGGTCCCATGCATCCTAAGAGCTTATTTTATGTCATTTTTAGCTCAAAGTACCATGCATGCTCTTAAAGTTTGTAACATTACGTGCTAGAATGATTGAAGGAGCTTAGATCTATCTTTTGGTCAAGAGTTGTACGCTAGAAATTGAGAAATGAGACTTGGACATGCTTGACTCGACGAGTCATTCTTGGGACATGAAGAGTCCGAGGCAAAACTCCCCTTTGTTGAAGGAACCCAGTTGAGCGCTAGAAGGGTTTTTACAGGGTCCAAAGGAGTGACCTAACGTATTGGACATAGCCTTATACCTGGAGTTTGTGGGACTTGTCGAGTGCTAGAACAGACTCGGCGAGTCCAAGGCAATCTCCTTACAGTTGAAGATGAACTTGACGAGTTGTTCATATAACTCAGCGAGTCAAGGACAGGACTTGTTAATCAGATGAAGGTAAACTCAACAAGTTGTTCATACAACTTGGCGATTCAGATGAAGGTTCATTTGATGTTCATTTAGATGGGGAACTCGTCGAGTCGTTGCTAAACTCGACGAGCAGAGTCGTGGATAAGGCGGGTAAAGGATTAGGGACTCGACGAGTTAGATTTGGTTAAGGGTAAAATAGCTATTTTACCCTAAGAGTAGATATCAGATTTTGACTGAGTTTTTTGTAGGGATTAAAGCCGGAGGATTACTAGAGCAGCAGTCAGACAGTTGTCGAGCAGTTTTCCAGCAGTCAACCTTACGAGGTGAGTTTACCTTCCAGTAGCGGTGTGTCTAAGGCCACAACGCCGTCCCACCAGTAGGATTCGTATGTTAGGTGATTGTCTTTGTGATATTCACCTAGGATTAATATTACCTAATATGTTTATATGATAGCATGATATGTGTTTATGTGGAAGTAGTAGTGGTGAAATAGTCCCCGGTAGTCGGGCAAAATAGACCGACGGTTATGTCAAGCACCCCAGAATGGCTTGACCTGGGTACGTCAAACACCCCATAATGGTTTGACATGGGTAAGTCAGGCGCCCCATAAATGCATGTCAGTATATTATATGGTATGTGGCAATGTGGAGGAACTCACAAAACTTCATGCTTACAGTTTTCAGTTTTGTTTCAGCTACCTCTTCAGCGAAAGGGAAGGAGTCAGCGAGGTAGCTGAACATCATACACACACCTCAGATTCCACATTATGAGATTCCTTGGGATTGTACTCTGACATTCTCACTATTTTACGGTTTGGGTTTTCATAAATTATACATAGTTTTATGAGATGTTATGATTCGATAATATTTTCTATGAATGTTTAATTAAATTAAGTAATTAAAATGAAATTTCTATACATGAAAATTAGGTCGTCACAATTAATTAAAGTATTAAATATATGTTAAAGAGTTTATATGTGAAATATATTCTTATTGCTTAGAATAAATATTAAGATCATATTTCTTAATATATATGATATGCAAACCGAGTAAGGTTCTTTATGTCCTAAGATTAACATATATATATATATATATATATATATATATATATATATATATATATATATATATATATATATATATATATATATATATATTATTTCATGATAATAATTATAAAAGTTTTAGGAGGTGAGCATTGTAGTCTTACCAAGATATAATATAAGACTTGTATAAGAGACTTAAGTTTAAGTGGGACAATGGGTAGCATATCCTTAAGAGTGCATGCAAGACCTAATCGTAGAGTAGAATTATAATATTCCTAGTCTGAGAATACAAACTAGGTATAGTCTTCTGCTACTCATTTGAGAATATGGATTAGGCATAACCATACATATCTGGTCCGGGAGTATGGATTAGGCATAGCTATTCCACACTGATCTGAGAGTACGGATTAGGCTCAGTTATTCATTCTATATATCAGAGTATTAATTAGATACAATGATTTATTCATGATCCTAGAGTACGGATTATGTAAAGTCGTTCATTTCCAAATTCGAGATTATTGATTTTGTCGTTGTATAGGATTAAAATGCGAGGATGGACGGGATGGGTTAGATTGCTTATATATATATATATATATATATATATATATATATATATATATATATAAAGACATTGTGGGACTAAAATCCCTATATACTCACCAGACTTCCCAACCTAAAATAATTAATTTATTTGTACCACATGTATCAATACGAAGGTACTTGATTTTTGGATTTGATGAGAGAATAAAGGAAATATAGGCCATTAGATAATGTATGGCCTGTAATACTTTTGTTGCTTATATTTCTGTATTGATGATGACATTCCAGAATTATGATTAATATCATGACATCATTCGGAAAAAAAATTCTACATTTTATTTCTTTAAAAAGGATACTATGATAAGAATTAAGCCTAATTAAATTGGTCTTTTTTCGGCCGTGAAATTGGGGATTTCACAGTTGGTATTAGAGCATTATTTTAAATGAACTAGGAATTTGTAGAATTTCTAGACTTAAACTTAAAATGTTAGGCGATGATTGTGAGGAGTGTGTCTTTTATATTTTAGGTAGTACACCTAAAGTACTAGCTTACTTAGTATAAGATGCCTAATTTTCTTTATGTTCTAAATAATTTATGCATGTTATATCAATAAGATGTGTTATGATGCATTAGGTTGCCTATCTAATTGCTATTATCAGGCTTAAGGTCTGTTGTCGACCTACAATTAGAAAATTTTATGTGTTCATGTTTCAAAATGATTAATTATGGTATTAGAACTAGCATATAATTTTTTGGAGTGATAAGAAGGATTACGCATCTAAACCATCCGTATCTATACTCTTGTCTTAGTATATTAAATGCCTAAATGCCGCTTTGGTGTATAGAACGACATGGTATGGACATGAAGTGGATTAGGATAGACTAATGAAAACCAGCAACCTGAGCCAATCACTTTGGCAGGAGTACAACTGATGATGCAAATGATGTTAGACCATCAGATGGAAGAGACAAGTTGTTTACTTCAGGGTAATAGAGATGAATCCACTACACCCATCATGCAACATGGGTTAGAAGAAGAACAGTTAAAGGAAAGAAATTAGAGTCGGACTGTTAGCCAGAGTGAGCCCCAAGTAATAAATAGGAACAATGCTTATGATAGGGTTGAGAGAAGGTGCTGCAAGTACAAGGATTTCATGGCATGTAAGCCACCGAGTCTTTTTGGAAACCCAACACTAGTGGAAGTCATGGATTGGATCTCTGAGATAGAGATGGTGTTTGAAAGTTGTGACTGCAACAATTGGCAAAAGATAATTCTTGTGGGTAGACAGTTAAAAAGTGGAGTATTACGTTAGCGGAAGTTAATGGCTAATACCATGCTCAAGGGGGAAGCTAGCAAGACGTATTGGGAAGACTCTCTTGTGCATTTGAAAAGTTAAGACTACTCTTACCAAGATCTTATAATGATTAACAATGAATACCAGAACCTAATGAAGGGAAAAATGAGCGTCAATGAGTATGCTACAAGTTTTACGGAGAAAATGAAGCTAGTTCCTTAATTAGTTCCAATAGCACTCTCCAAACTCAACAAGTTTTGTAATTGATTACAAACGGATTTTCATCCAATGCACAAATAAGCGACTACTTTGAAATCCACCATCTATGAAGCTACAAACGTGGAGTCCTAGATACGAGAGAAGATTACGGAGTAAGTAGAGACAGGATAGGAAATGATGTTGGAGCAATCTTCAAGATTTGACAAGAAGAATAAGTTCTCAAAATCGGGCCCCTATTTCAAGAGGTCTGGGGGTAATGATGAAGCCAAGTGGTGTGACAAGTACAAAAGAAATAACTTTAGAGGATGTATTGAAGTAGTGACCTACTTCAATTGTGGATTGACTGGTCACTATGCCAATGAATTCAAGGCTAAGGAGTAAGTCTGCTTCAAGTGTGGAGAAGCAGGCATTTTCATAAGGGCTGCCCAATGAAAAGAGGAGCAAAAGGCCAAATATTCTGCCAAAGCCAAAGGCAAGGGCGTGTCATATGATCTTGGATGTAGAAAGAGGTGTAGTTGATGTTGCTTAAGGAAAGTAAGAGAAGAAAGTCTTATCTGGAAATCATTCTGATAGCATAAGGTTGCCTAGCCTGATATAATAGGCATGATGAATGGATAAATATTGTAATCGTTTTAAATAGGAATATTATTTCCTAAGTTATGTTATGTGTTTTCTGTATGATTTCCTTTTTGTGGTAACTTAGTGGTGTGCGAAGCAATAATTGGGATGACTGTGGGTAGGTGTGAAAGGTAGTAGAGGCCTATACTACCAAAAACACTCAACTCACACTTAGATCAGGAAAGTCAAAAGGTTACTAAGTCTCTATGTTGTTAAGCTATTTTGTTAATTTCCATGATTAAATTTGTTTCGGTAATGACTACGCAGATCGATATTGATTCCGACCTTAGTGGTCATCTCGAATCGAGTCTAACTAATCCGTGAAGTAAGTTCGATGTAGCGTCCGAATTAGTTAAAAGATCGAAGGTAAAAGATAATCGAAAACATAAACAGAAGTATCGTGATTGCAATTAAAATTGTGCCGCTTGTAGCAAGAAGTGCTACATGCTAGCATGTGATTATCACATTAGAACATGAAGAAAGGTATCTTTCGTGCTAGATTCTAAGAGACCTGAGTCTGGCCATTGCATCATACGATGAAAGATCATTAGATTAAGACCCATCAGTCTATTATGATAGTCAAAGTAAGGACCTCATGTTAGGTCAAGTTAATTCTAGAAGGGGTTGGAGCCTCTAATGGAGATCAAATTTATAAGGAATGATAGGTGCAGGATTGAACATCGTCAGCGGTCAAGAAGTCTATGAGTTAGAAACTCAATAGAAATGATATAAAAGTTATGGTTACCTCTGATGATAGAAAGGAAACATGCAGAGTTATTATACAAGCCATGTTTTGTTGATAATTTTTTGTCGTAATCATCCTAAGAGGAAAAATTTGTAACGTCAGCAGATTCGGGCTACTAAATTTAGAGACAATAGTCATTAAAAATGACTTTTTAATAGAAGATAAATAACCTTAACCAAATTTATAGTATGTGCGACAAGGATTCTATACATATAAAGAACGCTAAAATCCGACTACATATGAAGAATTTATGCTTCTTCAAGGTTTCATGATAAAACCAACATGCCTCTATATATGTTAAAAAGTGAATTTTTTATAAAATTGCTTTTTAGCCTAATAGGTCTTAATGAAAGTCGTAGTAGTCGTTAAACTGAGAACGTGCAAATATAGTATACAAGTCCAAAATCAAATATTAGATTTGTCAAATTTTAGCTGAAAAAATTTAAACGAGAACCGAAGATCACGTTAATAGAAACATGACAATATAAAGAAAGTCGAGAACAGATGTCTGAAGAGAGAGTTATGAATTTTTAACGGACTTTAACAATCTAAGCCTATTAAAAATATAACTTCAAAAACAAAGTCAAAATTAGCTGAATGAGTCTAATTGAAAGATGCAAATCACGTCGATAGCTATGCATAGAGATAAAACCCAACGAAAACGAAGCTCATAGGAAGAAGATACACGTTTTGTATGATTTTATAATAATCTATGTGTAGTTGGGCGCCCAAACAGCAAGTGCAACACACATCGACAACACACGAAATTGCAACACATGTCACCACTAGATGAATGTCATATCACCACCTCTGACATATTGCGTGGAGCACACCAACAAGGTGCGTATCGCTCATTGCTTTTTTAGGCTATAAATACCTGCCTCCGTATTTCGTATCTCACCCCTATACACCTTATCTCTCAATATTCTTTGACTTATAGTCATTTTACCATAATTTCTAGTATAGTGGTGAAGCCCTGCGATCCCTGAGTGAACAACAAGTAATAGCCTTCACACAAAAGCTCTTTCAGTACTATATCTGTACTTTTGTCCAGGGAATCTCTATAAGTTAAATTACACTATATATTATTTTAGTGTAATTTATATTTAACATTCATATTCGTTGTTATTGATTTATAAATAAGAGTTTTCAATCGTTCCGACATCAGATTACTGATTGCTCTACTTATGGGGATGATGTCTACGCTCGATTTAGTGAGGTGTTTAAAGTGGGATTTCCAAACAGTATACTATGTATAACAAACGGACCCTACCTACGATATGATCCTACCTCGTTGTCTCTTATCAACTATAGATCAGTAGTCATTGGGATTATTGAAGAATATAAACTATTCATTATTCCTAAGAAAATAATAAACTAAGAGTTAGAGTTAATTTGTGACAACCCGAAATTTCCTTTGGTCAAACCTTAAAAGTCAACCCCTTCGTATCGTGATTTAATATCATTATTTCTTATTTTTAAGAAATATAAAGTTCGTTTAATTATTTTAGTATTTTTAAACGAACGGGTAAAAGAAAGTGTCGTCTCGGTTTTTATTTTGAAAACCGCAAACACTTCCCGTATTAGGATCACCCGGCTAAACTTTTATGTTTTCGGTTTGAAAATCACCCAAAAACCGTAAACTCATATCTATGTATGAGTTTACTCCCCAAGAACTAGCCATTTGTGTTTACTCCCCAAAAAGTGAAAAGAGTAAACTCCCAAAAACCCTCTCAACTATCATCCAACCTTTAATTCCAAAACTCCGATCTTGTAAGTGTTCTAACCATTTCAAGTTAGTGAAAGACTTAATCTAGTGTTTGTACACCTATTCATCCGTTTATTTGTGTATTTTGATTAGATTTCCAAAACACCAAGAACACACACTAAGTGTTCTTGGCCCTTTTAGCTAAAATCAAGCACCATTATAGTAAGTACTCTCATCCTTAAGTGCTTGTAAGTTAGTATATCAAACAAACACCAAGGAAATCAGCCAAGAACACCAGGTTTGAGGTGTTCACGATCCAAGAAGATGCTTGGACCGTAAACACCATAAAGTCCCTCAAATTTGGCTTAAGTCCCATTTTAAGCCCTAGTTCGAAGCCCTAGACTTATCTTAACATATCTAAACCTTCCATTGATATGTTTAAGCATTTTAAAATATCAAACACCACAAAATATAGGTGTTTATGGCCTAAGGATATCTCAAGGCTGTAAACACCCAAAAGGTTGTTTAAATGGGTCATATTCCTTACTTAGCCCTAAAAACTAACCTAGACTTTTACCTACTGGTGTTAAGGACAACATTGGAAACACCACTTCCCATAGGGGTTTACAGTAGTAAACCCAATGGAAATTACCCTTAGGCCATAAACACCTCAAGGTGGGTGTTTTGTAGCCTTAATCCATTCCAAGAGCTAAACCACTTAGCAAGGTTGCTTCTAGGGACTTGTTAAACTCCAAAACACCTCATGGTTGCAATATGTGGAGTTTAGACCGTAAACCCTAGAGTTTACTGCCATAAACTCCAAGGGTAAAGGTCATTTAGACCGTAAACTTTCAAGGAGTTTACCCTTGGACCCCAAACACCCTAGTTATGCCCTACTAGCACTCGGATGCAAACCTTGTGAACTTTAACACTTGAAACAAAGTGTTTTCAGGTTCTAGAGTGTCCCAACTCATATTATTAGTTATAATAAGGCTAATTAGTTATACATATGTTCATTATATGATAACTAGGCTCGTGAGGTCATACCCCTTTAATTAACCTTTGAAATACTTTTCAATATTTTAAATACTTTTATGGTGGGGAATACAAGTTGAATACTTATGGTTATTACATCAACCACATGTGATTAATAACTATAAAACCAATGATTTTATCACTGTTTCAAACTATTTATCAACTGTTTTACTTCAAAATGTTTTACAAACTCTTTTCTTACCAAATACTTTAATTTAAATTTTATTATACTTCTTATAAATTGCATGTCCATATATGTATAGATATATAAGAAATGTTTAAAAGGCTTAGGAAGGCCATCCGCCATATTTCCTTTTCCTCGATTTGGATGTGGTCTGGTGGGATGACAGGTAGCCGTCCGAAGGTCGTTTCAGTATTAATTATACATCATTTGTGCATATATAGACATAAAAGTACTTCTATATTCATGCATATCAGTTACATTATTAGTGAGTTACCATAGGGGTAACACAAGATTACATTTATACTATTGCCAGATTAATGAGTCAGTTGATTCATGACTCATATACTTTACATTAGTATGAGAACATATACTTTACATTACTATGACAACATATACAACTATACTAGACAAAGAACATATACAACTATACTAGACGAATAACACATACAACGATACTAGAACAAGTAACAGTACATTACATATATATATATATATATATATATATATATATATATAATTTTACAAAAGTGTGATCTACTGTATCGGAGCATGCCTTAAATGTCATGGCCCGAGTTGTCGCCAGAATTCTCTTGAAGGGAGAGCGTGAGTTTGCGTATAGATCTATACTGGATTGACTATCCTACACCTTCCTGCTAGCTACAGCTGGACATGCAGGTCTACGGGTGCCAAACGTCATTTCTTTTTACGACCTTTCATTTTTCGTTGTTATCCAGTCGATAGTATGGTACAACTAAATCACATGATACCTTAATATAAGTCCAATTTAAGGTAGATATTACAATAGTAGTTCCTACATTATAATACTACAGTACTACAATAATTTATCCTTTATATACATTTAGTGATTATTTCACTCAAACAATAATGTATAAACTATATTTTGATAATGATAGTTACACTTGGAAAATTACATACTTTTACAATAGTCAAACGTACAAAACAGTTATGCCTTGGTAGAAGGCTACTTTTAATAGAAAATATAGGTTTTTCTGTGAGATTCAACCTTTTACAAACATGTACAAACATTTACACACATTTATCACAAATGTTTACAACTATTGTTTATAACTATGTTCAAACATTTTGATACAAATGCCGACACTAAAATACTTATGAACTTACCAGCTTAATGCTGATAAACTCTTTCAAAATAACTTGTATTCTCAGGTCATCAGTAGACAGGTACCGATGCTAGCTTTTGAGAAGATGGAGCGCATCCAAGACTCCTCTTATTATTTTGATTTACATTATTTTTGGTGTCTATAACTGTAAAGAACACACTTGTATTAAAATTATACATTTAATGAAATGGATGATGTTGTTTGCTTGTTTACTTTTACTGTGTTGTGATACTTTACATGACGTCCTCCGCCCTAGAACGTTTCCGCCATTCTTGGTTTTGGGGTGTGACAGATTGGTATCAGAGCATTGTTTATAGTGAATTAAGTATATCAACCCATACAAGATATACTAACTATAAACCCATTTGGGATTAAAACACTCTGACCAAGAGTCTATACATTAAATACTAAAATATTTAATTAAGTATACTAGTCTGCATTCATACTAAAACCAGTGTCACAACAACAAGAACAAGAGTATTACGATTGTTAAATATCACAGGTAAGCTCGGGGATGTATGGTCAGTCCTGGGAATGGCATAGCTTGATCAACTATGCTGGTCCGAGGAGTGATTAACATATGCCCTAGAATGGTTGTGATATGTTAACAAGTCTAAAAACTTACCAACAATACCACACATAGATCAGTAAAGCCTAAAACACTATAGGAGTATTTTGTACTACTACCAGCTACTTATATACTACATTCTTATACCTCTCTTCTCGCATAGATCTAAATGGCTGGATTCCATCATGGCGACCCTTACTTTCTGAATGAAGGCAACGCAGGATGGCTTGAAGCAGAGTTCGATGATGAGCATCAAATCCTGTTGGATGATCATCAAGCAGAAGGATTCTTGGATGGATCTGACTCAGAGCCCGAAGTCAACAACCTACCTCCAGTAGGTCAAGCCCCAAACAACAACCCTCGAGCATCTTTTACAGGTCCCACTCCCTTGTGGGTAAACAACTTAAATTGTTGGAGTGACAAACAGGGTCAACCCTTACCTTACTTTGGGGACTGAACCTTTTACCACGTTAGCGATGGTGGCTCTGCGGATCGAGCTCTGCCCGTCATGATCCGCAGAATAGCTTGCAATGATGAACAACATTGAGTGGCCATCAACTGGGTCATAAAGATTGATGCCAACTCTGGTGTCAACACAGTCCGCATCCATCGTCTCGAAGAAGACATGGAACGGACCCGGAGAACCAATGAAACCCTGCAGCAACATCTGGTTGCCTCTCAAGCAGAAGTCATGGAACTTCGAGCTCGTCAAAGGGCTCATGAATGACACCTTCAAGAGGTGATCCGGCAAATGAGAGACCTCAGGGTTCTCCCGAGGAATACTCATCGCCGTTAGAAGATGTCTAGTACATCCTTATCTTTTGAGTTAAGGATTAGCCTTTAACATATGTGCTCTAAGTAGCACTTGTCTGTAAAATATTCCTAACTTTTAGTACTCTAATTAGGAATCTAAGGACTGTCAAACTTTTCCGTCTGGTATGATGTAAGACCTACTGTTAGGTCGATTTTCCCTGAACTTATTACATCGGTAATAGTAGTATTATTGACATCTATCTAATTTGTGGGAAAAATCTTTACACTCTTGTTTTCCTACTAATCTTCCTTGTTATGATCTCAAACACTCATTCAACTATTGGGCTATGGTTAGTTAGTCCATGTGTCACTCTCACCTTACTTACAAATTGATTCTTACCACTTTGTTTATCTTTATAAACTTATAGCTGAAAGATGCCTCCTCGCAAATCTCCCCGAAATAACCCTGCACCTCCACCACCTCCTCCACCTCCGGTCACCGATACAGCAGCCCTAAATGCTGTCGTAGCTGCAGCAGTGGCAACTGCCATGGCATAGTATCACTCTACTGATGCCATTAGAGGTGGAACCCCTGTTAACTCTATTTCGGTGGAAACTCCTGTGTGCTCGAGGGAGTGCTCTTACAAGGATTTCACCAAATGCTAGCCGAAGTCCTTCCATGGCACCGGCGGAGTCATTGCCCTCTCGCAATGGTTCGAGAAGACTGAATCAATCTTCGAAATTTGTTCATGCCCTGCTGCGAGCAAAGTCAAATATGCCGCATGCACCTTTGAAGGAAAGGCCCTAACGTGGTGGAATGGCCACGTTAAAGCTCTAACCCTCGTCGTAGCCAACGACATAGGCTGGGAAACGATGAAAGACCTCATGATTGAGGAATACTACCTAACGGGCGAAATCCAGAAATTAGAGTAGGAGTTTTGGAGCCTGACCATGAAGGGCACCAACATTGTCGCTTATACCGCCAGATTCAGTGAACTGGTGGCCCTCTGCCCCAATATGGTTCCCACTGAAGGGAAAAAGATTGAAAGGTACATATGGGGGCTAGTGCCTCCGTATCATGGGAATGTCCTATCATCAAACTCCGCTATCTTCGATAGTGCCAAGCGACTGCCACAGCGACTCATTGACCATGGAGTCCAAACCACTACAACAACAACAACCCTAGCCATCCCGGAACCCTCCAAACCCACTGACACTAAGCGGAAGTTTTTGGAAGACAAGAAGAAACAGCGAGCTGCTAAAAAGCACAAGTTGTGGCTGTTCATGCCGCGATAACCCCTGCTGCTGATACTGCTCCAGTGAGACAGTATGCTGGAAGTTTGCCCAAGTGCAACAAATGCAACTTTCACTACAACGGCCCCTACCGTGAAATGCAGTGCTCTAACTGCAACAGGAAAGGACACACCATCCGTTTCTGAAAATCCCCAGCGAGGCCGACCACCCAGGTCCCCGGCTCTGGCACGAGCCCGACCTGCTATGGATGTGGTGAAGCAGGCCACTATAACAGGGACTACCCCAAAGCGAAGAATGCTGGCGGAGCAGGGAGGGTACTGGCAATAGGCCATGGGGAAGCAGTTGCTAACCCGGTGGTGGTAACTGGTACGTTCCTCCTTGATAACTCCTATGCATGCATTCTGTTCGATAGTGGAGCGGAGTGAAGCTTCGTGAACCATAAATTTGCCCGCATTCTTAAAGAACAACCACATGCACTTAAAGAACAATTCACAGTAGAAATGGCTAATGGAAAAACAGAAAACAACAATAGCATATACTTAGGATGTACCCTAACTCTAGATAACCATTCATTCCCAATCGACCTTATGCCGGTCTCGATTAAAAGCTTCGATGTTATCATCGGTATGGATTGGTTGAGCCTTCATCGCGCCGACATCATGTGCTTCGAGAAAGCAGTCCGTCTAAACCTCCCGTCTAACGAAACTCTTATCGTCTACAACGACAAACCCGGTGTGAGTCTCCGTATTATATCAAGTATTCAAGCACATAAATATCTGCGTAAAGAATACCATGCATTCCTTGCTCACATTGTCGACACGAACCTCGAAACGAAAGAACTAAAGAACATTCCAGTAGTGAGCGACTTCCACGACATTTTCCCAGAAGAGCTACCAGGATTACCTCGGCAACGACAGGTCGAGTTCAGAATCGACTTAGTCCCAGGAGCTGTCCCAATAGCCAAGTCGCCCTACCGATTAGCACCAGTAGAGATGCAGGAACTATCTGGTCAACTTAACGAATTGCTCAGCAAGGGCTTCATAAGACCAAGCTTCTCACCTTGGGGAGCACCAGTTTTGTTTGTTAAGAAGAAAGACGGATCATTCCGTATGTGTATCGACTACAGGGAACTCAACAAACTGACGGTCAAGAATCAATACCCTCTTCTGCGCATAGACAATCTATTTGACCAACTACAAGGGGCGAGTTACTTCTCCAGAATTGATCTGAGATCCGGATATCACCAGTTACGAGTACTAGAGGAGGATGCTCCAAAGACAGCCATCCGAACTCGTTACGAACACTACGAGTTCGTGGTGATGCCATTCGGATTGACCAATGCACCCGCAGTTTTCATGGACCTAATGAACAGAGTATGCCGACCTTACTTGGATCAGTTCGTCATCGTTTTCATTGACGACATCCTGATCTACTCCCGAAGTAAGGAAGAGCATGGCGATCACCTGTGACAAGTTTTAGGAACTTTACGAACGGAGAAACACTATGCAAAGTTCTCGAAATGTGAATTTTGGATCCGAAGAGTCGAATTCTTAGGACACGTGGTAAGCGAAGAGGGAATCCACATGCACCCATCCAAAATTAAAGCCATTGACAGCTAGTCAGCACTGAAGACGCCTTTTGAAATTCGTCAATTTCTAGGCCTCGTTGGCTACTACCGCAGATTCATACAGAACTTCTCCCGAATAGCGAAACCTCTTACAACCCTGACCCAGAAAGGCGTGGCCTTTAACTGGGAACAGAAACAAGAAAGAGCGTTCCAAACGCTCAAAGCGAGCCTTGTGCACCGCACTAATACTAACTCTCCCCGAAGGGATAGAAGACTTCGTAGTCTATTGCGATGCATCAAACCAAGGGCTCGGGTGTGTTCTCATGCAGCGAGGTAAGGTCATCACCTACGCCTCCAGACAGTTGAAGACACACGAAGTTAACTACACGACCCACGATCTTGAACTAGGAGCAGTGGTGTTTGCTATGAAGATCTGGAGACATTACTTGTACGGGACGAAAAGCACTATCTTTACCGACCACAAAAGTTTACAACACATATTCGACCAGAAAGAGCTCAACATGAGACAACGACGGTGGGTCGAGCTACTCAGTGACTACAAATGCGATATTCGTTATCATCCGGGTAAAGCAAACGTAGTAGCAGACGCCCTAATTCGGAAGGAATATTCTGGTCGAAGAGTCAAGTCGTTGACAATGACTACCCATTCACATTTCTCTACGCAAATTCAGGCGGCCCATCTTGAAGCTATGAAACTTGAAAATGTGACGAGTGAATCCCTCAGAGGAATGGATAAAAATTTAGAGGCTAAGGGTGGCGGAGCTTTATATTTCATGGACCGAATCTGGACGCCGAAACATGGTGGTTTTCGAGATTTAGTCATGACCGAGGCGCACAACACTCGGTATTCCATCCACCCAGGTTCAGATAAGATGTATCTGGATCTTAAAAAGATATACTGGTGGCCAAATATGAAAGAAGAAATTGCTACCTTCGTAAGTAAATGCCTTACTTGCGCAAAGGTCAAGGTCGAATACCAGAAGCCCTCCGGTCTACTTCAACAACCAGAGATTCCATAATGGAAGTGGGAGCGGATTACTATGGATTTCATAACCAAGTTGCCTAAGACAACGGGTGGACTTGACACCATATGGGTCATCGTCAATAGATTGACCAAATCTGCACACTTCCTTCCTATCAAAGAGACTGACAAGATGGAGAAGCTTATGAGAACATACATTAGGGAGATCGTACGATTACATGGTGTACCTATATCCATTATCTCCGACAGAGATGGTAGGTTCACCTCCAGATTTTGGCAATCGCTAGAACACTCCCTAGGAACAAGGCTAGATATGAGCACAACCTACCATCCACAGACCGACGGACAAAGTGAGAGAACAATCCAGACCGTAGAAGATATGTTGTGTGCTTGTGTAATTGACTTTGGAAAAGCGTGGGATACCCATTTACCCCTCGTCGAATTTTCCTACAACAACAGTTATCACACGAGCATAAAGGAAACACCATTCGAGGCCCTATATGGCCGAAAGTGCAGATCCCCTCTGTGCTGGGCTGAGGTGGGTGATACCCACTTAGCTAAGGGACGAGTTCCCGAAAGTACCCTCATAGGTCCGGGGATCATTCGGGAAACGAAAGACAAGATCGTTCAAATTCGTGAACGATTGAAAGCCTCTAGAGACCGACAGAAGAGCTACGCGGATAAGAGAAGGAAATCTTTGGAATTCCAAGTGGGAGACCGAGTCCTTCTCAAAGTCTCACCTTGGAAGGGATTGATACGCTTCGGTAAGCGTGGGAAGCTTAATCAGAGATATATAGGACCCTTCGAGATCCTCACAAGGATCGGCCCGGTGGCTTACAAACTCAACCTACCCGACGAACTTCGTATCGTACATTCTACATTCCACGTATCTAACTTGAAAAAGGGTCTGTCCGACGAGACTCTTGTAATCCCACTCGATGAGATCGAGATCAACGAGAGCCTCAACTTCGTGGAAGAACAGGTAGAGGTCATGGACCGAGAAGTCAAGCAGACAAAGCAAAGCCGCATCCCAATTGTGAAGGTCCGCTGGAACGCCAAGCGAGGACCGGAATACACGTGGGAGCGTGAGGATAAGATGAAACTGAAATATCCTCATCTTTTTCCTTAGTTATGTGTAACTATCTTATTTGTTTAGACTTTAATTTCGGGATGAAATTCCCTTAACAGGGGGATGATGTGACAACCCGGAATTTCCTTTTGGTCAAACCTTAAAAGTCAACCCCTTCGTGTCGCGATTTAATATCATTATTTCTTATTTTAAGAAATATAAAGTTCGTTTAATTATTTTATTATTTTTAAACGAACAGGTAAAAGAAAGTGTCGTCTCGGGCTTTTATTTTGAAAACAACAAACACTTCCCGTATTATGATCACCCGGCTAAACTTTTATGTTTTGGGTTTGAAAATCACCTAAAAATCGTAAACTCATATCTATGTATGAGTTTACTCCCCAAGAACTAGCCATTTGTGTTTACTCCCCAAAAAGTGAAAAGAGTAAACTCCCAAAAACCCTCTCAACTATCATCCAACCTTTAATTCCAAAACTCCGATCTTGTAAGTGTTCTAACCATTTCAAGTTAGTAACACACTTAATCTAGTATTTGTACACCTGTTCATCCGTTTATTTGTGTATTTTGATTAGATTTCCAAAACACCAAGAACACACACTAAGTGTTCTTGGCCCTTTTAGCTCGAATCAAGCACCATTATAGTAAGTACTCTCATCCTTAAGTGCTTGTAAGTTAGTATATCAAACAAACACCAAGGAAATCAGCCAAGAACACCAGGTTTGAGGTGTTCATGGTCCAAGAAGATGCTTGGACCGTAAACACCACAAAGTCCCTCAAATTTAGCTTTAGTCCCATTTTAAGCCCTAGTTTGAAGCCCCAAACTTACCTTAACATATCTAAACCTTCCATTGATATGCTTAAGCATTTTAAAACATCAAACACCACAATATATAGGTGTTTATGGCCTAATGATATCTCAAGACCGTAAACACCCAAAAGGTTGTTTAAATGGGTCATATTCCTTACTTAGCCCTAAAAACTAACCTAGACTTTTACCTAGTGGTGTTAAGGACTTAAAACAATGGATATACCACTTCCCATAGGGGTTTACGGTAGTAAACCCAATGGAAATTACCCTTAGGCCGTAAACACCTCAAGGTGGGTGTTTTCTAGCCTTTATCCGTTCTAAGAGCTAAACCACTTAGCAAGGTTGCTTCTAGGGACTTGTTAAACTCCAAAACAACTCATGGTTGCAATATTTGGAGTTTAGACTGTAAACCCTAGAGTTTAATGCCATAAACTCCAAGGGTAAAGGTCATTTAGACCGTAAACTTTCAAGGAGTTTACCCTTGGACCCCAAACACCCTAGTTATGCCCTACTAGCACTCGAATGCAAACCTTGTGAACTTTAACACTTGAAAAAAAGTTTTTTCAGGTTCTAGAGTGTCCCAACTCATATTATTAGTTATAATAAGGATAATTAGTTATACATATGTTCATTATATGATAACTAGGTCCGTGCGTGTGTACAAGTCTCCAATTGTCACCTAGCACCGAACCCGACACTTCAATTCAATCCACTCACCACAAGTAAGTTCATACCCCTTTAATTAACCTTTGAAATACTTTTCAATATTTTAAATAATTTTATGGGGGGGGGGAATACAAGTTGAATACTTATGGTTATTACATCAACCACATGTGATTAATAACTGTAAAACCAATGATTTTATCACTGTTTCAAACTATTTATCAACTGTTTTACTTCAAAATGTTTTACAAACTCTTTTCTTACCAAATACTTTTATTTAAATTTTATTATACTTCTTATAAATTGCATGTCCATATATGTATAGATATATAAGAAATGTTTAAAAAGCTTAGGAAGGCCGTTCGCCCTATTTCCTTTTCCTCGATTTGGATGTGGTCTGGTGGGATGACGGGTAGCCGTCCGAAGGTCGTTTCAGTATTAATTATACATCATATGTGCATATATAGACATAAAAGTACTTCTATATTCATGCGTATTAGTTACATCATTAGTGAGTTACCATAGGGGTAACACAAGATTACATTAATACTATTGCCAGATCAATGAGTCAGTTCATTCATGAGTCATATACTTTACATTACTATGAGAACATATACAACTATACTAGACGAAGAACACAAACAAAAATACTAGAACAAGTAACAATACATTACATATATATATATATATATATATATATATATATGTATATATATATATATATATACTTTTACAAAATTGTGATCCACTATATCGGAGCATGCCTTAGAATGTTAGGCGATGATTGTGAGGAGTGTGTCTATTATATTTTAGGTAGTACACCTGAAGTACTAGCTTACTTAGTATAAGACGCCTAATTTGATTTATGTTCTAAATGATTTATGAATGTTATATCTATAAGATGTGTTATAATGCATTAGGTTGCCTATCTAATTGCTACTATTAGGTTTAAGGTCTGTTGTCGACCTAAAATTAGGAAATTTTATGTGTTCATGTTTCAAAATGTTTAATTATGGTATTAGAAATAGCATATAATTTGTTGGAGTGATAGATAGGACTACGCATCTAAACCTTCCATATCTATATTCTTGTATCGGTATAATAAATGCCGCTTTGGTGTATAGAACGACATGGTATGGACATGCAGTGGATTAGGATA
Source organism: Lactuca saligna (assembly GCF_052625555.1). NCBI lineage: Eukaryota > Viridiplantae > Streptophyta > Magnoliopsida > Asterales > Asteraceae > Lactuca > Lactuca saligna. The sequence goes on from NC_136422.1 coordinate 66,379,852, forward strand.
CACTAATGAAAACTAGCAAACTGAGCCAATCTTGATGGCAGGAGTACAAGTGATGATGCAAATGATGTTAGACCATCAGATGGAAGAGACAAGTTGTTTACTTCAGGGTAATAGAGATAAATCCACTACACCCGTGATGCAACATGGGCTAGAAGATGAATAGTTAAGGGAAGGGAATTACAGTTGGACTGTTAGCCATACTGAGCCCCAAGTAATAAATAGGAAAAATCCTTATGATAGGGTTAAGAGAAGGTGATGCAAGTACAAGGATTTCATGGCATGTAAGCCACCGAGTCTTAATGGAAACCCAACACTAGTGGAAATCATGGATTGGATCTCTTAGATGGAGATTTTGTTTGAAAGTTGTGACTGCAACAATTAGCAAAAGATAATTCTTGTGGATAGACAGTTGAAAACTGGAGTATTATGTTAGCGGAAGTTAATGGCTAATACCATGCTCAAGGGGGAAGCTAGCAAGATGTATTGGGAAGACTCTCTTGTGCATTTGAAAAGTTAAGACTACTTTTACCAAGATCTTATAACGATTAACAATGACTACCAGAAGCTAAAGAAGGGAAAAATGAGCGTCAATGAGTATGCTGCAAGTTTTACGTAGAAAATGAAGTTAGTTCCTTAATTAGTTCCAATAGCACTCACCAAAGTCAACAAGTTTTCTAATGGATTACCAACGGATTTTCTTCCAATGCACAAACAAGCAACTACTTTGAAAGCCACCATCTAGGAAGCTACGAACGTGGAGACCCAGATACGAGAGAATATTCTAGAGTAAGTAGAGACAAGATAGGAAAGGAAGTTGGAGCAATCTTCAAGATCTGATAAGAAGAATAATTTCTCAAAGTCGGGACCTAATTGCAAGAGGTCTGGGGGTAATGATGAAGCCAAGTGGAGTGACAAGTACAAAAGAAATAACTTTAGAGGATGTATTGAAGTAGTGACCTACTTCAATTGTGGGAAGACTTGTCACTATACCAATGAATTCAAGGCCAAGGAGTATGTCTGCTTCAAGTGTGGAGAAGCAGGCATTTTCATAAGGACTGCCCAATGAAAAGAGGAGCAAAAAGGCCAAATATTCTGCCAAAGCCAAAGGCAAGGGCATGCCATATGATCTTGGATGTAGAAAGAAGTGTAGTCGGGGTCGCTTAAGGAAAGTAAGAGAAGAAAGTCTTATCTTGAAATCATACTGATAGCATAAGGTTGCCTTGCCTGATATAATGGGTATGATGAATGGATAAATATTATATTCGTTTTAAATAGGAATATAATTTCCTAAGTTATGTTATGTGTTTTCTATATGATTTCCTTTTTGTGGTAACTTAGTGGACTGCGAAGCAATAATTGGGACGAGTGTGAGTATGTGTGAAAGGTAGTAGAGGCCTATACTACCAAAAACACTCGACTCACACTTAGATCAGGAAAACCAAAAGGTTACTAAGTCTCTATGTTTTTGAGCTATTTTGTTAATTTGTATCATTACATTTGTTTTGGTAATGACTACGCAGATAGATATTGATTCCGACCTTGGTGGTCATCTCGAATCGAGTCTAACTAATCCATGAAGTAAGTTCAACGTAGCGTCTGAATTTAGTTAAAAGATCGAAGGTGAAGGATAATCGAAGAGATAAACCGAAGTATCGCGATTGCAATTAAAATTGTGCAACTTGTAGCTAGAAGTGCTATATGCTAGCATGTGATTATCACATTAGAACATGAAGGAAGGTATCTTTCGTGCTAGAATCTGAGAGACCTGAGTCTGGCCATTGCATCATACGATGAAAGATCATTAGATTAAGAACCATCATTCTATTACGATAGTCAAAGTAAAAACCTCATCTTATGTCAAGTCAATTCGAGAAGGAGTTGTAGCCTCTAATGAAGATCGAATTTAAAAGGAATGATAGGTGCAGGATTAAACACTATCAGTGGTTAAGAAGTCTATGAGTTAGAAACTCAATAGAAAGGATATAAAAGTTATGGTTACCCCCTAGGATAGAAAGGAAACATGCAGAGTTATTATACAAGTCATGTTTTGCTGATAATTTTGGGTCGTAATCATCCTAAGGGGAGAAAATTGTAACGCCAGTAGATTCGGGCTACTAAATTTAGAGACAATAAGCGTTAAAAATGACTTTTTGATAGAGGATAAATAACCTTAACCAAATTTATAGTATGCGCGACAACGATTCTCTTCATATAAAAAACGCTGAAATCCAACTACATATGAAGAATTTATGCTTCTTCAAACTTTCGCGATAAAACTGACATGCCTCTATGTATGTTAAAAAGTGAATTTTTGATAAAATTACTTTTTAGCCTAATAGGTCTAAACGAAAGTCATAGTAGTCATTAAACTGAGAACGTGCATATAGAGAACGTCGAAATCTGACTTCGTAATACGGAGTTATTATTATTCTAAGATTCCAGGTAAAAGTATATATCTCCGAAATCGAATATTAGATTGGTCAATTTTTAGCCGAAACAATCTAAACGAGAACCGAAGATCACGTTAATAGAAACCTGACAATATAAAGAAAGTTGAGAATGAATGTTTGAAGAGAGAGTTATTAATTTTTAATGGACTTTAACAATCTAAGCCTATTAAAAATATAACTTCAAAAACAAAGTCAAAATTAGCTGAAGGAGTCTAATTGAAAGATGCAAATCACGTCGATAGCTATGCGTAGAGATAAAACCCAACGAAAATGAAGCTCATAGGAAGAAGATACAAGTTTTGTATGATTTTATAATAATCTATGTGTAGTTGGGCGCCCAAACAGCAAGTGCAACACACATCGACAACACACGAGATTGCGACACATTTCACCACTAGATGAACGTCATATCACCACCTCCAACATAGTGCGTGGAGCACACCAACAGGGTGCGTGTCGCTCATTGCTTTTTTGGGCTATAAATACCCGCCTCCGTATTTCGTATGTCACACCTATACACCTTCTCTCTCAATATTCATTGACTTATAGTTATTTTACCATAATTTCTAGTATAGCGGTGAATCCCTGCGATCCCTGAGTGAACAACAAGTAGTAACCTTCGCGCAGAAGCTCTTTCAGTACGGGGATGATGTATATGCTCGATTTAGTAAGGTGTTTAAAGTGGAATTTCTGAACAGTATACTATGTATAACAACCGATACGATCCTACCTAGTTGTCTCTTATCAGCTATAGATCAATAGTCATTGGGATTAATGAAGAATATAAACTATTCATTATTCCTAATAAAATAATAAACTAAGAGTTCGAGTTAATTCAACCTAGGTCACATCAAAGGAAAAGCCAAGTGCTAAAGCGAAGTGCTTCCCAGTTTTCCAGTCATCACTTTATCAAGTGAGTGCATAATACCTTTCATTAACATGATATTAATACAAGTATCATTTAAAGTATTAAATATATGTTAAAAAGTTTATATGTCAAATATATTCTTATTGCCTGGAATATGTGTTAAGAACATCTTTCTTAATATATGATATGCAAACCGAGTATAGTTCTTCATGTGCTATGAAATACCGGTTCCAATGAGGACTCGTGAGGACACCTTTAAAAAACTTTAAAAAAAAAGTAAAAAAATTCAAAGCATAAAATCGAGCATACTAATATATTAGAGAGAAAAAATATGGAAAAAAAATTGGATTATTAAAATTGAATCATGGATCATAAAAAGTGATTCACGGGTCATAAAAATAATCCATGATTCAATTTTAAGGATCCAAAATTATTTTCCCAAATTTTTTCTCTCCAATATAGTACTATGCTCAATTTTATGATTTGTATTTTTTTTAAACGTTTTTTCAATTTTTTTATGGTATCCTCACAGGAAAAAAAGTCCTAACATGATTCTCTTTCTGTCTATCTCTTTCTCTCCCTATATATATATATATATATATATATATATATATATATATATATATATATAATTTCATGATAATAATAATAATAATAATAATAATAATAATAATAATAATAATAATAAAAATAATAAAAGCTATATGAGTGGAGTGTTGTAGTCTTACCAAGAGATAATAAAAGAATTGTAACAGAGACTTAAGTTTAAGTGGGATAATAAGTAGCATATCCTTAAGACTGCATGTGAGACCTAAACGAAAGTTGAATTTTGATATTCTTCGTCTGAGAATACGGATTAGGTATAGTCTTCAGCCACTGATCAAAGTATATTGATTAGGCATAAGCATTCGTCCGTGATTTGAGAGTATGGATTAGGTATAACCATTTATCCTTATTCAGAAAGTAAGGATTTGATATAATTATTCATCACTGGTCCAAGAGTATGGATTAGACTCAGTTATTGATTCTAGATCCAAGAGTACGGATTAAACATAATACTTTATTCCTTATCCATGAGTATGGATTAGGTATAACCATTTATCCCTGTTTCGAAGTATGGATTTGGCACAGTTATGTCATTGTGTAGCATTGAAATACATGGATCAACGGGACGGTGTAGATTGCTTATATGTGATATATTTGCATTAATGATCTTTTAGGTTTTAAGATATATATATATATATATATATATATATATATATATATATATATATATATATATATATAATCACATTATGTTTTTGTATTGGCGATGACATCTCAAAATTATTAATGAAACACGTTTCTTTGGAGATGCTTAGTAATATTATTATCACAATATTTGGAAAAAACTTTGAATTGTAATTCTTAAAAAATATTCTGAAATGAAATAAGCATAAATAAATTGGTGTCTTCTAACTGTGAAATTGAGGATTTCACATTTAGTTATCCTTTTAGTCTGGGATATTTATTCCAAATTTGTAGGATCTTATTTAGTGATATTTATTAGGGCACTATAAATATCGTACACAATTGATTTTATTTTTTTGTACGACTTATAAATCTAGGCATATATTATTTTGGAGATTACCATTTCTCAAATTTAGGGCTATCGGTTCTAATCCTACGGGCCGAATCTTGTTCCTGTCATATTGATGGAATTGTTGAATGGCTTAAAGAGAAACAAGTTGTAGGTTAAAGTTACGAATTTATGTAATATATCCCTAACTTGTAAAATACATAATAAATTGTAGAAATATCCAAAGTATACCTGATTAGTTTAAAAAGGTAGATAAAGGAGTCGAATTTGCTTCCTATGAAGACTCTGAATCTTGGTTTCAAACTTAAAGGAGCTAGGTCTGTTCCATAAGTTTGAGAAATTATAGCTGTCAAACTTGTGAAATTCATATGAAATCATGGATGGATTGTATAGGAAAGAGTTCATGGTATGTAGTTAGTTATGAGTGTCCATTTTATTTTATATTTTGACCTCATGGCTAGATTCCAACCCCTTACGGAGTAAAAAAATGTATTATTGATACATTAGTATGGTAAGTTGATAGATTGCAACTACCAGTTTGTAAATTCTATATTAAATAATAGAAAAATCATATAAACATGTTCTTAGTATATGTGGAAAGATAGGAGAATGTACCTTATATCTTCTTGAGAAACCATTCTAAGAAGATGCTTTTATATATGGAAATTTATGTCATGAACAGATAGATTGATGTGCGTAAAGAATCAATAAATGAAATCTTTAGGTGGATAAAAGGAATCATAGGTGGAATAGAATTCCAGAGAATGCGTAATAATGCTTTAAGGCACGTAAATTGTTAAGATGGTGTCTAATATTATTTACAATTCAATTAAATACTTGTAGAAGCATTCAAGGGGCATGGCGTGGTTGTTAAGGTAGCTAGCCTCCTTGCTACACAAGGTGAGTTACACGAGTATATACATAATATTATGTGTTTTGTGCTATGTGCTCATATTTTGATGTTTACATTTTCAACTTGTACCTCCATAATGGGCAACATTTTATAGCTCTACATGGGAAACAGTTTATAGCTCCGCAATGGAAACAATTAAAATCTTGCTCTTGAAAGGGTCAAAAGGATCAATTACATGCTTAGGTGATTTTATGCTTATGTGAGTATCTAGTGGATTGTGTAGATGATGTGTTCTTAGTAAACATTTTAACTTACCATTGATCACTTAACTTTTTAGGACTTCTGGGGTGGATAAGTGGAAGGGCTTGGCTTGATTGTAGCAGCATCCACATTTACATTATTTACATTGGCTTATTACCTTTACAATATAATACATTTAATTAAGCTATCAGACTTACAATGCATTCTTTTATTTCACATATGTCACTTGAGTTTGGATTGTTTTAAAAAGTTATCCAATTGTTATTCAATAAGAAACAGGCTGTATTTATTAAAAATGCTACGCTATAAGTTGGCATCAGAGTAGGGTTTGAGGGATTCAGGTACGCATCCTTGTGTGTTTGGAGTCAAACCAAAGCTCAAAATTTTGAAAGCAAGATTTTAAATGACAATTTTAAATTGGCTTGAGGACTGTGAAGAAGATCCATTTGATTGTTATTGATTGACTGTTTCTTGGGGATTCAAAGTATGGTCCAAATACTTGATTAGAGCTTCCAAAGTTTTCAAAGAGAAAGAAATATGAGATGAGAAATCAGATGGAGTTCAACAAGGGTGAAATCACATTACTTATTTTGTTAACGTAGGATGCTAGACACTTTCAAGTTATATGGACATGTATGCTAGAGCTAACGTAATAGAGATTAAATATTTTATATATTTATATGTCATTTGCTTAACTGTTGTCTAGTAGATTAAAAAATGAATGCTTTAAGTGGTGCATTATAAAAATCACATAGGCTTAGAATCTTTGATTTAGTCTTACTTCATCTTTTATACTGTTGTTTTAGGGTAGAGTTGATTATTCGAATACCAACCTGATTTAATGTTATGCAGGGTTATGCATTCATAATGCTTTTTTCCATTAATGCTAAGATTATTTAGTTATTACGGAATTCATTATGACCTTGGACAAATTAAGGATACCATGTAACTCCCCGATTCTCAGGTATTGCTTGTATAAGATTTGTTGGGTTAATCTCTACTCGACGAGTTGGTTGACCTACTCGTCGAGTAGCAGCGGGATGGGATCGCAGGTTAAGTGACCTACTCGTCGATTCCATGTTGGGACTCGGTGAGTAGGAGCTGGCAGTGAAAACCCTAAAGCCCGGGGTTTTCACATCTATTTAAAGGCGCCTTAGCCTCCTTTGGACTCTTTGCAGTCCTTGAGAGCCTCCTTAAACCCTAATTCATGTGTGTATGCCTTGGTGTGGTGTTGAAGCTTGAAAAGAGGACCTTGGAGTGCAAAGGAAATCGAAGCAAGGAAGGAGTGGGAGGTCAGATTTACCTCAGCAAGCATCCTTTGGAGGTATCAAAGGGCCATTTCTACTTCCCTTTTTCCCTTTTGTTGAGTTCTAGTGTTTTTATGGGTTTTTAAGTTGGTATGATGAGCTATGGGCTAGATCTTTAGTTTAAACTTCAGATTTGGACCCTCCTTGGATAGGAGAAGCATAAAGTCATAGTCTTGGTTGTCATTAAGGTCCATCTTAATCATGAAGTTCCATTAAGACCTTAGAATAGACATTTGGAGCCTTTAAGGCCATGCATGCACGTAAAGTTTGCAACTTTACGTGATAAGCATGCCCTAGAAGCTTGGATCTGTGATTTGGAGCAGCTGCATGGCTCAAAACAAGTCTGTATGGACAGAGGACTGAATGGACTCGGCAAGTCGTGAGGTTGACTCGGTGATTCATATGAAGATGGCCGGAAACTCAACGAGTTGGATGAACAACTCAGCGAGTCCGATGAAGATCACCATAAGACTCGACTAGTTGAAGAACAACTTAGCAAGTCGGATGAGTTTTCTCTTGGATATGTATAAGTGTGTATCCGTCGAGTTGCAAGGAGGGAACTCGACGGGTGGCGTTAGAGTTTGAATGAGAATCAAAGGAACTCGACGAGTCACGCCGATGACTTGGCAAGTTGGTTTGTACTTTAGAGAACTCGGCGAGTAGCCATAGGTACTCGGCAAGTTAAGGTCAACATGGACTGTTAACTTTGACTAAGAACTTTAACTTTGACCAGGGGTTGACTAGTGGATTATGGGGTACCTTATAAGGTTAAGGACTCATGAGTATCTTGTACTATGATGATCAGGTGGTGGACCCATGTCAAGTAACCCGAAAGTTGGAGTTTACCCTTCGTGTCGACATCTACGAGGTGAGTTATCCTCACTATATCGATAGGGTCTATGGCACCAAGGCCAGCCCTTTAGTTGTTATTGTTATGGTATGTTGCATGTGGTTATGATTTGTTAGTTCGGAATCAAAGTAGGTTGTATGTTATGCTTTTATGATCCGTAGGGATTGGTGTGTTAGTGACCTGCTAGGTCGGTACTCCAGTTACAGGAGATATCTATGATTGATGATCAGTGTGACAGATATGTTTGATGTTTATATATGCCTGTATTTTGATAGTATGCGCACATGGTTATTTGCTTGTGGCGGGGTTGATGCGGTCCTGCTTTGTGCTGAAAGCCAATATACCCTATGAGCGGACCGGCGGGACTGTAGGTCCACATGACAGACCAGTCATATCGAAGGATCAGGATGGACTCAGACAGACTGTAGGCCTGGTAGGGCAATCCAGTCAATTCGATGGCCCAGTATGCATGTTAATTGATTTGATTATTACTGTTGTGGTATTCTCAGTGTGGTATTGGTATTTTGGGTAGCTCACTAAGCCCTCGGGCTTACAGTTTTCAGTTTACTGTTTCAGGTACATCAGGAGATCGAGGAAAGGCGAAGGCATGAATGTATCGCTCCCCATCCTTATGTTATGATTTTTGGGACACTCTGATGGAAATTGATTTGAAAACATTTTTGTAAATATGTGGTTTTTATTTATGATTGAAAAAGTTTCAATTTGACGTAAAATTTATGGTTGTTACAAGTTGGTATCAGAGCCTTGGTTTGAGTGAATTGGAGGAACAACCGTGTGAATCCAGTCTCAAATCAAAGAAATTTTCGGAAATAAGTATTAAAATGGTTTTCAAAATAAAGGATGGAGGATGCAGAGGGTATGATCAGCCAGAGCCTTTAAGTAAACCCCAAAATACCATGCAGTTATTTGGTATTCTGATATATTAGAACAACATGCAAGTGCTAGGCTAGGGATCTTCAGGAATCACATGATAGATTTGCCTGATAGCATGATGCCTATTAGCCTACGGTTTCTTGTATGTGGAATTGACATCATAACTATATATGTTTGGTGTATGCATCACGGCTATGCATAATAAAGACCTTATAGCCTGAGAATATTGATTCGGCCTTCTGGTAGGATTTGATATTCAAAAGTCTATTGGGTCCAGCGTTATGTGCAGCTACCATGCATTAGTGTTGCAGGGGATGACAGAAGTTTCATGGATGTATGAGTCATGAGAAGTGGTGGGATTAGATGCGAGATAGTTGGTATTCCTCCAAAATTGAGGATTGGGCGCATTTTTTATGTTGACGAGATTGTTAGGGCGTTGTGGTGATACTTGAGACAAATATAGGTAGGTGTGGAAGGTAGTATGGGCCCGTAATACTGAAAAGCACAACACCCATACGCGTAGCAAGAAAATCACAACCCGTAGGGTTTCTGGGTTTTGGTCTCCTGACATTATGTTATTTATCTGATGGCGTATATATGTATATATTTCAGATAGTGGTGACAAGACATGTTGCTTCGGGATCCGGATCAGGATCAGGATCAGGATCGGGGTCGGGAGACGGAGGATTGGAGGTGCTGGTAGCGCTTGAGCCCGTGGTTCAGATAGGGACCGAGGAGTTGGATGCCAGGATCTAGGAGATTATGCACGACGCGATTGCTGTTGTATTCCGAGCGCAGCTACCAGAGATGTTTGGGTCGATTAAGACCGCGATGGTTGAGTACTTCGATGAGCGATATGCAGCTCTAGTAGAGACAGCTCCCGCTGCAGCCACTTCAGTTGTAACTGCGGTAGGGGTTGGAGGAGGAGCAAGCAGGGATTTCCAGAGTCGGGACTTCAATAATACGAAGCCCTTGGAATTTGATGGTACACAGGATGTGATCAAGCCTATGCAGTGGTTGTCTGACGTAGAGGGTTGTTTCTTCACGTGCTCATGTCCTGCTGACCAGAAGGTCAGCTGTGCTCTGAACTTGCTTACGCTCGGGGAAAAGGACTGGTGGAGGTTAACGACAGGTTCATATTCTGATGATCATCGGGCTGCTATTACTTGGGAGCAATTCTAGGATATGTTTCACACCCGCTACGTTCCGCGCATGAAACAGGAGTGGCTTGCTCAGGTTTTTGAGATTGAGACAGGATGGGGATTCTATGATGGAGATCACCCGTATGTTCATGGAGAGGGCTATGTTTTACTTGAAGTTCGCTTCAGAGCAATCTTAGATGACTCGTTATCTGAGTATGCTCAAGACTGATATTCGATAGTTCGTGTCTACATAGCGATGTGATTGTTGGATTAGTGTCTAAGTCCATAACTATTTTGGTATGTACTTGACCCGATGGTGCATGGTCCTTTTGGACTGCCTTCACTAAAGAAACTTGATAGGATGAATTATGAAGAGCAAGGATTAATTATGATTTATTAATATATTATGGGAATAATATATTAAAGGAGAAATCATATTGTTTAATTAATATTTGTCTAGAATTAATTGATAGTTAATTTTCTGGCTAAAAGAGATTAATTAAACTTAAGGGATTGGAACTGTAATTATAAGATAATTGCATTTGGGCTATGGATTACCTTGGAATAATAGGTTGGATTAATTCTATGGGGCAACCCATTAGAAATCGTCCAAGGGATATTCTAAAAGGGTCCATGGGCTGCTTTGGGCTTAAGTAGTAAAATTATGGATTCCTAGTTGAAAACCCTAATAGCCTACATGTATATATAGTACCCTTAAGCCCCAAAAACGTGGCTAAGAGTTCCACTAGGGTTTCTGGAAGTTTTGGGAAGCCGCCTCTCTCCTTATTCATCATCATCTTGCTCTTGGTGTTTGTGAGCCATTAGAGGAGTGACATTTGTGACTCTAAGCCTTCTAAAGTCATTACAAGGAGTATTTGAGATTGTTATTGCCACATAACAATCAAAGGTAATTCTCTAAACCCTAATTTCAGTTTATAATATCTTAGATCTAAGATTGTAAGTCTTGGATACATTGCATGTACAATAGAGAAACCTAGATCCAAGCATTATGGTTTGCATGAGCACATATGATGTTCTTATGGCTAAAACCCATCAGTGGTATGAGAGCCTTGATTGGTTTCTGTTGTATGTGATGCTATGTTGAATTATTAACTGAAAATCGAATTTTGGCCTTCTGTTCGAACTGACTCGGCGAGTCACTACATGGACTCGGCGAGTGTGCCCTACTCGGCGAGTTCTAATGTGTGACTCGGTGAGTCGGAGCGTCAGACAGAGGGAATTTCGGATTTTATTGCTGTTTTGCTTAAGAATAATTACCATATTAGTTTTAAACTTATAAAATGTGATTTTTAATGTTTCTTAAAGATTATCCTTGCCAAAACACAAGATAATTACAAATTGATTAGATAATAACTTCCTTATATGATTAAAGATTGATTATTTGTATTAATTGGGTAACTTATCTTGCAAGAAATTGGAATTAGATAAAATATAGCTAACGACAAAATTAATTGTTTAATTTCTATTATTTGTTATTTGATCCTTGTGTTGTGAAAAAGTTTCATTTGTGCCCATGTAAGTTTTATGGTTTAAATTTGAACTTAAAGGTTTTGTTTTGAAAATTAAATGGTTGAAACCCTAATGTTTTGAAATGTTTCAAAACATGCCCTTAAGTTTTGGAATTTAAAAGTTGATTAAAATTTTAATTTAGAAAGGTTAAATTCTAAAACCCTAGTATTGTTTTGAAAAGTTCAAATCACACCCTGATGGTTTCATTAATTAATAAAAGTGTATAAGTATTAAATTTTGACCACCTAGTATTTTAAAAGTGTAAAATACACCCTATACTATATACAACATTAAAAGTCTAATATATAGGTATGAGTAAAATTCAGTCTTACCGTTAATATGCCTCATTCACGAAGCTGGTCTATAAGGGGTGTTTAAGGAAATTGCCTAAAAAATGGCGATTGAATGGGTATCCACTCTTACCCACCGCACTCTTGACTAGTGGAGGGTCGTTATCTGAATGGGTAGGATAGCACAGAAACCTTTGATTATAAGTATAATGAAGTACAAAAGTAACTAAATGCTTTTACAAATTGCCAATCTTAGTTACTTTAGGCAAAAGTGAATTGATGCAATTCTATGAAATTACACTTTGTGCCCTTGCGAAGACGTTAGTGGAGCGTGTGTGGTTAACCGGTACACTAAATGGTTCTAAGCAAAGGTAGCAAAGGGTGACTCAATGTTGGTCATAGTTCGGTGGAGCGTGTGTGGTTAACTGGCACATTGAATAGTTGACTGTAACATGTGGGGGCGCCATGTAAGTCTGCATGGTTATTCACACCCGCTTTGTGATCCTCGGTATCCCAATCACAAACTAGAGGGGCATATCGAGATTTAAACATGCCATTGAAAAGTTCAACGAATCTCAAAAGATCTAGGATTTTTCAATAGATTTAAAACTTAAATTTCTTTTTCGTTATTCAAGGTGGAAATAAGTTAATCGTCATTCACTTACCTTCAAATATTCTGCAAATAGATTACGATATCTCTTTTCTAGGTTATAGAGTATTGTGTTGGGTCCTAGCCTTAATATCTCATTTGGGTGATTTATTAAGGACTCAATCAATCAACTAACTTGAATTTTATTTTTCTCCCATTTTGTAGATGTCAAAGTATGACAACTATGGTCTTCCCAAATCCCGTGGAACAAGCCTTCCACATGAAGATGACATTCCACGATTCGATCGAGGAACACGATATCATGCTTCACTTCCTCCACCTCCTCCTATTGTTCTCCCTAACCCACGAGTTCATAAGATTGAAAAATTCAAACTCACTCAAGCCCTTTTGGCAAGAAAAAATGTAGAAGGAAAGTCAGTGTGTGCACACATCCTAGAGATGAAGTCACACATTGATAGGTTAAGAATGTTGGGATCTATTGTCTATGAGGAGCTGACTGTTGATTGGGTTCTTCAGTCACTTCCTGACTCATATAGTGAGTTCGTAATAGAGTACTATATGATGAGCCACGACGTAACGCTCATCGATCTCACCTACATGCTTATTGCTGCTGAATCAACAATGATTTGGCACACTTGAAAAGCAAACTTGATTGGTGGATATGCCTTCCAAACCTCTATGAATATAGGCAATGGCAACGAAAGGCATTCCATGATCGAAAAGTTTGATCATCAGAGAAACGCAAAGTTAGAAGTAGTTCCATGTGTTGTTCCAAAAGAGTCAATTTGTTTTTATTGCCAAGAGAAGGGGCTTTGGAGATGAAGTTGCCCTATTTACCTAAGAGATCTAAGAGATGGGAGAGTCAAAACATATGGCTGTACTTTAGGTAAATTCCATTAACTAATCCTTTTTAAGTTCCTATTCTAGATTCTTAATACATGATGTGATAAGATTGCATTTCGATGTTTTGTAGGATCAAAGAAAATAAAGGAAGCTTAAGGGAAGAAGTGAGCGGAATCTAATCATGAAGAAATAGATTTAGATCGCATTACTTGAAGATTATAATCTTGAGCTACTACTTGGAGTTAGAATAAGATTGCTAAGAAATATGTATTAACATAGTTTTTCAATTAAGTTGCATTGTAAGGACAATTTTTTTCCGCAATAAAATAAATTTTAATTTTATATTATTTATTTAACCTTGCAATGGCGTGTATGAAAAATTGATGTTTGTAAGTTTCTATTATTAGCAATAATGGATTTGATTCTAAATTATGTTATTTGTGGAAAGGTCAAGAATTTACCAAATAGGGAAAGTTTCTCATCACCCAAGTTTCAAATGGATAGAAACTTGGAATTATACAACTTGTTTGCATGATGAATGAAAATTTTCATATTTGGAAATCAGACTAATTCGTTGACAAAGTGTCAAGTGAAGGACTAGGAGATCCAGTACACAAGGTTGTGTGTTGATCAAGTCGACGACAAGAGTAACAAAGATATTCGTCATGATTTATTAAGGTTAAGTAAATATGATTATACTTATGAGATTAAGTGTAATTCTCAGTTGATTGAAAGAGTTTCAATCAATATCAGAACTAGTAAAGAAGAATCAAGTAGGTGGAAAGATAAAACTTTCTCTATTCTAAGAAGAAGGGAGAGTACCTTTTATTATGTTTTATGATAGGTCTTAATGACTAAGAGCCATATCCCAATTGATCCTCTAAGTGAGTCTTAGTGCAATTGTATACCTGAGAAGAGGAATCAAGAATTGAAGAAATGGTTAAATCAAGAAGTCAATCATACTTCTTTCCAAAACCAAGTCTTAGAGTTAAGATTGTGACATTGAGTGACAAGTCTTAAGAAGGTTTAAAACATTTATCAAATGTGGAAAGTTGTGATGTCTTAGATAAGACAAAGACCAACTAGGACCAATTTTGTGAAGTGTTTTCTCTTGATAAAAGCTACACTAACTCTTGAATAATTGTTTGTCAAGAAATGTTTATTGACATGAGAATCTTATAAGTCAAGGAGTCAGTGGGAGTCTTAATGGTCTTGAAAGGTTTCAAGAACTAATAAAAAATAAACCTATTCCATCACCACTAGCACACAACTTGAGGTTTACAACCTACCGTGTTTACACTATCTTGTTTCTATGCCGTTCGAATTGAGTTAATTATGCATGTAAGTTCTATGAGTTCTCATTTGAATGCATAAACGACAAGGACCTTGATCAATGAAAAGTACATTGATAAAAAAGGATGAGCTGCTTAACTACATGGAAGACATAGTGGGCACTCATGTTACCATAAGGCAAGAAATCAAGATTAAGAAAGTTCGGTCCATATGAGTTTGGATTTGTCGCAAACTTTGGTTTTGGGCAAATTCGCATGGATAGGAACACATACACCATTAAAATTTAAGTGTCATAAGATTCCCTCCTTCATGAAAATGACTGTGAAGAAATGCTTTCACTATGAGAGATTTTAAGAAGATAGTTATTGTGAAATTGTATTCTTGAATTCGATTATGGTTACGGTATCTGTGACAACCCGAAGTTTGTTCCGTCGTCGTAACTCGTTCTGTCATTAAAAATTTGTCGTCTCGAATTGTTTCCGTTCATTTCTAAATTAAGTCGTTAATTTTAAGTTTGTTATTATGACTTAATAATTGTCCAAATACGTTAGAAATCCATGGAAACGCCCAAATTTATTATTTCGAAAAATAATTGTTTTATTCCGTCGAGTTATAAAAATTATTAAATCTGGTACAATCAAAAGCCTCACTTGACGACAGTATTGGGTAGAATTCCATCGTGTCCCAAACTTTCAGCATATATAAAGTTGAGAGAGCCCCATTTGAAGCTTTTTCCGCTCTCTCTCTACTCTCTCTCTAAAATCCGATTTTAAGCCAAAATTGTGACATCCCCAAAATCTCGGCCAGAAAAGACCGATTTTCATTTATGCTTTTAAAATAATTTCAGAGTAAATCCTTTTTATTTGAAAGAGTTGCGGAATTTGTTGCCAAAAACAAAACATGATAAAACAATGTTTACCAAAGCATTTCATAAAAAGAAATGTATTTTCATTATATAATCAAAACTCAGGGTGTCATGTTCTTATATAGACCAATAAGCATAAACGATAACATTACAAGTCATTCAACAAATATATACATATACAGACTTGTAAACAAAACAACTTGATGGTTCATCCATCTTACGCCCTCGCGCCACTTCCTGTAATGCAAATAAAACTAAGTGGGTCAGGCTTGGGATCCTAGTGAGCATATAGGGTTTTCAACCCACAATAAATAATTATATTTAATTCCACCAATCAACAATAACCCAATTACCCATTCCCGTTATTCTCACTCTACATCCCTAAAACAACTAACACAAGGGACCTAGTCTTAGAATATTTCATCGGGGCGACAACACATGCATTCAGGGGTTTCTCGGTAATATATGTCAAATAAGGCAACCATGAGGGGGAAGGAATACAGCGAATGAACACCCAAGTTCATTAACACCTACAGGTTATGAGCCTGCTGTAACGCCCGGGTTTTCAGGGCTAAGCATTTTTGTCAATGTAATAGTCTAGGTCAACTATTGTAACTCTTTTTGAAGTAATAAATATGAAATATTTGAGTATTATGTGAATTATGTGTGTTTATATGTTTATTATTTAATTATAAATGTATAATTAATAAAGAATAAAAATGAGCGTCAAAAATTAAAGTGTGAGATAATCCCAATATCTCTACATAAAGTTGTAGAATATGTCTCAAGGTTTCCGTACATATAAAGAATGCCGAAATCCGAGCTATAACGAAGAAGTTATGGCCCGCCGAAGTTTTACGGCAAAACCGGCACGACACCGGGAGACGTAAATAGTGAATTTACGATAGAAGACTTTTTAGCCTTAGCAATCTAAACAAAAGTCGTAGAATATGTTAAACTAAGAACATCGATAAAAAGAACGCCCAAATCTGACTTCGTATGAAGAAGTTATGATTTTTCTAACATTCGGCTTAGCAGTGCACGGCCTGAAACTCGAATTTTAGTTTGAGCGGTTTTTGGCTTACGCAACGTAAATGAGAGTTGAAGATCTCATTAATAGGAAATCAACGGTAAAAAGACAGACAAAAACAGAGTCCGTATGTAGAAGTTATTAATTTTACGCAGACGTTTAACAGTATAATCTCCTTGTACTGTTAAATTTAAGATCGGTCTAGAATTAGCTGACGGTGTCATAATGAAAGTTGTAGATCTTATTATTACCTACGCGTGGATATAAAGAACGTCAAAAACGGAGGTCGTATGTGAAAGTTACGGATTTTAGAAGTCGGAAGTGTGCTGTGCGAAAATGGGTGATGTGGCACAATCTTGGCCATTGCTTTCTCCCCAAGGCTTGCCACCAGATGGTGACATGTGGCACCAAGTTCAGCCACATTTCACCCTATAAATACCACCTCTCCTACCCTCATTTTCTTCACACCTTTCCCATTCTTTCTTCTCTTTACTCTCTCTCTCTCTCTCTCTAGAACCTCTCTCTAGCCCCGAAATCCCCCGAAAAGCCTAGGGAACCTCCCTAGCACGAGGCGGAAGCCCCGGAGTGCTCGAAGGCTCTGAGAAGAAGAGCTTTTCGGCTCCGGAACGCTGCTCCAAGCAAAGCCCGGTTTTCTATAAAACCCGCTGTAAGTGAGCTACGCCTACGTTATTTTTAATATAACTTTTATTTAATTATAGTAACGTTATTAGGAACTTATAATAAATACTTGGGCTATTATTATGGGTTATATAAGTATTTTTTTGACGCTTATATAATAATAATAATAATAGCTAGACTATTAATTAGTCTCGACGAATAATAAACTAAACTCTAGTGGTAATAATACTAGGTTTCGTCGAAGAAAAATTCTTTTCAAGAAGCGAAGCGCTGTCTGAGTTCGGAATCACCACCTTTTCCGGTGAGTGCATAGTTACTTTCAGCTTACACATAGATATGAAGTATTTTATATAAATTACGTGCTATGTGTGCATATTATTTGAATACTTGTTATCTACGCTAGATGAACGTTGTTATACATGTTTTCAATGATTTAAACTGTATATGTATTTTATATCTACGAAAATGTTGGGGTAAAACATGGGTAGATGTAATAGGTGATGTGTGATAAAATGATGAGAGGCCTCGATGTTGTTGTTGTTGATCCAGTCATCTAGTGGAGTATAGATGACGACCACTGACTCTTCTAGACAGTCCAGTGGAACACTAGCAGGCTCGCAACCTGTAGGTGTTGTGAACGATGTGTTCACCGGTGTACTCCATCCCCCACATGGTTGCCTATTAGGACATTTATTGCTGAGGAATCCCCTTAGCAGTAGTGTTTTTCCCGATGATGATCCTTAGGCTAGGTCCCTTATGATAGGTGTTTAGGGACGTAAAGTGAGGATAACGGGAACGGGTAATCGGGTTATTGTTGATTGATGAAATTAATAAACTTATTTATTGTGGGCTGAAAACCCTATGTGCTCACCAGGCTCCCAAGCCTGACCCACTCAGTTTTATGCATTACAGGTAGTGGCGCATGAGCATAGGTGTGATGTTTTGGACGAGGGATTACGCATATAGGCCTGTAGATATGAAATAATGTAGTAAGGCTTATATTGTATTGTTTATACTTTTGATCTGTACGAACATGACATCCCGAGTCTTTTAATGAAATACATTTCTATGGAAATGCTTTTGATAAATCTTTATCATATTATTGTTTTGGGACAAATTCCGCAACCCTTTTATTAAAAGATAACTCTGATTTTGAAATAAAGTATAAACAAAACCGGTCTTTTCTGGCCGTGATTTTGGGGATGTCACAGTTGGTATCAGAGCATTAGTTTAAGCGAACTAGGAATTTGTAGGATTTCTAGACTTAAACTTAGAATGCTAAGCGATGATTGTGAGGTGTGAGTACTAGCTTATTTTAGGAATTGTGCCTAAAATGCTTTTATGTGCTAAATGCTTTATGCATGATATGTCGTTATTTTGTTCGGATCTATGGTCTGTTGCCGACCAGATCTGGAAACCTTATGTGTTTAGGATTCTAAATGTACGACTACGATATTAGAACTAGCATGTAAACGTTTCGGAGTGATAAGGACGATTTAAAACGTCTCTCCTAAATAAAGATCTGAATTCACCTTATTCGGTGTATAGATCATGATGGCAAGGACCCGTAGCGGAAACATGAACGCAAATGGAGGTAGGAACCAACCCCCAGTAGTTCAGCAAATACCTATTGTTGAAGAAGTTGCACCTGAGCCAGTTACCATGGCTGGAGTTCAAGCCATGATTCAGGCTATGCTAGCTGAACAAAGGGAAGAAATGAGACGGATGCTCCGCGAGAATAGAGACGAACCTACCATACATGTTGAACCGACGGAGCCAGTTCCCGATCCATCTGAGGAAGGGAACTACAGCCGTCAAGTGAGTCAAATAGGGACTCAAGGTGAACAAAGGGATGACCCAGAAGGAAGAAACAACAAGGATGGGCGGACGTACAAAAATTTCTTGGGTGCAAAACCACCAAGTCTCTCAGGAAGCCCAAAGCCTGTTGAGATTATGGACTGGATCTCCGAGATGGAGATGGTGTTTGAGAGCTGCGACTGCAACGAAAAGCAGAAGATTGTCTTCGCTGTGAGACAATTGAAAACTGGAGTCTTGAGTTGGTGGAAGCTATTGGCAGATACGATGCCACGAGGAAAAGCCCTGAAAATGTCATGGGATGAGTTCTTGGAACAACTAAAGGCGCAGTATTGTTCAGAGATAGACCTGATTGATCTGAACAATGAGTTCCAAAATTTGAAGAAGGGGAGAATGAGCATCGATGACTATGCTGCTGCATTTACGGAAAAGATGAAGTTGTTCCCATACCTAGTGCCAACCGAACTTTCTAAAATTGAGAAATTCGCAAACGGATTGCCGGCTGACTTTGGCCCAACAGTCAAGATGGCAACCACTCTGAAATCAGCTATTCGAGCAGCTAAGAATGTGGAGACCCAACAAAAGGAAAGAGGTCTGGAAAGGGCTGAGGTCGGTGAGAAACGGAAGTTCGATGGATCCTCGAAGTCCAACAAGAAGAGTAGATTCTCGAAACCTGGTTCGAGAGGAGGAGGATCAGAAGCAAAGTGGTGTGACAAGTGCAAGAAGAAGCACTTTGGGAAGTGTGATGGAGGGGTCACTTGTTACAAATGCGGAAAGCCTGGGCACTATGCCAATGAATGCACCCTTAACCAGAAGGCCTGTTATGGGTGTAATGAAGAAGGGCACATTTTGAAGGACTGCCCGAAGAAGAAGGAGGCAGGAAGACCCAACATACCACCAAAGCCGAAGGCGAGAGCCTTCCAGATGACGCTCGAGGCTGCAAAGGAGGCAGCAGACGTCGCTTCAGGTACCTTTCTTGTAAATGGTTTGCCTGCAAATATACTGTTTGATTCCGGAGCCAACTACTCCTTTGTGTCGCATAAATTTAGTGCGAAATTAGCATTACCTGTAGAAAAACTTGATAACGCCCTAATTGTAGAAGTTGCCAGTGGCAAATTCGTACCTGTTAGTAATCGTATTAGGAACATCGTCATTGACCTAAATGGAAACGAATTCAAGGAGGAACTATTACCCATAGAGTTAAACGGTTTCGACATCGTTTTGGGTATGGATTGGCTTAGCGCCAACGATGCCGAGATATTATGCCGAAAGAAGATATTTAGGATAAACCCACCCAGAAAGGAATCATTTATGGTGTATGGGGACAAACGCAGAGTGAGTTCTGGAATCATCTCCTTGATGAAAGCCAAGAAATGTTTGTCCAAGGGATGTGCATCGTACTTGGCATTCGTAATCGATGCTAAGAAAGAAAAGAAAGAGGTGCAGAATATACCGGTTGTGTGCGATTATCCGGAAGTCTTTCCCGAAGATCTTCCCGGATTACCACCTGATAGGCAAGTAGAATTTCGTATAGACTTATTACCAGGAACAACACCGATAGCAAAGGCACCTTACCGATTAGCACCGATGGAGATGAAGGAGCTCATGATGCAACTTCAGGAGCTGTTGGATAGCGGTTTCATTCGACCTAGTTCATCACCCTGGGGAGCTCCGGTGTTATTCGTGAAGAAGAAGGACGGAAGCATGAGGATGTGCATAGACTACCGAGAGTTGAATAAGGCAACGGTGAAGAACAAGTATCCATTGCCGAGGATTGATGATCTATTCAATCAGCTGCAAGGTTCGAGCTACTTCTCAAAGATCGATCTTAGGTCAGGATATCATCAGTTGAAGGTGAGAGAGCAGGATATTGAGAAGACTGCATTCAGAACAAGATATGGACACTACGAGTTCTTGGTTATGTCATTCGGACTAATCAATGCTCCCGCAGCATTCATGGATTTGATGAATAGGGTTTGTAAACCATTCCTCGATAAATCTGTGATAGTGTTCATCGACGACATTCTCATTTACTCGAAAAGCCAGGAGGAGCATGGCAAGCATCTACGAGAAGTGTTGGAGGTGTTAAAGAAGGAGAAGCTTTTTGCAAAGTTCTCCAAATGCGACTTTTGGATACGGGAAGTCCAATTATTAGGTCATGTTGTTAACCAGGAGGGAATAATGGTTGACCCCGCCAAGATCGAGGCTGTAATGAAGTGGGAACGTCCGAAGAGTCCCACGGAGATTCGAAGCTTTCTAGGATTAGCCGGATATTACCGACGATTTATCCAAGGCTTTTCTTCGATAGCTGCTCCATTAACAGCTTTGACCCATAAAGGAGCTATGTATACATGGAGTGAGAAACACGATGAGGCGTTCAAGAAGCTAAAGAAGAAGTTATGTGAAGCACCGATACTTTCTCTACCCGATGGAGTCGAAGATTTCGCAGTTTATAGTGATGCATCTGGAGTCGGGTTGGGTTGTGTTCTGACCCAAAGAGAAAAGGTGATAGCATACGCATCTCGACAATTGAAAGAGCATGATAAGAACTACCCCACTCATGATCTGGAGTTGGCAGCGGTAGTATTTTCCTTAAAGATATGGAGGCATTACCTCTACGGCACAAAGTGCAAGCTCTTCACTGATCATAAGAGTCTCTAGTATCTCTTTAATCAGAAGGAGTTGAACATGAGGCAACGACGTTGGCTAGAACTTCTCAAGGACTACGACTGTGAGATACTTTACCACCCAGGTAAAGCAAATATTGTTGCTGATGCTCTCAGTCAGAAAGTCAATCTTGAAAGAAAAAGGCCAAGAGCGTTAAGAATTGAAGTCGTCTCGACGATTGTGGAAAGTATCAGGAAAGCTCAAGAAGAATCCTTAGAGAAGGATGATCGAAAGGAAGAACGTTTGGGAAAAACGTTAGTGTTCAGTATGAACAGTCGAGGACTGAAGGTATTCCAAGATCGAATTTGGGTACCTAAGACGGGAGGAATAAGAGATCTTCTAATGGAAGAAGCACACAAGACCATGTACTCGATTCATCCCGGTAGCACTAAAATGTATAGGGACCTAAAACCCTACTACTGGTGGCCGACGATGAAGCTCGATGTTGCGAAGTATGTGGCTGAGTGCGTAACATGTGCGAGGGTTAAGGCACAACATCAAAAACCGTATGGGAGTTTAGAACCCTTACCTGTACCCATGGGAAAATGGGAAGACATCACCATGGATTTTGTGATTAAACTGCCCAGAACGAAGAATGGTCACGACATGATTTGGGTAGTCGTGGATCGTTTCACCAAGAGTGCACACTTCATAGCAGCCAACGAGAAGTGGTCTATGGATAAGCTTGCAAATGCTTACGTGAAGGAAATTGTAAGACTTCACGGTGTCCCTCTTACTATTGTGTCAGATCGTGATAGTCGTTTCACATCGAGGTTTTGGAGGAGTCTACAAGAGGAGTTGGGTACAAAGTTGTGTTTGAGTACTGCTTACCATCCGCAAACTGATGGTCAGAGTGAAAGAACGATTCAGACGTTGGAAGATATGCTGAGAGCATGTACCCTCAAATTCCAAGGGAATTGGGACGAGCACTTACCTCTGGTAGAATTTTCCTACAACAATAGTTTTCACTCGAGCATCAAGATGGCTCCTTATCAAGCCATGTATGGGCAGAAGTGTCGTACGCCGTCTTGTTGGCTTGAAGCCGGAGAGAAGCAGTTTATGGGCCCCGAGATAGTCCATGAGACTGCTGAGAAATTGAAGGTGATTAGGGAAAGAATGTTAGCAGCTCAGGATCGTCAGAAGAGCTATGCCGACAAGAAAAGACGACCGATAACCTTCAAAGTTGGGGATTCCGTTTTACTTAAAGTCTCACCGTGGAAGGGACTTATACGATTTGGGAAACGAGGAAAGTTGAGTCCAAGGTTTATTGGACCATTCAAAGTTCTTCAGAGGATTGGGAACCAAGCTTACAAGCTGGAATTGCCCGAAGAACTCAATGGTATTCATAACACCTTCCATGTGTGTTATTTGAGGAAATTCATGGGAGATGTTCCCGACATAATTCCAATCTCGGAATTAAGGATGGATGATAATAAAAGGCTGATTGAAGAGCCTGAGGAAATTATTGACCGTAAGACTAAGAAGTTACGACGCAAGATGGTCGACTTGGTGCTAGTCCGATGGAAACATTCGAATGGGCCGAATCTCACTTGGGAAACAGAGGATGACATGATGAGTCGCTATCCACATCTGTTTGCTGATGCATGATTCCGGGACGGAATCATCCTAAGGGGGTGAGAATTGTAACGCCCGGGTTTTCAGGGCTAAGCATTTTTGTCAATGTAATAGTCTAGGTCAACTATTGTAACTCTTTTTGAAGTAATAAATATGAAATATTTTAGTATTATGTGAATTATGTGTGTTTATGTGTTTATTATTTAATTATAAATGTATAATTAATAAAGAATAAAAATGAGCGTCAAAAATTAAAGTGTGAGATAATCCCGATATCTCTACATAAAGTTGTAGAATATGTCTCAAGGTTTCCGTACATATAAAGAATGCCGAAATCCGAGCTATAACGAAGAAGTTATGGCCCGCCGAAGTTTTACGGCAAAACCGGCACGACACCGGGTGACGTAAATAGTGAATTTACGATAGAAGACTTTTTAGCCTTAGCAATCTAAACAAAAGTCGTAGAATATGTTAAACTAAGAACATCGATAAAAAGAACGCCCAAATCTGACTTCGTATGAAGAAGTTATGATTTTTCTAAGATTCGGCTTAGCAGTGCACGGCCTGAAACTCGAATTTTAGTTTGAGCGGTTTTTGGCTTACGCAACGTAAATGAGAGTTGAAGATCTCATTAATAGGAAATCAACGGTAAAAAGACAGACAAAAACAGAGTCCGTATGTAGAAGTTATTAATTTTACGCAGACGTTTAACAGTATAATCTCCTTGTACTGTTAAATTTAAGATCGGTCGAGAATTAGCTGACGGTGTCATAATGAAAGTTACGGATTTTAGAAGTCGGAAGTGTGCTGTGCGAAAATGGGTGATGTGGCACAATCTTGGCCATTGCTTTCTCCCCAAGGCTTCCCACCAGATGGTGACATGTGGCACCAAGTTCAGCCACATTTCACCCTATAAATACCACCTCTCCTACCCTCATTTTCTTCACACCTTTCCCATTCTTTCTTCTCTTTACTCTCTCTCTCTCTCTCTAGAACCTCTCTCTAGCCCCGAAATCCCCCGAAAAGCCTAGGGAACCTCCCTAGCACGAGGCGGAAGCCCCGGAGTGCTCGAAGGCTCTGAGAAGAAGAGCTTTTCGACTCCGGAACGCTGCTCCAAGCAAAGCCCGGTTTTCTATAAAACCCGCTGTAAGTGAGCTACGCCTATGTTATTTTTAACATAACTTTTATTTAATTATAGTAACGTTATTAGGAACTTATAATAAATACTTGGGCTATTATTATGGGTTATATAAGTCTTTTTTTGACGCTTATATAATAATAATAATAATAGCTAGACTATTAATTAGTCTCGACGAATAATAAACTAAACTCTAGTGGTAATAATACTAGGTTTCGTCGAAGAAAAATTCTTTTCAAGAAGCGAAACGCTGTCTGAGTTCGGAATCACCACCTTTTCCGGTGAGTGCATAGTTACTTTCAGCTTACACATAGATATGAAGTATTTTATATAAATTACGTGCTATGTGTGCATATTATTTGAATACTTGTTATCTACGCTAGATGAACGTTGTTATACATGTTTTCAATGATTTAAACTGTATATGTATTTTATATCTACGAAAATGTTGGGGTAAAACATGGGTAGATGTAATAGGTGATGTGTGATAAAATGATGAGAGGCCTCGATGTTGTTGTTGTTGATCCATTCATCTAGTGGAGTATAGATGACGACCACTGACTCTTCTAGACAGTCCAGTGGAACACTAGCAGGCTTGCAACCTGTAGGTGTTGTGAACGATGTGTTCACCGGTGTACTCCATCCCCCACATGGTTGCCTATTAGGACATTTATTGCTGAGGAATCCCCTTAGCAGTAGTGTTTGTCCCGATGATGATCCTTAGGCTAGGTCCCTTATGATAGGTGTTTAGGGACGTAAAGTGAGGATAACGGGAACGGGTAATCGGGTTATTGTTGATTGATGAAATTAATAAACTTATTTATTGTGAGCTGAAAACCCTATGTGCTCACCAGGCTCCCAAGCCTGACCCACTCAGTTTTATGCATTACAGGTAGTGGCGCATGAGCATAGGTGTGATGTTTTGGACGAGGGATTACGGATATAGGCCTGTAGATATGAAATAATGTAGTAAGGCTTATATTGTATTGTTTATACTTTTGATCTGTACGAACATGACATCCCGAGTCTTTTAATGAAATACATTTCTATGGAAATGCTTTTGATAAATCTTTATCATATTATTGTTTTGGGACAAATTCCGCAACCCTTTTATTAAAAGATAACTCTGATTTTGAAATAAAGTATAAACAAAACCGGTCTTTTCTGGCCGTGATTTTGGGGATGTCACACCTGCTAGCGTTCCTTGGGACTGTCTAGAAAAGTTTGTGGTCGTCATCTAAATTCCGCTAGATGACTGGATCAAAACAACATCGAGGCCTCTCATCTGTTTATTACACACCAACTATCTAGCCATGTTCTACCCAACATATTAGTAGATAAAACATACATTTTTATACATAGTTTCAAAACTTGTATACCATGCTCGATCAATACATTTTCCATATATCAGATGAGGCACACACACACATAACACATATTTCATATAGAAATAATCAGATCTGTAAGATAGAAGAAAGTGAATATACATTCACACACATAACAACAAAATATACACATAACACGTATTTCGTATAAAATACTTCATAATTATGCGTTAGAAGAAAGTAACAACACACTCACACATATAAAAAACAATATACTAAATACACTCAAACCATACTTGTATTATTATCGTGTTTACGAAAGGTAGTATACACTCACTTGAACAGAAGATGATCGGACAGCACTACGACTTGCAAAAGTAGTAATCCTCAGCAGATCTGGAAGATCTCTACAAAAATCGAACTTCTCGCGGGCAGAGCTTCGGCTCGGAAACCGCACTTCTCGGGATCTTCGGAATGTCGGGACTTGCTTCGGGACTCAGGAATATTACCGGGGCTTCGGGGTATTTCTGGCACACAAATCGATGCAAAACGGGAGAGAGAGGAGAGAAAAATAGCAAAAGAGCTGACTGCCTCGCATCCTATTTATAGGAGGCTGAGGCCTCGGAGTATGCGGGACGTACTGCTCCGAATTCGTAAGCGCATGCGTCATCTGGAGACCTCGAGTGCGAGTGTCGACATACCTCGGGTACGCAGGGCTTACACGAGTACACGGGGCGTACTTCGGATGAGTTCGGTGACTCGTCCTCGGATAATACCGGAATTAATAATTAAATTTAATTATTACTTATTTAATAAACTTCAAAAATTCATATCTTCTTCATACAAACTCCGTTTTCGACATTATTTATATCCACGCGAAGGTGAGACTACGATCTACAACTTTCGTTTAGACTCCGTCGGCTCATTTTGACTTTATTTTCATTATTTATTTTTAATAGGCCGCGACAGAAAATTTCGTTATAAATTCATAACTTCTTCGTTTGACGTCCGTTATCGCCTAACTTTTTATCGCTTCGATACTAACAACGAGATCTTCGATTCTCGTTTAGATCACTAAGGCTAAATATCTTTCTAACATAAATTTCACTTTTTACGTCATTCAGCGTTGTCGGTTCCGTCACGAAACTTCGACAGGTCATAACTTCTTCGTTATAGCTCGGATTTCGGCATTATTTATATATTCGGAAACCTTGTTTCAACTACTACAACATTATCTAAAGATATCAAGTTTATTTTACACTTAAATTTTGATGCTTATTTTTTATTCTTAATTAATCAAACCATATAATTAAGCAATTAAGCACAAAACACATAATCCTCAAATAATACACTCTTATTATTTCAAAACGGGTTACAAAGGTTAACCTAGACTATTTCATTGCTAAAAATGGCAAGCTCGGAAACACAGGCGTTACAATTTTCTCCACCTTACAATGATTCCGTCCCCGGAATCACACATCAACAAACAAATGCAGATAGCGACCCATCATGTCACTCTCCGTCTCCCAGGTGAGATTCGGCCCATTCGTGTGTTTCCATCGGACAAGCACTAACTCGACCATCTTGCGTCGCAACTTCTTAGTCTTTCGGTTAACAATTGCCTCTGGTTCTTCAATCAACCTTTTGTTCTCATCGATTCTCAACTCCGAAAGTGTAATCATGTCGGGAACTTCCCCCGTGAACTTCCGTAAATAACAAACATGAAAAGTGTTATGAATTCCATTCAGTTCTTATGGTAGTTCGAGCTTGTAAGCTTGGTTCCCAATCCTCTGAAGAACTTTAAATGGTCCAATAAAGCTTGGACTCAACTTTCCCTTTTTTCCAAATCTTATAAGTCCCTTCCACGACGAGACTTTAAGCAAAACCGAATCCCCAACTTCAAAAGTCATCGGTCTTCGCTTTTTGTCAGCATAGCTCTTTTGATGATCCTGATACGCTAACATTCTTTCCCTAATTATTTTCAACTTTTCAGCAGTTTGATGAACCAACTCCGGTCCCATAAACTGCTTTTCCCCACCCTCAAGCCAACAAGACGGCGTACGACAATTTTGTCCATACAAAGCTTGTTAAGGTGCCATCTTAATGCTCGAGTGAAAACTATTGTTATAGGAAAATTCTACCAATGGTAAATGTTCATCCCAATTACCTAGGAATTCCAAGGTACATGCTCTCAGCGTATCTTCAAGTGTTTGTATCATTCTTTCACTCTAACCATTAGTCCGCGGATGGTAAGCTGTACTTAAACATAACTTGGTACCCATTTCCTCTTGTAGACTTTTCCAAAACCTTGAGGTGAAACGACTATCACGATCTGACACAATTGTTAGCGGAACACCGTGAAGTCTCACAATTTCCTTCACATAAGAATTTGCAAGCTTTTCCATAGACCATTTCTCCCTAGCTGCTATGAAATGCGCACTCTTAGTGAATCGATCAACGACCACCCAAATCATGTCGTGACCATTCTTTGTTCTGGGCAGTTTAGTGACAAAATCCATAGCAATGTCTTCCCACTTGCCCATAGGCACAGGCAACGGTTCTAAACTCTCGTATGGTTTCTGATGCTGTGTCTTGACTCTCGCACAAGTCACACACTCTGCCACATACTTCCCGATGTCAACCTTCATCGTCGGCCAGTAGTAGTAGGGTTTCAGTTCCCTATACATTTTAGTGCTACCCGGATGAATCGAGTACATGGTTTTGTGAGCTTCCTCCGTCAGAAGATCCCTGACTCCTCCTGTCTTAGGTATCCAAATCCGATCCTGGAACACCTTTAGTCCAAGACTGTTTACACCGAACACCAACGTTTTTCCCAAATGTTCCTCCTTTCGGTCATTCTTTTCAGAAGCTTCCTCTTGAGCTTTCTTTATACTTTCCACAATGGTTGAGACAACTTCAATTCTCAACGCTCTTGGCCTTTTCCTTTCAAGATTGACTTTTCGACTGAGAGCATCAGCAACAACATTAGCTTTACCGAGATGGTAAAGTATCTCACAGTCGTAGTCCTTGAGTAATTCCAGCCAGTGTCGTTGCCTCATATTCAATTCCTTCTGATTAAAGAGATATTGGAGACTCTTATGATCAGTGAAAAGTTTGCACTTCGTGCCATAGAGGTAATGCCTCCATATTTTTAGAGCGAAAACTACCGCTGCCAACTCCAAATCATGAGTCGGGTAATTCTTTTCATGCTCCTTCAGTTGTCGAGACGCATATGCTATCACCTTTTCTCTTTGGGTCAAAACACAACCCAATCCAACACCAGACGCATCGCTATAAATAGCGAAGTCTTCGACTCCATCGGTAGAGAAAGTATCGGTGCCTCGCATAGCTTCTTCTTTAGCTTCTCGAATGCTTATCACTCCAAGCATAAGTAGCTCCTTTGTGGGTCAAAGCTGTCAATGGAGTAGCAATCAAAGAAAAGTCTTGGATAAACCTTCGGTAGAGAAAGTATCGGTTGTTCCCACTTCATTACAACTTCAATCTTTGCTGGATCAACCATTATCACTTCTTGGTTGACCACATGACCCAAGAATTGGACTTCACAAATCCAAAAATCGCATTTGGAGAACTTAGCATACAACTTTTCCTTTTTCAAGACTTCTAACAATTCTCGCAAGTGTCTGCCATGCTCCTCCTGGATTTTCGAGTAAATCAGAATGTCATCGATGAACACTATCACAGATTTATCAAGGAACGGATTACAAACTCTGTTCATTAAATCCATGAATGCTGCTGGAGCATTGGTTAGTTCAAACGACATAACCGAAAACTCGTAGTGTCCATATCGGGTTCTGAATGCAGTCTTCTCTATATCCTGCTCTCTTACTTTCAGCTGATGATATCCTGACCTTAGGTCGATCTTCGAGAAATAGCTCGAACCTTGCAATTGATCAAACAGGTCATCAATCCTTGGCAACGGATATCTATTCTTTATTGTTGCCTTGTTCAGCTCTCTGTAATCAATGCACATTCTCATACTTCCATCTTTCTTCTTCACGAATAGCACCGGAGCTCCCCATGGTGATGAACTAGGTCTAATGAAACCTTTGTCCAATAACTCCTGAAGTTGCATCATCAATTCCTTCATCTCCGTCTGTAACAGCTCAAATTTTCAAATAAATTTTTCGTTTAAAATAAAACATCATTATTCGACAAAAGAATTTATTCCAAGTTTATTGCAAAATATAAATAACGAATCCCCAAGATCCTCAACAATGGCAGTGTGTACGTGTCACGCCGGCGCCTTCCCACGGTCATCACTAGTACCTGAAAAACATAAACACAACTGGTAAGCATAAATGCTTAGTGAGTTCCCCAGTATACGACTTACCCACATACGCCTTCCGGCCTGGACCTTTCGGTCCACATAACTTTGCCTTCCGGCCCGTAACATAATCGCCTTCCGGCCCATAACATATCGCCTTCCGGCCCGTATTATATTGCCTTCCGGCCCATAGTATTTTGCCTTCCAGCCCATAATAGTATAAAACATAACACATATAACATATCACACATAACACATAAGTCATACATCATACCGTTCCTGTATCACATAAAGTCTCGCCTTCCGGCCCGTATAAGCATACATCACATATAAAGCATCTACCTCTCTAGACATAGCATAAATATAACACATACGACCTTCCGGTCACGCAGTCAAACCCTTCCGGGTGAAGTATAGTGAGAAGACTCACCTCGTAGTATGCAAGCTATAAACCCTTCGAGCTACTCACACTTGATCCGCTAATCTGCCGGCTCCCTATAATACCACATACCTTTATTAATGATCTTATCAAACAAGACAACTGACCCTACTAAATTACATACAGGTCAACGGTCAACTTGACCGGACTCGTCGAGTGCAAAGGCAACTCGGCGAGTCTAGACACCCTGACTCCACTCGCCGACTCTAAAGAACGACTCGACGAGTTCCAATAGGTCTTCAAGCTACTCGCCGAGTCTGAAGAACAACTCGGCGAGTCCTAGTGAATCTTCAAGCTACTCGCCGAGTCTGATCATTGGACTCGGCGAGTCCTCGCCATGCAGTCAATCAACTGCCTCCTGTAATTCGCATGATTCCGTAATATATAGATATGGGACTTCCTGGACCTTTACACATACTATTACTGGGATTTAAACACTTGTAACAACACCATAATCTATCAAATCCTTAAATGGGTTTCCTAAACCCTAGATTCGTGTACAACACCAAAACTACAGAAATGATCCGAGGATTACCTGGAAAACGTGTTCCCTGTGTCCCCAACCTTCAGAGCTCAACCCCTTGATCCTCCTTTGATCACCACCTTGCCTCTCCTTGCCTAACAACCTCTTCAAGTTTCCACTAGTCTTCTCCCTTGCTCCAGATGCCCACAGTCGTTTAGGTTATCTTCAATCGGCCAAAAGACGAGACATGACGGCCCTAAAGACATTATATACGATCCAGAATCAAAACGGCTAGGGTTTCAGCTGAACAGCGTCGACTCGCCGAGTCCCTAATGGACTCGTCGAGTCTAGTCGCGAATCTGTGTCCAAGACCGTGGTCCTACTCGGCGAGTCAGGCACCAACTCGCCGAGTCCCCTCCTAATTATGCCCCAAAAATAGTTTAAAGCAATACCTGAAATTCCGGGCTGTTACAACTCTCCCCCACTAGAACTAGACTTCGCCCTCGAAGTCACATTCTGCGAATAACTCCGGATGTTGCTCCTGCATTTCACTCTCCGGCTCCCAAGTCATCTCCGACCCCTTCCGATGTTGCCACTGAACCAACACCAGAGGTATCTCCTTGTTCCGTAGAACCTTGATCTTCTTATCCCTGATAGCTACTGGTCTCTCGGCGTAATTCAGGCTCGCATCCACCTGAATATCTTCTAACGGAACCACTGCCGATTCATCGGTTATACACTTCCTCAACTGTGATACGTGAAAGGTGTTGTGAATCTGACTCAGCTCTGCTGGCAACTCCAACCGATAAGCTACCTTACCTACCCTTGCAACTACACGAAATGGACCTATGAACCGGGGCCCCAATTTGCCCCTCTTTCTGAACCGAATCACTCCTTTCCAAGGAGAAACCTTTAGGAGAACGAAGTCGCCAACCTGGAATTCGAGCTCGGACCGGCGTCTGTCCGCGTAACTCTTCTGTCGGCTCTGGGCGGTCAATAACCTCTGCCTCACCTGTTGAATCTGCTCGGTCGTCTGAAGTACGATCTCTGTACTGCCCATCATTCTCTGTCCCACTTCTCCCCAGCAAATGGGAGTCCGACACCTCCTACCATACAACAACTCAAAAGGTGGCATACCAATGCTCGAATGATGGCTGTTGTTGTAGGAAAACTCAGCCAACGGCAGATGCGCATCCCAGCTACCCCCAAAGTCTAACACACACGCTCTAAGCATGTCTTCTAATGTCTGAATCGTCCGCTCGCTCTGACCGTCGGTCTGGGGATGGTATGCGGTACTAAAATGCAGTTTAGTACCCAACTCCTCATGGAATTTCTTCCAGAACCTGGAAGTGAAACGTACATCGCGGTCCGAAACAATCGAGGTCGGCACTCCATGCCGAGATACTATCTCTCTCACGTATAACTCTGCCAACTTCTCTGCTGATGAACTTTCGCTAATGGCAAGGAAGTGTGCACTCTTTGTTAGCCTATCCACAATCACCCAAATCGCATAGACTCCCCTGGCAGTTCTCGGCAATTTGGTGATGAAATCCATCGTGATCTGTTCCCACTTCCACTCAGGAATCTCCAAGGGTTGCAACTTACCGTGCGGTCTCTGGTGCTCGGCCTTAACCCTACGGCAGGTCAAACACCTCTCAACGAACCAGGCGGCGTCTCTCTTCATGCAAGGCCATGAGTACTCCTTTCTCAAATCCAAATACATTTTCGTAGCACCGGGATGGATCGAGAATTTCGATCTGTGTGCCTCCTCCATCAAAGTAACACGCGTACCGCCCACGAATGGTACCCAGATCCGACCCTGAAACGTCAGAAGTCTCCGTCCATCCATAACGAACTCTGAAATCAACCCGACGACCCGCTCCTGTTTCTGCATTCCAGATTTCACAACCTCGGCCTGTGCCCCACGAATAGCATCTAATACAGGAGTCATCACCATCAATCTCAAACATACGTCCCGCAATGGAGTGCTCTCCACCCTACGACTCAATGCATCGGCTACCACATTAGCCTTGCCTGGGTGGTATAGGATCTCACAGTCATAATCCTTAACCACGTCTAACCATCTCCTCTGGCGCATATTTAGGTTGGGTTGATCCATCAAATACTTCAAACTCTTATGGTCCGTGTATATGGTACAATGAACCCCGTACAGGTAGTGACGCCAAATTTTGAGGGCGAACACTACTGCCCCCAACTCTAAGTCATGCGTGGGATACCTCGCCTCGTGAGGCTTCAGCTGCCTTGATGAATAGGCTATCACATGGCCCCTCTGCATCAACACTGCACCCAGTCCCGAAATCGATGCGTCGCAATATACGACAAAGTCCTCCATCCCTTCCGGGAGAGCTAATACTGGGGCTTCGCACAGTCTCTGGCGAAGTGTCTCGAAGGAAGTCTGCTGCTCGGGTCCCCATGAAAATGTAACACCCTTCCGGGTCAATCTGGTGAGCGGCACCGCGATCTTGGAGAAGTCCCTAATGAACCTCCGATAGTACCCCGCCAACCCAAGGAAACTCCTGATCTCAGAAGGTGACTTCGGTGCCTCCCAACTCATCACTGCTTCCACCTTGGCCGGATCAACCAATATCCCTGCCTGATTTACAACGTGCCCCAGAAATTGGACCTCCCGTAACCAGAAGTCACATTTGGAGAATTTTGCATATAGCTTCTCCGACCTCAGTACCTCAAGGACCTCCCTCAAATGTCCCTCATGCTGCTCTCTAGACCGCGAATACACCAGAATGTCGTCGATAAATACAATCACAGACCGATCCAGCATCGGCCTGCATACCCTGTTCATGAGGTCCATGAACACTGCTGGAGCATTGGTGAGCCCAAAAGGCATCACCACGAACTCGTAATGCCCATACCGCGTCCTAAATGCTGTCTTCTGGACGTCCTCATCCCGCACTCTTACCTGATGGTACCCTGATCTCAAATCAATCTTGGAAAACCAAGATGCCCCTTGCAACTGATCGAATAGATCATCGATCCTCGGTAACGGATAGCAGTTCTTGACCGTCACCTTGTTCAGCTCCCGGTAATCGATATACATCCGGTGTGAACCATCCTTCTTCTTGACGAACAGAATCGGTGCTCCCCACGGCGAGCTACTTGGCCGAATAAATCCCTTTCCCAACAATTCCTGGAGTTGCGAGGACAACTCTTGCATTTCTGGAGGTGCAAGACGATAAGACACCTTCGCAATGGGCGCAGCCCCTGGAACTAGATCGATACCAAACTCCACTTGCCTCGCAGGAGGTACTCCCGGCAAATCCTCGGGAAAAACATCTGGAAACTCGCGCACCACTGGAACCTCCTTCACTGTCTTCGGTCTCTCGGAAATCTCCCGCGTATCCATCACATACGCCACAAAACCGTTACATCCCCGCTGTAGGCATTGCCTCGCCCTAGCGGCCGAACAAAAAGCTGATCCCGAACGGGTACCCTTGCCGTATACCGTAAGAACTCCCCCACTAGGGTCTCGTATAGTCACCAGCTGACGCTCGCAGTCGATGACAGCGCTGAATCGGCTCAACCAGTCCATGCCTACGATGACACAGACATCCCCCATCGTAATAGGAATTAGGTCAATCGGAAACGCGACCCCGAAGATCTCTAGCACACATCCCCGAAGAACCTCCGTAGCACAAATCACCCTCTCAGCCGCAATAGAAACGCTCAAAGGCCGACTTAACGGCTCACGACTAATGCCGATGTGCTGACTAAAAGCTAACGATACAAACGATCTACTCGCACCCGAATCAAATAACACTAGAGCAGGCATAGAGTTCACAAGAAAAGTACCTACACATACATTAACATAAGCATAACATTTCGACCTTTAAGTAAACACGTGAATGATAACATACCTGCCACAACATCGGGTGCAGCGCGGACCTCCTCCGCAGTCAGCTGAAAGGCTCTCCCGCGAGCCCTCGGGGCCTCGACCTTCGCCGGTCGGGTCTCAGTAGTCCTGGTAGTAGGTGTAGCTCCCTGACGAAGCTGCGGACACTTGGCCTTCCGATGGCCTGTCTGGTTGCAGTGAAAGCAAACCATAAACCCCTTAGGGCAATCCCTGGCAATATGTCCCTCCTTGCCACACTTGTAGCAACCACCAGCTCGACACACCCCCTCGTGACTCTTGCCGCACTTCGCGCAAGTGCGGCCCTTCGGACCTCCCATCCTCGAATCAGCGAACTTAGTCCGCTTGGCTGCCGGCTGAGACTGAGCCGGCCGCCGATCCACCTGCCGAGACTCAGCCTCCTCCCTCGCCTGAGTCTCCAACTCGATCTCGCGCTTCCTGGCGTTCGCCTGAAGCTCAGTGAAAGTACGATAGGTGGAGTTTGACACAAACTCCCGGATCTCCCTCTTCAAAACGCCCAAGTACCGGCTCATCCGCGACTGCTCTGTAGATACCAGCTCAGGGCAGAGCATTGCCCTCTCATGGAACTTCCGCGTGATCACTGCCACGGAATCAGTACCCTGCTTAAGGGTCAAGAACTCCTGAATCAATCGCTCCCTCTCCACCGGGGGAACGTACTCGTCCCTGAACATCTCTGTAAACCTCTCCCATGTCACCGCTGAAATCTCTGCCTGAGTGAAGTTCGCCGTCACGAACTTCCACCAATCCTTCGCTCCCAGACGGAGCTGGTTCAAGGCGAACCGTACCCTCAAGTGCTCCGGGCATGAGCAAGTATAGAAGCACCCCTCAATGTCGGCGATCCACCTCATAGCCGCAATCGGATCCTGCGTCCCATCAAATTCAGGGGGTTTCGTGTTGCTGAATTCCCTGGATAGCAATGAATCACCCCCTTGCGGCCTAGCAGCAGCCACAGCTGCGGTAGCGGCAGCGACCGCAGCTTCAGTAAGTGCGGCGTACCGCTCCTCAAACTCCTCCATCAGGGTGGTCTTAATAGACCCAAACATCTCCGGGATCTCAGCCCGAACCGCCGCAGCTACCTCTTCCTGAATAATCTGACGAATCTCCTCGTCACTCGCACCGCTCGAACTCGCCCCATTGCGTGTGATGACCATGATGTCTCTGAAATACAACATAAAATCATCAGAGACTCCACCAAGTACAATTGTACTCGATACGCGCCCTACTCAGTCTCC
This sequence comes from Lactuca saligna, assembly GCF_052625555.1. Lineage (NCBI taxonomy): Eukaryota > Viridiplantae > Streptophyta > Magnoliopsida > Asterales > Asteraceae > Lactuca > Lactuca saligna. Next base: position 66,416,002 of record NC_136422.1, read on the forward strand.
GATTTCCAGGGATTCTTACTTGGGTCTTCCACTGATCCGGTGTCTTCGGTAGTACGGGCCCAATACTACCGACCACACCGTATCAGTATTCATCCCAAATCTTCTTCCCCAAATCCCGAATAATGAGTACTCTACCTCTAGTATGCACTATCTACTTGCACGCTACCAAATATCTCATACAAGCAATCTCCCTAGACTAAGGCATCACAAAACAGGCCATTCTAGTCCTATCATGTATACCTAGTCTTCTAGCATGCATAACAATTCATAATTCAGTGCATAATATCACATTGTAAGGTATTCTGGGGATCTTTACCGTTCGGGCGCTGGCTGATCGTACACACTGCTCCGTTCTTGTTTTACCACTTTACCATTTATGGAATGTTATGTCCTTATTATTTTAAAAGATTCTTCTTCAAATCCTCGGTCTGAGTTCAGTTGCACCCGAAAGTACACCCGAATCCCTCAAACCAAGGCTCTGATACCAATTGTAACAGCTCAAATTTTCAAATAAATTTTTCGTTTAAAATAAAACATCATTATTCGACAAAAGAATTTATTCAAAGTTTATTGCAAAATATAAATAACGAATCCCCAAGATCCTCAATAATGGCAGTGTGTACGTGTCACGCCGGCGCCTTCCCACGGTCATCACTAGTACCTGAAAAACATAAACACAACTGGTAAGCATAAATGCTTAGTGAGTTCGCCAGTATACGACTTACCCACATACGCCTTCCGGCCCAGACCTTTCGGTCCACATAACTTTGCCTTCCGGCCCGTAACATAATCGCCTTCCGGCCCATAACATATCGCCTTCCGGCCCGTATTATATTGCCTTTCGGCCCATAGTATTTTGCCTTCCGGCCCATAATAGTATAAAACATAACACATATAACATATCACACATAACACATAAGTCATACATCATACCGTTCCTGTATCACATAAAGTCTCGCCTTCCGGCCCGTATAAGCATACATCACATATAAAGCATCTACCTCTCTAGACATAGCATAAATATAACACATACGACCTTCCGGTCACGCAGTCAAACCCTTCCAGGTGAAGTATAGTGAGAAGACTCACCTCGTAGTATGCAAGCTATAAACCCTTCGAGCTACTCACACTTGATCCGCTAATCTGCCGGCTCCCTATAATACCACATACCTTTATTAATGATCTTATCAAACAAGACAACTGACCCTACTAAATTACATACAGGTCAACGGTCAACTTGACCGGACTCGTCGAGTGCAAAGGCAACTCGGCGAGTCTAGACACCCCGACTCCACTCGCCGAGTCTAAAGAATGACTCGATGAGTTCCAATAGGTCTTCAAGCTACTCGCCGAGTCTGAAGAACAACTCGGCGAGTCCTAGTGAATCTTCAAGCTACTCGCTGAGTCTGATCATTGGACTCGGCGAGTCCTCGCCATGCAGTCAATCAACTGCCTCCTGTAATTCGCATGATTCCGTAATATATAGATATGGGACTTCCTGGACCTTTACACATACTATTACTGGGATTTAAACACTTGTAACAACACCATAATCTATCAAATCCTTAAATGGGTTTCCTAAACCCTAGATTCGTGTACAACACCAAAACTACAGAAATGATCCGAGGATTACCTGGAAAACGTGTTCCCTGTGTCCCCAACCTTCAGAGCTCAACCCCTTGATCCTCCTTTGATCACCACCTTGCCTCTCCTTGCCTAACAACCTCTTCAAGTTTCCACTAGTCTTCTCCCTTGCTCCAGATGCCCACAGTCGTTTAGGTTATCTTCAATCGGCCAAAAGACGAGACATGACGGCTCTAAAGACATTATATACGATCCAGAATCAAAACGGCTAGGGTTTTAGCTGAACAGCGTCGACTCGCCGAGTCCCTAATGGACTCGTCGAGTCCAGTTGCGAATCTGTGTCCAAGACCGTGGTCCTACTCGGCGAGTCAGGCACCAACTCGCCGAGTCCCTTCCTAATTATGCCCCAAAAATAGTTTAAAGCAATACCTGAAATTCCGGGCTGTTACACCGTCGGTGCTAATCGATAAGGTGCTTTTGCTATTGGCATGGTTCCTGGTAACAAGTCAATTCTGAACTCCACTTGTCTATCAAGTGGTAATCCAGGAAGATCTTCGGGAAATACTTCCGGATAATCACACACCACAGGAATACTCTACATCACCTTCTTTTCCTTCTTAGCATCAATCACGAATGTTAAATATGATGTACATCCCTTGGTGAAACACTTTCTGGATTTCATTAGGGAAATGATTCCAGAATTCACTCTGCATTTGTCCCCATACACCATAAACGAATCTTTCCCAGGCGGTTTTACTTTAACTATCTTCTTCTTGCACAATATCTCGGCATCATTGGCACTAAGCCAATCCATTCCCAACACGATGGCAAAACCGTTAAGTTCGATAGGTAATAATTCTTCGTGTAACTTATTCCCATTAAGGTCGATTAAGATGTTTTTCATATGATGGCTAACAGGTACAAACTTGCCACTAGCAACTTCGACTAATAAAGCATTGTCCAGTCTATCAACAGGCAAAGCTAGTTTTTTACCAAATTCATGCGATATAAAGGAGTAGTTGGCTCCAGAATCAAATAAAATTTGGGCGGACAATGTGTTTACGAGAAAGGTATCTGAAGCGACATCAACTTCATCTTTAGCAGCTTCCAGTGTCATCTGGAATGCTCTCGCCTTCGGCTTTGGTGGAATGTTGGGCTTAGCTGCCTCTTTCTTCTTCGGAAAGTCTTTCAAAATGTGCCCCTCTTCATTACAACTGAAACACATCCTTTTGTTGTTCGGACATTCATTGGCAAAATGTCAAACCTTTCCACACTTGTAGCAGGTTACATCCTCGCTACATTTCCCGAAGTGTTTTTTCTTACACTTATCACACCACTTCGCTTCGCCTCCTTTTCCTCCACCAAACTTTTTCGAATCAGATTTCGAGAATTTGCTTTTCTTACCGGAACCAGATGTTCTCTCAAACTTTCTCTTCTCACCAACCTCAACCTTATCAGTGGTTCTCCCCTTAATCATGTTCTCAACAGACTTGACAGCCCATATAGCTGCCTCTAGAGTAGGTTCCTGACGAACTGGCACTGCGTACTCCGATGGGAGTCCCTGCGCATACCGGTCCACCTTTGTCAGCTCGTCGGGAACGATACGCAACGCAAACTCCATCTTATCGGTGAAGTTATTGGTGTATTCATCAACTGACATGCTGCCTTTCGTCAATGTCAGAAACTTTTTCTCTAGTTCCAATAGATTTTAAGTCGAGCAGAACTTGCACTTGAACTGCACCAAGAACTCTGCCCATGACAATTGTAGTGGCTCATTAGGGCTCAAAGTCTTCCCTAGAGTATTCCACCAACGAACGGCTGCACCTAGGAATTGATGCACTGCATAGATGGTCTGCAACTTGCCTCTGCAGCCACAAGTCATGAAGGCCAATTCCATTTCTGAGATCCAATCCATAACTCCAATCGGATCCTCCTTTCCATTGAAGGTCGATGGTTTGCAAGTTAGAAAGTTCTTGTACTTGCATCCCATTCCATCATTCCTTCCATCAAGGTTGTCTCGCCTAACTATCGGTGGGTTGGCTTGACCAACAAACCCACTGAAGTTTCCACCTTTCGAGTGCCCTTCATTTAATACAGGCTCTTCCACATGAATTGATAGTTCTTCATGATTCTGTTGAAGCAACCGTCTAGTTTCATCCATCTGACGATCCAACATTGTTTGAATCATCATTTGCACACCAGCCATGGTTATTGGTCCAGGTGTTGCTTCATGTCTACGACATGTCTTTGTTCAATCACTGGTGGTTGATTCATGTTTTCATCAGCATTTCCAACTCCACTTCTTGATCTCACCATTTTTGATCTACACACCGAATAAGGTGAAATTAGATCCTTATTCACGATAGATATTCAAATCATCCTTATCACTCCAAAACGTTTACATGCTAGTTCTAATATCGTAGACGTATGCTTAGAATCCTACACACCTTATTTGTATAATAAGGGTTTTTCTCGGGATAACAAACTGTACATAAACTTATAATAATGTTATATGTTGCCATATATTATATCCAGTTATGTACAGTTTGTTATCCGCTTAGAATCCTACACACCTTATTTGTTCAGATCTGAACAAATAATATAATATATGACAACATATAACATTTAGAAAATAAGTGTTTTTCTCGGGATAACAAAATGTACATAACCGGATCGTATAATAAATGGATAACTCAACTAAACTTATAAGAAAATATGGGATTTTCTTGGATAACAAACTTTTCGGAAAACCAAAGGAAACTTGTACATTTTCAGAAAACAAAACTCTTATGCACTCACCCGCTTTATGCTGATTTTCAAATTCCTTGTATTCTCAGGTCCACATTAGACAAGTACATCGCGATCTTTTGGAGAAGACGGAGCGTATAGAAGAGTCGTCTTAACTCTTGTTCATATATACATATGTATAACACTTGTAACACTTTACTTTTGAACATATGTAAATTGTAATATGTAATGTAATGGTTGTTTACTTTGCTTACTATGTACATTGGTTGCGATATACATGATGTCCTCCGCCACGGAACGTTTCCGCCATCGGTTTCGGGGTGTGATAGTATCCCTTTCCATAATTCGAATTGTGAGATTTGGCAATTAGTGGGAATTGTTTAGACACACATATGAGCTATCTAAGGCAAAGGTGTATAAGTTTAAGAAGCTTAGATGAAGGATTATCATGTCAAAGCTAGTGGGAGCATAAGTGTTATCCTTATTTGACAATAATCATCATGATAGTGGGATCAATAATGTTGTGCTTGTATGATTATTTAAACAAGTATTGCAAGTTAGCAATATTAATTATAGAAAACAAGAGTTGTACTTTGCAAAGTCGTAAGGGTATAATAGTTGTTTTGCTATAATTAAGGGAGAGAATATTATGCTTCATTTCTAATCTAAAGGATTAGGTTGTGGAATGTTAATAAATTTAGTCAAGGATACATAGTGTTATGGCATCGTTCGAATTGTGAGAACGTGGCACATTAAATATTATGGCAGAAGATTGAAAAAGTATCATATCTTTATGTAAGACATTATGTATCGTATCCCATACGCTTCGGGTATAGGATTGATTGCTAGTGCTATTATATTTGACCATTCTAAAATTTTCCAAATGTCTAGCGCATTTAGAGGGAAAAAGGACTAGAATCGGTTTTGACTAAAATAATTAAACAACTATCAAAGGACGATCCAAAACTCACTGAGGATTGGTCGCTTGTGAGTAGTTGGAAGTATGGTATTGGATGGACCATATCGACATTATTATGAATAGATAAGATTCTATTAAGGATAAGTTGTCGTATGGCAAAATATGGAAATGTTTCCATATTGGGAGTTGGATATTGAGAATCTATGTCTGGATTAGAAACATTTATGCAAGAAGGATGTTCAAAGAAATGTACTTTGAATGAGAGACATCATATCTGTAGAATTGCTTCTGATAGAGAATGGCCAAGTCTTGATGATTTTGAGCTATGAATTTACGAAAGCATCATTGCATAAAATGTTAGAATCTAGCATATTCTATACGTGTCAAGAATTTGATATTCTAATACTTATGATAAGGATTGGGAATTGTGAAATGAGTATGATTAGAAATTTGTTCATTTGATCTATTTCACAAAGTAAGGACCGTAGGTAAACATTGTATGCATGGGACAGTTGTTGTTGTTATAATTCAATATAGTGATTAAATAAAATGTTTTATTTATACCCAGAGTTTGGGGCCATATGGGATTAGTATTATTGTGTTTCACTTTGCATGTTTTGACTTCCTGAATAATTAAATTGATTCAGAACAATCAAATTATTCGAACGGACCACAGTCGTTCATATGTTGGAAGTAGGTATGAATGAAGACTGTCGTGAATTGGTGTGTGGATTGTCTAAAGTGTATTAGACATAAGCTAATGTTTGCTGCAATGTTCATGAATGCTTATGAATATGAGTTTGAGCATTGGATTAAACCCACGCTCACTTGGATCACTTCATGGATTTTATCACGAGTGATTGGTGAGACGATAACATCTTATATTCTTTAAACCGAGATGTGTGATTTGTATTGATGGGATTAAACAAACCTTTAATCTATAAAGATCGATTAGATCTTGAACAAGTAAGTAAAAAAAAACGATATAAACACAATAATAAGAACAAGACAAGATGGAATCAAACGTGTTGAATGATTAAACAAAATCCTCAGAAGAGCTCGATTAAGAACATCAAATGTAGAGGATTGGTAGGTTACAAGAACGATCAATGAAACCTGTTGTCATCTAGATGTATCGCTATTCTTAGATCTCTAAAACATTAACCTAATATGCATGCAAGCGTAAACTTATATACAAAACATAAAAGGTTCACGGTTGGACAGGCCCAAACCGGAATACAAAATAGCATAATCAGTCGAGCCCAAAAGACGCAATCTACAAAGCCTAACAATCTCCCCCTTTGCGTCAATTTGGAGCAAGACCTTCACTCTCTTTTCACATCAGAGGGCTTCTTTACCGTTTCAAAAATCTTCGGTATTAAAGCCAGAATATGATGCCTGAAGGTAATATACCAACGAAGCATGTCAGTAAAGTTCTTCTTGTCTGCTGTTGAGTTCTGTTTGCATCGGTGAATGATATTGATGATATGCTCCAGACACTCTGTAGAAAACAGATGCTTGTCTACCAAAGCAAACAGAAACTTATGCTTGTCGCCCCTGGTGAAAATAACCATCAGATTGGAAGAATCAATTTGCCCTAACTTCATTTTATGAACATCTCCGGTCTTGGAAGTGGGCTTGACAGTCGGTTTCTTGTTCATTACTTTTGCTATTTCCTGATCCATAGTGGCGAGCTCATGGATGTAGGAAGCCAACATTCTTTTAAGATGTGAAAGAATTGGTTCATGTTCTCTCTGGTTGGAGAGAAGAATGTTGTATAGCAAGATCCAATCATGCGGGTTCAGATTGGGAAGATCTGCCAGAGAAATAAGATGTTCGGTGTTGGCCGTTCCTCTGTTGATTTTGAAATTGACGTTTACAAATTTCCCAGCCAGTGTCGGTTTCAGTACCTTGACTTTAACAATTTTCTGAGCACTCCATGTCAAGTACTGCGGTTGACCGTATTTCAGATAGAAATCGATGAGCTCTCTGTCAACCTTCAGGTTCGGATGAGGGACATTGGCAGTGACATCAAAGCAATGAAATGTGAAAGCTTTGCGCGTTATGGGCATGTCGAACTGCGAGTCTTTTGAATTTTCACACTCAAAGGATGCAATCGGTTCCAACCAATAAATAGAAGGAAACTCAATCGCTTGAGTGATGAGTGTGTCTCTGTCCCAATCTGGGAACAGAGTCTTTTTGGCTTGAATGGCCTCCTCATCCTCCCTGATTTTTCTTTCCTTGGCCTCGGCCTCACGAGCTATCCTTAAAGTTTCATCAAGCTCTTTGTCCCTTTTCTTGCGTTGAAGAGCTTCAGTGATAGTTTCGTCTGATTCTGATTCGCTCTCAACTAGGACTCGTTTACCAGAACCCGAAGCTACATTACCCTTCGGTTCTGTCTTGGACACACCTTCCTCCCCCCCTTGTCTCGGAAGAACAAGTTTCTCCGAGACACCCTTCATTTCACTTAAGATATTAATTGCAAGGAGTTTTGCCTAGAGATGCTGATGAATAGTGAGGGTCAGGAAGGGATCATGGGTGTCAAGAACACTTGTTAACATATTCTTAACGTCACCAGCGTAACTTTGAAGAACTGCCTGCTGAGTTTGTAGCAAAGTTATTTCCTGTTGTGCCTGGGCCAGTTGGATCTTTTGTAAGTCAATGGTTGCCTGGTGTTTTACAAGATCTTCCTTCAGGGTGCTCTCGGCTGCCAGGAGGCAAAACATGAATCCAAAGATTTGAGGAATGAGGTGGATTCAGTTTTGAGGTCTGCACGCAGAGCCTCAAATTTTGTGGTTTCTCCCTGAAGGGTAGCTGAAAAAGAGTCTACTGACGCTTGAAATTTGGACGCATTAGTGTCATTATGAGCCTTGAGGGAATCAAGAAAGATCTGAGTTGTATGAACAACCTCAGAAACTTCCTGAGTGGCTTTGGAGCATGAAGCTGCTGAATTATCTACGGCGTCAGTTGAACGATCCAAGGCTTCAGTGTAAGTCTGGATCGCAGACTCTATGAAAGCTTTCAGCACAGCACCCCCATAAGCTTTACTGTCAGCTAGCAGACTGTCAAGTTTGGCGTGAATTTCCTGAAGCTGCTGATCTGACACAGGGGTATCTGCATCGGTGTCTGTAGGAATCCGGTAGGGGCTATAATAGATGGAATCGAAGTCTTCATCATCACCCCCTAAGGTAGCACCGGAGCTGGAGGATGGAGAAGGAGATGAAGGAAGGTTGATGACCGGGGTTTCAACCACAGTAGCAGCCCCCATATCAGATACATTGACCGTTACTGGTGGTTGGGAAGTGGTGATGGTAACAGATTCGGTGATAATGAGCGTGGAGATAGAGGATGAAGGTTGAGAAACAGAGAAGGGAATATTAGGTTCTGTTGTGGTTTGGGGGATAGATATTGGAACAGAAAGTTTGACCTTCTGTTTAGGTGATTGGGTTGGGGTTGGAAGTTTTGGGGAATTAGGAGGAGAAGGTGATTTGGTAATTTGGGGAGATTTAGGTGGGGAGGGTGATTTGGGAATATGAGGAGATACTGGTGAGGATGGTAGTTGTGGAGACTGAACGGGTGTAGTTCGGTTTGAGGATCAGCAGCTTCTGTTTCTGATGGTGCATTCGGTTCTGATTCAGAAGAAGGAGACCCTTTGGCTATTTTAGCCATCTTCTTTAGCTTTTTCAATTTAGACTGAGAAGGTGCCTCTGCCTCGGATTTGCGTTTGGAGGACCTTCTCTTTCTCTCCTTTTGTGGTGCGGTTTCTTTATTCTCCGCCTTCTCCTTTTTGCTCACCCTCTTGCCTCAGATGGCAGGCTGATCCAAGGCCTCAAGAGCAGCACATTGTTCCTCAGAAAGAACCCTAGGAGGCATGGGGGTTCTAGTGCTGTAGTCCGCCATGATCGTGCTGTGGGGCGTGATGCACCTATACATGGACTCAGGGATTAGTCCATAGTGAAGAAACTTAGTTGGATCAGAGACTATGATCTTCTTGGTGTGGTAAGTGGCAATTGAATCCGTAAGAACATCCTTCATTACCGGGATGTCAAGAGAATCAATAGCCCTTCTGGTGATAAGGGTCCAAAACCTGCCGCAGGAAATCTCGGAGTGCCTGGCAGTAGTGTTGAGACTCTGAACAACTTGAGCCCAGATGATGGACCCATAATCAAGATTAATGCCATTGTAAAGACCGTACATGATTGTTAGAAACCCTTTGCTTGTGGTGTCGAACCACCACATCTCTCTGCTAAACCCTTAATCAGAAGGGTAAGCAATCCGTTCCATTGAGATGGAAGACAAGATTTCTTGACTTTGGCAATGGAGGTAAGAACATCTGTATACCCCATCTCATACATCATCGTAAATAGTTGTGCGGTGGTGATGAAGTCCGGTGAGATGACAGAGGAGTCGACGGCAAGCCTTAGAAGAGAGCAAAACCGTGTTTTGGACACTGAAGTCTCCTTGTCGTGAATGGTGAAGAAGATGCGGTCTTCATGTTTGTCGTAGCTGGCCGTGGTGTAGACTTGGGAGAGCAGGGACATGGGAACGACCTCCACTTGCGTAAGTGCCAACAACAGTGGGGAATATTTGAGGCATTCCACCACGTATAGCATGTATGAGTCATAGAGGAATGGGGACATCTCTATGATCAAATTCTGATTTGGTTTGATTGAGAGCAAAGAAGAAGATGCAGATTGATCTTGAGCGGAAGAAGAAGTCGCCATTGTTGAGTTGTGGAAGAAGATGAACAGTGGTAACTTTTTCAGAGAGAGAATGTTTGAGAGGTAACTGCCAAAGAACACGATCAAGTCTTATTTATACCGTCACAGGAGAGAGAAAATCGTGATGATGAAGAAACCAAAACGTCGCCTAAAAAAGCGCGATTGGAAGTTATGGTTTATCCCAGGAATACGTCAGCACACGTGGGTTTGAAACGAATCATGTGCACACACCCAAATCTTTTTCGTACCGTTTGAAATTCCTTGTGCCCTTGTTTGGTTACACTTGAAACTTAGAACTATGTACCAAACAGCAATCAGAATGTTGAAAAAAAAAATTCGTGCATAAGAGTGTGAAAGACAAAGAAATAAATCAAATGTGTTTGGAAGTGGTTGTTGTCTAGAAAGAAGACAGAAAGCGGAAGATTCCGGGCAAGAATCGCTTCCTTCAAAGCCAAGAGAGACCTGAAGTGCTTGTGTGGTTTCCCGAGAAATACGATCAGTTGTCTTTAAAGAAACAATGAAAGGCATCTTTTGATAATGGCTGAAGGGTGGCTGAACTCAAACCAAGCATTAAGTCTTGACATAAAATTGAGTGTTGGTAGAGTTACCTGTGAGACCTATGAGATCTGTTGAACAGGTAGGTGGGAAGTATTTCGTGACAAGAATGATATATACAGAAATCTCAAAAAAAAAAAATAAACTGGACCTCTTTGGGAAGAAATGTCTTAGGACGAGACAATTTCATAAAAGATCACGCAGAAGGAAAAAGACATTTCCAAGTAATAGCTTGAGTTAATTACTCACCGTCAATTCATTTTAGGTGTTGGATTTTGGGTTTCACTTAGAACGTGGTAAACGAATCTAAGATCATAAACACAAATGTTGTGCAACCATAAGCCTCAGTGGTAAAGACCGAGAGCATCAAGGGTTACTTTGGGGAATCGAAGGCAAATGAAGAAGATGAAGAGAGGGTTAAGAGACCGAACGTACCTTCTACTACACAAATGGGACAAAGCAGAGAAACTCATGTTTCAGATGAGTAAAAGAAGGTAGCTCTAGACCGAGTATGAGAGAATAGCCTGATTGGGAAGAAACGATAGGTATTGATCGAATCATTAAGGCATGCTCGAGGTCATAGAGGCTTGCGACAACATACAGCAGCATGCTTCTAGGGACGTCTAACTAGTCTGATAAAGATAAAACAAACCTGGGTGAACAATATAGAAGGAGATGCTAGTATTCACCTGTGCAAAACGTACACCTACTAGAAAGATAAAATGTTTTTGTAATTTTGGAATTTATTGAGAGATATAAAAAAACTGAAAGACAAAATATTTTTGTAATTTTGGAATTTTCTGAAAAATAAATAAAACAGAAAGATAAAATATATAAAAATAAGAAGCAGAGATAGACCGATCGATCTGTGTATTTCGGTGATAGTGTCAAAATCGAGAAGAACCGAGCGGTCTGTGTAAATCTTTTAGAACAGAGAGAGACCGAGCATGCTGTTTGCTTGAGCGCCTTTAAATTACTGGGACAGAGAGGGACCGAGCGGTCTGGTTGTTTCGGTTCCTTTATTTTACCAGAGCAGAGAGTGACCGAGCGGTCTGGTTGTTTCGGTGCCTTTATTTTACCAGAGCAGAGAGTGACCGAGCCGTCTGGTTGTTTCGGTGCCTTTATTTTACCAGAGCAGAGAGTGACCGAGCGGTCTGGTTGTTTCGGTGCCTTTATTTTACCAGAGCAGAGAGTGACCGAGCGGTCTGGTTGCTTCGGTTCCTTTATATATATATATATATATATATATATATATATATATATATATATATATATATATATATATATATATATATATATATATATATATATATATATATATATATTTTAAATAGAGACTTGAGGATTTGGGACCGATTCAGCAACCATCATTCCTAAGCCTTGCAATATTTTATTGAATGATGCTTCAGGAAGAGCTTTTGTAAAGACGTCAGCCAGTTGATCAGTGGTTCTTACGAAGTGAACTTCGACGTTTCCATCTTCCACGTGATCTTTGATGAAGTGATACCTCAGTGCTATGTGTTTGGTTTTGGAGTGTTGCACTGGGTTATGACAGATCCTAATTGCACTTTCAGAGTCACAATATAGTGGGATCTTCTTCATATTGAGTCCGTAGTCTCGAAGTGGACTTTGGATCCAAATCACTTGTGATGTACAGGATGCAGCTGCAATATATTCCGCTTCAGCGGTAGACAACGACACGCACGTTTGTTTCTTGGATTGCCAGTTGACTAACTTCCCGTCAAGAAATTGACAACCACCAGTTGTGCTTTTACGGTCGAGTCCACATCCTCCGAGGTCAGCATCAGAATAGGCTTGAACAAAGAAGCCTGAGTTGGATGGATACCATAGACCTAAGGAGGTGGTTCGCTTGAGATATCGTAAGATGTTCTTCACTGCAAGCATGTGAGGTTCACGTGGGTTTGCCTGAAATCGAGCACAATAACACACATAAAACATGATATCTGGTCTGCTAGCAGTAACATACATTAATGAGCCAATCATTTGACGATAGAGCGTGATATCGACAGCCGGTTTATCTAGGGATGGGGTAAGCTTGGTGTCGAATGCCATTGGGACTTTGACTTTTGAGTCTCCCATCATTCCAAACTTTGCTAGGAGAGTCTTCGTGTAAGCTTCCTGATTAATAAAGATGCCTTCGGGTCCCTGTCTTATGTTTAAACCAAGGAAAAAATTAATAGGACCCATTGAGCTCATTTCAAACTTAGTCTCCATCAGCTTTCTGAATTCAGCTGTTAAGCTAGGATTCGTGGAGCAAAAGATGATGTCATCAACATAAATTTGAACTATCATAAGGTGGTTACCTTCCTTTTTGCGAAAGAAGGTTGGGTCAACCGAACCTTGTTTGAATTTAGACATCTTCAAAAATTTTGTAAGCGTTTCATACCAGGCTCTCGGAGCTTGCTTAAGGCCGTACACAGCTTTATCCAGAATATAGCAATGATTTGGATGCCTTTCGTTCACGAACCCAGGAGGTTGCTCCACGTACACCGTTTCTTCGAGTTCTCCATTGAGAAATGCACACTTGACGTCCATTTGGAAAACCTCAAAGTTCTTGTGAGCAGCATAAGCCAGAAATATTCTAACAGATTCTAGCCGAGCTACTGGAGCGAAAGTCTCTTCATAGTCTATCCCTTCCTCCTGACAGTATCCCTTTACCACCAGACGAGCCTTGTTCCGTATAACATTACCTTCCTTGTCCATTTTGTTCCTAAATACCCATTTGAGACCAACAACCGAAGCATCGGGAGGAGTTGGAATTAGGCGCCAGACTTTGTTCCTTTCAAATTCGTTCAGCTCGTCTTGCATTGCTTGAACCCAATCAGAGTGATCGAGGGCAGTTTTAACTGTCTTTGGTTCAACTTTTGATACGAAGGAGTTGAACATGCAAAACTCAACCTTTGAAAATAAGGAAGTCTGTTTTGCCTTCAGTTATGATCGAGTCAAAACCTTTTCAGAGACATCTCCAACTACTTGAGAGACAGGATGATCTCTGGTCCATTTGATAAGAGGAGGGTAATTTGGATCAAAGGTTGGGTCTAGTTTAGCATTAATTATTTCGTCTAGCTCAGATTGGCTATCGTAACCGAGTGTCATATCATTATGGCCCCCCTCAGTTGATGAGCTTTGGAAGACATGAGGTTCAGGTGGTTCTTGTGGTTCTAAGCTTCCTGGTGTTGAGGCCTCTTCGGTTGAAGTTGTAGAATTTGGCTCCCCCTGGACTTGAGCGCTTGGCTCCCCCTCGACTTGAGCGTTGTTGGAAGGAGAGTCGTTAGAGGTTGATGTTTCTTCATGCATTCTTCTTGCAGCATCTTCGACAATCTGCTTCATGTGATCAACTTTGTTGTCTGCTGCACCTGCTTCAGAGAGTGAAGCATTCTCCGGTTCGTCAAAGAGGTCCATGAATGTCTCGAATAAGTTGGCGACCGAGACTGTAACCTGGCCATTTAGAGGAAAGATTTCCCCAGTGATATCTTCTTTAGCCTGTAGCTTCTTGACATAGTTGTCATCAAAGGTCACATAGTATGTCTCTGCAATCTTTCTCGAACGCTTGTTTAGGACCCTGTATGCCTTGGATGTGAGCGAGTAACCCAGAAATATTCCCTCGTCGGCTTTGACATCAAACTTGTTGCGTTGTTCTTTAGAATTAAAGATGAAACACCTTGAGCCGAACACATGGAAAAATTTCACATTTGGCTTTCTGTTGTTTAGTATCTCATATGGAGTGAGCGTGAACCTCTTGTTGAGATATGACCTGTTCTGTGTAAAACAAGCAGCCGAAATAGCGTCAGCCCAAAAATAAAGAGGTAAGGAAGCGAAACTTAGCATAGTTCGGGCAGCTTCACACAAAGATCAGTTTCGTCTTTCGACTATTCCGTTCTGTTGTGGTGTGTAGGGAGCTGAGAAATTGTGACTAATTCCCTTTTCAGCAAGAAACTCTTCAAACTCCCTGTTCTTGAATTCGAGACCATTTTCGCTTCTGATGTTGCGAACAACCTTCTTGAGCTGTACTTCAATTTGCTTGATAAACACTTTCAGCTTTTGAGTCGCTTCAGATTTGAGCTTTAGAAAGAACACCCATGTAAATCGTGAAAAGTCATCAATGATAACAAGAATATACTTGCTACCACCGATGCTTTCGATAGATAAAGGACCACACAAGTCAATATGAAGTAATTCGAGTGGTTCAACAACTTTTGTGTTGATTATAGATGGATGACTTTGACGACTCTGCTTCCCCATTTTACATGCAACACACAGATGATCCCTGTCAAACTTGAGCAATGGAAGGCCCCTAACATGACCTCCAGTAACAAGACGGTTGATATCTTTAAAATTAAGATGAGATAATCTTCGGTGCCACAACCAGCTTTCGTCAGATTGAGCTTTTGACAACAAGCATATAGCTGGGTTTCCTTTGATGGGTTTAAGGTTTAAGGGAAACATTTCACCCTTTCGCTCTGAATTAAGAATCACTTTCTTTGACTTTTTCTCTATGATTTCAGAACCTTCATCATCGAACGAGACTTTGAGACCTGTACCTCCAACAAGCTGAGATACACTAATTAGGTTGTGTTGGAGTCCTTCCACATAAGCCACCTTCCTTATAGTAATGTCCCCATTTGTTATCATCTCGTATCCCTTTATGGTGCCGAAAGAATTATTTCCAAACCTGACGTTGCCACCATTTGCAAGAGATATGTATTCCCTAAGCTCCTCTTTCCTCCCTGTCATGTGACGTGAGCAGCCACTATCGATGTACCATTCTTCGTTGAACTGCTCGTCACTTATAACCTGCAAAAATTAGACAGATTTAGGAACCCAAAGTTTCTTGGGTCCACGTGAGCTTTGCATGGGAACGGGAACAGTAAGAGAGACATCAACAAGATAAGTTCGTTTTATAAGAGTTGTTTCATCTTTCTTTTTAATGACAAAAACTTTTATTTTGTTAGGATTTGGTGAGTTAGGTTTGAACTCTGGTTTGGATTCATTGACCTTTTTCTTCCACTTTTGCTCAGCTTCAGAGTAAGACGGAGACGAATCGGTGGGAGTAGAAGAATTAGAAGAACGAGAAGAAGAATTAGAAGAACGAGAAGAAGAATTAGAAGAACGAGAAGAATTTGAACGAGAGGGTTTGGATTGAGAGAAGTTCCGGGCTGGAGACTCTAGGTGACCCTTTTGCTTTTGATCATTGGAGGGAATGACCTTAGAGTTTTGTTCTCTTTTGACTTCAGAACCGAACCTTTGCGTTCGGTTGGAACTGTCTTTGGAACTGAACCTTTGGTTTCGGTTGAAGTCCTTTTCAGAGCCGAACCTTTGCCTTCGGTTGATATCTTCTTGTGAACCGAACCTTGGCTTTCGGTTTTTGTGACTTTCAAGCTTTCCTACAGGATTGTTTTCATACTTCAGATTCTTGTCTTGATGAGAGAAATATGCATTCTGGGAATGCCAGAATTGTTTCCTTTCAGAAAGGTTCTTCCTGTATCTATTGTTCCTTTCTATCTTCCTATTCCTCATCTGAGAAGGTTGATGATGAACATTTGCTTTCATTTTTGGTGACTCCTTGGCTGGTTCCTTTTGAACTGCAGGAGTTTTACTTTGAGCCGAAGGAGCCGAGGGAATGTCTTCTTTTGCCGAGTGATCATTCTTCTGAGGAATATCTTTTGTACCACTGGTGCTCGGCTCATCGAAGTTGTTCGGCTTATTCAAGGGTTCAGGTATGTATCTTCCTTTGCTCTTCCAGGAAGTTCTTTCAGATAAACCAATGGTTTCGTCTGCATTATCAATTGAAGCTTCCGAGAAGTACTCATCACAGCCATCAGCATTGTCTTCGTTTACAATGGCTACAAGTTCATCTGTTTGATGTTCGGTTACTCCTGTTACCTTGTATACTTGATTTGGAGTGGTCCTGACCTTTTGATACACAACAGCTTTCTCAACTAATTTTGGGGACTTTTGATGGGACAACCGAGCGAACTCCACTAAATTTTCAGAAATTAGATTCTTGTGATTTTCAGGTTTGGTTTTAATAAATTCTGAGCAGTCAACCGTGTCCTCTACAGAAATTTCGCTCATGTTATCGTCCTCGTTAAGCTCAGATGCATTTTCAACATCAATTTTGTTTTCTGAGCTTACGTTGGCGTTTAAAGAGTCAAATTTTTGCATGGTTTCGGTTCTCAGTTTAAGTCTGTCATTTTCATCCAAAAGATTTTTAAGCATGTTCTTGTGGTCTTTGGATTTAATGAAGGACTCAATTTTGTCCAGTCCATACATGTAGGTTGGATTAACATCATCAGACGATATCACACTCTCACAATTATAGGCTTCGGCACCGATTTCATCTTCCTTAAACTCTAGGAAGGGCAAGATCATGCGGTGGATCTTTTGGCCTATTTCACAATCCATATGAAGCTGAGTAATATTAGAATACAGACGTTTAGCAATTAAACAAAAAACATTTCGTTGTTTTAACAATTTTAAATTGTCTCTTTGCAAATAAATGTTTTCATCTTTAACTTTGACTAATTCTGACTCCTTTAACTCTATCCACATTCTCCGCTCCTCACTCTTCGACGCCGCCCTGCTCAATTGATCAGTTAGGTTAGAATTTGTGACTCGAGTTTGAGTTAAGCTACTATCTAGATGAGAAATTCTTGTATTGACATTTTTTAGTTCTTTCTCATAAGAGGATGATGGTACTTTGCATGAAATAAAAACAGATTGTACCTTCTTTATCAGTTCATCGAGCTCATTGAACTGCTGGCTGAGCGGTTTGGCCGTAAAGCACATGTCCTCCTTTGCCTTCGGTCCATCACTGCCTCCATCGGTGTTGTATCCCCTCATATGAGATACATCAGTTACCATGAAGCATCTTCCACCACTGCTTTCTTCCCTAGACATGTAGGCCTTTCCATGGGTAGGCTGCCTCACTTCCTCGTCTTCTGAGTCGGTAGACCAAAGTTCCGTGGTACCGAACTCATCACCTTGAACCGAACCCTGCACAATAAGAGCATTAATAGGAGGGTTAGCGGTAGACTTCTTCTTTCTCAACTCATCCAGTCTTTTCTGCAACACGGCTTCCTCGTCATTCCCATCATCTTTTTCAGCCATTTTCTTAAGGACACAGTCCTTAGCATAATGATTTTTCCCACGACAGTAGAAACAGCTTACTCCAGAATCACCATCCACCTTCGGTTCCTTCTTGTGCTCCTCAGCTTTCGGTTCATTAATCACTTTTTCACAGCTGTAACTCCCCTGCCAGTTTCGGTTTTTGTTGCTGGGGAATCTCTTCTTTATGAACCTCTTGGGATTGGACACCATCATGGCATAATCCTCTGATGTGAGATCATATTCCTCCAGGTTGAGGTCTTCATCCTCCATAACAGCTTTACTTTTTGACAAGAGGGCCAACGAACCGAGATTGGAAACGACGTTCTTTTCTTGCAGCACAATCTTCTCTTGGGACTTGAGAATACCCACCAGTTTCGCCACAGAATATGATTTAAACTGCTCATGGGCTTTAACTGTGGAAACCACTGCTCTCCATTCAGACCTCAGACCATTCAGGAATGTAACCTTCTGTTCGATAAGCTTCCTTTTAATATCGTGTTTGATCATCTTGCTGAGAAGATGATTGAAGCGATCGAACGTCTGGGTCACAGTTTCTTCAACCCCTTGCCTGAATTCTCCAAACTCAGATAGGAGCAAAGTTTGAATAGAATGTTCAAGATCCTCGTCTGTAGAATACAGTTTGCGAAGTCTATCCCAAACATCCTTTGTCGTCGTTCATGAGCTAACCAATCTGAATGTATCGGACTGAAGGGCGAACCTGATCAACCTTAATGCCTTGATATTGCACTGGAACTTATCCTTTTCATCTTGTGCAATATCTTTCATGTCCTTTAGCAGATCATTGTACTCATTTTGTGTCTTGATGATCCTGGACGTTGCAGAATGAGAAAACGGTCCATTAGTGATGGCTTCCCAAATGAGATACCCATTATCCTCCGATCCAATAACGTAGTCTTCGAAGTGATGTGCCCATACTTCATAGTCATGGGTGTATAAGATCGGAATCTTTGTCGTCGAACCAATGCTGTTGGAAATATTAATAAGGTTTGATTGTGTCGCATCCATTATGATCGTAAAAACTTGTTCAAAGATCAGACTTGTAATAAAGCAGATTAGGGCAAAATAATAAATATCAAGATACGTCAATAAAGAGATGACGGCTCAATAAATATTGATGATTGTGGAAAAAACCTAATGGAAATCTTTTTCACAGAAAAGATGTGTATCAATTACACAGCCTCCTGCTCTGATACCAATTGATGGGATTAAACAAACCTTTAATCTATAAAGATCGATTAGATCTTGAACAAGTAAGTAAACAAAAACGATATAAACACAATAATAAGAACAAGACAAGATGGAATCAAACGTGTCGAATGATTAAACAAAATCCTCAGAAGAGCTCGATTAAGAACATCAACTGTAGAGGATTGGTAGGTTACAAGAACGATCAATGAAACCTGTTGTCGTCTAGATGTATCGCTATTCTCAGATCTCTAAAACATTAACCTAATATGCATGCAAGCGTAAACTTATATACAAAACATAAAAGGTTCACGGTTGGACAGGCCCAAACCGGAATACAAAATAGCATAATCAGTCGAGCCCAAAAGACACAATCTACAAAGCCCAACATGTATCTTGCGATTCGGTTACACATTGATAATATGTGAACGCACCGGTAACTTGGTGTTATAAAACATATTATTATGTGTGATTAGGTGAGTGAGTGCAAGCAAGCATTGAATCAAAGTTTATCCATTCCTTTTATCCAAAGTAGGATGAAAGTGATATCTTTGGGCCCTTCGATGATTTAGTAATGGCACCTAAGCACTTGGCCAACCCGGGACTAATTTGATGTGTTCAAATATAGTCTGTTGTCAGTCGTCATAAATCGGAAATCTGGAAGCAGTATAGAGAGAATGATTGAAATCCATGTCTCACGTCTATATGATATCTAGAATGGAGGAATATATGATCGCTTATCTAACGGACAGGCTTCTGATAGGATCAGAGTTGATAGCGGTTTTTGAAAGCTACGATTGTAGATCATGATGTGAAGTCATACGCAAAATAGTTATTAGACTTATCCAAGTGGGAGACTATTGGATTAGTTTCTAAGTCCATAACTATTTTGGTATGTACTTGACCCGATGGTGCATGGTCATTTTGGGTTGCCTTCACCAAATCAACTTGATAGAATGAATTATGAATAGAAAGGATTAATTATTATTTATTAATATATTATGAGAATAATATACTTAAGGAGAAATCATATTATTTAATTAATATTTGTCAATAATTAATTGATAATTAATTTTGTGGCTAAAAGAGATTAATTAAACTTAAGGGACTGGAATTGTAATTATAAGATAATTGCATTTGGGCTATGGATTACCTTGGAATAATAGGTTGGATGAATTCAATGGGGAAACCCATTAGAAATCATCCAAGGGATATTATAAAAGGGTCCATGGGCAGCTTAGGGCTTAAGCAGTCAAATTAGGGTTTCCTAGTTGAAAACCCTAATAGCCTACATGTATATATAGTACCCTTAAGCCCCAAAAACGTGGCTAAGAGTTCCACTAGGGTTTTTGGACATTTTAGGCAACCTCCTCTCTTCTTATTCTTCGTCCTCTTGCTCTTGGTGTTTGTGAGCCATTAAAGGAGTGACACTTGTGACTCTAAGCTTTATAAAGTCATTACAAGGAGGATTTAAGATTGTTATTACTACATAACAATCAAAGGTAATTCTCTAAATCCAAATTTCAGTTTATAAAATCTTAGATCTAAGGTTTTAAGTCTTGGATACATTGCATGTACAATAGAGAAACCTAGATCCAAGAATTATTGTTTGCATGAGCACCTAGGATGTTCTTATGGCTAAAACCCATCAGTGATACCCACTTGGACCTTCAGGAAGCCTTGAGGCGGTGTGAGTTGGAGATAGAGCTGCAATTGAAGGAGCAGCATCAGGCACCGTCACAGTCTCAGCTGGAGCCTAAGCAGTCTAAGATTGCTGATACACGGTCTGGGGGTCAACAGAGTTGCACTTGTGGAAATTGTGGCATGGCTCATTTGGGAGTTTGTATAGCAGGATGTGGGTGCCACAAATGTGGCAAGGAGAGGCACTATGCCAGGGACTGTCGTCAGTCCACCCCTCCCGCAGATATGAGGATTTGTTACCATTGTTATCAGGTTGCTCATGTGAAGACCAACTGTCCGCAACTCGCCGCCAAGTCGGGGCTGGGTTCCGCGCCAGCTATTATGAGGATTGGAGATGAGAGGCCAGTCAAGGTGGAGCCTCCGAAGGCTCACGGTCGCGCCTTCCAGCTCACGGCCGAGGAGGCTAAGTCAGCACTAGATGTAGTTGTTGGTACGTTTCTATTCTCTATCTTAATTATTGTATTTATGTGATGCTTATTGATTGTACCCATGATTAGGTACTTTTTAGTAAATTCTTTGCCCACTTTGGTATTATTTGACTCGGGTGCGAGTAGGTCGTTTGTATCTCAGATCTTCTCTAGAGGGTTCAGTGTGCCGATAGATGATCTAGAGTGTCCGTTGTGAGTTTCGATCGCCAACGAGCATGGGGTTTCTGCTTCTTCGGTCTACCGAGGATACGAGTTAGAGATTTTCTGGGTGCCCTTCCCGATAGATTTGATTCCTATCCTCATGGGGGATGTATGCGTGATTGTAAGGATGGATTGGTTTAGCCGTTCTGACGCAATGATCGACTGTGAGGGTCAGACGGTGGTGGTTCGAACGCCAAGTGGGGGAGAACTTGTAGTATATGGTGAGGGCACCGGGTTATGATCAGGGTTTTGTTCGGCAGCCAGGGCTCGACAGTATATTAAGCACGGGTGTGTCGGTTATTTGTTTCCGGAAGAGTTACCCGGAGTGCCTACGGAGAGGCTGGTTGAGTTTAGGATCGACTTAGTGCCAGGTTCGACCCCTATCGCCAAGGCGTCGTACAGACCGGCACCGCCTGAGAAGCAGGAGCTATCATCTCAGTTGCAGGAGCTGCTGGGCAAGCAGTTTATTCATCCGAGTAGTTCACCCTGGGGAGCACCGATTCTTTTCATCATGAAGGACACTTCACACAGGATGTGCATTGAATATAGGGAGCTGAAAAAGTTAACGGTGAAGAACCGTTATCCACTCACGAGGATAGATGATCTTTTTGATCAGTTGTAGGGTGTGTCTTGGTTTTCCAAGATTGATTTGAGATCAAGATATCACCAGGTCAGGGTGAGGGAGGAGGACGTATACAAGGCCACGTTTCGGACTTGTTATGGTCATTATGAGTTCGTGGTGATGCCGTTCAGGCTCACCAAAGCGCCAGCAGTGTTCATGGATCTGATGAACCGAGTCTGCAATCCGATGCTCGATCGATCAGTCATTGCGTTCATAGGTGATATATTGGTGTATTCCAAGACTCATGAGCAATATGAGGAGCATCTTAGGGAGCTACTGTTGGTTCTGAGGCAACAACAGTTGTATGCCAAGTTCTTGAAATGCGACTTTTGGTTACGAGAGGTCTAGTTCCTCGGACATCTCGTTAACCAGGAGGGGATTTTGGTCGATCCGGCCAACGTAGAAGCGGTAATGCAGTGGGAGACTCCGAAATCTCCCTCAGACATCATGAGTTTCTTGAGTTTAGCAGGGTATTATAGGAGATTCATTCGTGATTTCTCCAAGATTATCGTACCCCTCACTCGTCTAACGAGGAAGGGGGTGGATTTCAAGTGGGGCCCTGAGCAGCAGAGGGCGTTTGAGACCCTCCGTAAGTGTTTATGCGAGGCGCCAATGTTGATGCTCCCTGAGGGAGTGGAGGATTTTGTGGTATTTTGTGATGCATCCATCACAGGCTTAGGGGCAATCCTCATGCAGAGGGGATGAGTGGTAGCCTACGCATCACGGCAGGTGAAGCCGCATGAGACGAGATACCCTAAGCATGATCTTGAGTTAGGATTGGTGGTTTTCGCTCTCAAGATTTGGAGGCACTATCTGTACGGCGTTTGTTGTACTATATACATGGATCACAAGAGTTTGAGACACGTCATGGATCAGCCGAACTTGAACATGAGGCAGCGTAGGTGGCTAGATGTGGTCAAGGACTATGATTGCGAGATCCTTTACCATCCTGGTAAAGCGAATGTGGTTGTGGATGCTCTGAGCCGCAAGTCAGCTGGGTCCTCGACCCTAGCCAGGTGTATGAGGATATCAGTGGATTCCCCACTGGTGGGTTTGATCAGAGATGCTCAGATTGAGGGCCTGAGGCCACAGAACTGGAATTTGGAGAGGATTAAGGGCGAAAGTGCCCGGTTTATTCAGGATAGTCGCGTATTGTTGACCTATTACGGTTGGGCTTGGGTTCCGATGTCCGGAGGGGTCCAACAGACAGTGATGGATGAGGCTCATAAGTCTCGTTTTTCCTTTCACCGAGGAGCCACCAAGATGTACCGTGATTTTATTTCGAGTTATTGGTGGCGTGGCATGACGCGAGATATCGCTTGGTTTTGCGAGAGGTGCTTGACCTGTAGGATGGTCAAGGCCGAGCATCAGAGGCCGCATGGTAAGTTTCAGCCTCTTAAGATTCACACATGGAAATGGGAAAGGATCACAATGGATTTCATCACGAAGTTTCCGAAGACGCCAAGGGGGTTCGATGCTATATGAGTCATCGTGGATTGATTGACCAAGAGTGCCCATTTCCTATCCATACGGGAGAGTTCGTCGGCAGAGAAGTTGGCTGACCTATAGGTCAGAGAGATTGTCTCTCGCCATGGGGTTCCAGTTTCTATCGTTTCCGATCAAGATGTCAGGTTCACTTACCGTTTTTGGTAAAAGTTCCATGAGGAACTGGGTACACGACTACATTTTAGCACGGCGTTCCATCCGCAGGCTGATGGGCAGAGTGAGTAGACCATTCAGACCCTCGAGAATATGTTGAGGGTGTGCTTTATTGATTTCGGTGGGAGTTGGGATTCCCACCAACCGCTTGCAGATTTCGCCTACAACAACAACTATCATTATAGGATTGGCGCACCACCTTTTGATCTATTGAATGGGCGGAAGTGTAGGACCACAATCTGCTGGTACGAGGTTGGGAATGGAGTGATGGGTCGGACAAAGGTAGTTCTGTAAACTACCAAAATGATACAGTTGATTAGACAGCGAATGCAGACCGCTCAGAGTCGGCAGAAAACTTATGCCAACCGGCGCCGATCTGAGCTGGAATTTCAGGTGGGTGACATGGTTCTTCTAAGGGTCTCACCCTAGATGGGTGTGATCCACTTCAGGAAGAGGGGGAAATTGGATCCCTGTTACATTAGGTCGTTTAGGATTATTGCCAGGGTTGGCAGGATAGCTTATAGGCTAGAGCTTCCGGAGGACCTTAGCCGGATCCACAACACATTTCATGTTTCGCAGTTGCGAAAATGCATAATGGACCAGGAGGCAGTGGTATCATTGGATGACATTCAGGTCGATGAGTGCATGAACTATGTGGAGAGGCCTTTGGCTATTTTTGAAAGGAAGAAGAAGATTCTGCGGAACAAGGAAATGCCTTTAGTAAAGGTATAATGGGAACATCAGAAGGGATCCGAGTAGACATGGGAGCCGGAGGTGGAGATGCGCGAGCATTACCCGAAATTATTTATTCCAATGGACTTCGAGAACGAAGTGTAGTTCAAGTAGGGGAGAGTTGTAACACCTAGATTCCCAGGCATTGCTTGTATAAGATTTGTTTGGTTAAGCTCTACTCGACGAGTTAGCCGACCTACTCGTCGAGTAACAGCGGGATGGGATCGCATGTTAAGTGACTTACTCGACGAGCGCATGTTGGGACTCGGTGAGTAGGAGCTGACAGTGGAACCCTAAAGCCCGGGGTTTGCACCTCTATTTAAAGGAGCCTTAGCCTCCTTTCGCCTCTTTACATTCTTTGAGATCCTCCTTAAACCCTAATTCGTGTGTGTGTGCCTGTAGTGTTGAACTTGAAAAGAGGACCTTGGAGGAAGAAAGCTAAGAGTGCAAAGGAAATTGAAGCAAGGAATGAGTTGGAGGCCGTATTTACCTTAGCAAGCATCCTTTGGAGGTATAAAGTGCCATTTCTACTTCCCTTTTTCCCTTTTGTTGAGTTCTAGGGTTTGTATGGATTTTAAGTTGGTATGATGAGCTATGGGCTTAGATATAAGAAGCAGAAAGTCACAGTCTTGCTTGTGATTAAGGTCCCTCTTGATCATGAAGTTCCATTAAGACCTTAAAATAGACATTTGGAGCCTTTAAGGCCATGCATGCACGTAAAGTTTGCAACTTTACGTGATAAACATGCCCTAGACGATTGGATCTGTGATTTGGAGCAGTTGCATGGCTCAAAACAAGTATGTATGGACAGAGGACTGAATGGACTTGGTGAGTCATGAGGTTGACTCGGCGATTCATATGAAGATGGCCGGAAACTCGACGAGTTGGATGAACACTCGTCGAGTCCGATGAAGATCACCATAAGACTCGACTAGTTGAAGAACAACTCAGCAAGTCGGATGAGTTTTCTCTTGGATATGTATGAGTGTGTATCTGTTGAGTTGCAAGGAGGGAACTCGACAGGTGGCCTTATAGTTCAAATGAGAATCAAAGGAACTCAACTAGTCACCCCGATGACTTGGCGAGTTGGTTTTTACTTCAGAGAACCCAGCGAGTACCCAAGGGTACTCGGCGAGTTAAGGTCAACATGGATTGGTGACTCTGAATAAGAACATTGACTTTGACTAGGAGTTGACTAGTGGATTATGGGGGTACCTTATAAGGCTAAGGGCTCATGAGTATATTGTACTATGATGATAGTTGGTGGAGCCCGTGTCAAGTGACCCGAGAGTTGGAGTTTACCCTTCATGTCGACATCTACGAGGTTAGTTTTCCTCACTATATAGATAAGTTCTACGACACCAAGGCCGGCCCTTTAGTTGTTATTGTTATAGTATGTTGCATGTGGTTATGATTTGTTGGTTCAGAATCGAAGTAGACAGTATGTTACGCTTTTATGATCCGTAGGGATTGGTGTGCTAGTGACCTGCTAGGTCGGTACTCTAGTTATAGGAGAATTCTATGATTGATGATCAATGTGACATATATGTTTGATGTTTATATATGCCTGTATATGATAGTATGCGCACATGGTTATTTGCTTGTTGCAGGGTTGAGGCGGTCCTGCTTTGTACTGAAGGCCAATATACCCTATGAGCGGACCAGGGGGATTGTAGGCCCACGTGGCAGACAAGACATACCAAAGGCTCGGGATGGATTCAGACAGACTGTAGGGCCGGTACGGCGGTCCAGCCAGGACGATGACCCAGTATGCATGTTGATTGATTTGATTATTACTGTTGTCGTATTGTTAGTGTGATATTGGTATTTTCGGGGTAGCTCACTAAGCCCTTGGGCTTACAGTTTCAGTTTACTGTTTCAGGTACTTATGGAGATCGAGGAAAGGCAATGGCGTGACTGTATCACTCCCCATCCTTATGTTATGATTTTTGGGACACTCTGATGGAAATTGATTTGAAAACGTTTTGTTAACTATGTTATGTGGTTTTTATTTATGATTGAAAAAGTTTAAATTTGTCGTAAAATTTATGGTTGTTACATACCAACAATTTATGATATATAAAATCCCTAAGGTGACACTACTTACCAACTTAATTAGTTGTACGGGTTTATGCTATGAAAAATATGACATATATATTAGTTGATTTTGTGATTTACCATAAAAATGCAAATTATATGAGACATTATGTGAAATGTGATGTGGAATGTTTTGGTAACATGAGTATGTGTTAGATATGATATATAGGAATATATGCTTCAAATTTGCGTACTTATAGAAGGGTGGCATATATTATTAGTTGGTGTCTATGCTTGATCAGATAACGAAATTTTGAGGGGTTTTGGGTACTATAACCTACCTATTGTGCACATATAACCCTAATGCTTTGGAGTTGAGTTCTCTTAATTTATACATGCAATTTCATTTTATCCAAAGCATGTACTCTAGCTAGCATGCAATTCGAGATATACAACATAAAAACTAGTTAAATGACTAACTCTTTGTCGTAGCTTGAAGCTCTTGGCCTTTCAAGAGCTTAGTACCTCAATTGTGATATATCTAATAACTTAAAAACACCAAAAGCAAGAGGAGTCTTATGAGAGAGGGGTTAGGAAGCACAAAATCGACTAGGTTTCCACCTTGGAAGAGATAGGCCGATTTTGGGAAGCTAGGGGTTACATTTATAGTGTGGAATCCCTAGGGTTTCTTACATGTTAACTCTAATTCACCATGACTCTTCACATTACATAGGCACTTTGGACTAAACATTCATGGACTCTCATATAGGTTTAGTCCATCCCTAATCAACATGGATCATTGGCCGAATCTATAAATAGTAATTATTTACCTAATCAGTCCCTGCAAATTTAATCAATCTCATTTGATCATTCAATTAATTGAAAATTAATTATTGATCAATCCTAATTAAATAATATGATTTCTCAATTTATATATTATTCATATAATATATTAATAAATCATAAATAACCTCTTTCTCAATTATCCATCCAGTCAAATTGCTCCAGTGAAGGAAGCCAAAAAGGAGCATGCTACTATCGAGTCACGTACATACCAATTATAGTTATGGGCTTAGACACCTAATCTAATAGTCTTCCACTTGGTTAAGTCTAATAACTATAACTGCCAATGTAACTTCAAAATTTGATTAGCAATCGTAGCTCTCAAAAGCTTCTGTCGAACAGTTTGTTTCCCGATTTCTAATTTTTTTGACATAGAACATAATTCAACACATCAATTGAGTCCTGACCGGGCCCGACACATAAATCAAAATAAAATCATCGAAGGATATCGCTTTTAATCCTCCTAGGATAAAAGGAACAAATAACATTCGACTTATATGCTTGTACTAATTATTTGTTAAATTATACACAACAACACGTTTTATAACATCAAGTTACTGATGCGTTTTCGTACTATCAATGCACAACCAACTTGTAATCAACAACTCACATATCTTGGTTTTAAGACCATACAATATTATCGTCTCATAATCACTCGTGATAAAATTCCATGATGTGATTCATGTGAGTGTAGGTTTAATCAAATACTCAAATCTTATTTCAGGAGCACTCTTGAACGTTGTAGCAAACCTTTTCTATATCTTAACACCTTAGACAATCTGCAATCCAATTCATGACAGTCTAAATTCATAACCTACTTCCAAAGTATGATCGACTACGGATAATTTGAATAATTTTATTATTTTGGAAGTCAAAACATGCAAAATTGAAAAAATAGTAAACAATTAACACAAGATAGTAACTTTACTCATAAATAGAAGTCCATTATTCAATCATCAAATTTCAATTACATTTAAACTATTACAAGTTTTGAAACAACCTATCTAATCATTAAAACTAATATTGTCTCTTAGGTCTATGCTTTTAGCCTGCAACAAATACTTAACCCTACTCAGTCCCTTCGTAAGGGGATTTTCTGGGTTATTCTCTGACGATACCCGCTTCACTACAAGGAGTCCCTTTTCTACTCTATGTCTTATGAAGTAATATTTTCTATCGACCTGCTTGGATCTGCCATGATCCCTCGGTTCCTTGGTAAAGGCATTCGTACCCTTGTTGTCACATAAAATCTCTATAGGCTCCTTTACGACTGGTACAACTCCAAGGTCTCAGATGAAGTTCTTTAGTCATATTGTTGTTGGATAAGGTATCTAAGTTTGTAACTATATTTGGTATCAACTTGACCCGACCCGGCATGGTCCATTTGGGTTGCACTTCACCTAACAACTTGTTTGGATATACTTTTGAGAATAAGATGTATATGATATATTAATATATTATTGGTTATAATATATTAATATAATATCATAATTATTTAATTAGTATTGATCAAGAATTAATTTAGAGTTAATTTAGTGATCAAAAGGGTCTAATTAAATATGGACTCTTATTTATATATATGGATTTGGCTAAGATTTATTTAGGATGGGCTAAGAGTATATGGAGTCCATGGATAGTCCATGGAGCTTTTAACCCATGGATCCTAGGTAAATGAGGAGTCATGGGTATTAGGGTTTAACCCTAATCCTCCATACTATATAAAGGAGTTCTTGGTTGTAGAATTTGGACTAGTATGTGTGAGCATAAGAGTGAGCCGATTTCTATCAGTGTTCTGATTCTCTCAAGAACTTCCAATTTGTTTTGGTGATTTGTGACACCACTTGAGGAATCCACACTATTGGTGCTACGCTCATAAACTCTAAGCAATCAACCACAAAAGTAAGCTATGTTATTCTTCTTAAAGTTTTGTGTTAGAAGTACCCCCATAACATGCTAGTTAGGTTGTGAACCTTGGAAATCAAATTTGCATGTATTTTAGAGAAAACAAAGATCCAAGGTTTCTAAGGTTGCATGTACACCATAGGAGTGCTAGTATACTCAAAACCCTATAGTGGTAACAAAGCCTAGGCTTGTTTTCTTGATACTTGATGCAAACTTGTTGAAAAAAACTAAAAAATATGCACTCTGAAGCATGAACTCGCCGAGTCTAAGGGGGTACTCGATGAGTCCATGACCAAACTCATCCTACTCGTCGAGTAGGTTCTTGCACTCGACGAGTAGGAGCCCCAGAATGCAGTTTTCGACTTTTGCTGCTGGAAGTGGACTAGAAACATTAACCTAAACATTTTTGGTGTTTTAAAACCTATTTTAGATGGATTAATGTTTATGTTAATCCATTTACAATGGCTAATATTAAAATTCCATGTTTTATATGTGTTAATATGCTTCTTCTAATTTTGATATGAATGTTCATGTTCTTATGAGTTTTAGAAGATCATAGGAATTATGTGTTATTTGCTTGTAGTGTAATTCTTGATCTTAATAGATAATAATGGAATCCATAACTTGTCCTCAATTTATTGATAACCAAAAATCACTTCTTTAAAAATGTCATTAAAGAATAAGAGGTTACATAAAATGAAGAGTCTTCTTTTTATGGACTATTAAAACTCATAAGTTATGAAATGAAAGGTCTTGAATAGTTTCAATACTTGCCCTCAAGTCTTGGATTTGTAAAGTCTCACACATTAATACTTTAATTCCCAATTAAACCTTAGTTTTTTAAAAAGGTTTAAAAATAACACTTATACTATTATTATAATCTTATTTATATAGATATGTATAAGAATAAGTAAATCTTACTGCAAGTAGGCCTCATTCACGAAGCTGGTCTATAACGGGGGTATAAGGTTGTTGCCTAAAAATTGGCAGTTTAATGGGTGTCCACTCTCAACCACCGCTTCCTTGACCAGTGGAGGGTCGTTAGCCGAACGGGTAGGATAAGACTTTAACTCTCATTAAAAGTATGATGAATTATAAACTAACTATACATTATTAATTCCCAATCTTAGTTACTTTATGAAAATGTGAAATATGTGCTAGCCCATAAAATTACCCTTTGTACCTTACCAAGTCGTTAGTGGAGTGTATCTGGTTAACAGGCACACTAACAAGGACTAGTAAGTGTGGAAAAGGGTAACTTGACTTTATTATAGATCGGTGGAGCATGTGTGGTTAACCGGAACATAGATTAGGTAATATAGTAAAGGGTACAAAGTCAATTTGTATGGTTCTTCACACCTTGTTTGTGATCCTCAGCATCCCAGTCAATAACTTAATAGGGAAAAATCGAGATTCAAACATGCCATTAAAAGTTCAATGTATCTCAAAAGATCTAGGATTTTCAAATCCAATAAAACCTAATAATAAAATGTTTAGTTCTTATGGTGGAAATTGGTAAATCGTTATTTACCTACCTTCAAATATTTTATAGTATGGATTATGGCATCCCTCTTCCAACTATAAATAGTTTATTTGATCCTAGCCTTAATATTTCATTTGGGTGACTTATTAAGGATTCTTCTTCGAATTAAACTTGTCCTTATTTCTTTCAGATGTCATCCAACACTACTACTGGCTCAAAACCTACAGGCTCCTTTTCTCTCATGAACTTGTGTGCGAAAGTCACTTTCGATTGGGTCTAACTTCGATGATTGGATTAGATACATCAGCATGATTACCTGCTATGATAACAAGGAATATATCCTTGATAAGAAGCTTAGGGTTATTAATGATTCCACTGCTACTCCTGAGCAAGTTGCAGAGTACACTACACTGGAGAGGGATGCTACCAAAGTGTCCTACATCATGTTGGCTACCATGACTCCCGAACTCCAGAAATCCTATGAATATTTCTACCCCTATGAGATGCACCAGGATCTGATGGATAGGTACCATCAGAGCACTTGTCAGGAGAGGTATGAAATCATCTCATCCATGATAACGGCCAGGATGAAGGATGGTGAACCCATCACCGACCACTTGCAAAAAATACAAAGGTTCGTGGACTGGATATTGAAGCTCGATGTTGACTTCCCTAAGGACTTAGTGATTGATATCATTCTCTATTCCTTACTTCCAAGTTATGATCAGTTTTGTATGACTTATCATATGAACAAGGAGGAGGTCACACTTAGCAAACTTCAAGGGTTTTTAAGGACCGCTGAAAGTGGCCTTAAATGTAAATCGTTTGTTATTTCTACTCCTACTCCTACAGCGGCCCCTGTTCTTGCAATTGGGTAGGGAAAGGGTAAGAAGAGAACAAACCCTTCGAAGGGTACCAAGGGTAAGCCCCTTGATGGTTCCTATTCAAGTGGGATGAAGAAAGGTTCCATTACTCATTCCTCAAACCTAAAGGAAGCACAATGCTTCTATTTCCAGGAAAAGGGGCATTGGAAGCGAAGCTGCCCCAAATACTTGCAAGATGTAAAGGATGGGAAAGTTAAACCCACCCATGCAGGTATCTATACAATATTGTCTAATAACTCATCTAATGCTAATTATTGGGTACTTGATACAGGTTGTTGTGTTCACATTTGTATTAATTTATAGGGCCTAAGAAGAAGTGAGCAAGTGGAGCACGGGAAGATAAACTTAGTCATGGGCAACAGGAAAACATCACATCACCAAGATAGGAGTTTATTCTTTATTGCTTAATAATGGGTTAATGTTATATCTGAATAAATGTTGTTACTCGCCTGAAATGGAGATAAATATTATTTCCTTTCATGGCTTGTACAAACAAGGGTTTACATTTTCATTTGATAATAATAATGGTGTTATTAATGTTTATTACAATGATGTATTTTACTTTAAAGCATTACCTTGTGATGGTGTATATGAAGCTGTGAACGTGGAAGACAATCTAGGAAATAATGTGTTGTATATTGATTCTTCAAATAACTTGGATAAAGCATCCTTGTGGCATTGTCATCTTGGACATGTCAACAAGAAGCGCATAGGGCAACTCCAAAAGGCTGGCGTTTTGGAATCATTTGACCTAAAGTCGGATGATAGTTGTGAGTCTTGTTTACTTGGAAAAATGACAAAGTCACCCTTCACTGGTACTTGTGAAAGCGGTAAGGTTT
Organism: Lactuca saligna; assembly: GCF_052625555.1. NCBI lineage: Eukaryota > Viridiplantae > Streptophyta > Magnoliopsida > Asterales > Asteraceae > Lactuca > Lactuca saligna. Next base: position 66,448,197 of record NC_136422.1, read on the forward strand.
TGTTGGACCTCATACACACAGATGTTTGTGGACCCTTCAAATCAGCCATAAGGGATGCTAATCGTTATTATTTGACTTTTACTGATGATTATAGTAGATATGGATATGTCTATTTAATCAACCATAAGTTAGAGACTTTCCAGAGGTTTAAAGATTTTAAATAGGAAGTCGAGAATCAATTGGGCAGGAACATTAAGATGCTTCGATCCGATTGTGGTGGTGAGTATCTTAGTACAGACTTCCTCGACTATCTAAAGGAATGTGGGATCATCTCACAATTGACACCTCCGAAGACACCACAATTGAATGGTGTGGTTGAGAGGCGTAATTGAACCATGTTGGATATCGTTCATTCCATGATGAGTCTAGCTTCGTTACCAATCTCATTCTGGGGGTATGCCTTAGAGACTGCCGCCCATATCCTCAATCTAGTCCCTACTAAAAAGGTTGCCAAAACACCTCATGAGATGTGGACTAGGAAAGTTCTCAATCTAGACCACATCAAGATTTGGGGTTGCGAAGCTTTTGTGAGGCTCAAGTCTCATGACAAGCTTAAACCTCGAAGTGAGCGGTCTATTTTCATCGGCTACCCACAGAGATCCTTTGGTTACCTCTTCTACAAACCCAACAATAATGTGGTCTTCATAGCAAGAAGAGGAGTTTTTCGTGAGACGGAACTTATAAGCCAAGCGGGCAGTGGGAGGCAAATTGAACTTGAAGAGCTTCAAGAATCAAGTGATAAAGGAGCCTCAAATACTACCGACCAAATTGAGGAGGAAACTCCTGTTGAGCCGACATATGAGTCCGTACTTCCGAGGCGTTCCACTAGGGTTAGGAACACACCTAAGTTTTATTATGGTTATCACATCACCACTGAAGCTGATACATTTATTAGTGATAGTATACTAATAGATTTGGATGAACCTAATAATTACACGGAAGCCATGGCAGGCCCCGAGTCTGCTAAGTGGAAGGAGGCTATGGATAGCGAGATTCAGTCCATGTATGACAGTGAAGTGTGGAACTTGGTTGACAATGTACCAGGTCGTAAGACAATTGGGTGCAAACGGATCTTCAAAAAGAAGACCGATATGGAAGGGAAAGTACACACCTACAAAGCAAGACTGGTAGCAAAGGGCTTTACTCAAACTCCGGGAGTTGACTATGATGAGACTTTTTCACCAGTAGCAAATATTAAGTCTATTACAGTTTTGTTGGCCATAGCTGCATTTCATAATTATGAAATATGGCAAATGAATGTCAAAATCGCTTTCCTTAAAGGGAAGTTAGCTGAGGATGTTTACATGGCTTAGCCAGAGGTTTTTGTCGATGCAAAGTACCCTAATAGGGTGTGTAAGCTTGAGAAATCCATTTATGGATTGAAACAAGCATCTTGTAGATGGAATCTTTGCTTCGATGAGAAAGTCAAAGAGTTTGGTTTTTCGATGAACGAAGATGAGTCCTGTGTGTATGTTAGGGCTAGTGGGAGTATAGTTATCTTTCTGGTGTTGTATGTGGATGACATACTACACATAGGAAATGACATCCCAACTTTGCAGGAGGTTAAGTCCTTGCTTGAGAAGTGTTTCACTATGAAAGACCTTGGAGAAGCTGCCTATATCCTAGGGATAAGGATAATGAGAGACAGGAGTAAGAGACTAATTGGACTTAGTCAGAGTACCTACTTGGATAAGGTGTTGAAAAGATTCAACATGCAGAATTCCAAGAAAGGGGACTTACCGATCCAACACAATGCCAAGCTGAGTAAGACTCAGAGTCCGAGTACAGAGGCTGAGATAGCTAAAATGAGTCGATTTCCATATGCTTCCACTGTTGGCTCGATCATGTATTCTATGACTTGTACTCGCCCTAATGTAGCTTTTGCTTTGAGCATGGTAAGCAGATTTCAGGTAAATCCTGGCATGGTGCACTGGACTGTGGTAAAGAATATTCTCAAGTACCTACGGAGGACTAAGGATTGGGTCCTTACCCTTGGTGGGAGTGATGACTTGAGAGTGATTGGGTATAGTGATGCTAGTTTTCAGACAGATAGGGATAGTTTCTGCTCTGAGGAGCAATTACTTGGAAAAGTTCCAAACAGGAGACAGTAGCTGATTCTACTTGTGAATTAGAGTACCTAGCAGCGAGTATAGCAGTGAAGGAGGCGATATGGTTGAAGACCTTCATCTAAGACCTTGGAGTTATGCCAGCTATACAAGAGCCTATGGAAATTTTCTGTGATAGCAATAGTGCGGTTGCCTTAGCCAAGGAGCCAATAGATCACGGTAGATCTAGACACATTGACAAAAAAAAATACCACTTCATAAGACACAATATAGAAGAAGGACTCCTTGTGGCAAAGAGGGTATCGTCAGAAGAGAACCCTGCAGATCCCCTCACGAAGGGACTGACTAGGGTTAGGCATTTGCAGCATGCAAGAAGCATTGGGCTGAGAGACGATATTAGTTTTAATAATTAGATCTATGAGACTTGTAAAATGTAATTGAAATTTGATGATTAAATAAAAGTTGTTATTTATTTATGAGTAAAATGTTACTATCATATGTTGATCGTTTGCTATTGTTTCAATTTTGCATGTTTTGACTTCCAGAATAATTATTTTATTTAAACTCTCCACAGTCGGTCATATCTCAGAAGTAGATATGAATCAAGACTCTCATGAATTTGGCTTGTAAGATTTGTCGAAGGTGCATTAGACATAGCAATGGTTGCTACAACATTCATGAATGCTCATAAGTCCTGAGTATTGGATTAAACCCACGCTCGTTTGTATGACTTCATGGAATTTATCTCGAGTGATCGCGAGATGGTAATATCATATATATCATCAAACCTAGAGATATGAGTTGTTGACTGTGAGTTGGTTATCCGTTGATTGTACAAAAACACATCAGTAACTTGATGTCATAAAACATGATTTTGTGCATAATTCAGCAATTAGTTAGTACAAGCATATGAGTCAAAGTTTATCTGTTCCTTCTAGCAATAGAAGCGATATTTGGGCCCCTCAATGATTTGGTTATGACTAATGTGCCAGGCCCGGTCAGAACCTAATTGATCTGTTCAATTGGGTTCTATGTCGAAACAAATCAGAGATCGAGAAACAAATGTTGGACAATAAGTAAGACCATGTTCCATGTGTTTGTCCGGCTAATATCTTGAGAGTAGATGATTATATGATCACTTATCTAAAATGGCGCTTCATAGTTCGACAGAGTTTTAAAGAGCTAAAATTGCTAGTTGGTTCCTGAAGTTATACTTGTAACTATAGTTATCGGACTTATCCAAGTGGGAGACTATTGGATAAGGTGTCTAAGTCTGTAACTATATTTGGTACCAACTTCACCCGACCCGACAGGGTCCATTTGGGTTGCACTTCACCTAACAACTTGTTTGGGTATACTTTTGAGAATAAGATGTATATGATATATTAATATATTATTGGTTATAATATATTAATATGATATCATTATTATTTAATTATAATTGATCAAGAATTAATTTTCAATTAATTTAGTGATCAAATGGGGCTAATTAAATATGGAATCTTATTTATATATATGGATTGGGCTAAGATTTATTTAGGATGGACTAAGAGTATATGGAGTCCATGGATAGTCCATGGCACTTTTAACCCATGGATCCTAGGTAAATGAAGAGTCATGGGTATTAGGGCTTAACCCTAATCCTCCGTACTATATAAAGGAGTTGTTGGTAGCCAATTTCTATAAGTGTTCTTATTCTCTCAAGAGCTTCCAGTTTGTTTTAGTGATTTGTGAAACCACTTGAGGCATCCACACTATTGGTGCTAGGCTCATAAACTGCAAGAAATCAACCACAAAAGTAACGTATGTTATTCTACTTAAATTTTTGCGTTACAAGTACCCCATAACATGCTAGTTAGGTTGTGAACCTTGGAAATCAAATTTGCATGTATTTTAGAGAAAACATAGATCCAAGGTCTCTAGGGTTGCATGTACACCATACGAGTGTTAGTGTGCTCAAAACCCAATAATTACCTCCTTCTATGCTTCGTCTGCTGCTATGTACCCAGATTCACACGTTGAATTAGCTATAGTCTCCTGTTTTGAACTTTTCCATACTACTGCTCCTCCATTTATGGTAAATACCAAGCCCAACTGAGGGCGGAAATTGTTTATGTCGGTCTGAAAACTGGCATGACTATACCCTATCACTCTCAAGTCATTACGCGCATCGAGGATAAAGACCCAATCCTTAGTCCTCCGCGGGTACTTAAGAATGTTCTTTACTGCAATACAGTGTGCTCTACCCGGATTCCCTTGATATCGACTAACCATGCTCAAAGAAAAAGCCACATCAGGGCGATTACATGTCATAGCATACATGATCGAGCCAACGGTAGAAGCATATGGTACTCGACTCATTTCTGCTCTTTTGACATTGGTACTCGAACTTTGAGTCTTACACAGTTTGGTATTTATCTGGATAGGCAATTCTCCTTTCATGGAATTCTCCATGTTAAACGTTTCAACACCTTTTCCATGTAGGTACTTTGACTAAGTCCTATTAGTCTTACTCCTATATGAATATCCTTATCCATAGAATGTAAGCAGCTTCCCCGATGTCCTTCATAGCAAAACACTTCCTAAGCTAGGACTTAACTTACTGCAAGGTTGGAATGTTGTTTCCTGTGAGTAGTATGCCATCCACATATAATACAAGAGCTAACTATACCCCCACTAGCCTTGACATATACGCAGGACTCATCCTCACTTCTCAAAAAACCTAACTCTTTGACTTTCTCATCAAAACAAAGATTCCATCTGCAAAATGCTTGCTTTAATCCAAAAATGTATTTATCAAGCTTACACACCCTATTAGGGTGCTTCGTATCTGCAAAACCCTCTGGCTGACTCATGTAAACATCTTCAACCAAATTCCCATTAAGGAAAGCAGTTTTCACATCCATCTGCCATATTTCATAATCATGAAGCCCAACTATGGCTAGCATAACCCTTATAGACTTAATCTTCACTACTGGTGAGAATGTCTCATCACAGTCAACTCCAAGAGTTTGAGTAAAGCCCTTCGCAACCAATCGCATGTTATATGTGTGTACTTTCCCATCCATGTCGGTCTTCTTCTTGAAGATCCACATGCACCCGACCATCTTACGACCTAGTACATATTCAACCAAGTTCCAAACTTGATTATCCTACATAGACCGAATCTCGTTGTCCGTTGGCTCTTTCCACTTATCAGAAACAAGGCCCGCCATGGCTTCTTTGTAGTTAGATGGCTCATCCAAATTTACCAGTGTACTATCATGGATAAACGTATCACCTTCTATATTAATATGAAAACCATAAAACTCAGGTGCCATCCTAACTCAATAGGAACATCGAATAGGTAATGACTCATCAACTGGTTCAATAGGAGTTTCCTCCTTAGATTAGGCGCTAGTGTTAGAGGTTCCTTCATCACTTAAATCTTGAAGCTCTTCAAGGTCAATTTTCCTCCCACTATCCTCTTGGCATATGAGTTCTCCCTGTCAGAAAATCCTTCTCCTCACAACAAAGACAAATTTGTCACTCGGTCTATAGATGAGATATCCAAAGGATTTCTATATTTAGTCGATGTAAATACAATGCTCACTAAGAGGTTTGAGCTTGTTGTGAGTCACTCATCTTACGAAAACCTCGCAACCCCAAACTTTTCATGTCCACATTTCGTGAGGTGTGTTGGAAACCTTCTTAGTTGGGAATAAATTAAGGATATGGGTGGCAGTCTCTAAGGCATAACCCCATAATAACATAGTTAACAAAGCTCGAATCATCATGGAACGAACCATATCGAACATGGATCGATTGCACCTCTCATCCACGCCATTAAGTTGCAGTGTCCTAGGTGGCGTCAATTGTGAAACAATTCCACATTCTTTAAGATAGTCGTGGAAATTGATGCTAAGATACTCACCACCTCGATCGGATCAGAGCATATTTATCTTCCTGCCCAATTAATTCTCCACTTCTTACTTAAACTCTTTGAACTTTTCAAAGTTTTCCAACTTGTGCTTGATTAAGTAGGCATATCCATATCTGCTATAATTGTCGGTAAATGTTACATAAAAGCTATTAGGATCCCATGTGGCAGATCTGAAGGGTCCACACACATCGGTGTGTCTGAGATCCGACAAACCCTCACCTCTTTCACAAGTACCAGTGAAAGGTGACTTGGTCATTGTTCCAAGCAAACAAGATTCGCATGTGTCATCCGACTTTAAGTCAAATGATGCCAACACTCCATCCTTTTGGAGTTGGGATATGGACTTCTTATTGGCATTTCCAAGACGACAATGCCACAAGCATGCCTTGTCCAAACCATTGGACGAATCAATATGTAATACATTATTTCCTATGTTGTCTACAACAATTATAGTTTCATATACACCATCACAAGGCAATGCTTCGAAACAAAATTTACCATTATAAAAAGAATTAATAGAACAAATTTCGTTTTTAAATGAAAATCTAAAACCTTGTTTATACAAACCATGAAAAGAAATAATGTTTTTTCCATTTCTGATGAGTAGAAACAATTATTCAAATCTAACTCTAACCCATTACTAAGTAATAAAGAATAAACTCCAATCTTGATGATCGACGCTTTCCTATTCCCCATGATCAAGTTCATCTTCTCATGTTCCACATCCCTACTTCTTCTTACACCCTACAAATCGGAACAAATGTCAAAACCAGATCCTGTATCAAGGACCCAAAAACTAGCATGTGATGAGTTATTATACTGAATAGTGTGAATACCAGTGAAGGTGGGTTTTATCTTCCACTCCTTAATGTCCTATAAGTATTTAGGGAAGCTTTGTTTCTAATGCCCTTTATCGTGACAGTGGAAGCACTCTGCCTCCTTAAGATTTGAAGAAGGAGCATCAGAACCAGCTTTGGTCCCACTAGAAGAGGATCCATCATGGAAATTTCCCTTGTGGCTCCTCGAAGGAGCCTTTCTCTTCTTTTCTTTCCCTTGTCCAATTACCAACATAGGGTCAGCAACAGTAGGAGCAGGTGCAACGGATTTGCCTTTTAAACTACTCTCAGCAGTTTTTAGTAGGCCTTGAAGCTTTCTTAGAGTGACTTCCTCCTTGTTCATATGATACATCATTCGGAACTAGTCATAACAAGGAGGCAAAGAGTGTAGGATAATGCCAATATCCAACTCTTCGTCAAAGTTCACATTCAACTTCAGCAAGCGGTCCATAAAACTAAAATTTTAAAGAAGCATTTGAGTTTGAAGCATTGTTTGAAGCAGACACCTGAAAAGAAAGACAAGTTTCATTAGATAGAAATTCCTTAATATAGAACCCAAATGAAATATTAAGGCTAGGACTTAAAGACAATATTTTACAATTAGGAAGAGGGATGCTGTGACCCAATTGCAAAATATTTGAAGGTAGGTAAATGATGATTTACCAATTTCACTACCCAAAAAACTAAGATTTTATAGAAGTAAGTTTTATGAAATTCCTATTTCTTTGAAATTCATTGAACTTTTCAATGGCATGATTAAATCTCGGTTACGCCCTTAAATTTTTGACTGAGATACCGAGGATCACAAATAAGGTGTGAATAACAATACTAATATGCTTGGTACTCTCGAGTCATTTGTTGGGTTTTGAGCGTTCTAACACTTCCTCAGGGTACATGCAACCCTAATAACCTTGAATCTATGTTTTATCTATATACATGCAAATTTCTTTTTCAAGGTTATTTCCTAACTAGCATGGTATAGGGATTACATAAAACACAAAAACTAGTAGAAATACATACCTTGTTGTTGCTTGGATTCCTTCAAAACTTTGTGAGCCTAGCACCCCAAATGTTGTGCCTCGAATGCTTCACACAACACTACAACCTTGGAATAACTAGAGAGAATACTTCTACACTTCAAAATCGGCTATGCCCTCACAAAAATACACAAGTGCCAACTTTGCATGCTATAGGGTTTCTTTTATAGTGTGTCATAATTAGGAGTTACAAATGTAAACCCTAATTTTCATGACTCTTCATTTCTCATGACCCATTGGTTTGTAACTCCCATGGACTATCCATGGAGCTCCATATGGTTATAACCAAACCCATAAACCATGGATCATTAATCCACCATAAAAGAATTGATGATTGTCATAATCAACCCTATATATTTAATTAGTCTCACTTTGATCACCAAATTAATACTAGATTAATACTTGATCAAATACTAATTAAATAATACTATTATTAATATATTAGAACTTATAATATATTAATAAACATAAGTGCCTTATTCTCTCATTTACTCTATCCAAGTATTGCAATGTCATGCAACCCAAATGGACCATGTCGGGTCTGGTCAAGTTCATACCAAATAAAGTTATGGACTTAGACACTATATCCAACAGTCTCCCACTTGGATAAGTCTAATAACTATATTTGCAAATATGACTTCAAAATCCGACTAGCAATCGTAGCTCTTTCAAAGTCTCTCGGAACTGAGATGATGATGATACGCCATTTAAGATAAGTGATCATATAATCCTCTGTTCTCATGATATCAGCCGGACAAACACATGGAACACGGTCTTACTTATTTTCCAGCATTTGTTTATCGATCTCCGATTTGTTTCGACATAGAACTAAATTGAACACATCAATTAGGTTCTGACCGGGCCCGGTACATAGGTCAAAACCAAATCATCGAGGGGCCCAGATATCGCTTCTATTTCTAGAAGGAACAGATAAACTTCGACTGATATGCTTGTACTAACTACTTGTTGAATTATTCACAAAGGCACGTTTTATAACATCGAGTTACCAATGCGTTTTCGTACAATCAATGAATAACCAACTCATAGTCAACAACTCATATCTCTAGGTTTGAAGATTTATATGATATTACTGTCTCACGATCACTCGAGATAAATTCCATGAAGTGATGCAAGTGAGCGTGGGTTGAATCCAATACTCAACCCTTATGAGTACTGATGAATGTTGTAGCAACCATTGCATTGTCTAAAGCACTTTAGACAAATGATACAAACCAAATTCATGACAGTCTTGATTCATATCTACTTCCAACATATGATTAACTGTGGATGGTTTGAATAACTTAGTCATTCAGGAAGAACGACCTAGTTATTCTGGAAGTCAAAACATGCAAAGTGAAACACAAGAATAATACTAATCTTATATGGCCCCAACACTTTGAGTGTAAATAAGACACCTTTTATTTAAGGACCATATTGATCACTCATTATTTATGTTTCGATTAATCAACTTTATGCTTGAATTAAAACATTAGTTGTCCCATGCTCCAAGCATGTACACTATGTTTTTCCAAACAACAATTATGCCATACTCTAAGTATGCCTACTATGTTTACATATGGTCCTCTCTTTGTGAAATAGATAAATTGACCATATTCCAATGATGCTCATTTCACAATTCCAATCCTTATTGTAAATGCAAGAATACCAAACTCTTGCCATTTACTATAATCTGTTAGATTCTAAACTTATATGCAATGATCCCTTTGTAACGACTATGCACAGAAGTCACAGAGACTTGGCAACAGACATTACAAAGTATTCTAATGGGAAACAATTCCATGGAAATGAAGTCTCAAATTCAAAGTACATTCATTTGAACATCCTTCTTAGCATTTTAATCTTACACAAGATTCAAAGAATAACTTCCACCTATGGAATCAATTCCATATTACCATTTTGACTATCACTTCTGAACAAGAGTTGCCTCTTTAAAAAATATGTCAATATGGTCCTTACTTTATACTTCTAATTGTCCATGAGCAACCAATCTTTGGTAGACCTCAGATTGTCCTCGACAATTTTGCTTAATCATTTTAGTCATTTCCAGTTCTATTCCTTTTTCCATCTTAATGCCCTAGGCATTTGGAAATTTTAGAATGGATGAATATTATAGCACATATAATCAAATTTATACCCAAAGAATATGGGACATGATTTATGCTATAAAAATTTTATTTTCCATGTTCTCAAAATTCGAACTATGAAGAGGGATGCCGTAATCATAATCGAATTTTGAGAACGCAACATATACATAATTTCCTTATGTTGAACCATTCCAGCATAACATTCATATATATTCTTAACTAAAGTAGATTAAATTCTCAATCTAAGCTTGTAGAATTGGAGTGAAGTATAGATTCCCTCACTTAATTATAGCAAAACAACTTTTCAAAGCAACTTGAAACTTTTGTTTTCTGTAAATAACATTGCTAACTTGCAATACTTAACATAATCATCATGCTCCCACTAGCATAATGATTACCAGCATAACACTTTATGCTCCCACTAGCTTTGACATGTACTCAGAAATCAACTGGACTTCTAGAAATCAATACTTTATTGACTTTCTTACCAAAGTTCATATTTTTGATACTAGATTGCTTTGATAAGAATTTATCAAAAACATACACCTTTCCTTAGATAGCTCACATGTTTGTCTAGACCTTTCGCAATTCTCACTAGTTAGTGTGTCGGTTAACCATGCACGCTCCACTAACTATATGAGAATGCAAATATCACATCCGCTATCTACTTAAAATCTTCTTAGTGGAAGCGTTTCCTTACCATCATTTTCATGAATCGAAGAGAAACCTTATGACACATACATTTTATTGTGTATGTGTTCTTTTCCATGTGAATTTTGTCAAAACCATAATCACTGGACTAGGTTAGTGACACTTCCAAATTCATATGGACTGAATTTGTGCAATCTTAACTTCTTGCCACCCTCCAGCACAAGGGCCTACCATTGCTTCCAGGTTGTTATGCAAACAGTCGAGAACTCTTAGAACTCCAATGCAAAGCCAACCTTAACTGGGATGAGCATAGAATATGTCAACACGATAGGTTACAAACCTCAAGTCGTGGGCTAGTGATTAACAAAACTCTTGATTAGTTCTTGAAACTATTTCAGAATCTTTTAGACTCCCACTATCCTCTTGACAGATAAGACTTATTTTTGTCAAGAACCATTCCTTGACATTACAAATATTCAAGAGCTAGTGTGGATTCTTATCAAGTTAAACACTTCCCATAATTGGACTTAGTTGGTCTTTGTTTTATCCAAAACATCACAACTAACCAACCTCAAATGTACAAGAGTATGACACATCTTACTCTACATTTGATAAGTGTTATAAACTTTCTAAAGATTATGTCACTCAATGGCTCAATCTTGGAGTATGACTCTAAGATTTGATTTTGATGTATGATTTATCTTTTGATTTAACCATTTCAACAACTCATGATTCCTCTCCTTAGCCAAACAAATGAACTAAGGTGTCCTTAGAGGATCAATTGTGATATGGTTTCATATTCACTAAGATAATCATAAAACAAAATACACAAGTACTCTCCCATCTCTTCAGATTGGAGAAACTTTTATCTTTTTGCCTTATTTGATTGTTCTTATTCATTCTGCCATACATTGAAACTTTTCCAATGTTTCAGAATTACGCTTAAACTCGTAAGCATAACCATATTTACTAAACTTTAGTAAATCATAATGAATAATCTTATCAACCTTTGTGGTGGACCTGACCAGCACACAACCAAGTGTACCCAATCTCTTAGTCCTTTTCTTGACTCACATGTGAATGTAAACAAGGAATTAGTCTTAATTTACCAAAGATGAAAATTCTCATTCATCACAAAATAGAACTTGCATGATTCCAAGTTTCTATCCAACTGAAACTTAGGTGATGAGAATCTTTCCTTATTTGGTAAATTATGATACTACCACTAATGAAAGAATCAAATCCATTTACCCATATTGCTTATCAATGGAAACATATAAGCACCAACCTTTTTCACAAATGCCATTGTAAGGATACTGAAAATAAATAAAATCAAAACCATTTTTTTATTTTGAAACTTTGCGGAAAACTTATCCTTACAATCCATATGGAAAACTTGTTATCCTTTCCTAAGCAATATATATAACTCTTAACTAACAACTCAAAATTCTGATCACCGAACCATGCAATCGAAATATATCTTCACGATCAAAATCAGCATATACTTCCTTTAAGTTTCTTCACTCTTCTTTGATTCTTAAACATCAATATGTGACCCAATCACATCATGCAATAAGAATCTCAGAATAGAAACTTAATAGAGTTAGATAATGGACTTTACCTAAAGCAGAGTCAAACATTTGACTTTACTATCCTTATGGACTTTTAGGTAAATTTGGCAGCTTCGCAACCAATGCCCTTCCTTTGGCAACAGAAACATATGGACTTTTTGGAAACGGTATACGGGACTATCACAGACTTAGCCTTTCTCTTTACCATTTGGTCAACCGACTTGACTATAGCTAATCCCTTTTAATTGGGAAGAGAAAGGTTTTCTGGACTTCCAATGTTACCATTGTCAATATCCATGGAAGTTTGGGAAGTTGATCTTCCAATCAAATTTTGCTTTACCAATGCTCCAAATCATTGTTGATTCAGCATCATCAAGCAAATAGGTAAGAGCATTAGGGGTCATGTCATGATCTGTCATCAGGGAGTGACCAAGTCAACAGCCAGCTACCTTGAGACTTCGACACCCGACTCTCCCGGCTTGTCCATATGTGACTTAATCTCCAAGACCTAAGCACATATAGACTTTTTTTGCCAATATGGATTGAGTGACTTAGAACTTATCAGGTCTTGAAACTTGTGGGATAGGGATATTTATTGGAGGAGGTGGAGGAAGTGAAGTATGATTTCCAGTCCCACTAATACACAACAAAGGGATTGATCTTTGACCTTGGTTGCTATTCGGGATATCATCTTCATTAGGAAGCTTCTTCCTAAAATCTGGGAAGACCATAGTTGTCTAAACTAGACATCTATAATGGGAGAAATTCAAGTTAGTTGATTTAAAGTCCTTAATATAACACCCAATATGAAATATTAAGGCTAGGACACAATAACCTATTTATAACTGGAAGAGGGATGCCGTAATCCAAATTATAAAATAGTTAAAGGTAGGTAAATGACGATTTACCAATTTTACCATGAAAAATGAAATATAATTAAGTTTTAATTGGATTTGAAACTCCTAGATCTTTTGAGATACATTGAACTTTCAATGGCATGTTTGAATCTTGATTGTGCCCTCTCAAGTTTGTGACTGGGATGCCGAGGATCACAAACAAGGTGTGAATAACCATACAAATTGACTTGGTACCCTCAACAATATTACCTAATCGATGTGCCGGTTAACCACACACGCTCCACCGATCTATAATAAAGTCAAGTTACCATTTGCCACTCTTACTAGTCCATGTTAGTGTGTCGGTTAACCACACACGCTCCACTAACGACTTGGTAAGGTACAAAGTGTAATTTTATGGGCTAGCACCAATTTCACATTTTCCTAAAGTAACTAAGATTGGGAATTTATAATGTATAGTTACTTTATAATTCATTATACTTTTAATGAGTATTTAAAGTCGTATCCTACCCATTCGGCTAACGACCCTCCACCGATCAAGGAAGTGGTGGGTGAGAGTGGACACCCATTAAGTCACCATTTTATAGGCAACAACCTTATACCCCCCCCCCCCCCTTATAGACCGGTTTCGTGAATGAGGCCTAGTAACGGTAAGAATGACATATTCTTATACATATCTATATAATTAAAATTATAATAATAGTATAAAGGTGTATTTTAAACATTTAAAATACTTGGTGGTTTAATCTATTAATTAAATTATACTCTTAATTTAATTAAACTCAAACCATGTCTTTATGGAATTATTAACTCTTTTAATTAAACACTTTAATTAATTTAATGAAGTCCATAAAGTTTGAATTTTTTTTGAACTTTTAAAAAAAATAAATTTGAAATTAAAGTGTAAGACTTTACAAATTCCAAAACTTGAGGGCAAGAATTGAAACTATTCCAAGTCTCTTTAATTTGTAACTTATGAGTTTTAATGGTTCATGAAAATGAAGACTCTTCATTTTATGAAACCTCTTTAGTTCTTTAATCACAATTTAAAGAAGTGACTTTTGGTTATCCATAACTTGAGGACAAGTTATGGACTCCATTATTGCCATTAAGATCATGAATTAAACACACATGGAGGTTACACATAATTCCTATGATCTTCTAAAAACTCATAATAACACAAATTCATGCCAAGCAATTTTCAAGAAATCATATAAACATATACAATACTTGAAAATTAATAAAAGTCATGTAAAATGGGTTAACATAATCATTATCATTTTGAAAAACAGATTTTACCAGTCCAAAACAGATTGGGATAATGATTTTAATCCATTTCCAGCAACAAAACACGAAAAGACTGCCCAACACGCACCTACTCATCGAGTGCATTATCCTACTTGACGAGTAGGATGAATTTGTTCTTGGAATCGGCGAGTCCTCCCCATGAACTCGGCGAGTCCAGTCGTCAGTGAGCATATTTTTCGTTTTTTAAGCAGTTTTGCATCAAGTATACAGAAAACAAACCTGGCTCTGATACCATTGTTGGGTTTTGAGCATTCTAACACTTCCTAAGGGTACATGCAACCCTAATAACCTTGAATCTATGTTTTCTCTATATACATGCAAATTTGTTTTTCAAGGTTATTTCCTAACTAGCATGGTATGGGGATTACATAAAACATAAAAACTAGTAGAAATACATACCTTGTTGTTGCTTGGATTCCTTCAAGACTTTGTGATCCTAGCACCCCAAATGTTATGCCTCAAATGCTTCACACAACACTACAACCTTGGAATAACTAGAGAGAATACTTCTACACTTCAAAATCGGCTATGCCCTCACAAAAAGACACTAGTGCCAATTTTGCATGCTATAGGGTTTCTTTTATAGTGTGTCATAATTAGGAGTTACAAATGTAAACCCTAATTGTCATGACTCTTCATTTCTCATGACCCATGGGTTTGTAACTCCCATGTACTATCCATGGAGCTCCATATGGTTATAACCAAACCCATAAACCATGGATCATTAATCCACCATAAAAGAATTGATGATTGTCATAATCAACCCTATATATTTAATTAGTCTCACTTTGATCACCAAATTAATACTAGATTAATACTTGATCAAATACTAATTAAATAATACTATTATTAATATATTAGTACTTATAATATATTAATAATCATAAGTGCCTTATTCTCTCATTTAGTCTATCCAAGTATTGCAATGCCATGCAACCCAAATGGACCATGCCGGGTCGGGTCAAGTTCATACCAAATAAAGTTATGGACCTAGAGACTATATCCAACATCATTTACCACCCAATCAATGTGCCAATTAACCACACACGCTTCATTAATCTATGATAATTCTCAAGGTACCCTTCACCACCCTTGTTAGTCAAAGTTAGTGTGTCGGTTAACCACACATGCTCCACTAACGACTTGGTAAGGAACAAAGTGCAATTTCATGGAAAAGCACCATTTTCATGTTTTCCTAAAGTAACTATGATTGGGAATTTAAAAAACATTTAGTTACTTTTATAATTATCATTATACTTCTTAATGAGAGTTAATGTCCTATCCTACCCGTTCGGCTAACGACCCTCCACCAATCAAGGAAGCGGTGGCTGAGAGTGGACACGCATTCAACCACCATTTTATCGGCAGTTTCCTTATACCCCCTTATAGATCTGCTTCGTGAATGAGGCCTACTAACGTTAGACTGACTGTCTTATACATATAAAAATATTAATCTGTTTATATTATAATAGTATAAGGGTTGAATTTTAGACTTTTAAAAATTCTAGAGTTTAGGATTTAATGTTTCATAGTACAGACTTTTCAAATTCCAAAACTTGATGGTAAGTTTTGAAACCTTTCAAAACTCTCTTGGATCAATTTCATAACTACTAAATTAGTCATATAATGAACTATATCATAAAATTGACCTAATATAATTTCCTATAGCAAGACGATTCATATCTAATTCTACAACTAATTAGTTTTTCACAAAATCAAGTAATTATATTAAAATTTGACAATCATCATTCAATTGGATGATGATAATCATTACCTTATCAGAAAAATCAAATTTGATCCTAATCCAAATATGACCAAAAAATTGAAAAAACTACAAACAGATGATCCAACTCGTCGATTCAGAAAATGGACTCGTCGAGTTCCTTCATAGGACTCTACAAGTCCAGCAGTTAGTGGCCAAAAATGAAATCTTTCTAGCTTTGAAAATAACACAATTGCATCAATATAACATAAAACACCCTACTCCCTGATACCACTCATGGGTGTTGAGCACTATAACATCCCTATGGTGTACATAAACCCTAATGTTTTGTTCTAGGTTTTCTCAAGTTATACATGCAATTTTTATACAAAGTATGTTCCCTAGCTAGCATGCAATTGCAGATATGGAACATAAAATCTACTTAGATGAATACCTCTTTGTTGTAGATTGTAGTTCTTGGCCTTTCAAGAGCTTAGTACCTCAAGTGTGGTACCTATAATAAGTTACAAACACCAAAAGAAATAGGAGGCTTATGAGACAGAGGTTAGGAAGCACAAAATCGGCTAGGGTTCCACCATGGAAGAGATAGGCCGATTTGTTGATGGTAGGGGTTACATTTATAGTGTGGAATTCCTATGGTTTCTTACATGTAAAGTCTAATTCACCATGACTCATCACATTACATAGGCCCTTTGGACAATACCTTCATGGACTCTTATATAGGTTTAGTCCATCCCTAATCAACATGGATCATTGGCCCAAACTATAAGTATTACTTATTTACCTAATTAGTCCATGCAAATTTAATCAATCTCTTTGATCACTAAATTATTTCCAAATTAATTCTTGATCAATACTAATTAAATAATACGATTTCTCAATTATTATACTACTCATATAATATATTAATAAATCACAAATAACCTCTTTCTCAGTTATCCATCTTTCAAATTGCTCCGGTGAAGGCAATCCAAAAGGACCATGCTACTACCGAGTATGCCTAATAGAGACATATGTGTCCTACCTATGCCTAATAGAGACATATGTGTCCTACCTATAGTGTACTACTAGCATGTATATTGTTATAGTACACATTGATTTTGTGTAATGATCAAGACCACGGTAGAATGCTACGGTTAGATGTATTAGATGTTAGTAGGATGTGAAGGCACTTTATTCTTAATAGTTTAGTGAACGGTGGCACTTTATTCTTAATAGTTTAGTGAACGGTCGAACTTGGTAGTAGGAAGAAGAATTCACATGACTAGATTAGTGGTGGCACAAACAACTATAGTTTAGAGATCAACAGTTGTAACCAGAAAGGAAAATATTGAATAATTTGTCGTCCGAACGACTAAACAGACAAATAAAGATAGTAACTAGAGTATATAATGTGTAAAAAGAGAAGAGGAACACTTATTTTTGTTGCATCGATGCAGGAAAATAGGATAGTGAAGATCACAAATGGTAAGGTACTAAAGGTGGCCATTGTATATCAAGACTATAAAACCGTGATATGATTAAAATGAGAGATTTTATAGGTTACAAAAAACATGTTGTGGAAAAACTTAACCTTTAAGTTTACATGTAACCTATTTGGATCTAAATTTTCTCTATTGATAACAAAAAATCATTAAACATCAAGAACCCTAGTGAGGTCCTTCTATTATCAAAACTACAAGGGATTTAAAGTTTACATACCTTTTGATTATTGTAGTAAATAATCAAACATTTCTTTCATGATCAAGCTTTAGAAGTCAAGCACCAGAAATCTTGTGCCTCTAATGGTTTGTACCCAAACCCTAGCAATAGAAGACTTGAGAAGAGACACGAGGGGATGCGAATTTTCAGCTATCCTTGTAGGAGTATATGTGTCCAAAAATAAGAAGCCAAAAGGCCCTATTTATAGCTGATATGAATACCCTAAAATTCCTAATTTGAAATAAAATAATACTATTTCAAATCTGGAATTATCTGGTTTCCTAATTATCCATATTATCCATATGGAATAATCTAGAAACCCTAAGGAGCCTCCAAATTTTGGCCAATTCTAAGATCTTTCTAGAATTCCTCTCTTGTTCAACTATTCAACAATTATAACTTTAGTTTATATACTTTTAATTAATCCAATTAATCCCAAAACTATTTTCAATTAATTTCTGATTAACTAGTAATTAAATAATATATTTTTTCTAATTAATATATTAATCTCACTATATATTAATAATGTCATTTATTGTAGCTTATTAATCATATAATAAACCAATAAATTAACCTCTCTTTAGAAGTCCTTCTGTTAATTACAAGTTTTGAGGGTAACCCAAAAATGGCTTTGCTTTTAACTAAAATAAATACCAATTTAGTTATTGGATTAGACACCTAATCCAAAAGTCCCTCACTTGAATAAGTCTATAACTACAATTGCAAGTATAATTTTTTAGTTAAACAAAAATGCATGATTTCCAAAGCAATTGTCAGAATTTAATCTGATCAGACATCAACCCTAAGTTAAGTGATCAAATATTCCTTCGTTCTTCAAAATGTTGTATGGACACGAGACATGGATTACAATCAATCTCTTGTCAAAACATTTATTTCCAGATTTCTAGATTTGTGATGACCTTATCAGACTACATAACAAACACGTCAAATTAGTCATGGTTGGGCCTAATGCAATAATGTGACAACCCCAAATATATTGCCGTTACAAATCCCATCTTCATTAATGGAATGCGTCACTATATATTATTTTTCTGTAATGTTTGGAGTCGTCAATAAACGAATATCTAGTTATTTATATGTCTTGGTATTATCATAAGTAATTATAACTTGCAAGTGTTAACCACGTTTACCTTAATAGAGTTATATTACTTTTCAACCACTTCACCCAGGTAAAAAGTTTTGACCCCGTTAAACTTTAGCATCGGGTAGCCGTGTACCGGGTGCAATACCCGAGACAAATATAAGCAAATGAACACCACTTTTAAGCCTTTTACCACTCATTCACTCTCTCTCACTACTTTCTCTCTCTAGACCCGAACCCGACTCCAAAACCGCGAATTCCGGTTTCTAAACGTAAGGGTTTCTTCCCTATCTTGTTCTAATCATAGTCCATAACATTTAGAGGCCAAAAATCATAGGATTTAGGGGATTAAATGGAGTTTACAGCCTAGGAAGCCCCTTAGGCCGTAAACACCTAAAACGTTGCCAAAAGCCCCATTTTTCCTTCCTTTATGCTTGTGTACTAATTAAGGGATTTACCTAGGTGAGTTAGGACATGAAAACATAAGAGTTTGAAGCCTAAAAAGGAGTTTACGGCCCAAGCTTATGCTTAGGCCGTAAACACCTAAAAAAATCTTTGATAAATGTCCCAAAAACTCATCTAGGGCATGTAGTAAATTAGCTATGACTCTTGGAAATGTTTAAGGCCATTAAACAACACAATTTAGGGACAAAAAGAGGAGTTTATGGCCAAGACTAGTCTTGCGCCGTAAACAGCCAAAAATTTTACCAAAAAGTCCATAAAACCCCACCTAAGGCCTTCATAAATTTATCTAAAGTGTAGGAGAGTGTTTTGGACCATTTAACATGTCATTTTGAAGAACAAAATGGAGTTTACAGCCCAAGCACAATCCTGGACCGTAAACTCCACTAAATGCCCCAAAATGAGGGTTTAAACCCTCCAATTTAGTTCAAGACACTTGCTAGAAAATTTGAGAAGTGAAATAAGGCCTTAACTTGCAATTTTGGAGGACTACATGAGTTTACGGCCAAGCCTAGGGGTCTTACGGCCGTAAATTCCCAAGGAGTGGCCTTTGGGCCGTAAACTCCAAGGTATTGAACTCATGGACTCCCCCGTAAACCTCTCTTGGCCTTGTACCACTCCCGGGAACCCCTTCTAGGCCCTAAAACCCCGAATTGATGCTAGAAAGCCTAAATACTTAAATGGAAAGCATAAAATGATTAATTTCTTGTAAAATACATATTTCATATGACATTACGCTCCTAAAAGGTGCACAAGTCATTATTTGGTACAAAACGCTCAACCGACACTTTTACCTGATTTACCCGATTCACCCGATTTACGCGATTTTAGGTGAGTTCATACCCCTTTAATGAACCTTTCAAATGTTTTATATGTTTTATGGTGGAATACAAGTTGATTATACATGTTTATGGAAAGTTATACAAGACAATTATTCATGTTATGGAAATGAATCACATGTGATTCACTACCCGTAGTTCAAATCACATGTGATTTATCACTATGCCATATAAATAGATTATTCGTTTTCAAAACTATTTGGGATAAACAAACAAGTTTTTAAATGTTTCTTTTGGACAATACTTTTATTAAACAAATCTTCTTATAAAATGTAAGAAGATTGATAGCTCGCCTTATTTCCTGTTCTTGTTTGATTGTGGGCTTAGGGTAGTGGTTATCCGTCCGACTGTCGTTCATTTCTTAGTTATATATCTTGTATATTAGTATGGATTACGAGTATTTCTAAATTCATTAGATGCCTAAATTACTAACCTAACAAGTACCATACACGCTAAGTTAACTATAATAGGTATAGTTAAGGCCTCTATTACTCGCCTTAGCTACTGCTCTACACACCACAATACTCTCTATTATGAAACTATACACTAATAAGAGAATACAATATGAGTTATAAAAAAGACTACTACACTATAATACAAGAGAAAGCACTAATCATGAGATAACACATTAACCCACTACGAGATACTCTATTCGCTACGCACTACGCCCAGAGTTTTCCGATAGGAAGACGACGCTATATGTATAGATCTATACGGGGCAGACGCTATTATATCCCGACTGTTAACTTCAGTCTGAGCCGCACAGGTCCAGGGATGCCACTACTTCACTACACTTTGCATGACCGGGAAGGTCATGGGGTCCGCTATTACTCACACTATTGGTAACATACAAGAAATACACTATAACCGCACTAAAATACTAAACTAAGGGTAAAGTTAATATCCCGAAGTAAACAAGCATCTAATGCTAAAGGAAGTTGCACCACTATTATTGACTTCAAGCATAACTTACCATATTGCATTACTTATTTGTGAGTCACTATTATACTTTCACGATAAATGGCTTTCAAAGATGAAAATGACATGTTTCTTAAAGGTTTTCACTTACAACGTATTTCAGGAAAATATAGGATTTTCTAGGTTTTACTTCTACTTATGACTGTAAATTTCAGCTTTTCATACTATCGGTTTTAATGCTTTTTATACAAAAACTCACACTAAACTCTTATGAACTCACCAGCTTTATGTTGATATTCGTTTTCAAAATAACTTGTATCCTCAGGTCAAAGATAAACAGGTACAGGTGCAGCATTTTGGAGAAGGTGGAGCATACAAGATCCATCTCTTATTTTTGTATTACTTTTGGTGTTTGTTGAACATTACAAAACACACTTGTAATTAAACTCAAAATGTCCATTTTCTAAGTACTCATGAATATTATAGAAACCATTTGAATGTGTAATCACCATAGATAATCTACAATTTATTCATGACAATCTTAGTTCATAACATAATTCCAAAAGTATGAGCATCTATGGAATTTTGGATAATAAAATTATTTAGGAAGTAAAACATGCAAAACGAAACACAAGAATCAACAATTGAAAAATGTAGTAACTATACTCAGAAATAATCTCTATTATTTAATCACTAATGACAATTACATTTATTTTGTTACATGTTTCAAAATATCAAATAACTACTAACACTAATATCATCTTGCAAGCCTATGCTCCTAGCATATTGCTTATGCTTAACCTACTTAATGCCTTCGTGAAAGGATCTACATGATTATCTTCTAAGGATACCCTCTTCACTAGGAGATGGCCTTCTTCAACCCTATGTCTGATGTAATGGTTCTTTCCATTGATATTCCATGATCTACCATGATCCTTACGTTTTTGGTCAAAAAAACCACTCCTTCATTATCACAGAAAAGTTCCAGGGGCTCTTGAATGATCAGGACTACTCTGAGATCACCGATGAAGTTCTTCAACCAAGTCGCATCCTTCTATGCCTCACTCGCTGCGATGTACTCTAGTTCACAAGTAGAATCAACCATCGTATCCATATTGGAACTTTTCTAAATCACTGCTCCACCATTTTACACAAACACCCAACCTAATTGAGAACAAAATTTGTCTCAATATGTCTAAAAGTTGGCGCCATTATATCCAGTCATTCTTAACATATCACTACCACCAATGACTATAATCATATCTGTTGTTCTTCATAGATATTTAAGAATGTTCTTTATTGCAGTCTAATGAGCTCTATCGGGATTTCCCTTAAAGCAAATGACCACACTCAAAGCATAAGACACATCAGGGCAACTATATGTTATACCATACATGATCGAACCTACAGTCGAATCATATGGGACTAGACTCATGTCAGTTACCTCTTCATCTGTACTGGGGCTTTAAGTCTTTCTCAACTTGATAGAACTATGAATAGGTAGTTTCCCTTTCTTGGAATTTTCCATACTAAAACGTTTTATTAGTTTATCTAAGTATGTTCTCTAACTAAGACCGATAAGTTTTTTTCTTTCTATCCTTCATAATCCTTATCCCAAGAATATAGGTTTCTTCCCTTAGATCCTTCATGATGAAACACTTCCTAAGCTAATATTTCACTTCTTGCAAGGTCTAAATGTGATTTCCCATAAGAAATATGTCATCAACATACAATACAAGGAAATTAACTATACTCACATAGCTTTGACATACACATAGGACTCATCTTTGCTCCTAGAGAAATCAAACTCTTTGACTTTCTCATGGAAGCAAAGATTTGAGCTGTGAGACACATGTTTTAATCCATAAATGTATTTCTCAATCTTACACACTCAATTAGGAAACTTTACATGTATAAAACCCTATAAATATCCTCAGCCAACTTACTATCTAGAAAAACTATTTTGACATCTATTTGCCATATTTTATATTCATAAAAGGAAGCTACAACCAGAATTATCCTAATAGACTTTATCTTGGCCACTGGTGAAAAGCTCTCATCATAGTCAATCCCTTGGGTTTGAGTAAATCCTTTCGCAAACAGTCGTACCATGAACGTGTTTAGTTTCCCATCCATGTTGGTCTTCTTCTTGAAGATCCATTTTCACCCAGCTATCTTTTAACCTAATACATGATCAACCAAATTCCAAACTTGGTTTTCATACATGCATTGAATCTCACTATATATTGTATCCTCCCACTTTTTAGCCTCAAGGATCGTTGTCTCTTCTTTGTAGTTAACTAGCTCATCTAAATTTACCAGTGTACCATCACTGATAAACCTATCATTGTCTGACATTATATAAAAACCATAGAACTCGAGTGGTATGTTAACTCTACCAGTTCGACGAAGAGGTAATGAATTGCCAATGGACTCAGCAGGAGTCCCATCCTCTGGTTGACAACTAGTGTCTTCTAGGGTTCCTTCATTAGTTGATTCTAGAATTTCTTCCATATCAATAGCACTCCTATGAGTTCTCTCCATTGAAAGACTCCTTTCGAGCTACAGATACCAAGTTGTCACTAGGTCTATCGAATAAGTATACAAAGGACTTTTGTGGGTAACCAATGAAAATTCAAATCTCCCTTCTAGGTTCTAGATTGTCACGAGTCTCTCATCTAACAGAAGCTTCACAACCCCAGACCTTGATATGTGTTAATGAGGGAACTTTCCCTATCCACATATCCTGAGGTGTTTTGGTAACCTTCTTAGTAGGGACAATATTAAGAATATGGGTGGTTGTCTCTAAGGCATACCCCCAGAAAGAAATAGGAAGGGAAGCTCGAATCATCATGGAACGAACCATCTCTAACAAGGTTTGATTTCTCCTCTATACCACCATTAAGTTGTGGGGTCCTCGGAGGAGTCGATTGTTAAACTATTCCATACTCCATTAAATAGTCGTTGAAATAAATATTGAGATATTCTCCACCTCTATCAGATCAGAGCATCTTTATCTTCCTACCCAATTGATTCTCGACCTCGTGTCTAAATTCTTTGTACTTTTCAAAGGTTTCTAATTTATGTTTGATTCAGTGTATATACGCATATCGGCTATAACCGTCTGTAAATGTCACGTAGTATCGATTTGCATCCTTTATAGAAAATCTGAAGGACCCACACGCATATGTGTGTATAAGATCCAACAAACCTTCACCTCTTCCACAAGACCTAGTGAAAGGTCATTTTCTCATCTTACCTAAAAGACAAAACTCATATTCCCCATTTGGCCTTGAGTTAAATGATTCAAACACTCCATCCTTTTGGAGTTGGGCAATGTGTTTCTTGAAAATGTGTCCAAGAAGACAATGTCACGAGCATGTTTTCTCTAAACCATTAGATGAATCAATGTGGAATACACTATTTCCTAAGCTATCGACAAAAATCACATTTTCATACACATCATTTTTATAAGCTAAAATAGAACCATTCATATCATTAAAATAATATCGAAAACCTTGTCTAAATAGTGTATGAAAAGAAATAATGTTTCACAACATTTTTGATGAATAGCAACAACCAATCAAATCTATTCTGACATCACCGTCAAGTACAAGACCATAAGTTCCAATCTTGGTAACAAGAGAAGATCGCCTATTTCCCATGATAATATTTATTTTTCCATGCTCCACCTCCTCATTTTCTCTTATCCCCTACAATTCAGAACAAATGTGACACCTACATCCTGTATTAAGGACCCAAGAGCGAGTAAGTTGTGAGTTATTGACATGAATAATGTATATTCCTGCCGAGTTTGGCTTGACCTTTCCATACGTACTGTCTTGCAAGTATTTGGGGAAACTTCATTCCCAAAGGGCTTTTGCAATAGTATCAAGTGTCCTCTTTGGCGCCACTAATAGCAGTAATGTTGGAACTAGGCTTCACCTTCGACCCACTGTTAGAAGATCCAACATGGGACTTGCCCTTTGATTTAGAATGAGGATTAGCCTTCCTATTCATTCCTCTATTTTGAACAATGAAAAGGACAGGAGCACTTGTAGCAGAAGGGACATCATTCTTTTTCATCCCTAATTCATTCGTTTGTAACAACTTGTGGAGTTGGGCCAATATAGTCTCTATGTTGTTGAAAATATAAGTTAAAATGAACTAATCATAGCAAGATGGAAAGGAATTAAGGACTATGTCAATGGCTAACTCGTCGTCAAAATTCATATTGTGCCTTTCAAGGCACTCCATGTATCCCTGCACATGACTGCAAACATATTCTCCATCCTTCAACTTGTAGGCCATTAACGCTTTGACGACCTCATACATTTCTTAACGCATTCTCTTTCAGAATTTTGCTACAAGATCTAAGCCCATCTCGTATGGCCAATAGTCCTCATTAAACTTTTGCAACTCAGGTACCATGGTTGCAAGCATGGTGCAAAAGACCTTTTTTGCATCGTCATAGTGATTCTTGTAGGTGGCATGCTCTTTAGGAGTAGCAGTTAACTCATCGACTTCAGTAAGAGGTTTTTCGAGGACATATTATTTTCCCTCACATTGAATATTCATCTTGAGATTTCGAATCCATTCCATGTAGTTTAGACTAGCGAGCTTCTCTTTGGAAAGGATCGATAGTATAGCAAAGTTGTTGTTGGTGGAAGATAAAGCAGCAGTATCATTTCTAGGAGTAGACATCTATATTAAAGAAATAGTTTTAGTTAGTTGATATAAATCCTTAATATTTTTAACCCATAATAAATATTCAAGGCTACGATCCAATATAAGAATTGACAACTAAGAAGAAGAACACCATAATCTTATTGCAAATTTATCAGGGTAGGTAAAACAATTCACCAATTTCAATCTATGAAATTCCTAGATCTTTTGAGATTCATTGAATCTTATCAATAACATGTTTAATCTTAGTTTATTCTCTTCTATTTGTGATTGGGATATCTAGGATCACAAACAAGATGTAAATAACCATGCAAATGCGATTGGCAACCTCGGTGTCATTTATCAACTTTAAGTAATGTGACGGTTAACAATACACGCTCCATTAAAAATGATAAATTTAGAGATGCCCATCATTTCTCCTGAAAGTCCCTTTTAGTTTGTAGGTTAACCACACATGCTCCACCAATGACATTTTAAAGTATGATCTGTGTTTTAATGGATTAACATACTTTTCACATTTTTCCTAAGGTAACTAGAGTGAGATTTTTAACGAAGGTTCTCGTACTTCTTATATCATTATACTCTAAATTGGATTATGTCCTAACAAATCCATTTAGTTAACAACCCTCCACCATTAAAGGGAGTGGTGTGTGAGAGTGGACACCCAATGACGGTCATTTTATAGGTCGCTTCCTTATATCCAGTATGGCTTCGTGAATGAGGCGTAGTAGCGATTTGTCTAACTTGTCTTATAAGTATAATATATTAAAATTTTAATAGTATGTATATATATATATATATATATATATATATATATATATATATATATATATATATATATATATATATATATATATATATATATATAAGGTGTATTTTAAAACTTTTCAAAATACAAGGTTTGAATGTTAATTGCTTAAATTAAAACTTCTAATTAATTAATATGTTGCCAATTATGATTTATCTTTATCATCTAATTAAACAATTAATTAAATTAATTAAATCAATTAAATCATTTATTGATTAAGTAATTATTTAAATTAAACAATTAATAAAATAATTCAAATTTAATCCGAATCCAAACCCTTCTAATTTTTGAAAACTAAGGTTGGGTTTATCAGGTTTTAATTATTCAAATTTTAAGGCTTTTAAAGTAATAATTAAGGAAACTAGATAAACCCTATCTAACCTAGCATTTCCTAAAATATAAGGGTAGAGGATAAGGTTTCAAGAACCCTAGCCATTATCGAAATTCATCCCTTATGTTTTAATTTCTATAAACTCTCATTTTGATCTATTCAACATTGTACAAGATTAATTGAAAACTATTGGCACTAATACCATTAATAGGTTATATAGGTTACAAAAAAGATATATGACGGAAAAACTTAACCCTTAAGTTTACATGCAACCTATTTGGATCTAAGTCTTCTCTCTTGATAGCATCAAATAATTGAACATCAATAACCCAAGGGAGGTCCTACTATAATCGAAATTACAAGGGGTTTAGGTTTTACATACCTTTTGATTATTATAATAAATGATTAAACAATTCCTTCTTGATCAAGCTTCAGAACGCAAGTACCAGAAATCACATGCCTCTAATGGTTTGTACCCTGGAAATAGAAGATCTGAGAGGAGAGATGAGGAGATGAGAATTTTTGGGTATCCTTCTAGGAGTATATGTGTCTAAAAATAAGATGTCAAAGGACCCTATTTGTACTTGATACGAAAACCCTAGAAACTCTAATTTAAAGTAAAATAATATTATTTCAAACCCAGAATTATCTAGTTTCGTAATTATCTATATTATCCATATGGAATAATCTAGAAACCTTATAGAGCCTCTCAATTTTGGCCAACCCTATGATCTTTATAGAATTCCTCTCTTGTTCAACTATTGAACAATTACAACTTTAGTCTTTACACTTTTAATTAATCCAATTAATTTCTGATTAATTAGTAATTAAATAATATTATTTATAATTAATATTTTAATCTCATAATATATTAGTAATGTTATTAACTGCTATTTATTAATCGTATATAAACTAATAAATCAACCTCTCTCTTCCAAATTTATTCTGTCAGTTACTACTTTTGAGGCAACCCAAATATGACTTTGCTTTTAATTCATGTATATACCAATTTAGTTAGTGGCTTAGACACCTAATCCAACATAAAGGTGGTCAACTATAGGATCATGTTCAAACCTAAGTGGGGGAGAACCAATCATCTATGATGTCCTTCGAAGTTATAATGATACTTAGAGACCCTAAGTAGTGATTGTTTGATAGGAGTGAGAAAACTAAGGTTTCACCTCAATTATAGATTACTTAAATTGTGAAATATATACCTAGTTATGAGGCAGAAGATTAAGTGTCTTGTCTAGGCTCTTATTAGTTAAAATAAAATAAAGCTTAATTAAGAATAAGTGAATTGAACAATATAAGTAAATTCCAATAGGGCATGACCAATGTGATGAAAGCATAGTAAGAATGAATGTTATCATTCGTATAAGAATGAATTAGAGAACAAACATGAATACGATTAAACGATAAGGATATGGAGCTCAAAAAGAGTAACGATAGAGAACAGATATGCACTACCATGAATTGACAATTTAAGTAACCATTAGATGAAGTTTAGATAGGAATATGTACACAAGACAATGTTTGAGATTAGATACATACAAGTTTGTTGTGATGTCATTCAGACCAGTGAATGCACCTGTCACATTCATGAATCCAATGAACCGTGTGTTTGTCCCCATGCTCAATAAGTCAGTAGTTTTGTTTATAGATGACATGAGGGTCGCATTGAAGTCACAGTAATAACACGAATGTCATCTACAGGAAGTATTGGAGATGCCAATGAATGAGAAGTTGTATACTAAGTTTCAAAGTGTGACTTCTAGAGGTCCAATTCATAGGAAAATTGTTAACCAGAAAGGTATCATGGGTATCTAAGAAAGGATGATGTTGATGGAATATGTGCAATACAAAAACAAAAAATGTAGCCACAAAATGTAACGAAATCACAAAAACATATTCCAGCAACAGCTTGACAAGTCCGTGTACACTTTGCAACACAACATACAATCTGCAAGAAATCATCTAAACAAGTATATCACGTAATATCAATAAGTATATCACATAATATCAATATTTAATTGAAGTATATTCCAACTTTAGTGTTCTGCAACGATGGAACTCCATCTTATTGACGACTCTACAACACCTTGTGATAGCCATTTCATTATATTCTCATAGATATGAGTAGTTTAGAATAGTAGTAATTGAATTACTAAGCACATATATATATTGTGACATCCCCAAAATCACGGCAGAAAAGATCGATTTTGTTTATGCTTTATGAAAATCAGAGTACTTCATTTTATAAAAAGGTTGCGGAATTTGTTCCCAAAAAAACACAATAAATATGTTATTAAAACATTTTCGAAGAAACATATTTTTATTCATCTTAAAACGTTTGGGATGTCATCGTTAATACAGAAACATAAGCATAAATAGAACTTACAATTATTTACACTAGTGATCTACATCTCTTTAAATCTCTCAGTGTAATGTCACTTCATTTCGTCACCTGTGATATACATAAACTGAGTGGGTCAGGGTGGGAAACCTGGTGAGTACATAGGGTTTTCAACCCACAATAATATAATTATTATGTTTAATCAAACAATCAACCCAATTACCCATCCCCATTATCTTCTTTACTCTTTAAGGATTTAACCTAAGAGTCATCTATCCTTCATTCGTTTATTCCAAAGTCCCTTACTTCCAGGGTTCTAGGATTGGCACTAAATCCATAGCTGCCAATGTTCGTTCATAAAGCACTAATTCCATAGCTGCTATAGTCTATTCATCGGGTACTAAATCCATAACTACCAGTCTTTATCTAATAGGTACTAAGTCCATAGCTACCAATGTTCAACAGGTACTAAATCCTTAGCTACCAGCGTCTAACTAATAGGTACTAAGTTCATAGCTACCAATTCCCAACAGGTACTAAATCCATAGCTACCAACGTCTAACAGGTACTAAGTCCATAGTTACCGGTGTTTGTCCCATAGACACTAAGTCTATAGCTGCCAATGTATACTCACGTCATCTTCTATCTCTCATCATTTATCTACCCATCATCATACCCAACATATTCGTATATATAAAATACGTATACAGTTTAAATCCTTTAAAACATGTATAAAACGTTCATCCAGCATAGACAGCAAGTATTCAAATAATATGCACACATATCACGTAGTTTATATAAAATACTTCATATCTATGTGTAAGATGAAAGGGACTATGCACTCACTTGATAGGTGGTGACTCAACACTCGGACAGCGCTTCGATACTCAACACAATTTCCTTCGATAAAACCTAGTATCAACACCACTAGGGTTTAGTCTAACATTAACCGCGACTAATTAATAGTATAGTTATTATTATTATTATATAAGCGTTAAATAACACTCAATATAACTCATAATAATAGCCCAAATAATTATTTTAAGGTCCTAATAATGTTACTATAATTAATTAGAAGCTATATTAAAACTAGCGTAGGCGTAGCTCACTTACAACTGGTTTTTTGCGAAACCGGGCTTCGCTGGAGCAGCATTTCCCAAGCCAAAAGGCTCTTTTCTCGGAGCCGTCGGGTGCTCCGGGGCTTCCGCCTCGTGCTAGGAAGTTACCCTAGGCTTTGGGGGGTTAGGGAGGCTTATAGAGAGAGTTTAGAGAGAGAAAGAAGAGGGTTGAGGTGTGAGAATGAATGGAACCCGGCACCTCTATTTATAGGGGTGCTAACTGGTCTACTCACCGAGTAGGCGGGACCTACTCGCCGATTTGGTCCATGTGGTGGCCTTCTGGTGGTGCCACGTGTCCAATTCTGGTAGTGCCACGGCACCCCCTATTGCGTATCAGCCTTCAAACTTAGAAAAATCATAACTTTCGCTTATGAGCTCTGTTTTTGACGTTCTTTATATCCACGCGTAGGTAAAATCAAGATCTACAACTTTCGTTTAGACTGCGTCGGCTAATTCTCAACCGATCTCAAATTTAACAGTAGGAGGCGTTTAGATTGTTAAATGACCGCGAAGATATCATAACTCCTTCATACGGACTCCGTTTTCGTCTGTCTTTTTACCGTTGATTTCCTATTAATGAGACCTTCAACTCTCATTTAGGTCGCGTAATCCAAAAACCGCTCGAACTAAAATTCGAGTTTCGGGTTGTATACTGCTAAGCTGAATCTTAGAAAAATCATAACTTCCTCATACGAAGTCAGATTTGGGCGTTCTTTTTATCGACGCTCTTAGTTTAACATATTCTACAAATTTCATTTAGATCACTAAGGCTAAAAAGTCCTTCATCATAAATTCACTATTTATGCTTCCCGGTGCCGTGCCGATTCCGTCGCGAAACTTCGACGGGCCATAACTTCTTCGTTATAACTCGGATTTCGGAGTTCTTTATATGTACGGAAACCTTGTGACATATTCTAAAACTTGGTTAAGATTATTTATTCTAAATAATCTTTTGTTGAAAAGTCATTTTCAACCCCTATTGCCTCTAAATTGACTAGCTCGGATCTACGGGCGTTACAATTATCTCCCCCTTAGGATGATTACGTCCCGGAATCATCAACGAAACAGGGCTCACATAATGACTCCATTTGTTATCTATTCATCCTAAGTCATAACTTCGATGTTTCTTCGAACGTGTATCTAACTCTTAGACTCCTTGACTACAGGCGGTGCTCGATCTTTCATACGCTCTCTATCTCACGTTAGACTCCAAATTATGACCTTCAAGTCACAATATCGATCCTCACTGGATACGAACTTAAGATAATTTCTTTTATTAATACAATGGACCGATGTGTCATATTCTAATGACCTCTCATCGTATGTTGCAATGCTCAGACTCAGGTCTCCTAGAGTCAAATTCCAGAACAGTCTATACCTTCCTTCATGTTCTAGTCACATCTTAAAAGGTATCATCTCTAGCAACCATCTTCTTTTAACAATGAGCGCGATACTTCTATTGATCGCTTTGATTTCAATCGTTTGGTTTAAGTCGGACGCTACATCAAACTTGGTTCTCTGAACCACGTAACATACTCATCGTAGTCGGACTCAATTCGATATGACCACTAGGGTCGGAATATCAACAATTGTCTTAGTCATTACCGAAACAATGATAACAACACACTTGAATAAATCGAAATCAATTACTAGTTTCTTGGTAACCTTGTGACTTTCCCTGATCCAAGCGTGAGTCCTGTGCTTTCAGTAGTATATGCATCTACTACCTTTCACACCTACTCATACTCGTCCCAAGTATTGTCTCGCAGTTTTCCCAAGTTATTATCACAAAACAATTTTTAACACATAAAAATGTGTCCAAACAATCACAAAATTTTCCCTAGACTCTACTAGGACTTCTTCTATGCGTATCTTCAATCATCAATTCTGCTTCAGCTCGGTGGAAATACCATACGATGGGTCAACTTCATGAATTACGCCAATCATTCCATCATCCTCCCAATCGAAGGTGTACTTCGGACGTACTTTACTCCTCTAAACGTACAGCATGACATATCCTAAAGGCAAGATACCACTCTTATGATATCTTCCGATAGGTGTCATTCACTATCGTAAGCCTTTTCATTTCCACCACTTACTCAATTCTCTATGAGTCCTTATCATAACATTCTATTCTCCAAAGCGAGCGTTTGGTGTATCGAGATGAGAATATAGATAGAGGAAGAATTAGACACATATTCCTCCTTATTACTCCAAAAAGTTACATGTCAGTTCTAATATCGTAATTAAACGTTTAGAAACCTGAGCACATAAAATTTCCAGATCCGGTCGGCAACAGACCATAGATCCGATCATATAATGCATATCATAAATCATTTAGCACATAAAAAGCATGTTAGGAATTTTCCCTAAATAAGCTAGTGCTTGTGTCTATTCAGGTGTATTACCTAAATCTATTTGACACACTCCTCACAATCATTACTTAACATTCTAAGTTTAAGTCTAGAAATAAATCCATATTCCTAGTTCGCTTAAACTAATGCTCTGATACCAATTGTGACATACCCAAAATCACGGCCAGAAAAGACCGATTTTGTTTATGCTTTATGAAAATCATAGTACTTCATTTTATAAAAAGGTTGCAGAATTTGTTCCCAGAAAAACACGATAAATATGTTATTAAAACATTTTCGAAGAAACATATTTTTATTCATCTTAAAACGTTTGGGATGTCATCGTTAATACAGAAACATAAGCATAAACAGAACTTACAATTATTTACACTAGTGATCTACATCTCTTTAAATCTCTCAGTGTAATGTCACTTCATTTCGTCACCTGTGATATACATAAACTGAGTGGGTCAGGTTGGGAAACCTGGTGAGTACATAGGGTTTTCAACCCACAATAATATAATTATTATGTTTAACCAAACAATCAACCCAATTACCCATCCCCATTATGTTCTTTACTCTTTAAGGATTTAACCTAAGAGTCATCTACCCTTCATTCGTTTATTCCGAAGTCCCTTACTTCCAGGGTTCTAGGATTGGCACTAAATCCATAGCTGCCAATGTTCGTTCATAAAGCACTAATTCCATAGCTGCTATAGTCTATTCATCGGGTACTAAATCCATAGCTACCAGTCTTTATCTAATAGGTACTAAGTCCATAGCTACCAATGTTCAATAGGTACTAAATCCTTAGCTATCAGCGTCTAACTAATAGGTACTAAGTTCATAGCTACCAATTCCCAATAGGTACTAAATCCATAGCTACCAACGTCTAACAGGTACTAAGTCCATAGCTACCGGTGTTTGTCCCATAGGCACTAAGTCTATAGCTGCCAATGTATACTCACGTCATCTTCTATCTCTCATCATTTATCTACCCATCATCATACCCAACATATTCGTATATATAAAATACGTATACAGTTTAAATCCTTTAAAACATGTATAAAACGTTCATCCAGCATAGACAGCAAGTATTCAGATAATATGCACACATAGCACGTAGTTTATATAAAATACTTCATATCTATGTGTAAGATGAAAGGGACTATGCACTCACTTGATAGGTGGTGACTCAACACTCGGACAGCGCTTCGATACTCAACACAATTTCCTTCGATAAAACCTAGTATCAACACCACTAGGGTTTAGTCTAACATTAACCACGACTAATTAATAGTATAGTTATTATTATTATTATATAAGCGTTAAATAACACTCAATATAACTCATAATAATAGCCCAAATAATTATTTTAAGGTCCTAATAATGTTACTATAATTAATTAGAAGCTATATTAAAACTAGCGTAGGCGTAGCTCACTTACAACTGGTTTTTCGCAAAACCGGGCTTCACTGGAGCAGCGTTTCCCGAGCCGAAAGGCTCTTTTCTCGGAGCCGTCGGGTGCTCCGAGGCTTCCACCTCGTGCTAGGGAGTTACCCTAGGCTTTGGGGGGTTAGGGAGGCTTAGAGAGAGAGTTTAGAGAGAGAAAGAAGAGGGTTGAGGTGTGAGAATGAATGGAACCCGGCACCTCTATTTATAGGGGTACTGACTGGTCTACTCGCCGAGTAGGGGGGACCTACTCGCCGAGTTGGTCCATGTGGTGGCCTTCTGGTGGTGCCACGTGTCCAATTCTGGTGGTGCCACGTCACCCCTAACGCGTATCAGCCTTCAAACTTAGAAAAATCATAACTTTCGCATATGAGCTCCGTTTTTGACGTTCTTTATATCCACGCGTAGGTAAAATCAAGATCTACAACTTTCGTTTAGACTCCGTTGGCTAATTCTTGACCGATCTCAAATATAACAGTAGGAGGCGTTTAGACTGTTAAATGACCGCGAAGATATCATAACTCCTTCATACGGACTCCGTTTTCATATGTCTTTTTACCGTTGAGTTCCTATTAATGAGACCTTCAACTCTCATTTAGGTCGCGTAATCCAAAAACCGCTCGAACTAAAATTCGAGTTTCGGGTTGTATACTGCTAAGCTGAATCTTAGAAAAATCATAACTTCCTCATACGAAGTCAGATTTGGGCGTTCTTTTTATCAACGCTCTTATTTTAACATATTCTACGAATTTCATTTAGATCACTAAGGCTAAAAAGTCCTTCATCGTAAATTCACTATTTACGCTTCCCGGTGTCGTGCCGGTTCCGTCGCGAAACTTCGATGGGCCATAACTTCTTCATTATAACTCGGATTTCGGCGTTCTTTATATGTACGGAAACCTTGTGAAATATTCTACAACTTGGTTAAGATTATTTATTCTAAATAATCTTTTGTTGAAAAGTCATTTTCGACCCTATTGCCTCTAAATTGACTAGCCCGGATCTACGGGCGTTATATTATATATATATATATATATATATATATATATATATATATATATATATATATATATATATATATATATATATATATATATATATATATATATATATATATATATATATACATATAATAGCAAGAGAAGTTATCTTCCTAAAATATGATAGTGTTTGTGTCTATATTATAACATCATAGGTATCTATCCTAAAGCATGCTCACACACTTCGCCATTTACACTTAGCTTCTATGTTTAAGTCTAGAATATATCAAAAATTCCTAGTTCTCTTCAACTAATGCTCTAATACCAAGTGTCACATCCCACCTATTTTCCAAAAACAATTAAAAAATTCTACACTTTACAATATCATTTGTCTTTGTTATGGAAAATTCAAATTTAACGAAAACATTTTGAGATGACAAATATTGCTTCAAGATAACAAAACATTAAGGATTTCAAAATTAAATATCCACCATATGTTAGAACGTAAAGACATACGCTCTTGAATACTATTACATGCTTGTTTCTTATTGACTCGACATCCTCATTTTGATTCCGACGACTTTACTACCGTTACCTGTGATGCATATAAATTGAGTGGGTCAGGTTTGTGAAAACCTAGTGAGATACATATGGTTTTCAAACTCATACTATATTTTAATGATAATAATCATATTAATATTCCTACAAAACAAGCATTCCGGATAATATAGATATATAGAACGTGACGTAATTATCTATAAGACAATCTATCTAGCCCAACTGATTCTCACAAATCCTAATTCAATGATTATCTGGAAGAATCACCTTACCATATAAACCATTTGAGCAATTATTTTAATACACAACTAGCAAAGTAATTAGCCATTGTATGTCATATTAAAGGCAAACAATATTTATAGTATTTGATAAATATGGTATCCCATTTTATCTATGTTAGTAGGTTATAAGTCCACACTAGCAACGTAATTTACAAGAACGTCTAGAATAATCAAGTGTTGCCATCTTAATCTGGAAGATGATCCATACATACCTTTTAGTTGTCTAATTTGTACCTGCCGATACTGACTATCCAAAAAGATGAGGACTACTACGCTCTGCTTTAATCTCAAAAATTACCCAAGTATGAGTCTATTCAGTTACTCAACTAACTTTGAACTAAAACATCATTTACGAGCCTTAATTTATACTTAAACAAGACTATAATAAACAAAATCGATTTTAAACAAATTTTCCTGATCAAGCGATACTATTATAATACAATATATAGAATCAGCACAAAGTACTACTTTTTAAACGGCTAATATATAATAAATAATAAATCATTCGAACAATAAATACTTTTGTTATAACTATCGTCTAGAAAGTAAGTACATACTCACCTTAATAAAGGTGAAAGACTTTTAGTTAAATTTACACTACAAATACACTTTATCTTTTTCTTTCAAAAAGGACATACCTATAAATATTACTAGGTTCGGTCGTCGTTTATATATTCGCTATTATAGTTAAAGTTTCTTAGATTTTTTCAATAATCCCAAACGAAATAATGACTTATAGTTGATAAGAAGCAACCAGGTAAAATCATATCGGATGTAGGATTTGTGTTATATATAAAGATATATTGTTTCGCAAATCCATTTTAAACACCTCACTGATCTGGCATAGGTATCATTTCCGTAAGTACGCCGATCAGTATAACGACTGACATTACTAATAAATCTTATTTATAAGTTCATAATTCCGACCTTTCTTTGAGAGTATGTGTCCTTTTTCAGGAAAGGAGGAAAGGAAGAGATCACAAATGGGGTTAGCGCTTAATGACATGAAGAATTTTTGGATTTGTTCTGAGATTATGTGTGATGTTCTCAAACCTTCTGGATGCAAATTCAATCAGTGAATTACGGTTTGCATTTTCTTGTCTATATTCCTGAGTTTATCTTACTCTGATTCGTTTTAAATACAATTTTTCATTTTCTTAATAGTTTTTCGTTAGTAGTTATTATTGGGAAGTGATATCAAGAATGTGCTAACGGTCAGTCTAAAACATGTGTAAAGGACTGAATTTGAATTGTCTAGACTTTGTGTTCAATGTGCTGGTAGGTACGAAGGATTTGACAGTGTGCATTTAGTTAGGATTGTTTGGATTAACCGTACGATGCTCAGGTAGATTGAGCAGTGAGATAAACACGGAAACCCACGGGATACACTAAATTAATACGCATCTAGAATAGTGGTTCAACTTTTCCTTGATGTGCGAACTTATGTCCTTAATTCTGGTTCTGATATGGCAATTGGGGGTTCTGATAAAGTAGGTTTCTAGGAAATTATTTTCTTGCTTTCTTTTTTTCAGTCATATGTTACCTCCTCTACGTGATCAGGAGATCCGACTTGGATTTCAACATATGCAACTCTATTTCTATGTATTTACTTTATCTCTGCAATTCTACCTATCTGTGAGCTATGTGCTGTCCCTTCTATGTGATCGGAAGATCCGACCTGGGACGCAGCATATGCAACACCCTACTATCTCTATAACCCTCTATCTCTGTTAGTCATATGTTGTCCTCTCTGCATGATTAGAAGAGATCCGACCTAGGACACAACATATGCATCTATCTCTAAATCTGACTTCTTCCTTAATAATTGTTTACTCACCTAAAGTAAGGAGTCCTTAGGAAGTTCTTGATAACTAGGGTATATCGTGAAGTGGGGAACATGTTCTAGTGCAACTAAAATGGAACCATTTAGAGGTTTTCTGTAGATCTCACTGCTTAATTTAAGTGGACAACAATATCCGTGGTCGTCGTCAGCAAAATGGTATATTTATAAAATTTTGTCGATATCCTTCGTGTTTAAGTGGACCACAATACCGACAATTGACCAGATCTATTCATGAAGGTGAAGGTACTGATAAACAACTCTCACAACTTTGATTCCAAATATTTTTGTTTTTGTTAAATTTTCTCATACTTTTCTTCTATGCACAAATTTAGGGGGAAAATTAAAAAAAAAAAAAAAACAAAATTCAGAAAATTCAAAATTAAAATAGTGTTATATTATGTTTTATTTCTTGTTCAAGAAAATCAAAAAATCCAGGAATATTTTTGTTTTTGTTTTACTTTTTTTAGAAATTATGAAAAACCCAAAAATATTGTGTGCTAAATTTTTTCTTTATTTTTGTTTTGTCTTAAAAAAGAATTCAGGTGTATATGAAAGTCATGGAGTTTGCATCGAAACTTTCTGAGCCAAAGCTTCATCCGTGATCATCAAAGAATTCTCATTCGAAGGAGCAAGAAATGAAAATTATTCTTTCAAAATTCAATCTTTCAACCCCGGATGCAAGATGAAGCTGAAATTGAAGATTATGTGACGGATTGCATTGAAGCCTACTCAATTAGTCTACTGCTATCTTAAACCTGCTGAAGTTATCCAGTAGATTAGTTCTCTCTGATATTCTCTCTAAAGATTCTCAAGATTGAAGCGCTATCTTTCAAGAATCAGTACAAGAAGCCTCCTCACCCAATGTGCGTTCAATGTAAAATTCTGAAGAAAATCCCAACAGCTCAAAATGAAAGTCATTCATTGAAGATTCATCAAGTTCATCTTGAAGTTGCGAAAAATTTGAAGATTAATGCTGAAGCCAAGCTCTCGATGAAGATTGACATGAAAAGCCAACTATTTTTTTAGGGGGAGCTTGTTGGGTCAATTAAGAAAAGAAAGTTATAAACTAAGGGGAGATTGTTAGGTCAATAATATGGTTTATACTTTGCTTTTCTAGGCAATTGTATTTTTATGTAATATTTTATGTGTTTACGGCTAAGTAGGTGTCTACAGCCGTAAACCCGTTCACGGCCGTGAACTTGTGTTCAACCCATGTTCCCTATAAATATAGGTGTAACAAGTGAGGAGTGGTGTATGACGAAAGAAAAGAGGAGCTTAAGTGTGTGAATCTTAAGGTGTGTTCTAGAGAGAGAAAGTAAATCATGTGTAAGGAACTTCAATCATATTCATCAATACATTCAAGATTCAAGTTATTCTTGTTCTCCTTCTCTTCTATTTTGATCTCACATCATCCGTTTGATTGGAATTCCGCACCATCAAACAGATGTGATTGATACTCAAGTAATTTGGGGACTTACAAACATAGATTCGTATTTAGGGTTGCATACACACATAGGATTGGTTGTATAAAACGCATCAATGACAAGCTATGTTATTAGCTTGTTATCTTCTAAATTATTCCAAATAATATGAGCAAGATAACTCCTTATGAGCTTTGGCATAAAAGGAAACCAAACTTCAGATATCTTAATGTTTGGGGGTTATCGAGTAGTTATAAGTCTTACTGTACCAAAGATTAACACTTTGGTTGAAAGAGATATTGATTGTATGTCACATCCAAAAAAATTTACGCCAAATTTAAAAATTTTCAATCATAAATAAAACAAAATGGTATTTTTTTACAAAATGTTTTCAAATCATTGTTCATCAGAGTGCCCCAATAACTAGATCAAAAGGATGAGGAGCGGTACGGTCACACCTTCGCCTTGCCATGATCTACTGAAGTACCTGAAATAATAAATTGAAAACTGTAAGCCCAAGGGCTCAGTGAGCTACCCCAAAATACCAATACCACGCCGATACTACCATATCTATAACAAGCAATCAATAACATACATACTGGGCCACCACCGTGACTGGGGCGCCCTGCAGGGCCTTCAGTCTATCTGATCCTATCCCGAGCCTTTGGCATGACTCGACCGCCACGTGGGCCTACAGTCTCCCTGGACCGCGCATAGGGTATGTTGGCCTTCAGCACAAAGAAGGACTGCCTCAACCTAACCAACAAGCAAATAACCATGTGCGCATAACTATCATATACTGGCATATACAAACATCAAATATATCTGTCTCACTTATCGTCAAACATAGAAATATCTAGTAACTAGAGTACCGACCTAGCAGGTCACTAACATACCAATCCTTACTGAGCATATGTGCATCATATACTATCTATCCTAATTTCGATCTAACAGATCATAACCACATGTAGAACACCATAACAATAACAACTTAAGGGCTGTCCTTGGTGCCGTAGACCCTATTGATATAGTGAGGATAACTCACCTTGAAAATGTTGACTCGATAGATGAACTCCAACTCTCGGATCACTGTCAAAAACTCCACCACCTATTACCATAATATAATTATACCCATAAGTTCCTAACCTTTCAAGGTACCCCAAAAGCCAACTAATCAAACCCTGGTAAAAATCTAAATAATCAGTCAAGGTCAACAGTCCATGTTGACCCTAACTCGCCGAGTACCCTCGGCTATACGCCGAGTTCCTTGAAGTACTTTCCCACTCGCCGAGTCACGAAGTGACTCGTTGAGTTCCTTTGTTTTCCGATTGAACTCTAAGGCCACTCATCGAGTTTCCTTCTTTGCAACTCGACGGCTACACATGCATACATAAATTGGGGAAACCTCAACTGACTCACCGAGTTGTTCATAAAACTCGTCGAGTTATATGGAATCTTCATCGAACTCGCCTAGTTGTTCATCCAACTCGTCGGGTCCATGCCTATTTTCATATGACTCACCGATTTCCTTTAATCCTTAAGCCATACAGACTCTTTTAAGCCATGCAGTGGCTCCAAATTACAGATCCAAGCTTCTAAGGCATGTATTTCACGTAAAGATGCAAAATTTACATGCATGCATGGCTAAAAAGGCTCTTAATATCAAATTCAATCTCACAATGGGGGTTTCATACTCAAGGAGGCTTCATACGTGAGTAAGCTCGGAGCTTTATGGCTCTAGAACCCAAGAAGGGTCCAGATTTGACGTTACAACTTCAGATCTAGCTCATATCCCATACTATCATCTCAATCAAACCATAAAACCCTAAATCTAAACCAAATGAGGTCTAGAAGGAAAAATGAAGTAAAGGTGACGGCTTGAAACCTCCAAATGATGCTAACTGAGGTAGATTTCTAATTCCCACGCCTTCCTTGCTCCTAGACTCTTGCCCTGCAAGTTCTTCCTTTCCAAAAACCTTCTTTTTAAAGCTTAAGACACACAAGGGTGAAGGACCACATGAATTAGGGCTTTCTGACCTCTCAAAGACTATAAAGAGGCCAAAGGAGGCTTATTCTTCCCTAAATAGGGTGCAAAACCCCGGGATCTAGGGTTTCTTTTGCAGCTCCTACTCGTCGAGTTCTTCATGGACTTGGTGAGTAGGCCACTAAATACGCGATCCCACCTCGCTGCTACTCGATGAGTAGGGAAACCAACTATTCGATTAGATCTTAAAACCAAATAACCTTTCATTAATCAATACCTAAGAATCGGGGAATTATAGTTCTCCCCAACATGAACTAGACTTCGCCTTTGAAGTCTGCTGGAGTAAACAATGTTTCATAATGCTCACGCATCTCCACCTCCAGCTCCCATGTCCACTCGGATCCCCTTCGATGTTCACGTTGCACCTTCACCAGAGGTATTTCCTTGTTCGGTAAAATCTTCTTTTTATTCTCCAAGATGGTCGTAGGCCTCTCCAAGTAATTCAGGCGCTCATCGACCTAAATATCATCCAGCGATACTACTACCTCCTGGTCCATAGTGCACTTTCGCAATTGCGAAACATGGAACTTGCTGTGAATTTTACGAAGCTCCTCCGGTAGCTCTAGCCTATAAGCCATTTTTCCAACCCTGGAAATGATCCTGAATGGCCCGATATAACGAGGACCCAATTTTCCCCTCTTCCTAAAGCGGATCACACCCTTCCAGGGCTAGACCTTCAGAAGTACCATGTCACCAACCTGAAACTCCAAATCTGATCAGCGTCTATCAGCGTAACTCTTTTGCCGACTCTAAGCGATCTGCAGCCGCTGTCTGATATGTTGGATCTTTCGGTAGTCTACAAGACTACCTTCTTCCGACCCATCACTCTTTGTCCAACCTTACCCCGACAAACTGGGGTTCTACATTTCCAACCATACAACAGCTCAAAAGGCGGGGTGCCAATACTAGAATGATAGTTATTGTTGTAGGCGAATTCTACAAGCGGTAGGTGGGAATCTCAACTCCCACCTAAGTCAATGACGTATGCCAACATATCTTCGAGGGTCTGAATCGTTCGCTCACTCTGTCCATCGGTCTGTGGATGGAACGATGTACTAAAGTGTAGCTGCGTACCCAGTTCCTCATGGAACTTTTTCCAAAAATGGGAAGTAAACCTGACATCCCGATCGGAAACGATGGAGACTATAACTCCATGGCGAGAGAAAATCTTGCTGACTTACATGTCGGCTAGTTTCTCAACCGACGATCTCTCGCATATGGCCAAGAAATGGGCACTCTTGGTTAACCGATCCACGTTGACCCATATAGAATCCAACCCCTTCGCCATCCTCGGCAACTTCGTAATTAAGTCCACCGTGATCTGCTCCCATTTCCACATGGGAATCTCCAGAAGCTGCAGCTTACCATGCGGCCTCTGATGCTCGACCTTAACCATCCTACAGGTTAGGCACCTCTCAACAAACCAAGCGATTTCTCGCTTCATACCGGGCCATCAGTAACTCAAACTCGTATCGCGGTACATCTTGGTGGCCCTCGGGTCTATAGAAAAGTGAGACTTATGAGCCTCCTCCATCATTGTCTGTCGAAACCCTCCGGACATCGGACCCAAACCCGACCGTTTTGGGTTAATAATCCATAGCTATCCTGAACAAACTTGGCGCTCTCTCCCTTAGTGCTCTCCAA
The DNA here is from genome assembly GCF_052625555.1 of Lactuca saligna. NCBI lineage: Eukaryota > Viridiplantae > Streptophyta > Magnoliopsida > Asterales > Asteraceae > Lactuca > Lactuca saligna. The sequence goes on from NC_136422.1 coordinate 66,491,171, forward strand.
CTTCCAGCTCTCTGGTCTCATACCCTCAACCTGAGCATCCCTAATCAAGCTCACAAGCGGGGAATCCACCACTATCCTTGTACACCTGCCGGGGTAGAAGACCTAACTGACTTGCGGCTCAAAGCATCCGCAACCACAATCGCTTTACCAGGATGGTAAAGGATCTCACAATCATAGTCCTTGACTACATCCAACCACTTGCGCTGCCGCATGTTCACGTTCGGCTGATCCATGATGTGTCTCAAACTCTTGTGATCCGTGTATATAGTGCAACGGACAGCGTACAAATAGTGCCTCCAAATCTTGAGAGTGAATACCACCACTCCCAACTCAAGATCGTGTGTAGGGTATCTCATCTCATATGGCTTTAGCTGCCACGATGCATAGGCTATTACTTGCCCCTTCTGCATGAGGACTGCCCCCAAGCCTGTGATGGATGCATCACAAAATACTACAAAAATGTTCAACTCCCTCGAGGTGCATCAACACTGGCGCCTCACATAAACACCGTCGGAGGGTCTCAAACGCCCTCTGCTGCTCAGGGCCCCACCGAAAATCCACCCACTTCCTCGTTAGACGAGTGAGGGGTAGAGTAATCTTGGAGAAATCTCGAATAAATATCTGGTAGTACCGTGCTAATCCCGAGAAACTCCTGATGTCTGAGAGAGATTTCGGAATCTCCCACTCTATAACCGGCTAGACTTTTTCCAGGTCGATCAAAATCCTCTCCTGGTTAATGAGATGTCCGAGGAACTGGACCTCTTGTAACCAAAACTCACACTTCTAGAACTTGGCATATAGCCATTCTCGCCGCAGAACCTCCAACAGCTCCCTGAGGTGCTCCTCGTGCTGCTCTCGGGTCTTGGAATACACCAAGATATCATCTATGAACACAATGACTTAGCGATCAAGCATCGGTCTGTAGACTCAGTTCATCAAATCCATGAACACTGTTGGCGTATTGGTAAGCCCAAACGGAATCACCACGAACTCGTAATGACCATCACGAGTCTGAAACGCGGTCTTCTCCACGTATTCCTCAATCACTCTAACCTAGTGATATCCAGATCTCAAATCGATCTTGGGAAACCAAGATGCACCCTACAGCAGATCAAAAAGATCATCTATCCTCGGGAGTGGATAATGATTCTTCACCATTAACTTGTTCAACTCCCTATAGTCAATGCACATCCTGTGCGAACCGTCCTTCTTCCTGACAAAGAGGATCGGTGCTCCCCAAGGAGAACTACTCGGGCGAATAAACTGCTTACCCACCAGCTCCTGCAACTGAGATGCCAAATCCTGCATCTCTGGCATTGCCTGACGGTACGGTGCTTAGCAATAGGGGCCACACCCAACACTTGATCAATCCTGAACTCTACCTGCCTCTCCGGAGGCACTCCTGGTAACTCCTATGGAAACACATCAGCAAACTCTGTAATCACTGGAACCTCTGAAATTGAAGCATGATCCCTAATCCGCGTATCCATCAGATATGCTAGATAACCTTAACACCCATGCTGAATGAACTTCCGAGCTCTGGCGGCTGAACAAAACCCTACTCCCACTCTGGTGCCCTCACCATCCACCACCAGTTCTCCCCCACTTGGACTTCGAACTACCACTTCCTATCCCTCACAGTCGATCATGGCGCCAAACCGACTGAGCCAATCCATCCCTACGATCACACATACTTCCCCCATGGGAATAGGAATCAAATCTATTAGGAAGGATACCCCGAAAATCTCCAACATGCATCCCCGGTAGACCGAAGAAGCAGAAACCCTATGCTCGTTGGCGATCGAAACTCGCAACGGACACTCAAGCTCATCTATTGGCACACTGAATTGTCTATTGAAAGTCTAAGGGCACGTTTGGTTCGCAGAATTTTTTTGAAAGGAATGGAATCGGTCAAATGAATTGGAATCTGACGGAATTGGAAACTGAATTTACTAGAAGTTGAATCGTGTTTGGTTGACATGGAATGTAATCTGTTTTCTGTTTGGTTTGCTGATTTCAGAAAGGAATTGGAAAATTAATTTTTAGTAATATGACATAAATACCCTTTAATGGTTTTTTTGTAACTTATTACATGTTTTAATAAATATGACGAAGTTTTATTTAATTACAATGTTTTTTTTATTGAACTCATCTACAAAATATAGATTAGAATATCATGTATTTTGTTGAGCACATACAAATTATAAAAACATTGTTTAGTTAAAATAAGATATTATATATAATAATATAAAGAAACAAATGAAATTTCAATGAGTTAGTACAATCTATTAGTATAAAAAGGAATTAAATGATGTTTTAAAAAGCAAATTTATCAAGCACAAATGTACATGAAAGTAAAAAATTAGAATCTGTTAACTTCGTTTTGTCATTATTAGTTATCAATTATGAATTTTAGTAATTTATGAGATTTAATTTAATCTTCTCAATTAAAACAAACACTAGTAGTAAAATGAGTGAACACAAAAAGAAACGAAAAAAATTACGTTGGCAAATAAAAAAAAATACCACAGAGGCAAAAACACAAACATTTGGTGTGCATAATTATAAAACGATTGATTGCACATCCCCAGCAGAAAATCCAAACTAGAAAATTTATACGTATACATGTAAAGAGAATGTTGATACTTTATCCAAAAAAAAAAGCAAGATGAAATACAACCAGAGACATGAAGTAGAGATGAAGTACAGTAACACAAATATGACTATATTATGTAACTGTCTATCACAAAAGATGAAAGAACAAACGAAAATGTATAAAAATAATAATAAAACACAATTGATTGCATAAATTAGAAGGATTTGAGGTCTTACTTGTGAATGAAGACGATACAGGAATGACGAACCAGAGGAGATACAGTAGCACAACAACAATGATAAATAGATGGAATTGTTTGGAAAATACTGATTGCAAATATATATAATCGAGAAGAGAATGTAATCGTAGAAGTGATATGAAAATCACGTAAATGATTTTTTTCTGATTTCATGCATGGACAATTGGAGGAAAGTTGTTTAATTTAAAACAAAGATAATGAATTGAATGTAGATTCTTGTTTAACTGTGAAAGAATTATAAATCTTTCAAATGTGGAATCGAATCATTATTATGGAAATCTAATTCCTCTTATTTTGTTAGCCAAATGCATTTTCTACCGGAATTTAGTTTCCAATTCCCTTTAATTCCATTGGAATGATACGAAACAAACGCGCCGTAAGATAGAAACGACCGACTCGCCCCCGATTCGAATAATACCGAAGCAGGCAAAGAGTTTACTAAAAACGTACCTAATCATAGGTACAACCGATAAGCTTACCACATATATAATAACTGAAACAGAAAATAGAAACACACCAGCAACCACATTCGATGCTTCCTTGGCCTCCTCGGCCGTGAGCTGGAAGGCGCGCCCCTGAGCCGTCGGAGGCACCACCTTGATTGGCCTCCCATCCCCAATCCTGAAAGTAGTCGGTGCGGATCCCTGTCCTGGCTTGGCAATGAGGTGCAGACAGTTGGTCTTCACGTGACCAACCTGATGACAATGATAACAAATCCTCATATCTGCTGGAGGGGCGGACTGGCGACAGTCCATGGCATAGTACCCCTCTTTGCCAAATTTGTGGCAACCACCTCTTGCTCAACAAACCCCAAAATGACCCCTGCCACACTTTCCACAAGTATGGCTATGCTGACCCCCGGTCCGAGTATCAGCTGTCTTGGACCGCTTAGGTCACAGCTGAGACTATGCAGGACCCTGACACTTCTCCTTCAACTGCAGCTCTATCTCCAACTCATGCCTCCTCGCGGCTTCCTGAAGATCCAAAAGAGTCTCGCAATGTTGCGTAGCAATATACTGTCGAATATCACTCTTGAGCATCGTTAGATACCGAGTCATCTAGGACTACTCTGAAGCAAACTCTGGGAAAAATATAGCCTTCTCCGTGAACATACGAGTGATCTCCATCACTGACTCCCTATCCTGCCTCAATGTCAAAAACTCATGAGCAAGCCACTCCCGCTAAACGCGTGGAACGTAGCGGGTGTGGAACTTATCCTGGAACTGCTCCTAAGTAATAGCAGCCCGCTGATCATTAGTGTATGACCCTATCGTCAATCTCCACCAGTCCTTTGCCCCAAGCCTCAGCAGGTTCAGGGCACACCTGACCTTCTGATCAGCAGGACATGAACACGTGAAGAAATAGCCCTCCATGTCAGATAACCACCTCATAGCCCTGATCGTATCATGTGTACCATCAAACTTCGGGGGCTTCGTGTTATCGAAGTCCTGGTAATGGAAAATCCTACTGGCTCCTCCTCTAACCCCTGTCGCGGTTATAGCTGATGTGGCTGTAGTGACCACTGTCTCTGCTAGAGCTGCATACCGCTCATCAAAGTACTCAACCATCATGGTCTTGATCAACCCAAACATCTTTGCTAGCTGCGATCGAAACACCGTAGTAATCTCATCATGTAGAATCTCCCGGATCCTGGCATCCAACTCCTCCGTCCCTATCTGTACCACGGGCTCAAGTACAATTGGCACCTCCGACCCTCCGTCTCCCGATCCTGATCCTAATCCCGACCCTAAAACGGATCCAGTAGTAAAACGTCTCGTCACCACCATACTGAAAAATATAACCAAGACGTCAGATAAACGACATGATATCAAGAGACCAATTCCCACAACCTAGGGGTTGTGACTTCCTTGCTAAATGTATGGGTCCTATGCTTTCAGTAGTACGGGCCCATACTACCTTTCACACCTACCCATATTTGTCTCAAGAATCATCACAACGCCCTAACACTATCATCAACATAATATGTGATCAACCCTCACTACTTGGGGAATATCGACTATCTCGCGACTGGTCTCACATCTCACACATCCATGGAAGTTTCACCAACCCTGCAGCACTACTGTATGCTAGCCACACATAATGCAGGACACGATAGACTTTTGAATATCCAATCCTACACTAAGGTCGAATCAGACATTCTCAGGCCATAAGATCTTGATTATACACAGCCATGATGTATACACTAAACATCTATAGTTATGATGTCAATTCCATATACAAGAAACCCTAGGCTAGTAAGCATCATATAATCAGACAAATCTTATCATGCGATTCCAAAAGACTCCTAGCCTAGCACTAGCATGTTGTTCGATCATATCATAATATCAAATAATTGTATGGTATTTTGGGGTTTACTTAAAGGCCCCTGCTGATCGTACCCTTTGCATCCTTCATCCTTCCTTTGAAAACCATTTTAGTATTTATTCTGAAAATTCCCTTGATTTGAAACTGAATTCACACGAGCGTTCCTCCAATTCACTCAAACCAAGGCTCTGATACCAACTTGTCACATCCAAAAAAATTTACGCCAAATTTAAACTTTTTCAATCATAAATAAAACAAAATAATATTTGTTTACAAAATGTTTTCAAATCATTGTTCATCAGAGTGTCCCAATAACTAGATCAAAAGGATGAGGAGCGGTACGGTCACACCTTTGCCTTGCGATGATCTCCTAAAGTACCTGAAACAATAAACTGAAAGCTGTAAGCCCGAGGGCTTAGTGAGCTACCCCCAAAATACCAATACCAAGCAGATACTACCATATCTATAACAGATAATCAATAACATGCATATTGGGCCATCGGCCTGATTGGACCGCGCTGCAGGGCCTTCAGTCTGTCTGATCCTATCCTGAGCCTTCGGCATGACTGGACCACCACATGGGCCTGTAGTCTCCCCGAACCGCTCATAGGGTATGTTGGCCTTCAGTACAAAATAGGACCGCCTCAATCCAACCAACAAGAAAATAACCATGTGTGCATAACTATCATATACTGGCATATACAAACATCAAACATATCTGTCTCAATGATCATCAATCATAGAAATCTCTCGTAACTAGAGTACCGACCTAGCAGGTCACTAACATACCAATCCCTACGGATCATAACACCATAAAATACTATCTATCCTAATTTCGATCTAACAGATCAGAACCACATGTAGAACACCATAACAATAACAACTTAAGGGTTGGCCTTGGTGTCGTAGACCCTATTGATATAGTGAGGATAACTCACCTTGCATATGTCGACTCGATAGATGAACTCCAACTCTCGGATCACTGTCAAAAACTCCACCACCTATTACCATAATATAATTATACCCATAAGTTCCCAGCCTTTCAAGGTACCCTAAAATCCAACTAATCAAAACCTGGTAAAAATCAAAATCATCAGTCAAGGTCAACAGTCCATGTTGACCCTAACTCGTCGAGTACCCTTGGCTACTCGCCGAGCTCCTTAAAGTACTTGCCCACTCACCGAGTCATGGAGTGGCTCATCGAGTTCCTTTGGTTTACGATTGAACTCTAAGGCCACTCGTCGAGTTTCCTTCTTTGCAACTTGATGGTTACACATGCATACATAAATTGGGGAAACCTCAACCGACTCGCCGAGTAGTTCATACAACTCGTCGAGTTCTATGGAAATCTTCATCAGACTCGCCGAGTTGTTCATCCAACTCGTCAGGTCTAGGCCTATCTTCATATGACTCGCCGAGTCGACCTTGTGACTCGTCGAGTTCCTTCAGTTCTTAAGCTATACAGACTCTTTTAAGCCATGCAGTGGCTCCAAAATATAGATCCAAGCTTCTAAGGCATGCATTTCACGTAAAGTTGCAAACTTTACGTGTATTCATGGCTAAAAAGGCTCTTAATGTCAAATCCAAGCTCACAAGGGGGGTTTCATACTCAAGGAGGCTTCATACATGACCAAGCTCAGAGCTTTATGGCTCTAGAACCCAAAAAGGGTCCAGATCTGAAGATACAACTTCAGATCTAGCTCATATCCCACACTAACATCTCAATCAAACCATAAAAACCCTAAATCTCAACCAAATGAGGTCTAGAAGGAGAAATGAAGTAAAGCTGACAACTTGATACCTCCAAATGATGCTAACTGAGGTGGATTTCTAATTCCCATGCCTTCCTTGCTCCTAGACTCTTGCCCTCCAAGTTCTTCCTTTCCAAAAACCTTCTTTTTAAAGCTTAAGACTCACAAGGATGAAGCAACACACGAATTAGGGTTTTCTAAGCTCTCAAAGACTATAAAGAGGCCAAAGGAGGCTTATGCTTCCTTAAATAGGGTGCAAAACCCCGGGATCTAAGGTTTCTTCAGCCAGCTCCTACTCGTCGAGTTCTTCATTGACTCGGCGGGTAGGCCACTAAACAGGCGATCCCACACCGTTGCTACTCGACGAGTAGGGCAACCAACTCGTTGAGTAGATATTAGAACCAAATAAACTTTCATTTAAATCAATACCTGAGAATCAGGGCGTTACATTGTCTTTTTATTGGGTATGTCGATAATTCCAAGGCCTATTGGTTTTATGTTATAGAACACAATGTTTCTGCTTCATTTAACACTGTTATATGATCAAGAGATGTAATATTTGATGAAAAGTGATTTTCATCCATACCTAGACCAAATGACATGGTTCCTAGTTCTAGTGGAACTACCAAGGAAGTTGTATCCAATTTAAATCAATCACTTGAGCTTAGAAAAACCAAAAAAATAATAATAATAAAAAAAAGAGAGAGAGAGAAGCTAAATCATTTGGTAATGATTTTCAGCTTTATCTACTTGTGGGTTCAAGAGATGAGATTGTATGCCAATATTCATATTGTTTTAGTATTGAAAATAATCGTAAAACATATGATGATGCAATGAAATCTCAAGATGTCGCTTTTTGGAAGAAGAAAAAAAGCAATAAAGGATGATGAGATGGATTATATAATGGGAAATAATACTTGAATGTTGTATGATCTTCCTCCTGGATGCAAACCTTTCGTTTGCAAGTGGATATTAAAAAGGAAGATGAAAGTTGATGGATCAATTGAAAAGTTTAAGGATCGATTGGTTATTCAGTGTTTTAGACAAAAACCTGGCATTTACTAGTTTTATACTAATGCTCCTATTTTTATATATCTACCATTAGATTGTTGATTTCTTTATCAATAATTCATAATCTGGTCATTCAACAAATGGATATTAAAAAAATGTTCTTGAAAGGTGATTTGAAGGAAGATATATATATATATATATATATATATATATATATATATATATATATATATATATATATATATATATATATATATATATGAGACAACTTGAGGGTTTTGTTATGGCTGCCAATGTGCATAAAGTGTGTAAGTTGTTTAAATCATTATATAGGATGAAATAAGCACCTAAACTATGGCATCAAAAGTTTGATGATGTTGTCTTCTCACATGTTTTCAAGTTGAATCAATTAGACACATGTGTATATGGTAAATGTGGTGAGTCTGAAAAAGGAGTGATCATATGCTTATATGTAGATGATATGTTGATCTTTGGTGTGATCAAAGGCGAATTGACATAACCAAAGAGCTTTTATCATCTCACTTATCCATGAAGGATGTGGTGGAGGCAGAGGTTATTCTTCAAATAAGAATGAAACGTGAGCATCAAGGAATCTCAGTTTCACAGTCTCATTATATTGAGAAATTACTTAAGAAGTTCAAGGCATGATATTGCATTTGTTGTATGAAATCTAAGTAAGTTTACTACCAATCCGAGTACTCATTAGTGGCAAGTAGTAAAGAGTGTGCTGAAGTATCTTAAGAAAATCATGGATTATGGTTTAACTTATTTAGGGTTTCCTTCTATCATAAAAGTATATTTAGATGCTAATTATGTGTTTCTTCTTGGTGGTGGTTCCATTTCGTGGGCTTCTAAGAAATAAACATGCATCACAAATTCAATTATGGAATCTGAATTTGTAGCCCTTGTAACTGCTAAAAAAGAAGCTGAATGGGTAAGGAATTTGATCTATAAAATTCCTTTGCGGCCAAAGCCTATGTCACCTATCTGAATGCATTATGATAGTGTTTCCACTTTGGAAAAAGTATACGGTCAAGTGTATAATGGAAAGTTACAACATTTATGTGCTAGGCATAATAAGGTACATGAGCTCATTACTCACGGTATCATTTTTATAGAGTTTTTCGATCTCAATCGAATTTGGTTGATCACTTGACGAATGGGATAGCTAAAGACTTGGTAAGAAAGTCTGTTACAGGGATGGATTTAAGGCCCACTTGATATCTTTGTGGGCGAGATACCCAATTCCCTTCTAATACAATGATAGAAGTTCAATTCAATGTGGAAAGCTTGCTTATTGAGACTAGAGCATATTTATGTTACTATATATTAAGGTATGTGCTTATAATATGGAGATTTAAAGTAGGTTGATTAAGTTATTAATATTTCTTTTGAAAAGCACATGAAACTGTGAATAATACAGAAGGGCTACCTATGTAAGTGTGAAGACCTGCCGCATCAGGAAGCTTGATCAAGGATTTTATACACTCGTGAATTAATAGGACACATGACTGTAATAATGTCAAGTATGAAACATTAGATATTGTCTTTAACTTATGTGTATGCTATCTTCAGTTACTTAAATGAGTTGATTGGATCGATCCTTAAGACATCATGATTCTCAAGTGTTTGACATGTATACTGTACTAATGTGAAGATTCAATCTACAATACATTTTCATTTATGCATGAGTTTTGCATTGCATTTTCTTTTCGTTAATTATGGATTTAACTAAAATGGGGGATGAATGTTGATGATATTAGTGTTATCAACATATTTTAGTGTAGTTAGTATTGCGATCGAGATAGTCTTAGTTTTATTTACTAATTAAGATTGTAGGTGTAGGGTGCACACTAAGGGTGATAAATGTAAACATAGGATATGGGGGTCCAGAGGTAGAGCTCATGGGTATGAGGTTCCAAGGGTAGCACCCCTAGTGGGGTTTAAGGGGCAGAGCCCTAGCAGTGGTCAGGTGTGACTCCTACAATAGAACCCGTGGGGTCAAGCGGCAACACTCGGAAACCTATATTGATTTTTATATCATGTGTGACTCCATCCATGTCTTTTTCCCACCAAAACCTGTTTGTGACATCATGATGATGTAGGCAGTTGTTATATCCAAAAACTACCATATTTTGGTGCCAATTTTGGTGTAATTGAATTTTAACTACTTTTTCCTTGTATAAATGGAATGAAAATGTTCTAGAAAAATGGTTGAAATCTCATATACACTAAATTGATCGTATCTATATGTTTATCTCATTAAAGACAAAACAACAAAGTATTTTCTATGTTTCAGATTTAAAAATGGTCTAACTTCTAAATTATCATTCTTAGATTATCCCAAATTTGATTTTGTGATACCCCATGCTATATGGTCAAATCACACATTTAAAAAAATGATTGCAATCACGATCCTAAAAATATATCCAAATATATTGATATTATTATGCCCTAATTTTTGAGTCCATATGCTTTTATGCATATTTCTAGACTCATAAGTGTTTCGGCGTTTTTCCAAATTCTGTATGTTTTGTATTATTTGAATTGATTTGTTATAATTTTTGCATTTTATTTCTACGATAATCATTTTTCATCTACTTCATTATCTTTTTGTAACAATACTTGATTTGTGATTGCCATAATGTCATTTTATTCTAGATTGACGAATATAACTTTGGCATCTATTAGTTTTTGCTTTTATGTTCATTATGCTTGAAATTATTAGTATGGTAAAAGACTTGATACCATGGATGCAAAACATGATTGGCGTCAAAACATGTGGTATTTGCTTTTGCATTAAACATGATTGACATTTCACACCATCAGTTTTGAAATTTTATGTTAAAACTGTTATAATGGATCGATAAACTATAAGTACATTTTAAATTTATAATTGTACATACTATAGGAGTATAATATACATGTTGGTAATTTAGTAAAACTGATGGTACATAACCATTTAGTGTATTCTGTCCAAAAGCAAGCATTATGGATATGTGTGGCGAAACAACACTGTAGCTGGTGCTTGAAATCCAGACTTGGAAATTGTAGTTTTTATGTATGACGAAACTACATTGTAGCTGGTAGTTGAAATTCAACATTGGAAATTGCAGTTTTTATTTGTATAACGGTGTTCGGAAAAAACAGCTATAAACTTTTGAAAAGTGTAAAATTATATTGTTTTTTATGTAGTAAATTACACAAATAGTCCCTATGGTTTAGGGTAATTTGCGTGTTTGGTCCCTAATTTATTTTATTTAACTCGGAAGGTTCCTAATGTTTGTTTTTGTTACATGTTGGTCTCTGTCTTACCTAAGAAAACTATTTTGCCTTTGATTTTTTAATTTATTTAAATAAATACACCCCCAACTCCACCCCTCACCTTACCATTCACACCCTATCATTTTTCCCAATTTAAATAATAGTCTTTTTAGGTAAGATATAGACCAAACGCGTAACAAAAATAAATACTAGGAACCAAGCATGTAACAAAAAGTAAGGACTTTCCGAGTTAAAAAAAATAAGTTATTAACCAAACATGCAAATTACCCCAAATCATAGGGACTATTTGTGTAATTTACCATTTTTTATAACAGCTGAATTATATAAAAGCAATACTAGTAAGAAGCTAGCAACAAAGAGCAATTACAGATAATTGTTTAAAAGAGGATTTTGTAACCACGTAGTCCAAGTGATGTTACTTTTACTACATCTATTATCAAACCACTCTATGACTTGTCCTCATTGCATACATCTAAAAGATTTCACTGTTCCTATATTGCCAAATGACCCTAATCTTGGTCATTACGATGACTTTAAGAACATTTCTCCTCACTAGACTCAGGGTGATAGAGTCCATCCATCTTATAAGGTTGTCAACGTTCATGAACACATCTCATAAGGTCGTCAATGTTCATGAACAGAAGGAAAGGAATATCTACCAATTTGAAGACCTTCACCTAGATCTGGTTTGCCACCTCACAGTTAACAAACACATGGATGCAATCCTCATCCTCAAGATAGCACGAAGGACAAAGGACAGAGGGTTGCATTCCAGATTGTCTCTAGTAGGCAGCCTATTCACTAACACTATATAGAAACTAAAAACTAAGAGTTCATAAAAGCTTGTTGAAATACTTTTGAAATTAAATGTATTTGACAAAACTAGCTGAAAACTATAAGTTGTAGCATTTAATTGTTCGAAATTGTTCGGAAAAAAATTATTATTAGCTTTTACATGTATATAAAATTCCATCAGAAAAAAAGCTATTGCATCTGAAAAACTACTTGAAATAACTTTTAAATTAGTATTTTTATTGTTTAAAGTAATATATAAAAGTTGCTATTGTGGAACGAATTATTATCATAGAGTCTTTTGATATAAGTTAATGAAAATTTTCAAACGCTCTAAATCGATTAAGGTCATGTAAGTAGGAGGATGTTCACTCCTCTTGCTCATTTAATTGATGATATATGTCATATTATGATAGAGTCTCATCAAATTTTATTAAATAATCATTAAATGTTGTAGATGTCACTATTTAATTGGATAGGAAGATTTATGGAAACAAAAATAAAATGATATTAAAATTTTTTTATTATTATTTAATCAGGATTTTCTTAAAACCCAAAACTTTAAATCTAGTTATCGAGCATGCCGTACATTTTTTAAATCTAATTCTAACATAAATTAACCTTCTAAAAATATATATTTGTATAAAACCGGTCACAATGACGGAAAAACAAAGATAAATGTAGCTATAAGATAAGAAAGAGAAAAAGATTTATTTTGGGTATAAAAGTTTAAAAAGTTATCTTTTTTCCGTAATGATATACAACTTTACTTTTACAATGACGTTTAGTTTTTTTTAAAGTCAATTTTGTTGTTTTCCTAAATTGAACTCTTTTCATCGAGATATGACAAAATAAGTTAGGTGAAAACGATGAGCAACAAGTCATTTAGTTTTCTTAATAAAATAAATTTCATGGTTGGAAAAACATCAAACTCATAGCAAGAAGACGAAATCAAAAGAGAAGTATTTAAGAGTAACTCGTAAAGCATATGTTATAGAAAAACTAAATGCTCATTTATATGATATATAAAAAAAATTAAAGTATATTGTTCATGTAGACCAAAAAAAATAAAAATTCGGATGCAATTTTCCCCAAAACAAACACAATTATATAAAAACATTTATTTGTAGAGAAATTAAATTACCTCTTACCTTTTATTCCTACAATTACTGCTAACCACTAAAATTATGACAAATCATCATTCAATTTAATTTTATTTTATATATATTCCTAATATAACTTTAACAAGTTTGTTCAAAAATATGGAATGATGACACTTGTCATAATTTTATTGGATAGAAATATTTGTAGGCATCAAAAGTAGGAAGCAATTTAATTTCTATATATATAGTTTTAACTAAGTGAATCTTCTTATAAAGAAAAGAAAATTACAAATATTAATATTTATATTAAAATGATTACAAAGATGGAAAAACAAAATCAAGTAAATTTGAGAAAGTAAATTTTAAAGTATCTTTTTTCAACTTTAATTTTAGACTGAGAATGAATGAAGCTTAAAGTTTCTTTTTTGTTTTCCTAAAATGTGACTTCTTTAGTTGATAGTATACCGAGTAACTAATATTTTTTAATATGCTATATCCGTCGACGTTTAAGATTTTATTCTTGGTTGATCTATATAGTTTATATCAAAGCTATTATATTAAAAGATAGACAAATACTTTAACAGCAAAATATTAATTTAATTTTTCTATATTAAACGAATTTCATTCTTTTATACATATTGGACAACTAGATGAATCTATTCCGATTTCTTCAATTTCTTGTTTCTTTTAGGGATTAATAACTTCAAAAGGTAATATATTTTTGGATTTATACAAATTTGGTCACCGAGTTTTTTTTTTTTTTTTTTTTTCGTCTATATTTACGCATTCAATTTGTTAAATTGTATATATTCAGTCCTTATGACCGGTTATTCCAGATTAGTCCGGAAAATGGATTAATAGGATAATATATTTCTCATTTTATATACATTTAGCCCTTAATATTTTTATACACATTTAGTCCTTAATATTTTTTTATTCAAAATAAGTCTTTTTTTTTGTACTCATTTAGTAGTTATGAATGATTTCTTTAGGTTGTTGATGTTTATGTCCATGACGATCTGGACTGCTTGGTTGCATACGTCTTGTCGTTTAGCTTAAGTCTTTTGTTATGAACGTTATAACTTCTTCATACGATATCAGATTTTAAAAATTTTTATATCCATGTGTTAGTTTTTGAGTCTACTACAACTTTCGTTAAAATTATTCTCGTTAAAATGTAATATATATTTTTACTTACGATTTTATATAAAAAAAACATCTATACATGCATTCATAAAAACGTATGGATATAAAGATCGTAAATCAAAATATATTACTTTTTAATGGAAATAATCTAACCGAATGTTGTAGTATAGTAAAATACAAATGCATGGACATAAAGATCGTTAAAATCTGAAATCGTATGAAAGAGTTATTATGTTCAGAATACATGACTTAAGCAACTAAAAAGTCGAGATCGTGATGGACATAAGCATCAAAACCTCAAACACCTCATTAATGATTTTCTCACGTAAGATGTCATAAGATGCCATGAGAAAAACCTAAAAAAATCATTTACAAGTACTGAATGAGTACAAAAACAAAAATGACTTATTTTGCAACAAAAAATATATTAATGTCTAAATGTGTACAAAATTATTAAGGACTAAATATGTACAAAGTGATAAATATATTATCCTATTAAGTCATTTTTATCGGCTAAACTGGAGTAGACGGTCATAATGACTGAATGTGTAGAGTTTTAACAAGTTGAATCGATAAATATGGACGAAATAAAAATTCAGTGACCAAATGTGTATAAATCAAAAAATATATTACCCTTTTAAATCATTATCCATTTCTTTCACATTTTAGATTTTGAATATCTGGAATATATGTATTAAAAAGATTAGATATATAGCAAGCGAAAGAAATCAAAGTATTATGTTCAATTTGATATTAATGATGTTTTGTAAATTTTGTAATTATTCAACATGTTCACGTTGATTCGTGAATTTTAATATCCCATTTGATATCATTCTCACTACTTAGACTTAGCAACAGGTTGCAATGTGATTGATATCATTGTCACTACTTAGATTTAACAATAGGTTAACAATCGGTAGCAATGTTAATAAGGGCTACTTATAGAGTTTCCAAGATAGGTCCGCACAACATGAGTTTTTTATATCAATGTACATATTATAAAGTTTTAAAAAAATATATATATTATGTATATATTTTAAATTAAATCTATGGGGTGCGTTCTGCAAATTTAGTTGGTAGTAGGTAGCTTGTAGAGGGTAGCGAGTAAGTTGTTGCTTGTAACGTTTTGTTAAACGCTACATGAAGAAGTATTTAACTTTTGAACGTTTTGTTTAAATTAAAAGCTAAAAGATTGTAGTGTTTCTGTTCAAAATTGAGTGTTTTATTAAACGCTAAAAATTAGAAGCTCTTAAACACCCTCAAACACTCTTTACCAAACACGCTCGTAGTCTCAACATAAGTTGCAACTTGATCACTTGACTAAAAGATAGGGACTCATCCTACACTGTTGCCAAGATGAAAGCCTGACATTTTCATCATCTATTCAAGGGTTATTCATTTCTTTTTCTTTTTTAGCTTTTGATAAGTCCCTCCTCTTATATGCAACAAAGATTTACTCCCTCCATTTACATAAAGATTATCAAATGGCTGTTAGCTAGTTCAAGATTTGAGTTTGTATTGGGCTTAAAGGTTTATAAGTCGCTTACTTGGTTATTGCAATACAAACTAATCAATTCCCATTAAATAAATTAGAATAATTCAAAATTCAATTCAACAAACAAGTTTATATTGATAAAATTTATAAGCTTCGGTTCATTTAAAATCTTAGATTCATAAACCCAAAGTTGCCATTATATATATATATATATATATATATATATATATATATATATATATATATATATATATATATATATACACGGTAACTGAATATACCTAACAACCTTATATAAGCTTCGGTATCTAACCTCATCAAACTACGTTATTTTGCATTAAATTTTTATTGCAATCATCCACAGTTCTTAAACTTCATCCCTAAACTTGATTTACTTCAAAAAAAATTTGGAAATTCATCATTATATTTCTCCTACATCATTTCATTTGTAGCGGTAGGATATGAAGCTCATCAGGCGGTATTCAATAGAAAGAGGTGATGTAAAAGAAAGGTATTGGTGAAAGTACAAAAATTTTGGAAGTAATAAAGTTATGGGGTTGAAGTTTAAGAATCTTAGGCAAATACAATGTAAATGTGATACAAACCAATGTAATAATATGGAGTTAGGTACCTAAACTTATATAAGGTTCTTAGGTATATTCACTTTACCCATATATATATATATATATATATATATATATATATATATATATATATATATATATATATATATATATATATATTTTCCGACTTCCCAATACAGTACACTTATCGCAATTTCCCATTAAAGCATTGAATTTTCAATTATAATTCTTATGTCACTTTAAAAGATTGACACATGGTCTATGTTTCAAAAATCACTACTCTATTATATAAGCATTAACAATCTGCATTCTTTATTGAAGTACTAGACGAATTCTCGCGCGCTGCGCAGAAACACCTATATAGTTGAAATCTTATATATATATATATATATATATATATATATATATATATATATATATATATATATATATATATATATATATAACGTTGTTGTTAAATTTGATATATAATCATTTGTATACTAAATTGATATAATATATTGATTATCTTGAATTATATGATAATATATATATTTATTATAACTATATAATCTCAACCGTTTTAATAACTTCTACCCGTTAGTTATCCATGAATAAAATTAAATATAATATATAGCTTAATGTTATTTAGAGTTTTTGTTATTGTTAACCAATTTTTTTAATTTATTTTCTTAACGTTTTAATTTCTATCTTTATAATTATTTAAAACATCAGACATTGTTTTTTATTTTAAAGGTAATAATATAATCATTTATATATAGTTATTTTTGAGTATTTTTATTATAAGTTATTTTAAGCTACTTATTAGAAAACTTTTAACGATTATACAAATATATTTAGGAAATATTTTAGTTAAATTGAGATTATAATTTAGTTTTTGCATTTAGCATTAAAATTTATCACTTTTAACTATTCACAAAATATTCATTGGGTTTTTAAGTGGAACTGAAATTTATATTTAAGTTGACACTGTAACTTTAAATTAATAATGGTTCAAATACAACAACATATTAAATTTAATAAATTAAGTCTAATATGTGAAAAGTTAAAGATATAAGTTTATAAGTAGAAGTAAATATATTATATTAATATTGAAATTTAATTTATTTATGATTATACTTTAGGTTTGATATTTATTTAACTTTATTAACCAAATTAAAACTTTATTAGAAAGTCATTACAATTTATCATTTTTAACTATTTACAAAATATTATTTGGTTTGGTTAAGTTAAACTAAAATTTATATTTAAGTTGATCTGTAATATTATATTTAAGTTTATAATTAAAATATGTGATACAAATTTTTCAAAAGTTGTAGCTTTAAAATGATAACGGTTTACATCCAAGAATATATTAAAATAATAAATTAAGATTAATATGTAAAAAGTTTATATATATATATATATATATATATATATATATATATATATATATATAAAAGTAAAAGTAAAGATATTCTTTTAATATTGAAATATAGTTTATATATAATTACACTTTATGTTTGATATTTATTTAATCTTATTAACCAACTTATATTCATTATTAGAAAGAAATTGAAAAGTCATGAGAGTTTTAAATGATTGTGATGAAAGGAAAAATGAATGTAGTGAAAAAAAAATGTTTCCTTTATAATATAGTATAATGATATGATATGGTAAACCACCTTTGGCTTTATATAATATAAAGACTTGAGGTGGTTAAAAAAACACTTTGAATTTGGTTTACATCATAAAACCAAAACCAACCTTAAGCCCCAAGTGAAAAACCGATAAATTGAAATCCTTGGTTTGGATTTTGGGAAAAAAAAATTATGGATACACCTATTGTTACATATTCTTGCGTCCGACCCTAAATATGATCCTAAGGTCGAGTGGCGAGGTAATATGTTATCATGGTGGGTCACTTGGCCCAACATTTTTTATATTAAGTTATATAAAACTAAATTTTGTGACCTATCTAAAAATATTCTAAACGAACCACCTTAATAATTTTGGTAAAATAAATATACAAATCAGATTTTTAAAGCTCATATTTTATATTTTAATAGCCACATATTTTTTAGGTACAATCTAATATTTATAGCCCAATACAAGTTAAATTAAAAAAAATATAAACAATAAATTTGAAACGCAAAATCAACAACATCAATTCATAGCACAGGACATTTTGATCATTCACAATCGCCGGTCCAAATATTGCCTTTCGGTTGTTGCCACCATCAATAATTTATTCTACGTTGTTAACTTTTTGAACATTAAATAATATATGTGGAAATTCTATTTTCAATTCCATAAGTATGAAATTCAGGGGCAGAAGCAAGAATTTCCAGAAATAATGGCATCATTTTTTCCCGATCAAATATAAAAAAAGTAAAAAAGATTAAAAGTACTAGTACATAAAAAATAACAAACTAATTGTTCTAGAACTTCCATTTTAAATTTGATATCTATATGTACATATTTTTATAAATGATCTATTACATATTTGATCTTAACTTTTATAAGGGATTTATTTTCAACATTACAAATCATGAAATTGTTCAAAAAATCATCAATTATTTGTTATGCAAGTGTGTCTTTAAAAGATTCATCACAGAAAAACATCTCTCCATTGTTGCGGCCACGAATGATAAAACCAAAACCAACTTTAACCACCTATGAACTATAGGACTAGAATGATGTTTCAGCGTTTCCACCATCAAACGAGAAAGTTCATAAATTCATAAATTCCCTTCAAACTAGTGAATTTGTCATCTATATAAAAAGAGTCATAATATATCTTAAATTCATCATCAGGTTGCATCCTCTCGGAATCATCATTTTTTTTTTGTACAACTCACTCAACTTCAACAACTTTGTTTTTTCAACTTAGCAAATGAATCACAAAGACTCAAAGCTCCAATGTATTCTAGTAATTAGGTGCTTATTTCACTAAATTGGTCCCTGAATTCTATAATTTGCATATCAACAACCGTAATGAAAATTTGAACATCAAAATGAAACAGATTAGTAACTTTGGTCTTACGACCTCTGTAAGTGACAAAATTTTCGGTCATACCCATAGTATTAATATTATGTTTTTGACAAAAAGATATGTAATGTCCCAAAAATACTAAGTAAAAATTTCATTTTTCAACCACCAAAACCAATCTTTTATGTGTCCAAAAGCCAATCAGATTATAATGCGTTATCAAACATCATAGTACAATCATATATCAATAGTGCGAAATAAAACTCCAAAGATGCAGTGCAATCAATTTGGACCCTTCCTTTTGGAATCAGAAGTAGCCTAAAACATTTAAACATGAAACCGTAAGCATAAAGCTTAGCAAGTTCCTAAAAATACCACATACCATATACAATATATCGGGTCTATTTCAACACCAAGTGAATGTTATGGGCCAAATGATAGTCTTACCATCACTACCAGCCACGTGCCAAATCATGGTCTTTACTTGTACAAGTATCATGGTCCAGATCCTGGTCTTCCATACAATTGCCAAGGGTCAAACCATGATATTCAATAGAAAATGCCAAGGGCCAAACCTTGGTATTCCATGCAAGTTTCAGGGGCAAAACCCTGGTCTTCCTTACGAGAGTCACAAAGACAACTAACATCCTACAAAGTATAGTTATAAGACTCATCTAAGCTAATCAACATCATCTCAACAGCCACCTCAGTAGCAACACAACTACCCAGAGCTACCAAATGCCAAACCAAGATCACTACTTAGCTAAATACTCAATTCTACCCAAGTTTGACCAAATTCAAACTTTTCAAAAACCCAACGGTCAACACAAGTCAATGGCTACCACGTCGTGGTGAACTCTTGGCCACATTGTGGCCAAGTAAGGACAAAATAGTTGAGATCCAGAGCACCACCACTTTGTAGGCCTTCCTTGGCCACATTGTTGTCTCTTGTAGAATTTCATTTTCTTTATTAAGAGCTTAATCCCTAAAGACCAAGTCTCATAACATCATATCTAGCACCTAATAGCTTCATGATGGACAAACTTTCCAACTTTATGCATTAGGATGGTCCAAACAATCAAGATTTAGACTTTAAGTCTCAAAGGGGCCAAGAATGCATCTTTCTCCACTTAATCCATTATGTCTAAGTCTCCAACCTTTAGATATGAGTAAACATAATGTTTAGATGGATAAAGTTTCCAACTTTATCCAAAATAATTCTACAAACTTTCATGATCTCAACTTTAATATACCAAAATAGCCTAAAGGACCAAGATAACTTGCATGGCTTAAAAAGAAGACAAAGGATCATGACTTTCCTAGTCCATGAGGTACCAAAAGCATTTCCCACTTATCAAAAGATGTTGGAATCTACTCAACTCCAACATCACCCATAAAATGGAGCAAAAATGCTAAAAACAAAAAATGATAAGATCTAAAGAAATAAAGAGCAAGATAAGAATATTATACCCATAATAGTCCAAAAATGGACTGTGTTTGATGGATTCAAACTTGAAACAACATTATTTGCAACCAAGAGAACTTTATTGATCTTCTAGCTTCATCAAAACACCACCAAAAACATCCAAAAGAGGAGAGATGAGAGAGGAGGAGTTTAAATCATGAAGATATAGGCTAAGGTTTCTCCTGGGAAGTTCTAGAGGTGGAGGAGGCTAAGAAAATGCCCTAAAATGTGAATCCTTACCTTTAAATACATTGAAAACCTTAAAATTCATGGGCTTAGGCTGCTCAGTGTCCACTTTCTAGTCATCACCAGGTCATGGATATCTGCTCTCTATTATGTGGTCATCACCACACCATGGAGATCTGCTCTCCACTGCATGGCGAGAAGTTTCTACCCAAATCCATTCCAGCTTCAAACAATCATAATTTCCTCTTTTCAACTCCATTTTCGGTGATCTTTATATGTATGTGATGGTATTGACAATCCCACCATTCTATCTAATTAATTTTAACATAAAACATACAAAACTAGAATTCATTAATTCGAGCAAGAAGTCCAAAATATCACTTTCCCATTTAATCTTTGGCTTTAAAGTACAATTCAAGGGCTTAGATCAATTAAGCAACATTTTCAACATCCAATAAGATCTAAAATCTATTCCCTTGAAGGCCAAACCCTTTGCATGATTGAATTACGACCCAAAATCCTGAAATAAGAAAGATCCAAAAGCTGGGTTTTACAACTCCACCCCACTTAAACTGGCTTTCATCCTTGAACTCCTTCTCGGTTAGAATCTATGAAAATAGCACCAAAACAGTCCATATGAACATTCCAACCCCTTTATAACATGAAATCATCCGTCAAGAAAACTTTAGAGACCACTTGGAACCCTACTGATGCCAACAAACAACCCAACACTTGAAAACACTCAACTGCAACAACTACCTCTTTTTCCCTAGATATAAGTCCAATCTCACAGTGAAAACATTTAATCCAGGAAACTCTCAAAACTAGAACTAAAAACCAAATCCAATAATATACTCCCCAAAAGCTGGGAACCAATTAGTCTATACTTTAGAAACCATACCATAAGAGTGACGATGATCCTTTCGTCGCACCTACCCCTAGTCCCTCACTAAGTTCACCACCAAACTATGTAGAATGAATACACAAAACATTCCAATCATAAATTTCAATAAATCTCAAATATGAAATTAATGCTTAATACCTCTAATAAAAACTTAACTTCTTCCAAAGTCATCACTAATATACCGCTCTTGTGAGTGCAATAATGATCAATCCAAGAATTTTGTGTTGCATCCAATCTCCCATGACAACTCAAGTGTACAGCCATGTGACAAATCCTTCAAGGCATTTATAACGAACTTCATGAACCAAAGTTTTAGAACCTACCCAACATTGGTAACTAAAAACCTATTAAACAACCCATAAGCAAAGGCGGTCCACAAATGCAAACATTTAGTAAGAGACTTACGATAAACAACTAATACTTCCAACAAAAAAAAAATTTACTATCCATATGAACCAAACTAGATGGTCACTGAGCCTCCCCCTCCCCTATAATGTTTTAACACCTATCATTCCAATAAGACTAGGGATCATGGAACAAAGAGCCTCAAACAACTTACTGTCGAGTCCCTCCCAAATGTGTTATATAATCACTAGAACAGTAAGCTCATGGTACAACACCAATCTTGTCATTATTCCATCACTGACCAGAAGACTCACTGTTGGATTAAGGTGTCTAAGCTCATAACTAAATTGCTATATTCTTCTAACTAGAAGCAAAGTCATTTTTGTGTTTCCCTCATAACTAGAAATTTATTAGAATGACATTTATATAGATATGATGATTTATCAGATTATGAGTAAATTAATTTGAAATCATAAGGAAATGATTTCTTAGTATATTATATAATTAACATATTAAATGGAAATAGATAGTTGGATTGTTAATTTATTATGTGTGATTAATAAATTAATATGATATCAATTATTAAATGAATGATTTTTTACTTTATATGATTAATAAATTAATATGAAATGAATTAGGATTGATTAAGTATTTATCAAAATTAATTTGGAATTCACTCGTGATTAACTGAAATTAATTAAGGATGCAAGAGGTGAATCGTAATTGTTTATGTTGAGCAAGGAAAGACAATTTTAGAACCTACCATCATATGGATAGTTTTGGGAGCTCTTTTAGGGTTTCCAAAGCCTCGTGGTAGTAGATAATGAAAGGATTTGAACTACGATTAAATCTATTATTTAATCATTCAACTCTTGATTTATCCCTAAGTTACCTAAACTATAAATAGGACCCTTAGGGCACATAAATTCGTGGTTCTCACTTCCTTAAAGTTTGTGAATGAAATATATACCTTTATCCTCTCTCTTTAATTTTCTTCTAGTTATAGGGTTTGGGTGTGAGCCATTAGAGGCATCATACTTTTAGTGCTAGCTTTCTAAGCTCTTCAAAGGAAGTATTGAAGTGATTGGTTTACTACAACAAATCAAATTTATGTAACCCTAGTTTTGTATTTTGTTTTGATTATGTTAGGGATAACCTATTTTTTTTGTTCATAATATGTTTCATTCAAAGTGTATGTCATGGATTCTTTAGGTTGCATGTTCCCTTAAGTGTTAATTGAAATCCCGCAAGCACATTTTTTTGTAACCTATAAAACCCATTAGTGATATCAGAGCCTAAGTATGTCCAACAATGATTCTACATGATCTAAATTGAGTAAAATTGTTTTTTTAAACTATTTGTCACATTGTGACACACTGCCTCTCACGACGTGAAACCAATCTAAAACCGAGTTTCATGATTTTCAGCCTAATCTGATTTGTATGGTTGATTTTGTAATTATCTATTTTTAAATCTATCAAAATTTGATTATTGACGCCTTAGATGATTAAAATAAAAACCCTACCCATTATGAGATAAGCTTGGAAAGATAATATTTAATGATGAGACTAATTAAATGAATTATCCTTATAGATGTAATAATAAATTTAATTATAAGATTACTTAAAAGATAATTATAAATCCATGATAAGTTTAAATTGATTAATTGTTTGTATGATTAATTTAGATAACTAATATTTAAACATTGTGTTTTGATTTTTTTTAAAATACACCCATATATATTATATGATTAATGCTATATGTATAAAAGTCAGTCGAATTAAGAGTAAGCCTCATTCATGAAACCCTGATATAAGAGGGGTATAAGGAAATGACCTATAAATTGACTGTTAAATGGGTGTCCTTTTCACACACTGCTCCTTTTCATGGTAGAGGTCATTAGCTGAACGGGTTTGATAGGACATAAAAGATTAAAAGTATAATCTATGAAGTACTAGAACCTTCTTTAAAATCCCACTCCAATTACTTTAGGAAAAATGTGAATTGTATGCAAATCCATGAAAATGAACATCATTTCTTTATGAGTGATTAGTAGAGCATGCATGGTTATTTAGAACAATAATGTAGGACTATAAAGATACAATGATGAAACAAATCGTGTTGATAATTGTTAATGGAGCATGAATGGTTAAACGACACATTAATAGGAGATTATAAATTAATTGGGAGTATTTGAGCGGTTCTGCATGTTTATTCAAATCTTAATTGTGATCCTCAGCATCCCACTCACAATTGGCAATAGTATAATCAAGATTAAACATGACATTGATAAGATTCAATGAATCTCAAAAGATCTAGGTGTTTCATATGATTGAAATTGGTGAGATGACTCTCCCTACGTAAAGTAGTTTTGTGATATGACTACGACATCCCTCTTCATATCACGAAATGAAAATATGGATCCTAGCCTCAATAAAAATTTGGGTTAATAATTACAGATGAAAATCAACTAACTTGAATTATCTATTCTCCTAATTATGGATGTATTACGACGATATAAATGGTCTTCCTTGTTCTTATGGAAATGGTTTTCGTCAAGGTTCTGGAGATGGTCTTCCACATTCTGATAAAGGTGAAAATGTCTTCCCCTTTTTGGCTAATGGTGGTATTGGACATCATCATCCTTCAACTCTTCCACCTCATACTCCTGTAACTCTCCCAACGTCACCTTTTTCTGAAGTTGAAAGATATGAAACAACTCAAGCCCTATTGGCATGTAAACATGAAGATAGAAATTATGTGTATGTACATGTTCTGAAAATGAAATTATACATTGGCAAATTAGAAAGAATGGGTGTCATATTCCCAAAGGAGCAAACCAATAATTTGGCTCTTCTTTCGCTTCCAGAGTCATATGGTCAATTTGTTAAGAATTTTCATAAGAGTGATCTCGATGTGACCCTAATTGGTCTGATTCATATGTTGATGGTTGCTAAAGCAGAAACGCTTAAGAACACAACTAAACTAAAAATGCGTATAGGGTCTAATTCTAAGAATAAGATAGATATTGTCATTGGTAACTTTAGTGATCTAGAAAGGATTTATATTACCATCAAAAGGGAGTGGCCAAGGTCAAACCGTTAGATCGTATGTTAAAGAAAAATGCTCATTTTAAGATCATTCCACATCTTGACCACAATGAGTCCATTTGTTTCTACTGCCAATTGAAGGGACATTCGAAACAAAGCTACCCAAAATACCTAAAGGATCTTGAAGATGGTAAATTCAATTCACTACTTTAGGTACATCCATTATCTAACTCCATAAGTTCCTATTCATAGACTCTTAATACATAATGTGATTATCAAATTTAGATGGTATTACAGGATCTCATAGAAAGAAGGAAGCTTGAGCAAAGTGAGCTAAATCTGATCATGGGAAATGGACTTTTTTTGCATTGTTCGATGGTTAGAGTTTGAGCTTATAATAAAGAGTTAGGATAGTTTTGATAGATTGGTATTACTCTTTGAGATGTCTAGAAATCTAGTTTTTTCATTTTACGCATTTTAAAGACTACTTCTAGTTCTCTTTTAGAAATAAAATGAAGTTTTCCTTTACGAAGTTCCCTTATTTTATTTCCTTGAAATGTCATTAATGAAAGTATTGGTTATGTTTGTAATAATAGCAATATTATACCATCACATTTAGATGGTATTACAGGATCTCATAGAAAGAAGGAAGCTTGAGCAAAGTGAGTTAAATCTGATCGTGGGAAATGGACTTTTTTTTGCATTGTTTAATGGTTAGAATTTGAGGTTATACTAAAGAGTTAGGATAGTTTTGATAGATTGGTATTACTCTTTGAGATGTCTAGAAATCTAGTTTTTTCATTTTATGCATTTTAAGGACTACTTCTAGTTTTCTTTTAGAAATAAAATGAAGTTTTCCTTTACAAAGTTCCCTTATTTTATTTCCTTGAAATGTCATTAATGAAAGTATTGGTTATGTTTGTAATAATAGCAATATTATATGTGGATATTGATTCTTCTAGAACATGTTGGTCGCATTACATTTTTTTACCAAGTGAAAAGAAATCTCATCACAAACTTTCAATTAGACAAAAACTTGGAGTCATAAAATTTAAATTGCATGATACATGAGAATCTTGTTCATTGGAAGATTATGACTAATTCATTGTTCACAAGTTCATGTGAGGCAAGTGAAGGACAAATGGATCTAATACATGTTGATATGGATTTTTCAGATCCACCACAAGAGACCATAACTCTATAGATGAGTCATACTTTGTTCCAATCGAGTTTTGGATACTTGCTCTAATAACTATGGATCATATCTTAAAACTCATTTCAACTAAGAAGGATAATAACACATCACAATATGTGGAGTAAAGAATGATTTCCTTCCTATGTCACATTTTGAAATGGAGTTTTGATGTTTTGGTCGATCAAAAAACAAAAGGTATATTGAGTCATATTGTATGAAGTGATTTCTTGTCGGGAATCCACATAAACTTTTGAATATTTGTTTTAGATCATCAATGATTGTTCCTTGAGAAAGAAAATTCTATGTCAAGAAGTAAGTGGGAGTTGTATTGATCTTGAGAGTTGCAATAGTCAACTGACAATAATCCTTTTTAATTATCACTAGGATGCGAACTGAGGCTGGTAACATGTTGTGTTTAATCGACATATTCTAATTTCTGTGCACTTCCAGTCGAGTTTTCAATGCTTACGAGCTATATGTTTTTCATTTAACTGCAAAATCAAAGCACATTGGTTAGTGAAAACTACAATGATTAATATTAATGAGCTGCTAACAACATGGAAACACTGGTAGGACGTTGAGCTACCTGAAGGCAAGAAATTAAAAAATAGCAAAATTCAGTCCATGAAGGAAAATTTAATTTTAATTTGGTTTGTCCTAAACCATGTCTTATGATTGAAGAATCTACATGGATAATAATGTATGAACCTTGAAATCATAGTGTCAAAGATTTTGCTCTAAATCATGAAAATGATTATGAGTAAATAATTTCACTGATAGATTTTAAAGATCTAATCAAGATCAATTTGGACACGCACACACACTATCCAACTAAGGTGTATAAGCTTGAAAAGTTAGTTAGAGACTTAATGAAGCCTCACGTAATAGAAGTTTGTACTTCTGTAAGAAATTCAAAGGGTATTGATTTCTAGAAGTCCATTTGACATCTTGGTACATTTCAAATCTAGTGGGAGCATAATTGTTATCATGGTATTGCATGTTGACAATATTGTTTGTAGGAAATAATGCCTCTGTTTTTTGCAAATTGCAAAGTTCAGGAATTGTTTTGCTATAGTGAACTTAAGGGAGAGGGTAATCATTCTTCATTTTGAATCTAAAGTTTTAGGTTAAATGGTTTAATATAACTTAATCAAAGACATATATGAATAACATGTTGAAATGTTTAAACACAGGAGGTTCCATATATGGAAATATTAAAGAAAGACATGAAAACATATTAGACCCTTATAATAATGAGTCAAGTCCCATATGCTTTGGATATAAGATCGATCACCTATGACTGTTGCAATATTCATGAGTACCCTGAAAACAAGGATTTTATGTTTTGGATAAACCCACACTTATAGATTAATTCATGGATTCAATCTCAAGTAATTGCAAGACAATAATATCTTCTATTCTTTATATATATATATATATATATATATATATATATATATATATATATATATATATATATATATATATATATATATATATATAGGATTAGGTTCATGTGAGACGACCTAATTTTGTGAGATCGTGAGACACATTTTTTTTATTTTTTTTTATTTATTTTATTTTTTTAATTTTTTTTAGTTAATTCAAGTTCCGAAAATAATATTTAAAAAAAGAATTTTTGGATTTTTCCATTTATTTTTCATTTTAAAATTATTTTTTAAAATATGCACAGTGTAATATTCTATTAGAATATTTCATGTATTTTAAAAAAAACAGGATTTGTTTATAATTTTTTATATATATATTTTATTTTTTTTAGTTAATTCAAGTTCCGAAAATAATATTTAAAAAAAGAATTTTTAGATTTTTACATTTATTTTTCATTTTAAAATTAGTTTTTAGAATATGTCAGTGTAATATTCTATTAAAATATTTTACGTATTTTTCAAAAAAAAAAAAAAACGAGATTATTTTTATTATTTTTATTTTTTTTTAGTTAATTCAAGTTCCAAAAATAATATTTAAAAAAAGAATTTATGGATTTTTCCATATATTTTGCATTTTAAAATTATTTTTAGATTTGGTCTCACGGTCTTACAAAATTAGAATGGTCTCAAATGAACCTGAATATATATATATATATATATATATATATATATATATATATATATATATATATATATATATATATATGTTGCAAATTAGTTGTGCATTGGTTTATTCTAACGTATCTCATAACTAGGTGATGTAATGTGTAATTGCATGCATGAGTTGATGAGTAAAATGAATGATTATATAGTTAAAGTTTATGAGATCCTTTTGCCTTAATAGGAAAAGAAATATGTTTGGGGTCCTCAGTGATTTGAGTTAATCTATAAAAACCAGGCACCTGCTCTGGACTGAATTCACGAGTTTGATTTTGTTGTTAGAATTTGATCACAAATCGAGAAATTAAGAAACAAACAAATGAAAATGATGTTGATTACGTAATCAATGACTCGGTTCATACGATATCTTGTAGAACGATGGAATAGTTGATCACTTATCTTAGGGAGAATGTTGATTTGAATTAGAGTTTGACAGTGGCTTTGGAAAACACACTTTGTTATTTGGTTCAAGGTTATACTAGAGATTGTAGTTAGAGATTTATCCAAGTGGGAGACTGTTTGATTATGGTGTCTAAGGTCATAATTAAATTGATATACTCTTGTAAGTAGAAGCAAAATCCTTTTTGGGTTAACCTCATAACTAAAACTATATTAGATTGACATTTGTAGAGAGAGAATGATTTATTAGATTATTATATGATTAATAAACTATTTTGAAATTATGAGGAAATGATTTGTTAATATATTATATGATTAACATATTAATTGGAAATAGATAGCTGATTTGTGAATTTATTATGTGTGATTAAAATATTAATATCAGTTCAATTGTTAAATATTTTATTTGTTAATTTATATGATTAATAAATAAATATGAAATTAATTCGGATTGATTAATTATTAATCAGAATTAATATGGAATTAATTTGGGATTAATTGAAGTTAATTAAAGGCGCAACGGTTGAATTGTAATTGTTCATAATTAAGCAAGGAAATGCAATTCTAAAGCCTACCATCATATGGATGATTTTGGGAGCTCTTTTATGATTTCCAGAAGCCTCCTAGTAGTAGATAAGGAAATGATTTTAATCCTATTAAATCTATTGTGTAATTATTCAAATCTTGCTTTGTCTCTAAGTTACCTAAACTTTAAACATGACCCTTGGGGCACATGAATTTGTGGTTCTCACTTCCGAAGGGTTATGAATGAAATTTATACCTTCCTCCTATAGCCTAGATTGTCTTCTAGTTCTAGGGTTTGGTTGTGATCCATTATACGCATTATACTTTTGGTGCTAGCTTTCCAAGCTCTTCGAAGGAAGGATTGAAGTGATTTAGTTACTACAGAAAATCAAAGGTATGGAACCCTTGTTCTTGTATTGTATTTTGATTATGTTAGGGTTAACCTAGTTTTTTCGTTCATAGTATGTTTCATTAAAAGTGTATGAGATAGATCATTTAGTTTGCATGTGACCTTAAGTGTTAAGTTAAATTCTACAAGCACATAGTTTTTGTAAACCATAAAACCAGTTACTCATGACCTGTGCCACATGGACTAAAAGATTATTCAACTATATCCCACCGACTTGTAGGAGTCCATGATGGGATTTGAGCATTCTAACACTTCCTAAGTTTACATGCAACCCTAATAACCTTGGATCTATGTTTGTCTAATAATCATGCAAAGTTGAATTCCAAGGTTATATTCATATCTAGCATACATGGGGAACAATTTTTAACTTGAATGAAAGATAGAATAACATACCTTGTTGTTGCTTATGATCCTTGAAACCTTGTGAGCCTAGCACCCCAAGTGTGATGCCTCAAATGCTTCAGACAACACCAAATGCTTTTGGAATGACTTTAGAGAGAATACACACTTCTAAAATCGGCCTAGCCCTCTTGTTTCTTATATGTAGCCGATTTGGGTGGAGAATATGTTCTTTATATAATGTTGACACATCTAGGGTTACACCATGTAAACTCTAATGTGTCATGACTCTTCATTTCCATGACCCATGGGTTTGTAAATCCCATGGAGCATCCATGGAGCATCCTATGGGTGGAACCCAACTTGATAATCCATGGACCCTCTTAGCCCACTATACAAGTAATGGATGATTTAAATAATCAACCCATATATTTAATTAGTTATCTTTTGATCACTTAATTAATTCTAAATTAATTCTTGATCAAACTAATTAAATAATATTATTAATATATTAGAACTTATAATATATTAATAAACCACAAGTGTTATTTCTCTCATTCACTACTAGAAAAACAGCCTTTTACGACGCTCATTGCGCGTCGTAAAAGGCTCAGACGACACACAAATGCGCGTCAAGGAAGGCCCTATCATAAAGAGAGACGACGCGCATTTACGATGCGCAATTACGATACGCGTTTACAACATGCAATGCGTATCAAGGAAGGCCCTGTTATAAAGAAAGACAACACGCATTCGCGTGTCGTAACCTTACGATGCGTGTGTTAATGACACGCAATGCGTATCAAGAAAGCCCCTGTCAAGAAAGGCCATGTCATAAATGAAGATGACACACATTTTTGCGTATCATAATTTTAAATGTTTAAAAAAAATTATTTATAGATTTACTAATTTTCAAATTAAATAATGCATTAAAAATCTCATAAATCAAAATAAAATACCATAAATAACAAAGATAATTCATTTCACTAATATGTCAAATGCAAATAATTATTCCAATAGTGAGTAAATGTTATAAAAAAATGAACTCATTTATATACAATTGCATTATCTAGCTTACTATGTGCCAACAACTCTCTGTGTGTTTACTTTTGCTTGAGTCTCGTTTCCTCTAAAGCTTCTAGCCATGCCAAAATATGATATCTTAGGGTTCATGTCCAAATCAAGTAAAACATTGCTAGCTTAAATTCATCAAGTCCTTGGCATGAAGTCTTAGATAGTAGCTTAACTACAATCTCCAATCCTTCTAGCAGACCCTAAAGATCATTATTGGCCATGTAGCAGGATCAACCTGCAATCTCTTTTCTACCTTCTTATTACTTGCAACATCTTTTGACTATTTGACCAAGGTTGTTCCTTCAGCAGCAACATGCTGGATTGCGTCAAAAAGATAAAACAGATGACAACAAATACAAATAACTACATTCTACTTTTAAAAAAAAATAGAATCCAACTCCTAAATCACAAACCTATTTAAACATACTATAGACAGGATCCAATCCATGGGGTATTTTTGGAAAATAGTCTGAACATTCTTGACAAATCATCAACCTACAAGTGAAGGGTAGAAAGGGAAGAAACAAATGTTCACAACCACTAAGAAATCTAAACACTAGAAGTTTCACAGTGATTGTTTATTCCTATGAACTCAAATGTGAGATGAGAGGCTTGTTCACAACCAGTAAGAAATACTAAGTAGAAAGAAACAAATTAATGATATTACCTGGTCAAGGAGGAAAACAACAAGAAATGGTACATAGAAAATATATATAAGTATGAATTGGGAAGTTACCAGGGTTTACATTTCAGGACTAAAGTTTCAAGCTTTACAGTTCTGTTCCTTCTCAACACATCAAACATGGTTGACATGTTCTTATCAGTGTTTGTTTTCTCTTTTGTAACACTTGAAGCAAGCTACAAAAATCCAATAGAAAGTACACGTGTTTATATGATGATGTGAGTGAGGAGAGAAAAAGTGATATACCATTGTTTTTGGTTTCTTTGATTTGTGTGACCCTTGCACTTGAATCAAGAGATGCAAACACCAGGGCTCTGTATTACAAAAAAACAACAAGCTTTCTTATATAAAAAAAAAATACGGGTATGGAAAGGTCAAAGGTATGAAGTCTAAATTAAAGAATTTATAAAGAAAGAAAGAGAGGGAACCTTGAATCCTGTGAGAAGGCTAGGGCTGTAACAAGGCCAAGATGTGCTTTCTTCACTAGACTATGCACCCTTAGATTCACCCTTCTACAATTCCATACCTTTCATGAGAACATACCGATCCTTTCTGAAGAATGATCTCTTTCTTGTGTCCCTTGCTGCATTTCAAAATACAAGATTGTAAGCCAAGCAGAGACAAGAGAGAGTATTAATATAAGTATTAACTTTTTACAAATGTGCCCTTGTTTATTTATTTCCTTTTATATCCCCAAGTACACACATGGTGATTTTCTATTTTATTTTTATGAAAATCAATGATTCAGATAGACCTGATACCACCACCACATGCAGGTCCGATTTTGTACAAAGCAATGAAGTTTTAGGTGAATTGAATGGCACGTTTCTCTTCATCAAATAATCCATTCATTCTCAATCGTGTGTCTTAAGGCTGATTGCCTTAAGGCTGTGAACTCCGATTACATAAGACATTACACACTTACTAGTACCTGGATGTACTTTTTCCATCACCTGATTAACGAAAATCATACTTAAAACTATGACATTACACACGTACACACTTACAATGGCTGCAATGAAACGTCTTGAAAATCTATCACCTGATTAACGAAAATCATACTTAAAACTAATTCTAATATCTTTGAACTTAGAGTGAATTGCATTTTAGGTCTCTTGAGTATAGTTTATTTTTGAAATTTTGGTCCTAAAAAGTTTTTGTTCACTAACACCATCTAGAAGATATTGGTCGGCAGCTCTAAGGAGATCCTGGGCTATTCTTAAATCCACTTCCACTGATCCAGTGTAAATGCACCTAATCATTTTCTCAAATGTCTCCCAATATCTTTTGCATCTCTCTCCTAGAATGCAACCAAACTGCCACATTCATCATCATCATTTATAAACACATATGTTTCTAGTAAATGCACCTACTATATGTTTCTAATTTGATACTAACCCTATAACCACCATCAAACATTGCCTGAAACGCATCAGAAGAAGCAAGCAAGCAGATTATGTGAGCATAAAACCTTTTGCCTGATATCATACCAAATAAATAAACTGCCAACCACATCCATTACTTAATTTTTACTTTTTTAAAAAACATATCATATATCATATATCATATGTGTACCTTCAATCATTAAAGTTACATCAGAAAGTGTAGGGTTGTTCACATACTGCTCACCCAAATATACCTGTAATGCAAAATTACAAATGCAACAATAATTATTACATCAACAAGTGTATGCTTGCTTGGAATCCCCTATCCTAATAAATAAGTAGAATAGTGCCACGTGTCAGTCTCCCAGACCCCCAAAATATAGTTTTCCCGCTTCTTTTCTTCAGGTCCATTTACGTAAATGCCCTTCACTTCAAATAGAGGCAATTAATCCGGAAAAAACTGCAGTCAAAAAATGCAATCAAAATTTTAAAATGAATAAAATATTTGCAAATAATATACAAAAATCGGTTATTCAAATTTGAAATTCAAAATACCCGATTTATATGGAAGTTTTTTTTATTGTGATTGGAAATTAAATAATTTCCCGTGATTAAATCCCAAAAAATCTGCATTCTTAAAATTATCTTTTCAAAATACTACTATTATCCATCTAATATATTCCTTCTTTTCAGCATTCTTAAAATTATCGAGCTATCAGGTAAGTATATCACAAAAAATCTGCTGGAAATAAATGCATACCCATATAAATGACTATAAGATCTACATGCTTTGGTATCCACGATTCTGCTTATGAGCTACTTTGCAAAAGTTAATTTTCTCATAATCTCGCTATATAATTGACTATTACATTCATTCATTGTTTTCCTACACCTCTCTACATCCAATCTTAGATTAATCATTTCAGATCCATTTAACTCGATCATTTTCATTCAATCCTTGTTAATAAGGTTTAAGGTTAGTTTTCTTTAATATGTAATCTATCTGTATATACGACTTCTCTCTATCTCTTTTTATACCATCTTTTGGGGTTTCTTTACTCTCCATTCTCCTGCTTTTTCTCTTTATTAAATTGGATGCATATTGGATTTACTTTTACGTATGTCTATTTAACATATGCATGAAAGTACTGTAAGATGTATTCATCTTCCTCTTTCATCCATTGTTGTTTTAATCGATGTGTCTTTATATGTATCTTTTACGAATAATTTAAAGTATAATTTTGTAATAAACTAATCAATTAAACTATATATTCCCATTATCTATTATTAAACATGCTGATTAAAAAGAAACTGAAAGTTAAAAGCTAAAAAAACACAATATAACACAGATACCTCTATGTATGTGCCAATGGTAGTCTTATTAGAGCCACCATGCTCCTTCAAGTTGTTTATTGCCTTCATTATAAGATTGTCCAGCCTGTTAATGACACAAAAGGTAAAATGGTCATACACTATAACTATTGATAACATCATCTTCCTAGAGACTAAATAACCATGATTCATAAGAGATATCCCTAATGTATAATAAATAGCACATTATATAATCAATCTGCCATTCTGGTAACACATATACCTCAATGTATGTGGGATATTTGTAGCTATTTGTCAGTTGATGTCAACATTAGTTCCAGACAAAGGGTACAATCATCATTTACTGTCGTTCAGAAGGTTTATTCAATGTAACAAAGAAATAGTATTTGTTCACACATCACTTTATCCATACAACAATTCATCATCATTTATCCATACAACAGTTAGTGTGAAAAAGAACAAAGAAATAGGGCCTAACCTTATCATAGATCTTTTTGAAGCACCAACTTGTGGAGAACCACTAGAAGACTGAAGAGGCCTCACATCACCCGAGTCTTCATCACTGGGATCAGCAGTTGTGAGTGAGAGAAGGTTGTCATCCTTAGGGACATGTTGCACTCTTTTCAGGGCTAACCTAGCCTTCTCCTTAGATCCCCATCCATTTTCCATTACACTCATGTTCCTCCATTTGTCCTGATCCAAGTCAATGAACCAACGATTAAAAGAAAATTTCAGATATGTAATAACCTCCAGCAGAAAATTCCATTTGAAAAGATGTAAACCTTAATATCCACATTAGAGCGCAGGTATAACACACTTCTAAACTTTGGATCTTTAAGAATTGTGCACCATTTTCCTGCTCCATGCTTAAGAACTCCAGCTTTTAGAGCTGCTTCTTCTTCAAATGTCCATTTCTGCTTAGGAGCACCCATAAAGCCAATCAAGACTAGCAAGTTCTACCTGCACAGCATATTCATCAATTCCGTAATGCAATCTAAGCGTTATTTTTATAAAACACGTTAGGAGAATGATCAACTAATTGTTGTTCACCGAGCATATCGAACACATGGATTAGGCATCTAAAACTTAGGTCACCAAAGTGTAATTATGTATCAGATATGACTAAGATAACCAACAACGAAATACATCAAAAGACCTCCTGCACAATTACTACAAGTACAACGAAACTCTGCTAGCTAAGAAAATATAAAGGAACCCTAATTTCCTCAATTCTCATCGATACTTGTACAATTACATAGATTACAAGCTCAAATGCCAATCAATTCGTGTATATGAACAGAAGACCGACCCACTTCCTACCTTCAATCATAATTCTTTTTCTCGGACCAACTGAGGACCAAAGACCTTTCCCCCCCTCTCTCTCTCTCTCTCTCTCTCTCTCTCTCCGCCCACCTTCCCCAATCCTCATTCGCATATTACTTTAAGAGCAGAAAAGAAGTAGGCTCGCTGATTCTTCACTTTTCTGCGAACCATTCGAACATCGGAGGTCCTCAACTTTTCAAACCTTCACCCACCAAGAATCGATAGCAACTTCCTGCTTCTTTTCTTCTTTTTCCTTCGGTCCAGCGAAACCCCAGAGATCCTCCCCCTGCTTCTTTTCCCGATCGAACACCATTAGATCCCTTTCTTCGATCGGTTGTTTCTTTTTCTCAAATTGAAGAAAACGGAGACCTGACCCCTTTTCCCTAATTTCAATTTTTGGTCTAATCGACCAATTTAGCCACTCCACTTTATGAATTTGACCAAGACAGTCCCCTATGGAAATTATTGACAAATTAACCTCAAATCTCATTGATTCTTTTACACCATTTCAGCCCCTCCTTTGTAATTAGATTACAAATTCATTTTTTACTTTGTTTTATATGTTTTCTAACATATCAATTTTTACAACTTTAATTTTATGTTGTTTTACATGTGCTTTCACATGTAAATGCTTACTATTAGAATAATATTTCTTTTCTAAAATCTAATATTATGGTTAATGGAATATAAATAAGATTCTTACATAATTGTTAATTACAATCTTTATATGATGTAATAACAATATTTCAATAATATATTTACTTTTATATATCACTATTTTCAACATATTTCATTATAAACTTTTAAACGTAACTTACATATACCTAAACAATATATTTTTTATTATTTAATATGTATACTTTTTTTGAAATATTATATTATTGTATAAAAAATAAGAACATGGATATATGTGAAACTATTGTGCGATATTATAAAGTTTAATAAAAGTATAACAGTTATATATTATATACTACCAAATTGTAGGTTTATATGTTATTTCTTTGTAATTTAATCATAATTTGTCAATATGTCAAAAAAATATATTATACCCCTTTGTTCAACATATAAATATTATATATGAATTACTTATTCTGTAATTTTAGGCATGTTGTTTTATTAACTAAATCGAGTTATAATGTAGTATCCAATTTAATATTGTTTGTATTATCTAAGAGGAAACTATTTAATTTTCTAAAAAAACTATTCAATTTCTTCTAAAAAAACTAGAAAATTAAATAGTTTCCTCTTAGATAATACAAACAATATTAAATTGGATACTACATCAACGTGTCTATCTGCAACAACTAAAACTGTTGAGACTTCAACAAACTTTCCATCTACTGCAAATAAATATTGCTCGACACTGGTTCCTGATGCTTACAAAGGTATGTTTATTTCTTCAATTTTATTATAAAAAAACATATTTTTTACCTCCTTATACTTTTTATAGCCTATACTATTATCGTTTATGCAGAAAACAACAATAACATGTACTAAAGATTGGTTTGTTTCTCAAAGATCCAATTTTTTAACATGGGCAATTGTATGTTGCCTTATCTTGAGTTGAAAGCACAGAGGGATTAAAATTATTAATTAGATAAAGATGGCAGACTCACATATAAAACTTCCAATGTTCTTTATAAGGAAATTTTTCAAAATTTATAACCAACTTTTTTGTAGCATCTTTTAGTCATTTTTAGCAAAACATACTTAATCCATCATATTACTTTATTTATTTATAATTACATATTGTATATTTTATGTTAATTTCATTACCACACATAGGTAAGACATCATCTCGGTATGTTTAACAAGAATCATACAACAAAAATCAAGTTAAAAATCTCCACTTGTAATTAAATATTTACCATTTACTGTTTAATTAAACACGTACAAATCATAAAGTTATTAAAATATGCATTATCACAATTCATAAGTTTTCTAATCTAATTTGTAGCCAACTTTTTTGTAGCATATTTTATTATTTTTAGCAAATCATACTTAATCCATCATATAACTTTATTTATTTATAATTATGTATTGTTTTTTTTTATGTTAATTTCATTACACACATTGGTAATGCATCATATGCGTATGTCCAACAAGAATCATGCACAAAAAATAAGGGTTTTCAAAAATCTCCATTTCTAATTAAATACTTACCATTTAGTTTGTAATTAAATACTTACAAATCAAATAATTATTGAAAAATGCAATATTACAATTCATATGTTATAAAAATTACTTAAATATTATTTTATTAAATAATTAATTTTTAAATTCAATTAAAAATCAACACCCGTGGATTCCACGGGTTTTAACCTAGTTTATTAACTAAAAGAGTAAATTGCATTTTTTTTTTGTCTCAGCATGTAGCTGATTTTTTTTAATTCCCAAAAAGTTCTATTAGAATTTTGGTCCATACATGTTTCAAGTAAAATGACTTTCTAGGACCAAATATACAAAATCCAGCTACTCACAGGGGCCAAAGATAGTCATTTAGTTGGAACAGTAAGCACCACAAGCAAAGACCAAAACCGAAAGCTCAGGAACCAAAAATGTAATTTACTCTAAGAAAAAAAACGGTTTCAGGGGCCAAAGATACTCATTTACTTGGAACAGTAAGAACCACAAGCAAAGATCAAAATCGAAAGCTCAGGGGCCACATATATTATTTTTAATTATAATTTGTTGTTAATGAAATTTTGGATATATTAGATCAACTGTTTCAGACCATTGATGCAAATCTCAGCTGCCTTTCCTCAATCTGCCACTCCTTGATGATATCCAGTTGTCCATCCGATCCAACAGAGAGCGATACTGATGACAATTGACTTTTCAAATCATAAAAACAACATTGGAATCTAAATAACTATAATAAAAATCATCAAACTGAATGGATGATGATGTATGTTAGGATACGTAAAGTCTATTTCTTTTCTGTTTTACCCTTACATACGAAAAAACAAATTTCACATGTGAGGGTGGAAAAAAGAAGGTTAAAGGGGTTGGTGTCTTAATACATTAATTTGGCTTAACACATGAGGCCATTTTGTCCATATTAAGTCAAACAGAAACAACCCCTAAGTTTTAATATAACAAAAGCCATTAAACAACTACAAGTATCATAACAAAAAGTAGCATACCTTTTGTTCCATAACCTGCTGTAACCCTTAAAAGGCCACCAAGATCAATGCACCCATTAGCATCCATGCAATTGCAGCACCAAATCCTGGAAATATTTATTTATTAATCAGTAATCACACCTCTTTAATAATTAGTATGTAATCTACTAACGATGATATGCATATCTAGTAATTTGCTACAAAACTTCGTATCCACCCTGTAACAATTTTATAATCAGATCCCATAAAATCAAAATAAAAGACCACAAGAAGAAAATATTTTAAATACTTATTAATTATTTATCATTTACCTGAAGTATTACAGTCCAACAAGGACAAAGAAGTCCACACTTTGGAGAAATCGCCTCATCCAGGTCTAGGACTCCCTGTTACAAACATTATATTTAACAAGTAAGGGCAAATTTGTAAAAAATCAGGGCCTATCAAATAAATGAATAAATATTATAATTAGCATTGCTAGAGACATAACATAAACATCATAAGGTGAAACTATTAACAGATTTGGGTTTAGGGTTTTGATCAAAATTAAGATTGAGGAATTCAGAAAACTTGGCACATACCTGCTAAATCAGCCAGGAGAGCACGAGTGGGGCCCTGAAATTATTAAAATTGTTACTTGAATTTAAAATAATGGTTTAAAACACAAGTTTTTTTTTTAAAAAAATGATCTTTTTATAAATTGTTACATGAACGGTGTTATTAGCAAGATCCAACATCCAGAAACCTATGATGAAAACAAAAGTTACCCTTGTTAGTGTACCTTTATTCATATGATAAATCAAAATCAAAAAGCTAAATCAAATACCATTATTGCTACTTTTGAGAATGGATCAGTGGAGGTGGATTTGAGAATAGCCCAGGATCTCCTTGGACCTGCTGACCTTCCTTGATAAAAGAAAGTCATAAAATTTGTCCTTGGATGTAAAAATTAACATCGCATCTAGTCTTCAAAACAGCTATTTAGAAAAAAAAAATTAATTCCAATAGCCACAAGTTATCCATATCTTCCTATGTGGTGAAGGGGAACACAATACCTATTTTCTACAAAATACGAATTAAATTTACATACTCAATCAATAATTAAACTTTCCTAAGATGCATAGACCTTAAATTCATGATGTAGAACACCAAAGTAATAATTCCTTTCACAAAAGTTGTCGAATTAAGAAAATTAGATAGGGTTTCGTTTTGTGATTGGTATCCATTGAAGAAAATATAGGTACCTCTTCAGGATTGGGAACCATACCTTGATTTATGGAACAAAAAAAGTTGAAACTTGATTCAGCGACAACAACCAAACTTCCAAATCCTTAGAAGATGATGGTGCTGTTCTGGTGTTGAAGGTGGAAGTGGTTATCTGACGGTGGGCAAATCGAAACCCACTCTCGAACTCTCTCCTAATTTTAACGTGCCCTCAATAAAAAAAAAGCTTCAATGCTTCAGAATCGTAATTGTCACTCTGCTTAAAAACCCTAAAAATTCCCATCGCCGATTTTTATAATGAAAATTTGAAGATGATCAGACGGGGGTGGTTCAAAGGGATCAGGCGGTCGACTCAGCCTCCCACCTTCATTACTCCCCAATCAACCTTTGTCTATAGTTAACTTCACCGGATCAGTTGTCTGCAATATTTAAGGCATGAAATCGATCTTCATTGAGGTGAGACAGTGAAAAAGAAAATTTTAAGCCTGAGTTGCCAATAAAAAGATGGAAAATTGAGGTGCTTATCTGATGGAAATCCGTTTTGCTATAAAGAGACAATTGTTGTGATAATCAAAGATGGAGAGAAGAGGGTCGAAGGTACATGATAAGCAGAAATGAGATACTACAATCGATTTGAAGATGAAAATAATAGGGTGGAAGCTTGGCCGCTGGAGAAGTACCTGTGGTCAACGGAAAAGGTGAGGAACGAGATGCTGTATGAGACCGATAAGAAGGAGGTCAGGAGTAGCGGATAAGTGGATCGAAGAGGAGAGAGAAGGAGGGAGAGGGGAGAGTCGATTGGGAAGATGAAAGATAGAAAGAAGGTAGAAGGCGGGTTTTCAAAATTTTCGGGATTTTGTTTCCCCCTGTCTACTTCCTAAACGCGCGTTTCATTACAATTATAAAGCGACACTTATAGAGGGCGCGCACTTAAGATACAGAGCCCTCCGTGTTTTTAATTTTTTTTTCTTATGATACTAATTTAAGGGCGCGCAATAATGCATGACCTAAATCCTTAAATTTTTTGAAGAGATGTCACTTTTTTAATGTCACTCTCTTTTGCGTAACATAAATTAATGAGTGTCGTGGTTTGCGCGTCGTTAAAGGGCCTTTTTCTTGTAGTGATTTAGTCTATCCAATTGCTTGGTGCCATGCAACCCAAATGGACCATGCCGGGTTGGGTCAAGTACATACTAGAAATAGTTATGGACTTAGACACCTTATCCAACAGTCCAGTCAACATCCCTCTTAGCACTTGCCAAATACAACATGAGCCATAAAATTCTATAACACGCAATTCTTCCACAGTCTAGGTTGTTTCTGATGCAAAATTAGGCAGAAACATGGCCGTATGCAACCAGAGAATAGATATACAGTTGTACGCTTGTTCTTATTCAAAAGTAATAAATAAAAAATGAACTGTGCTATAAATCCGAATCAAGTGTTCTTAGGCTTTCTTTCACAGTCCACATGTACCCCTTGTGACCATATTTAATGACCTACCACAATACACACCCCTTAGGGAAAACATAGCCAACCTTAAATATGCCACATTCCTTCTCTGTAACACCAAGATTTTGTAACAGGTGTTATTTTAGGAGATGTGAATCTAATGAGATGAGTATATGAAATAAATACTTAAGTTGCTTTAAGTTGATAAATTCTATTTAGGAAAATATAATTGGGGAGTCTTGTAGATCTTGTTGAGAGGATTCCGTGGATATAAAGATTATCGAAAATGGAGTTCATATGAGAAAGTTATGGCTAGTTGAAGTTGAGAGGCAAGTACGTTGATATTTTGAGAGAGTCAACAGAAGTCAAAGCCAAAGTCAACGGTCAACTCTGGAACCCTACGATGTGGATGAATGTTTTCCACGATTTATCATTGACTGTATCATGGCTTGACAGTATGTATCCCATGACATGAAGAGTGATAATTTATTGGAACCTTCAAGATTTATATGTGGAAAAACCTGAGGTAAAGTAATCGCCACAAAGTGATGAAAGATTCATCATGACGTGACATTAGATGCATGTTAAAACCAAGGTCTATTTTTTATCACAAAGTGATGCATATATGCCATGATTTCGCATGAGTCATATCATTGAGACACGTGATAGAAGAGTACAACACTAGTCGAAATCGAAGTGTGTAAGGTGATCAACACATGCCACTTATATGGTCACGATGCGAGGTGTGTCTAGCTATAAATATGAAAGTTTACATGTCATCTGAGAGAGTTTGGTACACGAGATCAAAGAAGATGCTTGGGAGTCGTTTTTGGGAGGTTACTACGGTGAAGTTATACCATTGTACGAATGATACGGGGTTGAGTTACAAGATACAATGAGGTATCTTTTATCCATTAATTTGTAATTATGATATTTGATTATAATTTAGATTTGAGAGACCCGAGTATATTACAGGTATTCATGATATGCTTTTGTTACAAAATCGTTGGTGAGATTGTTAGTAAATCTTACGATTAAATATTTAGACGGGACTGTGAGGGTTATAAACCCCAATATCCGAGACGTACTCATTATGATAGATTCAACTAATGGCTTGCGAGTTAGGCCTATTATGATTATATAATGAGATTCGATTATTATTGTGACGAGTGGTCATGCAGTATATAGGTTCTGAGGAACTTGTTATATGATGAGTAGGTGTTACCATGTGACGAATTGATTGACATCGAAGGATGGAAGCCTAGACTAGAATTAGTATGCCAAATATCTAAGTGAGTAAAACTACTCTAACATCCATTGTGGGATAATTGTGATTTCTATTATGTGAAATATATTATGATATATATGATTAATCATTGATTGCGTGGTTGATGAATTTGTGATAAGAAATTACGATTTAGAAATATACTATATTTGATAGATTGATTGTGATTGAGAGATGGATTAGTAAGAGAGGTATTTATAAATCTTTAATGAAAGGGATTATAATTGGGATGGATCATGATTGAGATATTTGATTTTGATTGAGAAAAAGAGAGATCATCATCTAGAGATAGATTATTTCTAAATTCTAGATTACATCGGACTTTGATGTACAATTTACATGATTTAGATGATTTGTATGATTATATGATCTACGTAGTTTGTTGTTACTGTAGTTGTTATTCACTAAGCCACGGGACTTACATTTTGTGATGATCTGTTTTGCAGGTAGATTATTTGTGACGTCGGACTCAATCTTGTACTTGTGGCTAGTACGATCCTTGTGATAACTTCTTGTATGCTAGTTTGTAGGAATTCATGGTGTCCTTGGTAAGAAATCATGGGCATTACATTCTTTATTACAACTTTATCCAAAAGGTGAAGTGCTAGTGGATTTAACAAAATGATGAACCTCAGCTCTAGTAAAGTAGTTTCCTAAGCAACAAAAACAAGATCCAATACCTTAAATGAATCTGAACATATTCCACCAATGTGAAACTAAGCTGATAATACTTCCAAATTTGAAAGAAAATTCCAAAATTTTTCAGAAACATTGATAGAACAATGGCCGGATCAACTCAATTACCAACCCTAATAATGTGTCCTGCCAAAAATTGGATTCTGCATAGATCCAAGGTTACACCTAAAAACTGAACAATGCCACTACAACATCCAAACTTCCTATAACCCAAGGAAAACTGTCAAACTTGAGCTTGATATGACTAATAATTCCACAACCAACAATTTACGGTATACATACTCATGAACCAAGATATATCCTACATAGAAATTGATGAAAGGTTGACACACATAACAATTTTAATTCATACAACATAAAACCTTCAGACAACTTCAACAGTTGACAAGGAATGAAATAACCAACGGTCGAAAATGGGTCGACAAACTAAACTTGAGATATTACACACTACTAAACAAATCCTATGCAAAAATACACATATCAAGCTCTAAAGTTGCTAAATAAATCAACCACTGCCCATCTTGAACAAAGATAACATGTAGGTTCCTTGATTTATAACAACTAACAAATAAGAAGAATGAAAGAACAAAAAGAGATATCAAAAAAAAAATTTCAATAAGGAAAGGTTCTC
Organism: Lactuca saligna; assembly: GCF_052625555.1. Lineage (NCBI taxonomy): Eukaryota > Viridiplantae > Streptophyta > Magnoliopsida > Asterales > Asteraceae > Lactuca > Lactuca saligna. The sequence continues at coordinate 66,535,644 of NC_136422.1, forward strand.
ACTAAGAGAATGAGCACAAATCTCTCTAGGGTTCAATTATCAACCAATGAAAAAACCTAGTATATAAAGAAAAGTAAAGACATCATGAATTCCTACAAACCAGGGATAAACCTAGTCCACATAAACTATAGAGTATATTCGATATCCCTAAGATATCGGATTTATTAACTAACTACGTATCTATCTATATATACAAGATATTACATTAATATCATTTACACACTGACACGACATTGTAGATTGAGCATCACATTGGTGTTGCTGAGACGCTAGCACTAAGAGGAGTCAGCGTAAAGGTTTTGCATTATCATATTCTAAGTTTCTACTTATAATCTCCCCTAATATGATGATGTCAACACCTGGATTTTTCTCCACCTTAGAAGTACATTCATATATAACAGATACATCTTCAGTATATCTCCACATAAAAGTACATTCATATATAAAAGAGACTTTGTCAATATATTTTCTCTGCATTTTTGGCATCATTTGAATTCGGGGTAAAATCTCCCCATTAACAGACAATGTTAACTTTAGTATCAGGGTCTATCACATCACAAGCATCAGTTCATAGATCAGCCAGAGCTGATCATCTACGATAGCTTGAAACAGATTTTCAATGTTTAACAACAGATCTTTAGTGACAACCTGTTATTTTCAATCCTGTAAAAAAACCAAAGTCAACAATGGTCAAACTATTGGATTAGTGTCTAAGTCCATAACTGTCACACCCCCAAACCAAGGATGGCGGAAACGTTCGGGGGTGGAGGACTTCATGTATAGCATCATAACCACAATTTCAATAGTAATTCAAGCAAACACAACCAACATATATATAATTGAGAAGTTACATCACTTGTATGAATTACATGTTTCAAAATCAATTACAATATGTTGTCAAAATATGAAAAGTTTGACGCCTCATCGTCCCATCCTCAAAAGCACTTAGTAACCCGATTAATGTTTTCCTGTGAATACAAGTTGTTTGAAAAGTGTCAACACAAGGGTTGGTGAGTTCATAAGCTTTTATTGATAATCTTATTAGAAGTCTTTCTCATGTAAATGCCGCGTTGTTTCAGAAAAAAAATCCGATATTTTCTTTAAAATCTGCGTAATGTAGTCTTATGACTGAAGACCAAAATGTATAAGTAACCTTTCTTATTAATAGAAAATGTTATGTACTTAAATGGACATGGACGCGTTTGAATTAAATGAAATTTCTGAATGTTCTCATGTTCGTTAATACTTTATATATATGTAGTCCTAAATTAGAGGACCGAGAAATAACAAGTATTGACCATACTTAAAAGTATAAATGTGGTTTCAAATGATGTGTAGTCGTAACTACCAAAACCAAAAGTGTACAGTAATATCTGTACTAATAGAGATAAAAAGTGATTTTAAATCGACATAAAACTCATTTAGGTTTTAAAAATAAAATCCCGTAAACTTATGGATTGTTGTCTCCCTAAGTGAGTCGCTATAATCATACTGTGACTATGTGAACCTGCCACAACGTTTCTCAGGCGTCGCGAAAATGAAATGACATTTGTCACCCGTAGACCTGCAGGTCCCACTGTAGCTAGCAGCAAGGTGTGGGGTGTCAAACCCAATATAGATCTATATACAAGTATCACGTTCTCCCTCAAGGAGATTCTGATTATAACTTCCAGGAATTATATCCCGCACTCGGACGTACAGGGAGATAGAGAGATAGAGATCGAAAAATAGAGAAACTCACGATATAGGATAACAAGTTTACGTTAATTGTGTGTGAATATAAATATTTCTTGTATGAATGTACCCTTCTTGTACGAGTGCGTAGAGTGACGTATCATAAACTATACCTATTATAGTTTATCAAAAATGTATGTACTATGTATGAACCCTTTTTATGGAAATGTAACTAGTGTTGTGAATTTATCAAACTATACCTCTTATAGTCTAATAATACGTGTTGAGCAAAGTGTATAATCATAAGTTCTAATATTTGAATGTGTTTCCATGTTAGTTTATCATTATGAACTGAAAATTAAGACATTCATATTAAATATTAAATATTACTCATTCATTTTGGAACACGTATTATTAGACTATAAGAGGTATAGTTTGATAAATTCACAACACTAGTTACATTTCCATAAAAAGGGTTCATACATAGTACATACATTTTTGATAAACTATAATAGGTATAGTTTATGATACGTCACTCTACGCACTCGTACAAGAAGGGTACATTCATACAAGAAATATTTATATTCACACACAATTAACGTAAACTTGTTATCCTATATCGTGAGTTTCTCTATTTTTCGATCTCTATCTCTCTATCTCCCTGTACGTCCGAGTGCGGGATATAATTCCTGGAAGTTATAATCAGAATCTCCTTGAGGGAGAACGTGATACTTGTATATAGATCTATATTGGGTTTGACACCCCACACCTTGCTGCTAGCTACAGTGGGACCTGCAGGTCTACGGGTGACAAATGTCATTTCATTTTCGCGACGCCTGAGAAACGTTGTGGCAGGTTCACATAGTCACAGTATGATTATAGCGACTCACTTAGGGAGACAACAATCCATAAGTTTACGGGATTTTATTTTTAAAACCTAAATGAGTTTTATGTCGATTTAAAATCACTTTTTATCTCTATTAGTACAGATATTACTGTACACTTTTGGTTTTGGTAGTTACGACTACACATCATTTGAAACCACATTTATACTTTTAAGTATGGTCAATACTTGTTATTTCTCGGTCCTCTAATTTAGGACTACATATATATAAAGTATTAACGAACATGAGAACATTCAGAAATTTCATTTAATTCAAACGCGTCCATGTCCATTTAAGTACATAACATTTTCTATTAATAAGAAAGGTTACTTATACATTTTGGTCTTCAGTCATAAGACTACATTACGCAGATTTTAAAGAAAATATCGGATTTTTTTTCTGAAACAACGCGGCATTTACATGAGAAAGACTTCTAATAAGATTATCAATAAAAGCTTATGAACTCACCAACCCTTGTGTTGACACTTTTCAAACAACTTGTATTCACAGGAAAACATTAATCGGGTTACTAAGTGCTTTTGAGGATGGGACGATGAGGCGTCAAACTTTTCATATTTTGACAACATATTGTAATTGATTTTGAAACATGTAATTCATACAAGTGATGTAACTTCTCAATTATATATATGTTGGTTGTGTTTGCTTGAATTACTATTGAAATTGTGGTTATGATGCTATACATGAAGTCCTCCACCCCCGAACGTTTCCGCCATCCTTGGTTTGGGGGTGTGACAGATTGGTATCAGAGCACGGTTTATAGTGAATTCAGTATATCAACCACATAAGATATACAAACTATAAACACATTTGGGACTAAAAGTCTCTGATTCTTAAAGTGATTTAAAGAGTTGTACTTTTAGAAAACAAATAATTTCTTGTTTTAAAGTATACTTGCATGCATTCTATACTAGCATGGTGTCATAACTTAGGAGAACATAAATTGAAAGAGGAGGAGTCGAACATTATTAATACGCCTTAGCATGTGTAATCAGTTCTGGGAAGGATATAGCCTGATCAACTATATCCGTCCAAGAAGTGACTTACGCACATTAAGGAATAGTCGTAATGAGCGACAAATCTGAAAACCTAATAACACTCCATAAAGAACACGCTAAGAACCAAATATAAACATTTAAAAATACTATAGGAGTATTTGTACGTTTCTATAGCGCCAAATTATTATTTTCCGATACATACTTCTTAACCCCGTTTCTCGTGCAGACGACATGGTAGGATTTCACATACCCGGGGACCCCTACTTTCCCAATCGGGGAAACGCGGGATGGATTGAAGATGAGCCCGAGGAAGATCCCGAAGAGGATCCCGAGGAAGGGCCCGAGGAGGAAGACGAACAAGAAGAAGAAGAGGAAGACAACCAAGAAGAAGAGGAAGAAGAGGAAGAAGAGGAAGAAGAGGAAGGTGATGAGGTAGTCATGGTTGGGAACGAAGCGGAGGAACAACCAGAAGTATTCAACCCTCCCTACATCGCGAGGGTACCCGCGCACCGTTTTGGTTACAATGGACCTGAACCCCCTTGGGTAACAATGATCGAAAGATGGAGCCGACAACAACGCCAACGGTCACCATATGGCTACCAACGAGGTTACTATGATCTCACTCATGGTGGACCGGCTGATAGGGCTCTCCCCGTCACGATACAACGAATGTCAAGAATGGATGATCGTGGTAGGACAACGACAAATCAGGTCCGGGAGTTAAGTGCCATTGTACAGTCTATTACGGGTCGCACCAGAAACCTGGAACGAGACTCCCACCACCGAGACCAACTCATTAGAGACCTTCTCGCGGCTCAAGCAGAAACAAGAGAGTATCGGGAAAGATACATGGCACTCGAAGAGAGAATGGTTGCAGCCGAACGCAAATTGGCGGAACTACAGGGCGCATCGACATCATCGCAGCCTCCGTCAAAGAAGGGTCGCAGTGATTAGAGCTCGTTGCTATTCTCCCGTCTAGGTAGTAGAATTTTATGGGTACGCGTTGGTGCTACTCCTTGTATGTAGGTCGACCCTGCGACTATGTGATCACACTATTCAAAGGGGTTTTGTAATGCCAAAAACTACCTTTTGTAACGATGTAATGTAGACCCTTATGAGGTCAAACTTTTCTCTCTAAGCGTTATGTACTAAAAGTTATCAATGAAATTTGGCATGTATTCTATTTATTGAATGTTGGACACTACACATCATAACCTGATCACACAAACAATTACGAATAATAAAGTTATGATAAAATACAAGAGGGATGAAGCCAGTAACACTCGACTCGTTATCACTATTGAAGTCTTACCGACTAGTCATTTTTTTTTTTATGACAGAACCATGCCACCAAGGAAAAGACCAAGGCCTTCCAACAACCCAGTGCCGCCTCCACCACCACCTCCGCAGTTTGATCCTGCAATGTTCCAGGCTGCAGTGACGGCAGCCGTGGCGGCAGCAATGTCGCAAATGGGAACCCATGGTTCCGGCGGTTCTGGATCCGGAGCTACCAATTCCATTCATGGGGACAGCGCGGGGCGTACGAGGGAGTGCACTTACAAAGACTTCACGAATGGCAAACCCGATCCTTTCAATGGAAGCGGGGGCGTCATCACACTGGTGCAATGGTTCGAAAGGACCGAGGCAGTTTTTGAAATCTGCGCTTGTCCCGAACCGAGCAAGGTCAAGTATGCGGCATTCACTTTCACTGGAAAAGCACTTACTTGGTGGAATGGCCGAGTTAAGTCACTTACTCCTGCAGTAGCTAACGCAATCAGCTGGGAGGATTTGAAAGCCCTAATGTTAAAGGAATACTGCCCGAGGGGCGAAATACAAAAACTTGAAGAAGAACTTTGGAACCTCAGGATGACAGGCACTGATCTTGAAACATATACTGCCCGCTTCAATGACCTAGCACTCCTCTGTCCAACAATGGTCACTCCAGAAGAGAAGAAGGTGGAACGATATCTCTGGGGCCTATCGTCCCAGATTCAAGATAGTGTCTTGGCCTCGAAACCCACTACCTTTGAGAGTGCCAAGGAATTGGCACAACAACTCATAGATCACAGGGCTAGCCGTGGTACCGTGATAACCACCACCGACCGAACAAAAGGAGGGAACAACAAGAGGAAGTTCTGGGGAAATAAAAGGAAACAACCAGTTCAGGACCCCGCCAAAAAGCAACCAATTGTTGCTGTTCGCGCCGCCACTACTGCTGCCGCTCCAGCGCCACCGAAACAGTATACAGGAACTCTTCCCAAGTGCAACAAGTGTAACTACCACCATAACGGTGCTTGTCGTGAGTTACACTGCAATAACTGTAACAAAAAGGGGCACACTGCACGATTCTGTAGAGCGACTACCCAACCCGCCACACAAGTCGCTACGACCGCCAACACTGGAGCAAGCCAAGCCTGCTATGGGTGTGGTGAAACGGGACACTTCAGGAGGAACTGCCCCAAGGCACGAGCCCCTAATGCTGGGGGTGTAGGGAGAGTCCTAACTTTAGGGCAGGGAGAAGCAGTCAAGGATCCCTCTGTGGTTACTGGTACGTTCCTCCTCAATGACTCTTATGCATGCGTACTTTTCGATAGTGGGGCAGAAAGAAGTTTCATAAGTCACCAATTCAAACATATACTTAAACAAAATTCTCAACCACTAGAAGATTCTTACATCGTAGAAATGGCAAATGGAAAGGTTGAGCGCGCTAATGATATTTTCATAGGGTGTACTCTCACTCTAGACAACCATTTGTTCAAAATCGACCTTATGCCGGTCACCATAAAAAGCTTCGATATAATCATTGGTATGGATTGGCTAAGCCTTCATCGTGCCGACATTCTATGTTACGAAAGGGCCGTCCGCCTCAATCTGCCGAATGGCAACGTTCTCACCGTTTATGGCAATAAACCTAGTGCGAACCTACAAATCATCTCTTGTGTTAAAACCCAAAAGTACCTCCGAAAGCAATACCATGTTTTCTTAGCCCACATCGTAGATAAGAAACAGGAGGTGAAGGACATCAAAGAAATTCCAGAAGTATGCAACTTCCCTGATGTTTTCCCAGACGATCTGCCTGGTGTACCACTCGCAAGACGAGTCGAATTTCGGATCGACTTAATCCCAGGAGCTACCCCCGTCGCCAGGGCTCCATATCGCTTAGCACCAGCAGAAATGCAAGAACTATCCAGCCAGTTGAATGAACTATTGAGTAAAGGATTCATCAGGCCAAGCTTCTCGCCCTGGGGAGCACCAGTCTTATTTGTAAAGAAGAAGGATGGGTCTTTTCGCATGTGCATAGACTATCGAGAACTAAACAAACTCACTATCAAGAACCGTTATCCCCTACCCCGAATCGACGACCTCTTCGACCAGCTCCAAGGAGCCAGCTACTTTTCAAAAATCGACCTGAGGTCGGGCTATCATCAACTGCGAGTTCAAGAAGAGGATATCCCCAAGACGGCATTCAGAACTCGCTATGGGCACTATGAGTTTGTAGTGATGCCATTCGGGTTAACTAACGCACCCGCGGTGTTCATGGATTTGATGAATCGAGTGTGTCGACCCTTCTTGGATAAATTCGTCATCGTATTCATCGACGATATCCTGGTCTATTCGAGGAGCGAAGAAGAGCACAGACATCACCTACGACTAGTTCTGGAGGTTTTAAGGACCGAAAAGCTTTACGCTAAATTCTCAAAGTGTGAATTTTGGCTCCGAGAAGTAGGATTCCTTGGCCACGTGGTAAGCAAAGAAGGAATACATATGGACCCCTCGAAGATCAAAGCAATCGAAGATTGGTCAACACCTACAACGCCGACAGAAATCCGACAGTTTTTAGGACTCGCAGGCTACTATCGAAGATTCATACAAAACTTCTCCAAAATCGCTAAGCCTCTCACCACCTTGACTCAGAAAGGGGTGGTGTTCGAATGGGAAGATAAACAAGAAGCCGCCTTCCAGACACTAAAGCAAGCCCTATGCAGCGCACCAGTCTTGTCTCTTCCAGAAGGAACTGATGATTTTGTGGTGTATTGCGATGCTTCAAATCAAGGCCTCGGCTGTGTGCTCATGCAAAGGGGAAAAGTCATCGCTTATGCATCAAGACAACTGAAGACACATGAAGTTAATTACACAACCCACGACCTTGAATTGGGAGCTGTGGTGTTCGCCCTGAAGATTTGGAGGCACTACCTCTACGGCACCAAGTGCACCATCTTCACTGATCACAAAAGTCTTCAACACATTCTCAATCAGAAAGAACTAAACATGCGCCAAAGAAGATGGGTGGAATTACTGAATGACTACGAATGTGAAATTCGCTACCACCCAGGCAAGGCTAATGTAGTAGCCGATGCCTTAAGCAGGAAAGAATACTCGGGTCGCCGAGTCAAATCCCTAGCCATGACCATCCACTCCCAACTGGCCACTCAGATCAAGGACGCCCAATTTGAAGCCCTGAAACCAGAAAACGTGGCAAGCGAAGCACTAAGGGGGATGGATAAGAACTTGGAAGTCAGAGGGGATGGAGCTCGTTATCTCATGAATCGAATCTGGACACCGAAGTTCGGTGGATACCGAGACGTTGTAATGGATGAGGCCCACAAGACTCGATACTCCATTCATCCGGGGTCAGATAAGATGTATCTAGACCTCAAAAGATTATACTGGTGGCCAAACATGAAGGCTGAAGTTGCTACTTATGTGAGCAAGTGCCTCACTTGCGCCAAGGTCAAGGTGGAATATCAGAAGCCATCAGGACTACTTCAGCAACCAGATATACCCGAGTGGAAGTGGGAGCGAATAACCATGGACTTCGTAACCAAACTGCCTAAGACATCAGGTGGGATGGATACCATATGGGTGGTTGTGGACAGATTGACCAAGTCCGCGCACTTCCTGCCAATAAAGGAAACAGACAAGATGGAAAAGTTGACCAGGACGTACATTAAGGAGATTGTACGACTACATGGTGTACCAACATCCATTATCTCGGATCGAGATAGTAGATTCACCTCGCGTTTCTGGCAGTCCCTACAAAAGTCTCTGGGAACCAGGTTAGACATGAGTACGGCCTACCATCCACAAACGGACGGACAAAGCGAGAGAACCATCCAGACGTTGGAAGACATGCTGAGAGCCCGTGCGATAGATTTTGGTAAGGCATGGGATACCCATCTACCGCTTATCGAATTCTCTTATAATAACAGTTATCACACTAGCATTGGAGTCGCTCCATTCGAAGCTCTCTACGGCCGCAAGTGTAGGTCGCCACTGTGTTGGGCCGAAGTTGGAGATACTCAGCTAGCCAGAGGGCAAGTCTCTGATAGCACCCTTACGGGACCGGAAATCATAAGGGAAACCACAGAAAAGATCATTCAAATTCGGGAAAGACTAAAAGCGTCTCGTGATCGACAAAAGAGTTACGCGGATAAGCGACGCAAACCTTTAGAATTCCAGGTCGGAGACCGGGTACTACTAAAAGTTTCCCCCTGGAAAGGGGTGATACGTTTCGGTAAACGGGGGAAACTAAACCCAAGGTACGTTGGTCCGTTCGAAATCCTTGCTAGGATTGGTCCTGTGGCGTACAAACTCCGACTACCGCAAGAACTTAGTAATGTGCACCCTATCTTCCACGTGTCCAACTTAAAGAAGTGTCTGTCTGACGAGACACTCGTAACACCACTCGAAGAAATCGAAGTTAATGAGAATCTCCACTTTGTGGAGGAACCCGTCGAGATCATGGATCGAGAGATCAAGAGAACAAAACAAAGTCGCATCCCCATAGTGAAGGTTCGTTGGAACGCGAAACGAGGGCCTGAGTTTACCTGGGAACGTGAAGATCAAATGAAGCAAAAGTATCCACATCTTTTCCCAAACCCTTGAAGTCCCAGCCGAATTTAAATTTCGGGACGAAATTCCCTCTAACGGGGGGAAGATGTGACAATCGTCAATCTTGAGTCAAGTCAAGTCATCAAGTCAAGCCGGTCAACTCTATTAAACCTTGTGTATTAGGGTTAGTGTTATGTTCGTATTGTATAACCTGCTATGTTAATGGGAAAACATCACAGGAGAGAAGTTGAGTATTTATTTCCAAAAATGCGAAACTCTTCTGCAATTTCATCATTTTATGACCCCATTTGCGAAGTTGAGTATTTATTTCCAAAAATGCGAAACTCTTCTGCAATTTCATCATTTTATGACCCCATTTGCGAAGTTGAGTATTTATTTCCAAAAAAAAAAAAAAATGCGAAACTCCAGGGACAATATTTGAGATCTTCTGTTTTCTTCCCCAATTCGCATTCTACTGTGAAATACTTCGCATCCCTTCGCATTAATCACTTTCGCATCTTCATTCTTACACCCTTCGCATCCCTTCGCATTAATCACTTTCGCATCTTCATTCTTACACCCTTCGCATCCCTTCGCATTTTAACCTAATCAATCAAATGCGATTCACAAAATTTTCATTCCAGATGCGAATACAGTTTAGTTCTTGAACTCTAAACTTGCGAAATCAAAAATTCATATGTTGAACCCATATGCGAATATTAACCCAATTGACTTCAAGTTGATTCATAGATGCGAACACTCGATTGTTTTACTTTCGCAAAATGAGCATCAACAACTCCACAATCGAGTTTTTAAATTCTTGCAAACAACAATTTCATAGTCCTTGACTTCGCGTTTTTCTTCACGAATCATCCCTCAATCATCAATCCAATTGCGAATCAAAACTCATATGTTCTAGCTTTATCAATTCATCGACTACACTCATACAAATGCGAACAATACTCTCAAAATCGATTGAAACTTATAGCAAAGCTAAATCCAACTTCGCATTCAAAGCAGTGTTATTGATCCGCAGTCACAAGCAACCGCCCCACACCCACTCTCTGACCAGCCATGCCTCCCCACCTTACCTAGGTCACATCAACGTCTTTTCCCACTCAATTAACCCTCTTCCCGAGTTTTTGAGGACTGATTATTCATCCTCTCTCCTCATTTCCCTCATTTTGCTCTCATTTCACAAGAAGATCAAACTCTTTCCTCTCTCACTTTCTCTCTCTAGAAATTCGAGATTCAACAAACTATACCTCTTATAGTCTAATAATACGTGTTCCAAAATGAATGAGTAATATTTAATATTTAATATGAATGTCTTAATTTTCAGTTCATAATGATAAACTAACATGGAAACACATTCAAATATTAGAACTTATGATTATACACTTTGCTCAACATAATACAAAGTGTTATGATATTTACATGCTGTTGGCTAACTTTAGCCATTCTGCCCTGTATTTGGAAAAATCATAGAAAAATCATACGAAGTCGAAAACTAGATCCGTAAATTTTGAGAGTTCACAAAATGTGTCTAGTTTGCTCATAAATTTTATCTCAATTTATAATGACCTCTAACTTGGGTGAAAAAGTCCAAAATCACAGACTGGTCCGGATTGTTATTTGAAATGATAGGCAGTTTTGTAAAAATCACCATAAATTGTAGAAAAATCGTATGGAGATGTGCAAGTAGCCATTTTAAAGCTAAAAACTCGAACTATTTGCACCTTGTACAGTTTTGAAAACAAAAATGTTTAAGATGCCCAAAACAGTCCGTGAATGGAGTTGAACTTTTCTGATGAAGGCTGTTAGAAAAAAATCTAGTTATATTCTTAGTGTTTTAACTTGTATTCCCCCCCTGAAAACTTGAGAAAACATGAAAATGTAGGGGTATGAACTCACCTTGAGTGATTTCAGTAGATACGTGTTGAAGAAGGAAAGTGTTCAACCCAAGAACACTTGAAGAATCACTTGAAGATTCGAAGCTCTAACACAATTATGAGAGAGTTTGTCTAAGATATCCATGATTTGAGTGGAAATAAATGAGATAATCATAAAGAGAATGGATTATGCTTACCAAATGTGGAGGAAAAACTCAAGATCAGCCCTTGAATCTTGAATTTCTAGAGAGAGAAAGTGAGAGAGGAAAGAGTTTGATCTTCTTGTGAAATGAGAGCAAAATGAGGGAAATGAGGAGAGAGGATGAATAATCAGTCCTCAAAAACTCGGGAAGAGGGTTAATTGAGTGGGAAAAGACGTTGATGTGACCTAGGTAAGGTGGGGAGGCATGGCTGGTCAGAGAGTGGGTGTGGGGCGGTTGCTTGTGACTGCGGATCAATAACACTGCTTTGAATGCGAAGTTGGATTTAGCTTTGCTATAAGTTTCAATCGATTTTGAGAGTATTGTTCGCATTTGTATGAGTGTAGTCGATGAATTGATAAAGCTAGAACATATGAGTTTTGATTCGCAATTGGATTGATGATTGAGGGATGATTCGTGAAGAAAAACGCGAAGTCAAGGACTATGAAATTGTTGTTTGCAAGAATTTAAAAACTCGATTGTGGAGTTGTTGATGCTCATTTTGCGAAAGTAAAACAATCGAGTGTTCGCATCTATGAATCAACTTGAAGTCAATTGGGTTAATATTCGCATATGGGTTCAACATATGAATTTTTGATTTCGCAAGTTTAGAGTTCAAGAACTAAACTGTATTCGCATCTGGAATGAAAATTTTGTGAATCGCATTTGATTGATTAGGTTAAAATGCGAAGGGATGCGAAGGGTGTAAGAATGAAGATGCGAAAGTGATTAATGCGAAGGGATGCGAAGGGTGTAAGAATGAAGATGCGAAAGTGATTAATGCGAAGGGATGCGAAGTATTTCACAGTAGAATGCGAATTGGGGAAGAAAACAGAAGATCTCAAATATTGTCCCTGGAGTTTCGCATTTTTTTTTTTTTTTGGAAATAAATACTCAACTTCGCAAATGGGGTCATAAAATGATGAAATTGCAGAAGAGTTTCGCATTTTTGGAAATAAATACTCAACTTCGCAAATGGGGTCATAAAATGATGAAATTGCAGAAGAGTTTCGCATTTTTGGAAATAAATACTCAACTTCTCTCCTGTGATGTTTTCCCATTAACATAGCAGGTTATACAATACGAACATAACACTAACCCTAATACACAAGGTTTAATAGAGTTGACCGGCTTGACTTGATGACTTGACTTGACTCAAGATTGACGATTGTCACAATAACTATTTTGGTATGTACTTGACCCGATGATGCATGGTCCTTTTGGGTTGCCTTCACCAAAGCAACTTGATAGGATGAATTATGGAGAGAAGGGATTAAATATGATTTATTAATGTATTATGAGAATAATATATTAAAGGAGAAATCATATTTTTTAATTAATATTAGTCAATAATTAATTGGTAATTAGTTTTGTGACTAAAAGAGATTAATTAAACTTAAGGGACTGGAATTGTAATTATAAGATAATTATAATTTGGGCCATGGATTGCCTTATATGATAAGGTGGACAAATTCTATGGGGAAGCCCATATGAAATCGTCCAAGGCCTTGAGGAAAGGGCTCCATGGGTTGTTTAGGGCTTAAGCATCCAATTTAGGGTTTCCTTGTTAGATAACCCTAATAGCCTTACTATATATAAGACCCTTATGACCCAAAAACGTGGCTAATGATCTTTCTAGGGTTTCACACGTTTTTTGGGCAGCCTCCAACCTCTCTCCTCTTCATCCTCTTGCTTATGGTGTTTGTGAACCATTAGAGGAGTGACACTTGTGACTCTAAGCCTTCCAAAGTCAATACAAGGAGATTTGGGATTGTTATTGCTACATAACAATCAAGGTAACATTATAAACTTATTCTCATGTTAATATGATTATTTGAATGCTAGAATTAAGGTTTATAGTCTTGGATAACTTGCATGTACAATAGAGAAACCTAGATCCAGGCTTTAGGGTTTGTATGAGCACATAGGATGTTCTTAAGACCAAAACCCATCAGTGGTATCAGAGCCTAGCTTGGTTTCAATTGTATTGATGCATTGTATAACTGGAAAATTCATTTTTTGGGTTTCTGGAGGCTGGACTCGCCGAGTCCATAGTTGAACTCACCGAGTCCATGCTGACTCGACGAGTCCAGGCTTGACTCGACGAGTCAACTCGTCAGATGGAGGGTATCTCGGGTTTTCTTGCTGCTTTTGCTTATGGATAGTTACCTTATCATGTTAGATCAATATTAATCCAATTATATGATATATTTGACTATAATTTTGATCTAATTGAAGATATTTATCAATTAATAAGATAATTGTTTCCTTATGTGATAATTGATTAATTATTTTGAGTAAATTGATAAATTGTTTTGCAAGAAATCATTAAATAAATCAAATATGGATAATTATGTGATTAAATGTTAATTTGAATTATTTGTTATTTGATCCTTGTTGTTATGAAAAGTTTCATATTTTCCCCTTTAGGTTTTATAGTTTAAATTTGAACCCAAAAGTTTTGTTGTTTTGAAATTTAAATAGTTGAAACCCTAATGTTTTGAAAAAGGTTTCAAAACTTGCCCTCAAGTTTTGGAATTTAAATTTTGATTAATAGTTTAATTGTGATGTATATTTAAATTCTAAACCCTAATGTTTTGAAATGTTTCAAAACTTGCCCTCAAGTTTTGGAATTTAAAAGTTGATTAAAAGTTTAATTAGGAATGTTAAATTCTAAAACCCTAGTAATTTTTTGAAAAGTTCAAATCACACCCTTATGGTTTTATTAATTAATTAAGGTGTATAATTAAAAGAAGTTTAATAAATCCATAAAAGTTTAGGTTTACAATTTAATTGAATTAAAAGTATACTTGTTAAATTTGATCACCTAGTATTTTAAAAGTGCAAAATACACCCTATACTATATATAACATTAAAAGTCTAACATTATATATATGTATGTGTAAAAGTCAGTCTTACCGTTAGTAGGCCTCGTTCACGAAGCTGGTTTATAAGGGGTGTTTAAGGAAATTACCTATAATATGGCGATTGAATGGGTATCCACTCTTACCCACCGCACTCTTGACTAGTGGAGGGTCGTTAGCCGAATGGGTAGGATAGGACGAAACCTTCCATTATAAGTATAATGAAATACAAAGTAACTAAATGTTTTTCAAATTTCCAATTTTAGTTACTTAAGCAAAAGTGAATTGATGCAATTCCATGAAATTACACTTTGTGCCCTTGCGAAGACGTTAGTGGAGCGTGTGTGGTTTACTGGCACACTAAATGGTTCTAAGCAAAGGTAGCAAAGGGTGACTCAATGTTTGTCATAGTTCGGTGGAGCGTGTGTGGTTTACCGGCACATCGAATAGGTGACTGTAACATGTGAGGGCACCATGTAAGTTTGCATGGTTATTCACACCCGCTTTGTGATCCTCGGCATCCCAGTCACAAACAAGAGGGGCATATCGAGATTTAAACATGCCATTGAAATGTTCAATAAATCTCAAAGGATCTAGGAGTTTTCATAAGTTTAAAACTTAAATTTATTTTTCATTTTCATGGTGGAAATTAGTGAATCGTCATTCACTTACCTTCAAATATTCTACAACTAGATTACGACATCCCTTTTCTAGGTTTTAGCGTATTGTGTTGGGTCCTAGCCTTGGAATTTCATTTGGACTCAATCAATCAACTAACATGAATTTGTTTCTCCCATTATGTAGATGTCAAAGTTTGACAACTATGGTCTTCCCAAATCCCGTGGAACAAGCATTCCACATGAAGATGGTATTCCACGATTTGATCGAGGAATAGGAAATCATGCTTCACTTCCTCCACCTCCTCCAATTGTTCTCCCTAACCCACAAGATCGAAGAATTGAAAGGTTCAACATCGCTAAAGCCCTATTGGAAATGAAACATGAAGATGGTAAACCCGTGTGTGCCCACGTTTTAGGAATGAAATCACACATTGATAGGTTGATCATGTTGGGTGTGTCATTCCCAAATGAGTTGGCTGTAAATTGGGTTTTGCAGTCACTTCCTGAATCATATAATGAGTTCAAAAGAAAGTATTATATGATGGATCATGACGACAACCTCATTGATCTAACTTACATGCTCATTGTTGCTGAATCAGAAATGATCTGGCGAAGCAATGGAGCGTATTTGTTAGGAAAGTCAACCGACCATGCTTTCGAGGACGTTCTAAGAGAAGCGACTTGCATTTTCTGCCAAGAGAAAGGACGTTGGATAGAAGTCTGCCCCAAGAGCCTGAAAATTCCAAAGATAGGAGAGTCAAAGAGTATGACTGTGCTTCAGGTAAAATCCACTATCTAACTTCATTAAGTTCCCATTCATTGGTTCGAAATACATGATGTGATAAGATTGAATTTGAATGTTTTTGCAGGATCGGTGAAAACAAAGGAAACTTGATGAAAGAGCAAGATGAATCTAATCACAAGAAATGGATCTTGATCGCATGGACTTGAAGATTAGATTTTGAGCTTAGATAGTTATGATAGAGTTGCTAGAAATTTTCCTTTTGAAATACATAGTTTTTCAATGGATTTTGCATTGTAAGGACAAATGTTTTCCGTTGCTTTTATAAATAAAATAAATTTTTGGTTTGACTCATTTATTTATTTGTTTACTTCCTTGCAATGAAATCGTTATTAAAATTGATGTTTGAATATTTATACAACAAATGGATATGATTCTTATTTATGGTAAGGTTGAGAATTTACCAAATAGGAGAGTTTCTCATCACCCAAGTTTCAATTGGACAGAAATTTGGAATCACGCAACTTGGTTGCATGATGAATCAGAAATTTCATATATGGAAATTAGACTAATTCGTTGACAAAGTGTCAAGTGAAGGACTAGGAGATCAAGCACACAAAGTTGTGTGTTGATCAAGTTCACCATAAGAGTAACAAAGATATTCGTCATGATTTACTAAAGGTTTAGTAAATATGATTATACTTATAAGATTAAGTGTAATTCAGAATTGATTAAAAAGGTTTAAATCAATAGAAAAACGAATAAGAAGAATCAAGTAGGCAGAAAGATAAAAGGTTCTCCATCCTAAGAAGAACGGAGAGTACCTTTTATGTTTTTTGATAGGTCTTAATGATTAAGAACCATATCTCAAATGATCCTCTAAGTGAGTCTTAGTACAATTGTATGTTTAAGAAGAGGAATTAAGAGTTGAAGAAATGGTTAAATCAAGAAGTCAATCATACTTCGTTCCAAAACAAGTCTTAGAGTTAAGATTGTGACAATGAGTGACAAGTATTAAAAGGTTTATAACGTTCATCAAATGTGAAAAGTTGTGATGTCTTGGATAAGACAAAGACCAACTAGGACCAATTTATGAAGTGTTTTGATAAAAACTACACTAACTCTTGAATATTTGTTTGTCAAGAAATGTTTATTGACAAGAGAATCTTATATGTCAAGGAGTCAGTGGGAGTCTTAATGGTCTTGAAAGGTTTCAAGAACAAATCAAATAAACCTTATCGATCATCACTAGCACACGAATTGAGGTTAACAACCTATCGTGTTGACATTATTTTGTTTTTGTGCTGTTTCCAATTGAGTTAATTATGCATGTGAGTTCTATGACTTCTCATTTTGAACGCATAAAAGCCAAGGCACCTTGATCAATGAAAGGTACATTGATAGGAAAAAGGTGAGCTGCTTAACTACTTGGAAGACGTAGTGGGCAGCTGTGCTACCATAAGGCAAGAAATCAAGATTAAGAAAGTTCGATCCATATGAGTTTGAATTTGTCGTAAACTTTGGTTTTGACAAATTGACATGGATAGGAAAAAATACACCGTTTAAATCTAAGTGTCATAAGATTTCATCCTTCATGAAAATGATTGTGAGGAAATGCTTTCGCTAAGAAAGATTTTAAGAAGATAGTGATTGTAAAATTGCATTCTCGAATTTGATTATGGTTACGGTATCCCTTTCCATAATTTGAATTGTGAGGTTTGGCAATTAGTCTTAATTGTTTAGACACACATATGAAATATCTAAAGCAAAGGTGTATAAGCTTAAGAAGGCTTGATAAAAGATTATCAAAGCATTAAGTATTAGAAACATGGACTTAAGAAATTCAATAGGTATTGTTTTTCTGAAAGTTAAGATGTTTATGAATACATGTCGAAGCTAGTGGGAGCATAAGTGTTATGTTTTATAATAATCATCATGATAGTGGGAGCATAAATGTTATGATTGTATGATTAGTAAGCAAAGTATTGCAAGTTGGCAATATTAATTATAGATAACAAGAGTCATTCTTTGCAAAGTTGTAAGGATGGAATAGTTGTTTTGCTATAATTAAGGGAGAGAATATTATGCTTTATTTCAAATCTAAAGGCTTAGGTTGAGAAATGTTGATAAATTTAGTCAAAGGTACATAGTGTGTTCTTAAAATTTCGATTATGATTACGACATTCCTCTTCACAATTCGAATTTTGAGAACACAGCAAATAAAACATTATGCATCGTTTCCCGTACGCTTCGAGTATAGGATCGATTACAAATGCTTTAATGTTTGACCATTCTAAAATTTTACAAATGTCTAGTGCATTTAGAGGGAAAAGGGACTAGGATCGGTTTTGAGTAAAATAATTAAACAACTATCAAAGGACAATCCAAAGTTTGACAAGGATTGGTTGCTTGTGAGTAGTTGGAAGCATGGTATTGAATGGACCATATCGACATTATTATGAATAGAAAAGATTCTATTAATAATGAGTTGTCATATGGAAAATATGGAAGCGTGTCCATATTGGGAATTGAATATTGAAAATCTATGTCTAGATTAGAAACTTTTATGCAAAAGGATGTTAAAAGGAATGTACTTTGAGTGAGAGACATCATATCTAAGGAATTGTCTTGTAACAATCTCCGATAGAAGATTTTGTAATATCATTGGCAATAGTCTTTGTGACTTTGGTGCAGTGACATTACGAAAGGATCGTTGTATAGAATGTTAGAATCTACCATATTCTATAAGTAGCAAGAATTTGATATTAATTCACTTATGAAAAAGGATTTGGAGTTGTGAAATGAGAATGATTGGAAATGTGTTCAATTTGATCTATTTCACAAAGTAAGAACTATAGGTAAACATTGTGTGCATGCTATGAGCATGGGATAAGTGTAGAAATTCAAGTAAGAAGTTGATTATCCGAAACGACAAATAATGAGTAATCAATATGGTGATAAATAAAAGGAGTTTTATTTATACTCAAAGGTTTAAGGAGATATGGGATTAGTATTATTCTTGTGTATCACTTTGTATGTTTTGACTTCCAGAATAATTGAGTTTATTAAGAATAATCGAATTATTCGAACGGGCCACAGTCATTCATATGTTGGAAGTAGGTATGAATGAAGACTGTCGTGAATTGGTGTGTGGATTGTCTAAAAGGGTATTAGACATAAGAAAATGTTTGCTGCAACGTTCATGAGCGCTTATGAATATGAATTTGAGCATTGGATTAAACCCACGCTCACTTGGATCACTCCATGAATTGTATCACGAGTGATTGGTGAGACGATAACATCTTATATTCTTGAAACCGAGATGTGTGAGTTGTACCTTGCTAATCGGTTGCACAGTGATAATATGTAAACGCACTAGTAACATGGTGTTATAAAACATATTGTTGTGTGTGATTCGGTGAGTGAGTGCAAGCAAGCATTGTATCAAAGTTTATCGGTTCCTTTTATCCAAAGAAGGATAAAAGCGATATCTTTGGGCCCCTCGATGATTTAGTGATGACAAACGTAAATGCTCGGCCATGCTAGGGCTAATTTTATTTGTTCAATTAGTTAGTCGTCATAAATCGGAGATTGAGAAATAGTACAAAGAGAATGATTAGAAATCATGTCTTACGATATCTAGAATGGAGGAATATATGATCCCTTATCTAAGGACACACGTAACTGATACGATCAGAGTTGACATCGGCTTTGGAAAGCTACGATTGCAGATCAGGATCTGAAGTGATACGCAGAATAGTTATTAGACTTATCCAAGTGGGAGACTGTTGGATTAGTGTCTAAGTCCATAACTATTTTGGTATGTACTTGACCCGATGATGCATGGTCCTTTTGGGTTGCCTTCACCAAAGCAACTTGATAGGATGAATTATGGAGAGAAGGGATTAAATATGATTTATTAATGTATTATGAGAATAATATATTAAAGGAGAAATCATATTGTTTAATTAATATTAGTCAATAATTAATTGGTAATTAGTTTTGTGACTAAAAGAGATTAATTAAACTTAAGGGACTGGAATTGTAATTATAAGATAATTATAATTTGGGCCATGGATTGCCTTATATGATAAGGTGGGCGAATTCTATGGGGAAGCCCATATGAAATCGTCCAAGGCCTTGAGGAAAGGGCTCCATGGGTTGCTTAGGGCTTAAGCATCCAATTTAGGGTTTCCTTGTTAGATAACCCTAATAGCCTTACTATATATAAGACCCTTATGACCCAAAAACGTGGCTAATGATCTTTCTAGGGTTTCACACGTTTTTTGGGCAGCCTCCAACCTCTCTCCTCTTCATCCTCTTGCTTATGGTGTTTGTGAACCATTAGAGGAGTGACACTTGTGACTCTAAGCCTTCCAAAGTCAATACAAGGAGATTTGGGATTGTTATTGCTACATAACAATCAAGGTACATTATAAAGTTATTCTCATGTTAATATGATTATTTGAATACTAGAATTAGGGTTTATAGTCTTGGATAACTTGCATGTACAATAGAGAAACCTAGATCCAAGCTTTAGGGTTTGTATGAGCACATAGGATGTTTTTAGGACCAAAACCCATCACAAACATATCCAATAAAAGTCGACTTTGTTGTTTTATTAATTTAATAAAGTTAAATTAATAATGTTGGTATGTATAAACCTTTTAGTAAAGGTGTTGTAGAATTTAGAATTTAAACCACCCAAAAACTGAGGAAACACACATACACCGATAACCCTCAGATTGGCTTTTCTCCTAGGACTGAAAACCTTCACATTTCCTTTATTCTCTTCACACAGCAAACCGTTTATGACCAAGAGCCTCAGACTACAAACGTGCAAGACCGAAAGCCCTTCCCACCAGAAAACCTCCTTAGTGGGTTTCCGTTTTCGGCCGAGAACTCTAAAATATCTAGATATTTATTTGACTAAACCGCCAGATATTTTCACCTATGTGTGTGTGTGTATATATATATATATATATATGTGTGTGTGTGTGTGTGTGTTTGTGTGTGTGTGTGTATGTGTAACCGAAAATATACCCTCATTCTTACACTCTTCAACCGAAAATCATCCCATTTTCTCTCAAGAAAAACAACCAAAATTACCATCTTTTCTGTTGATTGTCATGTGAAAATCCTTTGAATATTCATAAGATATCACTTGAAATATTCTAGTGTTCTTGATATCAAACAAAAACACTAACCAATCTTCTTAGTTCACACCGAAAACACTCAATATCACTAGTTTTCACCAAGAACACACCAAGAACACGAAGAACACGAAGAACACCTACAAACTATTCTAAGGCTTATTGATACAGTTTATAATACGAGTCCTAACCCGAAGATATACACAACCAATCGAGAACTCACACAAAAGGTGAGTTCATACCCATACGTTTTCATAATTATTTAGTGTCTTAGGAGGAATACAAGTGTAACACAATAAAAATTGTGTGAATATCTAAATGTTTTTAATGTTTATAAATTGTTGCCATTATCAAAATATATATATATATATATATATATATATATATATATATATATATATATATATATATATATATATATATTAATTAGGATTCAAGATGCTTAGAATTTGTAATTTTAAATCCATTTCCTGTTCTGTGTTTGGTTGTGTGATTGGGGTAGAATTATTTATTCGAATGTCTATTTAATTATAAGTATATAAATATTATATTTATATAAGTATAAAATGATTTTCAAACTTTTTAAACAAAAATATTATTTTTGCAAACAGTTTTAGTACCATTTGGACATAAATATTGAATTTCAAGGAGTAACCATATTACAAGTTTTAGAAATTAAACAAAGATTTTCATTACAGTAAAACAAAAACATATAAACTATAATAGGTATAGTTTATGAAACTTACATATTGCTTTCAAACTTCATATGACAGTACAGAAACAAACATACAAACTATAATAGGTATAATTGATGGATCATATACACTACAATACATATTCAGTGTACATTATGGAAAAACACAAACATATAAACTATATTAAATATAGTTTATGAAAGATACTTACAATTTATTGATCACAAAGTAACTTTTCATTATTCTACGCGTAATAATCAATATAGCATTTGTGAGACACACTTCAAGTACTTATCTAAGTACCAACCAAGTCCCGAAATTATAACCAGAGTCTCCTGGAGGGAGAGTGTGACACTTATGTATAGATCTATATGGGATTGAAAATCCCGCACTAGAGATGCTTGTAACAGCTAGGCCGAGATGCCTGTAGTGACAAATCTCATATTGATTGCCACGCCTGATGAACGTCGTGTTCAGGGCACCTTATGTCATCAAGCATGGTTATAATAACTCACAATTTGGTATTGAACAAAATGATTAGTGTATGAATAAGTAAACAACTCCACGTAGTTTTATTTAATAATAAAGCTACAGTACATAATTTTACAAGTACAGCTAGTAAAACTAGATAGTTACAAATACAAGGTTTTCTTATGGGTACATATACAAAATACTGCTTCAGTACAGAGAAAACATACTTTTCATAGTTTTATTTGAACTAATCTACATTTTTCTAGTTCAGAGTACAATAACATTTACATGTTAATACATTACAACAGAAAATATAGGATTTTTTGGGAAAACATATTTACATTATCAAGGAATAGAAAACAGATTACAGTTACGAACATGCTTATGAACTCATCAACTTAATTGTTGACACCTTTTCAAAACTACTTGTATTCCCAGAAAATTAGTAGACAGGTACATCCACAGATTTTTGAGAAGATGGAGCTTCATTGACTCATGTCTTTGAACTTTTTGGTGTCATGTATACAATTAGTTGAACACATATGTAAAAACTTATACTTTCTCAATACATGGTTATTGTACTCTGATTACTATTATGCAATTGTTGTGATAGTATACATGACATCCTCGGCCACTGAACGTTTCTACCATTATGGTTTAGGGGTCTGACAGATTGGTATCAGAGCATTGTTTATAGTGAACTAAGTATATCAAACCATAAAAGACATACAACTATAAATGAAATGGGGCTGAAGCGCTTTGACTAAAAGTATACTTTTAAAATCTAAGTATTTTATAAGAAGTACACTAACATGCATACCTACAAGAAACAATATCGCAGTGAAAACTATACAAAAGTATATAGATGTTGGACACTATAGTTAAATCTAGATCTTTATGTAATCATATATGGGATAAATATTTCCTGATTAACTATATTTATTTGAGATACGACGAACATGTGTTTGTTGTAATAGTGGTGTTGCAACAAGTCGAAAACTTACCCAAACAATATACCATAAGAACTCTAGAATCAAACATAAAGTTAAAATACTATAGGAGTATTTTATGACATTATAACACTGAAACAACAAGATTCAAGAAGGCCATTCTTACTAGAAACAAACATGTGAAAACAAAGGATCACTACTAGTAAAGCTGTAATTACTAAGGTATACATAAGATTTATATATAATTAAGGTTTTATAGACTTATAATTTGTGATTTAGCTTTATTTACTGTTCCTTGTTTGGTTGTGGACTTACAGTAGGATCACGTATTCGAAGGTATATTTGGTCTTGGTTATGTATGATTCGTATACACTAAGTGATTATAGAAAGACCTGGTATGGATTACATTATACATGTTCATTAGAGGTGATACCATAAATTCCATGAATTGAAATTATCAATTTTTTACTTATATTAGTAAACTACTATTGTAAATTGCATAACACTATGAAAGTAAAGATATGATGTTTTAGATATCAACATATATCTTGTTCAATATCACCTGACTCGTAACCACTATAGAGGACTTATCATCATTTTTCGCTTACATTATTTTAGAGAAAGACGCCTCCAAGAAAGTCTAACAGAAAGAGCAACAATCTAGCAAATCCACCACCACCACCACCTCTACAGTATGATGTTGCTGTCTTTCAAGCAACAATAACTACCATCATGGCTGCTGCCATGATGCAAATTAACGCCAGTGGTTCGACACGCTGGTTCAATAAAACCGAATCAATGTTTGAAATCTATGCTTTTCCTGAAGCAAGCAAAGTAAAGTTTGCATCATGCACCTTCTTAGACAGAGCCCTTTCCTGGTGGAATGGCTTTGTTAAATCGATATATCTCCCAGTCGCCAATTCTATGGGTTGGGAAGACTTAAAAGTTCTGATGCTGGCAGAATATTTCCCACAAGGTAAAATGAAAAAACTAGAACATGAGCTCTGGAGTTTGAAGATGAAGGGCTCCGATATTGCTGCTTACACTGCTAGGTTCAGTGAATCATTTACACAGTGTTGCAAAGTTTCATCAATGTATGGTTCAATACACTTAATCATTAACAAATTTTATTGGAAGAATATTTTTAGACAGAATGGTGTGATGCGTGTAATACATTTTGGTATAAAATGTACCCACTGACATAGAGTGTCGAACTTTTACCAGTGTATGGCTTTTACAGTGAATCATAAAATTCTTTCTGAGAAGCTTTATGGTGTCTAAGTGCATGTAATATATCAAAATACATGATATACCCATCGGCACAAATTTTTCACGTTCTCATTAGTGTTTCATATTTGACACTGAATCACAAAGATTTTAAGAATAGTTTAAGGGAAACCATAGATTGGTGCCTATGATAAACTATGATACATAGCATAACCATTAACACATATTTTTAAAGTTCTCATCAGTGTTTGGTATTTAATGCTGAATCATAAAACTTAACAAAGAATTTAAGGGCAAGAATGGGGTAGTGCATATGATAGACTATGGTACATAATCTAACCATCGAAACATAAATTTAGAGATTTTATCAGTGTGTGGTATTTCATAGTGAACCGTCAAGTTCTATAAAAGAAGAATTTTAATGAGAGATATAGAATGTCTCAATCACACTGATATGAGTTCCGTGTGAATCATAGACAATGTATAGCTCATCAATACGAAGTGGTTTATCTTCCAGTATCATAAATTTAAGTTGTAGTCTAGAATCAAGGATTCACCATTAATTCCTTTAATATTGTACACAACAAAATTAAAATAAAAGAAAAAGAAAATAAAAGAATTAGCCAAACAAGGAAACTATCTAAGAGAGAAACATGTAGATTTTTTAGAAAAATCTTAAAGACCAAATTTGGTGAAACTTTTAAGTTGAATGATCATTAATGACTTTCTTCCTTCCAAGATATCTATCGCTCAACATCTATCTATAAAGAGAGATAGAAACACAAGAAAACATATAAAAATATAGATCAAAACACAAGAATACAGAAATGTTCTTATTCCTTGAAATTGAAATATTGCAGATGAACTCCAAGCTTCATATTCATCATGATCAAAGGAAACCCAACAAGAGACAGTGTTTGTAACCAACGAGTTAAGAGGTTCCAATATTTGTAAACTTCGATTTATAAAAGTCATGTGGAGAACACTCAAAAGAACAAAGCTTTAAGAGCTTCATAATGTGCGACAAGAATCATTGCTTTTGTAATGGATTCTTTGGATCTCAGATGGGGATTGGTATGTCAATGAGAGTGTCTCTAGAAAATAGATATGTCATGCTTATTATATTAACCTAACAATGTATCAATGGGTTAAGGATCCAAGGGAAGGTACAGTAAGCATTCAGAACATTCAGTTCAGACATACAAAAGGATCCCAACGTAGAAGAAAAAATGTAGAGCGACTAAGAATGGTAAATGGGACAAATATTGTTGATAAGACATTGCAATGAATGGTGTGTAGGCTTAGGCGAGTTGATATTTTTTAATGAGAAAGAGAGCAGGTCAACGTTAAATTTCGAAGTTAAATAATCCTGAGATTGATGGAGAAGAAAACACTAGTGATTAATAGGATATATATATATATATATATATATATATATATATATATATATATATATATATGCAATGTATACTATCTGGGTAAAAGAATGAGAAATATTGACTTTTTTTTTTGTTTTTAAAAGCAAGAGACATGTTTTTGTATTTTCGAAAGCAACACAATAAATACTGAAAACACAATGAAATAAATGTCTTTTTTTTTGTAGCAGAAATCTAGATTTTATTACTCGAGTCAGTGATGTTTTCCTCCTTCTCGTTGAAGTAGACATTGTAGCCAGCATTTACTGATGGAGATGATGTTATATCATGAAACATAGGAAAAATCCTTGAAATTCATTGACTTGTACTGAATCGATGCAAATCACAAAGTTCTTCCTTTACGATTGTCTCCAAATGTTACCAAAGGGCTATCCTTTTCAACAAAATCAATTAGGAGATAATTGCATCCTGTCATATGTCTCCAGTCTCCAAACCTTACCTTGGCCCATTTTTGGATGGATTTATTAAAAAAGATTTAAGCACGAAGAAGGAAGACAATTTAAAGAATTATCCTTTTTTATCAAGTTTTCATTTCTTAAATGAAGATTGTCAATTCTCTTAGCATTTTCATCAAAAGTGCACTTCTTATATTAGAAGAAGTGTCTCCACAATGATAACATATCCTTATCCCATGTTTTTTATTTATATTTTTCATACATTTGGGTTTCCAATGAGACGAGACCTTTTTGCGATGTTGATTTACACAAAAATTCACCAATGTCAAGAGAGTGGAAAGACTTAGTGTCATGGCTACTAATAGTACATTTTGGTGACTCACTAGGTATCCCATGTATGGAGTGAAACTCTCCATTTGATATGGGAAATTTAAGATACATTTCAATGGTCGGAGTGGGAATGTCCAGGATGGGGTTACGAATAGTAGGATACATTCAGGGTTAGTAGTACAATGTTTATCAATGAAAGAGTGACTAATGAAACTAGTTTTAAGATCTTCATTCAGGTCATTGAGATAAGAAAAGTTTGATTCTATCTCAATTAATTTATAAATGTTACAAGCTTCATCAATGTTTCCACTAAGTATTTTCTCACATTGACTAGGAATCTGAGCGTCTATTATTTTAATGAGCTTTAGATGACAATGAGCCCAATTATTTTTTATATCTTGAAGTTTATTAGAATGTGCTTCGGCTCGATCCTTCTTCAAATGAAGATTAGCGTTTGTAAGGGATACGTTGGTGACTTTAATGCTGGTTAAAGTAAAAGTCCTTTTAATGTCAGACAAGTTGTTTATAAGTGTGTCAATTTCTAGCCTAAGTACATGTTTTCCTTGATTAAACATGGGGAGATGATGACACAAATAATCAAACATCATGCACTATTCGCTATCAGTGTAAGTAATGTACTTATTTACCTGATACAAAGATGATGAATCCTAGTTTAGACGTTTTGAGGCCTTCACATCTTTGGCAAGATCATATTTAAAGGAGATAGTGTCTATTTCCTTATCAATGACATAATCTTAAATACCTTTATCCTTACCTTATCTTCATCAGACACTTATTCTTACCTTTATCTTCATCAACCGATTCTTCTTTAGACACCCAATTTTCTGCTTCAGCAACCATTATTTTGACATCAACGCTCTACCTTTTTAGAGAAGTCAACAGCTTATTTTACTTTAATTCATAGTCTTCATCAATCTCAACTTTGTTTAATTTGCAATCTCTAGCAAAATGATCAGCTACTCCATAGTTGAAACACTTGAAACATTTCTTATTGGCATCAATTTTTCTTTCAGCATCATAACCTTTAGTTGTTAATGAGATAGTATTTGATTGATATCTTTTAAACCCAGATGGTTTCTTGTCATTCGTGCTAATATAGATTTTAAAAATTTGGGCTTCACCTTCAGATTTGTCAGAGAAGTCGTTGTTGCTTTCTTAATACTTCTTGCAATATAAAGCAACAAGCTTGTCTTATGAGTATCTCGCGTGATCTCATTCCACAAAATATTTGTTTCTTCATGATTACAAAGATTTCAAATAGAGAGGCTAAATGCATGGTTTCAAATTTTCACTATTCTTCAAAAGATCAACATGATGTTTCGAACTATCGTTTATTGAATTAAGAAATTTAAGCACAAGAGAGTTTAGTTTTGTTAATGGTTGATTGGCACATATCATATACCAAGCAATTGAAACGATTGAAGACATGGGTAAGGGTTTCATTATTTTGCTCAAAGAATTCTTATATTATCGATTCAAACTATTTTTATTAACAACCTTTATTTCATCAATTCCCTCGTACATTAGAATCAACGTTTTCATCAACTCTTTGGCATATCTGCAGTTTTGGACAAAGTGATAGATATCATAGGGTAGAGTTTTCCCTATAGTACCACGATCCTCCACATCAAGAGCAACAAGATGTGTGTCTTCATCGTCGAATTCATGGACATGTTTTTGACAATATCACCTTCTTTAACATTCTCATTGATAGGTTGATACATAGGAACATGAGGATCATCATTGATGATCCTCAACATAGATTAATCCATTACTTCAAGTACTAGCATTACTTTTGACTTCCAGATTGTGAAATTCTTTTAATCAAATTCAGGTATTTTATGACAGGAAGTGATTTTGGAATGATTTAATGAGGAAGTAGAAGACATTGTTAATCAAACAAGATGACTTGCTCTGATACTAGTTGTAGGATCCTTGATTTATAATGATTAACAAATAAGAATATTGAAAGCACAGAAAGAGATACCAGAAAGGTTTTTCACTAATAAAAGGTTCTCACACAAAGCAGGGATCCCTAATCTCCATAAACAATACAGTATATATGATATCCGTAAGATATAAGATCTATTAACTAACTACGTATCTACCTATATATACAATATTACAGTTATAATGCTTACACACTGACATGGCTTTGTAGACCGAGCTTCACACTGGAGTTGGTGACACGTTGGCACTGATAAGAGTCAGCATGAAGGTTTCGCATTACTAGATTCTATGTTTTTCCTTACGTAACCAACCCATACCACAATCTAACCACTTTCTCTATATTCGATACACAACTTGAGCTGCTCAAACGCTCTTCTATCAATATTCCGACACTTCCAAAAGGAACTAAATGACTACAGCGAGTTCCTTTCCCAATGGATTCCAATGTGAGGACAACACATGTATCCCTAATGACATAAACCTAGTGGCAACATGCTCTATGCTCACTATCTAAACAATCCTTGAATTCTCCATGACCATGAAGGACTTCAATGAATACTTGAGAAATGAAACAAGAAAACTTTCTAACCAACATCACTTTGATGGTATCCTACCTTCCTTATCTTATGCAACAACGAACTTTAAACAAAAGTATCATACACCTGATCTATAGATCCCTATGATGCATTGTACTGAAACCATAAGATCGCATAGGTTGATAATCTTCCATGCATAATATCCAGTTCTCCCCCACTTAGGGTTTGAACCATCACCAAGTGACATCGGAATTTAACAAAGCTTCAGAACTTATCAAAAAATACATACCAATCTATGATGATCCTTCAGATAATAAGCATCCAATCGTAAGGAAACTCTGAATCTCAGATGGAGACCTCGGAAATCCTCGCCAGTATTACCGCCTCTAAACAATAATAATACAATGCATATACACAAGAAATAACTATGATATCCGTGACATAGCAATCATACCTTCCTTCTCGACTTAAGAAAAACTAGATGCTTTCTTGGAGGCACGTGATCTTCTCAAACTGGACCAAGCATTAAACTAGCGACATAGATTTCATCGTGGCCAACAAACCAAATTTACAAACAAATCTCGAACACCCCTTTGCAGTAAGATGGAAACGATTCACAATGAACTGAAGCTTACTCTCTCATGAAAGAGATTTATATGACAATTCCAAATATTTATTTTTAAAGGTAGATACGAATCTGATTTCTTTCCCCCTCGAACAGAGGAGAATTGAAGAACATAAACTCGTCATAGAGAACGATGTCCAAAACTATTGGCTGGCCATCCATCCTCATGCTCCAATCATCGGGCCGATCATCATTACTTTGAACAAGGTCTTCGACACCTTAATATCAAGTAACTTGTACAGATCTATACCATTCAAGTCCAAATTGCCATGACCACTAAGGCCTGAACAAATACCATTCTCATCTTCATCCTGGACAACTATAACCGAAATACTGATAAATATGGAAACACATTGCAACAAATCATCGTATAAAACCATTCTATATACCCTTAACCATTTCCTTAGAATCCCTAATATTTTTACCAATTCAAATATGCATCATATGCTTCTAGTAGTATGAGCTCCATACTACCTTCAACACCTATCTGTAATTTCCTCAAGAATCATCTCAAATCCTCTAAGTGACTCCATTACGAAAACTCTCATAAGCCCTATAGTAAACAACATTCATAACTTACTAGAAAACTTGCTAGGATCTCCTAGGAATCCTCCTCTCACTTGCTTTTGTACTATTAGGAATCTTTACCAACACTCCTGGTTCCTCATATATGAAAATTGTACACAATACATCATCAAATAGATTCTTGAATAAATGATTATATTCTAAGCCCACAACGAAGCAAGGAATAAGGAATAAGGCTAAATCAAACATTTTAAGGCTATATAATCCTAATTGTGTACAACTCTAAGACATACACTTAACAATTAACGTTATCAATCTAGACATCAAGTAGCACATAACAAACAATTCCCTAGGATATAAGGCAACACGGATGTCAGGCACTTCTATCATGCAATTCCTGTAGGATCCTTAGTCCTATCCTAGAATGCAGCTTACATAATAGCATACTAATGACTAACATCCATGTATGGATATTTAGGAAATCACTTACTTGAGCTCGGTTGAATACACGCATCACAACCCTTTTCTTTATAAAACTCTTTTATTTCTAGAAAACATTTACAAATCCCCAATTTGAGTCTATACACACCCAAAATTGTAACCGAATCTTTCAAACCCAGGCTTTGATACCAACTTGCAACGTCCCAAAAATACTAAGTAAAAGTTTCATTCTTTAACCACCAAAACCAATCTTTTATTTGTTCAAATGCTAATCATAGTATAATGTAATCTCAAATATAAAAGTAAAATCATAGATCGATACTGTAGAATAAAACTCCAGGGTATGAAGTGCGATCAAGTCGAGACCTTTCTTTATTAGAGACTCGATGGAAGCTATTCTAACGAATGTAGTTGATTGTCTTATGTTAGTAAAGGAATCCTTCGATTAAAACTTCATAAAAAATGAACGATAAACCAATATACATGCTTGAGAAGAATTGTAGTTAATTGATTCCATGTTGAAGAAAGACTTGAATATTCATTATTCAAACCACTCACTCATAATCTGACAGATCTTTTGAATAATTGATTAATCGGATCAGAATAAAGATAAAGTCACATTCTAATGTCAATACTGGTAACAATGAAATTTATAGTAAGTGGAAAATCCATCGATTTCAAAAATCATGAGGGTTCAAGTCCCTCTATCCCCAAAAAACCATTTGGCTCCCTAACTCTTTGTCGTATCATTTTTTTCTTTAGACTTTTCTTGTTAACGGTTCAAAACTCCTTATGGAATCGGAAGTAACTGGAAAATATTTAAAAATGAAATTGTAATAATAAATCTTACTGATTTCTTCAAAATACAATATACCATACATCACGTAACTAGTCTAATTCAACCACATGTGAATGTTATAGGCCAAATCAAAGTCTTTCCATCACTTCCTGCCATGGGCCAAATGCAATGTGCCAAAAAATATAAAGAAAAATTTCAATTTTAAGATATAATAACCAATTAAAATCAAACCATTAAATAACATTCCTTTAATTAAAACCATACATTATCAAAGTTAAGTTTAAAAAACTGCAAAATGAACATCTTCGATGCATATGTATAGTCCCACCGAGCTCTTGTCAAGAATGACCTGCAAAACGTTTAATCCACAACTATATGTGTAAACCTTAGTGAGTTCCCTAGTATACCACATATTCAATCATACATACAATGGATCCACACAAGGTCTCTACTCTAGCAACGATCAATAAAATCTCTTATCCACACACATATATCATGTGTAATGGGCCCAACCCTAGGGAGTATACGGGAACAACCTTGAGTCTACTTCCATGGGCTGAACCCTCGTGTTACATACAATTATTGTGTTCCAAACATAATCTTCCATATCAGTGTTATGATCCACCAATACTCTTTCCTATCAGTGTTGTGATCGAACCATAGTCTTTCCTATCACTGTTTTGATCCAACCACAATCTTTCCTTACTAGTGTTGTCATCCAACCACAATCTTTCCTATTAGTGATGTGATCCAAACACAATCTTTCATATAAGTTGCAAGGAGCCAGATCCTGATCTTTCATATAATTCATCAAGTCATATGTAGTAAGAGATCAGGTAGACAGTCGAATAGATGACCCACCTGAGAGCGAAATCAGACAAGAGCATCACAATCAGGTATTAGACCACGAGTTCTTTGGATATCCAACGTAAAATAAATTAAACCGTAGCTATCACTATCACATAATAATTTAACATAAACATATATCAAAATACTTGTATATCCCTACCCTTAGCAATTAGCATTCCCTACTTACCCTACCATTGACCACTTCTCAATTAACTCCTTCGCTGGTCCTGATAATTGGTCTACTCCAGTTACCATAACCAAACATAACTCCTAACATTACCATATGATCAACATGCAAGATACTACCAGTATAGCATGTCAAGACACCAAGTATCCTAAAATACACAAGCATACAAAGGAGTTGTCCTACCATTCAAAGAATATACAATAGGATATGTGGCATAGTGAGAAACTCAGCTGAACTGCAAAACCGAAGAAGCAAATCCACACTCTTACTCCTTGCAGTGCACAATCAGATAACCAATTAATCACTAAAAGATATAAATCCTTAATCAGCAACACAAAACCTTAAAGTTTAACCCCAAGTCAAACAGGTTAAATGTGAATGGTCAAATGTCCACTAGATCAATAGTCAATTTAGTCAAAGTCGATGTCACATCGTGAGCAATCCTTGGTCACGTCATGGGGAGGTAAAGAGAAAACAATCACGATTTTAGGCACCGCCACATCGTGACAAATCCTATGTAACATCATAACTTCAGGTTAGAAAGCCAAAATCTTCATTAAGTGCTTAATTCCTTCAGACCAGGGGCCATAATTTCATATCTACTTCCTTTCACCAACATAATGGATAAATGTTTCCAACTTTATCCATTAGGAGTCTATCCAAGAGCTAGATCGACAACCCGAAGTCCACAAAGTCCTTAGTATGACTCTAACTTGCTCATGGACCTAAAATAGCTCCAAACATGACTCTTTTCTCATTCTCAAAAACCCAAGGACCATTTGAGAGTCATGACAAGCTCCTGAGTTCCTTAAACTCCAAGATCATTCATGGTAGGGAATGAAAACATCTAAATTACTTAAAACATGAAAAAAAATTAGAACAAGGATCAATATGTGAATTGTATACCTCCAAAAACTCCAAAATATGAAGGGAATAAGGGATAAAAGCTAGCTCCTTGCTTCCTTACACCACAATGATCTTCCTTCTTCTTCAATTTTCATCATAAGCTAAGAACAAGGCCACCAATCAATCAAACAAGTTCATAAACCTGAAAATTGGGCTTGGGTTTCATTGAGGGAGGTTAGAGGCTAAAAAGGGTGCCCTAGATGATGATTTAATGACTTTAAATAAAGAGGAAACCCAAAAAATCATGGGCTTGTGCTTCAACTGTTGTCATGTCGTGAAACTCCATTTGTCATGTCGTAACAACCATTCCGAAGACGCGGTCTTTAATTCGCGTTTCATGTCATGACACCCTTCATGTCACGTCGTGGCATATAGTTTTTCCTCAAAAGAAATGCTTTTGACTCCTTTATGACATCCAGTGATCCAATATGGGAAACCGGTGTTACAACTCCTCCCCATTTAAATTCGATTTCATCCTTGAAATGAGTCCTTAATTTTTTTTCCTAAACACTGTTTGAACCCCTTTTTGGTTTTCTTAAACCCACTCCCTTTTACTCACGCCGACGCCACTCTTAATGTCAGCAATTGATATCACCGAAACAAGGACTCCTCAAGCCAACCGCATAATCAAAATCAAACCAAATTTTCCAAAGGTTGAACCTTAACAAATGCAACCATGGATTAACACCCTAACCGACTACCGTTTTTCCAGCATTGATGTTGATCCAATCCCTAGTCAGAAACATGTGCGCCTGAAAAAAAAATCTGTAACAACTAATTAACAATGAGGAGAGATACTTCCTCATCTCAGTCTAAAAGCTTCAAAACCATGCTTGCCTTCCAGACAGACAAAGCCACTCGTATCTCAATCATGATGACCAAGGCTTACATATCTGATTCAACGATGATACGATAACTTAAACATTGCATCTAACCAATCTTGGGAGAAGCTAACTCGCACACTAATCTAAAAGGATTTGAGGTTGTTCCCAACAACCTAGTGAATAAACCCATCGTATATTACAATCTTGTCGACCTAAAAATTTGCGGTTTTGATCTAACTGAGACCCTTAAAAACCTTGTTCCATCCAATGTGTGGACAAAAGAATGAATTCTACAACTAGCTGTTAAATCCAATGCCCACACTCACATATGCAAAACGAACTCCAAAAAAATCCCAATTGGAAAAGGCTAACCTACCCTATACCTCAATACGACCTTAACAACCTTTAAGTCTAAATAAAGGAATGAGTAAACCAACAATGGTAGGTCATATTTAACTAATATGAATTCTATGATCCAACCATAGTCTTACAATCACTATCGTTTCTACAGCCCAACTCTAGTCTTTCATGCCATGATCCAACCATGGTCTTCTATACATGAATGTTATGATCTAACCATAGTCTTATAATCACTTCTGTTGCTATAGTCCAACTGTAGTCCTTCCTGACATGATCCAATCATGGTCTTCCACATGTGAATTCTATGTTCCAACCATAATCCTACAATCACTTCTGTTGCTACAACCCAACTATAATCTTTCCTACCATGACCAAACCATGGCCTTCCAGAAAAAAACTACATAAACAACAAGCAAAACTGACATGAGATGGACCCCTAATCTACTAAACCCCATCAGCTGTTCGGGTTGTGCTTTGAACCCCAAAGCATTAATCAGACAACAACATGAAAAAAGGCCCTCACACAAACATCAACCTGAACCAAGACACTAAACCAAAATTTGTGCTGCTGCCGATGCTTTAACCTTTGAACGATATAACTTGGAATCCTCACTATCTACTTCCTTGATCGCATATGAGTGGTAAACATCATTCCTTGCATAAGATTCAACTTAAACGACAACCATAAACCTGCTATCATCCTACCCTTGAATATGAAGTTCCGGGATGACCAACACTCGAACATACTTCTATTAGACGAAGCGATTCTCCCCCACTTAGAATTGGCTAAACTCTAACAACTCCATAACCATTCAAATTTCCAAGCCAATCAAATAACCCCACCATATGGTTCCTAAAAACCACACCTGTCACTAGAAAGCATAAAGGAATCCGAATTCTTTAACAAAACTCAAGAGCTCTGAACAATTACTACAAGCCATGAAAAAAATCCAAAGACTTCCAACACACATGTACAACTTCACAACAACAACAAGCATACATACATAAACCTTCATAATAGAACCAAAGTTGACTAAGAGAATGTCATTTAGTAGATCATTTAAGATTGCAACTGAAACAATAAGGAAAAAACAATAAAAGAGATATTGATGACACCAACAAATGTTGCATCTAACTGAATTGAAGAAAACTGCTAACTCAAACCCCAAATCTTGGGACTCTAGTTGTCCCATGCTGCCCATCCGATAGCTATGAAGACAAAGGTGTTGCATCCAAAACCACACCATCGAATCTCAGAGGACAATTAGCCTTAACATGGCCTGGCTAACAGCAAAAGAAACTTACCCTTGGTGAGTCTCTCTAACTACATTCCAAACCGTAGTGACCCTCCTGACTACATCCGAAACATTTCGAAACATGCGCAAAGAAATATCCCCTAATAAGTTTGACCACGCCTCCCGTAAAGTCAGCGAGTCTCTTGATCTCCTCCCTGAATGCCCATCACTTGGGCCTTCTTGGTTTTTGCCGTAGATGCGTGAAGCTGATCCTACCTCCTCTTTTATTGCTAAGTCTCCAACTCAACATCCCTCTCCCTAGCTACCTGCACCAAACTAGAAAGATTCCTATGACTCGAGATACTCACGTGCTCCAAGATCTCCATCCTCAACATGTCATGATAGCAAATCATCCTCATCTCCTCCAAAGCCACATTTTGAGGACAAAACATCTCTCTCTCTCTAACTCTCTCTCTCTTTCTCTCTCTTTAAACTTGGCTCTGATCTCAACCACCGACTCTGTAGTCTTCTCAAATGCCAAAACTCGTGTACCAACTACTAAACCTCAAATGTCGGCATAAACTCCTGACTCAGCTCCGAATAACAAACACAGAAGGTCACCATCCTTACTTTAAAATATTACAAAAACACATAAAAACAATGCACAATACAAACCTACACTATGCATACCCATCTACTGCTTCTTGATATTCATGTAACACTCCCTGTCACATGTATGGGTCCTATGCTTTCAGTAGTACAAGCCTCATACTACCTTGCACACCTATCCATACTCATTCCAAGGGCTGTCCCAAGACTCCAAAATCACTTCACAACACTCCACTATACTCCTCACACGTATACATATAGATAACATATGCATAATACTACTCTTCCTAGACCCTTTTGCTAGAATTCTTCCCTTCTGACTAGCTCCTGAATTACTAGAAATCTATGACAACACCTCTTGTTGGCTCGTGCATGAAATGTATACATAATACAAAACCACATAGACTGTCAAATGAGTGATTCCACCCCAAGCCCACACTTAGACAAGGAACAAAAATAAGGCTAAACAATCATCCTAAGGCTATATAATCCCAATCACATACAACTCTAAAAACACACACCTAGAAATTAACATTACCAATTTAGACTTGAAGCACCACAATAAAGACGATTATATAAATTATAAAGCATCATAGATGTTAGGAAATTCTATCATAGAATTCCTCGGTAGATCTACAACCTATATTTTAGCATGCATAATATAGGTATATAAGGAATTACTTCCTTCTTAAGCTCCGACCGATTGTACGAATCACATCCTCCAATAACATGTTTTTAGAAAATTGTTTTCTTGAATGAAAGCATTATTTTTCAAAAACTTACTTAGAAAATCTCTTAGTCCTCAATTTTACTTCAGACACACTACAAGGTGCACCCAAATCCCTCAACCCAAGGATCTGATACCAATTTGTAACGTTCCAAAAATTTTAAAGATATTTTTCATTTTTAAAATATAATAACCAACTATAACCTTTGTTTCAAAAACCATTAAGTAAGATTCGTTTCACTAGAACCATACAATATCAAAGTTATGTTTGCAAAACTACAGAAATGAGCATCTTCGATGCATACGTACAGTCTTGTGAGCTGTTCTCACGAACAACCAACAAAATGTTTTATCTAAAAATATAAGCATAAAGTTTAGTATGTTCCCCACAATACCATATATTCCATCATACATACAATGGATCCGTACAAGGTCTTAACTCTAGAGTCGAGAAATTGAATCTATTATCTACATACATATATCATGTGTAACCACCCCAACTGTAAGTAGGATATGGTCCCAACCCTGACTCCATTGCCAAAGGCCGAACTTAGGTATTATGTATGATTTTTGTGATCCAATCATGGTCTTCTTTATTAGTTATGTGATCCAACCACAATATTTCATGCTAGTGTTTTAATCCTACCACAATCTTTCGTATCAATGTTGTGATCTAACCACTCTCTTTTATATCAATACTATGATCCAACCACAATCTTTTCCTATCAGTTTTCTGATCCATCCAAAATATTTCATATCACTTGCAAGGGGATAGATGTGGAACTTTCATATAATTCACAAAGTCATATGATGTCAGGGATCTGATTGCGAGTCGAATAAATGAACTACATGAAAGACCCCAACTTTTGTATTTACGAAAGACCCAAACTTTCATACGATTCTAACATTATTCTTAAGTTACTTCCTCAAAACATGCTACATTCATATTTATAAAACAATATTTTATATTGATAAAGTGATTACAAAAGATTGGATACAAAACGACTAAGTTTTATTACATTTCATATCAACCCATGAATCTACTATTCATATACATACATGAACATTAAAAAACAGAGAAATGGTAATAACTGTTCTAAATCTTTCTGCAGTATAAAACTATATTGGATACTCATCACCTGGAATTGTTAAACATTGAGAGGGATAAGAGATAACGCTTAGTAAATTCAATAAATAGATACAATATAATCTTATGCCTTATATATACCAATATGACAGAAGCAAAAGGGAGCAAGAACAACAATAGCATATGCGTATCATATGTTAGGCTTTCAATATCAACTCAAGATTTGATTCAAAGATTTATGATCAATGAGACATAATGATTTCAATACGTGAGATGCATCAATAAAGTTTTGGCCCAAATGGCACAGAAGACATATAATTTCTGATTAACATTTTGGTACATTTCAAGCTTATAGTCCTGTCTAACCATTTGCCAATACCATAGAATAGAGTTCATTCTCTTATAGAGTCATGCTCTACATGGTCAGAGGCTACATACCATTCCTATTTAACCTTCTGCCAATGCCATAGAATAGAAGTCATTCTCTTACGGAGACATGCTCTACATGGCCAGAGGCTAAGTACCAGTACCAATGTGAATCTAAGTCCTTTCACTGGTCACATCGTCAAAGGTATTATATTTGCTATAAACATAGCGAATAAAATAACGCCGGAAAATAACTCAGAATAATAACATTGAAAAGCACATAGCACATATAACATATAACATACAATTGTTCCTATATATTGAACTCACCTTAAGTTTACCGGGGGTTAAAATAGTAATTTGGATAGCACTTCGGCTTTAAATATGACTTTCTGTGTTGAAAACTCGGAGCTTAATTGAAAAGCGGGCTCTGTGAAGGTAGGGCTTCAAAACCGAAAAGATAAAATTTTTGGGCTTCTCGGGAGCTTCAGGATGTGTTTCGGGTGCTTAAATTGATACCATGGCTTTGGGGAAAGTCAAAATAGTGAATATATGAAATTAAGGTAAAAAAGTGTCAAATTTTCAAAGTTACCCGGGAAGGCTCGCAGGCCCCCCCTTTATATAGGGCCGAGGGCTCGGACCTTGTGGCTGAGAAGGGTCCACATCGCATCTGCGAGGTTCGAATGAAGGGTGACGAAGCAGCTCGGTGGCATTAGCAGTGAGGGGCAGCGTGGCTCAGATGCAAGGCTGGTAGGCGAGACGTGGCTCGCGTCGGACTGGCCACCGATGCAAGACGTGTTTCGTTCTTACTGGACCTCAGCCTTGGCGAATCAGAAGAGGACATGAACTAGACTCGGCTGCGAGGCTCAGACATGCATGCAACATGCGTCGCTCTTTGGACATGCCATGACTCCGGTGATGCACCTGCTTCATGCGAGGTGACGTGATCGGTACTATTCATGCGAGATTTCTCGGTTTTCGAGCCCCGAACTTCTAAAATCCATAACTTTCGCATACGAGCTCCTTTTTTAACGTTATTTATATGCACGCGTAGCTAAAATTACGCTCTACAACTTTCATTTATACTTCGTTAGCTAATTTTGAATTTATTTTTAATATTATTATTTTTAACAGACTGGTACACGAAAATCCGTTAAAAATTCATAACTTCTACATCCGACATCCGTTTTCGTCAGACTTTTTACCTTTGTACTAAAAATGATGAGACCTTCGATTCTCATTTAGGATGTATCGGTCAAATATCGCTCGATCTAAAATTCGAGTTCTTAGCTGTCTACAGGTAAGTTAAAACATCGAAAAATCATAACTTCCTCATACAAAGTCAGATTTTGGCATTCTTTTTATCGAATTTATCGGTTTAACAAATACTACAACTTTCATTTAGATCACTAAGGATCAAAAGTAGTTTATCAAAAACTCACTTTTTACGTCATTCGGCGCCATGCCAGTTTTGTCGCGGATCTTCGGTTGGTCATAACTTCTTCGTTATAACTTGGATTTTGACGAGGTTTTCGCCTAGAAGTTTCTAACGAGATTATTTACAACTTTCAATAATAAAATTTTACTTATTTAAAATTTTATATTTTCGTTAAATTTCACTATTTGGCTTTTAATTGGAATCTCATAAGACTTCCAATATTTTATGAGTGATTCTAAACATAGTTTTACTTCATTGCTAGTAAAAACCATCTGTTAGAACTCAACACTCAATTTCACATAATATTTCACAATTTTATTCATTACGAAACACGATTTCAAAACGTGTATGTTACAAATACCACCTTCTTTTGAGGATTTCATCCCCGAAATTACATCGATTAAAATAAATGGGGATATTTTGCTTTTATCTCATTCTTATTCTCCCAAGTATAGTTTGGGCCTCGATGGTGTTTCCACTTGACAAGCACCAATTCTACCTCTTTATTGCATAGCTTAGTTGTTCTTTCATTTACGATTTCTTCAGGCTCTTTACCATATCTTAACTTATTATCCAACTTCACCTCGGATAATGAAACTGTCTCATCGTAGATGCTCAAGCATTTGCACAGATAACTCGCATGAAAGACATCATGAATACCTGCCAAATCTTCAGGTATGTTTGCTTTCGAATTCTATGGATGATTTTGAAAGGACCAACAAATCTAGGACTCAACTTTCCTTTCTTACCAAATAGCATAAGACCTTTCCATTGGGATACCTTCAGCATCACAAAATCACCCACTTAGAATTCTATAGGTCGTCTTCTCTTTTCTAGATAGGACTTATGTCGATCCTGGGCTGCTTTCATTCTTTCTCGTACGATTTGAATCTTTTCGGTGGTGTCCTGAATCATTTCGGGGCCTCCAAGGATCTTCTGTCCTACATTACGCCAGCACAACGGTGTACGGCATTTGCGACCATATAATGTTTCATATGGTGGAATTTTGATTGAAGTGTGGTAACTGTTATTATACGAAAATTTGACAAGCGGTAAGTATTTATCCCAGCTACCACCGAACTCTAAAACACATGCACGAGGCATATCTTAACTGCTTGGATTATTCTCTCCTTCTAACCATCTGTCTGGGGATGATAAGCGGTGCTGAGAACAACTCGAGATCCTAATTCACGATGCATATTCGCCCAAAAGTGAGAAGTGAAGCGAGTATCGCGACCGGAAATGATCTTTAGTGGCACACCATGTGTTGCAACAATTTCATCCAAGTATACTTGCGCGTATTTTTCCATAGGAGTCGTTTCACGTGTGGCCAGAATATATAAACTCTTTATCAGTCGGTTGATAATTATCAAAAGGTTATCATTCACAGTTTTCTTCTCCTTTAACAAGGTATTAACTGTAAAAGCCGGATAAGTAGAATATCCCTTCGACATAATTTACGAGTTTTTAAGAAAGAAATTTATTATTTTCACCGTAGACATAAATAGAATCTTCCCTTTTTATAGGGATGCATAGGAATTAGGTTAGCAGGAAGATTATAATGTAACAGCCCGGAATTTCCACGTATTATTTTCGGTGTATTTTTGGAGAATTGTGACTGGACTCAGTGAGTTGGAGTTCGAACTCGCCGAGTAGGATCACGATTTTGGATGCGGGTTCGCGTCTGGACTCGGCGGGTCCAAGAGTGGACTCGGCGAGTCCATGCTGTGTAATGAAACCCTAATTCCCAGGGTTTGAGACTTATTTAAAGGGCATTATGGCCTTCATTTGTGCTCACTAATCCATAGAGAGAAACCCTAGAGTGCTTGAGCGTTTTGTGAGAGAAAGGAAGTCATTCTTGACCTTTGTGGTGTTGTTGTTACCCTAATTCCCAGGGTTTGAGACTTATTTAAAGGGCCTTATGGCCATCATTTGTGCTCACTAATCCATAGAGAGAAACCCTAGAGTGCTTGAGCATTTTGTGAGAGAAAGGAAGTCATTCTTAACCTTTGTGGTGTTGTTTAGCAAGAAGAAGGAGGTCCTAGCCAAGAGGAAGCAAAGGAGGTTGCTATACAGTGGATTTGAAGCTTAGATCATCACACTTGAAGTATTATTTCAGCTCATCTTCTGTTTTATGAAGTATATTTGGATTTAGGGTTTCTTGTGGCCTTTTTTGGGTTGATTTGATGCCCAA
Organism: Lactuca saligna; assembly: GCF_052625555.1. Classification (NCBI taxonomy): domain Eukaryota; kingdom Viridiplantae; phylum Streptophyta; class Magnoliopsida; order Asterales; family Asteraceae; genus Lactuca; species Lactuca saligna. The sequence continues at coordinate 66,577,704 of NC_136422.1, forward strand.
ATAGTCCCTTTCTAGTGATGAGGCTTTGGATCTGGATCCATAGAGGTCCAGAGAGCCTCACTCATCAAGCTTTATGAAGAGAAATGGAGGCTATGACCTTGAGTTATGGTATTTGGGGTTAAATCATCATGTATGGTCATATAGATGTTGTATTGTACATCAACAAAGCAACTTTACGTGATAAATATGCTTGGAAGGACTGGATCTATGAGTTAGTGGAATAGATCTGACCTCAGGAGTGAGTTTGAGTCGTTGCATAGCATGGACTCACCGAGTACAAGAACAGACTTGGCGAGTAGCATGAAGATTCCCAGCACCACTCAATGAGTGGTCTTGCTGAGTTGAGGGATTGACTCAGTGAGTCAGGGAGAGTCAGAATGGGTTGACAGGTGGACTGAGTCAAGCTGGGACTCGCTGATTTGTTCTTGAGACTTGGCGAGTTGAGTCGTGGAGGCCCCACAACTCATGCCAACTGGAACTTGTCGAGTTAGGAGAATACTCGTCGTGTCAAGTGAGGATCCCAGGGAAATCAATGTGTGCGTATAGACTCGCTGAGTCGCTATAGTGCACTCACCGAGTCCGGTCAAATTTGACCGTTAACCATGGACCAGTGTTGACCTATGTTGACTTTTTATGGGATAGTCAACCTTAGTCAGGAAAGTATTAATTAGAGATGTATTGTGTTATAGGAGGACTATTGCTCGGGAGATTGAGCACTAGTGATTTCAGGGGTTAACGAATTACCGAGATATGCGAGGTGAGTCTTCTCACTATACTTTACCTTGAATAGGTAACTAGAGTTATGTGATACGGTGCTTGTATGCTATATTTATATATTATATGTTGCGCTGCATTATTCTTTGTGATTTATGTTGTGCAACTTTTTCATGAGACGAGGTATCCCACCCATTACCTAGAGTTGGGAGCAGTGGTGTTCGCCCTCAAGATTTGGCGCCACTATTTGTATTGGGGTCGGTCTACGATATACACGGACCATAAGAATCTGAAGTATTTAATGGATTAGCCCAACCTAAATATGTGGCAGAGGAGGTGGTTGGATGTGGTTAAGGATTACGATTGTGAGATCCTGTACCATTCGGGCAAGGCTAATGTGGTAGCCAACGCCCTGAGTCACAGGGCAGAGAGCGCCCCGTTGCGAGATGTATGTTTGTGATTTACCGCGATGACTCCGGTGTTGTACACCATTCGAGGAGCACAGGCTGAGACAGTGAAGTCGGAAAACCAGAAGAGAGAGCGAGTTGTTGGGTTGGTATCGGAGTTCGTTACCGATGGTCGGGGGCTTATGACTTTTCAGGGACGTATTTGGGTACCGTTTGTGGGAGGAACGCGTACCATTTTGATGGAAGAGGCTCATCGGTCGAAATTCTCGATCCATCTTGGGGCCACTAAGATGTATTTGGATTTGAGGAGGGAGTATTGGTGGCCCTGTATAAAGAGGATGTTGCGTGGTTTGTTGAGAGGTGCTTAATCTGTCGTAGGGTTAACGACGAACACCAGAGACCGCATGGTAAGTTGCAACCGTTGGAGGTTCCTGAATGGAAGTGGGAACAGATGACCATGGATTTCATCACCAAATTGCGAAGGACTGCTCGGGGAGTTGATGCAATTTGGGTGATTGTGGACAGGTTGACGAAGAGCGCTCATTTCCTTGATATCAACGAGATTTCTTCCGCAGAGAAGTGGGCAGAGATGTATGTGAGGGAAGTCGTATCTCGGCATGGGGTGCCGATCTCGATTGTCTCAGACTGGGATGTACGTTTCACTTCCAGATTCTGGAAGAAGTTTCAAGAGGAGCTGGGTACTAGGCTGCATTTTAGTACCACATATCACCCCCAGACAGACGGACATAGTGATAGGACGATTCAGACGCTCGAGGACATGCTCCGAGCATGTGTATTGGATTTCGGGGGAAGTTGGGATACGTATTTGCCCTTGGCCGAGTTTTCTTACAACAACAGCCATCATTCGAGCATCGGTATGCCACCCTTTGAGCTATTGTATGGGAGGAGGTGTCGGACCCCCATTTGCTGGGGAAAAGTCGGACAGCGCGTTATGGGCAACACTGAGATCGTACTTCAGACGACAGAGCAGATCCAGCAGGTCAGACAGAGGTTACTGACTTCTCAGAGTCGAAAAAAGAGTTATGCGGAGAGATGCCGGTCCGAACTTGAGTTCCAGGTCGGCGACTTTGTGCTCCTGAAGGTCTCTCCTTGGAAAGGAGTGATCCGATTTAGGAAGAGGGGCAAGTTGGGGCGCCGATATATCGGACGATTTCGGGTAGTCGCGAGGGTAGGCAGGGTAGCCTATCGTTTGGATTTTCCAGCAGAGTTAGGGCAAATTCACAACGCTTTCCATTTGTTGCAATTGCGGAAGTGTATAGCCGATGAGTCGGAAGTGGTTCCATTAGAGGATATTTAGGTGGATGCGAGCCTGAATTATGGTGAGAGACCAGTGGTAATCAGAGATCGGAAAATCAAAGTTCTGAGGAACAAGGAGGTACCTTTGGTTTTGGTTCAGTGGTAGCATCAGAAGGGGTCCGAGATGACTTGGGAACCGGAGCATGAGATGCGCGAGCAGCATCCGGAGTTATTTGCAGAGCGAGACTTTGAGGGCGAAGTCTAGTTCTAGTGGGGGAGAATTGTAACAGCCCGGAACTTCCAAGTATTATTTTTGGTGTATTTTTGGAGAATTGTGAGCGGACTCGGCGAGTTGGAGCTCAAACTCGCCGAGTAGGATCGTGATTTTGGACGCGGGTTCGCGTCTGGACTCGGCAAGTTCACGCTGTGTAATGAAACCCTAATTCCTAGGTTTGAGACCTATTTAAAGGGCCTTATGGCCGTCATTTGTGCTCACCAATCCATAAAGAGAAACCCTAGAATGCTTGAGCGTTTTGAGAGAGAAAGGAAGCCATTCTTGACCTTTGTGGTGTTGTTTAGCAAGAAGAAGGAGGTCCTAGCCAAGAGGAAGCAAAGGAGGTTGCTATACCGTGGATTTGAAGCTTAGATCATCGCACTTGAAGTATTATTTCAGCTCATCTTCTGTTTATGAAGTATATTTTGATTTAGGGTTTCTTGTGGCCTTTGTTGGGTTGATTTGATGCCCAAATATTCCCTTTCTAGTGATGAGGCTTTGGATCTGGATCCATAGAGATCCAGAGAGCCTCACTCATCAAGCTTTATGAAGAGCAATGGAGGTTATGACCTTGAGTTGTGGTATTTGTGGCTAAATCATCATATATGGTTATATAGATGTTGTATGTACATCAAGATAGCAACTTTACGTGATAAATAAGCTTGGAAGGACTGGATCTATGAGTTAGTGGAATAGATCTGACCTCAGGAATGAGCTTGAGTGGTTGCATGGCATGCACTCGCCGAGTCCAAGAACAGACTCGGCGAGTAGCATGAAGATTTCCGAGCACCACTCAGCGAAGGGACTTGCTGAGTTGAGGGATTGACTCAGTAAGTCAGGGAGAGTCAGAGTGGGTTGACAGGTGGACTGAGTCAAGTTGGGACTCGTCGAGTTGTTCTTGAGACTCGGCGAGTTGAGTCGTGGAGGCCCCACAACTCATGCCAGGTGGAACTTGTCGAGTTAGGATACTCGTCGTGTCAAGTGAGGATCCCAGGGAAATCAGTGTATGCATATAGACTCGTCGAGTCGCTATAGTGCACTCGCTGAGTCCGGTCAAAGTTGACTGTTGACCATGGACCAGTGTTGACCTATGATGACTTGTTATGGGATAGTCAACCTTAGTTAGGAATGTATTAATTAGAGATGTATTGTGTTATATGAGGACTATAGCTCGGGAGATCGAGCACTAGTGATTTCAGGGGTTTACGAATTACCGAGATACGCGAGGTGAGTCTTCTCACTATACTTTACCTTGAGTAGGTAACTAGAGTTATGTGATACAGTGCTTGTATGCTATATTTATATGTTGCGTGTTGCGCTGCATTATTCTTTGTGATTTATGTTGTGCATGTTTATAGAGTTAGAACCTGAGGGTTCACAGAGTTTGGGTGCACGGACCCACAAAGTTATAGCCTCGAGTGGCTAATATGTGTTATATGTGGGATTTTGGGGAACTCACTAAGCTTTGTGCTTACAGTGTTTGGTGTTATTTGTTTCAGGTACTAGTAACGACCGTGGGAAGGCGCCGGCTTGATCAGTATACACGCATGGGATTTATGGTTTTGAGATCTTGGGATTTTTGAATTCCTTGGATTGAATGTTCAAATATGGTTGTTTTATGAATATTAAGTGAATTATGTTTTATAAAATTTGAATTTTTTTTTTGAAATTTACGGTGTTACATATAACTTTCAATTCCTATAACACTAACTCTATAGGCTTTATCAGCAAGTAATGATATATTTCCTATGTTATCTATATGAAATTATTGGACAATTGCGTAACAAGCAATTTTGAAAAGAATATGTGAATTTATAAGGCACAGAAGAATCTGAGGCATTGAAATCAAATAAGATGTGAGTAGATCTAGAGTTTATGAAAAAATTACGAGTCACAACATTCGAGTTTTAACTTACTTCCTTTGTGGTAATCTAAAATGTACGATATTTAACTTTTAGTTTGCCAAACAATTGTCAAATTCTTCAAACTTCCTAATTACTGGCGGTGTTCGAATTTGCACCCGCTCTTCATTCTCTATTGAACATTCGATCCTAATCTTTGAGTTAAAACTCAATTCTCATTGCTGACTCCTGCTCCTTCTTGGTTTATAGACTGAACCCAAGATAGGTTCTTTACTTTTGCTATAACAACAACTCGAATGGTCATATTCTAATGACCTTTGATTTTATCTCGCACAAGACACATAACGATCCAAACTCTTGTATTAGAATTAGATCGATTAAATCGAGATGATAGAATAGTGAAAACAAAAGGAGTTTGATCAACATGTGGATGCTTAAGAATAGAAAGAATAGCATTACGTATCTCTAATTCATGCTTTCGATATACACATCTTTTAGATTTTGAAACCTCCTCCTTTTTAGTTGGAGTACTCTTTGATTGTTGAACGACAACTTGACTCCCCGCCATTTGACTAGTAAGAGTAGGGCGGATACATTTCTTGTGGCCAGTAACACCACATAGCAAGTCACATCTCTGGCTAATGATTGTTCAATTCTTTAATGAAGATTGTTATATTTCTATCGACTATCTCGACCATTTACTTCTTCAGTATTCCTACTAAAGTTTTGTCACTATATAAAACATGGTTCTCTGAACCAATTTACTCCTTACGCGGATTTGTACTAATCGGACTCGATTCTTTAGGAGTTGAACAATACTTGTCTTCTTAGTCATTACCGAAACGAAGGTAACGACACACATGAATAAAACGGAATCATTTACTAGCTTCTTGGTAACCTTGTGACTTTTCCTTATCCGAGTGTGAGTCTTGTGCTTCCAGTAGTATAGGCCTCTACTACTATTCACACCTACTCATACTCGTCCCAAGTATTGTCTCACAGTTCCCAAGTCACCATTCAAAAGTTTTCACAAAGAAACTTATTACACATGAGTGTGTTCAAACAAATACATACAACAGTTTCTCCTAGACTCAACTAGGGTTTTCATGATTCTATCAAACATATATTGGATTACCTACACTCGCTTTTTAGGATTCTTCTCATGCATATACTCGCTTTTTAGGATTCTTCGCATTAATTCTTTCTTGAGTAGTGTCTACTCTACAAGACACACTATTCCAAAATTTACTTTAGCAGCATCGAGACAAACGATCTTCTACTACCTGCATCATCGTCTAACTCATGCAATCCATCATGCACATTTGTTCATTTCATTATTCTTCCTTGACATCATTATTCTTGTATCTGAGTAAGTCTTAAGTCTACTTCATAGGAGTCTATCCTAAGAAGTCTGCATCTTAGCTGTATCTCAGCAAGCTCTACTAGCTTCAACTTGGTTCTCTGTCATTCCTGACTACAACATCTCTTCTCATACGATACTATGGGTGTATTTCTTCTTTAATTAAACATTCTACCTTACTTAAACAAGTAAGTTGCTTAACCATTTACCACTAAATGAATCAATTCACTATCCCAATCTTGTATGTTAAAGTTGGCTTAACATACAATGGAACTTCTGTAAGGATGGGATAGAAGTCAATCATCCCTTAGTATTATTAAACACTAAGTTTGAACATCTTTTATAGGGTTACTACACGAACTACATACTACATCACAAAGTCTTGGCCTATTGAGTCTGAAAACTTCATTAGCCTTTCTTTTGATCTTCATTTAATTCTTCTAAATCTTGCACAACATTCATTGTGATACTGTCGAAGTACTGATTACCATCTTCAATTCTTTTGACTCTATTAAACAATCACTTCTTCAATCTGAACAGTGGTAAAACAACTTTGTGGATTTGTACCAACACATTTATCTTGTCCAAATGTGTTTCAAACGCACATCTTTTTTCCAAAGATGTTATTATATAGCAAACATACTTTAAATGTATATTACCACTCTATTGGTATTTATACATTTTTTACGATAACAATTCATAATTATTATTATACGATATCTCTCGATTGTTTATTTATAACTTATTGATGTCAACTATCATAAGTCTCTTTATCACTTCGAAAAATTGTATTATGAAAATTCTTAAAATTTTCTAAACCAAGATCGGTAACAAACCTTAAGTTTTCTAAGATAATAAAACATATTAGAATATAAGACATATATCCTCTCTATATTCATTTATCATTTAGCACATAATAGAATATAAGGCATATCTCCTCATAATATTCTAGTGCTTGCCTCCATTAGGTATTCAACCTATCGTATCATCTTTACTTAATAATTCTTGTTTAAGTTTAGAAATTCTTAAAATTTCTAGTTCACTTAAACTAATTTTCTTAAAATTCTGAAGTAACTTAATATATTAGAATACTAGGATTTATCACTACCCAATCCCCCACATAAATATTTCCTATGGTTTGTATCCATATACTTATTATGAATCAGCTCATATATTGAGCTTCCAACTGTTTATGTCTAAATACCAATCCGTGATATTTAGTTCACTTAAACCATTGCTCTGATACCATGGTTGAAAGACCCCAAATTGCGTATTTATGAAAGACCCAAACTTTCATACTATTCTAACATTAGTCTTAAGTTACTTCCTCAAAACATGCTACATTCATATTTATAAAACAATATTTTATATTGATAAAGTGATTACAAAAGATTGGATACAAACCGACTAAGTTTTATTACATTTCATATCTACCCAGGAATCTACTATTCATATACATACATGAACATTAAAAAACAGAGAAATGGTAATAACTATTCTAAATCTTTCTGCAGTATAAAACTATATTGGATACTCATCACCTGGAATTGTTAAACATTGAGAGGGATAAGCGATAACGCTTAGTGAATTCAATAAATAGATACAATATAATCTTATGCCTTATATATACCATTATGACAGAAGCAAAAGGGAATAAGAACAACAATAGCATATGTGTATCATATGTCAGACTTTCAATATCAACTCAAGATTTGATTCAAAGATTTACGATCAATGAGACATAACGATTTCAATACTTGATATGCATCAATAAAGTTTTAGCCCAAATGGCAAAGAAGACATATAATTTCTAATTAACATTTTGGTAGATTTCAGGCTTATAGCCCTGTCTAACCATTTGCCAATACCTTAGAATAGAGTTCATTCTCTTACGGAGTCATGCTCTACATGGTCGGAGGCTACATACCACTCCTATTTAACCTTCTGCTACGTACCAGTACCAATGTGAATCTAAGTCCTTTCACTGATCACATGGTCAAAGGTATTATATTTGCTGTAAACATAGCGAATAAAATAACACAAGAAAATAACTCAGGATAATAACATTGAAAATCACATAGCACATATAACACATAACATACAATTATTCCTATATATTGAACTCACCTTAAGTTAACCAGGGGTTAAAATAATAATTTGGACAACACTTCGGCATTAGATATGACTTTCTATGTTGAAAATCGGGAGCTTAATTGAAAACCGGGCTCTGCAAAGGTAGGGCTTCAAAACTGAAAAGATAAAATTTTCGGGCTTCTCGGGAGCTTCGGGACGTGTTTCGGGTGCTAAAATTGATACTGGGGCTTCGGGGAAAGTCAAAATAGTGAATATATGAAATTAGGGTGAAAAAGTGTCAAAATTTCAAAGTTACCCGGGAAGGCTCGCAGCCCCCCCTTTATATAGAGCCGAGGGCTCGGACCTTGTGGTTGAGAAGGGTCCACGTCGCATTTGCGAGGTTCGGACGAAGGGTGACGAAGCAGCTCAGTGGCATCAACTGCGAGGGGCAGCGTGTCTCGGATGTGAGGCTGGTAGGCGAGACGTGGCTCACGTCGGACTGGCCACCGATGTGAGACATGTCTCGTTCTTACTGGACCTCGGCCTCGGCGAATCAGAAGAGGACACGAAGTGGACTCGGATGCGAGGCTCGGACACGCGTGTGACATGCATCGCTCTTCGGACATGCCACGGCTCCGGTGACGTACCTGCTTCGTGCGAGGTGACGTGACCGGTACTATTTATGCGAGATTTCTCGGTTTTTGAGCCACGAACTTCTAAAATGCATAACATTCGCATACGAGCTCCGTTTTTTACGTTCTTTATATGCACGCGTAGCTAAAATTACGCTTTCCAACTTTTTTTTAGACTTCATCGGCTAATTTTGAATTTATTTTTAATATTATTATTTTTAACAGACCTGGACAGGAAAATCCGTTAAAAATTCATAACTTCTTCATCCGACATCCATTTTCGTCAGACTTTTTACCGTTGTACTACAAATGATGAGACCTTCGATTCTCATTTAGGATGTATCGGTCAAATATCGCTCGATCTGAAACTCGAGTTCTTATCTCTACTGCTAAGTTGAAACTTCGAAAAATCATAACTTCCTCATACGAAGTAATATTTTAGCGTTTTTTTTATCGAATTTCTTGGTTTAACGAATACTACGATTTTCATTTAGATCACTAATACTAAAAAGTAGTTTATGAAAAACTCTCTTTTTACATCATTCGATGCCGTGTCGGTTTTATTGTGGATCTTCGGTTGGTCATAACTTCTTCGTTATAACTCGGATTTTGATGAAGTTTTCGCCTACAAGTTTCTAACGAGACTATTTACAACTTTCAATAACAAAATTTTACTTATTTAAAATTTTATATTTTCGCTAAGTTTGACCCCAAGTTAAACTGGTCAAAAGTCAATGGTTGAAGGTCCAGACGATCAATGGTCCAGTTAGTCAAAGTCAACATCACATCGTGACCATTCCTTGGTCACATCCTCAGGAGGCAAACACAAAACAATCACGATCATGGGAACCACTACGTCGTGTCAAATCCAATATCATGTCATAAATTTTGGTAAGAACGCCAAAATCTTCATTAAGTGCTTAATTCCTTTAGTCCAATGCCCATAACATCAGATCTTGTTCCTTTCACCGACTAAATGGATAAAGTTTCTAAGGGGGTATGAGTGCGAACCGAAGAAAAATCAGTCCAACCAAAAAACCCAACCTGATGGAAAGCCACAAAACAAATAAACAATATGGTATTCAACCTATCAAGGAATCACGACCTTGTACATCAAGAATTACCCTACCTTCTGTATGTAACCTCTAAAGCAATATCCCAGGAAACACGGTAAAAAGAAGGCTTAATTTATTTTAAAATGGTTCTTACTCTTATAATGTAATGATCAAAGCAAGGCCCAAAAGAGAAGATCATAGACTATTTAAAAGCTAAACTATAAAACAAAGCTGCATCTATCCGGATAAAGTAGGTAATCCCTAGAAATTATATTCTATTCGAAGTAAAGCCCCAATTATGACATCTAACTTAGGCATTGAAGAACAATATCAGGGTGCTCTCTCCCTAGTATAGCTTTCTAACCTAGTCTTTTCAAGCTTGTGCAATGTGTTATCGGGAACGCTTGTTGGAGAAAGCTTACATTAGGATAGCCAACAACGCATCTAGGATTTCACATAGTAACATTGGCTCCATCCATGAATAAACATGCAAGAAAAGCAAAAAACACATGTGCCCTTTTAATCATACACATTTTAGACCAATTAACGTAATAAAAGCATTCGTACCAGTCGCCACGACAACTTCAAACACCGAACCTATCATTGTATCCTCTTGCCAATGACATACACCACCTACTACTCAAACGGATGAGCAACTTGATGCAGTAATCCACGACCAAACAATAGGGAAAACCAAGAAAGCCAAACAAGAAATTTTAGTTACAATAGAAACATTTAGTAGTTCAAGCACGACCTAAGGAAATTTGTTTGGGAGACCTACAAAACCAAAGCCTAGAAAAAATGACATGATGGTGCAAAAATTACCACCTTTACTAAAACAACATCTGATATATATATATATATATATATATATATATATATATATATATATGTATGTCATTACCACAATTATTCCTGTACGCACACTATCAAGCATAATGGCCTCCTCAACATAAACCAAAATATGCTTTGCAACCCACACTAGGATGAAAATCAGTGCCACAACAGCAACAAGCCACCCAACTAGCAAAAAACACAAAAAATAATACAAATGGAGATACAAGCAGCAGAGGAGTGTTAAGGTCAGACAAGTCACCTTTAGTTAGGAGTATATGCGAGTACCAACTACTAGTCAGAGAAAATATACTAGAAATCACAAAATATGATGGGACTAGAGACCCAGATGACCATATCAAAAAAGTATAGATGGATAATACACTCTTACTATGTGACATCCCCATTTTCATGGGCAGCAAAGACCGATTTTGTTTATGCTTTATAAAAATCAGAGTACCTCTTTTCATAAAATTGTTGCGGAATTTGTTCCTAGTAAAACATGATAAATATGTTATCAAATAATTTCCGAAGAAAAGTATTTTTATTCATTTTAAAACAGTTGGGATGTCATTGTCAATACAGAAACATAAGCATAAACAGAACTTACATTCATTATCACTAGTGATCTATATCTCCTTAATCTCTCGGTGTATTGTGACTTCATATTAAAACCTGTGATATAAATAAACTGAGTGGATCAGGTTGGGAAACCTGGTGAGTGCATAGAATTTTCAACCCACAATAATATAATTATTATGTTTAATTATCAAACAGTTAACCCAATTACCCATCCCCATTACATTCTTTACTCTTAAGGATCTACCCTAAACATCCTCTATTTCATGTTCATTCATTCCTAAGGATTATGCTAAGGAATAGGTACGAAGTCCATCGTTTTCAATGAAACAACTGTCAAGCACATCTGCTAGTTCTATCACTTAGGCATAACTGCCTAAATTGTGACATTTTATATGAGGTACAACTGCCAGTATCGTCCTTCGAGCATAATTGCTAGGGTTATCTCGTTTATTGACAATATCATTTTCGAGGTCCACTCACAATACATGTCAACGGTTTTTTAGAGTACACCGGTGAACACATCGTTCATAACATCTACAGGTGGTGACCCTACTAGTGTTCCACTGGACTGTCTAGAATACTCCGTGGTTGTCATCCATACTCTGCTATATGACGGGGCCAACATTTGGGAACAAGGCTTGTCACATCGTCCACCTCTCACCCTTATCTCATGGTCTATATCACCTCTTAACTCATCAACCAACTCATATTTCATCTACCGATATTTTACCCAATATATTATGTAAATATAAATACATATATACAGTTTAAATCATATACAACTTGTATAAAATCATTCATCCAGCATAGATAGCAAGTATACAGATAATATGCACACATAGCACGTAGGTTATATAAAATACTTCATATCTATGTGTTAGATGAAAGGGACCATGCACTCACTTGAAAAGGTGGTGATTCCGAACTTAGACAACGCTTCGTTACTCTTGAAACAATTTCCTACGTCAAAACCTAGGACCATTACCACTAGGGTTTAGTCTATCAGTCATTGAGACTAACTAATGTTCTAGCTATTATTACTATTATATAAGCGTTAAACAATACTTATATAACCCATAATAATAGCCTAATTACTTATTATGAGTTCCTAATAACGTTACTATAATTAAATAAAAGCTATATTAAAAATAGTGTATACGTAGCTCACTTATATCGGGTTTAATAAAAAATCAGGCTTTGCTTCGAGCAGCGTTCCTGAGCTGAAAAACTCTTCTTCTCAGAGCCGTCAAGCAATCTGGGGCTTCCGCCTCGTGCTAGGGAGGTTCCCTAGGCTTTTCGGGGGGTTTCGAGGCTAGAGAGAGGTTCTAGAGGGAGAGTAAAGAGAGGAAATAATGGGAAAAGTGTTAAGAAAATGAGGGTGAGAAAGGTTTTATTTATAGGGTGAAATATGGTTGAACTTGGTGCCTCATGTCACCATCTGGTGGCAAGACTATGGGAGAAAGCAATGACCAAGATTGTGCCACGTCATCCATTTTTGCGCAACACACTTCTGACTTCTAAAATCCTTAGCTTTCACATACGAGCTCCATGTTTGAAGTTCTTTGTATCCACACAAAGGTAAAAATAAGATCTACAACTTTCATTTTGACTCCGTCAGCTAATTCTTGACAGATCTTAAATTTAACAGTACAACGAGATTATAGTCTTAAATGTCCGCGTAAAATTCATAACTTCTACATACGGACTCTGTTTTTTTCTTTCTTTTTACCGTTGAGTTCCTATTAACAAAATCTTCAATTCTCATTTAGGTCGCGTAGGCCAAAAACCGATCGATCTAAAGTTTGAGTTTCGGGTTGTGCACTGCTAAGCCAAAACTTAGAAAATTCATAACTTCGTCATACGAAGTCGGATTTGGACGTTATTTTTTTGTATTTTCTCGATTTGACGTATACTACAATTTTTGTTTAGATTTCTAAGGCTAAAAAGTCTTCCATCATAAATTCACTATTTACGTCTCCCGATGATGTGCTAGTTTTGCCGTAAAACTTCGATGGACCATAACTTCTTCGTTATAACTTGGATTTTGGCGTTCTTTATATGTACGAAACCCTTGAGACGCATTCTACAACTTGGTTAAGATTATTTATTCTAAATAATGTTTTGTCTAAAATTCGTTTTTGACCCTTATTATCTCTAAATTTACTAGCCTGGATCTACGGGCGTTACATACTATATGGATGGAACATACTATATGGACGGAAAATACTGGTGTATATTCTTGCCAACTACTTTGTTTGGTGCAACACAAGTATGGTACAAAAGTTTACCAGCATAAAACATACTGAACTAACTAAGGGAAGAATTAGTCAGACATTTCACCCAACAACGGAGATACACGGAAGACACATAGACTATTTTGGGATGTAGGCAACAAAAAGACGAACCTCTAAGCAACTTCGTTTGAAGACTCAACAAAGCTACACTAAATTTCCCATAAATATCATATAACATGGTGATCACTGCTTTCAAATATGGATTGCACCAAGGGATTTTATTTAAAAAATTAGTAGGTAAACAACCGTCCTCGAGAAAAGAGATGATGGAAAGATTTCGTTGGTATATGAAGTAGGAAGACGTATCATATAAGAAGTTCAAACTGACCAAGGAGGAAAGGTGGGTCGAGCACCTTATGCCAGACACTATATATTAGAATGTACAGAGTACCAAGCTATGAGATAGGCTTGCTCGAATTGCATTTAACATATAAACCACAACACATCAGCAATTTGACAAGGTCCTCGGAACAAGGTGGCCACGATAAGTGAAAATAAGAAGAACACTCGAAGTAAAAGTGAAGAAAATATAGGAAATAAAGACCAAGGATGGTATTATAGGTTCCATGAGTCCATAGGAATGATACCGTTGAATGTACCATGTTACAAGGGGAATTAGAATATAAAATGCAATCAGGACAGTTTACCGATCTAACTAAGAGCCTTCGATCTGACACCTGTAAATCATAACGCCTAAAGAACCATAGGTGACGAATATAAGGAAGAACAAAATACTCATGGTGAAAAACACTGACAAGAATGAGAAACTAGGTTAATGGGAAAAGTGAATGTTTACATTCGACGAATGAGATTACAGCAATGACCACCATAAAGGGGATGAACCAATCGTAATATAAGGACTGATGGGAAAAACTATGTCAATGACGTCTATATCGATAGTGGAAGCTCCACAGATGTCATGTACATGCAGTTTTTCAAGCAATTATAAGGAAAGATGCAAGAAGCAGCGTAGCCACCCAAGAATCACTTGATAAGTTTTGCAGGCAATAACATGTGGCCAAAAGGGGCAATTACACTACCACTCAACCTTATTGATTATAACAACAGGGGAAACAATATCGGACGCGTACATTTTGTCTTCATAAATGCATCTTTGCCATAAAATATCATCTTTATAATGGCAACAACGCACAAATTCAAAGGCATAACATCAAAAATCCATTGGGTAGTCAAGTTCCACAGAAGGTGAGGTGTAGGAACAATATATTCCAAGATGAGAGTGGTACAAAGAGAAAATAATTAAGGATGAACACAACATCAATGGTAACCATAGCCACCATGAGGCCCTTAAAGAAAACATGATGGTGACTAATAAACAAAACAAGAGCACAAGTAGACACACACTAACGAACAAGAAAATGTTGGGCGATGATGAATTTGAAGAAAACAAGTGTTCGAAGAAGGTGCTAAAACTATTAGCGGATATAACTCCACGACATGTCACCAAAGGAAATATGTTTGTGGTTGTAAAAAATCTTAAATGGATAGCAAGAATCACATCATCCACTCCACGAGAATTGAAGCACGGACCAGAACGAGAGCAAGGTGAAGCAGCGGGAAGAAGAGTCGTAGAAGTATTTAATACAAGGAATCCAAGCATGGAAAAGAATAGAGTGACATGAGAAGGAAGAAGTAAGAGAAGTTCACCTATGTTGTAGGATGTCAAAATTTTGAATGAGATATACGAGGCAAGCAAAAAAAAAAGAACCAAAAGTTTCCAAAGATACTAGAATAAAGAAGAGGCCTATAACGGAGCTATCATAATGGGGAATCAATAGGCTTGAATGGAAAGGTTGGTAGCAGCACGACCCAAGACTAACATGTGAGGACACACACAAAAAGAGGAAGGGACGGGCTTATCCCGCACAACTAAGGAGAAGCGAAAAAAGGTAAAAACCACCATCCGACCTACACATTGTAGGAATACTTTTATCTTTAAGAATAATGTAGCTCGGTCAGCCGACTATATTCACAAGGGTCAAGTACCACACTCCGACCTAGGCTACGTGCTAAGCCTAAGAATACTTTTATTCTTTAAAAACAATGTAGCTTGGTCAGGAAACTACATTCACAAATTTCGAGTACCATACTCCGACCTAGGCTACTTGCTTAGCCTAAGAATACTATTATTCTTTAAATATAATGTAGCTCAGTTAACCGACTACATTCACAAAGGTCGAGTACCACACTCTGACCTAGGCTACCTGCTTAGTCGGAGAATACTTTTATTCTTTAAAAACAATGTAGCTCGGTTAGCCGACCGCATTCTAAAAGGTAGAGTACCATA
Organism: Lactuca saligna; assembly: GCF_052625555.1. Taxonomy (NCBI): domain Eukaryota; kingdom Viridiplantae; phylum Streptophyta; class Magnoliopsida; order Asterales; family Asteraceae; genus Lactuca; species Lactuca saligna. The sequence continues at coordinate 66,593,356 of NC_136422.1, forward strand.
CTCCGACCTAGGCTACCTACTTAGCCTAAGCATAAATTTATTATTTAAAAACAATGTAGCTTGGTCAGCCGAGTACATTCATAAAGGTCGAGTGCCACATTTCGACCTAGGCTACATACTTAATCTAAAAGTACCTTTATTATTTTAAAAACAATGTAGCTCAGTCAACCAACTACATCTACAAAGATCGAGTACGAGACTCTGACCTAGGCTACCTGCTTAGCCTAAGACAACGTTTATTCTTTAAATGCAATGTACCTCGGTCACCCAAATACATTCACAAAGGAAGAGTACCATATATCGGCATGAGCTACTTGCTCAGCAAAATGAGTACCTTTATTTATAAAGATTCGGAGAAATGTGGGATAATCCTTCGGGCTAAGATTCGCTTATAAGGGGTTGTTGTTTTGACTCCTTGATGTTGACAACTAGGTTAGATGTCATTAACAATGTACACCCACCAAATTTGGAAACTACCATCTAACTCAATCTACTTGGTTCACCCAAAGACATACACCCCTTTGTAACATCCATAAAATTCATAAAAAATTACAACGTTATCAAGCATCCAAAAACCATTACTTGTTACAAAATGTTTTCAAAATAGTTTCATATCAGAGAATCCCAGAAGTCAAAATCATAAAATGTGAGGAGGTGCACAATCAAGCCTTCGCCTTCCTGCAATCATTCGAAGTACCTGAAACAAAATCCAAAACTGTAATCCCGAAGTTTAATGAGTTTCCCCAAAATACCAACGCTATAAAAACCATAAAAATATCATAACGAACAACATGCATATAGACTCTTCAGTATAACTGGACCGCCTTACCATCCTTCAGCTTATGTGACCCACTCTTAGAACCTTCGGAATGTCTGGACCACCTTAACGGGCCTTCAGCTTGTCTGGACCATTTTCCGGGCTGTCGGCCTGAATGGTATGCCTCAATGGGGCTTCAGTCTATCGGGACCACCCTGGGTGTCCTAGAGCACAAAGCAGGACCGCCTCAACTGACCCCCAAACACACAATCTACACATAGATATCAAACACAAGCTAGTATCTACAAACAGTCGGATAGATCTAACAAATCACTAATCAGAACATCATCATATACACCAGGATAACAATCTAATAGGTCACTAAATATAACATCATCCTATATACCATGATACAAATGTAACAGATCACTAAGCATAGCACCATCCTATATACCAGAATACAAATCTAATAGATCACTAAGCATATCACCATGCGATAACCAAGATAACAATCCAAAAGGGTCGGCCTTGGTGACTTTGACCCTGCTAGCATAGTGAGGAAAACTCACCTCAGAAGTAGTGCTGAACCAATATAATCGAATCCCAACTCACAACTCTGAACTCAACTGCCTGTAATCACGATATGACTAATTCCATTAAAATCCCAAATTACCGAAATACCCTCAAAAGTCAAACTTGGTCTAAGTTAAATCAATGGTCAAGTTCAATAGTCCATTTTCACCGAACTCGTCGAGTGCATCTACTGACTCGTTGAGTTCCTTCGTATCTTAGAAAATCGTAAAAAGATTGAGACAACTCGTTGATTTTTCCTGTCTTAACATATTCAACCCTTTCCATTCATATCCAAGGCCCCAAAATATAGATCTAGCCCCTTAGGACTGAGATACCACATAAATTTGCTAACTTTACATGCATGCAAGGCATCAAAGGGATTAAAACACTCATATGAAGCTTATTATGGGTTTTAGAGCATGAACGAGGTCCAAGACTTAATAAAGTTGGAAACTTTAAGTCCAAGGAGGCCCTATGATGCTCAAATATGAAGTCCTAGCTTCAAAGCATGCTCAAGACCAAGAATGACTCAAGAATAAGCTAGAAATGACCATATACTCTTTAATAGAGAGATCTAACAAAGGAGTGATCAAGATGGCGACTTTTTACCTCCAAATGATAGCAGAAACAATTAAGCACCCAGATCCAAGGCCTTTTACTTAATCCAACCTCTTCAAGCTTTTAGTTTCCACTAAAAGAACATAATATTTATTATCCAAAGCTCTCACACACTCAAGAAAGTAATAAAGCATAGCTAGGGTTTGTCTCTGGACAAGAAGGTGGTAAGGGAGGTCGGTGAGGGGGCTAAAGGTCCTTTAAATAGGGTGTAAACCTTAAAAATTAGGGTTTTCATGCATAACTTCAACTCATTGAGTTGTATTCCTCCAACTCGTCGAGAAGGTTCCATAATCCATGCAACCTTATTAGTTTCTACACGACGAGTTGGGGCCTTCAAGTCGTCGAGTGGTCTTATGTGATGTACAAAACACCTTAAAGTTTGACACCTGGGAGTCGGGATGTTACAATTCTCCCCCACTTGAACTACCATTCATCGTCAAAGTCTGTTATAGTGAACAACTCCTCATAAGGCTCCTGCATCTCGGTCTCCAGCTCCCAAGTCCAATCGGATCCCCTCCTATTCTCCCATTGTACCTTTACCAAAGGTACCTCCTTGTTACGTAGAACCTTCACCTTCCTCTCTAGAATGGCCACTAGCCTCTCCACATAATTCAAGCACTCATATCATCCAATGACACCATTGCATCCTCATCCAATATGCACTTTTTAAATTGAGAGGCGTGAAAAGTGTTGTGAATCTAATTGAGCTCCTTTAGGAGATCCAGTCTATATGCCACCTTGCCAACCCTGAAAATAATCCAAAGTGTCCAATGTATCGGGGACCCAACTTCCCTATCGTCTTGAAGCGAATCACACCCTTCTAGTATTTGACCTTTAGTAGTACCATGTCACAAACCTGAAACTCCAACTCACATCGGCGCCGGTCGGCATAACTTTTTTGCCGACTCTGAACCATCTTGGTAGTCTACAGAACTATCTTGGTTTGACCCATCACCCTATGACAAACCTCACCCCAACAGACTGGGGTACGATATCTCTGTCCATACAACAACTCAAAATGCGGAGCACCAATGCTGGAATGAAAGATGTTATTGTAAGAGAGCTCTCCAAGAGGTAGGTGGGAGTCCTAGCTCCCACCAAAGTCCATAACACATGCCCACAACATTCGTTGGGGGTCTGTATGGTCCGCTCACTCTAGGTGTCTGTCTGTGGAGGATAAGTTGCAGTAAAATGCAATCGCGTACACAATTCCTTGTGGAACTGCTGCCAGAAACAAGAGGTGAACCAAACATCACAGTATGAAACGATAGAGACTGGAACCCCATGTTGAGCAACGATCTCACGAATATACACATCGACCGGCTTCTCAGCCGATGAGCTCTCCCGAATGGGTAGAAAATGGGCATTGTTGGTCAATTGATCAACGATGACCGAAATAGCGCTGAAACCCTTTGTTGTTCTTGGAAATTTGGTGATGAAGTCCATCGTTATCTATTCCCATTTCCACATGGGAACCTCTAGAGGTTGTAGCTTTTCATGAATCCTCTGATGCTCGCCCTTGAAAATCCTGCAGGTCAACCACCTTTAGACGTACCAAGCGATCTTCCTCTTCATAAACGACCACCAGTAACTCAGTCTCAGATCTCAGTACATCTTGGTGGCCCCCGGTTGAATATATAAGCGAAACATATGAAACTCCTCCAATACAATATGTCTAACCCCACCAGACATCGAAACCCATACCCGACCACAACGGGTCAACAATCCTCAACAATCCTGTACGAATCTAGTGATCTCGCCCCTAATCCTCTCCACCTTCCAGCTCTCCTGTCATACACCCTCGGTCTAAGCTTCCCTGAACAAGCTCACAAGTGGAGAATCCACTGCTATCCTCATACATTCCACCGGAACAAAAGATCCATCCGACTTGCAGCTCAGGGTATCAGCCACCACATTCACTTGACTCGGATGGTAAAGGATCTCACAGTCATAATCCTTGACTATGTCCAGCCAACTGCCCTGCCTCATGTTCAGGTTTGGGTGATCCATGAAATGTCTTAAACTCTTGTGGTCCGTGTATATGGTACAACGGACCCCGTATAGATAACCTCCTGCAGAGTCAGGATGTCGTTTCCTATGAGCAATATGTCATCGACATACAAAACAAGGAAGCTAACTATACTCCCACTGGCCTTCACATATACACATGATTCATCTTCGCTTTGTACAAATCCAAACTCTTTGACTTTCTTATCAAAGCAAAGATTCCATCTGCGAGATGCTTGCTTAAGCCCATAAATGGACTTCTCAAGCTTGCACACTCTATTGGGATACTTCGTATCGACAAAACCCTCTTGCTGAGCCATGTAAACATCCTTAACGAACTTCCCATTAAGGAAAGGGGTCTTCACATCCATTTTCCATATCTCATAGTCATGAAATGCAGCAATGGCTAGCATTACCCTAATAGACTTTATTTTCGAAACTGTTGAGAAGGTCTCATCATAGTTAACTCTGGGAGTTTGAGTAAAGCCCTTCGCCACCAATCGCGTTTATAAGTGTGTACATTCCCATCCACTTCGGTCTTCTTCTTGAAGATCCATTTGCACCCAACCATCTTACGTCTGGGTATATTGTCAACCAAATTCCAAACTTGGTTATCATACATGGAATGAATCTCGCTGTCCATTGCCTCTTTCCATTTCTCAGATTGTAGGCCTGCCATGGCTTCCTTATAGCTATTAGTTTCATCTAAATTTATTAGTGTACCATCACTAATATACATCTCCCCTTCAGTAGTAATATGAAAACCATAAAAATGGGGTTGAACTCTAACTCTTTCGGAACGTCTAAGAGGTAAGGACTCGTCAATTGCTTCAACCAGAGTTTCCTCCCTAGGTTGAGTGCCAGCGGTAGAGGTTCCTTCATCACTCGATTCTTGAATCTCTTCAAGATCGATTTGCCTCCCACTGTCTCCTTGGCTTATGAGTTCTCGCTTTCGGACCCCTCTCCTCAGAACGAAGACAAAATTGTCATTCGGCCTATAGAAGAGATAACCAAAGGATCTCTGCGGGTAGCCGATGAAAATACATCGCTCACTACGAGGCTCGAGCTTCTCGTGAGTTTCTCGTCTTATGAAAACCTCATAGCCCCAAACCTTGATATGTGCCAACGACGGAGCCTACCTTATCCACATCTCGTGAGGTGTTTTGGAAACCTTCTTTGTAGGGACCAGGTTAAGGATATGAGCGGTAGTCTCTAAGCCTTATCCCCAAAATGAGATAGGTAGTGAAACACGACTCATCATAGAATGGACCATGTCTAACAAGGTTCGATTACGCCTTTCTGCCACACCATTTAACTGCGGTGTCCTAGGTGGCGTCAATTACGAAACTATTCCGCATTCCTTGAGATAGTCGTGGAATTCAAGACTTAGGTACTCTCCTCCTCGATCGGATCGAAGCATCTTTATTTTCATGTCCAATTGATTCTCCACTTCATGCTTGAATTCTTTGAACTTTTCAAACATTTCTGACTTATGCTTGATTAAGTAAATATACCCATATCTACTATAATCATCGGTAAAAATCACATAGAAGCGGTTTCCATCCTTTATGGTGGATCTAAATGGCCCACATACATCGGTATGTATGAGATCCAATAAACCCTCACCCCTTGCACAAGTGCAAGTGAAGGGCGACTTGGTCATCTTTCCAAGGAAACAAGATTAGCACGTGTCATCTTCCCTAAGGTCGAATGACTCCAACACTCCATCCTTTTGGAGTTGGGCTATGGGCTTCTTTTTGACATGTTCAAGATGAAAATGCCACAAAGATGCTTTATCCATACTATTGGAAGAATCTATACACAACACATCATTTCCTAGGTTATCTACAACCATAACAATTTCATAAATTCCATTGCAAGGTATTGCTTCAAAGTATAAGACACCATTTACATAAGCATAAATAGAACCATTCTCATTATTAAACGAATATCTAAATCCTTGTCTAAATAAACCATGAAATGAAATGATGTTTCTTTCCATATCTGGCGAGTAGCAACGATTACTCAAATCTAAATTTAATCCACTACTAAGCACTAAAGAATACACTCCAATCTTGGTGACAGCCGACATTCATCTGTTCCCCATGATTAGATTTATTCTTCCATGCTCCACATCCCCATTTCTTCCTAGTCCCTGTAAATCAGAACAAATGTGGTAACCACATCCTATATCAAGAACCCAAGAAATATCATGTGATGAATCATTGGATTTAATTGTGTATATACCTGCATAAGATGGATTCATCTTTCCATCCTTGATGGCTTGCAGGTATTCTGGGAAGCTTCTCTTCCAATGTGCTATTTTGTGGCAATGATGACACTCTGCCTCCTTCGGGTTAGGATTGGGCTTAGTAGGATCAACCTTGGTCCCACTAGAAGAGGAACCATCTTGGGAATTTCCCTTGCGGTGGCTCTTTAACGGAGCCTTCCTCTTCTTGCCTCTTCCCTGCCATATAGCCAAAACAGGAGCAGTCGATGGATTGGGAGTTAATGCAAATGACTTGACCTTTAGGTTGCTCTTAGTAGTCCTTACGAGTCCTTGGAGTTTTCTTAGCGTGACCTCTTCTTTGTTCATGTGGTAGGTCATCCTAAATTGGTTGTAGCATGAAGGCAAGGAGTGAAGAATAACGTCAATAGGCAAATCCTCCCCAAAGTTAACATTTAACTTGCGAAGACTATCGACATATCTCTGCATCTTTTGCAAGTGCACGGTAAGAGATTCTCCATTTCCCATCTTAGCGGTGATCATATTCGTAATGATCTCATAGCGTTATTGCCTCGCACTTTGATGATACATCTGATGGGTTTTGAGCATTCTAACACTTCCTAAGTGTACATGCAACCCTAATAACCTTGGATCTATGTTTGTCTAATTATCATGCAAAGTTGAATTCCAAGGTTATATTCCTATCTAGCATACATGGGGAACAATTTTAACTTAAAGTATAGATAGAATAACTTACCTTGTTGTTGTTTGTGTTCCTTGAAACCTTGTGAGCCTAGCACCCCAAGTGTGATGCCTCAAATGCTTCACACAACACCAAATGCTCTTGGAAGAACTTATGAGAGAACACACACTTCTCAAAATTGGCCAAGCCCTCTTGTTTCTTAGTGTAGGCGATTTTAGGTGGAGAACATGTTACTTATATAGTGTTGACACATCTAGGGTTAAACCCTAATGTGTCATGACTCTTCATTTCCATGACCCATGGGTTTGTAACTCCCATGGAGCATCCTATGGGTGGAACCCAACTTGATAGTCCATGGAGCCTTTTAGCCCACTATACAAGATATGGATGATTTACATAATCAACCCATATATTTAATTAGTTATCTTTTGATCATATAATTAATTCTTGATCAAACTAATCAAATAATATTATTAATATATTAGAACTTATAACATATTAATAATCTCCAAGTGTTATTTCTCTCATTTAGTCTATCCAATTGCATGATGCCATGCAACCCAAATGGACCATGCCGGGTCGGGTCAAGTACATACCAGAAATAGTTATGGACTTAGACACCTTATACAACAGTCTCCCACTTGGATAAGTCTAATAACTATTACTGCAAATATGACTTTAGGAACCGATCGGCAATCGTAGCTCTTTACAAGGTTTCTCGAAACTGAGAAGATGATGGTACGCCATTTAAGATAAGTGATCATATAATCCTCTGTTCTAGGTATCAGTCGGACAAATACATGGAACAATGTCTTACTTATTGTCCAACAGTTTGTTTCCCGATTTCCGATTTGTTTGACAAAGAACTTAATTGAACACATCAACTTAGTTTTGACCGGGCCCGGTACATAGGTGAAAACAAAATCATCGAGGGGCCCAGATATCAGCTTCTAATCCAAGAAGGAACAGATAAACTTCGACTCATATGTTTGTTCTACTACTCATTGAATTACACACAAGAGCGCGATTTATAACATCGAGTTACCAATGCGTTTTTCGTACAATCAATGCATAACCAACTTGTAAGTAACAAATCATATCTCTAGGTTTAAAGACTTATATGATATTACCGTCTCACGATCACTCGAGATAGAATTCCATGAAGTGATTCCAGTGAGCGTGGGTTGAGTCCAATGCTCAGAACTTATGAGCACTCATGATTGTTGTAGCCTTGTCCAAGACCTCTACAACCAAACATGACAGTCTTGATTCATATCTACTTCCGACATATGACCGACTGTGGAGGTTTGAATAATATGTTATACCAAACAAAATTATTCTGGAAGTCAAAACATGCAAAAGAAATATAGTAAACGATCGACAAGAGATAGCAACACTTTACTCATAAATAAAACACTTTTATTCATCATCAAATCTCAATTACACTTTACAAATTTCGAGGTTATCTAACTACTAAATCTAATATCATCCTTCAGCCCTATGCTCCGAGCATGCTGGAGATGCTTAACCTGAGTCAGTCCCTTCGTGAGGGGATCTGCCGGATTCTCATCTGATGATATCCTCTTTGCCACGAGGAGTCCTTCTTCGATCCGATGTCTGATGAAATGGTATTTTCTGTCGATGTGTCTGGATCTCCTGTGATCCCTTGGTTCCTTGGCTAAGGCAACAACACTTTCACTATCACAGAAAATCTCCATTGGCTCTTTAATAGCTGGTACAACTCCAAGGTCTCCAATGAAGTTCCTCAGCCATAACGCCTCCTTTGCCGCCTCGCTAGCTGCAATATACTCTGATTCACAAGTAGAATCTTCCACTGTCTCTTGCTTGGAACTCTTCCAAGAAATTGCTCCTCCATTTAGGGTAAAGACCCAGCCCGACTGAGAGCGGAAGTTATCCCTATCAGTCTGGAAGCTAGCATCACTATACCCTACAACTCTCAAGTCATCACTCCCACCGAGGGTAAGGACCCAGTCCTTAGTCCTTCGTAGGTACTTGAGAATATTCTTTACCGCAGTCCAGTGTGCCTTGCCAGGGTTCCCCTGAAACCTGCTAACCATGCTCAGGGCAAAAGCTACATCAGGTCGAGTACACGTCATAGCATACATGATCGATCCTACAGCCGAAGCATAAGGTACTTGACTCATTTGTGTTATCTCAACCTCAATGCTAGGGCTTTATGTCTTACTCAGTTTGGCGTTACTCTGGATGGGCAACTCTCCTTTCTTGGAGTGTTGCATGCTGAATCTCTTCAGCACCTTATCCAAGTAGGTACTTTGACTAAGTCCAATTAGTCTTTTACTCCGATCTCTCAAGATCCTTATCCCTAAAATATAGGCAGCTTCACCAAGGTCCTTCATAGTGAAACACTTTCCAAGCCAGCACTTTACTTCCTGCAGGGTTGGAATGTCGTTTCCTATGAGTAGTATGTCATCCACATACAATACCAAAAAGCTAACTAGACTCCCACTAGCCTTGACATATACACAAGATTCATCTTCACTCCTAGAAAAGCCAAATTCCTTGACCTTTTCATCAAAGCAAAGATTCCATCTGCGAGGTGCTTGCTTTAATCCATAGATGGATTTCTCAAGCTTACACACTCTATTAGGGTACTCGTTGCTGACAAAACCCTCTGGCTGACTCATGTAAACATCTTCAGCTAACTTTCCATTAAGGAAAGCGGTTTTGACATCCATTTGCCAAATTTCATAGTCATGGAATGCGGCTATGGCTAACAGAACCCGAATAGACTTAATCTTGGCTACCGGAGAAAAGGTCTCATCATAATCCACTCCAGGAATTTGAGAGAAGCCCTTTGCAACCAGTCTAGCCTTATAAGTGTGTACTTTACCATCCATGTCGGTCTTCTTCTTGAAGACCCATTTGCACCCTACAGTCTTTCGACCTGGTACATTCTCAACCAAGTTCCAAACTTGATTGTCATACATTGATTTTATCTCGCTATCCATAGCCTCTTTCCATTTAGCAGACTCGGGGCCTGCCATGGCTTCCTCGTAGCTGTTAGGGTCATCTTGACTTACTAGTGTCCCATCACTAATAAGTGTCTCACCTTCTGCAGTAATATGGAATCCATAGTAATGCTCAGGTGCACTCCTAACTCTTGTGGAACGCCTCAGACGTACAGATTCGTCAATTGGCTCAACAGGAGTTTCCTCCTCAAGTTGAGGGCTAGAGTTTGAAGTTCCTTCACCACTTGACTCTTGAATTTCTTCAAGATCAACTTGCCTCCCACTGTCTCCTTGGCTTATAAACTCTCTTTCTCGAAAGACTCCTCTTCTTGCTATAAAGACCACATTGTCACTAGGTCTGTAGAAGAGGTAACCAAAGGATGCTGTGGGTAGCCGATGAAAATACACCTCTCGCTTCGGGGTTCGAGCTTATCATGAGTCTCGCATCTCACAAAAGCCTCGCAACCCCAAATCTTGATGTGGTCTAGTTTAGGTACTTTACCAGTCCACATCTCGTGTGGAGTTTTGGCAACTTTCTTTGTAGGGACTAGATTAAGGATATGGGCGGCAGTCTCTAAGGCATACCCCTAGAATGAGATTGGTAACGAAGCTCGACTCATCATGGAACGAACCATGTCCAACAAGGTTCGATTACGCCTCTCAGCCACACCATTCAACTGCGGTGTCCTGGGAGGTGTCAATTGTGAGACAATCCCACATTCCCTTAGATAATCAAGGAACTCTGAACTAAGATACTCACCACCCCGATCGGATCGAAGCATCTTAATGTTCCTGCCCAATTGATTCTCGACTTCCTGTTTAAATTCCTTAAACTTCTCGAAAGTCTCTGACTTATGCTTGATTAAGTAGACATATCCATATCTACTGTAATCATCAGTAAAAGTCAAATAATAACGATTAGCATCCCTTGTGGCATGTTTGAATGGCCCACACACATCCGTGTGTATAAGGTCTGACAAACCTTCACCCCTTTCACAAGAGCCTGTGAAAGGTGACTTTGTCATTTTTCCAAGTAAGCATGATTCGCAACTATCATTTGACTTTAGGTCAAACGACTCCAAGACTCCATCCTTTTGGAGTTGGCCTATGCGTTTCTTGCTTATATGTCCAAGACGACAATGCCATAATGATGCTTTATCCAAGTTATTATTATTAGTAGAATCAATACACAAAACATTATTTCCTAAGTTATCTACAACAGATACAGCTTCATACACACCATCACAAGGTAATGCTTTAAAATAAAGAACATTATTAAAGAAAGCATTAATCGAACCAACTTCATTATCAAACGAAAAGGTGAAACCTTGTTTGTACAATGCATGAAGGGAAATAATATTTCTTGCCATTTCTGGCGAATAACAACATTTATTCAAATCTAAATTTAACCCACTACTTAGCGATAAAGTATAAACTCCAATCTTGGTGACAGGTGTAACTTTCCTATTCCCCATGATTAAGTTTATTCTTCCTTGCTCCACATTCTCACTTCTTCCTAGTCCCTGCAAGTCACAACAAATATGAATACCACAACCGGTATCAAGGACCCAAGATTTCGAATGGGGTGAGTTATTAGAAATGATAGTGTAAATACCTGCATGGTTGGGTTTGACTTTCCCATCCTTCACATCCTGCTGGTACTTTGGGCAGTTCCGCTTCCAATGAGCTTTTTCATGGCAATAGAAGCATTCAGCCTCTTATGGGTCAGAAGAAGGAGTAATGAAACCTTTCTTGGTTCCACTTGTAGAAGAGCCATCAAGGGTCCGAGCCTTGTTACCCTTCGAATATCTCTTTCTCTTCCTCCCTCGACTTTGCCCGATTGCCAAGACCGGAGTTGAGTTTGGAGTAGGAGTGATAGCAACCGACTTCCCCTTAAGACCTGTTTCTGCGGTCTTGAGAAGTCCCTGAAGTTTGCTGAGGGTGACCTCTTCCTTGTTCATGTGATATGTCATGCGGAATTGATCATAGCACGATGGTAAGGAGTGCAAAATGATATCTATTGTAAGCTCCTCAGGGAAGTTCACATTAAGCTTCAGCAAACGATCCACATACCTTTGCATTTTCTGCATGTGGCTCGTAACGGAATCTCCGTCCTTCATCATGGTTGTTATCATGGAGCAGATGACTTCGTACCTCTCTTGTCGTGCACTTTGATGGTATCTTTCCATCAAATCTTGGTGCATTTCATAAGGGTAGAAATCCTCATAAGACTTTTGGAGTTCAGCTGTCATTGTGGCCAACATGATGCAAGCCACCTTGGTTGCATCTCTTTCATGAGTATGAAAGTCAGCGATCTCCTGGGGAGTTGCAGTGGACTCATCAATTTCCTTAAGCTCCTTGTCAAGGACATATTCTTTGTCCTCGTAGCGGGTAATCATCCTGATGTTTCTGATCCATTTATTGAAGTTGGATCCATTAAAGGTGACTTTCCCACACAAACTCATAAGAGTAAAGGAGCCATTAGGATTCGAGCCAGAAGCATTATTTGAAGACATCTGAAAGAGAAGAACAAGTTTATTATAGATTTAAGAGAGTCCTTAATAAAACACCCAAATGTAATATTAAGGCTAGGATCCAATCACAATATAATATAACTTAGAAGAGGTATGCCATAATCTAAGTTATACTATATTTGAAAGGTAGGTGAATGACGATTCACCAATTTCCACCACGAAAACCGAAATATTAGATATTAGGTTTTATTGGATTTCTTAGAAATTCCTAGATTCTTTGAGATTCAATGAACTTTTCAAAGGCATGTTTCAATCTCGAGAGTGCCCTCCAAGTTTTGTGACTGGGATACCGAGGATCACAAAACGAGGTGTGAAGTAACCATGCAAATCACTTGGTACCCTTAAAGTTTATCACTCAATCGATGTGCCGGTAAACCACACACGCTCCACCGATACTATAATAAAGCTTAAGTCACCCTTTACCTACCTTGTTAAGTCCAAGTTAGTGTGCCGGTTAACCACACACGCTCCACCAACGACTTAGACAAAGTGTAAAGTGTAATTTCATGGATTAGCACCTTATTCACATTTTCCTAAAGTAACTAAGATTGGGAATTTAATAAAATATTTTAGTTACTTTATAATATTCATCATACTTTGAATGAGAATTTATAAGTCCTTGTCTTACCCGTTCGGCTAACGATCCTCCACCAGTCAAGCAAGCGGTGGGTGAGAGTAAACACCCATTAAGTCACCATTTTATAGGCAACAACCTTATACCCACCTTATAGACCGGCTTCGTGAATGAGGCGTACTAGCGGTAAGACGACTTTATTCTTATACATATATATATATATATATATATATATATATATATATATATATATATATATATATATATATATATAATTATTAAATCATCATAATATAAGTATAAGGGTTGAATTTTAACTTTTAAAATTCTAGGGGTTGGAACTTAAAGTTAACTTAACTTTACTTGTTCCAAAACTTGAGGGCAAGTTTTGTAACTGTCAAAACTTTTCATTTCTTGTAACTTATGAGTTTAATAGAGTAATAAAATGAAGACTCTTCATTTTTCTAACTCTTGTATTTGTCTTAATGGTTTTAACTCAAGTGTGACTCTTGGTTTTCCATAACTTGAGGACAAGTTATGGACTCCATTAAAACACATTATGATCAAGAATTAATCTACCACATAGGTTACAAATAATTCCTATGATCATCTAAAACATCATAAGAACAAGAACATGAATATGAACACAATCAAAAATTACATTTAAAACTTTGTAATTTTGATAACTAGTTGTTGTAAATGAATTAGCAAAGACATTACACCACCAAAAACAAGTTTTCAATTACCAAAACAGTTTAGGTTAATGTTTCTAATTCATTTCCAGCAACTAAATCGAAATTCTGCAATCAGTCGACCCTACTCGTCGAGTGCATGAACTCACTCGCCGAGTTGGTTGAAGATACTCATGAACTCGACGAGTCCCCCCTATAGACTCGACGAGTCCATTCGCAGACAGCAAGATTTTCGATTCTTTTTCAACTTTTAAGCACAAATAAGAGCAAACAAGCCTAGGCTCTGATACCACTGATGGGTTTTGAGCATTCTAACACTTCCTAAGTGTACATGCAACCCTAATAACCTTGGATCTATGTTTGTCTAATTATCATGCAAAGTTGAATTCCAAGGTTATATTCCTATCTAGCATACATGGGGAACAATTTTAACTTAAAGTATAGATAGAATAACTTACCTTGTTGTTGTTTGTGTTCCTTGAAACCTTGTGAGCCTAGCACCCCAAGTGTGATGCCTCAACTGCTTCACACAACACCAAATGCTCTTGGAAGAACTTATGAGAGAACACACACTTCTCAAAATCGGCCAAGCCCTCTTGTTTCTTAGTGTAGGCGATTTTAGGTGGAGAACATGTTACTTATATAGTGTTGACACATCTAGGGTTAAACCCTAATGTGTCATGACTCTTCATTTCCATGACCCATGGGTTTGTAACTCCCATGGAGCATCCTATGGGTGGAACCCAACTTGATAGTCCATGGAGCCTTTTAGCCCACTATACAAGATATGGATGATTTACATAATCAACCCATATATTTAATTAGTTATCTTTTGATCATATAATTAATTCTAAATTAATTCTTGATCAAACTAATCAAATAATATTATTAATATATTAGAACTTATAATATATTAATAATCTCCAAGTGTTATTTCTCTCATTTAGTCTATCCAATTGCATGATGCCATGCAACCCAAATGGACCATGCCGGGTCGGGTCAAGTACATACCAGAAATAGTTATGGACTTAGACACCTTATCCAACAACCTCTCCATCAAGTCTTGATGCATTTCATACGGATACATGTCCTCATAGGACTTTTGGAATTCTTGGTTCATGGTGGCTATCATGATGCAATGTACTTTTGTTTCATCACGTTCGTGGGTCTCAAAGACAGTTATTTCAGTGGGAGTGGCGACTTCTGGATTGATTTTCTCGAGCTTTTTGTCGAGGACATACTCTTTGTCCTCATAGCGTGCAATAGTGAGAATCTATCTTATCCATTCGCTAAATTTCGTTCCATCAAAAGTCACCTTTTGGCAAAGACTCATTAACGTGAATGAGTTAGCAGCAGCTTTGTTTGCCTTCGACATCTAAAAATAGAGAGGACAAGGTTGATTAGAATTGAATCCCTAATTAAACACCCAAAATGAAAAATTAGGGCTAGGACCCAACAACATTATTCACAAATTAGAAAAGGGATGTCGTAATCTAACAAGTAAATAATTTGGAGGTAAGTGAATGACGATTCACTAATTCTTCATCATAAAAAACGTAGGCTTAGGTTTTAGATGTATTGAGAATTCCTAGATTTTTCTTAGAGATTCATTGAACCTTTCAATGGCATGTTTAAATCTCGACATGCCCCTCTCGTTTGTGACTGAGATGCCGAGGATCACAAAGTGGGTGTGAATAACCATGCAAATCTACACGTTGCCTTCATTGCTACAGTCACCTATTCGATGTGCCGGTAAACCACACACGCTCCACCAAACTATGATAAACAACAAATCACCCTTTGTCGCCTTCACTTAGAACCAATTAGTGTGTCGGTTAACCACACACGTTCCACTAACTTCTTAGCAAGGGCGCAAAGTGTAATTCCATGGAATTTCATCAATTCACTTTTCCTAAATTAACTAGGATTGGGAATTTAAAAAACATGTAGTTATTTTGTATTTTAACATTATACTTTTAATGAGGAGATAGATTTTCCCTATCCTACCCGCTCGGCTAACGACCCTCCACTAGTCAAGCAAGCGGTGGATGTGAGTGTACACCCATTAAGCGTCATTTTATAGGCAGCAACCTTATACCCACCTTATAGACCGGCTTTGTGAATGAGGCCCACTGACGGTAAGACTAGCATTTTTAACTATACATAAATATATTTATTAAACTTGTATCAATATAATAGTATAGAGTGTATTTTAAACATTTCAAAATACTATGGTTTTAATCTTCAATTTAAAATTTTCGAAATTTAATACAATTTAAATTTAAATTTTAAATATTAAAACTCTCTTGATTTAATAATTACCATAAATTAAACAATTAATTTGAATTATTAAATCACAAGGGATTTATTAAATCATGAGGATAATTACCATTTATACATTTAAAATATCCTAATCCCTTGAATCCCTCTCTAAATCTCGAAAATAAGAGATAGGATAATGCAAGATCTTCAATTACCATATTTAACAATTAAAGGATAATTACAAGATATGGGATTATCCAAATCCCTAAAATTTAGGATCTTATTTTGGGGAAGGAGGCTAATCTCGAAATCTAAGCGTTTGCAAACCCTAGATTTCGAAATCTTTGATTAAGGAAAGGATTCACAAAACCTTTCATGATATTTTCACAAATTAGGGTCAGGAAACCCTAATCTCGAAATCTATAGCCTCCTAGGGTTTATTGGCTATAAACCCTAATTTGTCAAGTTCATACATTAGAATATACTAATTGAAAACAAGTAAACCAATGGCTCTGATATCACTGATGGATTTTATACAAACAATCCTATGTGTACATGCAACCCTAGCTTTGAATCTATGTCTTCACTATTAGATATTCAACATTATGAACACAAGAATAAACCCTAATGTACAATTCTATTTTCGAAATTCACATATAAGGTTTGATCACATACCTCTTGTTGTTATATTGTAATAACAACTCAAATCTCCAAACCCTTTGTCTTGAAAGCAAGCACCACAAGTGTAATGCCTCTAATGGCTCACAAACACCACAAGCAATTAGACAAACTATAGAGAGAGAGAGAGAGAGAGAGAGAGAGGAGGAATAAAAATCAGCCCTGGTATCTCTACAGAATGGGTGGGACGAATTTCTCAAGGCCTAAGTGTCTTTATATAGGGTTGTGATTACGGTTTCATTATTTATCCTTATCCAATTACTTGCCCACCAAGAAATCACAAGATATGTCTTG
Organism: Lactuca saligna; assembly: GCF_052625555.1. NCBI lineage: Eukaryota > Viridiplantae > Streptophyta > Magnoliopsida > Asterales > Asteraceae > Lactuca > Lactuca saligna. The sequence goes on from NC_136422.1 coordinate 66,610,265, forward strand.
AAAAGCCCATATCCTCTATCCCTTGGATGATTTCAAGGATATTTTATCCTTGATTTCGTCCAACCTATAATAAGGATAATCATTACCCTAATTTGTAACTATCATATAATTACAATTTAGTCCCTCTAGTTTAGTTAATTACACTTGATCACAAAATTAGTTCCTAATTAATTATTAACCAATATTAATTAAACAAATATGATTTCTCCTTTAATATATTATTCTTATAACATATTAATAAATCATAATAACCTATCTCTTCAACTATTTCTCCAGTCAAATTGCTTTGGTGAAGGCAACCCAAAAGGATCATGTACAACCGGGTCAAGTACTTACCAAATATTGTTACAGCCTTAGACACTAATCCAACAATAGTGTAGCTTCTTTCTTTTGACTGATCTTTATTTAACACTGGTTCAACAACCACTGTAGTAACTTCTAACGTATTATGTTGAAGCAATTGTCTGGCCTCATCCATTTTCTCAACTTGTATTGCATGAATCATGGCTTGAACTCCTTCCATTTTTATTGGTTAAGTTCCTGGTACGACTTTGGGTGTACAATCAATCACACATCAAGGTTCAGGGTGTTGATTTTCATTACCATTTTCTAGTCCACTATGAGTTCTCACCATGTCATAATGAACACCAAAACAATAGCTTAGTGCACCAGAACGCGAGTATAATGCGATCGGGAAAGGTTTTATTCGTTTTAGATGCATAAATCCACCTTATTACTCCAAAAAGTTACATGTAAGCTCTAATACATTAACTATATGTTTAGAAACCTAAACAAATAAAGTTTCCAAGTCAATGTCGTCGTTGATCTTAGATCTATTCAATGAGTAATGGTAATAAATGGATTGTTGATTCTGGTGCTAGTCAACATATGATAGAATCAAAATCTCTTTTGCATGACACAATGGATGTATCTAAGCTTAATTTTCTTGTTAGTCATCCTAATGGAACTTGTGCTAAAATAGAAAAAATTGGAAACTTAAATGTTTCAAACTCCTTAACTCTTTTTGATGTGTTTGTTGTTCTTGAGTTTAATGTAAATTTGATGTCAGTTCACAAGATTTGTAAAGATAATAAGTGTGAGGTTGTTTTTAATGAAAATAGTTGTAAAATTTAGGATTTACACTCAAAGGAGATGGTGGGGAATGGTAGTGAATATGGAGGTCTTTATTATGTCGATAGTGTAACTTCTGGTAATTCCTTTAGCTCTAATTTTGTTGTATCTTATGTTTCTAAACTAACATGGCATAGTAGACTTGGTCATCCTTCTGATAAAGCTCTAAATTTTTTAAAAACACATCTTAAATTTGTAAATGAGTCCTTACCTCCATGTGATGTTTTCCATAAAGCTAAAAAAACAAGGATTTCCTTTCCAACTAGTCAACATATCACTTCTTTCTTAGGTGAACTTATTCAGCTAGATGTGTGGGGGTCCCTATAAAATGATAACTTAGAAGGTTTTAAGTTCTTTCTTACTATAGTGGATGATTTCACTAGGGAAACTTGGATTTACTTGCTTAAGTCTAAATGTGAAGTTTTTTCTTGTGTTACCACATTCTTTAGTCTTTTATTAAATCAATTTGAATTTAAGATTAAAAAGGTTAGGTCTGATAATGGGTCTGAGTTTTTAAATCATAACATGATTTTTTTTTGAAAATAGATGTGTTATTCATCAAACTTCTGGTGTTCATACACCTCAACAAAATGGAGTGATTGAAAGAAAAGATAGACATATTTTTAATGTAGCTTGGTCTTTACTGCTTCAGTCAGGACTGCCATTGACTTTTTGGGGTGATTCTATTTTAACAACATTTTATTTATTAATAGAACTCCCAATTCTGTATTAAAAGGAGCCTCTCCTTATGAACTTGTTTATAAGTATATTCCTAGCTTTGATAAACTTCGTGTTTTTGGTTGTCTATGTTTTGCAACAAAACTGAATAACTTTGACAAATTTTTTGAACGTGCTGAAAAATGTGTTTTACTTGGCTATTCTTTAGAACAAAAGTGTTATAAAGTTTTGAGTGTTGATTCAAATTTTGTCTGTGTTTCCAGGGTTGTCAAATTTTATGAATCTGTTTTTCTATTAAACCTTAAACTGGTTATAAAACTACTAGTGTGGATAATCTAGGTGACCCACTTTCCTATGATGACCCTCAGTTATCTAGTTCTCTTCAAGAAAACAGTAGTTTAGGTGATTTGGGAATAACCCTTTAGTCTGAAGGTACTAGAGCAGTTCATTACCTGGCTGAGACCCCTAATGATGAGGTCAGCAACCAGAGTGACAAGGATCATGTGCAACAGAATGTTGTGGATGTTCCTAGTTCATCAACTATGTCCGAGGATAGTATTTTAGAACAAAATAATCCTTCTGTTGATCAATTGTTAGGTACTACTCGATCTGGTAGAAATGTTCATTTACCAACAAGATTTATTGAATATGATGTGGAAAGTTCTCACAAGTATGGATTAGAAAAATCTGTGAATTATTCTTTGTTAACCAATGATATTAAATGCTTTGTGTCTAATCTTAATAAAACATTTGAACCTAGTACTTATTCAGAAGCTTCTAATGATCCAAATTGGATCAAAGCCATGAATGAGGAAACGGAAGCCTTATATAGAAATCATACTAGGGATATTGTTGATCTTCCTAAAGACAAAAATCCTATTGGTTGTCGTTGGATCTATAAAATTAAGTACAAATCTAATGGTGAGGTTGAGAGATATAAAGCTAGACTAGTTGCTAAAGGATTTAATCAAAGAGAAGGAATAGATTATGATGCAACTTTTTCTCCTGTTGCTAAGACTGTTACTGTTAGGATTATTATTTGTGTGGCTGTTAATAGTTTGTGGCCTCTCTATCAATTGGATGTTAATAATGCATTTTTATATGGTGACTTAATTGAAGATGTTTAGATGACTTTTCTAGAAGGTTATCATAGTAAAAGTGATAGTAGAGTGTGTAAATTGGTTAAGTCTTTGTATGGATTAAAGCAGACTCCACGAAAGTGGAATGAAGAATTGTGTTCATCTTTGTCAGGTTTTGGTTTTGTTCAAAGATTAAATGACTATTCTTTATTTGTTCGATCAAAAAATAACACCATTGTCATTTTACTAATTTATGTAGATGATATAATTCTAAATGGTAATAGCATTGTAGAAATTGAAAATGTAAAATTGTTTCTTAAGTCACAATTTAGAATTACAGATTTAGGTTTATTGAAAGATTTTTTAGGAATTGAAGTTTTATCTACTAGTAGTGGTGTTTGCTTAGATCAACAGAAATATTGTTTGGAGTTATTACATGAGTTTGGTATGCTGGGCTGTAAGCGAGTTAACACTCCTTTGGAAGTTAATTTTGTGTTTAATAGAGATTGTGATGATAATTCAAATCTTGTAAGTAATATAACTGAATTTCAAAAACTCATTGGGAAAATGATTTATCTCACTTTTACTAGACCTGATATTAGTTATGTTGTTCAAGTGGTAAGTCAATTTATGCATAAGCCCAGGAAATGAAATCTAAATTTTGCTTTCAGATTATTAAGATACTTAAAATAATGTCCTAGAAAAGGTGTTTTATTTTCTAAATCTAATAGTTTTGATATTGTTGGTTCTGTGGATGCTGATTAGGCAAAGTGTTTGTCAACTAGAAGATATTTTTCTGGATATTTGGTATATTTAGGTTGTACTCTTATTTCTTGGAAGAGTAAGAAATAAAGCACAGTGTCCAGATCCTCAACTGAATCTGAATATTGTGCTTTGGGTTTGGTAACATGTGAAGTGTTGTGGGTTTTAAAAGTTTTAAATGATCTTGGTTTTAAAAATTTAACTCCTGTTAAATTGTTTTGTGATAATGACTCTACAACTAAATTAGCTTTAAATCTAGTATTTCATGAAAAAACAAAACATTTTGAAATTGATGTTCATTTTGTGAGAGAAAAAATTGAATGTGGTGTTTTGAAATTAATTAAGATTGATTCTTTTAATCAAAATGATGATATTTTAACTAAGTCATTAAGTTCTTTTCAACATGAGTACTTGTCAAAAAGACTTGGACTTTTAAATTTGTTTTCTGCAAAATGAGTTTTTTCAAATGATAAGTTTGAGAGGGGGTATTAAAAGGTAATATAAGTTGCAAACTTATCATTTGTGGTAATTTGTCATATTTTGTTATTTATTGTTTGTAGAGGGGTGTTGTGGTATTATTTAATGTTGCAGGAGAAGTGTTATACGCGGGTTGTTTAACCCGTATCCAATATGTTGCCCCGATGTATTTATGATTGAAGTTCTAGTCATTTGTGTAGATTTTTTGTGTGTATCATTTTTCTTACTTGTTATGTTCTCTCAAGTTTAGGGTTTTCTATTAGGGTTTTCAGTTCATCTTCTTTGATCTTGTAACAATTTGTTCTTGAATAATCATTAGAGAGCTAAGAGTGATTGTAGTGAGGTTTTTTTTGTAAATCGTTTGATGTAAACCAATTGTTTCGTGATTAAATGAAATGTTGATGTTGGGAAACTGTTGAGTTTATGCTTTCGTACATGAAGGAAAATGCAAATGAATATTTATATAATAATTAATTAATCACAATTGTGAAACAGAAAAGACAAATAAAATTTAAAACTAAAAGAAAACACTATTCCTGATAATAATATTCATTTTAATATCTTTAATATAATTTATTTTAAAATTAATTACTTTTTAAAATTAAATTTGAAAATCTAAGATCCACATTACCCAAAATAACTTGAGATAAATACCCACTACACAAATAATTTTGTTGATCCTTAGGTTGTAATAACCAATTACACTCTTATGTAATTCTTAGATTAATGAATTCAAAAAAAAACATTACTTTGTTCTTAATGGCATGTTCATCTTATCTATGTCTCAAAACTTTTATATTTAAGTGACCTTTATCACATAAAAATTGATCAAATCATCCATTTAAAATACTTGAAAATGATATTTTATTAAAGTTTAGGTAAACTTTATCCTATAAGCAAATATAAAACACTTTTGGATATTTTTTACAACCCAAATAGATAAGCTGACCCTAAAATCAACAAGAATTGCATAAAAATATTAAGTGATTTTTAAATGGATCGCATAGATTGAAGTTTTAAAATAAGATCTTTTATAAATGTTTTATTTTTATAGCATTTTAAAACATTTTTTTATCATGAATATATTATGCAAAAAATATTCTATGGTGCGTTTTAAGGTGTTTCGAAAATTATAAAGCTGAATTTATTTTATATACAATTTTACCGGTTAAAATTCATATTCAATTTTAATTTGATGTTATAATGATTGGAACCGGTTTTTAACTTTTTAATAAAACAACATTTATTATTGATTTATGAAGTTTAGATTAACTTTAAAAGTCATTTTAAATATTTTCATATCTTTAAATGTTTGGCTATTTAATAGTTCTAAAAAATTAAACCTCTTTTAACAAACTCATTTGATGTCTTGTGTTGGAAATTTTATTTAAAACTCTAAATCCCAAGTTTGATGTTATTTTTGTCAAAATATTTTTAGCATGGGAAACACATTTACAAATATACAAAGCCATTTTATAATAATGTTTATTGTAAGCATGCAATTTTAAAGTATATAAAAAAGTCATTTTCTAATAATGTTTATTACAAGTTATCACAACAGATATTAAAACATTTGCTAAACGACTTAATAGGACACTTTAATGTCTTCAAAAGGCTTCATGTATTCATAAGATCTTCATGCTCCATCTTATTATATTTTATAAAAAAATAAAATACAACTAGATTAAAAACTAATTCATTACATATAAAATGAGCAAATAAAATAATACATATTTATCTATTACATTATCATATGAATAAATAAATAACAACTGCAAATATCCTAATGGCTTGTTTATACACAACAACCATATCCAACATATCAATAAAAACCTTTTTTTTTTTCTAAATTCAACTTTTATATAATCAAAATGCATAGAAAACTGTTATATAAAAAATAAACACTTTTAGCAGCAAGTTGCCAAAGAAAACAAATACATACATTTTTTTAGTCAAAAAGAAATTCATGCTTGTTTTCCAAAAAAATCAAATATTATCATAACATGAAATATCATTATAACATTTAAAGATGGCCCTAATACCACCGATGGTTTTTGATACTTAGAGTAGAGAATTTTCTCATAAAAACCAAAAAGCTTATAAGCTTTAAAATTTTATAAATAATTTGTAGTATATAACAAAACCAAACATCAATGATCATTTTAAAGATGTTAGAATGATATTAAAACAACAATATGGTGCTTTACAAATGACAACCTTTGAAGCCTTTAGACCCTTTCGAATTTTTGGTGTTAACTAGATGGCAAGAACAAGAAGCTTTATCTTCAGTATAAGTAATCCACCAACAAGAATAAGGTACCCAAAATGCTATTTTATATTTTTGTATTACGTTGTTCTTTAAGCCTTTAAGTGCTTAAACAATTAAGCACTATAGGAATAGACAAAGTGAAGCACCAAAAGACCAAGAACCATACTTCAAAAGCGAGAGAAGTGCGAGCTAGAGAACTAACAACTTTTTGTTCAAAGATGAGAGAAACATGAGTCTAAAAAACTAGCAACTTTTCATACACAAGAGTCCCTTTTTATACCTCATGCAAGGCAAAGTCTTTCCATTAAAATACTCTAAAGTATTGGTTAGAAAGATGACCATGGGCGACAAGAGGATAAAGGTTGACAAGCAACCTTCATCCCTTTCAGAAATTTCGGCCATAAGGCCCTAATGAAGACAATAATTGTTTGCTAGTCTTTTAACCAAGGTAGAATAATTTACTAATTTAATCATAGTTAACCAAAGTTTCTAAAATTTAATACATGAGTTATTATATCATATCATATGATATAATGACTAGTTTTTTCCTTCTTTCATTAATAATTTCAAAAAATAATAATTATTCTGTTTTTAAATACAAGAGTTGAATTTATTTATTAATATCAAATACTTAATAAATATTCAATAACTACTAACTTGATTAAGGTGCAACCTTATACGATCATAAGTCACAAGCAATATAACTCAATAATGATTCTTGGACATATAAATCCAACATATACCATACAAGGTATATTATTTTATGCACTTAAATCCACCCTATGTGCATATTAATCATCAAAAAGTTTTAACATCCAACTTCAAACTTGCTTACTTATAAGATTTTTAGATTTTTCACGAGTATCTCACTCTTACATAATTTTTATTTGTAATTATAATATCTATAGATTAGAAGGTGTTTGGTTGAAAAATATAATATAAGAAGAAGATAATATTGAAATTTTAAAAATCTTGGAAGTAAAAAAATGTTAGAGGTTGAGTTTAAGAACCTTATACGATTAAAATACATATATTTGATGCAAAACAATATAGTATGATAGGTTTGTGTACCTAAACTTACATACCTTATAGGGATTTTATATATATATATATATATATATATATATATATATATATATATATATATATATATATATATATATATATATATATATGCGATTTTTACTTATCCAAAGTAAAAAAATAAAGATTACATATCTAAGTATTTTTTTATATGTTTTTAAGTAATTTTTTCGGTTTTTAGGAAATTTTGAGTTCTAAAAAGATTATCTCTCTCTCTCTCTCTCTCTCTCTCCCTCTCTCTCTCTCTCTATATATATATATATATATGTATATATATATATATATATATATATATATATATATATATATATAGAAATGTGTTGAAAATGATGAATATACATATTTTGAGATATTTTTATAGAATTAAACTATAAAATAAGGTTGAAAAAATGATTTAATTTATCCTAAAAACATTAATGATCCTATTTAAACATAACAAACTTTATCTATCTATCTATCTATCTATCTATCTATCTATATATATATATATATATATATATATATATATATATATATATATATATATATATATATATATATATATATATATATATATATATATATATATATATATATTGAAAACACATAGGATGGAATTCTAATTGATTGGTTTATATTGGATTTTAATTTACTTCAAATTATTGAAACAAATATTCTAAAAGAGCAAAATTAATTTGAATCTAATGGATCAAATCGATACAGTCAAATTAACTTGCCTTAATATAGTAAATGAATTCCTAGTATGGATCAATTTTGAAATAAATTTAGTTATTGTATTTATGATGAATAATTTATAAAATACTTGAAAAACTAATAATATTGTAGTGATAATCTACTATAATAAATGAATGTTTTTTTGTCATATGTCCTCTTCTCCTTCATTTGGATACTTGGCATTTTCTAAAATTTTTAAATTTTTTATTTTCCACTTATCATTTTATTAGATTTTTCATTTTATTAAATTAAAATTCCAAATTTAATGTGTAATGTAATATATATGTAAAGTATTTATTAGAAAGGGTTTATATATGTAATGTATTTAATACATTAAAGTTTCAATAATTTTAATAATTCAATTTTTTTTTTCATTTTTCTTATAAATTCAAACTTTTCAAATTGTTAAAATTTCATATTTTTTTTTAATTAAACACATGTAATACATGGGTCTCACACCTAGTGATTACAATTTGAAAGTAAAGAAATAGCCAATAAATTTGGAAAAATGAGATAAACAACTATTTTGATATAAATATTCTAAAAATCATATTTCAAAATAACGAGAACTTTAATTTTACGAAAACATCTAATTTGTATTTAAACTTATTTTTCTCTAAAGACTATCTCTTTAAAAATGACGTCAAGTTATTATTTAAGTTTCTTTTTCTCTAAAGATTATCTGTTTTATAATGACGTCTGGTTGTTGTAGAAACATTTTTCGTGTCTAAAAGATGAATGCTTTAAGTTCACAATGACATCTCATTATTGCTTAAAGTGTTTTATTTTTTATTTATATATTTATCTTACCTTTAGACGTCATAAAATGAGTTCCAAAAGTTTATCCGTCTACAAGTTTTTATTTTTTTGAATTTATTTAAAAGAAACTTGATATATTAAAAGGCTTTACAAGCATGACAATTGATAAATAAATAAAGATCTCGAGATTCAATCTCAGCCACATAATTCTGATTTGCCGCTCTAACGTTCCGGCATACCGGCAGCAATGACGTATGCCTAATGATAAATGACTATATATCGGCAACATCAGTGTATATCTAACCGCAAATGATTATATAGAAGAGACCTATTATCATATATGATTAAACATGTTTTTACATATATGCCTAATTAAAAATGAATATACATATATGTTTATTCACAGATTTATTAATCATATATGATTACGGTGGTTGGTAACGGAGAAGGCGGTGGTAGCGACAGAGGTGGTGATTGTATAGGTGACCGAAGTGGCAATGGTAGGGTTGATTAGTGGCAAAAGTGACGGTAGTGACAGTGGTGGTAGAGGTTGTGGTGTTGGGGAAGGTAGTGGGGGAAAAGGAAAAAAGCGGTGTTGAATAATCATTTATGACTATAACTCTCCCACCACGTTAGCACGACGATGCGCTAGAGCTGCTAATAAGAAATATATGATCGAGTTTGAATCTCAAGATTTTTATTTTTTTTCGGAATCTCAATGTTATCTTCGTGTCTCTCTCTCACTCACTCTCACTCTCTCTCTCTCTCTCTCTATATATATATATATATATATATATATATATATATATATATATATATAGAGAGAGAGAGAGAGAGAGAGAAAGAGAGAGAGATGTAAGTTCTTTTCATAACTTAGAACTTTGCGAGAACCCCATAACCCCAAATCCACTAATCATCTTTTCAAAATAAAGACCGTAATTATTATCTTAGAGTTTGGTCTAAGAAAAGTTCATGGTCCAAAAAAGATTTGATTAAGTTGTTTTTAATAAATGTGCATGCATGCAAATTTATGTTTTATGTGTTTTTAATGTTTTTCAAGATGCAATTATCTTCAATGCTAGTATTAAAGTCTCTTTAATTTATTGATTTTGATTTTTTTAAAGCACTAAATGTGCATACATGCACATATTGATGTGTTTTATACAAGCAATCTTTTGTCTGCATGCAACCCTAGATTGAATCTATGTTTTTTCTATTAGACATACAACTATTGAGCACAAAATAGAAAACCATAATGTGCATATAATATTTCGAAATCTACATAAGAAAGATTAGAACACATACCTTTTTGTTGTTATATAGTAATAAATTCAGCCTCTCTCTCCAATAACCATCCTATCTAGTTGTCAGTGTGAAGGCAACCCAAAAGGACCATGCTAATATCAAATTAAGTACATACCCATTATAGTTATGGGCTTAGACACCTAATCCAACAGTCTCCTACTTGGATAATTCTAATAACTATAATTGCAAGTATGATTCCAAAATTTGATTAGCAAGCGTAGCTCTCAAAAGCCACTATCAAACTTTGACCTAGTCAATGACACGTCCTTTAGATAAGGGATCGTATAATCCTCTGTTCTGCAAGATATCATATGGACAAAAGACATGGAATAGAATCATTCTCATTGTCCAACAATTTTGTTTCCTGATTTCTAATTTGTATGACAAGGAACTTAATTGAACACATCAACTCAGTCCTGATCGGGCCCGACACATAAGTCAACACAAAATCATCGACGGGTCCAAGATATCACTTTTCCCGTTAAGGAAAAAGGAACAAATGAACTTTGACTTATATACTTGCAGTATTTACCCATCAAGTCATACACAACAACACGTTTTATAACATCAAGTTGTTGATGTGTTTACGCATTATCAATGCACAACCAAATCATATCTCGGTTTAAAGATTATATGATATTATCATCTCACAGTTACTCGTGATAAATTCCATGAAGTCATTCAAATGAGAGTGACTTTAATCCAATACTCAAATTCTATTTCAAGAGTACTCACGAACATTGCAACAAATATTTGCTATGTCTAAACACTTAGACAATCTACAAGCCAATTCACGACAGTCTTACTTCATTACTTACTTCCAAAGTATGATCGATTGTGGATGTTTTAAATAATCCAATTATTTGGGAAATAAAACATCGAAAAGTGAAACACAAGATAAACAATTGACAAAAGATAGTAAGCAATACTCACATATAAATCTCCATTATATAATCACCAAATGTTAATTACATTTATCTATTACAAGTTTCTAAAATCTATATCTAGTCACTAAAACTAATATCGTCCTTCAGACCAATGGTCATCGCATGCTGAATGTGCTTGATCCTACTTAGACCCTTTGTGAGGGGATCCGCAGGATTCTCTTCTAACAATACTGTTGAGAGAAATTTTTTTTAGAAAGACTTGAACAAACGGTAGTACAAGATAATAGTTGCAGAATAAGTTAATCTCAACGGATTATGCGAGCTCAACAATAATAAGTTAGAGTTGTTACATAGTTTGTTGCAGAAATATAAAGTGCTGAAATGTAAAGGAAATGTAAATGACAACAAGTTATATCAAGTAAAAATCAAACTGGTTCTTAACATGGTTTGCGATCAAACACGAGTTAGTAAGTGTGATTATTTTAAGATGAAGTGTATCTCAAATATTTGATAAGATAGAGATATGAGAGAATGATCTTTGTATTGCAGAGTGAAAGTTCAGAAAGATCGTTAAGTGGTGGCAAGGTTACATGAAGACAAAGTCTCATAAAGTCACATCTTGAATAAACAATAATAAACTACTAACTTAAGTGACCATGCAAGGTTCACTAGACAAAGTAAAGATAACACGCTACGTCAGTTGACGTAACAAAGAGGTATTCACTGCGGTAGTAGTAGTTGTGATTCACTCCGGTTTTCAGAATTACTTTTTCATCTTCAAACTACGGTAGGCACAACTCATTGCGGTAGAAAGAGAATAAGACTGCAGATCGTTAAGTTTAAGATGGTCACTTTATGTATCAACATTTTCCTCCAAAGTGACCTCTTCAACTTTCTTCTTCACTTCTCAAGCTTCAGGAATTTGATAAGGATCCACCATAATTTCCACACTTCGCCTAGCTAGTGAATTCTTTTTGTTATCTTAAACTTGACTTCATCTGTTGTGTTTTTGGATCTTTGAACCAAAGCAAGGTTCACTTCAAGTTGCGTCTGGGTCAATCTATGCATTACGGAAATAGGAATGAAGTATTTGAGATCACTGTTGGCCTTTGTAAACACAACTACTAACTTTAGGAAGTTTGTAGTATCGAGAGACATTTCTTGGTAGCCTTCAGTGAAGCTTGGTGCAGACTCAAGCTCTGCAAAGTTGAACTTCTTGGCATGAACCGGGTGAATATTCGCATCTATTTTCCCAAAATCACCGACCAATGCCTAGAGAAACTCACAAGCTTTCTCACTGGCAATCTTAATTTTTGGGTGCTCTTCAGCCTTGATCTGGAAAACCCTTGCAATCAGGAACACTTCTTTGGGGTTCATATAGGCAAAATCAGCTTGCATCCTGATGTTGTCATGACCTCTTCTACTGATTGTATACTGAACAAAGTCAGTCTTCATGAACTTCCTCACTTTGTAATTTTTCACCCCTGATGGTCTGTCATTAGACTTGATTTTTTCGAAGTTATTCCCATGCTTGGCATGAAACTGGTTTAGGTGCTCGAATTCAAAGGGGAGTCATTGATCATCCGGAAGGCTGAGATCAAAAGGCTCAACGACGAGAAAGAATTTCGAGTTAGGAGAGATTGGAACATCCCAATATCCATCGGATGGAGGTTCAACACAAGTCAAGATGGGTCTATAGTCATCATCGAGGAGCCTTCAGGTGGGATTGACCCAACAGTTGATTAGGGAATCATCTATGTTTTTATCAAAACCATGTTCTTTCAATATCTGTTCAACAAATTTTACGACTCTCCGGTCTGATTTTCTTTGACGAGTTACCGGCGAGTCATTTGAGTGCTCCGAGGACATTGTAGGTTCCATGTTTCTGAACTTCAGGGGAGTCTGATGAGGAGATTGTTTTGAATCTTATTGCGATGGGGTATGATGTGGAGATAGCATCGAAGTTTCTTGTTTTGGAGATGGTTGTGGTGAAGGTTGTGGAGTTGGTTGCGAAGATGGAATTCTTTGATGAATTGGAATTCTTGGAGGAGTTTGATGCGAATGGCCTTGATGAGAATGCGTAGGGGACTCACTTCCCCCTTTTGAGGAAGAAACAATTTGTTTCTCCTCAAACCATTATTTTAGTCCATCAATCTTTAAAAAAGATTCGTTGAATTTGGATTTCTTTGTTGAAAAGAAGTTGATGGATTTCCTTGGTGAGTTTGAGAATCTTATCACCATGTGAGTTGGCAGAGAGTGAACGCCTAAAGCTATTGATGGTTGATTGGAGAACTGTAATGGTGGACTCATAGGCGTTGGGAGTTTCTTGTACAAGTTGTTTGGAATGAACTGCTTGTTTGCCAAGAGTGGTCTTGAGTTTATCTTTTAATGCAGTTACCTCTTTGATGAGGTTTTCAGTAGTTGCCATAAACTCCTTGTGGTCAGCGGTTTGGCTATTATCCAAAGCCCGTATTCCCATTTCAACTCCTAAAATTATGCATTCTGCCGCCAATCTTTCTCTTGTTTCAATTCTTTCCACCCTTTTAACGAGTAACTGTGGTGTAGTAGTCTCTGTGTTCTTCGGTTGTTTGATGGTGATTGCGGCCAAGATTTCGTCGGCTTTGGGTTGAAAGCTAAGGAATTACTTTCTTGAGACCGCAGGATTCTTCCTTTTCTTTTCCTTGGGTTTTGAAGTGGAGTGTTGGGATCCACTGGATTCTTCATCGTCAAATACCATAAAAAATTCTTCTGAATTAGGGGGCTACTGAACATCATCAAAATCAATGTCATCAAATGCAAACATTGAACCTGAGTTAATTTCAGTTATGGTTCCATCATCATTAGAGTCATGATTTCAATTGTTTGAGGAGGCTTCGACGGACCAGGACCACCTTGCAGATCTTGAGCTTATTGAACTGTTGTTTCCATTTTGGAAATACAGTCCTAATTCTTCAAGATGTCGTGGATAGTCTTGGTGTTGTTGAATGAGTTTGCCCAATACTTTGCAACTGTGAGAAGATCCTTCTCCTTTTTTTGTTGCTACTGAATTTGCTGAGCTTTCTTAGCATGCTGTAACACCCTGTTTATAAAATAAATAATAAAATTCATAGAAGTGCTAAAGTCAATAATAATTGAGGAAAATGCTAGTTTCGAGGGTTAATTGTAAAGATTTTAGAAGATAGGGGATGTTTAGTAAAATTCGAACTTATTTTGTATAGAAACTAAGTTTGAGGGGTTATATTATCCAAGTGACTAAACTGCAGGGGCTACTTCTGCCCATTAATGGAAAATTTGATATCTGGTTCCCTTGTAGGCGACACAGCGGGAATGGATGTGCTCCTCTTGTTTGGATTGAAGCACCTTACACCTGTATCGACCAACTATATGTATGAATTTAACCCTAGCTATAGATAGCAGGGGTGTGTGCATTTAGCGGCAATAGAAAGCTAGAGAGCTCAAATGAGGGGGCGAGAAAGAAGAACTCAGATGTGTGAAGGGTGTCATCCCCGACTTCCACATCGTCGGACCCCTGGTTAGAAGCATGACGAAAGAGAAATAGAGACTTGATGAAATCAGGAGTGGGATTGAAAGAGAGAAAGGGGATGGAGTTGCCAATCACCGGAGCTGCTACCAGTTGTCGAAGTTACCGTCGGAAGAGTGAGGCATCTCCGGTGAAGTTTCAGAAGGCTTTCGGTGTGCTGAAGAAGGCGATTTCCAATCACTACTTCAAGGCATGTCTCGATCTGAGGTTTTAATTTATTCAATAGCATTCTCATTCTCATGTATTCTCATTCTCGTATATATATATATATATATATATATATATATATATATATATATATATATATATATATATATGTTTGAGGAATCATGTACACTTCGTGATGGAAGACTGGTTCCCTAGGTGTTTAGATGAGCAAGGAAAGGGCTGAGTTTGGTAAAGCTTCAGGTGAATTTCATTGGTAGAGGAGATCGAAGAAGGAGTTGCTAGCGATCTGTAAACCTGTTCTGGTTGAGTACCCTCGGTTGGAGCTCCTTGGTGAATTGGTGATTGTTCCCGATTACATGAGATGAAGAAGAGGTACATTCCTTGACCGATTTTGACCATTAGGTTAAATCTAATTTTTGGGCTTGAAGATTTGGGCTTAGACTTCAACTTTAACAGAAATAAATAAATGGGCTGATGAATTGAGTTTTAAATTTTATGGGCTTCAAGAAAATTGGTGGGCTTATTATATATATTCAAAGATTAAATATTCGACTAAATAAATATTAAAGCGTGATTAATTGCAATGGAAAATACTTAAAAAAAATATGGTTTGATTCAATTAGATATAAAAAGGATTACGAGCCTTGGTCTAAAGAGATTAAAAACTTAATTTGGAATTGGGCATTTCGATTGAGCTTTGGTAATTGGTTATCCAAGAATGATTAAATGGACTAGAATAATTAGTTACGCTTTAGGGTAAGGCCAATATGAAGGATTGGGCCCAATTTGGAAAATTGGGCCATATGTTGGGCTTTGATCCCTAGTTGACTTTGGGCCTATGGATTGGGCCTTGGGCTTGGGTAAGCCAAGCTAGGGGTAATGTAGTAATTACCCAAAGTATGTATTTATAGTTTTGTGTTAGAACCCAATTATTAATTGGGTGTTATCTTGGTGTTGACAGTTTGGGAATCTGTCATCCAACAGCTAGAGGTTGAGTCAGCGGGACTTCAGCAATGTGGGATTTTGTCTACGGGACTTCAGCAATGTGAGGTGAGTTTCCTTCCAGTAGGAACGGGTCTAAGGCCACAATGTCGGTCCGTTTAATTAGCAGTAGCTCCGGACTCCAGTCCGATGCAGTAGTTCATTATGCTTGGTGTCTTTGTGATACAGATGAGTTATGTGTTCCGGACTATGGCCTGATGCAGTATGCAGTATATGTGTTTATATTGTATGCTATGATTATGTTATGCTATGTTCAGTTAGTTCCGGACTTCGGTCCGATGCAGTAGTTAGGGTGCTTGATGTCTTTGTGATTCAGGCATGTTTTGTGTTATGTGTTCCGGACTCTGTTCTGATGCAGTATGCGCTATATGCATTCATGCTAGTTGATATGTTTATGATATGTTATGTTCAGTTAGTTCCGGACTTCGGTCCGATGCAAGCGATGGGGTCCCAGTTAGTTCCGGACTTCGGTCCGATGCAGTTAGTTCCGGACTTCAGTCCGATGTAGGGGACGGGGTCCCAGTCAGTTCCGGACTTCGGTCCGATGCAGTTAGTTCCGGACTTCGGTTTGATGCAGGGGACGGGGTCCCAGTCAGTTCCGGACTTCGGTCCGATGCAGTTTCCGGACTTCGGTCTGATGTAGTGGGCAAGGCCCAATATGTGTTTATATGTTATTATATGGTATATGGTAGTTTGGGGGAGCTCACTAAGCTTCGTGCTTACAGTTTCAGTTTTGGTTTCAGGTACTCAGTTTTCAAAAGAGGAGCTCGGGAAGATTGCAGTGCACACACCATTTGTTCAGCCTGAGATTTTTATACTCTTATATCTTTGACAGTTGTTATGATATTTTGATATACATTGTTTATGATTCTTATATGACGTTGATGAATATGGTTTTATTACTGATTTAAAATGAAATTTTGAGACTGTATTTTTGGGATGTTACAAGTTGGTATCAGAGCCTTGGTTTGAGGGATTCGGACACACTCCCGAGTGTGTCTGAACTCAAACTAAGGAAGTGGTAAAAAGATTTAAAAAAAAAAAAGTTTTAGAAAAGAAAAAAGAATTTTTTTAGAAAGAAAAGAACATTGAAAAGAGAAAAAGGGTGTGGTGCATGCAATCAGCCGAGCTCAAGTAAGTACTCGCAAATTACCCATACAAGTTTATGTTATAATTATCAGTTTCAGTTTCAGTAGAACAGCATGCTAGAATAGGATTAACGATCTAGGAGGATGCCTTATGTGCTTGCTTTATATGTTCCAGCTTTATGAGAATTGAATGCTAGTATTGAGTAGAGAGTAGTAGGATAGCCTGTTTAGGTTATGCCTGATAGTATGAACTTAGCATTGTATGCTAGTACAGTTTCTTGTCATGAGAATAGAATTGCTTGAGTGGTTTCCTGTGTCTGAATGTTGCTTGCTTTGTGCTCTGTGGGACTCTGAGTGATGGGAGTTAGCCATTAGGTGAATACTTCACGTCACATGTGATCAGGGTTGAATAATCTCAGAGTGTTGGATTTGGCTCTATTACGCAGCTCTTGTCTGAGTCTAACCATTGTAGGGACGAGTCTTTTACTCGAAGGATTATCTAAGCCTCGTCACATGTGATGGTATTCAGGTAATGGCTAATTGGCATTACAAGGAGGCCTTCAGCAGCTGAGGACTGCTTTAGGTGGAGTCAGAGATTTCCCTAGGGCAAGCCTAGGATAAGAGTAGTAGAGATCAGTAGCAGTAGAAGTGACTTGGTGGAGTCAAGGCAGTTCTTGAGGAAAGTACGGATAGATGTGGAAGGTAGTATGGGCCCGTACTACTGAAAGCAGAGGATCCGTACTCGAATCAAGGAAGGCTGAGATAAGACCATGGAACTTGTAGTGTGTGAGATCCCTCGAGTTTGGATGAGTATTGTGATATTAGTGAGCATATGTTGCTGAGTATGGTAGCGCTACATGGTAGACCAGATGGTAGTTTTGGTGTCGACGAGGGATCAGGCTCGGACTCTGGAGCCGGGCAGATTGATGATCAGATGAGGGAGTTCATTCCATCTAGAATTACACGCAAAATCATTGACCAAACTCCTGTGATCCTCAGTGTGATCAAGGAGGGAACCATAGAGATTTATGATGAGAGGACGAGTGCATTCTGCACTGAGATAACAGTCATGATAGAGACCCGTACATTGACGTTTCGAGAATTCAGAGTTTGTGAGGCTTCAGATTGTCATGGGTGTTAGGGACCCCATTGTTAGCAGTAGATGGTTGGCAGATGTCACCAATGCTTTTCGTACCAGACATTGTCTCGAAAGGAGACAAGATCTAACTGACTTCCTATCTCCTGAGGGATGGAGAACGGGATTGATAGGAAGAGGTTGGTAGTGAGTTGAGTGATGACGTGGTTGATGCTATGTCATGGGATTACTTCTAGACCAGATTCTGGGCAGAGTGTGCCCAGGAGATTGAGGCGCAATAGTTGGCGCAAGAGTTGTTAGATCTCCACCAGAAGACTGAGACTGTGGCAGAGATCACTACCAAGTCTCGGGAAAGAGCTTATATGGTACCACAGTATGCAGCAGATAAGGAATTTAAGAAGGTAAGTTATCAGAACATACTGTAGAATGATAACATGGAGATCGTGAGTATCTCGGGGTGCAAGACCCTGAATGATATGACTTCTAGAGCTTGAGTTCGGGATATGGACTTGGAGCGCATTGGTAAGAGGGAAACAAATCAGTTGCGTATAATGAGGGGTCTCAGGAGGAGAACGTAGATTTCATATTAGCTTTCGAGAGACTAGCAGGACCAGATTCGGTGCAACACTTGTGGGAAACTGCAACAGGGAGCCTTTCGCTCCAGAGGTTTGAGTAAGTGTAACCCTGAGTTGTCCTCAGTTTGTGTCTGAATTGTATTTTTACAGAGAAGTCATATGCCAATTGTATACCGAGAAGCATTAGCGATTAGTGATAGAGCAATCCCCCAGATTGTGGGATTGGGGAGTACAACGTCATCTTGGTTTATTCCAAGACTGTGGAGTAGCACGGGAAGCACCAGAGGGAGGTGCTAGAGACTTTGAGGTGGGAGAGAATTTTCATAAGGTTCTTTAATTGTGAGTTCTGGTTGCACGGGGTGCAATTCCTTTGGCACCCTGTCAACCAGAATGGTGTATTAGTCGATCCAGGCCAAGATAGAGGCCGTGAGGCAGTGGGAGATTCCGAGGTCTCCAATTAAGATTCGGAGATTCTTGGGTCTAGCATGTTATACCCGGAGATTTATTCATATTTCTAGAAGTTTTGTAATCTTTTGGATTAACTAGTGTTGAAACCCTAGCACGGATAAGCGTGAGTTCTAGCAGATTGGTCATGGGTAGTGAGAAGGGTTGGGAATTCTTCCAGTCTGGTATGTTGTAAGGCATCAGCTGAATCAAAGTGGGGGAGAATCGCCCAAGGATTCAAAAGGGGGAGTAGTTTTGAGACTAGGATAAGTTTCACATCTTTTTTTGAAGGAAGATAGCCCAAGCAATTGTATGGTTTGAGGATAGTGGAGATGGAAGTTCAGAAAGTTTGCCAATAAGGAGATCGTGTTCCTGTGATGTTACTAGCAAGCCTTAGGGAATCAGGGTTGGGATTCCAGTCAGGACATGAGTTCAGCTATGTGTGGGGCAAGCACGTGTTTGATCCAGTGTTAGAGTGTTGTAAGTCTGCGGCTATAGCCGTAGCATTCACTAGCAGTCAGATAGTATTAGAGTGTTGTAAATCTGTGGGTGTAGCCGCAGCCTTCACTAGGTTGGTAGATAGCGTGAGTGCGTTGTTAGGATGCGGAAAGAACAGTAGTACCCACCAGTTCGAGTGTAGCAATGAGGAAATGGAAATCCACAAATTGGATTTTGGAATTTCCTAGACGGATGAGACCTGGTTAAACCAGTGATAAGATTGTAGCAGCGCCGCTACAAAGATGAGAGCAAGGAAGCAGTGGACTGCTTAAGTTCATTTATGACATAAGGCTACAATTGGTCATGTAGCAATCGTGTTTAGCTGTGGGTTGATAACCTCAGGATTCAACGTGTGGAACTGATCAGTTAGATTAGAATGCCGTTAGAGCCACAGTAACAAGATAACTAGTAGTTTCAAGTTTCACAAAAGGTTTTTGTTCAGAAGTTGTGTGAGGCGACTAAGTAGGGAGTCCTTGGGGCTCCGCAGCCGGGCGGGAACCTGGTATTTCAGATAAGTGGTGAACGAACTGAGTCCAGGGAGGTCTCGTTAGATTTTGGAGAGTAACCATGTGGCAGCATACTACTTCAGGCAGTTCAGTGTTCAGGCAGTTACAACTTTTGGGCAATGTTAGTAATTGTGCCCTAAGTTGCAAGTACAAACATGATAGCTGGTTTATTGGGAAGTGACAGGTCACTCACAATGGAAATAGCCGAGCATTGGCCAAGTATAAGTAAATCACAGGGATAAGTGGATTTGTGATTCTGTTTTCTAGTGTGAACCTCGAGTTACCAGAAGTTAAGTAGGCAGCTGAGAAACAAGTGGATTGGATTCAACAATCACGATTCAGTAGAGTGGTCTATCAGGGATTCAGACCATCTCAAGACATCAGAATTAAAATGAAGTAGATGTGATCTTGTTGCGAGGAATTTGTTCACCTGCGGATTTTAGAGCTTTACGAGGATTGGTCATGGCTACCCTGGGGAGGCTAGGGTGTGCCCAAGTTGGTGACCATGCTACTTGAGTAGCTAGCGTGTAAGGTATGATAAGGAATGATTTCGAGGACGAAATCTAATTTAAGTGCGGGAGAGTTGTAACACCCCGTTTATAAAATAAATAATAAAATTCATAGAAGTGCTAAAGTCAATAATAATTGAGGAAAATGCTAGTTTCGAGGGTTAATTGTAAAGATTTTAGAAGATGGGGGATGTTTAGTAAAATTCGAACTTATTTTGTATAGAAACTAAGTTTGAGGGGTTATATTATCCAAGTGACTAAACTGCAGGGGCTACTTCTGCCCATTAATGGAAAATTTGATATCTGGTTCCCTTGTAGGCGACACAGCGGGAATGGATGTGCTCCTCTTGTTTGGATTGCAGCACCTTACACCTGTATCGACCAACTATATGTATGAATTTAACCCTAGCTATAGATAGCAGGGTGTGTGCATTTAGCGGCGATAGAAAGGTAGAGAGCTCAAATGAGGGGCAAGAAAGAAGAACTTAGATGTGTGAAGGGTGTCATCCTCGACTTCCACATCGTCGGACCCCTGGTTAGAAGCATGACGAAAGAGAAATAGAGACTTGATGAAATCAGGAGTGGGATTGAAAGAGAGAAAGGGGATGGAGTTGCCAATCACCGGAGCTGCTACCAGTTGTCGAAGTTACTGTCGGAAGAGTGAGGCATCTCCGGTGAAGTTTCAGAAGGCTTCCGGTGTGCTGAAGAAGGCGATTTCCAATCACTACTTCAAGGCATGTCTCGATCTGAGGAATCATGTACACTTCGTGATTGAAAACTTGTTCCCTAGGTGTTTAGATGAGCAAGGAAAGGGCTGAGTTTGGTAAAGCTTCAGGTGAATTTCGTTGGTAGAGGAGATCGAAGAAGGAGTTGCTAGCGATCTGTAAACCTGTTATGGTGGAGTACCCTCGGTTGGAGCTCCTTGGTGAATTGGTGATTGTTCCTGATTACATGAGATGAGGAAGAGGTACATGCCTTGACCGATTTTGACCTTTAGGTTAAATTTAATTTTTAGGCTTGAAGATTTGGGCTTAGACTTCAACTTTAACAAAAATAAATAAATGGGCTGATGAATTGAGTTTTAAATTTTATGGGCTTCAAGAAAATTGGTGGGCTTATTATATATATTCATAGATTAAATATTCGACTAAATAAATATTAAAGCGTGATTAATTGCAATGGAAAATACTTAAAAAAAATGGTTTGTTTCAATTAGATATAAAAAGGATTACGAGCCTTGGTCTAAAGAGATTAAAAACTTAATTTGGAATTGGGCATTTCGATTGAGCTTTGGTAATTGGTTATCCAAGAATGATTAAATGGACTAGAATAATTAGTTAGGCTTTAGGGTAAGGCCCATATGAAGGATTGGGCCCAATTTGGAAAATTGGGCCATATGTTGGGCTTTGATCCCTAGTTGACTTTGGGCCTATGGATTGGGCCTTGGGGCTTGGGTAAGCCAAGCTACGGGTAATGTAGTAATTACCCAAAGTATGTATTTATAGTTATGTGTTAGAACCCAATTATTAATTGGGTGTTATCTTGGTGTTGACAGTTTGGGAATCTGTCATCCAGCAGCTAGAGGTTGAGTTTGCGGGACTTCAGCAATGTGGGATTTTGTCTACGGGACTTCAGCAGTGTGAGGTGAGTTTCCTTCCAGTAGGAACGGGTCTAAGGCCACAATGTCGGCCCGTTTAATTAGCAGTAGCTCCGGACTCCAGTCCGATGCAGTAGTTCATTATGCTTGGTGTCTTTGTGATACAGTTGAGTTATGTGTTCCGGACTGTGGCCCGATGCAGTATGCAGTATATGTGTTTATATTATATGCTATGATTATGTTATGCTATGTTCAGTTAGTTCCGGACTTCGGTCCGATGCAGTAGCTAGGGTGCTTGATGTCTTTGTGATTCAGGCATCTTTTGTATTATGTGTTCTAGACTCTGTTCTGATGCAGTATGCGCTATATGTATTCATGCTAGTTGATATGTTTATGATATGTTATGTTCAGTTAGTTCCGGACTTCGGTCCGATGCAGGGGACGGGGTCCCAGTCAGTTCTAGACTTCGGTCCGATGCAGTTAGTTCCGGACTTCAGTCCGATGTAGGGGACGGGATCCCAGTTCAGTTCCAGACTTTGGTCCGATGCAGTTAGTTCCGGACTTCGGTCCGATGCAGGGGACGGGGTCCCAGTCAGTTCCGGACTTCGGTCCGATGCAGTTTCCGGACTTCAGTCCGATGCAGTGGGCAAGGCCCAATATGTGTTTATATGTTATTGTATGGTATATGGTAGTTTGGGGGAGCTCACTAAGCTTCGTGCTTACAGTTTCAGTTTTGGTTTCAGGTACTCAGTTTTCAAAAGAGGAGCTCGGGAAGATTGCAGTGCACACACCATTTGTTCAGCTTGGGATTTTTATACTCTTATATGTTTGACAATTGTTATGGTATTTTGATATACATTGTTTATGATTCTTATATGACGTTGATGAATATGGTTTTATTACTGATTTAAAACGAAATTTTCAGACTGTATTTTTGGGATGTTACACATGCACTGCTCATTGAAATGCTTCGAAATTTCTGATTCCAAACTCAGTACTTAGATGGTACCGAGTCGAAGAATCTTCAGACTGGTACTTGTCAAATCCTTTGTTTTCGCATCGAGTTGTCCCTCGAGTTTGTGGTTCCTTGCATAATTGTTCTCCCTATGCCTAGACCACTTGTTTGTAATGATGGTGGAATAGGGATTCTAGAGCTTCCTCAGTCTCCTTGACCCGAAGTCGAGTTTAGCCTCGACTGAGTTCTGCCAAAGGCAAAAGAACTGCCTTGCAGTGCAACTTGTGTTTGGAGTGTTTTTGCAACATGAAGGAATATGGATTTCAACTCCTCAACCTAAAAAACATGTAAGTGTGATTCCCTGGAGACCTTAGCGCGACTCGAACCAATAGGATCCACTTGAGATCCAACTGGCGGTGTGTCTCTATTGTGGGATGAAATAGATACACTTATTGTATCTGAGTGGTGAGTTGGGGTATGAGTTGGTGAGTTTGCGGTAGCTCCAATGACTATCGGAGTCTTTTGAGAGATTGCGGTATGAGTCGTTGTATGTATTTGGCCTTGACTTGGGGTGAACTTCGGTTTCTTCCATCTAAAAACATATCCTGAAGCTAAAGACTCATGAAGAGTATCATCTGTGACATTGACTGGGGATTCTGAGTTTTGGTGGGAGTGTGATGAACCGCAACAGAGGATTTTGTGGTTTTGGACTTATATTTATTGGAGGGTTCACCTCCCTTTTTGACAATGTTACGTGGTGCTCTCTTTGAAGTCACAGTTTGCTTGACTCGTTTTAGTCTTGGTTGGACTACTTGGTCTGCGGTAGAAGGGGGTACCTATGTTGCGGTAGGGATTACGGTATGGGCTGCGGTATTGGGAGGAACTTTTGTTGCTCTAAAGGTTGTGGTAGTCTAACTTGGTCTACGCGGGGATGAGTGGTTTGGGTTAATACCATTCGTAGCCACAATATGGTCAGTTACGTCAAGAGTTGTGAGTCCAATGGATTCCAAAATATATTTAGGCAATCTCCTAAGGGGTTTAAAAATAGTTTAATCTTTTGAGGGTGCGTACGTTTTTAGATCACAAGTAGAAAATAAGTTTGTGTCATTGACCATATCGAGGTTGGCATCCTTGTACAAATCCAAGATGCACATCGACCAAAGACGAGCAAAGGTGAGCTCAGTTGTGTCTTCTCTTGGAGCTTCCTTCGTAATGTAGTGCAAGAATTCATCCCATAGAATTTGAACATAATTCACAGCATTAATGGTATAAATGCTCCAAACCAGTTTCATGAGCTTGATTCCAATACTGTTTGCTCCACGGATTACGACGGAGAGACTCCTGCTTACAAAGTGGCACACAAACTGGCATACCGTCGGAGTTGGTTATTCTTGAACTCTCCGATCCCTTTAAGTTTCTTCTAGTAACCCATCTGGTATAGGCTTAAAATCACGTCATTAGGGCTTGGTGAGTAGAATTTTGTAGAAGGAAGAACCCTAAGATTTATTGCTTCTAGGAATTGTTTTCTTTGTTAGGACAACTAGTGACTCATCCACAAGGACTTCTTGAAGGTTATGGCTTGGAGAGAAGGCAGATCATGCGCATTTGAACATAGTCGGTAGTGGAACTACTTCTGTGAAAGAGTTAAATGCACCAAATAGTGGGTGGTTGGGAGGAACTCGATCATCAATCTGCTAGACTCGTTATAAGAAGGATGATATTCAAAGATGGCTCTGAAGTTGCTCGAAGCAATGGATGGTGATTGGTCTTTAATGGTGGTTTCAGATCCGATGGGATGAGCATAACCAGATGCCTTCGATTGTTTCTTGGAAATTCCTGATTTCACAATGATTGTAGTAAAAAGATTTTGGAACTTGCAGAAAAGGTTTGAGCAAGAAGATGGAGAAGATGAAGATCATCTTTAAGGATTCAGAAAGCGGAAAGCGATCTTGGGAAAAATTGGGGGTTTATATACCCCAGGATTTCAAAATTTATTGTAATTGATTTATTTATAGCTATTAAGGTTAAAAACCCTTGGATTTTTACCATTATTAGCCACAAATAAAAGAAAATAAAAAAAATAATTTACTAGAAAAATGGAGCAGTAAATGCATGTCAAGTCCATGATCACACGTTGGTAGATCGTGTAGTGAAGGGCTTTTATCCGTTGTGAAAAAGTGGGAAGAGGAAACGGATTTGACAATAAACGGTTGTGACACATGACCATTATGGAAAGAGATTTCTTAAAAGATTGTGTTTTATGGAAAAACGGTTTATTTGATTTTTAGCCTAAAATAGGCCTGACTAAGAAAAGTGATTTTTTGAAGATACTGAAACATTGTATGCTACAAAATGAATTTTATGAGGAATGTTTTTATTCATTAAATATCATTAAATAGCACACAAACTTCTCAGTTTTTTATGAAGTGATTGCAGGGTCATTTATTGCAATTGTGGTTGAGTTCTGATGACTGCGGCCGTGTGCAGTGTGAATGCGGTAGCATAAGCTGAAATAACACTTGATCAAAAAGTTAGAAATAAAAGAAATTAAGGACTCCAAGAATATATATAGATCATTATGATTACAATATACTTGGTTTACTGAAAAGATATATGATGAATATATTATTTTAGAATAGTAGTGAAGAGAATGCTTCAAGAGTTTTAATTTGAAAAGAAAAGAAGCACTTTTTTTCACATTTGGAGATCAAATGTGGTATGCAGTACCTATCAAATAAAAAAGAATTGCAGGTTTGGATTCATCATTCCTAGCATATCCAGAAAGTCATTTAGTTTTGTATCATCAATTGCCTTGGTAAAAGCATCAACTATTTATTCGTCAGTGGGAACAAAAATTAGTTCGATGTTACCTTTCAGGATGTGATCCTCGATGTAGTGATACCATAGTTCAATGTGCTTCATTTTAGAATGGTGAATAGGATTATGTGAAATTGCTATATCACTCTCTGAATCATAGTAAATTGGTACCTATAACATTTTGAATCCGTAGTCCATGAGTTTAGTCTTCATCTATAGAACTTGGGAACAGCAGTTGGCTGCAGCCACATACCCTGCCTCTATGGTAGACAACGAGACACAATTCTACTTCCATGAATACCAGCTGACTATTCTTCCTCCTAGAAATTGCCAACCACCGGAAGTACTTTTTCGATTTTATCTGCATCCTGCATGATCCGCATCTGTAAAGGCTTGAAGGTTGTAGTCATTTCTCGTAGGATACTAGTGGCCTAATGCTTTACTTTCCTTTAAATATATGAGAATTTGCTTTACTGCGGTCAAGTGAGATAATTTAGGGTCAACTTAGTACCTAGCACATAATCATGTTGCAAAGACAATATATGGTCTACTTGTGGTGAGTTACATCAATGACCCAATCATTCCATGATTAATTGTGTGGTCAACTGATTCTCTGGTAGGATCAGCTGAAATCTTGTATCCAAAGGCCATCGGGACCTTGGCTGAGGAACAATTGTCCATTGAGAATTTCTTTAGCAGCTCAGAGGTATATTTTTTTGATGAATGAATATATCTTGAGGGACTTGTTTCACTTGAATTCCTAGAAAGAAGTTAATATCTCTATTCATGCTCATTCGGAATTTACTTGTCATGAGCTTTGCAAAGTCATTCACCATACCCTGATCTGTGGATCCAAAAATGATAGCATCCACATATATTTGGATGCGCATCAAGTGGTTACCATTTGCTCTTCTAAACAACGTGGGATCAACCACACCTCTTTTGTATCCAGACGTGATAAGAAACTCAAAAAGAGTCTCATACCATGCCCTTGGAGCTTGTTTAAGACTGTATATTGCTTTTTTTTCTAGCTTGTAGCAATAAATTTGGAAATTATTGACTTTCAAAGCCAGGCGGTTGTTGCAAATAAACTTCTTCCTTTAGTTCTGCATTAAGAAAGACACTTTTTTCATCCATTTGATGTATTTATTTTCTTGTGTGCCGCATACACTAACAAAATGTCTATCGCTTCCATTCTGGCTATGGGGGCATATGTTTCATCGTAGTCAATGTCTTCAAGTTGATTGTACCCCTTAGCAACTAGCATTGGTTTGTTTCTCACTACCATACCAGACTCATTAGGCTTGTTTTTATATACCCATCTGGTTTCGATGATTGTGTGGCCTTCTGGCTTTGGTACCACTTTCCATACTTTGTTCCTTTGAAACTCAGCTAATTCCTCTTGCATTGCGGTGATCCATTCAAGTTATATGAGTGCTTCTTTTATGGTTCGATGCTCAACCGAGGACATGAAGGCTGCATAGTGGCAGTGGTCTATTAAATCACTAGAGGATAGAGGGAATATCTTCAACATCAGAAGATTCTATGGTTGGAGAAGGTACTTCCCCCTCGACATGGGAGCAGCCTGTAAAAGTATCTTGGACTGTAGGACTTTGAGTAGATGTTGAAGGAGATTCTCCCTGAATTGAGGATGGAAGTGATGGGTTTTGTGTAATTCATCATTCCTATGATGTACTTGCAAACCCTAATAGCTATTGGATCTAGTTTGTCTAATGATCATGCAATTGAATATCTAAAGCTATAAACCCTATATCTAGCATACAATTAATCATATTAACATAAAATAGGGTTTAGATCTAACCTTTGATTGTGATATAGCAATAACAATCTAATCCTTGGCTTAAGAAAGCTTAGTACTTCAAGTGTTGCACTTCTAATGGAGTCACAAACACTATTAAGCAACAAGATGAATAAGAGAATAGGAAAGGCACCAAAATTCATCTAATAACCCTTAGAGATAAGATCCACACGTTTTTGGGGCCTTAGGGGTCCTTTATATACTTGTGTGGGCTGTTAGGGTTTTAGTCAAGACCCTAAGGGACAGCTTAAACTCTAAGCAGCCCATGGAACCTTCTAGAATAAGGCCATGGACGAAAATATAATGGGATCCTATCATAATTTCGTTCACCCCTTGTTCCTTTAGCATTCCCTAGCACAATAACTCAATTATCCAATAATTGCAGTCCAGTCCCCTATATTTAATTAATCTCTTTAGCCAAAAAAATTAACTCTTAATTAATTCTTGACTAATATTAATTAAACAATATGATTTCACCTTTAATATATTATTCTTATAATATATTAATAAATCATAATGAAATCTTTCGCTCCTTTAATTCATCCTACATATTGCTATGGTGAAGGCAACCCAAAATTACCATGCTCATA
Organism: Lactuca saligna; assembly: GCF_052625555.1. NCBI lineage: Eukaryota > Viridiplantae > Streptophyta > Magnoliopsida > Asterales > Asteraceae > Lactuca > Lactuca saligna. The sequence continues at coordinate 66,638,614 of NC_136422.1, forward strand.
ATCGGGTCAAGTAAATACCAAAATAGTTATGGACCTAGACACTAATCCAACAGTCTCCCACTTGGATAAGTCTAATAACTATTTTGCATAACTTCAGAACCTGATCAGCAATCGTAACTTTCAAAAGCCGCTGTCAACTTTGATCTTATCAGATATGCATGTCCTTTAGATAAGGGATCATATATTCCTCCATTCTAGATATCGTATAGACTGAGACATGGATTTTAATCATTCTCTCTACATTGTTTCCCGACATCCGATTTATGATGACTGATAACAGACTACAATTGAACACATCAACTTAGTCTCGGCTTGGCCAAGCGCTTAGGTGTTATCACTAAATCATTGAGGGGCCCACATATATTGCTTTAATCCCACTTTAGGTAAAAGGAATGGACAAACTTCGACTCAAATGCTCGCTTTCTCTTACTCATCAAATCACACACAACAATATATTTTATAAGACCAAGTTACTGGTGCGTTTACATATTATCAATGTGCAACCGAATCATAATTACAACTCACACATCTCGGTTTCAAGAATATATAATATTATCATCTCACAACCACTCGTGATAAAAAGCATGAAGTGATTCAAGCGAGCGTGGGTTTAATCCAATACTCTAATCTTATCAAAGCACTCATGAACTCTTCATCAAACTTGTGCTATGTCTAAACATTCTAGACAATCTACACACTGATTCATGACAATCTTCCTTCATACCTACTCCCAACGTATGACCGACAGTGGATGTTTGAATATCCTAGTTATTCTAGAAGTCAAAACATGCAAAATCTAAACATAATAATAATACTTAATCCTAAATGGCCACAAAACTTTTGAGTGTAAAAAAAAACGCCCTAATTTAACCACTATATTGATTACTTATTATTCATTGTTTATTGTTTCAGAAAATCAACTTATTCCTTGAATTACAACAATAGTTGTCCCATGCTCCGAGCATGCACACTATGTTTCCTATGGTCCATGCTTTTTGAAATAGATCAATTGAAATTTTTTCCAATGATGCTCATTTCACAATTCCTAATCCTCAACGATAGTGTAAGAATACAAGGTTCTTACCACTACTAGAATATGTTAGATTCTAACATTTTATGCAATGATCCTTTCGTAAAGTCATAGCTCAAAAGTCACCATGACTTGGCCAATGAAAATACAAGGTTCTCTATCAAGAAATTGTAAAGAAAAACAATTTTATAGATGTGATGGCTCTCACTCAAAGTACATTCCTTAGAACATCCTTTTAGCATAAAATTTTCTAATCTAGACATAAATTCTTAATTTCCAACTCCGAATATAGGAACAATTCTATATTTGCCATATGATAACTCACTCTTAATAGAATCTTATCTATTCATAATAATGTCAATATGATCCATCCAGTACTATACTTCCATACTCACAAACAACAAATCCTTGGCGAATCTTAGATCGTCTTTTGATAGTTGTTTAATTATTTTAGTCAAAAACCGTTCTAGTCCATTCTCCCTTTTAATACGCTAAGCATTTGGAAAATTTTAGAACGATCAAACATTATAGCATATGCAATCGATCGTATACCCGAAACATATGGGATACGATTCATAATGTCTTAGATAAAGACATGATACTTTACCAGTCTTTTGCGACAATATTTCTCATTGCCATGTTCTCACAATTTTGATTATCAAAAGGGATGCTGTAATCATAACCAGATTTTGAGAATGCAATTATCCTTTCCATATATAGAATTTCCTCATGTTGAACCATTCCAACACAACATTCATATATATATTTGACTAAATTTGATTAAAATTCCACAATCTAAGCCTTTAGATTTGAAATGAAGTATAATATTCTCTCGCTTAATTATAGCAAAACAACTTTTCAACCCTTGCGACTTTGCAAAGTATAACTCTTGTTTTCTATAACTAATATTGCTAACTTGCAATACTTACCACAATAATCATGCTCCTACTAACACAATGATTATTTCCTTATTAGCATAACACTTATGCTCCTACTAGCTTTGACATATATTCAGAAAACAATTGAACTTCCGGAAGACAATGTTTGTTGAATTCCTTGAGTTCATATTTCTAATACCTGATGCTTTGATAAGCCTTTATCTAAGCTTCTTAAACTCATACACCTTTTTCTTGAAGCTCACATGTGTGTCTAAACAAATTCAGAGCTTATGTTACTAAGTCCCAACCGTTCAGACTAATTGCCAAATCTCACACTTCGAACTATGAAGAGGGATGTCGTAATCATAATCGAATTTGAGAATACAATTTACACAACTGCTATCTCCTTAAAATCTATCTTAGTGAAAGCATTTCCTCGCAATCATCTCCATGAAGGAGGGAAACCTTATGTCACTTATATTTTATAGTGTAAGTGTTCCTATCCATATGAATTTTGCCAAAACCAAGGTTTGCGACAAATTCAAGCTCATATGGACTGAACTTGTTCAATTTTGATTCCTTGCCTCATGGTAGCATGAATGCCCATCATGTCTTCAAAGCAACTCACCCCTACATATCAATGTACTTTCCATTGATCAAGGTGCATTTTCTTTATGCCTTCAAATGAGAACTCATAGAACTCAAATGCATAATTAACTCAAGTGGAATGGCACAGAAATAATAGTATTACAGGGTATAAACCTCAAGTCACGTGCTAGTGATGATCAACTAGGTTTACTCTTGATTTGTTCCCGAACCTTTTCAAGACCATTAAGACTCCTACTTACTCCTTGACATATAAGATTCTCTTGTCAAGAAACATCCCTTGACAAAACAAATATTCAAGTGTTAGTGTAGCTTCTTATCAAGTTTAACACTTCACTTAATTGGTCTCAGTTCGTCTTTGTCTTACTCAAGACACCACAACTTACCAATTTCAAATGTACAAGAATAAGAAACTTTCTTATTCTACATTTGATAAGTGTTACAAACCTACTTAAGACTTGTCACTCAAGTCACACTCTTGGAGTATGACTCTACGACTTGATTTTGGAACGAAGTATGATTGACTTCCTGATTTAACCATTTTCACAATTCTCAATTCCTCTTCTTAGACATAAATGTATACTAAGACTCACTTAGAGGATCAATCGTGCTATGGTTCTCAATCATTAAGACGATCATAAACACAATAAAAGGTACTCTCCCTTCTTGTTAGAATAGAAAAACTTTTATCTTTCTGCCAACTTGATTCTTCTTATTCGTTCTACTATTCATCGAAACTCTTCCAATCAATTCAGAATTACACTTGTTCTTATAAGTATAACCATATTTACTAAAATTTAGTAAATCATGACAAATATCTTTATCAATCTTGTGGTCAACTTGATCAACGCACATCATGTATTAAGAATCTAGAATAGGAACTTAAAAGGAGCTAGATAGTGGATTTTACCTGAAGTAGAGCCATATGACATGACTCTCCCATTTCTTAGATCTATCACGTAGTTTGGGAAGCTTCATCTCCAATGCCCCTTCTCTTGGCAATAAAAGCAAATGGAATCCTTTGGCACATTACATGGGAAAATCTCATACTTAGTCCTTTCTAAACTTCCAAGGTTTCCATTGTCCATTGAATCTTGGGAGTTTGATTCACCAGACAAATTTACTTGACCAGCACACCAAATCATCGCTGATTCAGCAGCTATAAGCAAATAGATGAGATCAATTAGGGTCACGTCGTGTTCCTTCATGTAGTACTCACTTATGAACTCACTATATGATTCAGGAAGTGACTGAAGAACCCAATCAACAACCAACTCTCCTGAAATCTCGACACCCAACATCTTTAACCTTTCAATGTGTGACTTCATCTTTGAGATGTGTGCACACACAGGTTTCCCATCTTCGTGTTTACTTACCAAAAGGGCTTGAGTGATCTTGAAATTTTCAAGCCTTCGAACTTGTGGGTTAGGGAGAATAATTGGAGGAGGTGGAGGAAGTGAAGCATGATCTCTTGTTCCTCGATCATATCGTGGAGTATCATGTTCAAAGAATTCAAGAAGTCCATGATTGTCAGAACTAGACATCTACAAAATGGGAGAAAATTCAAGTTAAATTGATTGAGTCCTTAATAAAACACCTAAATGTGATATTAAGGCTAGGATCCAACACAATACTCTACAACCTAGAAGAGGGATACCGCAATCTAGTTGCAAAATATTTAAAGGTAGGCAAATGACGATTTACCAATTTCCACCATGAAAAACGTAAAAGAAGTTTATGTTTTTAAATAAATTGAAATTCCTAGATATTTTGAAATTCATTGAACCTTCAAGTTTGTGACTGGGATGTTGAGGATCACAAACAAGGTGTGAATAACCATACGAATCTACGTGATGCACTCAATGCTATTATCACTGAATCAATGTGTCGGTTAGCAAACCACGCTCCATTGATCTATGATAAATATCGAGCCACCCTTCACTACCAATGTCAACCCCAAATTAGTGTGCCAGTTAACTACACACGCTCCACTAACGTTTGACAAGGGTATGAAGTGTAATTCCATGGATTAGTATACAATTTCACATTTTGCCTAAAGTAACTATGATTTGGGAATTAGTAAAAGAATTTAGTTACTTTGTACTTCATTATACTTATAATGGAAGGTTTCGTCGTATCCTACCCATTCGGCTAATGACCCTCCATTAGTCAAGAGTGCGGTGGGTAACAATGGATACCCATTCAATCGCCATTTTATAGGCAATTTCCTTAAATACCCCTTATAGACCAGCTTCGTGAATGAGGCCTACTAACGGCAACACAGACTTTTATTCATACATATATATAATATTAGACTTTTAATGTTACATATAGTATAAGGGTGTATTTTATGCTTTTAAAATACTAGGTGGTCTAATTTAATAAATTATACCTTTAATTTAGTTAAATGTAAACCAAAACTTTCTAAAATTATTAACTCTCTTTTAATTATACAATTTAATTAATTAATAAGACCATAAGGGTGTAAATTGAACTTTTCAAATTACTTGGGTTTTAGAATTTAAAATATCAAATTAAGACTTTTAGTTAAATTTTAAAATGCAAAACTTGAGAGTAAGTTTTGAAACTTTTTCAAACTTATGGTTTAGAATTTAAATATTTCAAAATTAACCTTTTAATCAAAAATTTAAATTCCAAAACTTGAGGACAAGTTTTGAAACTTTTTAAAACATTAGGGTTTAACTATTTAAATTTCAAAACAAAACTTTTAAGTTTAAAATCTAAACTATAAAACCTAAAAGGGAAAATTGAAATTTTTTCACAAGATAATTCAAATTTAAATTACAAATAATCAATATTTATCTAATAAAACAAAAGATTATCTAAATTTTGACAATTATCTTCTATTTTGGCAAGGATAATCTCCAAATATTGAAAAGAATTCGGATTTAATTAATAAATTACGTTTTAGGAAATTATCCACAGCAAAATAGGCAAGAAAATCGCAAAAAATAGCTGTCAGACTTGCTAAGTCGTCGAGTCAGCACTGGACTCGTCGAGTACCCAGTGGACTTGGCGACTTCAGTCATGGACTCGGCGAGTCCAGCCGCAAAAGTCAAAAAAAAAAATTTTTTAGTCAATATTGGATCAAATATGCATAAAAATCATCAACAAATAACCCTAGGCTCTGATACCACTGATGGGTTTTGAGCAATACATCATTCCTATGGTGTACATGCAAACCCTAATAGCTTTTGGATCTAGTTCGTCGAATGAACATGCAATTAAATATCCAAAGCTATAAACCCTAAATCTAGCATACAATTAATCATATTAACATAAAATAGGGTTTAGATCTAACCTTTGATTGTTATATAGAAATAACAATCTAATCATTAGCTTCAGAAAGCTTAGTGCCTCAAGTGTTGCACCTCTAATGGAGTCACAAACATCACTAAGCAACAAGATGAAGAAGAGAAGAGGAAAGGCATCCAAATTCGTCTAAGAACCCTTATATATGAGATCCACACGTTTTTGGGGCCTTAGGGGTCCTTTATGTACTTGTATGGGTTGCTAGGGTTTCAGTCAAAACCCTAATGGACATCTTAAACTCTAAGCAGCCCATGGAACTTTCTAGAATAAGACCCTAGACGAAAAAATGATGGGCTCCCATCATAATTTCGTTCACCCCTTCTTCCTTTTGCATTCCCTAGCGCAATAACTCAATTATCCAATAATTGCAGTCCAATCCCCTATATTTAATTAATCTCTTTTAGCCATAAAATTAATTCTTAATTAATTGTTGACAAATACTAATTAAACAATATGATTTCTCATTTAATATATTATTCTTATAATATATTAATAAATCATAATTAAATCTTTCTCTTCTTTAATTCATCATATATATTGCTATGGTGAAGGTAACCTAAAAGGACCATGCTCATAATCGTGTCAAGTACATACCAAAATAGTTAAGGACTTAGACACTAATCCAACATGAAGTTCCCCCTAAACTGAGGATGGTTCCCCCTGGTTGATGAATGAGTGATAACCCTTGGATCTGTTCTCGAGTCAATGTTCTCAGCCTCTTCATCCTTAGAGTCTGAAAAAAGCATTTGATTGGATTGTGACTCTACGGGGTAGACACTGGAGCTACATCTTCTAGTACTAGAACCTCGATGGTTGTCATTTGAACTAGAGTTGAAATTTATCCCTCAACCAGCAAGGTGGAAGTATCAAGTGACAGCTTTTCAGATAGGGTTGGACCAGATACTCCAGGATACTGTTGTTGAGCTACCCGAGATGCCATGATTTCTGATAGATGAGCTATCTCTACGGGTCAAAAGGATCATCATAATTGATTTCAACTATGTTTAGGGACTCGAAGAGGCTAGGATATCACTTCCTAGGGAAGCTTTTGTTTCACTTGAAGGAGTAGTGTTGCGGACATAATAATCATCAAATTTGACATCGAAGATTTCGACTATCAGTCCTGTACATCTAATGAGAACCCTGTAGGCCACTTTATTAATGGAATAGCCAAGAAAAAGGCCTTCATCTGATTATGGTGCAAATTTGTTAACATAATCCTTGTTCTTGATCAAAAAAATATATGCATCCACAGATGTGGAAGAATATGATATTGGGTTTGTGGTAGTTGAGACCCTCATACGGAGTCTTGTTAAGAGGCTTGCAAATGATGCTTCGGTTTTGAAATGATGCTTCGGTTTTGAACAAAGCATGCAATTGCCACTGCTTCGAACCAGAAGTAGTAAGGAATATTGGCAATCTTTAACATTGATCTAGCTGCTTTGACCAATGTGTGATTTCTTCGCTCTACTACTTCATTTTGTTGCGGTGTATAGGGAGCTAAAAAGTTGTGACGGATGCCCTTGGAAACTAAAAAACTATTCAAGAGATGATTAGTGAATTCGGTTCCACTGTCACTTCTTATTCTTCTAACTGGTAGCTTGATTTGGAGCTCTATTTCTTTTATGAAGTTGATCAGGATCTACTGTGTGTTGGATTTGAGTCTTAAGAAGAAGATCCATGTGAAGCGTGTAAAGTAATCAACTATAACTAGGATATATTTTTTTTGTGCAAACTAGATACGGTAGATGGACCGCAGAGATCAATGTGAAGTAGTTCTAATGGCTTAGCAATTGATGAATCGATATCCAGTGGATGGCTTCCCTTTGTTTGTTTTCCACACTCACATGTTGGGCAAAGCCAACTAAATTCGGATATTGATTTTGACAGCTAACTTTGGATGCTGCTTTTGACAAAAAAGCACAGCTGCGATTTGCCAATGATCATTGAGACATCCAAATGATACATTGTCCCTTCAACTTTGGATTTAAGCAAACAGGTGTTTCTATCATTCGTTATTATGTAGCAATATTCATTATCAAATTCAAACAAATGACTAGCTTTACATAGTTGGCCCATACTGATCAAGTTATGCTTCAGGCCTTCTACATAAGAAACCTTTTGAATTGTGAAATTTCTCGTGTTCAATACACCGTAACCGTTGATGATTTCATTTGCATTTTTACTGAACGTGACGTGTCCACCGTTACAGATAGCCCTGAAGTCGCGAAGGTATTCTAACCTTCCGGTAATGTGGAAGGAGCAGACACTATTAATTAACCACTCTTCTTCTTGGGCCTCCTTGCACATTCCCTAAAAAATTAATCGGTTAGTTTGGGAACCTAAACAAGTTTGGAGCCCGAGGACACATTAGAAACTTTCTTACTAGATGCATTCACGTGAGTCTTAGGAATAGATTTCGTGTCGGTTTTTAGACCTAGTCCTGGGTGTTTGGTAACTTTTGGGATGTTACAAGGTTGGATTGGATGAGACATTTTCAGCAAATAAAATCCAAAGGAAAGATTTTTCTCGTTTATTGAGACACCATACTTGGTCAACGGTATGTAGGTTGTGGTTGGAGTCTTGTAACTCGTTAGTGGGTGTATTTTGACTATGGTGCCATTGGGTTTTTAAAAAGTTTTGACATGTGAATTACTCCTAGGTTTTGACTTATTGATGGAGTGATGTGATTTTGATGGTTTAGGAGCTCATAAGATGCCCTTCCACTTTGGATCTTTTATGGAATAACTTTGAAAATAATACTTTTGATAAGATGTGACTTTCTTTTGGGATCTTGCAGGAGTGTTTGAGAAAGTTTTTGTTACTGTACATTCTTTTTTGTTTGCTCCTTTGACTGCCATGATTTTTGAAAGATTTTTAGCAGCAGTGGGTTTTTTGAAACTTTTTTTATTTGAAAATTTGTCTTATTTGAATGTTTTTTTTTTTGTAGATAGTATCCCGTTGTTTACCTCGAGACCCAAATTCTTCTTTGAAGCCAATTTTGCTTGTGTTTTTGGAGAACTGTAGTCAGAAATGTTTAACTGTGGTTTCTTGAAAACCTTTCAACGAGTTGAAAAGAAAGGACTCGAGTCATCCAAACTAGAAAGTAAGGACTATGCGAATATTGATCAAATTCAAAATTTTCAATTGGTAACTCATCAAGAATGGGCTGAATGGTCAATGTGCTTTTGACTGCGGTCTGCGCTATGGATGATTGGACTACTGCAGAGTAAGTCAATGATGTCTTATTGTTTGGACATTTTATGGAAGGTAAGGATGGACAATTTACAACTACTTATGGTCCTTCTACAATGATTTCTTCATCTACATCTCAAGAGGACTAAGAATCGGGAGAAATTGTGCCAATGATAGGTAATTGATCACTTGGATTACCCAATGATTCAGGATGAACTTACTCGATGACACAATTGTTACTTAGTTCATGGAGTCTACCAAAGTAACATTGTATGTCTTCAGGGAACGTTTTATCATTGATTGGATAATGAAACTCACGATCAGGTGGGACATATGGTCGACCAGCATTGAATTGGGGAGTTGAGTCTGTTGGCTTTTGAGCATTCTAACACTCCTAAGTGTACATGCAACAATAAATACCTTGGATCTATGTTTTCTCTATTATACATGCAAATATGAATATCCAAGGTATTGCCCTGTCTAGCATACAATCTTTTGATACTTGGGTAATATAACAAGTTAGAATACATACCTTGTTGATGTAGCTTGTCTTCATGAAGCTTGAGTGCCTAGTGCCCCAAGTGTGACACCTCAAATGGTTCATACAACACCATGAACAATTGGAATAACCTTGAGAATAAGGATAATTTGGTTCTCTCTAGTGATATCGGCATTGCCCTTTTGTGTACACACACTAGTGCCCATTTCACCAACCAAGGACATCTTTATATAGTGTGGAGATTAGGGTTAAACCGATGACCCTTCATTTCATATGATCCATGGGTTAAACACTCCATGGACTATCCATGAAAGCTTAGCCGAACCTAAAAGTACTTGGCCCATCATATATATATATATATATATATATATATATATATATATATATATATATATATATATATATCTAAGAGTCCATATTTAATTAGTTCCTTTTGATCACTTCATTAATTATAAATTAATTCTTGATCAATACTAATTAAATAATATGATTATATATTAATATATTAGAACTTATAATACATTAATATAAATCACTAGTATCATTTTTCCTCATCTTGTCTATCCAATTGTCCCGATGCCATGCAAACCAAATGGACCATGTCGGGTCGGGTCAAGTCTTACCAATTATAGTTATGGACTTAGACATTAATCCAACAGTCTCCCACTTGGACAAGTCTAAAACTATTATTGAGTATAACTTCAAAACCTGACTAGCAATTGTAGCTCTCAAAAGCTTCTGTCGAACTCTAACGTGTTAACTGAACTATGAGCTTGTCAATGACCTGTCCATTAGATAAGGGATCATATATTCCTCCATTCTTGATATCATATGGACAGAGACATGGATTATAAATCATTCTCTCTGTCCATTTTTTGTTTCCCGATTTCCGATTTATGATGACTGACTGATTGAATAGATCAAATTAGTCCTGGCTTGGCCAAGCACTCACATGTATCTGTTGGATAAGGTGTCTAAGTCCATAACTATTTCTGGTATGTACTTGACCCGACCCGGCATGGTCCATTTGGGTTGCATGGCACCATGCAATTGGATAGACTAAATGAGAGAAATAACACTTGGAGATTATTAATATATTATAAGTTCTAATATATTAATAATATTATTTGATTAGTTTGATCAAGAATCAATTTAGAATTAATTATGTGATCAAAAGATAACTAATTAAATATATGGGTTGATTATGTAAATCATCCATATCTTGTATAGTGGGCTAAAAGGCTCCATGGATTATCAAGTTGGGTTTCACCCATAGGATGCTCCATGGGAGTTACAAACCCATGGGTCATGGAAATGAAGAGTCATGACACATTAGGGTTTAACTCTAGATGTGTCAACACTATATAAGAAACATGTTCTCCACCAAAATCGGTGACACCAAGGAAACAAGAGGGCTTGGCCGATTTCAAGAAGTGTGTGTTCTCTCATAAGTTCTTCCAAGAGCATTTGGTGTTGTGTGAAGCATTTGAGGCATCACACTTGGGGTGCTAGACTCACAAGGTTTCAAGGAACACAAACAACAACAAGGTAAGTTATTCTATCTATTATTCAAGTTAAAATTGTTCCCCATGTATGCTAGATAGGAATATAACCTTGGAATTCAACTTTGCATGATAATTAGACAAACATAGATCCAAGGTTATTAGGGTTGCATGTACACTTAGGAAGTGTTAGAATGCTCAAAACCCATCAGTGGTATCAGAGCCTAGGCTAGTTTGCTTTTTATTTGTGCTTAAAAGTTGAAAAAAAAGTCGAAAATCTTGCTGTCTATGAGTGGACTCGTCGAGTCTATAGGGGGGACTCGGCGAGTTCACGTGTATCTTCAACCAACTCGGCGAGTAAATTCATGCACTCGGTGAGTAGGATCGACTGATTGCAGAATTTCGATTTTAGTTGCTGGAAATGGACTAGAAACATTACCCTAAACTGTTTTGGTACTTGAAAACTTGTTTTGATGGTGTAATGTTCTTTCTAATTCATTCACAACAACTAGTTATCAAAATTACAAAGTTTTAAATGTAATTTTTGATTGTGTTCATATTCATGTTCTTGTTCTTATGATGTTTTAGATGATCATAGGAATTATTTGTAACCTATGTGGTAGATTAATTCTTGATCATAATGTGTTTTAATGGAGTCCATAACTTGTCCTCAAGTTATGGAAAACCAAGAGTCACACTTGAATTAAAACCATTAAAAAAGAACACAAGAGTTAGAAAAATGAAGAGTCTTCATTTTATTACTCTATTAAACTCATAAGTTACAAGAAATGAAAAGTTTTGAAAGTTACAAAACTTGCCCTCAAGTTTTGGAACAAGTAAAGTTAAGTTAAAAACTTTAGTTCCAACCCCTAGAATTTTAAAAGTTAAAATTCAACCCTTATACTTATATTATGATGATTTAATAATTATATATATATATATATATATATATATATATATATATATATATATATATATATATATATATATATGTATAAGAATAAAGTCGTCTTACCGCTAGTACGCCTCATTCACGAAGCCGGTCTATAAGGTGGGTATAAGGTTGTTGCCTATAAAATGGTGACTTAATGGGTGTCTACTCTCATCCACCGCTTGCTTGACTGGTGGAGGGTCGTTAGCCGAACGGGTAAGACAAGGACTTATAAATTCTCATTCAAAGTATGATGAATATTATAAAGTAACTAAATGTTTTATTAAATTCCCAATCTTAGTTACTTTAGGAAAATGTGAATAAGGTGCTAATCCATGAAATTACACTTTACACTTTGTCTAAGTCGTTGGTGGAGCGTGTGTGGTTAACCGGCACACTAACGTTGACTTAACAAGGTAGGTAAAGGGTGACTTAAGGTTTATTATAGTATTGGTGGAGCGTCTGTGGTTTACCGGCACATCGATTGAGTGATAAACTTTAAGGGTACCAAGTGATTTGCATGGTTACTTCACACCTCGTTTTGTGATCCTCGGTATCCCAGTCACAAAACTTGGAGGGCACTCTCGAGATTGAAACATGCCTTTGAAAAGTTCATTGAATCTCAAAGAATCTAGGAATTTCTAAGAACCAATCATAAAAACCTAATATCTAATATTTCGGTTTTCGTGGTGGAAATTGGTGAATCGTCATTCACCTACCTTTCAAATATGGTATAGCTTAGATTACGGCATACCTCTTCTAAGTTATATTATATTGTGATTGGATCCTAGCCTTAATATTACATTTGGGTGTTTTATTAAGGACTCTCTTAAATCTATACTAAACTTGTTCTCCTCTTTCAGTTGTCTTCAAATAATGCTTCTGGCTCGAATCCTAATGGCTCCTTTACTCTTATGAGTTTGTGTGGGAAAGTCACCTTTGATGGATCCAACTTCAATGAATGGATCAGAAACATCAGGATGATTACCCGCTACGAGGACAAAGAATATGTCCTTGACAAGGAGCTTAAGGAGATTGATGAGACCACTGCAACTCCTCAGGAGATCGCTGACTTTCAGGCACATGAAAGGGATGCTACGAAAGTAGCATGCATCATGATGGCCATAATGACAGCAGAACTCCAAATGTCCTATGAGGATTTCTACCCTTATGAAATGCACCAAGATTTGATGGAAAGATACCATCAAAGTGCACGACAAGAGAGGTACGAAATCATCTGCTCCATGATAACAACCATGATGAAGGACGGGGATTCCGTCACGAGCCACATGCAAAAAATGCAAAGGTATGTGGATCGATTGCTGAAGCTTAATGTGAACTTCCCGGAGGAGCTTGCAATAGATATAATTTTGCGCTCCTTACCATCGTGCTATGATCAATTCCACATGACATATCACATGAATAAGGAAGAGGTCACACTCAGCAAACTTCAGGGACTTCTCAAGACTGCAGAATCAGGTCTTAAGGGGAAGTCGGTTGCTATCACTCCTACTCCAAACTCAACTCCGGTTTCGGCAATCGGGAAAAGTCGAGGGAGGAAGAGAAAGAGATCTTCGAAGGGTACCAAGGCTCGGACCCTTGATGGCTCTTCTTCAAGTGGAACCAAGAAAGGTTTCATTACTCCTTCTTCTGACCCAAAAGAGGCTGAATGCTTCTATTGCCATGAAAAAGCTCATTGGTAGCGATACTGCCCAAAGTACCAGCAGGATGTGAAGGATGGGAAAGTAAAACCCAACCATGCAGGTATTTACACTATCATTTCTAATAACTCACCCCATTCTAATTCTTGGGTCCTTGATACCGGTTGTGGTATTCATATTTGTCGTGACTTGCAGGGACTAAGAAGAAATGAGAATGTCGAGCAAGGAAGAATAAACTTGATCATGGGGAATAGGAAAGCTTCACCTGTCACCAAGATTGGAGTTTATACTTTATCACTAAGTAGTGGGTTTAGCTTAGATTTGAATAAGTGTTGTTACTCGCCAGGAATGGAAAGAAATATTATTTCCTTTCATGCATTGTACAAACAAGGTTTCACCTTTTCATTTGATAATGAAGTTGGTTCGATTAATGCTTTCTTTAATAATGTTCTTTATTTTAAAGCATTACCTTGTGATGGTGTGTATGAAGCTGTGTCTGTTGTAGATAACTTAGGAAATAATGTTTTATGTATTGGTTCTACTAATAATAATAACTTGGATAAAGCATCATTATGGAATTGTCGGCTTGGACATATAAGCAAGAAACGCGTAGGCCAACTCCAAAAGGATGGAGTCTTGGAACCATTTGACCTAAATTCAGATGATAGTTGCGAATCATGCTTACTTGGAAAAATAACAAAGTCACCCTTCACAGGATCGTGTGAAAGAGGTGAAGGTTTGTTGGACCTTATACACACGGATGTGTGTGGACCATTTAAACATGCCACAATGGATGCTAATCGTTATTATTTGACTTTTACTGATGATTACAGTAGATATGGATATGTCTACTTAATCAAGCATAAGTCAGAGATTTTCGAGAAGTTTAAGGAATTTAAACAGGAAGTCGAGAATCAATTAGGCAGGAACATTAAGATGCTTCGATCCGATCGGGGTGGTGAGTATCTTAGTTCAGAGTTCCTCGACTATCTAAGGGAATGTGGGATTGTCTCACAATTGACACCTCCCAGGACACCACATTTGAATGGTGTGGCTGAGAGGCGTAATCTAACCTTGTTGGACATGGTTCGTTCCATGATGAGTTGAGCTTCGCTACCAATCTCATTCTGGGGGTATGCCTTAGAGACTGCCGCCCATATCCTTAATCTAGTCCCTACAAAGAAAGTTGCCAAAACTCCTCACGAGATGTGGACTGGTAAAGTACCTAAACTAGACCACATCAAGATTTGGGGTTGCGAGGCTTTCGTGAGACGCGAGACTCATGATAAGCTCGAACCTCGAAGCGAGAGGTGTATTTTCATCGGCTACCCACAGCAATCCTTTGGTTACCTCTTCTACAGACCTAGTGACAATGTGGTCTTTGTAGCAAGAAGAGGAGTCGTTCGAGAAAGAGAGTTTATAAGCCAAGGAGACAGTGGGAGGCAAATTGATCTTGAAGAAATTCAAGAGACAAGTGGTGATGGAACTTCAAACTCTAGCCCTCAAATTGAGGAGGAAACTCCTGTTGAGCCAATTGACGAATCTGTGCCTCTGAGGCGTTCCACGAGAGTTAGGAGTGCACCTGAGCATTACTATGGATTCCATATTACTGCAGAAGGTGAGACACTTATTAGTGATGGGACACTAGTAAGTCAAGATGACCCTAACAGCGACGAGGAAGCCATGGCAGGCCCCGAGTCTGCTAAATGGAAAGAGGCTATGGATAGCGAGATACAATCCATGTATGACAATCAAGTTTGGAACTTGGTTGAAAATGTACCAGGTCGTAAGACTGTAGGGTGCAAATGGGTCTTCAAGAAGAAGACCGACATGGATGGTAAAGTACACACTTATAAGACTAGACTGGTTGCAAAGGGCTTCTCTGAAATTCTTGGAGCGGATTATGATGAGACCTTTTCTCCGGTAGCCAAGATTAAGTCTATTCGGGTTCTATTAGCCATAGCCGCATTTCATGACTATGAAATTTGGCAAATGGATGTCAAAACTGCTTTCCTTAATGGAAAGTTGGCTGAAGATGTTTACATGAGTCAGCCAGAGGGTTTTGTCAGCAACGAGTACCCTAATAGAGTGTGTAAGCTTGAGAAATCCATCTATGGATTAAAGCAAGCACCTCGCAGATGGAATATTTGCTTTGATGAAAAGGTCAAGGAATTTGGCTTTTCTAGGAGTGAAGATGAATCTTGTGTGTATGTCAAGGCTAGTGGGAGTATAGTTAGCTTTTTGGTATTGTATGTGGATGACATACTACTCATAGGAAACGACATTCCAACCCTGCAGGAAGTAAAGTCCTGGCTTGGAAAGTGTTTCGCTTTGAAGGACCTTGGTGAAGCTGCCTATATTTTAGGGATAAGGATCTTGAGAGATCGGAGTAAAAGACTAATTGGACTTAGTCAAAGTACCTACTTGGATAAGGTGCTGAAGAGATTCAGAATGCAAGACTCCAAGAAAGGAGAGTTGCCCATCCAGAGTAACGCCAAACTGAGTAAGACACAAAGCCCTAGCACTGAGGCTGAGATAGCACAAATGAGTCGAGTACCTTATGCTTCAGCTGTAGGATCGATCATGTATTCTATGACGTGTACTCGACCTGATGTAGCTTTTGCCCTAAGCATGGTTAGCAGGTTTCAAGGGAACCCTGGCAAGGCACACTGGACTGCGGTAAAGAATATTCTCAAGTACCTACGAAGGACTAAGGACTGGGTCCTTACCCTCGGTGGGAGTGATGACTTGAGAGTTGTAGGGTATAGTGATGCTAGCTTCGAGATTGATAGGGATAACTTCCGCTCACAGTCAGGCTGGGTCTTTACCCTAAATGGAGGAGCAATTTCTTGGAAGAGTTCCAAGCAAGAGACAGTGGCAGATTCTACTTGTGAATCAGAGTATATTGCAGCTAGTGAGGCGGAAAAGGAGGCGTTATGGCTGAGGAACTTCATTGGAGACCTTGGAGTTGTCCCAACCATTAAAGAGCCAATGGAAATTTTCTGTGATAGTGAAAGTGTTGTTGCCTTAGCCAAGGAACCAAGGGATCACGGGAGATCCAGACACATCGACAGAAAATACCATTTCATCAGACATCGGATCGAAGAAGGACTCCTCGTGGCAAAGAGGGTATCATCATATGAGAATCCAGCAGATCCCCTCACGAAGGGACTAACTCGGGTTAAGCATCTCCAGCATGCTCGGAGCATAGGGCTGAAGGATGATATTAGATTTAGTAGTTAGATAACCTCGAAATTTGTAAAGTGTAATTGACATCTGATGATGAATAAAAGTGTTTTATTTATGAGTAAAGTGTTGCTATCTTTTGTCGATCGTTTACTATATTTCTTTTGCATGTTTTTGACTTCCAGAATAATTTTTGTTTGGTATAACATATTATTCAAACCTCCACAGTCGGTCATATGTCGGAAGTAGGTATGAATTAAGACTGTCATGTTTGGTTGTAGAGGTCTTGGACAAGGCTACAGCAATCATGAGTGCTCATAAGTTCTGAGCATTGGACTCAACCCACGCTCACTGGAATCACTTCATGGAATTCTATCTCGAGTGATCGTGAGACGGTAATATTGTATAAGTCTTCAAACCTAGAGATATGATTTGTTACTTACAAGTTGGTTATGCATTGATTGTACGAAAAACGCATTGGTAACTCGATGTTATAAATCGCGCTCTTGTGTGTAATTCAATGAGTGGTAGAACAAACATATGAGTCGAGGTTTATCTGTTCCTTCCTGGATTAGAAGTTGATATCTGGACCCCTCGATGATTTTGTTTTGACCTATGTGCCACGCCCGGTCAGAACTAAGTTGATGTGTTCAATGAAGTTCTTTGTCAAACAAATCGGAAATCGGGAAGCAAACTGTTGGACAATAAGTAAGACATTGTTCCATGTATTTGTCCGACTGATATCTAGAACAGAGGATTATATGATCACTTATCTTAAATGGCGTATCATCATCTTCTCAGTTCCGAGAAACCTTGAAAAGAGCTACGATTGCTGATCGGTTCCTGAAGTCATACTTGCAGTAATAGTTATTAGACTTGTCCAAGTGGGAGACTGTTGGATAAGGTGTCTAAGTCCATAACTATTTCTGGTATGTACTTGACCCGACCCGGCATGGTCCATTTGGGTTGCATGGCACCATGCAATTGGATAAACTAAATGAGAGAAATAACACTTGGAGATTATTAATATATTATAAGTTCTAATATATTAATAATATTATTTGATTAGTTTGATCAAGAATTAATTTAGAATTAATTATGTGATCAAAAGATAACTAATTAAATATATGGGTTGATTATGTAAATCATCCATATCTTGTATAGTGGGCTAAGAGGCTCCATGGATTATCAAGTTGGGTTTCACCCATAGGATGCTCCATGGATGCTCCATGGGAGTTACAAACCCATGGGTCATGGAAATGAAGAGTCATGACACATTAGGGTTTAACTCTAGATGTGTCAACATTATATAAGAAACATGTTCTCCACCAAAATCGGTGACACCAAGGAAACAAGAGGGCTTGGCCGATTTCAAGAAGTGTGTGTTCTCTCATAAGTTCTTCCAAGAGCATTTGGTGTTGTGTGAAGCATTTGAGGCATCACACTTGGGGTGCTAGGCTCACAAGGTTTCAAGGAACACAAACAACAACAAGGTAAATTATTCTATCTATTATTCAAGTTAAAATTGTTCCCCATGTATGCTAGATAGGAATATAACCTTGGAATTCAACTTTGCATGATAATTAGACAAACATAGATCCAAGGTTATTAGGGTTGCATGTACACTTAGGAAGTGTTAGAATGCTCAAAACCCATCAATATCATCATTAAATCATCGAGGGGCCCATATATATCGCTTTTATCCCGAAGGTAAAAGAATGGATAAACTTCAAATCATATGGCATTTTTCTACTACCTTTTGAATCATACACAAAGGCACATTTTATAACATCAAGTTACCAATGCGTTTTCGTGCAATCAATGTACAACCAATTCATAGTAACAACTCATATCTCTAGGTTTGAAGAATATAAGATATTATCATCTCATGATCACTCATGATAAAATCCCTGAAGTGATTCCAATGAGCGCTGGTTGAATCCTATACTCAGAACTTATGAGCACTCATGAGTGTTGTAGCACCACCTTGCCCAACATCTTATACCTTTACAAGCCCAACCCATGACAGTCTTGATTCATATCTACTTCCAACATATGATCGACTGTGGATGGTTTGAATAACTTAGTCATTCAGTAAGAATAACCTAGTTTATTCTGGAAGTCAAAACATGCAAAATGAAACACAAGAATAATTGAATCTGATATGATATCAAAACCTATGAATATAATAAAACATGTTTTATTTATCACCATACTGATTACTCATTATTCATTGTTTTGGTTGTATCAACTTTATACTTGAATTAAAAACACTAGTTGTCCCATGCTCCAAGCATGTACACTATGTTTTTCTAAACAATAGCTTTGTCATACATCGAGTATGCACTCTATGTTTATCTATGATCCTTACTTGGTCAAATAAACCAATTGAACATAATTTCAATGATTCTAATTTCACACTCCCAAATCCTTATCGTGAATGTAAGAATTCCAAATTCCTAACATTTATTGAAATTTGTTAGATTGTAAACTTATATGCACTTATCATCTTGTAATGATTATGCACAAAGTCACAAAGACTTTACAACAAATATTACAAAGCATTCCAAAGGAAATCAACTCCTTGGAAACATCCTTCTTGCATTAAGTTTCCTAATCTTACACAAATTGAATAACCTCCACCTATGGAATCATTTCCATATTCCTATTTTGACTATCACTTCTGAACAAGAGTTGCCTATTTTTCAAAATATTTTAATATGGTCCTTCAAAAAATTAACACTATACATCCAACTGTCCCTGAGCAACCAATCTTTGGTAAACCTTAGATTGTCCTCGACAATTGCTTAATCATTTTAGTCATATCCAACTCTAGACGATTTCCTCTTAATGCCCTAGGCATTTGGAAAATTTAGAAAGGATGAATATTATAGCACATGCAATTGATCCTATATCCAAAGCATATGGGACACGATTCATGATGTCTCACACGAAGATATGATAGTAGACCAGTCCTTTTTCTACAATTTCTCTATTTGGCAAGTTCTCATAATTTAGATTATGAAAAGCGATACCGTAATCATAATCGAATTTTAGAATTCAAATAATAGACCCATATATAGAATTTACTTATGTTGAGCCATTCCAACACAAAACTCATATATATCCTTGACTAAAGATGATTAAAACCTCAAAACAACTTTTCCACCCCTGCAACTCCACGAATTGAAACTTTTTTTTTTCTATAATTAACATTGCTAACTTCCAACCTTTATTATAATTATCGTTCTCCGACTAGCATGATGATTATTAGCATAACACTTATGCTCCTACTAGCTTAGACATGTATCCAGAAATTATCTGGACTTCTAGAAGTCAATACTTTACTGAGTTTCTTACCAAAGTTTAGATTTCTGATAATAGATTGCTTTGATAAGACTTTACCAAAATCATACACCTCTCTTAGATAGCTCACAGGTGTGTCTAAAGAATTTCAGAACTATGAAAAGGGATGCCATAATCATAGTCTTAATTGTTTAGACCTTTTCTATTTCTCATAAGTCCTTGTTAGTGTGCTCTACTAACGACTTTGAGAATGCAAAGATTGCTATCTACTTAAAATCTACATGGTGGAAGTGTTTCCTCACCATTATTTTCATGAATCGAAAAGAAACCTTATGACCCTTAGCTTTTATGGTGTATGTGTTCCTTTCCATGTGAATTTTGTCAAAACCATAATCACAAGACTAGGTTAGTGAGAACTCAAAACTCGTATCTTATGAACTTATGCAATCTTAACTTCTTGCCACCTGGTAGTTCAGGGCCTGCCATTGCTTCTAAGTAGTTATGCAAACAATTGAGAACACTCAGAACTCCTATGCAAAGCCAACATTAAATGGAATGGGCACATAATATGTCAACAAGATAGGTTATAAACCTCAAGTCGTGTGCTAGTGAAGAGCTTTTGGTTTTATTCTTGATTAGTTCTAGACACTTTCAAGACATTTAAGACTCCCACTGTCCTCTCGACATATAAGACTATCTTGCCAAACATTCAAGAGATAGTGCAGATTCTTTATCAAGGCTAACCCTTCACACAATTAGCCTAAGTTGGTCTTTGTTTTATCCAAAACATAACAACTTACCAATTTCAAGTGTACAAGAGTAGAAAACATTTTAGTTTTACATTTGACTAGTGTTAATAAGAATTCCTTTAATATATGTCACTCAAGTTACAATCTTGGAGTATGACTCTAAGAATTGTTTTTGGAACGAGATATGAATCATCTTCTTCATTTGACCACTTCAACAATTCATAGCTCCACTTATTAGCTATCTAAATGCACTTAGAGGATGAATTGTTATAAGGTCTCTTAATCATTAAGATAATCATATAACATGATACGAAAGTATTCTCCCATCTTTTTAGATTTGAAAAACTTTTATCCTTCTACCTAATTTGATTCTTCTCATTCGTTCTGCCATACACCGAAAATTTTCCAATGTATTAGAATTACACTGAAACTTGTAAGTGTAACCATATTTACTATATTTTATTAAAACATGATGAATAGTGTTAAAGATCTTTTGTGGTGCACTTGATCAGTGCACAAGAGTGTGTACTCGATCCCATAGTCCTTCACTTGATTCACTTATCCATGTGAACAAGTAATTAGTCTTAATTTTCCAATGCTTGAAAGTTCTCATTCATCATACTATACAACTTGCATGATTCCAAGTTTCTATCCAACTGAAAACTTGGGTGATGACAAGCTTTCCTTATTTGGTAAATTTAGATACTTCCACAAATGAAAGAATCAAATTCATATTGCTAGAAACATACAAACATCAAGTCTTCATAAATGACATTGCAAGGAGATATAAAATAAAGTAAAAAAAACTTTTTATTTATTAATAAAATGCAGAAAACCTTTTCCTTACAATGCAACTTTAAATGAAAACTATGCTATTACATGTTTATTAGCAATCTATCAGAACTCCTAAGTGTAGCTCAAGAATCTGATCTTCAATCAAGTAATAGAAATCCATATTCATGATCAAATTCAACATACTCTTTCTTTAAGTTTCCTTCACTTTTACTTTGATTATTAAAACATCAACATGTGACCCAGTCACATCATGTAATAAGAATCTCAGAATAGAAACTTAATCAAGTTAAATAGTGGACTTTACCTGAAGTAGAGTCAACCTTATGATCCTTTAGGTAGATTTCACAGCATCGCAACCAATGCCCTTTCCTTTCGGCAATAGAACCATATGGACTTTTTGGGAATGGTACATGAGACAATCTCAGACTTAGCCTTTCCCTTTACCATTTTGTCAACCGAGTTGACTATGGCCAATCCCTTTTAATTGGGAAGAGAAAGCTTTTACTAGGAATCTAATGCAACCATTGTCAATATCTATTGAAGGTTTGGGAAGTTGATCTACTAATCAAATTAGCTTTACCAAAGCTCCAAATCATTCCTAATTCAACAGTACCAAACAAATAAATAAGATCATTAAGGGTCATGTCATAGTCTATTTCATAGTAGTCCCAAATGTAACTCACTATGTGACTTAGAAAGTGAATGAACATCCAACTTTCTTAAGACTTTGACAGCCAACTCTCTCGGATTGTCAATATGTGACTTCATCTCCAAGATGTGAGCACACATAAACTTTGCTTGTCAGTAGGGCTTGAGTGACCTTGAACTTGTGGGTTAGGGAGAATAATTGGAGGAGGTGGAGGAGGTGAAGTACTAAGAGATTTGGGAAGATCATAGATGTCTGAACTAGACATCTTTTTGGGAGATATTCAAAATAGTTGATTTGAAGTCCTTAATATAAAACCCAATATGAAATATTAAGGCTAGGAACCAACACAATATTTTAATAACTTGGAAGAGTGATGCCATAATCCAAGCTATATAATATTTGAAGGTAGGTGAATGACGATTCACCAGTTTCCACTATGAAAACGAAATAATTTAATTAGGTTTTACATGGATTCGAAACTCCTAGATCTTTTGAGATTCATTGAACTGTTCAATGGCATGTTTCAATCTCTAGTGTGCCATTCAGGTTTTGTGACTGGGACGCCGAGGATCACAAAACAAGGTGTGAATTAACCATGCAAATTACTTGGTACCCTTAAGTGTTTACCCCTCAATCGACGTGCCGGTTAACCACACACGCTCCATCGATACTATGATAAACATTAAGTTACCCTTTCCCTACCTAGTTTAATCAAGCTAGTGTGCCGGTTAACCACACACGCTCCACTAATGACTTAAGCAAAGTGCAAAGTGTAATTTCATGGGTTAGCACCAAATTCACATTTTCATAATTAACTATGATTGGGTATTACCAAGTGTTTAGTTACTTAGTATTTATCATTAATTATTTTAATGAAGGGAGAATTATAGTCCTTGTCCTACCCGTTCGGCTAACGACCCTCCACCAGTCAAGGAAATGTGGGTGAGAGTGGACACCCATTAAACTGCCATTTTATAGGAAGTAAGCTTATACCCCCTTATAGACTTGCTTCGTGAATGAGGCCTACTAATGGTAAGACGAATTGCTCTTATACATATATAAATATTATTAACTTATAATATTATAAAGTATAAGGGTTGAATTGTAAGTTTTAAAATTCTAAGGGATTAACTTGGAATTTAAGCATTGATGAAGAAACTTTACTAATTCCAAAACATGAAGGCATGTTTTGAAAATATTCAAAACTATTTAATTCCATAACTTATGTGTTTAATGTAGTTTTAATTAAGAAAAATCTTCAAGTTCCATAACTTGAGGACAAGTTATGGAAGAATTTAAACTATTAAAGAATTTAACACTTCTTCTTTTGTAACTTATGGAACTATTTAAGGTTACACATTTTTATTATTTAATGAAGAGACTCTTGAACCTCCATAGCTTGAAGACAAGTTATGGAGTCATAAAACCATTTAATGAGGACAAGACTCTTCATTTTGTAAACTTTGTCAAGTTTTATGCGTTTTAAGAAACTTAAATGTGACATTTCATGTAACTTCAGGACAAGTTACACAAACACATTTTAGAATCAACTCTTAGATTAACATGGATTAAAGACAACTAAAACACAATTTTTTTCATTAATCTAAACTAACTCAAAAATAAAGGAAACATAAAACTTTTGGTAATCAATAACGTATGGAGTTAAATGCTTGTTTTATGATGAAACTGTTCATTTTCCATAACTTAAGAATAAGTTATGGAATTCTTTAAAACATTAAAACAAAATTTTATAACTCCATAAAATACTTTGAATCGAATTTTTTTCTTAAAAGCTTTTCACATCCATAACTTATGGAGGTTTTAAAAAAATACTCTTTAGATCAAACTTTTAAAACTAATAAAATAATCATATCATTTTATATTTTACGAAATTTGAACTAATTCAACTCATATAGCAAATGATTCAAATTTTACACACAATTAGTTCTCCAAAACAACAAGTAATTATCTTAAAAATTGGACAAACGTCATGTTTTTCCCCTTTTTTTTCAACTTTGAAAATAAAACATTTGCATCAATATAACAGAAAACAACCCATGGCTCTGATACCACTGTTGGGTTTTGAGCATTCTAACACTCCTATATGTACATAGAACCCTAAATACCTTGGATCTATGTTTTCTCTATTATACTTGCAAATATGAATACCCAAGGTATTACCCTATGTAGCATACAATATTTTGATACTTAGGTAATATAACAAGTTAGAATACATACCTTGTTGATGTAGCTTGTCTTCATTAAGCTTAAGTGCCTAGTGCCCCAAGTGTGAACCCTCAAATGGTTCACACAACACCAAGAACACTTGGAATAACCTTGAGAATAGCGATACTTTGGTTCTCTCTAGTGAAATCGACATTGCCCTTTTGTGTACACACACTAGGTCCCATTTCACCAACCAAGGACATCTTTATATAGTGTGGAGATTAGGTTTACACCCATGACCCTTCATTTCATATGATCCATGGGTTAAACACTCCATGGACTATCCATGAAAGCTTAGCCCAACCTAAATGAACTTGGCCCATCACACACACACACACAAACATATATATATATATATATACACACACACACACACACACACATATATATATATATATATATATATATCTAAGAGTCCATATTTAATTAGTTCCTTTTGAGCACTTAATTAATTATAAATTAATTCTTGATCAATACTAATCATATAATATGATTATATATTAATATATTAGAACTTATAATACATTAATATAAATCAGTAGTATCCTTTTTCCTCATCTTGTCCATCCAATTTTTCCGATGCCATGCAACCTAAATGGACCATGCCGGGTCGGGTCAAGTCTTACCAATTATAGTTATGGACTTAGACATTAATCCAACATAGTCCTTATTGGTTGAGTACCCATTTGACCATCCCTAATTATAGGTGTTGTCTATAGTCCCATTGTTAACTAAGCTATCAATTGCTTCAGATTCATTAAAGTGCTTTTCTATTAATTGATTCAAATGTACAATTTCTTTCTGGACTATATCCATTTGATTTAAAGCAATATCTAACTAAGTTTTATTCAAAATCGTATAATACTTTTCTAACAAAAGATCCTTTTCTAGAATAGCAACCTTATGTATTTTATCCTAACATCTTCTTCTCATGTGAGACAACTCTTGCGGTGCTATATTCTTTTCATCTAGAGCTTTGTTGTAGTCTGAAAGGAAGGTTGCACACGTGTCATTAAGTCTTTCTAAGTGTGGTTCACAATCATGCATGCTGAAATTATTAGAATGTGTCATGATTTTTACTTGTCCAATGATGCTGGAGGTACCATCTTTGGCCATGTACCAGTAGTTTCTCTCGAACTTTATCTGCCCATCCTCTTCAGCAACTACAACCACACATATCTTTTATTTTCCTTTGATGTTGTCAAAATCATCATCCTCATCTCTAGATGACCAAACCAGATGATCTCTCTTCACATGAGCAACATATGCTCTTGCCTTTTGTTTTTCTATCATTTCCTGGGCCATTATAAGATGGAATGCTTTGTCCTTAACCAAATTTTCTTTGAAAGCTTTGACAAAGTGATTTTATTTATGACATTTGTGGCAGATGATGACTTCACTTTTCTCTTCAGTTGAGGTACCGGAGTCTGATGGTTTGCTGGATTGTAGTGCCTCTTTGTAATGATGTGTACTATGTGGTTGTAGTGGATGATGATAGTTTCGAGGATATCATGAGTGGTTGTTCTGTAGATTGAAGTTGCGGTTGAGTGGTGGTTTGGTAAACTACGATTTTTTATGAAATGAGGTTGGTTGTAGTCGGTTGAATTGTTGGCTAACCAGGGAAATGGAATTTTGGAATTCTTCTTCATCCTCCATTTCAGCATCAACTTCATATAATTGCGGTGGATTGTCATATGAAGGTGAGGAAGATAATTCGGTAGGATATGAGTATTATGAGGTTTTGAATTGTAGGGTTTGAGCTATTAGGGCAAGTGGTCCGCCGAGGTTAGCACAATCTTTCAGCCCAAGTGATTCTTGTGCCTGGTGTTCTCCATATTGCTTGAACAACGACAAAGTATGGATCTTTCTATCTCCTTGTACAATCATTTTTGCGGTATACCAATGTCTTCCCAAACCATCAAAAAATTGTAGGTTTGTTTCGTGATTGCTTTGAACTGTACCATCATTTGATAATTTCGTAATGATGAGATTGAAACATTTGAATGAGTCTTCAAGACTTTCACCAGGAAGAGTTTTAAAATTGTTAAACTCAATGAGAGAAGTGGTGAGTTTCTTATCATGAGCTTGTTTAGACCTTTGATAGAGATTTTTGAGCACATCCCAAATCTCTTTAGTAGATTTGTAGTTATTGATGATATCAAAGTTTTCTTGTGCTACACCGCAAGAGATTTCATAGAAGGCTATAACATCATTTTCCATTTTGTCAAGATAATCTTTGGTTGATCGATTCATCGTAGCCGTACCTCCACCTAGTCTGGATTGAGTATCATCTACTTAAATAGGAGTAGGAACAGGGGCATGAGGTCCTTCTTCCATAGATCTCAACATATCTCTTCCGGACCTCTTAAGATACTTTTCCATTCTTTGGGACCAATGGTGGCATTCATTTTTAACAAGTATTGGTAGTCTATTCGAGCCTCGAACACTATTGGAAACCTTCGATGATAAAGCATGTGCCATATTTCCTTTGTGTGGTTGTTTTTTTTAAGAATTAGCTTTAGTTGTATAGAAGGCTTTTCAAAATCCGAGTTTTGTTTAAAAAGCAACCACTTTGGCTCTAATACCAATTCTTGAGAGAAAAACTTTTGAGAAAGACTTGAAAAAACATTAGTACAAGATAAGAGTTGCAAAATAAGTTAATCTCAAAGGATCACGTAAGCTCAACAATAATAAGTTAGAGTTGTTAGATAGTTTGTTGCGGATATATAAATTGCTGAAATGTGAAGGAAATATAAATGACAACAAGTTATATCAAGTAAACATCAAACTGATTCTTAACAAGGTTTGCAATCAACCACGAGTTAGTAAGTGTGATCAATTTGAGATGAAGTGGATCTCGAATATTAGATAAGATAGAGATATGAGAGAATGGTCTTTGTATTTTAGAGTGAAAGTTCAGAAAGATCGTTAAGAAGTGGTAAGGTTACATAAAGACGAGGACTCTATTTATAGGGTCTCATAAAGTTACATCTTGAATAAACAGTAATAAACTACTGACTTAACGCCCTAAGTCAATTGAAATAACAAAGAAGCCTTCACTGCGGTAGTAGTAGTTGAGGTTCACTTCGGTTTTCAGAATAACTTCTTCATCTTCAAACTGAGGTAGGTACACATCATTGTGGTAGCAACTCCAATTGAGGTAGAGAGAGAATAAAATTGCAGATGGTTAAGTTTATGAGGGTCACTTTATGTATCAATAGATACCCTCTTGACTATGAGGAGTCCTTCTTCTACATGATGTCTAATGAAGTGATATTTCTTGTCGATATGTTTGGATTTGCCATCATCCATGGGTTCCTTTGTTAAGGAAACCTCTCCTTCATTATCGCAGAAAATTTCCATGGAATCCTTTATGGATGGTACAACTCCAAGGTATCCAATGAAGTTCTTCAACCATATAGCCTCCTTCAACGCTTCGCTCGTAGCTATGTACTCTGATTTGCACGTTAAATCAGCCACAGATTCGTGCTTAGAACTTTTCCAGGTCACGGCTCCTCCATTCAGGGTAAACACCCAACCTGACAGAGAGTGGAAGTTATCTCTGCCGGTCTGAAAGTTGGCATCACTATTTCTCGTGACTCTTAAGTCATCACTGCCACCAAGCACAAGGACCCAGTCCTTAGACCTTCGCAAATACTTAAGAATGTTCTTAACTGCAATCTAGTGAGCTGTACTTGGGTTCCCTTGATATCAACATACCATGATTTAATTAAAAGCCACATCAGGGTGAGTACATGTCATATCAAACATGAACGAGCCAACAACGGAAGCATATGGCACTCGACTCATTTCCTTTATATCTACATCGGCACTCAAACTTAGAGTCTTACTCAGTTTGGTATTGCTCTGGATAGGTAACTCCCTTTCTTGGTATTCTCCATGCTAAAAAATTTCTCACTTTATCCAAGTAAGTGCTTTGACTAGTTCCAATTAGTCTTCTACTCCTATTCCTCAAGATCCTTATTCCGAAAATATAGGTAGCATCTCCTAGATACTTCATAGAGAAACACTTTCCAATCCTGGATTTAACTTCCTGCAAGGTTGGAATGTCGTTTCCTTTAAGCAGTATGGCATCCACATACAATACTAGAAAGCTAACTATACTCCCAATATCTTTGACATATACACATGACTCATCCTCACTCCTAGAGAACCAAAGTCTTTGACTTTCTCACAGAAGAAAAGATTCCATTTGCGAGATGCTTACTTTAATCCATAGATGGATTTCTCAAGCTTACACACTCTATTGGGGATATTTAGCATCCCCAAAACCTTTTGGCTAACACATGTAAACCTCTTCAACCTACTTCCCATTAAAGAAAGTGGTTTAGACATCCATCTGCCGGATTTCATAATCATGAAACGCAACGATGGCTAACATAACCCTAATAGACTTGATCTTGACCGCTGGTGAAAAGGTCCCATCATAGTCAACTCTCAGGGTTTAAGTAAATCCCTTCGGAACCAGTCGTGCCTTGAACGTGTGCACCTTTCCATTTGGTAGACTCAGGGACCGCCATGTCTTCCTTGTAGCTAGAAGGATCATCCAAATTTACGAGTGTACTATCACTAATAAACGTATTAACATCCGTAGTAATATGAAAACCATAAAAATTTGGTGCCAATCTAACTCGAGTGGAACGTCTAAGAGATAACGACTCATCAATTGGTTTAACATGAATTTCTTCCTCAAGTTGAGCACCAGCATTAGAGGTTCATTCATCGCCTGACTCTTGAATTTCTTCAAGATCAATTGTCCTCCCACTATTCTTTTAGCATATGAGTTCTCTCTCTTGAAAGACTCCCCTTCATGCTACAAAGACCACATTCTCACTAGGTCTATAGAATAAGTATTCAAAGGACTTCTGTGGGTAGCCGATGAAAGTACACCGCTCACTTCGAGGTTCAAGCTTGTTGTGAGTCTCTCTTCTAAAGAAACCTACACAACCCCAAACCTTAATATGTGCGAATGAGGAAACCTTCCCTGTCCACATTTCATGAGGTGTTTTGGCAACCTTCTTTGTCAGGACTAGATTAAGGATATGGGCAGCATTCTTTAAGGCATACCCCCGAAATGATTTTGGAAGAGAAGCTTGACTCATCATTAACCGAACCATGCCCAACAAGGTTCGATGACGCCTCTCAGCCACACCATTGAGTTGTGGTGTCCTTGGTGGCATCAATTGTGAAACAATTCCACATTCATTAAGGTAGTCGTGGAACTCGATACTAAGATACTCACCACCCCTATTGGATCTATGCAACTTGATCTTCTTGCCCAATTGATCCTCGACTTCATGTTTAAACTCTTTGAATTTTTCAAACGTTTCTGAATTATGCTTGATTAAGTAGATATATCCATATCTGCTATAATCATCGGTAAAAGTCATATAAAATCAATCTGCATCCTTTGAGGCAGATCTATAAGGCCCACACCTCTTTCCTAAGTACAAGTGAAAGGTGATTTGGTTATCTTTCTAAGCAAGCAAGACTTGCATGTATCATCCAACCTAAGGACGAATGACTCCAACACTCCATCCTTTTAGAGTCGTCCAATGTGCTTCTTGTTGACATGTACATGATGACAATGTGTCACACCCCGAAAACCGAAGGCAGAAACATTTCGGGGGTTGACTCCACATTGAGTATCAAATCCAATGCACATAGTAAGTAAAGTAAAACAACCATTACATTACATATATAGAAGTTTTACAATTGTTTCAAAAGTAAAGTTGTATAGTTGTGATACATAGTATATATATGAATAAAATGAAATGGGTCTTCTGAAAACGCCGTCTTCTGACAAAAGGATCTTTGAGTACCTGTTCTAACGCTGATATGAGAACACAAGCGTTTTGAAAATCAGCATAACGCTGGTGAGTTCATAAGTGGTTTTTGTTTGTGAAAATGTTTATGTTTCCTTTCTGTTTCTGAAATGTTATGCACACCAAGAATATCCCATATTTTCTTAAAAGGTTGGTTATCGTTTGTCAACATGTAAAGTAAGGTTGTACACTGAAAACATGTTTTATCTAATGTAAATGTATAGTTAGGTTATCTGGTTTGACATACTGTTCTGGTTATATACCAATGTATTCCCAGGAAAGTCCCATACTTTCCTGAATGTTTGTTACCGTATGTAAAAGATGTATTCATGTTAGACCTGGTTATGTACTAGGTTTCCCAGGAAAGTCCCATACTTTCCTGAATGTTGGTTATCAATGTGAAAGATGTATACCGAAACCTGGTTATCTTGTGAATTGTATAAAGTTGTTCATTATTACGATAAGTAAGTCTCTATTATCCTAATTGCGAGTTCCATAACCATACTATAGACTAAACCTGTGGCAATAAGTAGTCCACATACTTATGACTTTCGTCACGCTTGAACCATTTTGGTTCGGCTGTAGCTAGCAGCCAGGTGTGGGGTAGTCAGCCCCGTATAGATCTATACACTCAAGTCACACTCTCTAAATCCCAAAGATTCTGTTTACGGGTGTAGTCCTCCACTCGCGTATCTCTGTGGAGTGTTCGCCGAGGACGTGTCTCCAATCATACAGGATTAACAAATTTACTAGTAATAATATGATAGTCCTCCACTCGCGTATTTATGTGGAGTGTTGCAGAGGACAAAACAGTGTATTGGTATGATGTTCAAATGTTCTAATGTCATGCTTTTAACTAATAAAATGTGGAAAACCATTTGTGAAATATATGTAAAATATAACAGTTTAAAATCCATTTCACAAATATATGTTTACGTGATCTGCATGTTCAAACGATTATCATCTGTACCAATCAGAGTTAAAAGCATATAAAATGTGAAACACACACATGAAAACATATATTTTTGAGTACAATTAATCCCTTTTACTTTGCTTGTGTTCCCCCCCTGAAAACAGTGAAAACAGTGAAAAAGGGTAGGGGTATGAACTCACCAGACGAGAAAACGAGTCGATTTGGATGTTAGGCGTTGGTTCGAGGCTTGATAACGCGTGAGGTTCCTATGTAGTATGAAATGATATACAATTGTATCTAATTAGACTTTTAACCACTAATTAGACATGATTATACACTCCAACACGTGAAAACACTTCAATTCAAGTGTTAGGAGTGATCCGGGTAGCATCTAAGGGTGTGTAGGGACCAAATATTTTCTAAACGAAATTGAAAATATTTTAATGTATTAAAAATGTATTCCAACCCTTTTAAAACATTAATAAAATTCGCAATAATTTATTTCAAACAAAGATTTACGGGACGAATTGAATACGATGGTTTTATTGGACGGGAACAGTTTTAGCGACAGAATAATTTACTAATATCTGTTTAGAATTATTTCCTTGAGTTATTTTTATGTTTGAACAACCATGAAGTCATAATAAACAACCCAAATACCATGACTTAATTTAATAACGTAAACGGAAATAATTCGGAAACAACAAATTTAATAACGGAACGAGTTACAATAATGGAAAGAATTTTCGGGTTATCACATTATCCCCCCGTTAGGGGAATTTCGTCCCGAAATTCAAAGTTAAAACACGAGACAAGATACAAATCATGGATCTAGAAAGAGTTGTGGATACTTCTGTTTCATTGAGTCTTCCCGTTCCCAAGTGAATTCCGGTCCCCGCTTGGCATTCCAGCGAACCTTCACTAACGGGATGCGACTTTGCTTTGTACGTTTGACTTGTCGATCCATGATTTCGATCGGTTCCTCCACAAAGTTGAGGTTTTCATTGATCTCGATCTCGTCTATGGGAATCGTTAGGGTTTCATCGGATAGGCACTTTTTGAGATTTGAAACATGGAAAACAGGATGAATGTTACTGAGTTCGTGAGGTAAACGAAGTTTATAGGCAACCGGACCGATCCTGGAGAGGATCTCGAAGGGTCCAATGTATCTAGGGTTAAGTTTTCCACGTTTACCAAAACATACAGTGCCTTTCCGGGGTGAGACTTTCAACAGGACACAGTCTCCAACCTGAAATTCTAGAGGTTTCCGACGGTTATCAGCGTAACTCTTTTGGCGATCTCGTGAAGCTTTCAATCGGTCTCGGATTTGAATGATCTTTTCGGTGGTTTCGCGGATGATTTCAGGACCAGTGAGAGCCCTGTCAGGGACTCGACTCTTGGCTAACTGTGTATCCCGCACCTCGGCCCAGCACATATGGGATCTGCACTTACGACTGTATAGGGCTTCAAACGGAGCAGCCCTAATGCTGGTGTGGTAACTCTTGTTGTATGAGAATTCGATCAAAGATAGATGTGTGTCGCACAACTTTCCAAAGTCAATGACACATGCCCTAAGCATGTCCTCCAGAGTTTGGATTGTTCTCTCACTTTTTCCATCGGTCTGAGGATGATATGCCGTGATCATATCTAGTTTGGTTCCAAGGGCTTTCTGAAGGGACTGCCAGAATCTGGAGGTAAACCTGCTATCTCCGATCAGAGATAATGGATATAGGTACACCGTGCAGTCGGACTACCTCCTAGATGTAGGTTCGCGCGAGTATTTCCATCTTGTATGATTCTTTGATCGGAATGAAGTGAGCGGACTTTGTCAAACGATAGACAATTACCCAAATGGTGTCTACCTACTAGGACACTTGGGTAGTTTGGTGATCAAATCCATGGTAATCATCTCCCATTTCCATTCAGGGATCTCGGGCTGTTGGAGTAGACCCAAGGGTTTCTGGTGCTCAGCTTTGACTTTGCCGCAAGTCAGACACTTGCCCACGAACGTAGCTATCTCAGCTTTTATGTTTGGCCACCAGTATTGTTTCTTGAGATCCAGGTACATATTGTCAGAACCCGGGTGAACAGAGTATTTGGTTTTGTGTGCTTCCTCCATGACAATCTCCCTGAATCCTCCGGACTTTGGAATCCAGATCCGATCCATGAAACAATAGACTCTGTCACCTCTCATCTCAAGTTTCATTTCCATTCCTCTCAAGGTTTCGATCAACACGTTCTCGGGTTTGAGGGCTTCTAACTGTGCTTCTCGGATTCGCATCGGTAAGTTGGAATGGAAAATCATCGTCTGGTTCTTCACTTTGTGGCCTGCACTTTCCTTTCGGCTAAGGGCATCTGCTACCACATTAGCCTTGCCGGGATGGTAACGGATTTCACACTCATAATCACCGAGTAGTTCTACCCATTTCCGTTGCCTCATCTTCAAGTCTTTCTGATCAAAGATGTGCTGTAGGCTCTTGTGATCAGTGAAGATCGTGCACTTGGTTCCGTAGAGATAATGTCTCCAAATCTTTAATGCAAAGACTACGGCTCCTAGTTCCAAGTCATGTGTGGTATAGTTGACCTCATGTGCTTTCAGCTGTCTTGAGGCATAAGCAATCACTTTTCCTCTTTGCATAAGCACACAACCTAAGCCTTGATTAGACGCATCGTAGAAGACAACGAAGTCCTCTGTCCCTTCGGGTAGGGACAGAACAGGTGCGCTGCACAAGGCTCTTTCAACGTTTGGAATGCAGTTTCTTGTTTATCACTCCAACAAAAGGGTACACCTTTTTGTGTTAGAGTGGTTAAGGGTTTGGTAATTCTGGAAAAATTATGGATGAACCTCCGATAATAGCCGGCGAGACCCAAGAATTGACGGATTTCTGTGGGTGTTTTTGGTGCTGACCAATTATCTATCGCTTTAATCTTGGAAGGATCCACGTGAATACCCTCCTCGCTTACCACGTGACCGAGGAAAGTTACCTTCTGTATCCAGAATTCACACTTGGAGAATTTCGCGTATATCTTCTCGGATATAAGGGTCTCCAACAGTAATCTCATGTGTTGCTTGTGATCTTCTACGCTCCTGGAGTAGACGAGGATGTCGTCAATGAACACAATGACGAACTTGTGTAGGAAGGGATGGCAAACCTGGTTCATCAGATCCATGAACACAGCCGGTGCATTGGTTAGACCGAAGGGCATCACTAGGAATTCGTAGTGTCCATACCGAGTCCTGAAAGCTGTTTTGGAAACGTCACTCTCCTGAACTCGTAACTGATGGTACCCTGACCGAAGGTCTATTTTTGAGAAGTAGCTGGCTCCTTGGAGTTGATCGAAGAGGTCATCTATTCGCGGAAGAGGATAATGGTTCTTAACGGTCAACTTGTTCAGCTCATGGTAGTCGATACACATCCGAAAGGATCCATCTTTCTTCTTGACAAACAATATCGGAGCTCCCCAAGGTGAGGAACTCGGTTTAATGAATCCTTTACTGAGCAACTCGTTGAGTTGACTGGATAACTCCTGCATTTCTGCTGGAGCTAAGCGATATGGAGACTTCACTACGGGAGTAGCTCCAGGAATTACGTCAATACGGAATTCTGCCTGACGCTCGGGAGGAATTCCTGGAAGCTCTTCGGGAAAAGCATCAGGAAAGTTACAGACTTCAGGGATGCTCGCGAGGTCCTTAACTTCCTGTTTCTCGTTGATCACATGGGCTAAGAATGCAATGCACTCCTTTCGTAGGAGCTTCCGAGCTTTGATGCAGAAAATGATATGAAGATTGGAACTCGGTTTATCTCAATAGATTACGAGAGTCTGTCCCAAAGGAAGGTTGAGACGGATGGCTTTTTCGTAACAAAGGATATCAGCATGATTAGGACTCAGCCAATCCATGCCAATGATAACATCAAAGCTGTTAATGGAAACCTGCATGAGATCTATAGGAAATGAGTGGTCATTTAGGGTATGTGTACAACCTATGAATAGATCGCTAGCGCTTTCTTTCTCACCGTTAGCCATCTCGACGGTAAACGTTTCAGTTAGTGGTTGTGGATTATATTTTAGGTTATGTTTCAATGCATGACTAACAAAACTCCTTTCAGCACCCGAATTGAAAAGAATACTAGCATATGAGTTGTCGAGAAGGAACGTACCCGAAACAACAGTGGGATCGGCGACTGCTTCCTCCCGTCCCATGGTTAGAACCCTTCCAGTGTTATCAGTTGTTGACTTCTTGGGACAGTTCATTTTAAAGTGCCCAACATCTCCACAGTTGTAGCAAGCCTGACTAACACCTGCTCCAGATGATTGGTTGGTTGATTGGGCTAGAGTTTTGCAGAATCGGACTGTGTGCCCCTTCTTACCACAATTGGTACAAGATAGTTCTTGATAGGGGCCTGGACTGTGATGGTATTTTCACTTGTCACACAAGGGAAGATTACCAGCATATCTACTGGTAGGAGTTGGAGCTGTGGATCCCACAATAGAAGCAGCAACAACGGGGGTAGTAGCAGCATGGACTGCTACAGTATGCTATTTCTTGGAAGATCCTTGGGAAGATTGACCCTTCTTCTTCTTCCAGAACTTTCTCTTCTCACCACTCCTTTGAGTCGGCTCATGAGTGGTAGTGATTTCCTCAACATCATCGCGATGATCAATCAGGGTTTGGGCTAAAGTCTTAGCACTATCATAGGTATCCGGACGGGCAGTCAAGACATGACTCTTCGTCGGTTGGGATAACCCCCAAATGAACCTTTCGATCTTTTTACTTTCGGGAGTGACTAATCCCGGGCTGAGAAGTGTGAGATCATCAAATCGGGAAGTGTATGCAGCAATGTCGGAACCTTTCATATTCAGGTTCCAGAGCTCGTGCTCTAGTTTCTGCATTTCACCATGGGGGCAATACTCGGCTATGAGGAGTTCTTTCATGGCTTCCCAGCCCATGGCATTGGCTACAGGTAGGGTCAGAGATTTGACTCGGCCATTCCACCAAGTCAAGGCTTTATCAACGAAGGTACAGGCTGCGAACTTGACCTTATCTGATTCCACGCAGGCACAGATTTCGAAGATGCATTCGATTTTCTCGAACCATAGGGACAAGGAAATGACACCTCCAGTGCCATTGAATGATGTTGGTTTCGCGTTCATGAAATCCTTATAGGAACCATCCTTTCGGTGTCCCTAACACTCTTCGGGGTTCTGGGGCTGGGGACCACTCCCTGAACCACCAGGGTTTATCTGTGACATGGCTGCCACCATTGCTGCAGTTAGAACTGTTTGAAGCAATGCAAGATCAAATTGAGGAGGAGGAGGTGGCGAAGAAGGATTGTTGTTGTTCTTTGAGTTGGGTCTCTTTCTGGGAGGCATCTTGATATAATAAGATCAAGAAAGAGAGAGGATGTTAAGTCCTCTACATTGAATCGATAGATATGGCAGTTATATGTTCCGAATAAGTGATAAAGCAGGAAAGAGTTATCAAAACAGATAATTTATCGCTAAGAATGATCACAGAACGCCACTCGAATAAGGATTTCTATAGAGGATTGGATCGAGAAATACTCCCATAGTATTTCATGATTTGCTTACGACAATGGTTCGACATGTTGGCCATGTCTCGAATGAATATAGTTGGCCATGCTATATTGACCCTAGACACGACTACATAACTGCCGAGGTTTAACCGTAGTACACAACACCCAATTACTTATGTTATGTTCTACTTGTGGTCACGGATCGCGACGATTCGGTATACTTGTATGCTTTTGAAAATACTTGTAGTTTCAAAATTCTTTTAATTCAAAGCACTTAGGCCTTTTAGTGTTTATAGTTTTATACCATGTAAGGTTTGGTATACTTCATTCACTATAAACAACGACTCTGATACCAATCTGTCACACCCCGAAAACCGAAGGCGAAAACATTTCCGGGGTTGACTCCACGTTGAGTATCAAATCCAATGCACATAGTAAGTAAGTAAAACAACCATTACATTACATAAGAAAACTTTTACAGTTGTTTCAAAAGTAAAATTTGTATAGTTGTGATACATAAGATATATATAAATATATGTATATATATATATATATATATATATATATATATATATATATATATATGGGTCTTCTGAAAACGCCGTCTTCTGACAAAAGGATCTTCGAGTACCTGTTGTAACGCTGATATGAGAACACAAGCGGATTGAAAATCAGCATAACGCTGGCGAGTTCATAAGTGGTTTTTGTTTGTGAAAATGTTTAAGTTTCCTTTCTGTTTCTGAAATGTTATGCACACCAAGAATATCCCATATTTTCTTAAAAGGTTGGTTATCGTTTGTCAACATGTAAAGTAAGGTTGTACACTGAAAACATTTTTATCTAATGTAAATGTACAGTTAGGTTATCTGGTTTGACATACTGTTCTGGTTATATACCAATGTATTCCCAGGAAAGTCCCATACTTTCCTGAATGTTCGTTACCGTATGTAAAAGATGTATTCATGTTAGACCTGTTTATGTACTAGGTTTCCCAGGAAAGTCCCATACTTTCCTGAATGTTGGTTACCGATGTGAAAGATGTATACCGAAACCTGGTTATCTTGTGAATTGTATAAAGTTGTTCATTATTACGATAAGTAAATCTCTATTATCCTAATTGTGAGTTCCATAACCATGCTATAGACTAAACCTGTGGCAATAAGTAGTCCACATACTTATGACTTTCGTCACGCTTGAACCATTTTGGTTCGGCTGTAGCTAGCATCCAGGTGTGGGGTAGTCAGCCCCGTATAGATCTATACACTCAAGTCACGCTCTCTAAATCCCAGAGATTCTGGTTACGGGTGTAGTCCTCCACTCGCGTATCTCTGTGGAGTGTTCGCCGAGGACGTGTCTCCAATCATACAGGATTAACAAATTTACTAGTAATAATATGATAGTCCTCCACTCACGTATTTATGTGGAGTGTTGCCGAGGACAAAAAAGTGTATTGGTATGATGTTCAAATGTTCTAATGTCATCCTTTTAACTAATAAAATGTGGAAAACCATTTGTGAAATATATGTAAAACATAACAGTTTAAAATCCATTTCACAAATATATGTTTACGTGATCTGCATGTTCAAACGGTTATCAGCTGTACCAATCAGAGTTAAAAGCATATAAAATGTGAAACACCCACATGAAAACATATTTTTGAGTACAATTAATCCCTTGTACTTTGCTTGTGTTCCCCCCCCCCCCCCCTGAAAACAGTGAAAACAGTGAAAAAGGGTAGGGGTATGAACTCACCAGACGTGAAAATGAGTCGATTTGGATGTTAGGCGTTGGTTCGAGGCTTGATAATGCGTGAGGTTCCTATGTAATATGAAATGATATACAATTGTATCTAATTAGACTTTGAACCACTAATTAGACATGATTGTACACTCCAAGACGTGAAAAAACTTCAATTCAAGTGTTAGGAGTGATCCGGGTAGCATCTAAGGGTGTGTAGGGACTAATTATGGAGTTTACTCTTCAAGAGTAAGCTCCTTGAGGAGTTTACGGCCCATTGACCATATCTACATTAGTTTACGGCCGTAAACTCATGGGTGGTGAGTTATTGGATGCCAAATGGTCAAACAATGCACACATGAAGTTCTAGGGTCGATTCCATGGCTTAGGAAGTAATCGGGACTTGAAATGACCTTGGGAAATGAGTTTAAGGTCTAAGGAGATGTTATTGGGGATTTTATTACCTTAAACTCATGAGTTTTCAACCGTAAACTCATGTTTTTCCGTGAATCAAGGGCTTTGGTTGATGCAATTCAATCACATGTGATTCTAGGTCAAAAACTAAGCTTTTCAAGGGGTTTAAGGCACCTTAACACCCTTTGGAGGGTGTTTACGGGCTAAGACGGTGGGTTTACGGTCCAAGAATGTTCTTGGACCATAAAATCAAGTTTGTCCCATTTGTATATGATTTGGTGCATTTTTTGAAGGGTTACAAGGTTCTATGCACTCACGGAAGTCCATTGGAGGTGTTTAGGGGCAAACTAACACCCAACAAGGTGTTTAAGGTCTATGAATGAGGGTTTATGGTTCAAGAACATGCTTGGGCCGTAAACTCATGTTCAAGCCTCGTTTTGTGCGATTTTGGGTTCCTAAGCTCATGCATGTAAGTTTCTAGGCCGAATCTAAGCTCTAGAAGTGTTTTGGAGGGGTTTTGAGGCTTCAAAACCATCATATGAGGTGTTCACGGCCTAAGGAGGGTTCTTAGACCATAAAAACATGTTCATATGTGTTTTAGGTGATTCCAACATGGATTTACATGCTATTCAAGTTCAATAACAAGTTTACGATGAATTGCTTACTAAAGGATGCTTGAAATGAGAGTTTTTGGATCAAGTTCAACTTCTAGAGAGAGAGTAGAGAGAGAAAGTTTTTAGAGGGAGGGAAAAAGCCTCAAAATGATGTCACTCAATCCCTTATATAGGGGTTGAGTTTGTGGCCCGGTGGAATTCTACCCGATACTACCAATATACGATGCTTTTGGTCGCACCCGATAAAGTTGCCGTATTTACGACTTAAATAAAACCAAATATTTTCTAAATGAAATTGAAAATACTTTAATGTCTTAAATATGTATTCCAACACTTTTAAAACATTAATAAAAGTCTCAGTAATTTATTTCAAACAAAGATTAACGGGACGAATTGAATACGACGGTTTTATTCGACGGGAACAGTTTTAGCGACAAAATAATATACTAATATCTATTTAGAATTATTTCCTTGAGTTATTTTTATGTTTGAAAAACCATTAAGTCATAATAAACAACCCAAATACCATGACTTAATTTAATTACGTAAACAGAAATAATTTGGAAACGATGAATTTAATAACGGAACGAGTTACAATAATGGAAAGAATTTTCGGGTTGTCACACAATGCCACAAGCATGCTTTGTCTAAACCATTAGACAAATCAATACGTAACACTTTATTTTCTAAGTTATCTACAACCATCACAGTTTCATATACACCATTACAAGGCAATGCTTCAAAATAAAACAAACCATTATAATACACATTAATAGAACCAATTTCATTATTAAACAAAATTCGAAATCCTTATATGTACAAACCGTGAAAGGAAATAATATTCCTTGTCATTTTTTACGAGTAGCAACAATTATTTAATTCTAAACAAAATACACTACTAAGCTCTAAATAATAAACTTTGATCTTGGTAACAGGTGATGATCTCCTATTGCCTATTATCAGGTTCATCTTCCCAAGCTCCACATTCGTACTTTCTTTTAGCCCTTACAATTCAGAGAAAATGTGAAAACCACATACTGTATCAAGGACCCAAGAATTAGAACGCGATGACTTTTTAGAAAAAATAGTGTAAATAATTGTTGAGGTCGGCCTGAACTTGCTATCCTTGATATCCTGCAAGTATTTCGGGCGGCTTATCTTCAGTGCCCCTTTTCATGGTAGTAGAAAGATGTTGCTTCTTTATTGTCTGAGGAAGGAGGGGTAGAAGCAGTTTTTCCTTTGGATCCATTTGAGTAAGATCCATCATGACACTTTTCCTTCCAGATATTCAAGTGTAGTTTCCTCTTTTTTCCATTTTCCTTATCCAATAGCCAGGACTGGAGCAGCAGCAGGAGTAGGAGTGGATTCGACACTTTTTCCTTTTGATCCACTTTCAGCAGTTCTTAGAAGGCATTGAAGCTTGCTCAATGTGAATTCCTCATTACTCATATGATAAGTCATTTTGAACTAATCATAGCAAGGAGGAAAAGAGTGTAGGACTATGTCAATAGCCAACTCTTCATCAAAGTTCACATTCAACTTCAAGAGACGATCCATATATCTCTACATGCATTGCAAGTGGTTGGTGATGGACTCTCCATCCCTCATCCTGGTGGTGATGAATGATGTTAATATTTCATACCTCTCATGACACACTCTTTGATGGTACTTTTGCATTAAGTCCTTGCAAATCTCGTAAGGCCAATAGTCCTCGTAGAACTGTTGTAGATCAGGAGTCATAATGGATACCATAATGCAAGACACTTTACTAGCATCCTTGCAGTGAACCCTATACTCATCTATCTCTTCGGGAGTTGCTTTGGCTAACTCCTTGTAGAGGATGTATTCCTTATCCTCGTAACGCAAGGGCATTTGGATGTTTTAGATCTAATCATTAAAATTGGAACCATCAAACGTAACGCTTGCGCAAATCTTCAAGAGCGAGAAAGAGTTAGTAGAATTTTTGGAGGAACCGAAAGCATTGTTGGAAGTTGACATCTGAAAAAGAAGAAGGACAAGTTTTGATTAGATAAGGAATCCTTAATATAACACCCAAAATGAAATATTAAGGCTAGGACCTAACATAATAATCCACAATTTGGATAAGGGATGTCATAATCCAATTATAAATTATTTGAAGGAAAGTTAATGACAATTTACCAATTCCACCACGAAAAACCGAACTAAAAGAATTAGATTTTAAATGAAATAAAATTCCTAGATTCTTTTTAGATTCATTGAATTGTTCAATGACATGTTTAATCTCGATTATGCCCTTCAAGTTTGTGACTGGGATACCGAGGATCACAAACAAGGTCTGAATAACCATGCAAATTGGCTTGGTACTCTCTATGTTATTTACCACCTAATGAATGTGCCTGTTAACTACACTCGTTCCATTGATTAATAATAATTTACGATTTACGCATTTCCACCCTTGTTAATCCAAGTTAGTGTTCCAGTTAACCACACACACCCACTAACGACATGACAAAGTGCAATGTGCAATTTCATGGAATAACATCAAATTTGCATTTTCTGAAAGAAACTAAGATCGGGAATTTTGTAAAAAGATTTAGTCACTTTAAATACATCATTATACTTATTAATGATAGTTTAATGTCCTATCCTACACATTCGGCTAGAGACCATCCACTAATCAAGTGTCCGGTCGATATGAGTGTATACCCAATGGCGATAATTTTATAGGCCACTTCTTTAAACACCCATTATAGACCAACTTCGTGAACGAGGGCTACTAATGCTAAGACTGAATTTTCTTATACATATATAATATTAAACTTTTAATTATATATAGACTATAAGGTTGCATTTTAAACATTGCAAAATACAGTTGTTTCTAATCTAATTTAAAATTTTAAAAAATTAATAGCTTTTAATTCAAAATTTAAATGTTAAAAACTTTGATTCAATAATTATCCAAATTTAAACAATTAATTTAAATTATTAAATCTCATAAGAATTATACATTAAATTAAATAATTAATTTAACCTAATCTTTATACCCTAGATTTCTAAATTTTTCTAAGGGATATTACAAAATCATCAATTATCCATTTAAACAATTTAAAACATAATACCTACCCAAACCCTAGATTTTTAAAATCTAATCTTGGGGAAGTATTTTTGAAATGTAGGGTTAGCAAACCCTA
Source organism: Lactuca saligna (assembly GCF_052625555.1). NCBI lineage: Eukaryota > Viridiplantae > Streptophyta > Magnoliopsida > Asterales > Asteraceae > Lactuca > Lactuca saligna. The sequence continues at coordinate 66,681,394 of NC_136422.1, forward strand.
AAATCTGAAATCATGATGGTCAAAGGATGGGGTTCAAAATCCCAAATCAAATTTCGAACCTAGGCTTTTGAAACCCTAATTTCAAAAAATCCAAGCCCTAGGGTTTAATTTCCATAAACCATAATTTGTCAAGTTCAATCTATTGTAAAAAATCTAATTAAAAATAAAACCAAATGATCTGATACCACTGATGAGTTTTATATAAACAATCCTATGTGTGCATGCAACCCTAGATTGGATTTATGTTTTCTCTATAAACATACGAGTATTGAACACAAAATAGAAAACCCTAATATGCATCTATTATTTCGAAATCTACATAAGAAATATTAGAACACATACCTTTTGTTGCTTTATAGTAATAACAACCAATTCTTGAAGATCCTTTACTTTTTAGAACAAGTACCACAAGCATATAGTGGCTCGCAAACAAACTAGGTCAGGAGGATGAATATGAGAGAGAGGAGAGAGGAGTGACTTGCTGAAAAATTTGGCTCTTATAGTGTTTCTTGGAGGTGCCTGAATTCAAGAGGCCAAGAGGTCTATTTATACATGTGGCTAGCTAGGGTTTTGAGGCAGAAACCTTGATCTCTTAGTTTAGGGCCTAAGAAAGTCCATGGACCCATTGCTTAGGGCTTGGACGAAAATCTATAGAACTTTCTATGGATTTTCGGCCCTCCCTAATAAGGGGATCCAATGGCTAAAAACACAACTATCAATTAATTATAAAACATCCCCTGGACTTTTAAGCGGTTCCTTTAATCCCGAAATTAATTTATGATTAAATACTAATTAATAATATGATTTCTAACTAATATATTGTTCTTATAATATATTAATAAATCATTTTATGCACCAATTTATTATTCCAAATAATAAGTTCAACTTCTCTCTCCAATTCGTGAAAACTTAATATATTTCATCAGGGGGGTAGGGGTGGGGTAGGGGGGGGCTTAGTTGCATGCTTATAAGCATAATTGTTATGAACTAAAACTTTAAATTAAGTTTTTCATTTTCAAAATAATATTAAACATCCAAAAATCAACATTAAAATAAACAAGGTAACATCTATTTCCTTCAAAATCAATAATCACAAGGTTAAATCATTATCAACTGACAAAAACCAACTGAAATCTCAAAACGGTAATATAACATTGATGCTAATGTACAGTCACGTCACACCCTTCCTTTCACAACTGACTTAATGGGTACGTATCTAATATGACTTAATGGGTGTCCTAATGCATTTAGAAATCATTCTAACACCCCATTCTAGTAATCGGAACATTTCTAGAATTTACCATATCGGGTTACGACAACTTAATCGGGTGCGACCAAAAGCCCCGCCTAACGCCGGTATCGGGTAGAATTCCACCGTGTCCAAAACTTAGACACTATATAAAGTGTTCCAAGCCTTCATTTGAAGCTTTTGGCTTCATCTCACTACTCTCTCTCTAACCTCTCTCCTCATCCAAGATTAAGGTCCAAAAACATAGATTTAAGGCTTCAAATCATAGAGGTAACCTTCCTAACTAGTCAGTTAACCTCTTAGGCCTTCAAATCCATGTTTAAATTGTGATTTTGGTCCTGGAACATGTGTTTACGGCCAAGGAGCATGCTTGGGCCGTAAACACATAATATTGGGGTTTTAGAGCAATTTAACCCTTCCAAACCAACATTGCGACTTAGATACGACTTTGAGGCTTACAAACCTGGACTTGGAACACCTTAAACTTGAATTTTGTGGGACAAATGAGAGTTTACGGCCAAGACATATGATTGGGCCGTAAACACCTCAAACATGGGGAATAAACTCTTTTAAACATGTTAGAATGCCTTGTAACTTCACCAATAGCCTTGGAATAAATCCTAGAATCATCTAAAAATAGTTTAGGGACCTTAAACACATCAAACACTCTCCATTTGAGAGTTTACGGCCATAGCACATGCTTCTGGGCCGTAAACTCCTAATTGTGTGTTAAATGGTGACCTAAAGTCATACCAAGCGTTGGAAAATTAACTAGAATCACATGTGATTGTCCTAAGCACCTCAAATTAATTTTGGTTTGAGCTTGGGGGAGTTAATGGCCGTAAACTCCATGTTTACAGCCGTGAACTCCCATAAATGGTGAATAAGTCCATACAAATTAATCCGGGGCATTTGATAAATCCATTCTAGCAATCCCCATGTCCATTCAAGCCATTAAACACTCAAAACCACCCAAACATGAGTTCACGGCTGTGAACTCATGTGTGTTAGGGTATATGGCCGAAAAATCCATTAGGGAGTTTACTTTTGAGGAGTAAACTCATTTGCCAAGTCCCTCGCATCATTACATGTCCGAAGATGTCACCCGGGTCACTCCAAACACTCGTTTTGAGGTGTTTTAATTCATTGGAGTGTATTATCCTATCTAATTAGTGGTTTAAGGTCTAATTGGATACCTTTGGGTACCATTTCATATTGCATAGGAATCTCGCGTGTTAACAAGCCCCGAACCAACGTTTAGTGTCCGAAACAGTTGCACCTTCTCGTCGGGTGAGTTCATACCCCTACCCTTTTTCACTGTTTTCACTGTTTTCAGGGGGGAACACAAGCAAAGTACAAAGGATTACTTGTACTCAAAACATGTTTTCATGTGTGTGTTTCACATTTTATATGCTTTTAACACTGATTGCTACAACTGATAACCGTTTGAACATGCAGATCACGTAAACATATATTTGTGAAATGGATTTTAAACTGTTATGTTTTATATATATTTCACAAATGGTTTTCCACATTTTATCAGTTAAAAGCATGACATTAGAACATTTAAACATAAAACCTGTACTGTTTTGTCCTCAGTAACACTCCACAGAAATACGCGAGTGGAGGAATATCATATTATTACTAGTAAATTTGTAAATCTTATACGATTGGAGACACGTCCTTGTCGAACACTCCACAGAGATACGCGAGTGGATGACTGCACCCGTAACCAGAATCTTTGGGATTTAGAGAGCGTGACTTAAGTGTATAGATCTATACGGGGCTGACTACCCCACACCTGGCTGCTAGCTACGGCCGAACCGAAATGGTTCAAGGGTGACGAAAGTCATAAGGTGATGTGGACTACTTATTGCCATATCTAGTCTATTGTATGGTTATGGAACTCACAATTTGGATAACAGAGATTTACTCAATAGTAATAATGAATAACGTAATACATATTTTACATTGATAACCAACATTCAGGAAAGTATGGGACTATTCTGGGAAACATTAAACATAACCACATTTTACAGATACATCTTTTACATTGATAACCAACATTCAGGAAAGTATGGGACTTTCCTGGGAAACATTGAACATAACCACATTTTATAGATACATCTTTTACAGTGATAACCAACATTGAGGAAAGTATGGGAATTTCCTGGGGAAACGTTTACATAACCAGAAAAAGGTTAGCAAACTGGATAACTTTACATCTTTCACAATTGGTAACACAATCAGGAAAGTATGGGACTTTCCTGGGAATACATTGGTACATAACCAGGAAAATATGTCAAACCAGATAACCTAATTGTACATTTTCACAAGAGAAAACATGTTTCAGTGTACAACTTTACTTTTCGTGTTGACAAACAATAACCAACCTTTTTAAGAAAATATGGGATTTTCTTGGTGTGCGTAACATTTTAGAAACAGAAAGGAAACTTGAACATTTCACAAACAAAAGCCGCTTATGAACTCACCAGCGTTATGCTGATTTTAAACCGCTTGTGTTCTCAGGTCAGCGTTAGAACATGTAACCGAAGATCCTTTTTGTCCGAAGACGGAATACTCGGAAGACCCGTTTCATTTTGTTCATATATATACTATGTATCATAACTGTAAAACTTTACTTTTGAAACAATTGTAAAACTTCTATATATGTAATGTAATGGTTGTTTTACTTTACTTACTATGTGCATTGGATTTGATACTCAACGTGGAGTCAACCCCGGAAATGTTTCCGCCTTCGGTTTTCGGGGTGTGACAGATTGGTAACAGAGCCAGGTGTTTATAGTGAATGACGTATACCAAACCTTACATGATATAAAACTATAAACACTAAAGGGCCTAAGTTCTCTGAATTAAAAGTATCTTCAACTACAAGTATTTTCAAAAGTATACAAGTATACCGAACCGTCGTGATCCGTAACTACAAGTAGAACAGAACATAAGTAATTGGGTGCTGTGTACTACGGTTAAACCTGGGAAGTTATGTAGTTGTGTCTAGGATCAATATAGCCTGGCCAACTATATTCATTCGAGACACGGCCAACATGTGCTTGGGAGTGACTGTAGTGTGCGGCATGCCTAAAACTTACCCTAATACCACAACACATCGAATCATTGTCGTAGCGAACCATGAAATACTATGGGAGTATTTCTCGAGCCAATCCTTTATAGAAATCCTTATTCAAGCAATGATTCCTAATCATTTCTTAGCAATAAATTAACTGTTTTGATAATTCCTTCCTGCTTTATCGCTTATTCAGGATATATAACTATCATATCTATTGATTCAATGTAGAGGACTTACCTTCCTCTCTCTTTCTTGATCTTATTAGATCAAGATGCCTCCCAGAAAGAGACCCAACTCAATGAACAACAACAATCCTTCTTCGCCACCACCTCCTCCTCAATTTGATCTTACATCGCTTCAGATAGCTCTGACTGTTGCAATGGTAGCAGCCATGTCACAAGTGAACCCTGGTAGCTCAGGAGGTGGTCCTCAACTCCAAATCCATGAAAATAATCAGGGACACCGAAAGGAGGGTTCCTATAAGGATTTCATGAATGCGAAACCAACATACTTCAATGGCACTGGAGGTGTCATTTCCTTATCTCGATGGTTCGAGAAAATCAAATCCATCTTCGAAATCTGTGCGTGTGCGGAATCTAATAAGGTCAAGTTCGCAGCTTGTACCTTCATTGATAAAGCCTTGACTTGGTGGAATGGCCGAGTCAAATCTCTGACCCTACCCGTAGCCAACGCCATGGGCAGGGAAGCCATGAAAGAACTTCTAATAGCCGAGTATTGTCCCCGTGGTGAAATGCAGAAACTAGAGCACGAGTTCTGGAACCTGAAGATGAAAGGTTCTGACATTGTTTCATACACTTCCTGATTCGATGATCTCGCACTTCTCTGCCCGGGATTAGTCACTCCTGAAAGCAAAAAGATTGAAAGGTTCATTTGGGGGTTAACCCAACCGACAAAGGGTCACGTCTTGGCTGCTCGTCCGGATACCTATGATAGTGCCAAGACTTTAGCCCAAACCCTGATTGATCATAGCGATAATGTTGAGGAAACCACTACCACTCCTGATCCGACTCAAAGGAGTGGTGAGAAGAGAAAGTTCTGGAAGAAGAAGAAGGGTCAATCTTCCCAAGGATCTTCCAAGAAACAACAGACTGTAGCAGTCCATGCTGCTACTACCCCCGTTGCTGCTGCTTCTGTTGTGGGATCCACAACTCCAACTCCTACCAACAGATATGCTAGAAACTTCCTCTGTGTGACAAGTGCAAATACCATCACAACCCCAGCGCCTATCGAAAACTATCCTGTACCAATTGTGGTAAGAAAGGGCACACAGTTCGATTCTGCAAAACTCCGGCCCAATTGGCCAACCAATCATCTGGAGCAGGCGTTAGTCAAGCTTGCTACAACTATGGAGAGGTTAGGCATTTTAAAAGGAACTGCCCCAAGAAGTCAACAGCTGATAACACCAAAAGGGTTCTAACCATGGGACGGGAGGAAGCAGTCGCCGATCCCACTGTTGTTTCGGGTACGTTCCTTCTCAACAACTCTTATGCTAGTGTTCTTTTCAATTCGGGTGCGGAAAGGAGTTTTGTTAGTCATGCATTCAAACATAACCTAAAACATAATCCCCAACCACTAACTGAAACGTTTACCGTCGAGATGGCTAACGGTGAGAAAGAAAGCGCTAGTGATGTATTCATAGGCTATACCCTTACCCTGAATGACCACTCATTTCCTATAGATCTTATGCCAGTTTCCATTAAGAGCTTTGATGTTATCATTGGCATGGATTGGTTGAGTCCCAATCATGCTGACATCCTTTGTTACGAAAAAGCGATCTGTCTCAACCTTCCTTCGGGACAGACTCTCGTAATCTATGGCGATAAACCCAGTTCCAATCTTCATATCATTTCCTGCATCAAAGCTCAAAAGCTCCTACGAAAGGAGTGCATTGCATTCTTAGCCCATGTGATCAACGAGAAACAGGAAGTTATAGATCTCGCGAGCATCCTCGAAGTCTGTAACTTTCCTGATGTATTTCCCGAAGAGCTTCAAGGAATTCCTCCCGAGCGTCAGGTCGAGTTCCGTATTGACCTAATTCCTGGAGCTACTCCCGTAGCGAAGTCTCCATATCGCTTAGCTCCAGCACAAATGCAGGAGTTATCCAGTCAACTCAATGAGTTGCTTAGTAAAGGATTCATTAGATCGAGTTCATCACCTTGGGGAGCTCCGGTATTATTTTTCAAGAAGAAAGATGGATCATTTCAGATGTGTATCGACTATCGTGAGCTGAACAAGTTAACCATAAAAGAACCGATATCCTCTTCCACGAGTAGATGACCTCTTCGATCAACTCTAGGGAGCCAGCTATTTGTCAAAGAAAGACCTCCGGTCAGAGTACCATCAATTACGAGATCAGGAGAGTGATGTGTCCAAAACAGCTTTAGAAACTCGATATGGACACTACGAGTTCGTAGTGATGCCCTTATGTCTAACCAATGCACCGGTGGTGTTCATGGATCTGATGAACTGGGCGTGCCATCCCTTCTTAGAAAAGTTCGTCATCATGTTCATTGATGACATCCTTGTCTACTCCCGAAGCGAAGAATACCACAAGCAACACTTGAGTTTAGTGTTGGAAACCCTTAGATCCGAGAAGCTGTACGCGAAATTCTCCAAGTGTGAATTCTGGATACGGAAGGTAACTTTGCTTGGTCACGTGGTAAGCGAGGAGGGTATTCACGTGGATCCTTCCAAGATTAAAGCGATAGAGAATTGGTCGGCACCGAAGACACCCACAGAAATCCATCAATTCTTGGGTCTCGCTGGCTATTATCGGAGATTCATCTAGAATTTTTCCAAAATCGCCAAACCCTTAACCACTCTAACACAGATAGGTGTACCCTTTTGTTGGAGTGATAAACAAGAAACTGCATTCCAAACGTTGAAGAGAGCCTTGTACAGCGCACCTGTTCTGCCCCTACCCGAAGGGATAGAGGACTTCGTTGTCTTCTGCGATGCGTCTAATCAAGGCTTAGGCTGTGTGCTTATGCAAAGAGGAAAAGTGATTGCTTATGCCTCAAGACAGCTGAAAGCACATGAGGTCAACTATACCACAGATGACATGGAACTAGGAGCTGTAGTCTTTACATTAAAGATTTAGAGACATTATCTCTACGGAACCAAGTGCACGATCTTCACTGATCACAAGATCCTGCAGCACATCTTTGATCAGAAAGACTTGAACATGAGGCAACGGCGATGGGTAGAACTACTCGGTGATTATGAGTGTGAAATCCGTTACCATCCCGGCAAGGCCAATGTGGTAGCAGATGCCCTTAGCCGAAAGGAGAGTGCAGGCCACAAGGTGAAGAACCAGACGATGACTATCCATTCCAACTTAACCATGCAAATTCGAGAAGCCCGGTTGGAAGTCCTCAAACCCAAGAATGTATCGATCGAAGCTTTGAGGGGAATGGATAAGAAACTTAAGATCAGAGGTGACGGAGTCTATTGTTTCATGGATCGGATCTGGATTCCAAAGTCCGGAGTATTCAGGGAAATTGTCATGGAGGAGGCACACAAAACCAAATATTCTGTTCACCCGGGTTCTGACAAGATGTACCTGGATCTTAAGAAACAATACTGGTGGCCAAACATGAAAGCTGAGATAGCTACATTCGTGGGCAAGTGTTTGACTTGCACCAAAGTCAAAGTTGAGCACCAGAAACCCTCGGGTTTGCTCCAATAGCCCGAGATACCCGAATGGAAATGGGAGATGATTACCATGGATTTCATCACCAAACTACCCAAGTGTCCTAGTGGGTACGATACCATTTTGGTAATTGTCGATCGTTTGACAAAATCCACTCACTTCATTCCGATCAATGAATCATACAAGATGAAAAGACTCGCGCGAATCTAGATCCAAGAGGTAGTTCGACTGCACAGTGTACCTGCATCCATTATCTTACATCGAGATCGCAGGTTTACCTCCATATTCTGGCAATCCCTTCAGAAAGGCCTTGGAATCAAGCTAGATATGAGCACGGAATATCATCCTCAGACCGATGGACAGAGTGAGAGAACAATCCAAACCCTGGAGGACATGCTTAGGGCATGTGTCATTGACTTTGGAAAGTCGTGGGACACACATCTATCTTTGAACAAATTCTCATACAACAACAGTTACCACACCAGCATCAGAGCTGCTCCGTTTGAAGCCCTATACCATCGTAAGTGCAGATCCCCTATGTGCTGGGCCGAGGTGAGGGATACACAGTTAGCCAAGAGTCGAGTCCCCGACAATGCTCTCACTGGTCCTGAAATCATCCGTGAAACCACCGAAAAGATCATCCAAATCCGAGACAGATTGAAAGTTTCACAAGATCTCGAAAAGAGTTACGCTGATAACCGTCGGAAACCTCTAGAATTCTAGGTTGGAGACCGTGTCCTGTTGAAAGTCTCGCCCTGGAAAGGCACTGTACATTTTGGTAAACGTGGGAAACTTAACCCTAGGTACATTGGACCCTTCGAGATCCTCACCAGGGTCGGTCCGGTAGCCTATAAACTTCGTTTACCCCACGAACTAAATAACATTCATCATGTCTTCCATGTCTCAAATCTCAAAAAGTGCCTATCCGATGAAACCTCAACTTTGTGGAGGAACCGATCGAAATCATGGATCGAGAAGTCAAACGTACAAAGCGAAGTTGTATCCCGTAAGTGAAGGTTCGTTGGAGTGCAAAGCGGGGACCGGAATTCACTTGGGAGCAGGAAGACTCAATGAAACAAAAGTATCCACAACTCTTTCCAGATCCATGATTCGTATCTTGTCTCGTGTCGTAACTTTGAATTTTGGGACGAAATTCCCTCTAACCGGGGGAGGGGGGGGGGATAATGTAGCAACCCAAAATTCCGTATCATTACTTGTAACTCTTTTCGTAATTCAATTCGATCAACCAATCGTTGTTTTCAAATCCGATTATGATTTCGTTATTTAATCAAGTCATTAATTCGTACGTATAGAATATGACTTAATGGGTGTCCTAATGCATTTAGAAATCATTCTAACACCCCATTCTAGTAATCGGAATATTTTTAGAATTTACCATATCGGGTTACGACAACTTAATCGGGTGCGACCAAAAGCCCCGCCTAACGCCAGTATCGGGTAGAATTCCACCGTGTACAAAACTTAGACACTATATAAAGTGTTCCAAGCCTTCATTTGAAGCTTTTGGCTTCATCTCACTACTCTCCCTCTAACCTCTCTCCTCATCCAATATTAAGGTCCAAAAACATAGATTTAAGGCTTCAAATCATAGAGGTAACCTTCCTAACTTGTGGTTTAACCTCTTAGGCCTTCAAATCCATGTTTAAATTGTGATTTTGGACCTGGAACATGTGTTTACGGCCAAGGAGCATGCTTGGGTCGTAAACACACAATATTGGGGGTTATTGAGCAATTTAACCCTTCCAAACCAACATTGGGACTTAGATACGACTTTGAGGCTTACAAACCTGGACTTGGAACACCTTAAACTTGAATTTTGAGGGAAAAAATGAGAGTTTATGACCAAGACATATGCTTAGGCCGTAAACACCTCAAACATGGGCAGTAAACTCTTTTAAACATGTTAGAATGCCTTGTAACTTCACCAATAGCCTTGGAATAAATCCTAGAACCATCTAAAAATAGTTTGGGGACCTTAAACACATCAAACACTCTCCATTTGAGAGTTTACGACCATAGCACATGCTCCTTGGCCATAAATTCCTAATTGTGTGTTAAATGGTGCCCTAAATTCATACCATGCCTTGGAAAATTAACTAGAATCACATGTGATTGTCCTAAGCACCTCAAATTAATTTTGGTTTTAGCTTGGGGGAGTTTACGACCGTGAACTCCATGTTTACAGACATGAACTCCCATAAATGGTGTATAAGTCCATACAAATTAATCCAAGGAATTTGATAAATCCATTCTAGCAATCCCCATGTCCATTCAAGCCATTGAACACTCAAAACCACCCAAACATGAGTTCATGGCCGTGAACTCATGTGTGTTAGGGTATATGGCCGAAAAATCCATTAGGGAGTTTACTCTTGATGTCACCTGAGTCACTCTAAACACTCGTTTGAGGTGTTTTAATTCATTGGAGTGTATTATCCTATCTAATTAGTGGTTTAAGGTTTAATTAGATACCTTTGGGTACCATTTCATATTACATAGGAACCTCACGTGTTAACAAGCCCCGAACCAACGTTTAGTGTCCGAAACAGTTACGCCTTCTCATCGGGTGAGTTCATACCCCTACCCTTTTTCACTGTTTCCACTATTTTCAGGGGGGAACACAAGAAAAGTACGAAGGATTACTTGTACTCAAAACATGTTCTCATGTGTGTGTTTCACATTTTATATGCTTTTAACACTGATTGCTACAACTGATAACCGTTTGAACATGCAGATCATGTAAACATATATTTGTGAAATGGATTTTAAACTGTTATGTTTTATATATATTTCACAAATGGTTTTCCAGATTTTATCAGTTAAAAGCATGACATTAGAACATTTGAACATAAAACCTGTACTTTTTTGTCCTCGGTAACACTCCATAGAAATACGCGAGTGGAGGACTATCATATTATTACTAGTAAATTTGTTAATCATGTATGATTGGAGACACGTCCTCGGCGAACACTCCACAGGGATACGCGAGTGGAGGACTGCACTACCCCACACCTGGTTGCTAGCTACAGCCGAACCGAAATGGTTCATGGGTGACGAAAGTAATAAGGTGATGTGGACTACTTATTTCCATATTTAGTCTATTGTATGGTTATGAAGCTCGCAATTAGGATAACAGAGATTTACTCAATAGTAATAATGAATTACGTAATACATCTTTTACATTGACAACCAACATTCAGGAAAGTATGGGACTTTCCTGGGAAACATTGAACATAACAACATTTTACAGACACATCTTTTACATTAATAACCAACATTCAGGAAAGTATGGGACTTTCCTAGGAAACATTGAACATAACAACGTTTTACAGATACATCTTTTACACTGATAACCAACATTCAGGAAAGTATGGGACTTTCCTGGGGAAACGTTTACATAACCAGAAAAAGGTTAACAAACTGGATAACTTTACATCTTTCACAATTGGTAACACAATCAGGAAAGTATGGGACTTTCCGGGGAATACATTGGTACATAACCAGGATAGTATGTCAAACCAGATAACCTAACTGTACATTTACACAAGAGAAAACATGTTTCAGTGTACAACTTTACTTTACATGTTGACAAACAACAACCAACCTTTTTAAGAAAATATGGGATTTTCTTGGTGTGCGTAACATTTCAGAAATAGAAAGGAAACTTCAACATTTCACAAACAAAAACTGCTTATGAACTCACCAGCGTTATGCTGATTTTCTAATCACTTGTGTTCTCAGGTCAGCGTTATAACAGGTACCTGAAGATCCTTTTTGTCCGAAGACGGAATACTCGGAAGACCCATTTCATTTTGTTCATATATATACTATGTATCACAACTGTACAACTTTACTTTTGAAACAATTGTAAAACTTCTATATATGTAATGTAATGGTTGTTTTACTTTACTTACTATGTGCATTGGATTTCATACTCAACGTGGAGTCAACCCCGGAAATGTTTCCGCCTTCGGTTTTCGGGGTGTAACAACAATCGAAAATATTATCTTACTTTAAATAAATATATCAAACATGGAGCATGTTATAAGGCATATTGTATAAGCCCTGTAAATTGTTATTTTTGTTTTCAAGGGTATTTTTGTCCCTTTGTGAAAATACGTCTAGTAGAATGTTATTATGTGCCATTTTACATGTTTTTATGGTGTCTTAAGTAATCATATATATGTTAAGTATTAAGGAGAGAATGGTAATTGATATGCATAAGAATTATGAATGGAAATGTATTCAAAATGGGCATGAATGTTGATTTCAGATCCTCCACGACATAGTGGACAGATTGTCGCGGTGTGGTAGTAGAGACATTATTTTGGTAAGTTTTTGACATAAGTCGATGGGAATGTATTTTACACTGCAATGTAGTATATGGTACCGTAGTGTGGTGGCCAAAGCAGGATGCCATTATGATAGTGTCACTGTAGCATAATCGGAGGAGATCATGTGTCATTTAAAGACACCATTGCGTGGTAAGGAACTTCTCGTGACATAGTTTTGAGAGCAGGATAAACATTAGTTTTGGTTCATTCACAAACCAAAACACCCCCAATCACTTTGAGAGCATACATCTGAAAATTTTGAGGAAGAAGAAAGGTGAAGTGGCGATCTAGTATGTTTGTGGAAAGGATTGAACATTAAAAGCTTTTAACGATAACATGGTCTTCATGTTCCAAGTTGTTAGAGCTTTAATGGTGTTTTAGGGATCTGAGTTTTATGTGCAATATTACTTTAGATAGCTTGTTATTGATGTCTAATCAAATTTTTAGAAGCTTAATAAATGATTTTTATTAAGATTTCATCGTCAATCCATGCAGTGATTGCCAACGTTTGAAACCCTAGTTTTGGAAAATCATGAGATGATTTATATATGCTAAGAACTTTATGAATTAATTTCTATGAAGTCTTATTTGAGTAGTTTGGAAAGTTTATTGGCAACGAATTGTTAATATGATGTTTTACCTAAAGTTGGAGTATTCATAAGTAGCTTTGAAGAAGGTTGTCATTGCCTTCAAATAGGTAAGTTATAATTTCCTTTATAGTATGATATTGTGAGATTGATTTGATGTTAAAGAATGCATAGACGATTATGTGAAAGTAGATGACATTATTGATGTATAGTGACATGTTGGATAGAATGTGATATATGCATGTAATTTCGTTAGGATATTATGTGCACATGTATGAATAGAGTAAAGGATAGGTATCCTAAGAAAGAAGAATGTCTAGAGTTTTGCATTGGAATTGTAGAGATAACAAAGACCGGTAAAATTTTTACCGGTAAAAGTAAAGATGCATGGTCACTTATGAGACTAGTTAGATATCGTAAGTATGTTAAATAAGAGATTATTTTATGTATGGCATATTATCTTATAAATCACCAGAGATTTTGTCTAATATATGTAGTTTCCATGTATTTTAGGTTTGGGTAGCAAGCCCTAGTGAGAGCGTACTTAGAAGCATCAAGAACACCGACTGGATTTTTGTTGCATGCTTTATTTATTGTTGCTTTAACTTTGGTTAGGATATGATTAGTACACCTATATGTGTTTTCTAGAAATACTTTTGATGATTTATAAAATTCTAGTTTTGTGGATGATGTAAAACACTCTAATATTATTATAATATTTTGTGAAAATAGATATCGTCATAATTGGTATCAGAGCCATAATTTGAGAGAATGAGGTTGTATTGTTCCTACCCAAGCTTAAACTACATAAGATAAAGAAGTCAGTAGAGTGTTTAGTACCACTACCTAGAGTATTATTATGAACTTTTTTTGTTAGATTTACATGAATTAGTGTAATCATGTTAGTGGTTTATGTTTAGTAATGGTTCATATTAGAAGTGGTGTTGATCTGCAAGAGGGTGAAGAGACTTTCTGATAGGTTTTATGTACTCTAACACTCCTATGCTGAACATACAACCCTAATGCCTTGGATCTAAGTTTTCTCTAATTATACATGTAATAAAAAATTTCCAAAGCATGAAGCCTAAAATAGCATGCAAGGTGATATTTGAATCATAAAAACTAGTTAGAATATTACCTTGTGTAGTAGCTTGTACAACTTGGCCTTAAGAAAGCTTAGCACCTCAAGTATGATGCCTCAAATGGTTAAGGAAACTCAAAATCGGTTATGCCTTTTCCTTATGCATGGGGATCACGATTTTGGACACTAGGGCACATATTTATTGTGTAGAATTCTAAGAGTCACATGTAACCCTAATTCACACACTTAAGTTTATGATCCAATTAATTTTGACTACCACTTCATTAATTAACTCATAATCTTAACCCGTCAACAAATCAATCATGGATCATTAGCCCAATCCATATCTATGACTGATTTACATAATAAGTCCCCGTTAATTTAATTAGTCACTTTAGATCACTAAATTAATTTCAAATTAATTATCGATCAATACTAATTAAATAATCTGATTTATTAATTAATATATTACCCTTATAATATATATTAATAAACCACAAATAACCTCTTTCTCAAATATCCATCCTATCAAGTTGCTTTGATGAATGCAACCCAAATAGACCATGCTACTATCGGGTCAAGTACATACCAATTATAGTTATGAGCTTAGACACCTAATCCAATAGTCTCCCTCTTGGATAAGTCTAATAACTATAATTGCTAATGTAACTTAAAATCCAATTAGCAATCATAGCTCTCAAAAAGCCATTGTTAAACTCCGATGCATCCATTAGATACGGGATCATATAATCATCTGTTCTACAATATATCGTGTGGATAAAAACATGGAATAAATTCGTACTCATTTTCCAACAAGTTGTTTCCTGATTTCCGGTTTGTTTGACATATAACTTAATTGAACCCATAAATAGAGTTCTGACCGGGCCCGACACATAAGTCAAAACAAAAACCACCGAGGGGCCCAAGATATAATTTTTAACCCTCTTAGGATAAAATGAATAGACAAACTTTGAATTATATGCATGTACAAACTATTCATTGAATCATACACAATAGCATGTTTTATAACATCGAGTTACAGATGCGTTTTTACACTATCAATGTACAACCAACTCATAATCGCCAACTCATATATATATATATATATATATATATATATATATATATATATATATATATATATATATATATATATATATAGGTTTGAAGACTATATGATATTATCATCTCACAATCACCCATGATAAATTCCATGAAGTAATTCATGTGAGCATGGGTTTAATCCAATACTTAATTTTTATTACAAGAACACTCATGAATGTTTGTAGAAATCTTTTGCTCTGTCTACAACCTTAGACAATCTTACAAAAAACCATTTATGACAGTGTACTATCATAACCTACTTCCAAAGTATGATCAACTATGGATGGTTTGAATAATCTAATTATTCTGGAAGTCAACACATGTAAAATGAAACAATAGTAAATAATTGACAAAAGACAATAACTTTACTTATAAATAAAACTCCTTTTATTCAATCATCAAACGTCAATTACATTTTAGCTATTACAAGTTTCTAAATGTCTATCTAATCATTAAAACTAATATCGTCCTTCAGCCCGATACTTCTAGCTTGCTACAAGTGCTTAAACTTGCTCAATCCCTTTGTAAGGGGATCTGTTGGATTATCCTTTAACGATATTCTCTTCACCATGAGTAGTCCCTCTTCTACTTGATGTCTAATGAAGTGATATTTTCGGTCAATGTGTCTAGATCTGCCATAATCCCTTGGTTCCTTAGCTAAGGCGACTGCCCTCTCGCTATCATAGAAAATCTCTATAGGCTCCTTTACAGCTGGTACAACTCCAAGGTCTCCGATGAAGTTCTTTAGCCATATCGCCTCCTTTGATGCTTCATTTCCTGCTATATACTTTGATTCGCACATGGAATCAGCTACAGTCTCCTGTTTGGAACTTTTCCAAGTTATTGCTCCCCCATTTAGGGTAAATATCCAGCCCGAATGATAGCGGAAATTATCTTTTTCGGTCTAAAAGATGGTCACTATACTTTGTCACTCTCTAGTCATCACTCCCACTAAGGGTGATGTAACGCCCGTAGATCCGGGCTAGTCAATTTAGAGGAAATAGGGGTGGAAAACGACTTTTTGACACAAGATTATTTAGAATAAATAATCTTAACCAAGTTGTAGAATATCTCACAAGGTTTCTGTACATATAAAGAACGCCGAAATCCGAGTTATAACGAAGAAGTTCTGACCTGTCGAAGTTTCGCGATGGAACTGACACGACACCAGGGAGCGTAAATAGTGAATTTACGATAGAGCAAGATTTAGCCTTAGCGATCTAAACAAAAGTCATAGAATATGTTCAACTAAGAACATCGATAAAAAGAACGCCCAAATCTGACTTCGTATGAAGAAGTTATGATTTTTCGAAGTTTCGATTTAGTAGTGTACAACCCCAAATTCGAATATTAGATCGAGCGGTTTTTAGCCAACATGACCTAAACAAGAATCGAAGATCACGTTAAGAGTAGCGTAACGAGAAAAAGATGGGTGAAAACGGACGTCGGATGAAGAAGTTATGAGGATTTAACGGACCAATCGTATCTCGGTCTGTTAAAAATATAAAATTTAAAATTTAATCAAAATTAGCCGACGAAGTCTAAACGAAAGTTGTAGAGTATGTTCCCACCTTCACGTGGATATAAAGAACATCGAAAATGGAGCTCGTATGTGAAAGTTATTATTTTTAGAAGTCGAGAAGGAAAATTGTGAAACTAAGATGACGTGGCAACCTCTCGACGCTCCATCTCTGATCAGACCTCGCTTCGGATCATGCCACGAAGCCTTCGCATTACGCCCCGCGTACGAGGCCTGGTACGCCCGGTGTACCTTCGGTCTTATCCGGGTCCTGTCCGAGTGCGAGCCAGCTGGAACACACCTGGCAACCTTATCCGAACTACGCCCAGCATAGTTGAGGGGTATGCGTAGTGTAGGTCAGAAGTTCGGCCCTATAAATAGGTTGCGAAGAGTCTCGGATTTTTCACTCATTTCTTCAACTCCTTCTCTCTCTACTTTCTCTCACTACCCCTCTCACCCCCCTAAACCCTAGATAAGGTCCCTAACACCCTGAAGAAGCCCAGAGGCTCCCGGAGTCCCGAGAAAGAGGAGTCTTTTGGTTTCGAAATGTTGCTCCAATTAAGTTCCGGTTTTCGATAAAATACGCTGTAAGTGTGCTACGCTTACGCAATTTTTAATATAGCTTTCGG
The DNA here is from genome assembly GCF_052625555.1 of Lactuca saligna. Lineage (NCBI taxonomy): Eukaryota > Viridiplantae > Streptophyta > Magnoliopsida > Asterales > Asteraceae > Lactuca > Lactuca saligna. The sequence continues at coordinate 66,698,679 of NC_136422.1, forward strand.
ATAATTATAGGAATGTTGTTAGGTCCTTAAAATAATTATTTGGGCTATTATTATGAGTTATATTGAGTGTTATTTAATGCTTATATGATAATAATAATAGTCAGACTATTAATTGGTCGCGGTTATCGTTAGACTAAACCCTAGTGGTATTAATACTAGGTTTTATCAAAGAAAAGTTGTTTTGAGAATATCGAAGCGTTCTCCGAGTGCTGAGTCACCACCTTTCAAGTGAGTGCATAGTTACTTTCATCTTACATATAGATATGAAGTATTTTATATAAACTACGTGCTATGTGTGCATATTATCTGAATACTTGCTGTTTATGCTGGATGAACGTTTTATACATGTTTTAAATGATTTAAACTGTATATGTATTTTATATATACGAATATGTTGGGTATGACATGGGTAGATGAATGACGAGAGATATAAGATGATACATTGGCAGCTATAGACTTAGTGCCTATTGGACAAACACAGGTAGCTATGGATTTAGTACCTGTTAGACGTTGGTAGGTATGGATTTAGTACATGTTAGGAATTGGTAGCTATGGACTTAGTACCTATTAGTTAGACGCTAGTAGCTATGGATTTAGTACCTATTAGGAATTGGTAGCTATTGACCTAGTACCCATTGTTTAGATGCTGGTAGCTATGGATTTAGTACCTGTTAGGAATTGGTAGCTATGGACTTACTACCTATTAGATGACCACTGGTAGCTATGGATTTAGTACCCGATGAGTAGACTATAGCAGCTATGGAATTAGTGCTTTACGAACAAACATTGGTAGTTATGGATTTTGTGCCAGACCTATAACCCTGGAAGTGAGGGACTTCGGAATAAACGAATGCATGATAGATGACTCTTAGGATAAATCCTTAGGAGTAAAGAAGATAATGGGGATGGGTAAGTGGGTTGATTTTTTGATGTTTAAACATAATAATTATATTATTATGGGTTGAAAACCCTATGTACTCACCAAGTTTCCCAACCGGACCCACTCAGTTTATTTATATCACAGGTGTTGATATGAAGTCACATTACACTATGAGATTTAAAGAGATGTAGATCACTAGTGTAAATAAATGTAAGTTCTATTTATGCTTATGTTTATGTATTAACGATGACATCCTAAACGTTTTGAATTGAATAAAATACATTTCTTCGAAAATGTTTTAATAACGAATTTATCGTGTTTTTCTGGGAACAAATTCTGCAAAATTTTTATTAAAAGAAGAATCCTGATTTTTATAAAGCATCAACAAAATCGGTCTTTTCTGGCAGTGAAAATGAGGATGTCACAGGTAAGAATCTAGTCCTTAGTCCTCTGTAGGTAGTTAAGAATGTTCTTTACCGCAGTCCAGTGAGCTTTACCAGGATTCCCTTCATATATGCTAACCATGCTCAACGCAAAGGCTACATCAGGACGATTAGATGTCATATCATACATGATCGATCCAACTGCGTAAGCATATGGTATTCAACTCATTTCTACTGTCCCAGCATCGGTACTCGGACTATGAGTCTTACTCATTTTGGTATTTCTCTGGATAGGTAATTCTCCTCTCTTGGAATTTTCCCTTCTGAAACGTTTCAACACTTTGTCCAAGTAGGTACTTTGACTAAGTCCTATTAGAGTTTTATATATATTTCTCAAACTCCTTATCCATAGAATATAAGAAACTTCTCCGAGGTCCTTCGTAGCAAAACACTTCCCAAGCCAGGACTTGACCACCTGCAAGGTTGAAATGTTATTTCCTATGAGGAGTATGTCATCCACATATAAGACCGAAAAGCTGACTATACTCCCATTAGCTTTGACATATACACAAGACTCATCCTCGCTTCTTGAAAAACGAAACTCTTTGACTTTCTCATCAAAACAAAGATTCCATCTGCTAGATGCTTGTTTCAATCCTTAAATGGATTTATCAAGCTTACATACTCTATTAGGGTACTTCGGATCATCAAACCCTTGTGGGTGATTCATGAAACATCTTCATCCAACTTCCCATTAAGAAAAGTGGTTTTGACATCCATTTTCTATATTTCATAATTATCAAATGTAGCTATGGCCACCATAACCTTTATAGATTTAATTTTAGCCAACTGGTGAGAAGGTCTCGTAATAGTCAACTCCAGGAGTTTTAGTAAAACCCTTCACAACCAATCATGCCTCATATGTGTGTATCTTCCCATCCATGTCGGTATTCTTCTTGAAGATCCATTTGTACCTGACCGTCTTACGACCTGATACATTATCAATCAAGTTCCAAACTTGATTGCCATACATGGACTGAATCTTGTTGTCCATTGACTCTTTCCATTTAGCAGACACACGGCCTACCATGGCTTCCTAGTAGATGTTAGGTTCATTGAAATTTACCAGTGTGTTGTCACTGATAAATGTATCGCCTTCAGTAGTAATATTGAGACCATAAAACTCAGGTGCTATTCTAACTCTACTGGAGCATCTCAAAGGTAAGAACTCAAGAATTGGTTTAACAGGAGTTTCCTCGTCAGGTTGAGTGCTAGTGTTTGAGGTTCTTTCATCACTTAACTCTTGAAGCTCTTCAAGGTCAATTTTCCTCCCACTTTCCTCTTGGCATATGACTTCTCTTTCTCAAAAAACACATCTCCTCGTAAAGAAGACAACAGTGTTACTTGTTATAGAAGAGATATCCAAAGGATTTCTATGGATAGCCGATGAAAATACATCGCACACTACCAGGTTCGAGTTTTTTGTGAGTCTCTCATCTTAAAAAAGCCTTGCAATCCCAAACCTTGATATGTGCTAGTGCAGGAACCTTCCCTGTCCACATTTCGTGAGGTTTTTTGGTAACCTTTTTAGTTGGGACGAGACTAATGATATGGGCGGTAGTATCTAAGGGATACCCCTAGAATGAGATAGGTAATGTAGCTCGACTCATTATGGAACGAACCATGTCCAACAAGGTTCGATTACAACTCTTAGCCATAACATTTAGTTGTGGTGTCCTAGGTGGCATCAACTATAAACAAATTCCATGTTCCATAATATATTTGTGGATCTCGAAACTAAGATACACACCACCTCGATTGGATAGGAGCATCTTTATCTTCCTGCCCAATTGATTCTCCACTTCTTTCTTAAACTCTTTGAACTTTTCAAAGGTTTCTGACTTATGCTTGATTAAGTAGATATAGCCATATTGGTTGTAATCATCAGTAAAAGTCACATAAAAGTGGTTGGCATCCCTTGTGGCAGTTCTGAAGGGTCCACACACATCGGTGTGTATGAGATCCAACAGACCTGCACCCCTAGAAAAAGAACCACTAAAGGGTAACTTGGTCATCTTTCCAAGAAAACAAGATTCACGTGTTTCATCTGACTTTAAGTCAAATGACTCCAACACTCCATCCTTTGGATTTGGGCTATACACTTCTTGTTAACATGTCAAAGACAACAATGCCATAAGCATGTTTTTTTCCAAACCATTGGATGAATCAATATGCAACACATTATTTCCTAAGTTATCTGTAACCATCACAGTTTCATATATACCATAACTAGGCAATGCTTCAAAATAAAATACACAATTATAATAAGCATTAATACTACCAATTTCACTATTAAACGAAAAAGTAAAAATCTAGGTTTAACCCACTACTATGAAATAAAGAATAAACTTCAATCTTGGTGATAGGCGATGTATTCTTATTCCCCATGATCAAGTTCATCTTCCTGTGCTCCACATCCCTAATTTTTTTAGACCATGCAAATCAGAACAAATGTGAAAACCACATCATTTATCAAGGACCCATGAATTAGCATGTTACCAGTTATTAGATAGAATAGTGTAAATACCTGCAAATGAGGGCTTGATCTTCTCATCGTTTATGTCCTGCAAGTATTTGGGGCAGCTTCATCTCTGGTGCCCTTTTTCATGACAATGTAAGCACTCGACTTCCTTTGGATTGGAAGAGGGTTTAGTAGAACCAAATTTGGTTCCACTAGAAGAGGATCCATCATGGGACTCTCCCTTGTGGCTCCTGGAAGGAGTCTTCCTCAGCATTCCCTTTGCATGTCCAATTACCAAGATAGTGGCAGTAGCAGTAGGAGTAATTCTGATAGATTTTCCTTTCAAACTGCTTTAAGCAATTCTTAAGAGACCTTGAAGCTTGATTAGAGTGACCTCCTCCTTTTTCATATGATAGGTCATACGAAAATGATAATAACAAGGAGGCAAAGGGTGTAGGATAATGTCAATGGCCAACTCTTCATCGAATTTGACATTCAACTTTAGCAAGCGGTCTATAAACCTTTACATCTTTTGCAAGTGGGCCGTGATGAACTCTCCCTCCTTCATTTTGGTAGTGATCATGCAGGTAATGATCACATACCTCTCCTGTTGAGCACTTTGATGGTACTTTTCCATCAAATCTAGGTGCATTTCATAAGGCCAAAAGTCCTGATATGACTTCTAAAGCTCAGCGGTCATTGTAGCGATCATTATACACGAAACTTTGGTCGTGTCCCTCACATCTAGTCTTATACTTAGCAATTTGTTCGGGAGTAGAAGTGTTTTCATCGATCTCTTTTAGATCTTTGTCAAGGATATATTTTTTGTCCTCGTAGCGAATGGTTATATGGATGTTTCGAATCAAATCATTGAAATTCGATCCATTGAAAATGACCCTCCCACATAAGTTCATGATGGAGAAAGTGTCGGAGGGGATTATGTGACATCCCCATTTTCATGGGTAGAAAAAGACCGATTTTGTTTATGCTATATAAAAATCAGAGTATCTTTTTCAATAAAAACGTTGTGGAATTTGTTCCTAGAAAAACATAATAATTTCATTATCAGAGCATTTCCGAAGAAATTTATTTTTATTCCTTTTAAAACATTCGGGATGTCATCTTCAAAACAGAAACATAAGCATAAACATAACATACATTCATTTACACTAGTGATCTAAATCTCCTTAATCTCTCGATATGATGTAACTTCACATCGTCATGTGTGATACAAGTAAACTGAGTGGGTCGGGTTGGGAAACCTAGTGAGTACATAGGGTTTTCAACCCACTATAATATAGTTATTATGTTTAATCATCAAACAATTAACCCAATTACCTATCCCCATTATCTTCTTTATTCCTAAGTACCTTCCCTAAGGATTTATCCTAAGGGTCATATCCTACATCATATTTACCTCTCATCTCCTTACATCGCATTTCCTTATATGTTTGTTCCTAAGGAAACTCCCTAAGGATCATCGCCTACATTGCATAGACAATATTGATTCAGGGATTACTCCCTCAATACGTGCCCAACGAGGGTTGTCTATAATAGTCCGTGATCGCCATCTATACTCTGGTAGATGACTACATCTCCAAATTATCGGACAAGGTTATATAGTATCTTTCATCCTACATAACCGATTCATTATCACCTATCTATCCTCATCTAATTATCACCACCTATCTCTCATCATTTTATTTCATCTCACATCAACTATTTCATGTACCCATGTTTTATCCTAACATATTTGTAGATATAAAATAAATATATAGTTTAAATCATTTAAAACATGTATAAAATCATTCATCCAGTGTAGACAACAAGTATCCAGATAATATGCACACATGACACATACTTTATATAAAATACTTCATATCTATGTGTAAGATGAAAGTAACTATGCAGTAACACATAATTTATATTAAATACTTCATATTTATGTGTAAGATGAAAGGGACCATGCACTCACTTGTATTATTATTAACATTATAATTTCTTCGACGAATCCTAGTATTATTATTACCACTACATTTTAGTCTAATATTTACCGTGAATAATTATTAGTCTTAGGATTATTATTATTATTATAAGGTCCTAATAATATTACTATATTTAAATAAAAGTTATATTAGAAATAGTGTAGGCGTAGCTTACTTACCATGGGTTTTATTAAAAAATCGTACTTAGCTGGAGCAGCATTTTCGAACCGAAAGCTTTTCTTTTTTGAGCTGTCGGGGGCTCCGGGGCTTCTTTCTCGTGCTAGGGAGGTTCCCTAGACTTGGGAGGAGTTTAAGGAGGCTAGAGAGAAGTTACAGAGAGAATGAGAGGTTATGGTGTGAAGAAAATATGAAGGATTCATCCTTTATCATTTTCGACGTTATTGATATCCACGTGTTGGTATTTATGAGTACTAAAACTTTCATTTAGACACCGTTGGCTAAGTCTCATTCTATCTCGGAATTACAAAACTGTATCGAATTCGCCGCGCTCGAAGAGTAGAGACTAAGCTTCGTCCATATATTTTGCTTACGAGCTCCGTTTTCATCTTTCTTTTACTTATTTAACTCAAAGTAATGATATATTCATTTCTTTTTAAGATTATTTTGGCTGAAAATCGACCGATCTAAAATTCGAATTTCGGGTTATGCATTTCTAAGCTAAATCTTAAAAAAATCATAACTTCCTCATACAAAGTAAGATTTAGACGTTCTTTTTATGCACGCTCTTAGTTTAACTCATACTATGACGTTCTTCTACATCGCAAAGGCTAGAAATTATTTTTTCGTAAATATACTTTTTTACGATTCCAGGTGTCGCATCGGTTTTGCCGTAAAACTTCGACGAGTCATAACTTCTTCGTTATAAATCGGATTTCGGCGTTCTTTATATGTACAAAACCTTTGTGACATATACTATAACTTGGTTAAGATTATTTATTCTAAATAATGTTCTATCAAAAAGTCATTTTTTGACGCTCAAGACTTTTCTTTTATATATATATATATATATATATATATATGTGTGTGTGTGTGTGTGTGTGTATGTGTGTGTATTAACTTTAAAATTATAATAGTGTAGGGTTCAATTTTAAACTTTTAAAATTCTAGGGATTAGAATTGAAGTTTCATAAATGAATGAAACTTCTCAAATTCCAAAATTTAAGGGCAAGTTTTGAAAATCTTCAAAACCTCTTGAGTTACAGAGAATTTATGTTATTTAAATGTGGCTTTCGAAGTTCCAAAACTTGAGGGCATGTTGTGTAACTCCTCAAGACTTTTGAAATTCTATAACTTAAAGTTTTAATGTTTCATCAATGAGACTTTTCATATTTCCTAACTTGAGAACAAGTTATGAAACTCTTCATGAACCATTTAGATCAAATTAAACTAATGCAATTAATCATATAATTTGTCATCTAACAATTTGACGTAATACTAATCATATAGCAATATAGCTTAAAATTTTTTAAATAATTAGTTTTTTTTTATAAAATTAAGTAATTATATTAAAATTTGACAATCGTCATGTTATTGCATGGGAATAATCATTACCATATCATTAAAATCGAATTTTATGAACCAAAACAGTTTGTGGTAATGATCCTAAGCCAAGATTGACAAAGAACTAGAAAATTCTACTCACTGACGATCCAACTTGTCGAGTTCACTTATGAACTAAATGAGTTCATCTTCATAAGGCACCTACTCGTCGATTTCATTGATGGACTCATTGATTAAGCCCTGGCAGAATCCAGAATTGTCATTTAGCTTTTAAAAATCACACAATTGCATCAATATAGTAGAAAACACCCATGGCTCTGATACCACTGATGGTTTTATGTACTTTAAGATTCCTATAGTGCACATACAACCCTACTGCTTTGGATCTAATTTTTCTCTAATTATACATGCAATAAAAATTTTCCAAAGCATGAAGCCTAAACTAGCACGCAAAGTGATATTTGAATCATAAAAACTAGTTAGAATATTACCTTGTGTAGTAGCCTGTAGAACATGGCCTTAAGAAAGCTTAGCACCTCATGTGTGATGCCTTAAATGGTTCACAAAACACCAAGAGCATTTGGATGAATATAGAAGAGGTTAAGTAGACTCAAAATAGGTTATGCCTTCTTCTTATGAACGGGGTCACGATTTTGGACACTAGGTCACATATTTATAGTGTAGAGTTCTAAGAGTCACATATAACCCAAATTCACACACTTAGGTTTATGATCCAATTCATTTGGACTACCACTTTATGGATTAACCCATAAGCTTATCCCATCATCAAAACAATCATGGATCATAAGCCCAATCCATATGTACGACTGATTTATATAATTAGTCCCCGTTAATTTAATTAATCTCTTTTGATCACTAAATTACTTTCAAAATAATTCTTGATTAATATGAATTAAATAATATGATTTCTAAATTAATATATTATACATATAATTTCCTAATAAACCAGAAATAACCTCTTTCTCAAATATCCATCCTATCAAATTAATTTGATGAATGCAACCCAAATGGATCATGCTACTATCGGGTTAAATACATACCAATTATAATTATGGGCTTAGACACCTAATCCAACACTTTCATGCCTAGAGGGAATCCCCTGCCAGTTACTATGGAAGCCATAAAGAGGTTTCTAAAAGAGATAAAAGATGAGAATTGTCAAGAAATGAAGTGGTTGCTTGAAGAACGATTTAGAGCACATGTTCAAAGACCTCTAGTGATCCCTGAGGTTTCACAGCCTGTTGTGGATGCACCATCTGCTAGGGCTGCAACATATGTTGTTGGTGCACAATCTTTTGTATGTATATCCTGAACTCAAGATTCATCACATGTTGCTCACCCTAACGAGTTTCAAAGAAGGGATGCTCTTTTAAGTCATTTATGGTGTGCAAACCGAGTAATTATGAATGAAGTCATGATGCAAAGGTGACTATGAATTGGATCACTAAAACTAATCAAGTTCTCTATGATAGTGGTTATCATGATAACTTAAAACTGATATATGATTCTCAAGTGCTCAAGGGTCAAGCCCATATCTTGTGGGAAAGAGTATGTGTCGTGGAAGAGTTTGTCAAGAGCATCACAGAAAAGTATTATGCTCCTGATGATATTGAGAAGTTAGTGTAAGAGTTCTTTCACCTAAAGAAACGAGATTTGACAGTGGGGCATTATGAAAAGGTGCTCTATGATACGATTTTGTTTATTGGGGATATCATTTCGACTGGAAAGAGTCACATTTGTTTCTTTGTGAAGGATTTACCTGCAGATTATGAAGTAGAAGTGAAGAAGGCTGATACTTTGGATGATTCCATAGTGACTGGTTTGAATATTAACAATATGATTGTTAGGAAGACTAAAGAAAAGCAGAATGTGGGAGTGAAAAGATCTAAACCAAATCATGGTTGTAATGACCAAATTTTATAACAGGTTTACAATAAAATATTTCAATTAATGGAACAACAAAAAAAAAACTATTCTAGGTCATTGTGCTCCAATCTTGCGACATACCATGTCTGCTCCTTAAACATGCAAAACATGAAATATCTATTACATCATCCCATAGGTCTGGTGAGTTATATTCTAATATGGTTTAATGTTTGTTTGAATCTTCATCTAATAGCACACACCGGTAATCTTCTCATTTATCCATCTCTTTTAACTTTTTCTCATTTTTACACACTAACTTATGTCATCTTTTCTGACACTCTAGTCTATTCTCTATCTTTCTCATCTCATCTTTCTCTATTCTTTCTATACTATATTCTTTTTCTCTACCCTTTTCTTCTCTATGCATGTTGAATCTTCTTCGTTTTCTTTAACTCACTCATACTCTTCTTTCTACCTCTCTTTTCTTGGCCTTTAGTATTATATCATCACGTACTCTATCTATCCTCTTCTCATATACTTACTCTACTATTGACACATCTTTAGTCTTAGAATGCTTGTCTCATACCCGTTTTACTCTTCATCTTTTTGGTGTCAACTCTAATGCCTCAACATTCTGTTCTCATCTACACCACTATTCGATGGTGGAAACGTCAGGTTGTGCAACTTAATGATGGATCATAGTCATGCGTATAAACAGAATAGTACATCAGCATAACATAATATATGAACTTTTGTGACAACCCTATATTTTCCAAAAGCATTGTAACGCTCAAAAGTCAAATACAACTAAATTAACCTTGAAAATAAAGTATTCAAATATCTAAGTTCGGATGCATCAAATACTAACTAACGTGTCAAGGTTTCCGAAAACATAAAGAACGCTCAAAACCGGATTATATTGAAGAAATTATAACCACTCGTATATTTACGATACGCCGTTAAAACATTATTTGACGTAAAAAGTAAAATCTCAATAATGTGCATTTTAGCCTTAAGTATCTAAATATAAATCGTAGATCTCGTTAAAAGGTGAGCGTGCATAAAAAGATCGCCCAAATTGGACCTCGTATGAAGAAGTTACGAATTTTCGAAGTTTCGTAACAGTAGTAGAGGGCTAAAAACTCGAATTTAAGATCGAGTGTAAATTAGCTAACGCAATCCAAATGAGAGTTGAAGATCTCCGCAATAGGAACAAATGGATGAAATGACAAACAAAAACCAACGTCGAATAAAGAACCTATGAGTTTTTAAACGAACTTTAGGAGGCTCAGCCTATTAAAAATATATCATTAAAAATAAAGACAAAACTAGCCTACGGAGTCTAAATGAAAGTTGTAGAGCATAATCTCACCTACGCGTGGATATAAAGAACACGAAAAACGGAGCTCGTACGCGAAAGTTACAGAATTTAGAAGTGGATAGGGCGGATTACGCCCCGCGTTCTCTGGGAGTACGCCCCGCGTACTAGACCCAGAGTCGAGTCCCATCGGCCCGCCCAAGCTACGCTTAGCTAGCCAGGAGTCGTAAGCCATGACGCATTTTTACGCCCCGCATAACTGAAGTACGCCCCGCGTACATTCGGAGGTATGCGCCGCGTACAAGGGTTTCCAGCCCTATAAATAGAAGGCATAAGCTCGAGTTTTTGCACACAAATCACAATCCCTCAGTCATTCTCTCATACTTTTAAGCTCCAGAGACCCTCCCCTCACCTCGGATTCCGCACTCGAGCCCCCGACGAAAGATTTACGTTGCAGAGATCCCCGAAGAGCCCGGCGACGCAACTATCCACGATCGAAGTTCTACTTAACTCTAGTCCCTCTCTTCAAAACTTAACAAGTGAGTTCATACCCCTAGTTTTCAATTCTTTTTCATGTTTTAGGGGGGGAATACAAGTACATTACATGTTAAAGTATCGTTTTATAAACATAAATGAAATTTCTATCTCCGAATATCGATACAAACATCTTATGTATACAAGAGCGATTATGTCACTAAGTGATTTCTACTAAATGGAACATACTATCTGAAAAACTATAATGGGTATAGTTAACAAGTCAGTCCTACATTTTACATATACATCTTGAAAAACGAAACACTTTCAAAAGAAGTAAGGTCATTTCATTGTAAATCTACTTATACTAGGCAATGTGAGATATTCAAACTTCAACGTACATTTTTGTATGCATTTCAAGTCCTGTATTATATACCATAATCTCTTGGAGGGAGAGCATGATACTTGTGTATAGATCTCTACGGGATTGACAATCCCGCACCTAAACTACTAGCTATAGTTAGACCGACAGGTCTGGGGTGACAGATGTCATAACACTGCAACACTTGAAGAATGTTGTTACAGGCCGTCAGTGTCAATAGTATGGTTATAAAACTCATATAAAAAGTATAAAACAAGATTGATTTACGAGATTCATATGTGCATTGCAGTTTTCTACATTATTTTTCATACAAAGTTGTTTTTATCATTTGAGTATAAAAGATACTAACACATTTCAACTTTGGAAACTTTTGAATCATCTTACAAGAAAATACTGGACTTTCTAAAAACCTCGTTTACCAATTTACTACCAAAAAGGATATACTTTTCAACTCGAAACACTCATGAACTCACAAACTTAATTGTTGACACTTTTCAAAACCACTTGTATTTCTCAGGGAATCAGTGATACAGGTAACTACCAGCTTTTGGGAGAAGAAACACAAAGGATGTTTTTATTATTGAACATTTATCATCATATTGTAATATTCTTTTGATAACATGTATAACGCAACAATATACGTTTTCATTTTATATATATGATGGTTGTGTTACTTTCTTTACAATATTCAATTGTTGTGATACTACGTGAAGTCATCCACCCCCGAATGTTTCCGCCATTCTGCTTTGGGGGTGTGACAGATTGGTATCAGAGCATTGTTTATAGTAAACTAAGTATATCAGACCACATAAGATATACAAACTATAAATACAACGGGAACCAAAAACCCTCTGATAAAAACATTTTCATAGAAATATATTTTCTTTAAATATATACATTTTTACCCGCATGTATCAGTCTCGTATCATGACAAGTTGTTCTAAAAAGTAGTATGGCAAGTTGTGATACCACGATTGAGCCTTGGGGTATGTAATCAAATCAAGAATAAATATAGCCTGATCAACTATATTTATCCTGGATTTGACCAATGTACGTCGAGGAATGGTCGTAGTAGTCAACAAGCCAAAAACTTATAAAATCTAGATTCGCTAAATTGAAATACTATAAGTCTATTGTTAAAAATAATTGAACGATAAAATATTGCACCCAGTAAAGATATAAATAGGCATAGGAAGTCGTTAAATAGAAATTTCTTTTCTTATAAAAATCTCATACCTCTATCCCAGTACAGACAAATGGCCGGATTTCCTTTACCGGGAGACCCCTACTACCTAAATCAAGGTAACGGCGGCTGGATAGAAGAAGACCCGGAGGAAAACCCAGAGGAAATCGAAGAAGAGGTCGAAGAAGAGTTCGAGGAGGGAGTCGAAGAAGAATATGAAATCGAAGTCGGAGAAGAATACGAAGTCGACGAGGAGATCGTGGAAATTTCTAGCAGAACAGACTCCAAAGCGGAAGTAATCGACCCTCCCATCCCCCATCATCCCGTAATCAGACCATATCAACCGGGACCCATTCCAATCTGGGGAAGCCACCTCTACTACTGGAGCCGTCAGCAAGGTGTACGCCCTCCATTCGGCATGTGTCGGGATTTTTACAACGTCAGTGGGGGAGGCTCAGCTGATCGAGCACTTCCTGTTGTCGTGAACGCTATAGCTAACCAGAACTACCAGGCAGACCAACAAGCAACTAGAGTTCGCGAGATCAATGCTACTACCCAAGGTAACGCCGTTGACATCCGCCGTTTGGAAGGACTACATGAGAATACCCAAATCTACACTAGGACGCTTCAGAACCAAATGATAACAGCTCTAGACGAAATAAGAGAGATGAAAGAACAACAAGCAGATTTCGAGAGGCGACTGATGGGAGTCAAACGGTCAGATGCCGAATCTAGCTCCAAACGCCACAAGTAGAGTTTGTTCAAGCTCCAACAATTTTGATATAGACTAGGACCTTGAATAAAGTTTTTCTCTTATTTTCTTTTGTATCTGTAAACGGAGACCTCTAGATAGGTCAAATTTTCCTAAAACTAGAAGCATAATGTAACACACCTTAGGTGTGACATATATATAAATATGCAGTACTTCTTTATATACCTCTCGAAACCTCTGAAATTAATTAAATTTTTGTATTTAATTTGAAACCAAAAACTAAAGTCAAAACAAATTACAAGATACGACTAACCCTCAACTACACGATTCTCAAAACATTAGAAACTTATAGTATTCGTTCTTATTTTCTCTACCAGAACATGCCTCCTCAAAGATCAACACGTAGAAACTCAACTCCAACACCATCTCCACCACCCCCTCCAACTATGGATGCAGCTATGTTCCAAACTGTTGTAACAGCCGCTGTAACCGCGGCGATGGCTCGAATGAGCAACAATGGGTCAGGAGGAGGAATAAATAGCTTTACAAATGGCCCAAGCCAAGGCCGTTCCGGAGCCTGCACTTACAAAGACTTCACCAATGGAAAACCTATTCTCTTCTATGGGACTGGGGGAGTATTGGCTCTATCCCAATGGATAGAGAAAACGGAAGCCGTATTCGAAATTTGCTCATGCCCTGAAGAAAGCAAAGTAAAATTTGCTGCCTGTACATTCTCTGAACGCGCCTTGACATGGTGGAAGGCCATGTCAAGACACTAACCCTAGTGGTGGCAAACTCCATGGGTTGGGAAAACTTGAAGCGAATGCTCCTTCGGGAATACTGCCCAAGAGGCGAGATTCAGAAGCTTGAACAAGAATTGTGGAACCTTTTGATGGTAGGCTCGGACATCACAGGCTACACCAACAGGTTCAGCGATTTGATAACACTTTGCCCAGGGATGTTGATTTTAGAAAGCCAAAAAGTGGAGAGGTACATCTGGGGATTATCACCCCAACTGCGAGGAAGTGTGTTAGCTTCCAAGCCCATGACCTTCGACAGCGCCAAGGAACTGGCGCAATCTCTCGTTGATCATGGTGTCTGCCAAGGGGTCATGACTATCGTAGTTGAACCAACCAAAGGGAACAACGACAACAATAACAATGCCAACAACAACCGCAAGAAGAAATTCTGGAATAAGAGAAAGGGGCAAACCTCGCAAGAACCTTCAAAGAAGCAAATGGTAGTGGTTCATGCTGCTACTGCTCCCACCATAACTCCTACAACCCCGGCGCCACCAAAACAATATGCAGGGAACTTGCCCAAGTGCAGAAAATGCAACTACCATCACCACGGTAATTGCCGCGAGATGTACTGTAAGAACTGCGACAGGAAAGGGCACACTGCCCGTTTCTGTAAAGCGCCGGCGCGGCCAGTCACTCAAGTTCCTGGTACTGGGGTAAGCCAAGCATGTTATGGATGTGGAGAAACTGGGCATTTCAAGAGGGACTGCCCTAAAACAAGGAATGTTGGTGGTATTGGGAGAGTGCTGGCGATAGGTCAAAATGAATCAATAACTGATCCAACAGTAGTTACGGGTACGTTTCTCCTCGACAACATTTATGCATGCATACTCTTTCACTGCGGTGCGGAGAGAAGTTTTGTGAGTCATAAATTCAAACACCTACTTAACCAAAGACCCCAACCACTTAATAAAACATTCACTGTAGAAATGGCTAATGGAAAAACAGAAAGCAAAAGTGATATGTACGTAGGGTGCACATTAAATTTAAACGAACACTTATTTCAAATCGACCTTATGCCCATTTCGATAAGAAGTTTCGATGTAATCATCGGTATGGACTGGTTGAGTCTTCACCATGCCGACATTATTTGCCATGAAAAGGCCATTCGTCTCAATCTTCCCAACGGTGAAAATCTTATCATATATGGAGACAAACCTAGTTCAAATTTGCAAATCATCTCCTGTATTAAAGTACAAAAATATCTTCGCAAGGAATACCATGCCTTTCTAGCCCACGTAGTAGACCAGAAGCAAGAACCAAAGAACATTAAAGACATTCTGGAAGTCTGCAACTTCCCAAACATTTTCCCAGAAGATCTCCCAGGAATCCCACCGAAATGTCAAGTCGAATTCAGAATCGACTTAATCCCCGGAGCTACCCCAGTAGCGAAGTCACCTTACCGTTTAGCTCCAGCTGAGATGCAGGAACTGTCCAGTCAATTGAACGAGCTGTTGAGCAAGGGATTCATCAGACCAAGCTTCTCACCATGGGGAGCACCAGTCCTGTTCGTGAAAAAGAAGGACGGATCTTTTCGCATGTGCATCGATTATCGAGAGCTGAACAAACTGACAATCAAGAACCGATATCCCTTACCACGCATAGACGATCTGTTCGACCAACTACAGGGTGCGAGCTACTTCTCAAAGATCGACCTAAGATCTGGTTATCACCAACTGCGAGTACTGGAAGGAGACATCCCCAAAACGGCTTTCCGAACACGATATAGTCACTACGAGTTTGAAGTAATGCCCTTCGGATTGACAAACGCTCCAGCGGTATTCATGGATTTGATGAACCGAGTATGTCATCCCTTCCTGGACAAATTCGTGATCATGTTCATAGATGATATACTCATCTATTCTAGAAGCCAGGAAGAACACACCCAACATCTCCGCCAGGTTCTGGAAACATTAAGGGCAGAGAAACTTTACGCAAAATTTTCCAAGTGCGAATTTTGGATTCGGGAGGTGGATTTCCTAGGACACGTAGTAAGCAAGGAAGGAATACATGTGGATCCCTCGAAGATCAAGGCAATAGAGAATTGGATGATTCCAAGAACCCCTATAGAGATCCGGCAATTTTTAGGACTCGCCGGGTATTACCGAAGGTTCATACAAAATTTTTCCAAGATTGCCAAGCCACTCACCACACTAACTCAGAAGAATGTGACCTTCAACTGGGGAGAAAAACAAGATGCCGCGTTTCAAACGCTAAAACGAGCATTATGTAGTGCGCCCATCCTAACCCTGCCAAAAGGGACGAAGGACTTCGTGGTCTATTGTGATGCATCAAACCAAGGACTCGGGTGTGTCCTGATGCAACGAGGGAAGGTCATCGCCTATGCCTCAAGATAACTAAAGACGCATGAAGTGAACTACACAACGCACGATCTTGAGCTAGGAGCAGTCGTCTTCGCTCTAAAGATATGGAGACACTACCTCTATGGCACGAAATGTACGATCTTCACTGACCATAAAAGCCTTCAACATATCCTCAACCAGAAAGAACTCAACATGAGACAAAGACGGTGGGTAGAACTACTAAGTGATTACGAATGCAAAATTCGATATCACCCCGGAAAGGCTAATCTAGTGGCTGATGCACTCAGTCAGAAGGAATACTCAGGTCGCCGAGTGAAGTCCCTAACTATGACGATCCATTCACACCTGTCCACGCAAATCAAGGAAGCCCAAATAGAAGCCTTGAAATCTGAAAATGTGGCAGGAGAAGCCCTAAGAGGAATGGATAAGAACCTTGAAACCAAGAACGACGGAGTTCGTTATTTCATGGATCGGATATGGACACCAAAGTTTGGTGGATTCAGAGAAATCGTCATGGACGAAGCCCATAAAACACGATACTCCATACATCCCGGCTCCGACAAGATGTATCTCGACCTCAAGAAGTTGTACTGGTGGACGAACATGAAAGCCGGAATTGCTACCTACGTGAGTAAATGTCTGACGTGCGCTAAGGTCAAAATAGAATACCAAAAGCCTTCGGGTTTATTACAACAACCAGAAATACCCGAATGGAAGTGGGAGCGGATAACTATGGATTTCATAACCAAGTTACCCAAAACGACAAGCGGACTCGACACCATTTGGGTAATTGTCGACAGGTTAACTAAATCAGCACATTTCCTACCGATCAAAGAGACGGATAAATTGGAGAAGTTAACAAGGACATAGCTCAGAGAAATTGTACGACTGCATGGTGTGCCCGTATCCATTATCTCGGACCGAGATAGTAGATTCACCTCAAGGTTCTGGCAGTCGCTACAAAAAGCTTTGGGGACAAGACTAGACATGAGCACCGCTTATCACCCTCAAACCGACGGCCAGAGCGAGAGAACCATACAAACCCAAGAAGACATGCTGAGAGCCTGCGTAATCGATTTTGGCAAAGCATGGGACACACATCTACCCTTGGTCGAGTTCTCGTACAACAATAGCTACCACACCAGTATCAAAGTTGCCCCGTTCAAAGCCCTCTATGGCTGCAAGTGTAGGTCACCTTTATGCTGGGCCGAAGTGGGGGACACACAACTAGCAAAAGGACAAGCAACTGACAACACACTTACTGGGCCAGAAATCATACGGGAAACTACGGAGAAGATTGTTCAAATCCAAGAACGTCTAAAAGCATCAAGGGATAGACAAAAGAATTATGCAGATAAGAGACGAAAACCCTTGGAATTCCAAGTTGGAGACCGTGTCCTACTAAAAGTCTCGCCTTGGAAAGAATTGATATGCTTCGGAAAACGTGGGAAACTGAACCCCAGATACATCGGACCATTCGAGATCCTTGCCAGGATCGGTCCAGTGGCTTACAAACTTAGACTACCTCAGGAACTCCACAACGTACACCCTACCTTTCACGTATCAAACCTAAAGAAGTGCTTATCCGACGAGACCCTTGTCGTCCCTCTAGACGAAATTACAATAAATGAAAACCTCCATTTTGTATAGGAACCAGTAGAGATTATGGACCGGGAAGTCAAAAGAACTAAACAAAGCCGCACACCTATCGTACAGGTCCGCTGGAACGCCAAGCGAGGACCTGAATACACCTGGGAACGAGAGGATCAAATGAAACAAAAGTACCCGCACCTTTTTCCTAATCTGTAAACTCTATCTTAGATTAAATTTCAGGACGAAATTCCCTTAACAGGGGGATGATGTGACAACCCTATATTTTCCAAAAGCATTGTAACGCTCAAAAGTCAAATACAACTAAATTAACCTTGAAAATAAAGTATTCAAATATCTATGTTGGGATGCATCAAATACTAACTAACCTGTCAAGGTTTCCGAAAACATAAAGAACGCTCAAAACCGGATTATATTGAAGAAATTATAACCACTCGTATATTTACGATACGCCGTTAAAACATTATTTCACGTAAAAAGTAAAATCTCAATAATGTGCATTTTACCCTTAAGTATCTAAACATAAATCGTAGATCTCGTTAAAAGGTGAGCGTGCATAAAAAGATCGCCCTAATTGGACCTCGTATGAAGAAGTTACGAATTTTCGAAGCGTCGTAACAGTAGTAGAGGGCTAAAAACTCGAATTTAAGATCGAGTGTAAATTAGCTAACGCAATCCAAATGAGAGTTGAAGATCTCCGCAATAGGAACAAATGGATGAAAAGACAAACAAAAACCAACGTCGAATAAAGAACCTATGAGTTTTTAAACGAACTTTAGGAGGCCCGGCCTATTAAAAATATATCATTAAAAATAAAGACAAAACTAGCCGACGGAGTCTAAATGAAAGTTGTAGAGCATAATCTCACCTACGCGTGGATATAAAGAACACGAAAAACGGAGCTCGTACGCGAAAGTTACGGAATTTAGAAGTGGACAGGGCGGATTACGCCCCGCGTTCTCTGGGAGTACGCCCCGCGTACTAGACCCAGAGTCGAGTCCCATTGGCCCGCCCAAGCCACGCTTAGCTAGCCAGGAGTCGTAAGCCATGACGCATTTTTACGCTACGCGTAACCGAAGTACGCCTCGCGTACTGACTACGCCCCGCGTACGTCGGAGGTACGCGCCGCGTACGAGGGTTTCCAGCCCTATAAATAGAAGGCATAAGCTCGAGTTTTTGCACACAAATCGCAATCCCTCAGTCATTCTCTCATACTTCTAAGGTCCAGAGACCCTCCCCTCACCTCGGTTTCCGCACTCGAGCCCCCGACAAAAGATTTACGTTGCAGAGATCCCCGAAGAGCCCGGCGACGCAACTATCCACGATCGAAGTTCTACTTAACTCTAGTCCCTCTCTTAAAAACTTAACAAGTGAGTTCATACCCCTACTTTTCAATTCTTTTTCATGTTTTAGGGGGGAATACAAGTACATTACACGTTAAAGTATCGTTTTATAAACATAAATCAAATTTCTAGCTCCGAATATCGATACAAACATCTTGTGTATACAAGAGCGATTATGTCTCTAAGTGATTTCTACTAAATGGAACATACTATCTGAAAAACTATAATGGATATAGTTAACAAGTCAGTCCTACATTTTACATATACATCTTGAAAAACGAAACACTTTCAAAAGAAGTAAGGTCATTTCATTGTAAATCTACTTATACTAGGCAATGTGAGATATTCAAACTTCAACGTACATTTTTGTATGCATTTCAAGTCCTGTATTATATACCATAATCTCTTGGAGGGAGAGCGTGATACTTGTGTATAGATCTATACGGGATTGACAATCCCGCACCTAAACTACTAGCTATAGTTAGACCGGCAGGTCTGGGGTGACAAATGTCATAACACTGCAACACTTGAAGAATGTTGTTACAGGCCGTCAGTGTCAATAGTATGGTTATAAAAGTCACATAAAAAGTATAAAACAAGATTGATTTACGAGATTCATATGTGCATTGCAGTTTTCTACATTATTTTTCATACAAAGTTGTTTTTATCATTTGAGTATAAAAGATACTAACACATTTCAACTTTGGAAACTTTTGAATCATCTTACAAGAAAATATTGGACTTTCTAAAAACCTCTTTTACCAATTTACTACCAAAAAGGATGTACTTTTCAACTCGAAACACTCATGAACTCACCAACTTAATTGTTGACACTTTTCAAAACCACTTGTATTTCTCTGGGAATCAGTGATACAGGTAACTACCATCTTTTAGGAGAAGAAACACAAAGGATGTTTTTATTATTGAACATTTATCATCATATTGTAATATTCTTTTGATAACATGTATAACGCAACAATATACGTTTTCATTTTATATATGATGGCTGTGTTACTTTCTTTACAATATTCAATTGTTGTGATACTACGTGAAGTCATCCACCCCGGAATGTTTCCGCCATTCTAGTTTGGGGGTGTGACAACTTTGATTTAAAAAAGGTCAATTACACCATCTTTAATCTAAGAGTATATGGTAATATGAAAATATTGTGTGTGCTAACAGTTTAGGTAGCGATAAAAATGCAATAATGTGATAAATAAACAAAGTTCCTATGATTGTACCAAGTGTGTGTGTCATCAAAATTCTTAGTTTCTTAAGAGTACATGAGTTTTGAAATAATGAAGAAAAAAAGTTGATGAGTTTCATAGGTTTGACTCAAAGTACTTTTATACCAAATGTATGTATTTACCGTTTACAACTACTTTACCAAATTCTATAAAATTTTACTTTTTATACCAAAAAAGTATATGCTTACTGTGTATAAGTGCACCTTAACTTTTATATATATATATATATATATATATATATATATATATATGTACACACGCACACACATACTTTTAAATCAAAAGTATACATGTATCATGTATATAAGTACTATTT
This sequence comes from Lactuca saligna, assembly GCF_052625555.1. Classification (NCBI taxonomy): domain Eukaryota; kingdom Viridiplantae; phylum Streptophyta; class Magnoliopsida; order Asterales; family Asteraceae; genus Lactuca; species Lactuca saligna. The sequence goes on from NC_136422.1 coordinate 66,719,566, forward strand.
CTACATATAGAAATACATTTAGAGTATTATCAATGTTACATGAGTCCTTATAACCAATCTATTTGACGATTTATTGTTCCTCGTGAAGCTTCATCGGACTTCATAGTAGTTTAGATAGTTATCACCCATGACTTGATAATCATGGTTGTGGCTGGAAAATGTTGGGTTTAATTGTATTGTGTCAAATGTAGGCATAGTATAGTTTGTTTCATTTTGGTTTGGGACTGGTCATTCTCCGATCTGCTTTCTAGTTTAGAATATATATATATATATATATATATATATATATATATATATATATATATAGTGCATGCATGTAAAATTAGGGAAATGTCTAAAAAACCCTAATTGCCATTTGTATGCTATTTTAGAGAAGTTCTTCAGAACTCTTCTAGAGTTAATTAATCAAAGCATTAGGCAGAGTTTTGATCTTCGTTGTTTTTATATTTAAATCACATCATTATTATTGAATCTATCGATCTTATTTATTGTTCTCACAATTGGCATTAGAGGAAGAGATAGTGTAATTAATTCGCTATTCTTCTGTCGAGTTTTTCTAGGGTTTATTGTTTTACGTAAATTTGTTCTTGTTATCTCATTCTTCTCAATCGATTGTAGATTCTAAATCTAGATCCCAGGTTTTACCCTTGAAGTTGATTCACATTTTATACATCTGGTTCTGTATTTGTCTCTATGAATTCTTGAGAAGATGGCTCACGAAGATCCCTACTCTCTTTCGTTCAATCTCTCAGGTAGTATTAGATCGACAACAAGGGTTACAATTCCCTTTCTAGCTAAATATGAAGTTTGGGTGCTCCACTTTGAAGATTATGTTCTTGGAATTGAAGAACATGGTTCCACAATATGGAATGTGATTACGCAAGAGACATATACACATACAAATACCAAAAAGGAAATCAAGACTTTGGCTGACTACAACCTACATATTGTTGTACACACTGTTCCATAAAGATGACAATGATAAACTGATGAGTAATATAAAAGCAACGAGAATCATTCGATTTGGTCTTCCTCCAGACACTTTTCTTCTTGTGAGTGCATGAATACTCCTAAAGGTAATTGGGATAGGTTGAAGGAGTTATACAATCTAGTGATGCTGATTTGGAACATTCTGTGCAAACATTGCTCTTTATTTCACATCATTATTATAGAATCTCTTGATCTTATTTATTTTTCTCACAATTGTAATTAGAGCAGGAGATAGTGTAATTAATTCGATATTCTTATGTCGAGTTTTTCAAGAACTTAGGGAATGACGACGAGAAGAAATCAAGAAGTCGTTGGGTGATTCAGGTTATGATTGTAATTACTATCATGGAAAGAATCACGTTTTGAAGGAGTGTATGTTGAGGAAGCGAAAATGAGAAGAGTGAAAATGAAAAGCACAAAGCCTATTACTTTCAGAAGATAAAGAAGCTTTGGAAAAATAATGCATCAAATGCGAAGCCAATGTTGATTGTTCAGGAAGGTAATGATGACAATGGATGAGTTGAGGTGTGGTCTATTGACTCAAAAGATGATGAGTTCAGGAAACCCACACATGGCGGGTGCTTTGTGGCAAAGTCGGAATTGCAGGGATATGAAGGCAAGTGCATAATGGTTTAGAGCGGAGTTTTGGATCAAATAGGGTATGCTACAGATGGTGATCAAGCTTCCGAAAGTTGTTTTTCTGCAAAGACGGTTTCAAAGCAAGTGAAAGAATGCGAGAAGGTGGTCGATAAGGTACATTCGATATTTAACTCTCTTAACATTCCTATCTCTTGTTATGATTCTAAACTTGAAAATCTAAAATATACTATTTCTAATTTGAGTGATAGTTTTAAATGAACTCGTCTCAGTAATTATAATCTGACTGATCAACTTAGCATGATAACATTTAAAAGTGAAGAGAGAAGATTAAGAAAAGAGGCTTTGGAATTAGAGCTTACTATGTCACATGATGATGTCATTTATCTTACTAGAGATAGTCATGCACTTTTGAAACAAAGGAATATTTTTTTGTTTAATTGTTAGGCATTTATATTTCAATATTACTCAATTGCAGTTGGATTGTGAAATAGGTAAAGGTCTGCATAAAATGATTTTACCCTTTCGTGAATTCAAAGAGGATGAAATCGATGTTGATTGTTATAAATGTGAATCTATTGTTTCATCCTATTACATTTTTTATTGATACATGGTTAGACTTGAGAAAATCGAGGAATCCATACAGTCCAAAGACAAAAAAAAACATGTTGAAAGAAATATTAAATGAAAAAGATAAAGAAAAAAATCAAATTAAGTACTATGCAAAAATATGACTCACTGTGCAAGAAATTAAATTCAGAAAATACTTATCAATCCAGAACATTCTGAATTTGATGAAAGTGATATGAGTGAAATTTTTGTAAATGATGAAATTGATTGGTTGGTTTTTGTGAAAAATGTTAATGAACCTACGAAAAAAATTGATTTCTGATAACTCAATCGAATTCATTCGAATTTTTGAAAACAAAGGTTCAAAAGTTTTGAAAGAAAAAGTAATATGTTTTTCCATAAGTCCGAATTCTTCCGAATCAAGTTTTCGTTAAGATAGGACTGAACAAAAATGATACATCTGAACTAACATCCCTGGTTGCTAGTGATAATGCGAATGGATGCGATGAACTCTTCTGGTTGAATCCGTTTGATAATGGCGATGAAATCTCTTCTGAACAGCATGAAAAGACAGTCAGAAAAAGAGAAACCGAAATCTAACATTCATAAGTTTGGTGAAGAACTTATTGCAATGAAAAGACAGATGAATGCTAGATATAGGAAAAATTTGAAAGAAAGTAACCATTTTTGTAAAAATAAGAACTCAAATCAAAGTTTTGTCATTTTAGAACGATCTTCTAATAAAAAAGTTGATTCCTCTCGAATTCCGAAACCAAAATCAAAATTTTCTACAAAATCACAAGTTTCAAAACCAATTGAAAATACAAAACCAAAATTTTCTCCTTAAACTCAGTTTTCAAAACCCCTCAACAAATTAAAGGATTTTAAGGGTAAAAGCAAAGTTTTTTCGGAACCAGCGGTTACTCTCAAGGAATGCGCAGAAAATTTGAAAAATGAGGAAAAGGCACTTTCAAAAAGCATGACGCCGATAATGAATGAAAATTTAATTCTATTGAAATTAATCTTTTTGATGAAAAAAATGAAAGTTTACTAAATCGTAAAAGGGAAGAATCATGTTTTGAAAAGAAAATCATTTTGGATTGATAAAACTAAGATATTTCCGGTTCAAACGAAATCCTCACAAGGACCCAAGATAGTTTGGGTTCCTAAATCTCTCTAATTTTTGCAGTTTATGCCTGACAAATAGTATAATTCAGAATGGTATATCGATAACGGTTGTTCTTGTCACATGTCTCGAAGAAGAGAAGAATTACAAGAGTTTAGATATTTAAAGGATGGAGATACAAAGATGTTTAGAAACAATGCTATTGGGGAAATAAAAGGATATGGAATGATTAAAAGTGGCAAATTCTTGATTAAGAAGGTAGCATATGTTGAGGGTCTGCAACACAATCTAGTAAGTGTTTTGCAATTAGTTGTAAGTACAGGACTGAAGGTTTCGTTGGATGAAGAGGGTTTGAAATAATCGAAAAGAAATCTAAGGAAGTGCTTCTAAAGTCTAAAAGGATGGGAGAGATGTATCCTCTGAATTTGAATCTAATCCAAATGGAACCATCTATTTAATTACTTGCAAAAACATCTTTGGATGATAATTGGCTATCGTATAGAAGACTTTCCCATATAAACTTCAAGGATATAAACAAGCTCGTCATTGGTGATCTTTTTCATGGACTACTCCTTTTGAAATTTGAGAAGGACCCTTTATGTGATGCTTATGAGCTCGAAAAAACAAAGAAAGAAGAGTCACACAACCATCATCAATACCAAAATATAGGGCCACTATAATTGTTGCACATTGATATTTTTGGTCCATAGGCCATCGAAAGTATTGGTGGTAATCAATATATTATGTTTATTGTTGATGATTTTTCAAGATTTACCTGTATGTTCTTTCTTAGATAGAAATCAGATATAACTCTACAGCTAATAGATTTCACCAAGAAACTTGAGCTTCAATTACAAAAGCTTGTTCAGAAAATTCGCAGTAACACTGGTTCGGAATTCAAAAATTAGGCATTTGAAGAATTCTTAAATGAAAAAGGGATCCCCCACAACTTTTCTTTGCCTTACACTCCCTAGAAAAATGGTGTAGTTGAAAGACGAAACCACTCTCTTTACGAAGTTGCAAGGACAATGTTATCATTTGCGACTCTTCCTCTATACTTCTGGGCTGACGTTATTGTAATTGTTTGCTTCACATAGAACGGTTCCTTCTTTAATAAAAGATTTTGGATTACCCCTTTTAATTCGGTTTCATAAGTGTCAGGATGTGTTATAAACCTTAAAATATTTTCCATATTTATTTGGAAAATTATTAATTTCATCTAAGTCGTGATTACGGCAATTTATCGGGTACGACCAAAAGCACCGTCTAACGGCAGTATCGGGTAGAATTCCACTGGGCCATAAACTCAACCCCTATATAAGGGATTGAGTGACATCATTTTGAAGCTTTTTCTCTCTCTCTCTCTCTCTAAACACTTTCTCTCACTACTCTCTCTCTGTCTAGAATTCGAAATTCATCCAAAAACCCCATTTCAAGCCTCAATTTGGTAAGTACTCCATCCTAGCTTGTTGTTTAAGTTGATTGGCATGCAAATTCATGTTTGAAACTTCCACAAACACCCAAGAATAAGTGTTTATGGTCTAGGGACCCTCCCAAAACCGTGAACACCCCTTGAGAGGGTTTTGAAGCCCCAAAACCCCTCTAAACCCATTCTAGTGCTTAGAAATGGCTTAGAAACTTGCATGCATGAACTTAGGACCCCAAATTCGTGACATTTGAGTATTGGACATGATTTTACGTTCAAATAACATGCTTGGACCGTAAACCCACATTCATGGACCATAAACTCCTTTTAAAGTGTCAAAATGCCCCTAAACACTTCCAAATGCTTCCATGATACTTCCATGAGAGTGTAGAACCTTATAATCCTTCATGTGATGCACCAAAACTTATGAAAATGGATCAAACTTGAGTTTATAGTCCAATAAGATTCTTATACCATATACTCATCTCCTTAGACCATAAACTCTTCAAATGGGTGTTAAAGTGCTTTTAACACCTTGTATGGCTTGGAATTGAACCTAGAACCTTGAATGCTTAACCTTCAACCACAAAAACGCATGATTCATGGACAAACATGAGTTTAAGGTAGTAAACTCATGTGTTTAAGGTAGTAAACTCCCCAAGAACATCTTCATAAACCGTAAACTCCTTTTCCAAGGCCCTTTCAAGTCCCAATCACTTCCTAAGCCATAGAATCAACCCTAGAACTTTCCTTTGTGTATTGTAAGAACATTTAGCATCCAAGAACACTCTACCCATGAGTTTACGGCCGTAAACTCATGGGAATATGGTCATAGGACCTTACACTCCCCTAAGGGCTTACTTTTGAAGAGTAAACTCTTTATCTATGCCCTACACACCCTTAGATGTTACCCGGACCACTCCTAACACCTAATTAGAGTGTTTTCGCATCTTGGAGTGTATAAGCTTATCTAATTAGTGATTTAAAGTCTAATTAGACACATTTTTGTATCATTTCCTATTACATAGGAACCTCGCACGTTTTTAAGCGTCGATCCGACATTTAGCATCCTAGTCGACACCTTTCCTCGTCTGGTGAGTTCATACCCCTACCCTTTTTCAATGTTTTTCACTATTTTCAGGGGGGGGGGGGGAATACAAGCAAAGTACAAGTAACACTTGTACTCAAAACTTATTTTATGTGTTGTGTTTCATATTACATATGTTTTTTACACTGATAATCATAACAGATAACCGTTTGAACTTGCAGATCACATTATCATAGTGTTTGTGAAAAACGTTATAAATTGTTATACTTTATATTTTCACAAATGGTTTTCCACATTATAATAGTTAAAAACATAATCTTTGAACTTTGAACAAGAAACTTAGTATATCGTTTTGTCCTCAGTAACACTCCACAGAGATATGTGAGTGGAGGATCGTCTTTGTAGGTAGAACTTAAACAATACTTTCCGCATTATTACTTATACATTTGTTATTCCAATAAATTGGAGACACGTCCTCGGAGAACACTCCACAAAGATATGCGAGTGGAGGACCTCCCCTGTAACCGGAATCTCTTAGATAGGGAACGTGACTTGAGTGTATAGATCTATACGGGATTGATTGTCCCGCACCTGGTTGCTAGCTACAGCCGAACCAAAAGGTTCAAGGGTGAAAAAATTCATAAAAGATATTGGCCTCATCTCGAGTCATATCTAGTCTGTAGTATGGTTATAAACTTGCAATTTTGATAATAGAGATTTACTTTTTAGTAATAATATAAATAGTAAATTAATAACCTTAAGAATTAGTTTACTATGATAATCAGGTTTTCAGTATACATCTTTTACATTACATTTTTGGGTTGGTAAACTAACACACACTTCACAAGGTTAATCAGGTTTTCATTACACATCTTTCATATTAGGAAAATATAGGATTTTCCTTGGGTAATCACAATTCATAACCAGAATCGTGAAACATAACTGAACAACTAAACTTTACTTTTAAAAAAATATGGGATTTTCTTGCATAACCACTTTTTCATAAAACAAAAGGAATCTTGTACATTTTCATAAAAACAAATCGCTTATGAACTCACCGGCTTTATGCTGATTTTTAAACTGCTTGTATTCTCAGGTTCTCCTTAGACCGGTATCCCATGTTCTTTTGCAGAAGACGGAGCGTATGGAGTCACGCCTTTCTTTTGTTAAACTTATGTATCTATGAAACTTGTATTACTTTACTTTCAAACTGATGTAATGAATCTATGTAATGTAATGTTTTGTGTTTTACTTCCCTTACTATGTACATTGGTTATGATACTTAACATGAAGTCACCTCCTCTCCGGAACGTTTCCGCCTTCGGTTTCGGGGTGTGAAAAATGTTCCTAGGTTATTCTTTAACTTCCAAGGCATATAGGATTATAAATAAGAAAATCAAGAAAGATTGAAGAAACTACTATGTCACCTTCGATGACAACTACATGAAGAAATATAAAAGAAGATTGTTAGTTTGGGGAAATCTTTCTATCAACAAACTCTATGACAATTCCTCTCATGAATTTATATGAGGAATTTCTAAATTTGTTTGATGAGCCTGAAAAAGCCATTTCCTCATAATGAAGGCCAAGGACAAAAAATAAGATGAATTAAAGAAGATAGTTGATGAAGCTGCTAAAAACATCGAGACTTCTTAGGAACAACCAATTCCGCAAGCTTATGAATTCCTAAATCATCCACAACCTTCTGAAGATCCATTGCATGGGGAGGATTCCACTTCGAACTCCAAAACCGATAATTCATTCCATAGGGAGGACTCGATTTCGAATATAGAGTCTCATGAAAACTTCCAGAGGGAGAATGAAAATAATGACTCGGATGCACAATCAAAATTCGAAGAAGTATATGCTGAAATCGATCTACCTATTTATCCAAATTATCCTCCAATGTCTAAGTGGACCAAATATCATCCACAATCTTAAGTGATAGGAGACTCATCTTCAAGAGCTCTTACACGCGATGAATAAAAAGCAAAACAAACTAGATTATTTTTTAAAATTGGAATTTTGCATGCTTAACTCTTTCATTTATAAAATTGAGCCTAAAACTGTTAAAATTGTTGTTGATCGTGTATATTGGGTGCAAGCTATGTAGGAGGATCTAAATGAATTTGAGAAAAATAAAGTGTGGAGATTGGTTCCCACTCCAAAGGATGCTTCTATTATCGGAATGAAATGGATGTTTCGGAATAAGATGGACAAAGAAAGAAACATAATCTGAAACAACACATTCCTGGTCATTAAAAGCTATTATCAAGAAAAAGGAATTGTCTACGAGGCATTCACACCGGTAGCAATACTAGAATATGTTTGGATTTATCTCGCCTATGCAGCTGACAAAAACATTGATGTGTATCAAATAGATATGAAGTGTGCAATTCTGAATGGTGAAGTGGAAGAAACTGTCTATGTTGAACAATCACCTGGCTTTGTGAATGAAAAATATCTAAACCATTGCTATGTTCTAGATAAAGCGGTATATGGTCTTAAAGAAGCACCAAGGGCATGGTATGAAACTATGAATCGATTTCTTAAGCAATCTAAATTTAAACAGGGTACTGTTGATCCAACCTTCTTTCATAAGAAGGAGGGAAACAATCTGATGATTTTTCAAATTTATGTTGATGACATTATTTTTGGATCTAATAATCCCATCTTAACAATTGGATTCTGAAAGCTAATGGAAACTAAATTTAAAATGAGATCAATGGGTAAAATTAACTATTTCCATGGATTGAATATAAGAAAGGGTTCATAAGATATTTTAATCGATCAAGATGCCTTTACAAAAACCTTATTGGCAAAATTTGGAATGGTGGATGATTATAAAGTCAAAGTTCCAATGGCTTTCAGAATGAAACTCACACCTTCTCTTGAAAAACCGGTAACTGATACGACTTTGGATCATCAAATGATTAGATATTTGTTATACTTAACGTCCAATCATCCCGATATCATGTTTGTTGTGTGCTAATGTTCCAGATTTCAAGGCAACCTTAGATAACCTCAAATGTTGGCAGTCAAGAGCATCGTTCGGTATCTAAAGCAAACTACTTCTCTTGAGCGACAGTATCCATCGAATATAGGATTCTTTGTACAAGAAAATTATGATGCTGACTTAGGCGGATATTAACTTGATCAAAAATGTGCATCACAGGGATCTCTGTTTCTGGATGGCAAACTTGTAAGTTGGCAATCTAAGAAGAAAATTTGTGTCTCCTTATCCACTGGTGAAGCTGAATATAATGTTGTTGCATCATATACCTCACAAGTAGTGTGGTTTCAGAACCATCTTAGAGATTATGGAATTAATATGAAGAGAATCCTTCTATATTGTAATTTTGAATGTGTAATTAGAATCTGCCATAATCTATTGCAACACTAAAAAAACAAAGCACATTGCACTGAGATATCATTTAATAAAGGATCATGTCGAGGATGGTAATATTGAAGTTCATTTCATTAGATCTACAGATCAGTTGGATAACATCTTCACAAAAGCCTTACCTGAACCTACGTTCAATCAGATTTTACAAGGAATATGAATGATTAAAGTTGATTCAGTTCCAAAATCTTCTTCATGTTCAGAATTTACTATTCGTGTTCCGAATGGTTCTGAGCTTTGGAACGTCTCGGAATTCATTTTTCAAATTGTGATTGATTCTGGGTTTTGGAATGCTTCGGAATCTACTAACATCGGAGTTTTGGAATGTGTTGTATCCTTTGTACACTGTGTCTTTTCTGATTGGTTTAGTGCTTCAGAATGTTTCGGAAGTTACTGTTGATTTCTATTTCTGAATTCTTTTTGACCTAAATATTTTTCTTTGTATATGTTTTATCTTTTTTTTTCATCAAATAAAAAATTTTAAAAATATTTTTCTTTAATTCTGTATTACTTTTTCAGAAAAATAAAAAATAACAAAAATATTTTTCTTGCTTTTGAAACGCTAATGTTTTCTTTTCAAATTAACATTCTTTATAAATCTTATTTTAGAACATTTTGGAAGGTATAATTTCAAATCATTGTACTAGCTAAGTGTCCCTAAAAACATGGTGTTACATATTGTCCCAAGCCTCTGAGATCTATGTTTGAAGCCTCAATGAAACTTTCATCCTGATCGTTTCTTTCCAATTAGGCTATTCATTCAGAGTCTCTCTTGACTTTGAAGGAAGAGACTTTTGCTCGGGATCCATCTGATTTTCATGTTAATTTTATTTGACATCACAAAATACCTAAAATTAATTTTCTTATTTTTTTATATTTGGCACACTCTTGCATAGAAATCCTTGTGATTTTTTCAAGCCTGATTCTAAATTCTTAATGGCTACTTTCTTTCTGAGAATAGGTTATTGATATTAAAGTTAGTGAACCGGTTGTTGATTCTGAAATCATAAAATCCGAAATGACTATTTGTTGGAGATAATATTTCAAATTATGCACGGATTTTTGAATTCATTGACATCACTTGTGTCGATTACAACGGCGTATGACACATTGATGAGTTGTCAAAATTTTCAAAGCTACTATTACACGGTAAAGGAACATCAAACAACATTTTTTCTCACCACTTATTACTAACGCCGCCACCACCACCACCACTGCCACTACTACTACCACTACAACAGTCGTCGCCACTGCCACCACATCGCCGCCGCAGTCGTCGATGCCGCCAACACTACTACCACCGTCACCACCAACACTTATCATTTTCATTACCACCACTGCCGCCGCCACTACCCTCCACCATCACCACCACCACCACCACCGCCCACACTGTTGAAATTTTACTGTTTTTATAACTTATATAATGTATCTTTACGCATATGTTAGAAAACAAGGTAAAATTAAGAGAAACATGCAAAAGGGTAATTCTGTTATTTTACATGAATTTCAATTTTATTTCCTACAAACCAAACAGAATCTGGAATTAATTTCAATACTATTTCGTACCAACCAAACATGATATGAAATTGTATTCAAATTCCTGATAGATGCTTTTTTCCAATTTCAATTCAAACTCCTTCAGCAACATTATACGAACCAAACAACACCTAAATATAACTAAAAACTTACAAATACTTTTCCTTTATTTCATCTTCATTTTCTTTCACTGTAATGTTCATTAAACCTTTTAACCATAAATCCATTCCAAAAATGACTATTCTTCCCATGCTTACATTACCTGCACACGACAAATATATTAGAACTAAAGAGAACCATGTCCCAAAATCCCTTGCATCAAATGAACAAATTGTGAACTTAAATGCAGTAAAAAATTTAAGATAACTTACCTGTGAGACCATCCTAGTATATGTTCTTGGGTGCTTTATAGATATAGCAACGTACTACCATTTCTTTGTATTTTTATAGCATCCTACTATCAATTTCCCCATCGCAACATTATACTTATAACTTTTTTCTTAATAATGCATTGTACTTTATAGATCACAAAATTTATACCATTGTACTTACAGTTTTTCGAAGTATGATGATTTAATAGAAAGAAATGGATGAATGATGCTCTAACTAACAAATCAGTGAAAGCGATCCTACAAAGATTGAAAATGGGTTGTTTCCAAGTAGAATGCCCAGATCTTCATTTATGTTGCTTGTGAAGGTTGGTATTTTACTTGCATCCAATCCATTTTTTAACCTAAGACAATCTAGCAAATGTTGATAAGATTACGCATCTCAAAATCTAACAGTATAAAATCATTTGTATTCAAAAGAAATAAATCATCCACTCAAAAACAAAAAAGAAACAAAATCAAACCTTTTATACACATATATTTGGTATATCATCCTTATACGCGAGAACTTAAAATCTTTAAATAGAAAAAAGCAAACCCATTATCCACTATAAAAAGAAAATAAAAGTAGAACAAAAAATAAAGAAAACATGTATATATAAATCATAGGGTTTGCTGATTTTAAAATTTAAAACCTTCAAATCATATTCTAGATCTTCATTTTTAGATGTCGTTATATCATAATCTTTATACCATACTAAAACCCACAAAGATCGAATTTAGTAACACACACATAAAAAGAGAATATCAAATATATTGTTTCAATTTATACTACCACATCACACTTTTAATACTTTCACATTGGGGTATTGTAATTTTTAGTAGGCTGCTATAATTTTTATCTACACCAATATAATTGCAAAAAAACTAACCAACAAAATCAAAATAAAGCAATTATCTTCTTGGTCTTCTTAGAAATAGGGACTTTATACGACATCAAACTATAGAAATCTTAAATTCTAACATATACAATAGACGTAAATTTTAGTAAATTTGAAGAGATGAACCATGTGATGACGACCTCATGGTTAGGCTAAAAAAACGGAGTTATGAGTAATCATTGACCAATACATTTCTCGATGTTTTAAACCTTAAGATAGATCTATATAAAATTTATAAAAAAAGTTCTAAACCTAAAGATGAAATAAAACTTTATGTCTTCCAAACCACAAAGAAAAAAAATCAAAATCGTTTTATTTTCTAATTGGAAAAAATGTAAATCAGAACACTGGAACATGTTCTTCTTAACATACCACACCAAGATCCATTCATGATGTTGTTGGATTACCCAAAATCGATTCATCTTACTTGTGAAACCTAAAAACTAACAAATCAGAGACTGAAAAAACCACGTATCTTTAGGATGGATTTGTTTTCCATCCTGAGATACTTAAAAACCAATAAAATTGTAGTTTTTAAGGATCCATCATTTACCTGAGACCTCGGGGTTGGTCATAGAAATCAAAATCGAGCGTATTTTTTTTTATGCGTATGAGAGAGAAAAAGGGGGGGGGGGGGGGAGGGGGGGGGGGAGAGTATCCAGATCTCCATTTGTATGTAGTTTAAAGCATGACCTATTAACTAACTTTCTAAGTCTGTTGTATCCCTAGAGTGATCAATCTTTTTTTCTATAGGAAAGTACTCTACACCCCTATGCCGAACTATCTGACCTATTGAATTCCTTGTCTAGCAGTTCCTACGATGTGGTGATAAATCCCTCATTCCTGAAGGCATGGACTTACATGGTTCTCTTGGCTATCTGATCCGCACCCGAGAGTTTGGTTGATTCCTAAATTCAACTAGACACTTGGGAGGTAATACCAACCTCTCCTTGAGAAGTACTTCGAGAAACTTATAGCCTATGAGTATTCTGGCATAAGACTTCCTTCTTCTTTCACCCTTATAATTAAAACAAAATTAATAATCTCCACCCACTTGTGTCGCAACTATCTTGGACCTTGAAGTTGATATCGAAAGTCAAACTGCCTTTTGTATTTTCTCCTTAATGGTTAACTCTCCTACTTGGGTTTGATCCATCATCTACTACTAATCATGTCTAATAAAATCCCATGGCTCTAACTATTTGATTCATAGCTCCTTTTGACTTTAAAGAAACTCTAGATTGTCATGTAAATGAATTTGATGCTTTCATCATAGTATTATTGCTTGTGCCCATCGTAAGTGATCTCCCCTCATAAGACAATCAAAATAAAGCAAAATCACGACAAGTAATAAGTTGTTTAGAGATGCACTAATGCATACGCATAACCAAGTGGTACAAGAGGATTTTATTAATGTATTAGAACTTACAAGCAACAACGATGGTTGTTGAATTAAGTATTAATACATACAAAAAAATGTACATAAAACATATTTGAAAACATGTTAGAAGCTTTTATGATAGTTGGTTTATTCTTCTTTGACAGGAAGCAAAGAAATTACCTTCCCGACCATAGGGCCTGTAACATCGTTAAATTTCAACAATTTTTCATTTAATTTTTAAATAAAACATTTCATTTCCACATAATTCCAAAATCATGTATACAATATTTCCACAAAACACAATACATAATCCATATCCCAAGATCTCAAAAACATATCATCGACAAGTGTGTGCTGATCATGTTGACACCTTCATGCGATCATCACTGGTACCTGAAACACATAACACACAAATGGTAAGCATAAACGCTTAGTGAGTTCCCAAAAATACCACATACAACTCATATGCCTTTTCAGGCCATAACTCTATAGGATCTTTCGATCCAAGTGTTGCAGGGGATTTCCATCCCAAAACTCTGTTGACCTTCCAACCCATACTCTGTTGACCTTCCGGTCCATATTGTCATAATCATATCGAAACATATCACATATATAACATGCATCATATAAACATCATACACATAAGACCTTCCGGTCACATATAATAACCCCATCGGGTATGGCATAGTGAGAAGACTCATCTCGCTGATGTCGGATAATCACTCGTGCTCGATGCCCCGACCTATTGTCCTCATATATCATAAGTACATCTCTAATTAATACTTTCCTGACTTAGTTTGACTAACACTATTAAGTCAACACTAGTTCACCCTGGTCAACACTGGTCAACGGTCAACGGTCAACCTTTGACCTGACTTGTTGAGTCTAGCATAGACTCGTTGATTTCATACGTGAACTCGAGTCCTTTGAATCGTTTCTGACTGACCGAGTCACTCACCCAACTCAGCTAGTCATCCACTAATCTGAGTCGCGTGACAACCCGTTCCGACTCGTCGAGTCTGCTCATGGACTCGGCGAGTTCATTTCATGCACAAGCTCAAGCAACCTTCTGAGGCCAAATCTATTCCTCTAATCCTTTGATCTAACCTTCCCAAACTCATTAATCATGTAAAGTCTCTATATTGATGCACATGCAATATCTATTTAACCATATATGATGATTTAACCCCAAATATCTTAACCCAAGATCATAACCTCCATTGTTCTTCATAAAGCTTGATGAGTAAGGCTCTCTGGACCTTTATGGATCCAGATCCCATGCCTCATCACCAGAAAAGGGACTATTTCGACATGAAATCAACCTTACAAAGGGCACAAAAAACCCTTAATCCATATATTCTTCATGAAACAGAAGAAGAGCCGAAATAATAACTCAAATGTGATGATCTTATCTTCAAATCTGCATAATAGCAACCCCCTTTGCTTCCTCTTGGCTAGGACCTCTTTCTTCTATCTAAACAACACCATAAAGGTCAAGAATGGGTTCCTTTCTCCCTCAAAGCGCTCAAGCACTCTAGGGTTTCTCACTATGGACTGGTAGCCGCAAATGAAGGCCATAAGGGCCTTTAAATAGGTCCTAAACACAAGAAATTAGGTTTTCTTTTGTCATCTCTGGCTCGGCGAGTCACTCCCCTGAGTCGTTGAGTCCCCTCATTAACCATGTCATCCAGTCGCGAACAGATTTGATGAGTCTAAGCACCTACTAATCGAGTCACCTCACATAAAATAGAGAAATACAACATAAATTAATATACCTGGGAAACTGGGTGTTACAATTATCTGCCACTAGAATCAGACATCGCCCTCGAAGTCTCGCTCAACAAATAACTATGGATACTGCTCAGGCATCTCTAACTCCGGCTCCCAAGTCAGCTCAGACCCCTTTCGATGTTGCCACTGGACCTGAACCAATGAAACCTCCTTGTTTCTCAAAACCTTGATCCTCCTATCCCGAATCATGATCGGCCTCTCAACATAGTTCAGACTCGCATCCACCTGAATGTCCTCTAATGGAACCACTACTGACTCATCGATGATACACTTCCTCAACTGAGACAAGTGGAAGGTATCATGGATCTGACTCAACTCCGCAGGTAGCTCCAAACGATTCGCTACCCTGCCCACCCTGGCGGTCACCCTAAAAGGACCAATATACTGAGGTCCCAACTTGCCTCTTTTGCTGAATCAAATCACACCTTTCCAAGGTGAGACCTTCAGGAGAACGAAATCACCCACCTAGAACTCGAGCTCTGACCGTCGTTTATCCGCATAACTATTCTGACGGCTCTGGACTGTCAACAACCTCTATTTGACCTGTTGAATCTACTCGGTGGTCTGTAGCACTATCTTTGTGCTACCCATCACCCGCTACCCTAATTCTCCCAAGCAAATGGGAGTCCGAAACCTCCTCCCATATAACAACTCAAAAGGAGGCATATCGATGCTTGAATGATCGTTGTTGTTATAGGAAAACTCAGCCAAAGACAGATACATGTCCCAACTCCCTCCAAAATCCAATACACATGCACGAAGCATGTCCTCAAGCGTCTGAATAGTCCGCTCACTCTGACCATCAGTCTGAGGGTGATAGGTAGTGCTAAAATGAAATCCCGACCCAACACCTTATGAAAATTCTTCCAGAACCTGGAAGTAAAGCGTACATCCCGATCCGACACAATCAAAATCGGTACCCCATGCCAAGACACCATCTCCCTCATGTACATCTCTGCCAACTTCTCCGTAAAAGAGCTCTCACTGATAGAAAGAAAGTGGGCACTCTTCATCAGTCGATCCACTATCACCCAAATCACATTTACACCCCTTGGGGTTCTGGCTAACTTGGTCATGAAATCCATAGAGATTTGTTCCGACTTCCACTGGGGAACCTCGAGTGGCTGCAACTTACCATGCGGACGTTGGTGCTCGGCCTTAACCTGACGACAGGTCAAGCACCTCTCTACCAGCCACGCTACATCCTTCTTCATGCATGGCCACCAATAATCTCTCTTCAGATCCAAATGCATCTTGGTGGCCTCGGGATGGATCGAGAACCTCGCTCAATGTGCCTCCTCCATCAAGATGCTACGTGCCCCACCAATAAACGGCACACAAATACGACCTTGAAATGTCATAAGCCCTCAGCTATCAGTCACAAACTCAGATACTTTCCCAATCACCCGCTCTTTCTTACGGTTCTCCGGTCTCACAGCCTTGGCTTGGGCCTATCGAATGGTATCCAACACCGGAGTCATCACAGTCATCCTCATACACATACCTCGGATTGGGGCACTCTCTGCCCTCCGACTCAGGGCATCAGCTACCACATTTTCCTTGCCCAAGTGGTATAGGATCTGACAATCATAATCCTTTACCACATCCAACCATCTCCTCTACCACATGTTCAAGTTGGGCTGATCCATCAAATACTTCAAACTCTTGTGGTCCGTGTATATGGTACGCCGAACCCCATATAGATAGTTGCGCCAGATCTTAAGGGCGAACACTACTGCTCCCAACTCCAGTTCATGAGTGGGATATGTCACCTCATGAGGCTTCAGCTGCCTCGATGCATACTCTATCACATGCCCCCTCTATATAAGCATTGCGCCTAACCCAGATATCGATGCATCGCAGTAAACCACAAAATCATCAACTTCCTCTGGAAGGGATAACACCGGGGCTTCACACAACTTCTGGCGAAGAGTCTCAAACAAGGTCTATTGCTCTGGACCCCATGAGAAGGCAACACCCTTCCGGGTCAACCTAGTGAGTGGTACTGCAATCTTGGAGAAATCCTGAATGAATCTCCGATAGTAACCGGCCAACCCCAGAAAATTCCAGATCTCGGTAGTAGACTTTGGCACTTCCCAACTCATTATTGCCTCAATCTTGGCTGGATCAACCAATATCCCATCCTGATTAACGAGATACCCCAGGAACTTGACCTCCTATAACCAGAAATCACACTTGGAGAATTTGGCATAAAGCCTCTCCGATCTCAATACCTCAAGAACCTCTCTCAAGTGCTCCTCATGCTGCTCCCGGGATCTAGAATACACCAGAATGTCATCAATGAACACAATCACTGATCGATCCAACATCAGCCTACATACTCTGTTCATGAGATCCATGAATGCTGTTGGCGCATTGGTGAGCCCGAATGGCATCACCGCAAACTCATAGAGCCCATAACGCATCCTGAATTCCGTCTTCTGGATATCCTCATCACGCACCCTCATCTGATGATATCCGGACCTCAGATCAATCTTGGAGAACCAAGATGCCCCCTACAGCTGATTAAATAAGTCATCAATCCTTGGTAATGGACAATGGTTCTTAACCGTTATCTTGTTCAACTCCCGGTAATCAATACACATCCGGTGTGAACCATCCTTCTTCTTAACGAAGAGGATTGGCGCTCCCCAAGGCGAGCTACTCGGACAAATAAACCCCTTCCCCGATAGCTCCTGCAGCTGTGAGGATAACTCCGGCATCTCTGCCGGTGCTAGGCGATAAGGCGCCTTAGCGATATGCGCGACCGCGGGAATCAAATCGATGCGAAACTCCACCTGCCTCTCGGGAGGCACACCCAGCAACTCCTCGGGAAATACATCGGGGAACTCACGCACTATCGGGACATCACCAAACAAACTTGGCCTCCATGAGGTCCATCACATAGGCTACCAACCCCTTACAGCCCTGCTACAAACTCTGCCTCGCCCTGGCAACCGAACAGAGTGCTAACCCCTACGAGTTCCCTCACAATAAACTGTCAGCACTCCCCAACTAGGATCTCGGGTCATCACCAGCTGCTGCTCGTACTCTATTAATGCCCTAAATTGGCGAAACCAATTCATGCCCACGATAACACATACATCCCCCATCGCAATCGGGACTAGATCTATCGGAAACCCAACGCCGAAGATCTCAAGTACACACCCCCGAATCACATCTGTAGCATACACCGCTCACTCGTCAGCTATAGAAACATGAAAAGGTCGACTCATCACCTCTCGTAGGATACTGATGTTCCTACTGAATGCTACTGACACAATAGACCAACTCGCACCTGAGTCAAATAACACTAAAGCAGGTACATAATTCACAAGAAAAGTACCTATGCATAACATAATATAAACACAAGATCTCATTACAGCATAAATAAATATGAACAGAATACATACCACCCACGATGTCGGGTGTTGCACGGACCTCCTCCGCTGTCAGCTGGAACGCTCTCCATTGCGCCTTCGACGCCTTGGCCTTCATCGGCCGACCCTCAATAGCTCGCGTAGCAGCAGGGGAAGATCCCTGCGGCATCCCCTATATTGTCCCCCTCTACTGCGGACACTCGGCCTTTCGATGTCCGGTCTGGTTGCAATGAAAGCAAACCATGAACCCATTGGGGAAATCCTTCGCGATATGCCCCTCCTTGCCACACTTGTAGCAAGCACTAGATCTACAAACCCCATCATGACCCTTGCCGCACTTCCCGCAAGTGCGGACCTTCTGGTCCCCAGATCTTGAATCAGTTGCCTTTCCCCGCTTGGACGCCGACTGAGACTATGTCGGTCGGCGATCCCGACTCTGAGACTCGGCCTCCTCCTTGGCCTGAGTCTCCAGCTCAATCTCCCTCTTCCGGGCATTCGCCTGGAGCTTAGCAAATGTCCGGTATGATGAGTTTGCCGCAAACTCACAAATATCTCTCCTCAAAACGCTCACATATCAGCTCATGCATGCCTGCTCGGTCGACCCGTGCTCAAGGCAGAATATCTCCCTCTCATGAAACATCCTGGTAATCACAGTGACTAACTCACTACCCTGCTTGAGGGTCAAGAACTCTTGAGCCAACCGTTCCCTTTCCACTGGGGGAACGTACTCGTCTCTGAACATGGTGGTGAACCTCTCCCATGTCACCGCTGAAATCTCCACAGAACTAAGATGTGCAGTCACAAACTTCTACCAATCCTTCGCTCCCAAGCGAAGCTGGTTCGGTGCAAACCAAACTCTCAGATGCTCTGGTCATGAACAGGTGTAAAAGCATCCCTCAATGTCAGATATCCATCTCATCGCGGTAATCGGGTTATGCGTCCCATCAAACTCTGGTGGCTTCATGTTGCTGAACTCCCGGTATAGCAACGAGTCACCCACCTGTGGCTTGGAGGCAGCGACAGTTGTAGTGGCCACAACAATAGCAGCATCAGTAAGAGCAGCGTATGGATCATCAAAGGTCTCAATCAGTGTGGTCTTAATTGACCCAAACATCTCTGGAATCACAACTCAGATGGCAGCAGCCACCTCCTCATGAATCATCTGGCAGAGCTCCTTATCGCTAATGCCTCCCTCGCCGGTCTTTAGTCTGTGGCGCGTCCCAACCATGATGTCTCTGAAATACAATATAAAAATATCAGGGAATCGCTCGAGTATGCTCGCACTCGATAACCCAATCCTACTTGATTCCTACTACCCTAAGGATTCCTACTTGGACTGCACATTGATTTGGTGTTTCCATTAGTACGGGCCCAGTACTACCTTCGACACCGCACCAGTATTCATCCCAAGTCATCCTCCAAGGATCCCAAGTCACAAGTACTCTACCTCTTTCCACACATAATCTACCCTTCGGTAGATTCTCATAACACATCACTGCTACCTACTCATTCTAATGGATCCCATGGCAGCAAAAATCATCCTAGGCTAAGGCATCACAAATCAGGCCACTCTAGTCCTAATATGAATAGCTAGCCTACTCTAGCATGCATAACACATTTCAATATATATATATATATATATATATATATATATATATATATATATATATATATATATCTCATAACACATAATGTAAGGGTAATTTGGGAAATCATCATTCAAGCGCTGGCTGAACGTACACACTGTTTCCTTGCGTATCTTCCAAATTCTTTTACTCTTTAGAAAAAATGTTCATTTTCTGAAAATCTTTCTCAAATTCTCAGTTTGTGTTCAAATACACCCAAAGGTGAATCTGAATCCCTCAAACCAAGGCTCTGATACCAATTTGTAACACCGTTAAATTTCAACAATTTTTTATTTAATTTTTAAATAAATCATTTCATTTCCAAATCATTCAAAAATCATGTATCCAATATTTCCACAAAGCACAATACATAATCCATATCCCAAGATCTACAAAAACTAATCATTTGCAAGTGTGTACTGATCATGTCGGCCGCCTTCCCACAATCATCACTGGTACCTGAAACACATAACACACAAACGGTAAGCATAAATGCGTAGTGAGTTCCCCAAAATACCACATACAACATATACGCCTTTCCAGGCCATAACTCTATAGGATCTTTCGATCCAAGTGTCTGAGGGGATTTCTATCCAATAACTTTGTTAACCTTCTGGCCCATTCTCTGTTGACCTTCTGTTCCATATCATCATACTCATATCATAAGATATCACATATATAACATGCCTCACATAAACATCATACACATAAGACCTTCCGGTCACACATAATTACCCAATCGGGTATGACATAGTGAGAAGTCTCACCTTGTTGATCTCGGATAATCACTCGTGCTCGATTCCCTGACCTATCGTCTTCCTATATCATAAGTACATCTCTAATTAATACTTTCCTGACTTAGTTTGACTAACACTATTAAGTCAACACTAGTCAACCCTGGTCAACGCTGGTCAACGGTCAACCTTTGACCTGACTCGTTGAGTCTTGTATAGACTCATTGATTTCATACGTGAACTCAACTCCTTTGAATCGTTTCTAAATCACCGAGTCACTCACCCAAATCGGCTAGTCATCCATTGATCTGAGTCGCGGGATAACCCGCTCTGACTCGTCGAGTCTGCTCATGGACTCGGCGAGTTCATTTCATGCACAACCTCAAACAACCTTCTGAGGCTAGATCTATTCCTCTAATCCTTAGATCTAACCTTCCTAAGCTCAATAATCACGTAAATTCTCTATCTTGATGTACATGCAATATCTATTTGACCATATATGATGATTTAGCCCCAAATATCTTAACCAAAGATCATAACCTCCATTGTTCTTTATAAAGCTTGATGAGTAAGGCTCTCTGGACCTCTATGGATCCAGATCCAAAGCCTCATCACCAGAAAGGGACTTTTTCAACACCAAATCAACCTAACAAAGGGCACAAAAAACTCTAAATCCATATATTCTTCATAAAACAGAAGAAGAGCCGAATTAATAGCTCAAATGCGATGATCTTAGCTTTAAATCCACAGAATAGCAACCTCCTTTGCTTCCTCTTGGCTAGGATCTCCTTCTTCTTGCTAAACAACACCACACATGTCAAGAATGGGTTCCTTTCTCCCTCAAAATGCTCAAGCACTCTAGGGTTTCTCTCTATGGACTGGTAGTCGCAAATGAAGGCCATAAGGGCCTTTAAATAGGTCCCAAACCTGAGAAATTAGGGTTTCTTTCCTTAGCTCTGACTCGACGACTCACTCCCCTGACTCGTTGAGTCCCCTCATTAGCCACGTTATCCAGTCGCGACCAGACTCGACTAGTCTAAGCACCAACTCGTCGAGTCACCTCACAAAAATAGAGAAATACAACATAAATTAATATACTGGGGAAACTGGGTGCTACAAGGCCCCTTGCCAAAGAAGGAGGTAGTTCAACAGTTGGGGCCATACCTATAAGTGTTGGGGTCTGAATCATTCCTATTTCCATCTACATGTAATTAAACCTAATATGACCATGTTGATGACCATGATGACATAAATCCACCTCTAGCGTGCAAATTTGACGTTTATGCACCGTTTTGTCTACACCTACCTCATTTGATCATGCGATGCACTAACCTGTGGCTACTTTCAGTGCTTGGCATAACACCATGAAGCTTCTTGGTTGTTTTTGGTAGAGTTGTAACTTGTGCATGTTGTCGCTTTCCCAGTTGTGTTCCTAATCCAACCGATCCTTCCTAAGTGGTCCAAACAATCTAATCAAAAATTCGAATGGTTGAAATATGTACCTTAAACATGACAATCAACTTGTCAGTGATCCATCCAATAGTACCTGGTAATTCTTCTAGTAAGTTATATGAGACTTCAGCAATAATCAAATCGTGCGGTGATACATTGTGTAAAACTTGAATTTGAAATGTTTCATGTTTAACCCTTCTTATTTAAAAATCATTGCAATTTTGGTCCTTTTGACTAGTATGTTGGGTGTACTATAGAGTAAGCTTGGCGTACTAGCTGAAGATTAATCACGGGCATCGACCACGTATGTTGGCTAGGGGCAACCACTAATTTTTAGGGTTTGAGCCCTATTTAAGCAACATTAACCTACCTCCTGTACATTTTAGACTAACACCCACATCCTTAAACCCTAACTTCATCCCTTATCCTTTGTGTGGTGGTTTTGAGCTCTAGTAAAGCAGTTTTAGTTGTGTTTGTGCATTTTGAAGAGGAAGGAGAAGATTGAAGACTCATCCTTTGGAAATGAGCTTAGAGATCCAGCTTTAGCATCTCCATTTTGGTGGCTTTTGAGGTATAAAGTCCATAGCTTGTCAACTTATTTCATTCATCTACTCCTTGTCTTGTTTTCGCTATTTTGGTCCCTTTTGGTTGGTTCTTGTGGGCTAAGGTCGTTTATGGAGTTTAGCCATTTAGATCTGGACATATTTAGGTTTCCTTAAGCATAAAGATGCAAAATTTATGGTGTTTATGGACTTATGCATGTGTTAAGTCATTTGTTAAGCTCATTTGAACTCTAGACCCCATTAAGCCATGTATGCACGTAAAGTTGCCAACTTTATGTGATAAGTCATCTTTTGGGTTAAGATTTGAGAGTATGGGGTAGGTGGCTTAATGGATTAAGAACTTCATTATGAGGGTTAGCCAACCGGGGACTATGTTGGGCGTATAAGTTGGTATTCTACGCGTACTAGCCCCAGAGCATGTACGCTAAGCGTACGAGCTGAGTACACCCAATGTCCTCAGCAGATTGGACTCTAGATGATTAGGGCCTTGTTGCACCAGTAGGTCTATTTTGGGTTGATGCTTTGATTTTGGGTTCACTTAGTTGAAGGCCCATGAAGGGATGTGGGCCCAATTTGGAAAATTGGACCATATTTGGGCCTTGGGTGATTATTTTGGAATTTTGGCCTTTTGGATAGTTAGATTGGGCCAAGTTAGGTAAAGGGTAAAAAGGTCCTTTACCCTAAATTGGACTCTTAGTGTAATTCAAGATCTAATTATCAATCGGATGTTATTTTGTGATTTATAATGTCAGGATTCTAGTAGGCTAGAAGCCAGAGATTTATCTGTGAGATTCAGCAGTCTGAGGTGAGTTTCCTCACTGGGTTTAGTGGGTCGAAGGTGGCAATGCCAACCCAAGATTATTATGTTAGGATGCTAGAAGTCTAGTGACTCTTGCATGTCTTATGTGTTGGTATGTATACCGAGCAAGGGTCGATGTCGGACGAGGACCGATGACTGTTTTGTATGTCATTTGCTTTGCGATTATCATATGTGTTAGCATGATTACATGTTTATATGTGTACCAAGCAGGGGTCCAATTTCAGGCAAGCGCTAATTAATGAAAAATACGTAACCCGAGCAGGACTCGATGTTGGTCAGGGCCCAAGGCCGAGTGGGAATCGATGTCGGGGTAGGCCCAGTGTAACGCCTCATTCTAGGTACGCATTTAAATTGTATTTTGTTTATTTTGTAGAGCTACTCAATGAGTTGGGAGCCCCGACTTGTCGAATAGATGCCGGATTAAACGTGGGTTTAAAGCCTTATACTCGACGAGTTGAGAGCCCTGACTCGGCGAGTAGGCTTGCCAGAATGAAACCCGAATTTTGGGGTTTTGCACCCTACTTAAGCAACTTAATCCCTACCTTATGGCCTCATTTACAGCCTCCATGTCCCAAACCCTAATCCACGAAACCCTAGAGCTCTTGTGAGCGTGTGAGGGGCGTAGACGATGGAGACATATATTAGAGAACAGATCGAAACGAATGTAGAAGAAGAAAGCGGTGTTTAAAATTTTTGGGGATTTCATTTTCCCTCTAGGAGGAGAAGAGAGATGCGCGATTTTTAAAAAATATAAAACGACATTCATAGAAGACGCTCATTTTAGATAAAGTGCCCTCCGTGTTTTTAATTTTTTTTACATTAGACACTAATTTAAGGGAACGCAATAATGCGTGACATAAATTCTTAAATTTTTTGAAGAGATAACACTTTTTTAATGTCACTCTCTTTTGCGTAACATAAATCACTGAGTGTTGTGGTTTGCACGTCGTAAAAGGTTCTTTTTCTTGTAGTGGTGAGAAGCCAGTGGAGGCTGAAGTTAATAAAGAAAATGACAACAAAAAGGGATAGAACAATAAGAGGAAGGGACGTCAAGGCTCCGAATCATCCAAGAAGCAGCAAACAGTGGCAGTTAATGCTACAACCACTCAAGTTCCACCCACACCACATGCTCCAACCTCAGCTGCTCCAAGTGCCTCTAGGCCTTATTCCAGTAATCTTCCCAAGTGCAACAAGTGTGGTCTCCATCAGAATAGAGAATGCATGGAGATGCAGTGCACCAGTTGCAATAGGAAGGGGCACCCGGCGAAGTGTTGCAGAACCTACCCTCCTCAGAACCAACAACAGGGAAACAACAACAACAATAACCGCAACAACAACACCGACATTAGTGGCAACAATGCATGACCAAGCCACACCTGCTATGTATGTGGAAGTAATAGGCATTTCCATCGAAATTTCCCCAACAACAACAATCCTGGAAATGGAGGAACAGGAAGGGTTCTGACCATGGGTCAGGGTGAAGCGGTTCAGGATCCCGTTGTCGTTACCAGTATGTTTCCCCTAAACCATACTTATGCATGCATCCTATTTGATACCGGAGCAGAACGAAGTTTTGTGAGCAATAAGTTTAAGCATTTGTTAAGACAACAACCCCAAAAGCTTAATGAAACCTTTACGGTGGAAATGGCCAATGGGAAAATAGAATCTACTGGCGAGATCTATATCGGGTGTACCCTAACCCTAAATCAACACATCATTAAAATAAACTTAATGCTTGTTTTCATTAGGAGTTTTCATGTGATTATTGGCATGGATTGGTTAAGCCCCACCATGCTGAAATTATGTGTCACGAGAAGGCCATTCGCCTTCATCTTCCAAATCATGAAACTCTAATTATATACGGAGACAAACCCAGCACGAATCTTCATCTCATTTGGTGCATCCAAGCACAAAAGTATCTACGAAAGAAACATTTGACGTTCCTGGCGCACATAGTGGATAAATCCAAGGAAGAGGTTAACATTGAAGACATTCCTGTATCATGTGAATTCCCATACATCTTTCCTGAAGATCTTCCTGGAGTACCCCCCAGAAAGGAAAATAGAGTTTCGAATTGACCTGGTGCCAGGAGCTACTCCCATCGCTAAATCGCCTTACTAATTGGCTCCTGCTGAGATGCAGGAATTGTCTAGGCAACTTAGTGAACTCTTGGACAAGGGATTTATCCGACCCAGCTTCTCACCATGGGGAGCTCCAGTCCTCTTTGTCAAGAAGAACGACGGAAATTTTAGGATGTGCATCGATTACAGAGAACTGAATAAGCTCATTGTCAAAAATCGCTATCCACTTCCACGAATCTGTGATCTATTTGACCAGCTCCAAGGAGCTAGTTACTTCTCTAAGATAGATCTACAATCCGGGTACCATCAACTCAAGGTCCAGGAAGAGGATATTCCCAAAACCGTTTTCCGAACTCGATACGGACATTATGAATTTGTCGTAATGCGCTTCGGTCTAATGAATGCCTCTGCCACATTCATGGACCTAATGAATCAAATATGCCGACCATTACTCGACAACTTTGTTATTCTTTTCATTGACGACATTCTAGTTTATTCTCGAAGAAAAGAAGAGCATGACCAACATCTCCAACAAATCCTAGAAACCCTGTGAACTGAGAAGCTATACGCAAAACTCTCCAAGTGTGAGTTCTGGCTCCGTAGCGTGAACTTTTTGGGTCATGTTGTTAATCGGGAACGGATACATTGGATCCTTCTAAGATCCAAGCCATTGAAGGATGGGTAGTCCCAACAACACCCACATAAATTCGATAATTCTTAGGTCTAGTAGTTTACTACATGAGGTTCATTCAAAACTTCTCTAAGATCGCCAAGCCACTTACCTCGCTTACACAAAAGGGTGTACCATTCAAATAGACGGACAGACAAGAAGCTGCATTCTGAACTCTGAAGCAAGCACTCTGCAGTGCCCCAGTATTATCACTACCAGAGGGAACGGAAGATTTCGTATTCTAATGTGATGTGTCAAATCATGGTTTAGGTTGTGTTCTCATGCAGCATGGAAAGGTGATAGCTTACGCGTCCCGGCAACTAAAGACACACGAAGTGAATTATACAACCCACGACCTGGAATTGGGAGCAGTGGTCTTCGCCCTAAAGATTTGAAGGCACTATCTTTATGGTACAAACTACACCGTCTTCACGGACCACAAGAGTCTCTAGCACATCTCGAATAAAAAAGAGCTAAATATAAGGCAACGAAGATGGGTTGAACTATTAAACGATTAAGAATGTGAAATCAAGTACCACCCAAGCAAGGCTAACGTGGTAGTTGATGCCTTGAGTCAGAAAGAGTACTCTAATCGTTGTCCGAAAACTCTCTCAATAACCATGCAGCCCAGTCAAATGCCATGAAGGCGGAGAACAAAACAAGCGAAGCTTTATGCAGAATGGAGAAGAATTTCGAGATGAAAGAGGGCGGAGTATATTATTTCATGAACCATGTTTGGGTCCCTAAACTTGGAGGATTTAGGGAGGTAGTTATGAATGAAGATCACAAGACGTGATACTCCATCCATCCGGGTTCGGACAAAATGTACTTGGATATTAAACAACATCATTAGTGGCCTAACATGAAGGTAGAGATTGCCACCTATGTTAGCAAATGCCTTACTTGCACCAAAGTAAAGGTGGAATACTAGAAGCCCTCGGGGTTATTAAAGCAACCAGTAATTCCCGAGTGGAAATGGGAAAGGATCACTATGGATTTTATATCCAAGCTACCAAAGTCGCTAGATGGATTGGACACTATATGGATGACAGTTGACCTACTGATGAAATCCGCAAATTTCCTGCCAATAAAAGAATCCTACAAGATGGAGAGATTGACAAGAATATACATTCGAGAAATCATGAAACTTCACGGGGTGCCAGTGTCTATCATCTCAGACAGAGATAGTAGGTTCACTTGACGTTTTTGGCAATCACTTCAGAAAGCACTGGGAACCCATCTCGACATGAGCACTGCTTATCACCCACAAACGGATGGTCAAAGCGAATGAACCATTCAGACGCTTGAAGACATGCTTCGCGCATGTGTGATAGACTTTGGGAAGTCCTGCGATACCTACTTACCCTTAGTTGAATTCTTATACAACAACAGTTACCATTCGAGCATCAAAGTTGCTCCTATCGAGGCACTATATGGACGTAAGTGTAGATCACCATTGTGTTGGGATGAGGTATGCGACACCCAGTTAGCGAGAGAACGGACATCAGACAAGATGTTAACGGTACCAGAGATCATATGTGAAACCACATAAAAGATAGTTCAAATCAGAGCTCGACTACAAGCATCACGCGACCGAAAAAAGAGATATGATGATAAACGGCGAAAGCCTTTGGAGTTTCAGGTCAGGGATCGAGTACTATTAAAAGTTTCTCCCTAGAAAGGAGTTATTCGTTTTAAAAAATGGGGAAGACTGAATCCACGATACATTGGACCTTTCGAGATTCTTGCCCGAATTGGTCCAGTGGCGTACCGACTGTAGCTACCCGCTGAGCTCAGCAGCGTACACCCCGTGTTCCATGTCTCCAATTTAAAGAAGTGCATATCCGATGAAACTCTTGTCATTCCCCTTGATGAAATAGAAATCAATGAGAATCTCCTGTTCGTCGAAGAACCAGTCGACATCATGGATAGGGAGGTGAAGTGTACTAAGCAAAGTCGCATTCCGATTGTTAAGGTACGGTGGAATGTGAAGCGTGGGCCAGAATTCACATGGGAACGCGAAGACCAGATGAAGCAGAAGTACCCTCACCTATTCTCAAAATCTCAAATCTAACTTTCAAAAGAATTTCGAGACGAAATTCCCTCTAAAGGGGGGATGCTGTCACAACCAGGAATTCTATACCATGTAACAACAACAATGATAACAATTATGAACCAAAAATGTGAAAGCACATATGATGCATATTCAATAACAACAAATTGTCCATCAAACGCTCTATGCAAGCACTTCAAATAGTCAACAAAGAATTGGAAACCCTTGACATCCCAATTTAAGTCCATTATGGACTAGGATTTCCTTATTGGGCCTAATATACCAATAAGCTTTCAATTTGACTATTTTGGGCTTAGAACTCTTAAATGGGCTCTAATTGGCCCCACTTCCATTTAAAATACCCTAATGGACCTTATTCGGCCATAATTAACCTTATTAACTTTAATGGACTATGAAGCCAATTATTTTTGACAAATTGGGCCGTAAACCATCATGGGAGCCAAATGGGCCGAAAAATCATCATATTAGGTGCACATTACGGATTTAAGCAAAAAAAGGCCCAAAACTCTCTTCTCTTTCCTCTAATTCTCAGCCCAAGTCCAACCCAAGAAGAGGAGTTGACTCTTGGATGCCACCTCACAATTGTTCAAAGGATTTCCATGCAAAAACTCATACTTCCATGCACCATCCAATCACTCACTCTCTCTTCTCTCCTCTCTTTGTTGCTCTCGGTGGATTCCAAGCACACACACCCATACTTCACTCAAAAATCCTCTCAAGAAAACTCTCTCCACTCTAATCCATACTTTCAAGATTCAAGGGCTTTGCAAGGAAGATTGTTCACAAAAATCATCATCTAAGGTAAGTTGATGCTTGGATCCAAACTCTAGACTCTTTGTTCTATCAAAAATCTCTTCTTAACTCATATAAATTCATGATCTTGCATCTTAGAACCCTCTAAGTTGATGATCCATCTAATAAACTTGCTAGGACCGAAAATAGCAACAAACTCTTTTCTTTTCTTCTTCAAATAAAAAACAACAAGAAAAGGTGAGTTTCATACCCCTTTCTTTTTGGTTTTTATGTGTTTTATGGGGGGGGGGGAATACAAGAAAAATGTGTAGATCTATGTGTATATGTATGCTATGGGTGATTTTATGCATGTATGTGTGTGATTTCATGTGTATTGTGATGAATATGTTACCAAAAAGGGTGTAAACCTGAGATCTAAGACATGTGAAAGGAAACAAACATAACTTAAGCTATCTTACACTAAACAAGTCAAGAATAATAGCTTATAAGATCATGATGAACAAATTCTACCATAAAACCCATTTTTGTGCATTAAATTCTCAAAATTACAAACTTGGGGTACAAATCAACAAGTCACGGTTTCTATAAATCTTTTTCTGAACATGAGGAATTTCAAGTGACTTAAAATGTAAATTTTTGTCCTAATGGGCTATTTATGGGCTTCTCAGCCCAATAAGCCTCAAAATGCAAAAATGATAAGTTTGAGGGGCTGAAAAAGTAACTTTCTTTAAAACAGGGGGTAATTAGCATAAGAAAATGTTTAGAAGGGTCAAAAATGCTTTTCACTATCAAAGAGGACCAAAAATGTAAACTTTTTAGACTTTGGTTCAACACTATAAAAGTTGCGAAAAATGAGTTCCTAACCGTGAAACACTATTTTAAAGGGACTGAAGTTGTCAACAAAATAAGTTTTGGGTTAAAACCGTGTTTTCTTCGAATAAGTAATACAAAAGTGTCAAGAAAAGGGTTTTAAGGACTAAAAATAAAATTCTTTTATATGAGAGGACCAAAAGCGTTTTTTTATGAAAGGAAGGTGGTGAAAAGGTCAAATTCTATGTTCAAACAAATTAAATTCATTAATATAAAATATAAGATCCAAGGCTACCGACGAAACGGAAAACAATTACACTCCCAATAACAAATATCATTACAGAACGATTTGATTCGGTCTCGAATCAATAATAAAACAAAATCATCAAACCAAAGTCATTCGTTAGACACGTGATAACTATGATAAGCTAACTTACAAACTTTGGGCTTGAAAGTTTCAAATCATGCTTGTTGGGCCTTGCTAGCCCATTAACATGATCTTTGGGCCCAAATGGTATGTGCTTATGTGTTAATGGGCCTCTTATGACCCGATTTCATGTAAAAGGACTTTCTCTGGCTCTAATGTACTGTCGGGCCGTATTGGCCCATTAGTACTGCTAGCAAGGTCGAGAAGTCAAATGTGAGTTGGGCCAATGTGTCTTTCGCATTCCTGATAGCCTTGAATAACTCATGGAAATAACAGGACTTTGCACTCTCATATCTCCTCGGTTGTTGGGCTTATGAGAAATCAAAGTAAACAAATTCAGGGCGTTAGACAAGAGTAATCATGGTGGGTGGATTAAGTGATTAGTAACGGCCGACACCTTTAAGGATCGGTCATAATCTGTAGTTATAAACTAGCCATTTTCTTTAATGCGTGATTATAACAACTCACAAACCCTAATTAATCCAACACCACCCGGGTAATGAAAATCATTCGACGTATCGGTAAAACAATAGAGAATTCATTGTATTTTATGTATTGGGAAAACATCGAGTTTTCCAAGGAAGTTCAACATTTTCACTTGCGCGATCTATACAAAAGTTCAACAATTATACATGTTTTGAATAATCAACGAGCATATATTTACGGATCTTCACACTTTTTTTTTTGCAATAATCTTTTCAGAAAATATCGGATTTTTTGGGTTTTACAAGCTACTCTAAATCATTTTATCACAACATTGCTTATGAACTCACCAACATTTCATATGTTGACATTTTTCAAAAATGACTTGTATTCTCAGGTGGTAGGTAAACCGAAGAATACGTACCAAGTAATGTTAGGGTGTTTGCTTATGATATCCACCAGACAATTTTTGTTATGAAGTTGTAATGTCTAAAACTATGTACTTGATGTAAACAATATCGGTTGTATTATTTCAATGCATGGTGATGATTTATGTTATGCTTCATGTATATTCATTGTGACGGTATTCAATTTAAATCACAAGAACCCTCAGATGATTCTGCCGTCTGGTTCAGGGGTGTGACAATGTTACTGTTGGATAAGGTGTCTAAGTCCATAACTTATTTGGTATATACTTGACCCGACCCAGCATGGTCCATTTGGGTTGCACTTCACCCGAACCACTTATGGATAATGTTATGAGAGTTATACACATATGATTATTAATATATTATAAGTTATAATATATTAATATGAAGTCATGTTATTCAATTAGTCTTAGTCTTAAATTAATTATTAATTAATTTAGAGATTAAAAGGAAGACTAATTAGATTGTGGGCTATTGGTTTTATATGGTTTGGGCTAACACTCATTTGTTAATGGGCTAGGCTTGTATGGAAGTCCATGGATGATCCATGGAGTTTTTAACCCATGGATCCTTGGAAAAGGAAAGGTCATGGGTTATTAAGGTTTCACCCTAATCATGTACACTATATAAGCATGCTTTTGTTGCATTAAATAGCCAGTAGTATGTGTGTTTGTGTGTGGCCGAAATCATAGTGTGTATACACTCTCTCAAAGTTTTCCAAGTGTTTGTGGTGATTTGTGATTTCCATTTGAGGCATTCTCACTATTGGTGCTTGGCTCTCAAACTCCAAGGAATCAAACTCATCAAAAGGTATGTAATCTCATCTAATTCTTTTATGTTTAAAAGTACTCCATGCCATGTTAGATAGGTTATGAACCTTGGAAAATTATTATTTTGCATGTATTTAGACAACCATAGATCCAAGGTTTATTAGGGTTGCATGCACACTTAGGAAGTGTTAGATAGCTGAAAACCCAACAGTGGTATCAGAGCCTAGGCTAGCTTGTTTGATACTTGATGCAAAATAGTGAAAAAAAGTCGAAATTTTTGTTGTATACATGATGGACTCGCTGAGTCCATGGGGGGACTCACCGATTCCAAGGAAAAATTCATCCTACTCACCGAGTAGGTTCGTGCACTCGGCGAGTAGAAGGTTCAAAATGCAGATTTTTAACTTTTGCTTCTGGAAATGGACTAGAAACTTTACCCTAAACTATTTTGATGTTTTAAAACTTATTTTAGTTGGTGTAATGGTTGTTCTAATCCATTTACAATGGCTCATATCAAAATTTCATGTTGTATATGTGCTCATGTTTCTTGAAACTTTGATGTTCATGTTCTTATGAATTTAGAAGATGATAGGATTTATTTGCTGAATTTTTTAGGATTAATTCTTGATCATTTATGTGTTTTAATGGAGTCCATAATTTATCCTCAATTTATGGATATCCAAAGGTCACTTTTCTTTAACACACATTAAAAATACTTAAGTTACATAAAATGAAAAGTCTTCATTTTATGAACCTTTAATTCATAAGTTATGAAATGAAAAGTTTTGAAGAGTTAAAAAACTTGCCCTCAAGTTTTGGAATTTGGAAAAGTTTCACACAGTTTAATAAACTTTAATTCCAACACTTAGAGTTTTAAAAGTTTTAATTCAACACTTATACTATTTATAACATTAATGGTTAATTATTATATATATGTATAAGAACAAGTCATTTTACCGTTAGTAAGCCTCATTCACGAAGCTGGTCTATAAGGTGGGTATAAGGTTGTTGCCTATAAAATGGCAACTTAATGGGTGTCCACTCTTACCCACCGCTTGCTTGACTGGTGGAGGGTCGTTAGCCGAACGGGTGAGACAAGGACTTATAAATTCTCATTAAGTATGATGAATACTATAAAGTAATTAAATCTTTTATTTAATTCCAAATCTGAGTTACTTTAGGAAAAATGTGAACATGGTGCTAGTCCATGGAATTCACACTTTGTACCTTACCAAGTCGTTGGTGGAGCGTGTCTGGTTAACCGGCACACTAACTTGGACTAGTAAGGATCACGAAGGGTGACTTAATGTTTGTCATAGATCAGTGGAGCGTGTGTGGTTAACCGGCACATTGATTAGGTGATAATATTAATGGTACCAAGTAAATTATCATGGTTATTCACAGCTTGTTTTTGATCCTCGGCATCCCAGTCACAAAACTAGAAGGGCACAATCGAGATTGAAACATGCCATTGAAAAGTTCAAGGAATCTCAAAAGAATCTAGGAATTTCAAATACAATTAAAACCTAATAATTCATTTTGTTTTTCATGGTGGAAATTGGTGAATCGTCATTCACCTAACTTTCAAATATATTATTACTTAGATTACGACATCCCTCTTTTAAGTATAATATATTTTGATTGGATCCTAGCCTTAATATTACATTTGGGTGTCTTATTAAGGGCTCTATATATCTAATCTAAACTTGCTTTCTTCTTTCAGATGTCTTCCAACACTAATGCTTCGGGCTCTAACCCAGCTGGTTCTTTCTCTCTCATGAATCTCTGTGGGAGAGTCATCTTTCATGGTTCCAACTTCATAGATTGGATCAGGAACATCAGATGGTAACTCGTTATGAGGACAAGGAATACATCCTCGATAAGGAGTTAAAAGAGCTTGATGAGTCCACTGCTACTCCTGAGGAGATCGCTGAATTCAGGACACATGAGAGAGATGCTACTAAGGTGGCATGCATCATGATGGCCACGATGACAGCAGAGCTCCAAAAGTCCTATGAGGACTTCTACCCTTTTGAGATGCACCAAGACCTGATGCAAAGGTACCATCAGAGTGCTCGTCAGGAGAGGTATGAAATAATCTCCTCCATAATAAAAACACGCATGAAGGACGGTGAATCCGTCACGGGCCACATGAAAAAGATGCAATGCTATGTGGACCGTTTGCTGAAGCTGAATGTGAACTTCCCTGAGGATTTGGCAATTCACATCATTTTGCACTCCTTACCTTCTTGTTATGACCATTTTCGTATGACATATCATATGAACAAGGAGAAAGTTACCCTCAGCAAGCTTTAAGGACTCTTGAAGACCACTGAAACCGGTCTTAAGGGCAAGGCGGTTGTTGCCTCAAATACTCCTACTCCAACATCTACCCCCGTTTTGGCTATCGGGCAAGGCAAAGGGAAAAAGAGGAAGCACCGTCGAAGGGTACCAAGGGAAAGTCTCTTGAAGGCTCCTCATCAAGGACCAAGAGTGGTTCTGTCACTCCTTCTGCCATTTCCAAGGATGTCGATTGCTACTATTGCCTGGACAAGGGGCACTGGAAGCGAAACTGCCCTAAGTACTTGCAGGATCTAAAGGATGGGAAAGTGAAACCCACCAACACAGGTATTTACACAATATTGGCTAATAACTCACCATATTCTAACTCTTGGGTGCTTGATACAGGATGTGGTATTCACATATGTTCTGATTTGCAGGGCCTAAGAAGAAGTGAGGATGTGGAGCACGGGAAGATAAACTTGATCATGGGGAATTGGAAGGCTTCACCTGTTTCCAAGATTGGAGTTTATACTTTGTTGCTGAATAATTGGTTAAAATTAGATTTCAATAAATGTGTGTACTCGTCTGAAATGGCGAGGAATATTATTTCCTTTCATGCGTTGTACAAACAAGGTTTTACCTTTTCGTTTGATAATGAATGTGGTGGTATTAATGCTTTCTTTAAAAATGTGTTTTATTTTAAAGCACTACCTTGTGATGGTGTGTATGAAACTATGTCGATTGTAGACAACTTAGGAAATAATGTGTTGTATATTGATTCTTCTACTAGCCTAGATAAAGCATCGTTGTGGCATTGTCGTCTTGGACATGTAAACAAGAAACGCATAGGCCAACTCCAAAAGAGTGGAGTCTTGGAGTCATTCGACCTTAAATTCGATGATAGTTGTGAATCTTGTCTACTTGGAAAGATGAAAAAATCACCCTTCACTGGAACTTGTGAAAGGGGTGAGGGTTTGTTGGACCAAATACATACTGATGTATGTGGACCATTCAAAACCGCCACAAGGGATGCTAATCGGTATTATATGACTTTTATTGATGATTTTAGAAGATATGGGTATGTATACTTAATGAAACATAAGTCAGAAACCTTTGAATAGTTTAAGGAATTCAAACAGGAAGTAGAAAATCAACTGGCAGGAACATTAATATGCTTCGATCCGATCGAGGTGGTGAGTATCTTTGTACCGAGTTCCTTGACTATCTTAAGGAGTGTGGGATTGTATCACAATTGACTCCTCCTAGGACACCACAGTTAAATGGTGTAGCTGAGAGGCGTAATCGAACCTTGTTAGACATGGTTCGCTCTATGATGAGTCGAGCTTCGCTACCAATCTCTTTTTGGGGGTATTCCTTAGAGACTGCCGCCCATATCCTTAATCTAGTCCCTACAAAGAAGCTTACCAAAACACCTCATGAGATGTGGACTGGGAAGGTTCCCAATTTAGGTCACATCAAAATTTGGGGTTGCGAGGGTTTCGTGAGGCGTGAAACTCATGATAAGCTTGAACCCCGAAGTGAAAGGTGTATTTTCATCGGCTACCCACAGAAATCCTTCGGTTACCTCTTCTACAGACCCAGTGAGAATGTGGTCTTTGTAGCAAGAAGAGGGGTCTTTCATGAGAGAGAATTTATAAGCCAAGGAGACAGTGGGAGGCCAATTGATCTTGAAGAAATCCAAGAATCAATTGGTCAAGGAACCTCAGACAATAGCAATCAACCTGAGGAGGAAACTCCTGTTGAGCCAGCTAATGAGTCTGTACCTCCGAGGCGTTCTACACCGGTTAGGAACACACCTGCGTTTTATTATGGTTTTCATATTACTACGGAAGGTGATACATTTATCAGTGATAGTACACTGGTAAATTTTGATGAACCTAGCAGTGTTAAGGAAGCCATGGCAGGCCTGGAGTCTGCTAAATGGAAGGAGGCTATGGACAGCGAGATACAGTCCATGTATGACAAACAAGTTTGGAACTTGGTTGACAATGTACCAGGCCGTAAAACAGTCGGGTGCAAATGGATCTTCAAGAAGAAGACCGACATGGAAGGAAAAGTGCATACTTATTAGGCTCGACTAGTTGCAAAGGGTTTTACTCAGACCCAGGGTATTGATTATCATGAAACCTTCTCGCCGGTAGCAAAGATTAAGTCTATTAGGGCTATGCTAGCCATTGCTGCATTTCATGATTATGAAATATGGAAAATGGATGTCAAAACCGCTTTTCTTAATGGAAAATTGGTTGAGGATGTGTACATGAATCAGCCAGAGGGTTTTGTCAGTGCAGAGTACCCTAATAGAGAATGCAAGCTTGAGAACTCCATTTATGGATTAAAACAAGCATCTCGCAGCTGGAATCTTTGTTTCGATGAAAAGGTCAAAGAGTTTGGCTTCTCGAGAAGTGAAGATGATTCTTGCGTGTATGTTAGAGCTAGTGGGAGTATAGTTAGCTTCTTGGTACTAAATGTAGATGACATATTACTTATAGGAAATGACATCCCAACCTTGCAGGAGGTTAAAACCTGGCTTGGGAAGTGCTTTGCTATGAAGGACCTAAGGGAAGCTGCCTATATCCTAGGGATAAGGATATTAAGAGAAAGGAGTAAAAGACTAATTGGACTTAGTCAGAGTACCTACTTGGATAAGGTGTTGAAAAGGTTCAACATGCATAATTCCAAGAAAGGAGATTTACCGATCCAAAGCAATACCAAGCTGAGTAAGACTCGGAGTCCGAGTATAGAGGCAGAGATAGCTGAGATGAGCTAATTACCGTATGCTTCCGCTATTGGCTTGATTATGTATGCCATGACTTATACTCGCCCTGATGTGGCTTTTGCTTTGAGCATGGTCCGCAGGTATTAGGGGAACCCTAGAAAGGCTCATTGGACTGCGGTAAAGAACATTCTCAAGTACCTGCGGAGGACTAAGGATTTGATCCTTACCCTTGGTGGGAGTGACGACTTGAGAGTATTAGGGTATAGTGATGCTAGTTTTCAGACTGATAGGGATAACTTTCGCTCTCAGTCGGGCTGGGTCTTTACCTTAAATGGAGGGGTAATCTCTTGGAAGAGTTCCAAGCAGGAGACGGTGGCTGATTTGACTTGTGAATCAGAGTATATAGCAGCGAGTGAAGCAGCAAAGGAGGCGATATGGCTGAAGAACTTCATCAGAGACCTTGGAGTTGTGCCAGCTATTAAGGAGCCTATGGAAATTTTCTGTGACAACAATAGTGTGGTTGCTTTAGCTAAAGAACCGAGAGATCATGGGAGATCCTGACACGATGACAGAAAATATCACTTCATAAGACACAAGATAGAAGGACTCCTCGTGGCAAAGAGGATATCGTCAGATGAGAACCCTGCGGATCCCCTTACAAAGGGACTGACGAGGGCTAAGCATTTTCAGCATGCGAGGCACATCGGGCTGAGGGATGATATTAGTTTTACAGATTAGATAGATTCTCTGAAACTTGTAAAATGTAATCGACATTTGATGATGAATAAGATTGTGATTTATTTATGAGTAAGGTGTTGCTATCATTGTCAATTATTTACAATTGTTTCAGCTTTGCATGTTTTGACTTCCAAAATAATTAATTTATTCAAACCTCCACAATCGGTCATCCGTTGGAAGTAGGTATGAATCAAGATTGTCATGAATTGGGTTTGTAGATGGCTAAAATTGTTTAGACATGGCAATGGTTACTACAACATTCATGAGTACTCATAAGTTATGAGTATTGGAATAAACCCACGCTCAGTTGTATCACTTCATGGAATTTAACTCGAGTGATCGTGAGATGGTAATATCATATAAGTCTTCAAACCTAGAGATATGAGTTGTTACCTATGAGTTGGTTGTGCATTGATTGCACATAAACGCATCAGTAACTTGATGTTATAAAAGGTGCCTTTGTGTACAATTCAACAAGTAGTAGAACAAGCATATGAGTCCAAGTTTATCTGTTCCTTCTAGAAATAGAAGCGATATCTGGGCCCCTCGATGATTTTGTGTTGACCCATGTACGGGGCCTGGTCAGAACTAAATTGATGTGTTCAGTTGATTTCTTTTTCAAACAAATCGGAAATCGAGAAACAACTGTCAAACAATAAGCAAGACATAGTTCCATGTGTTTGTCCGGCTGATATCATGAGAACAGAGGATTATATGATCACTTATCTTAAAATCGCGCTTCATAGTTCAACATAGTTTTCGAGAGCTATGATTGCAGGTTGGTTCCTGAAGTAATATAGGCACATACAGTTATTAGAATTATCCAAGTGGGAGTCTGTTGGATAAGGTGTCTAAGTCCATAACTTATTTGGTATATACTTGACCTGACCCAGCATGGTCCATTTGGGTTGCACTTCACCCGAACCATTTATGGATAATTTTATGAGAGTTATACACATGTGATTATTAATATATTATAAGTCATAATATATTAATATGAAGTCATGCTATTTAATTAGTCTTAGTCTTAAATTAATTATGAATTAATTTAGAGATTAAAAGGAAGACTAATTAGATTGTGGGCTATTGGTTTTATATGGTGTGGGCTAACACTCATTTGTTAATGGGTTGGGCTTGTATGGAAGTCCATGGATGATCCATGGAGTTTTTAACCCATGGATCCTTGGAAAAGGAAAGGTCATGGGTTATTAGGGTTTCATCCTAATCATGTACACTATATAAGCATGCTTTTGTTGCATGAAATAGCCACTAGTATGTGTGCTTGTGTGTGGCTGAAATTATAGTGTGTATACACTCTGTCAAACTTTTTCCAAGTGTTTGTGGTGATTTGTGATTTCCATTTGAGGCATTCACACTATTGGTGCTTGGCTCTCAAACTCCAAGGAATCAAACTCATCAAAAGGATGTAATCTCATCTAATTCTTTTATGTTTAAAAGTACTCCATTCCATGTTAGATAGGTTATGAACCTTGGAAAATTATTATTTTGCATGTATTTAGACAAACATAGTGTTGGAATAGTGTCTAAGGCTATAACTATATTCGGTGGTGCATGGTCCTTTTGGGTTGCCTTCACCATAGCAACTTGAAGGATGATTTGTTAAGAGAGAGTAAATATTATAAGGAATAATATTTAGCTATTTGATTAATATAAGTCATAAATTAATTGGTATTAATTTGGTGACTTAAAGAGATTAATTAAATAAGAGGGTATAAACTGTCAATTGTTTGATAGTTAGACTTTGGACCATAAATCCATTAGGATGGACTTTGGACGGTTTCTAAGAGCTTTAGGATAGCTCAAAATAGTCCATAAGGATATCTATGGAATGGATTTGGATAGCCTTAAGTGAAGATTATCCAATTAGGGTTTAGGGTGAAACCCTTAAGGAGTCTAAAGGTATAAATAGGCCCTTGGGGTGTGGAATTCGTGTACAAGCTTTCAAAACCTAAAGAAAGGAACCTCTGGCCGAATTCCATCCCCTCTCCTCTCTCCTAAATCATCTTGCTTGCTATTGGTGTTTGTGAACCATCAGAGGAGTGACAATTGTGACTCTAGAAGCTCCAAGACAAGAAGATCAACAAGGAACTCAAAGGTATGATTCTAGATCTGTGTTAATGTTATTGTTTAACCTAATTATCCATTAGAAGTCTTGGATTCAAAAGCATGTTTGATAGAAAGCCTAGATCCAAGCAATAGGGTTTTGCATGCGCACATAGGAAAGTTCTTATGGCTAAAACCCAACAGTGGTATCAGAGCCTAGATTGGTTTTCTACAAATTGTTGCTTGTATAACTGAAACAAACCTGCAAAATTCGATTTTTTGGTTTTTGAGTCACTGACTCATTGAGTTCCAAAGTGGACTCGGCGAGTAGGCCTGACTCGGCGAGTCCATTTGTGTACTCGGCGAGTCCAAGCGTCAGGAAAGGCCAGATTCGGGATTTCTTTGTGTTTATCTTATCCAAACTTACCATAAACTAATTAGATCAATATGAATCCGTTTTTTTGATAAATATAAGTGTTGTATTGATCTAGTTAAAGGTAATTATCAACTAATTAAATATTTAGTTTCTTTATATGATAATTAATTAATTGTTTTAATTATTTTTTGGTAATTATCTTCAAAGAAATCAAAGATAAATCAAATAAAGATAATTAAGATATTAATTGTTAATTGAAATTATTTGTTATTTGATCCTCCATGTTTTTTAAATGTTTAAAACCTACCCTATAGTTTTGAAATTTAAATTTGTGATTAAAAGCTTTAATTTAGACAACTTAAATTTCAAACCCTAGATTTTGAAAAAGTTTAAATACAACCCTATACTTATATGACATTATTAGAATAATATATATATGTATAACTAAATGCTAGTCTTACCGCTAGTAGGCCTCATTCACGAAGCCGATCTATAAGGTGGGTATAAGGTTGCGGCCTATAAAATGGCGCTTAATGGGTGTACACTCACACCCACCACTTGCTTGATTGGTGGAGGGTCGTTAGCCGAACGGGTAGGATAGGGCAACCTCATCCTCTCATTAAAAGTATAATAAGAAATACGAAGTAACTAAATTTTTTTTAAATTTCCCAATCTTAGTTACTTTAGGAAAAGTGAATTGATGCAATTCCATGAAATTACACTTTGCACCTTGCTAAGATGTTAGTGGAGCGTGTGTGGTTTACCGGCACACTAATTGGTTCTAAGCGAAGGTGGCGGAGGGTGATTCATTGTTTATCATAGTTCGGTGGAGCGTGTGTGGTTTACCGGCACATCGAATAGGTGATCGTAACAATGAAGGCACCATGTAAATTTGCATGGTAATTCACACCCGCTTTGTGATCCTCGGCAT
This sequence comes from Lactuca saligna, assembly GCF_052625555.1. Classification (NCBI taxonomy): domain Eukaryota; kingdom Viridiplantae; phylum Streptophyta; class Magnoliopsida; order Asterales; family Asteraceae; genus Lactuca; species Lactuca saligna. The sequence continues at coordinate 66,760,843 of NC_136422.1, forward strand.
CCCAGTCACAAACAAGAGGGGCATATTGAGATTTAAACATGCCATTGAATAGTTCAATGAATCTCATCCGAACCTAGGAATTCTCAAAAACACTTAGGACTAAAAGTTTAAGTTTTGTGATGGAGAATTAGTGAATCGTCATTCACTTACCTTCAATTTATTTGCATGTTGGATTACGGCATCCCTTTTCTAGTATGTAAATGTTATTGTTGGATCCTAGCCCTAATTTTTCTTATTGGGTGATAATTAGGGATTCTTGTTCTAATCTATCTTTGTCCTTTCTATAGATGTCAAACGCAAACAACGCTGCTGCTAGTTCCTTCACGTTGATGAGCCTTTGCCAAAAGGTCACCTTCGATGGAACGAACTTTGGCGAATGGATAAGATACATTCGCACCATTGCTCGCTATGAGGATAAAGAGTATGTCCTCGACGAGAAGCTCGAGAAAATCAACCCCGAAATTGCTACTCCCGCTGAAATCACCGCCTTTGAAACCCATGAGCGAGATGCAACGAAAGTACATTGCATCATGATCGCCACCATGAACTCAGAATTCCAAAAGTCCTACGAGGACATGTATCCATACGAGATGCATCAAGACTTGCTGGAGAGGTACCACCAAAACGCGAGACAAGAGCGTTACAAGATCTTCACCAACATGATTTCCGCCAAGATGGGTCATGGAGAATCTCTTACCGTGCACTTGCAAAAGATGCAAAGGTATGTCGACCGCCTTCGCAAGTTAAACGTTGACTTCGGCGAAGACTTGGCAATCGACATGGTGCTTCACTCTTTGCCTCCGATGTACAATCAATTTAGGATGACCTACCACATGAACAAAGAGGAGGTCACTCTAAGTAAGCTCCAAGGTCTCTTGAGGGTTGCTGAGAGCAATTTCAAGGACAAGTCTGTTGCACCAACTCCCAATCCGTCTGCTGCTCCTGTCTTGGCAATTGGTCAAGGGAAGGGAAAGAAGAGGAAAGCTTCTTCAAATAACTATCGAAAGGTGAAAGCCCGAGATGGTTCCTCTTCTAGTGGGACAAAAGTTGATCCCTCTAAGCCCTGCTCTAACCCGAAGGAGGCAGAGTGCCACCACTGCCACAAGATAGGACATTGGAAGCGAAGCTGCCCGGACTACCTGCAAGCCATCAAGGAAGGAAAGATCAAGCCATCTTTCGCAGGTATATATGCAATAAAATCTAACGATTCTAATCATGCTATTTCTTGGGTTCTTGACACCGGTTGTGGTTATCACATTTGTTCTAATGTGCAGGGACTAAAAGGAAGTAGGGATGTGGAGCAAGGAAGGATCAATCTAATCATGGGGAACAGAAGATCGTCGCCTGTGACCAAGATTGGAGTGTATTCTTTGGTGCTTAAGAATAGTTTAGTTTTAAATTTGAACAATTGTTGCTATTCGCCAGAAATGGCTAGAAACATCATTTCATTTCATGGTTTGTATAGACAAGGTTTTAGATTTTCTTTTAATAATGAGAATGGTTCTATTTTGGCATATCTAAATGGTGTCTTTTACTTTGAAGCTATACCATGTAATGGAATATATGAAACTGTTATGATTGTTGATAACTTAGGAAATGATGTTTTGAATATTGATTCTTCCACTAGTATGGATAAAGCATCCTTGTGGCATTGTCGTCTTGGACATGTCAACAAGAAACGCATAGCCCAACTCCAAAAGGATGGAGTGTTGGAGTCATTCGACCTTAGGGAAGATGACACTTGCGAGTCTTGTTTACTTGGAAAGATGACTAAGTCACCCTTCACGAGCACTTGTGAAAGGGGTGAGGGACTATTAGACCTAATACATACCGATGTATGTGGACCTTTTAGATCAACCACGAAGGATGGGAACCGCTTCTATGTGACCTTTACCGATGATTATAGTAGATATGGGTATATCTACTTAATCAAGCAAAAGTCAGAAACCTTTGAAAAGTTCAAAGAGTTCAAAAATGAAGTGGAGAATCAATTGGGCAGGAAAATCAAGATGCTTCGATCCGATCGAGGAGGAGAGTACCTAAGTCTTGAATTCCACGATTATCTCAAGGAGTGTGGAATAGTTTCGCAATTGACGCCTCCTAGGACACCGCAATTGAATGGTGTGGCAGAAAGGCGTAATCGAACCTTATTGGATATGGTTCGCTCTATGATGAGTCGTGCTTCACTACCTATCTTCTTTTGGGGGTATGCCTTAGAGACTGCCGCCCATATCCTTAACCGAGTCCCTACCAAGAAGGTTGCCAAAACACCTCACGAGATGTGGACGGGGAAAGCTCCCTCGTTGGCACATATCAAGGTTTGGGGTTGCGAGGCTTTCGTAAGACGAGATACTCACGACAAGCTTGAACCTCGAAGTGAGCGATGTATTTTCATCGGCTACCCGCAAACTTCCTTTGGATATCTCTTCTATAGACCGAAAGATAATGTTATCTTTGTTGCGAGGAGAGGAGTTTTCCGAGAGCGAGAACTCATAAGCCAAGGAGACAGTGGGAGGCAAATCGAACTTGAAGAGATTCAAGAATCGATAGATGAAGGAACCTCTACCGCTGGCGTTCAACCCGAGGAGGAAACTCCGGTTGAACCGATTGACGAATCCTTACCTCTTAGACGTTCCGATAGATTTAGAGTTCAACCCCAGTTTTATGGTTTTCATATTACTACCGAAGGGGACACGTATATTAGTGATGGTACACTAGTAAATCTTGATGAACCTAATAGCTATAAGGAAGCCATGGCAGGCCCGGAGTCTGCAAAATGGAAAGAGGCGATGGATAGCGAGATCCAATCCATGTACGATAACCAAGTTTGGAATTTGGTTGATTACGTGCCCGAACGTAAGACCGTAGGGTGCAAGTGGATCTTCAAGAAGAAGACCGACGTGGATGGGAACGTACACACATACAAAGCGCGATTGGTTGCGAAGGGCTTTACTCAAACTCCCGGAGTTGACTATGATGAGACCTTCTCACCAGTTGCGAAGATTAAATCTATTAGAGTGATGCTAGCAATTGCCGCATTTCATGATTATGAGATTTGGCAAATGGATGTCAAGACCGCTTTCCTTAACGGAAAGTTGGCTGAGGATGTTTACATGGCTCAGCCAGAGGGGTTTGTGGATCCGAAGCATCCGAATAGAGTGTGTAAGCTTGAGAAGTCCATTTATGGACTTAAGCAAGCGTCTCGCAGATGGAATCTTTGCTTCGATGAGAAAGTCAAAGAGTTTGGATTTGTACGAAGCGAAGACGAATCTTGTGTATATGTCAAAGCCAGTGGGAGTGTAGTAAGCTTCCTCGTTCTATATGTCGATGACATATTACTCATAGGAAACGACATCCCGACTCTGCAGGAGGTTAAGTCCTGGCTCGGGAAGTGCTTCGCTATGAAGGACCTCGGAGAGGCTTCTTACATTTTGGGAATAAGGATAGTAAGAGAAAGAAGTAAGAGACTAATTGGACTTAGTCAGAATACTTACTTGGAGAAGGTACTAAAACGTTTTAGTATGGAAAACTTAAAGAAGGGAGAACTACTGATACAAGGAAATGCCAAGTTGAGTAAGACTCAAAGTCCGAGTACCGAAGCCGAGATAGCAGAAATGAGCCGAGTACCATACGCTTCCGCAGTTGGCTCAATCATGTACGCTATGACTTGTACTCGCCCTGATGTAGCCTTCGCTTTGAGCATGGTTAGCAGATATCAAGGGAACCCTGGCAAAGCACATTGGATTGCGGTGAAGAACATCCTTAAGTACCTTCGGAGAACGAAAGAATGGTTCTTAGTCCTTGGAGGGAGTGATGACTTGAAGGTGCGAGGGTATAGTGACGCCAGCTTTCAAACCGACAGGGACAACTATCGTTCGCAGTCGGGCTGGGTATTTACCCTAAATGGAGGAGCAGTGACATGGAAAAGTTGCAAGCAAGAAACCGTAGCTGATTCAACGTGCGAATCAGAGTACATCGCAGCGAGCGAAGCGTCGAAGGAGGCAATATGGCTGAAGAACTTCATCGGTGATCTTGGAGTTGTACCGGCCATAAAGGAGCCCATGGAGATTTTCTGTGATAACGAAGGTGCGGTTGCCTTGACCAAGGAACCGAGGGATCATGGTAGATCTCGACATATCGACAGAAAATATCACTTCATTAGACATCGTGTAGAAGAAGGACAACTCGTAGTGAAGAGGATATCATCAGAAGATAACCCAGCAGATCCGCTTACGAAGGGACTGAGTAGGGTTAAGCACTTACAGCATGCTAGGAGTATTGGGCTGAAGGATGATATTAGCATAGATTAAATTGTATTAGAAACGTATAATAGATAAATGTAATTAACATTTGATGATTAAATAAAGAAGTTTTATTTATGAGTAAAGTTACTATCACATGTTAGTTGTTTAACTATTGTTTCACTTTGCATGTTTTGACTTCCAGAATAATTGAGTTTATTAGGAATAATCGAATTATTCAAATGGTCCACAATCGTTCATATGTTGGGAGTAGATATGAATGAAGATTGTCGTGAATTGGTGTGTAGAGTGTCTAAATGGTGTTAGACATAGCAAGAGTTGCTGCAACGTTCATGAGTGCTTACGAACTGGTTTTGAGCATTGGAATAAACCCGCGCTTGCTGGAATCACTTTATGGAATACGATATAAAAGGTGATCGCAAGACGATAATATCATATGGTCTTAAAACCTAGATATATGGTTTATTATTTGTTATTTGATTGTGCATTGATAATGCGAAAACGCATCAGTAACTTGATGTTATAAAACGCATTGTTGTGTATAGTTGGTTAATGAATAAGTAAATGCATATAAGTCGAAGTTTATCTGTAAATTTTATCCTAAGAGGGTAGAAGAGATATCTTGGCCACTCGATGATTTGATTTGACTTATGTGCCGGGCCCGGTCAGAACTGAATTGATGTGTTCGATTAAGTTCTATGTCAAATAAATCGAAGATTGAGAAATCTAAATGCTAGACTAACCATTCCATAGGATTGTCAGCATGATATCTAACAGAGGACTGTACGATCCCTTATCTAAAGGACAAGATTGATTAGATCAGAGTTGACAGCGTCTTTGAGAGCTACGATTGCAAACCGTATTATACTTGTATAGTTACTAGACTTATCCAAGTGGGAGACTGTTGGAATAGTGTCTAAGGCTATAACTATATTCGGTGGTGCATGGTCCTTTTGGGTTGCCTTCACCATAGCAACTTGAAGGATGATTTGTTAAGAGAGAGTAAATATTATAAGGAATAATATTTAGCTATTTGATTAATATAAGTCATAAATTAATTGGTATTAATTTGGTGACTTAAAGAGATTAATTAAATAAGAGGGTATAAACTGTCAATTGTTTGATAGTTAGACTTTGGACCATAAATCCATTAGGATGGACTTTGGACGGTTTCTAAGAGCTTTAGGATAGCTCAAAATAGTCCATAAGGATATCTATGGAATGGATTTGGATAGCCTTAAGTGAAGATTATCCAATTAGGGTTTAGGGTGAAACCCTTAAGGAGTCTAAAGGTATAAATAGGCCCTTGGGGTGTGGAATTCGTGTACAAGCTTTCAGAACCTAAAGAAAGGAACCTCTGGCCGAATTCCATCCCCTCTCCTCTCTCCTAAATCACCTTGCTTGCTATTGGTGTTTGTGAACCATCAGAGGAGTGACAATTGTGACTCTAGAAGCTCCAAGACAAGAAGATCAACAAGGAACTCAAAGGTATGATTCTAGATCTGTATTAATGTTATTGTTTAACCTAATTAGCCATTAGAAGTCTTGGATTCAAAAGCATGTTTGATAGAAAGCCTAGATCCAAGCAATAGGGTTTTGCATGCGCACATAGGAAAGTTCTTATGGCTAAAACCCAACACATAGATCCAAGGTTTATTAGGGTTGCATGCACACTTAGGAAGTGTTAGATAGCTGAAAACCCAACAGTTACCCCATGAAACTCTCTTTGATGCTTATTCTAGGTACAACATTGTTGTCAACAGGGTGAAGAAACTCAAAGGAGAAAGATCGTAAGAGGATATCAATCTGAAATTCTTGAATAGTTTATCTCCAAAGTGGGATACATTGCATATGATCATACTGCAAACTACAATCAATCTAGACACCATGTCTCTATTTGATCTGTATGCTGAATTGCAACAACATGAACCAAAAGTTGATTGCACATCACAATCCAATCCCAAACCTTGATTGCACATCACAATCCAATCCCAAACCACTTTGCTGATCAATTTTCCAACCAAGGATATGGAGCATATCCTTATCAAAGTTCGAGTGTGGCTCAACAATACAACCAAAATCCGTACATATCAACTCAACAACCTCTTCAGATCGCAAATGGCTACATGGCTAATCATCAAGCTTTCATTGGAACTACAATGGAATTTTACGGCCAGGTTTAAGGTCTAATTTGCAACCTGCGATAGAGGTGCAATAGCTTGCTAGGAAGTTCCAGGATCTCCAACAGACGACTGAGACAGTGACTGAGATAACTGCGATGTTCAGGGAGAGGGCCCTCCTCGTTCCACAGTACATGGCGGAATAGGAGATGAAAATGGTCTGATATCATGAGATGTTGCAGAGTGATATCCGCCAATTTGTGAGCTGCTCCAGCTGCAAGATGCAGGAGGATATGATTTCTTGGGCTCGAGATAGGTAGTTGGATTTAGAGATAGAGAAGAAGAGGAAACTCGAGGGGGTTTAGATAGGGAGTGCAGGCAAGAAGCCCAAGGTGTTAGATCACAGACCTAGGAGCCAGTAGGGTCGTGGCCGTTATGGCTAATGTGTCAGGAAGCACGACGAGGCGTGCAAGCCAGGGAGTTCGGGCTGCTTTAAGTGCTGCCAAATTGAGCACATGAGCAGGGATTTTACAACTACTACCGCCACCACGAAAACATCATACCCGATTTGCGTTCAGTGCAATCAGAAGGGACACAAGCTGTCCCGGTGACCAAGTTTAGCAGTAGCAGGGCAGGTGGCACACCCGCCCTTGCTACAGTAAGGATTACAAATGATCGTTAGGGCCAAGGTGAGGCACTTGTGGCAAAGAGAAGGGCCTTTTAGTTGACAGCTAAGGAGTCACGAGCAGCTCTCGACGTAGTGACGGGTATGTATCTTTCTCTTATCTCTTTATTGATATTAATTATTGCTTACGTTTATGTGTTTTGTTAAAGATCGTTCTTAGTGAACGGTATATTAGCTTTGGTACTATTTGATTCGGGTGCCACCCGATGTTTTGTATCGCTCACACTCAGTAAGTGATTTTCAAGGGCTCCTAGGGAGCTAGATTTCCCACTTGACGTAGAGATAGAAGATGATAGGACTGTTAGGTTGCGAGGGTTCATCAACGATGTACATTGTAGTTGTTTGATGAGCTGTTTTTTGTGGATCTAGTCCCTATTCCCCTTAGAGGAAATAAGGTTATAGTCGGTATGGATTGGTTGATCCCCAATGGGGTAGTGATTGACTGCGAGCAGTAGCTAGTGAGGGTTCGCACTTCTAGTGGTGGAGGGTTAGTGATTCAGGGCAAGAGGCCACGGGTTGGACTGACCCTACGTTTAGTAGTGAGGGTGAGGCACTATATTTAGTAGGCTTACGCAGGTTACGTCGCCTATGTCATGGATACCTTGGATAAGGGTAAGGTGAAAGTTAATGATGTGTCAGTAGTGCGAGAGTACCCGGACGTATTCCCAGAGCATTTACATGGGGTACATCCAGAGAGATAGGTTGAGTTTAGGATTGACCTAGTCCTTGGTGCGGCTCCGATAGCCAAGGCCCCACATCGGTTCCATCCTCCCGAGATGAAGGAGTTATCTATATAGCTTCAAGAGCTGCTAGACAAAGGATTTATCAGGTCGAGAAGTTCTCCATGGGGAGTCCCAATCCTGTTTGTGAAGAAAAAGGATGGGTCACATCACATGTGTATAGACTACCGGGAGCTGAATAAGGTAACGGTGAAGAACCATTATCCCTTCCCGAGGATCGATGATTTGTTTGACCAGCTATAGGGCGCATCTTGGTTGTCCAAGATTGATTTACGTTTGGGTTATCACAAGATGTGAGTCAGGGATGAGGATATGCAGAAGACAACTTTTTAGGACTCGCAATGGTAACTATGAGTTTGTGGTGATGCCGTTTGGGCTCATCTATGATAACCTGAAATTTCTTTCTTATACAAATCATTCAAATCAATCAAGTTCAGACTCATTTTGCTATCGTCTAGCATTGTTTAGAGTCAATTAGAGTGTTCTAAGATTTATATCCTCAAAGTTAGGGTTTAGAAAGGAGTCCCACAAGCCCAACACTTCAAAAATCAGCCAAACACTCAAACATAAGGAGTGTACGGCCGTACACATGGAGTGTACGGTCGTACACCCCTTCTGGCCGTACACTCTCATGTATAAATGAGAGTGTTAGCCTCCTTTCACCTCTTTTCACATTCTTAAGCCGAATCTTCAACTTCTCTCTCAAGTATCATCCGATTTTGCTTCTAGATCTTCAAGTTGTAAGTGTTTTTTCCTTTTATTTGATGATTCATTACACTATCTACTAAGGATCTACCATTTCATCTATGAAATTACTCATTTTGTTTAGATCTTCAAGTGTTCTTCAAGAATACCAAACATATCATCTAGTTTTTGGACCACAAACACCCCTAAAGGCTTCTCTATTCTAAGTACCACTCTTTTTGCTTGTTACTTACTGAATTTACTCCTTACAATACATCCAAAATATGATCAATAAGGAGTGTATGGCCGTACACACCCCATGTGGTCGTACACCCCTTCACATGGTGCTAAATGGTCTCAAAACTCATGTTCTAAGCCAGCACTTAATCAACAACACTTAGGGAATGAAAGATTGAACCTTGGAATACGCTTTTGACCATTTTTACATGGTTATCAAGAGTGTACGGTCGTACACTCCTTGTATGTCCTTACACACCCTTTTTAGAGTCCAAAATGGCATGCAACTTTCAATAAGCTTAAGTATTCGTCAAGACACACTACCTAGATGCTTAAGAGGGCTTTAAATCACTCAATGGCATGTTTCACCATGAGTGTATGGTTTTACACTCACTTGGGCTATACACTCTGACCGTACACACACATGAAACACAACCTCTTGGCCATAAACACTAATGTGTGGTCATACACCTATTATACGTAACCGCTAGTACTTCTAGAACTTGAATCGAAGTGTTTCTTATGACTCAGGGTGTCTTAACTTGCATAATTAGTTGTTTAAAAACTAATTGTAAACATATATGTATCATTATATGATAAATAGGATTCTTGTATGTGCTCAAGTCTTCACTTGGCACTTAACATCCTATACCACTCGCTCATCCAAACCACTCACTACATGTGAGTTCATACCCCTTAATCTACCTTTTAAATGATTTTAAATGCTTTTATAGGGGGGGGGGGGGGAATACAAGTTGAAACATTTTAATTATTATATCAATCACATGTGATTAATGACTATCAAACAAATGGATTTACTATACTTTTAACTATTTTATCCAGCAAACTACTTCAAAATGTTTATCAAACATCTTTACATATTAAATTCTTTATCAAACTTGTTCTTATATGCCAAACCTTTTCATTTAACTCTTTCAAATTTATATATTGTCAAAATCATATCTAACGCATATATAGTTATATAAGTAAGGTTGGAAGGACTTAGGACTGATAAATCACTTTATTTCCTGTTCGTTGTTTGGTTGTGGACTTAGAGTACCATGTTGTTTATTTGAGTGTCGTTTGATCCATAGTTATATAATATGTATATATGTATAGGCATAAAAGCTCTTATCTCAGTTCCATACCTTTAGGCAGCAAAGGTGTACAAACATGTTCATTTATACAAACAACTCTACTAGTAAACTATAATATGTATAGTTTAGGAAGTCACTACTCACTATTTCTAGTACAATGAAACATACAAAGAGCTAGTTCATACATGAGTCAATACTGATGGGTTTTACGTAAAACAAATAAACTAGAAAACAATTCCTAAGTTCACATGCAACCTACTTTGGATCTATGTTTTAACTATTGAACATATAACTTTGAATTGCAAACAAGAACCCTAGAGGAGAGAGGCTATTTTCGAAAGTAACTAACTAGGGTTTAAGAGTTGCATACCTTAGAATTGTTATAGCAAACAATTGATAATCCTTTTGAACTTGATCTTGATCTTCTTGGAAGCTTAGCACCACAAATGTAATGCCTCTAATGGATTCACACCCAAGAACTAGCAAGAAGGAAACTTGAAGGAGAGAGAGAGAGAGAGAGAGAGAGAGAGAGAGAGAGTATGAAATTTTCAGCCCTAGGGTTTCTTCAAAGAAGGAGTCACCGATTTTAGGAGCTGGGAGGCTCCTTATATAGCTGAGGGATCTAGGGTTTAAGAAAAACCCTAATGCTCCTTTGCTTGGGGCCTAAGACAATCCAAGGCCTTATCCAAGCTGCCTTGGAAGAAATCCTTAGGGTTTCCCCTATAGATTTCGTCCACCTCCTTCCATGGAGGTACTGGAGCCTTCCACTCAACTATTAGATAATTTCAAACTAATCCCTGCACTTTATAATTAATACTTTTAACCCCAAAATTAATTCTGATTAATTTCTAGCTAACTATTAATTAAACATAATGATTCCTAATTAATATATTAATCTTTTAACATATTAATAAATCATTTATATTGATTTGTTAATCTTATAATAAATCAATATCTCTCCTTTCATAATTTCCTTGTCCAGTTGCTACGTTTGAGGGTGACCCAAAAGGACTGTGTTGCTATCAATTCAAGTACATACCAATTATAGTTATGGGCTTAGACAACTAATCCAACAGTCTCCCACTTGGATAAGTCTATAACTATAATTGCTAGTATGTCTTCTAAATTTGACTAGCAAATTGTAGCTTCCAAAAGCTGCTGCCGAACTCTGACCCAGTCAGTTACGTGTCCTTTAGATAAGTGATCATATAATCCTTCATTCTGCAAGATATCCCCATACATAACACATGGAACGTAATCAATCTCTTTTTCCAGAATCTATGTTTCCCGATTTCTGATTTGTGATGATATATAACTTCTAATCGAACACATCAATTTAGTCCTGGTTGGGCCTAGCATATAAGTCAACACCGAATCATCGTGGGGCCTACATATATCGGTTTTTCGGTTAGGGCAAAAGGAATGAATAAACATTAACTCATATGCTTGTATGTTTTACACATCAAACAATACATGACAATACGATTTATAACACCAAACCTTTTCTTTTAACTCTTTCAAATTTAAATATTGTCAAAATAATTTCTAATGCATATATAATTATATAAGTAAGGTTGGAAGGACTTAGGAGTGAAAGCTCACTTTATTTCCTGTTCCTTGTTTGGTTGCGGACTTAGAGTACCATGTTGTTTGTCTGAGTGTCGTTTGATCCTTAGTTATATATTAAGTATATTTGTATAGGTGTTAGGGTGCAAAGTCATGCTTGGATGTAATGTTCTAGGCTTTCCTCTTTGTATGTGTAAATGGGTTGAGTCTTTTCCTATAAATAGGAAGTGAGTGACTCCCATTATGTAAGGAATCATTTGGAGTGTTAGACTAGAGAGAGAAATTTTATATACAAACCCATTTGTATAATCTTTTTAGATCTAATAAGAGCTTACACAGATTTATTTACTCCTTGTGTTCTTGATTTTACATGATGATTCACTAGATCTTTCAGATTCCACACATGTCATCATAATAAAAACAACATCAATTGGTATCGATGTTGTTTTTATTATGATGGCATGTGCGGAATCTGAAAGATCTAGTGAATCATCATGTAAAATCAAGAACACAAGGAGTAAATAAATATGTGTAAGCTCTTATTAGATCTAGAAAGATTATACAAATGGGTTTGTATACAATTTCTCTCTCTAGTCTAACACTCCAAATGATTCCTTACATAATGGGATTCACTCACTTCCTATTTATAGGAAAAGACTCAACCCATTTACACATACAAAGAGGAAAGCCTAAAACATTACATCCAAGCATGACTTTGCACCCTAACATTCTCCCCCTTAACATTAGGATTGGATGTACAGCTTTAATCTCCAACGAGTGAGCGCGATCAAGACCAAAATCCCCCTCGAAGTAACACCGGTCTTCAAACCCGCAAATGAATATTCGACAAACCCGAGAAGCTTCGAATACCCATCATTCTCCCCCTTTTTATAATCAAAAAACGATTATAAAACCCACTAAGGATGAGAAGCGCCCGAGGAATAATCTTCACGATACTCCCCCTTGATGTGTACCAAAAATGAATCACCAAAAATCTTGCACGGAAAAACAATCACAAAAAAGCCACAAAAAATTTTCAATTTATGAAAATTTTTGACTTTTTGGGTGAAAGTTGCATGATTTTTCAAAATTCGGGTAGAAATTGTCACTTTCTAAAACTTGCAGGGACCCGTTGCGTCCAAAACAGCCAAATATGCAAAACTCTCCTCCTTTTCCAAAGCTGGGTAGAAAGCATCAATTTGCAAAAACTACAGGGGCCAGAAATGCACAACCTTCAATTTTCAGCAAAAATTAGTCCTTTTTCGAATTTGGGTGAAAACTGCAAAAAATTCGAAGTTTCAGGGACCATCTTCGAAATTCTGCTCTTTGTTCACAATTCATACGAAGATTCCACAAAATTCGAAGCTTCCAAAAAATTTCGAATTTGGGCAAAAAGTGTCAAACATTCGAAACTTGTGTTAATTTTCGAAGTGTCAACAAATCGAAGGTTCAGGGGCTGTTTTTGAAACTTTGTCATTTGCTCAATTCTTTCGAAGACCCCAATTCACGAAGATATGCAAAACTAACGAAACAGCAGGGACCATTTTCGAAACTCCATGTTTTCCTTATAAAATCATCAGCACCCTTCGTTAAATGCAAAGCAACCCTTCGTATGAAATCAACAACCCAAAATCAAGATGCAATTTGTATGGATTTCTCATACCCCTTCGTTGCAAACAATTTGAATGCTTGTAGCATCCAAAACAATCCTTCGTATCTCGTTTTTTTTTTTAATTCATCTATTACCCTTCGATTTTTACAATAGATGCTTCTCTTCTTACTAAGCCTTCCCAAGCCTGTACCCTTCGAAACCAAGTTTTTGAGCAACCAAAATCGACCCTTCGTTTTCCCAATTAAACCCAAAAATACAAAGCATTCCACTCATACGAAGCATACGAATACTTATATATGAACAGTAGTGAACAGTAACCATTCTTTACCCTTTGTTAATTGAGACCACCGACTCAAAATTTCACATCTCAGTTTCAAAGCTTCGTATGCATCATCATTCCCCTTCGAATATTCATCAACAATAACCATCATTAGCCAACATTGATTTCCAAATCTTCGTTAATTCAAGTTCTTCCCAAAATATCAGCTTCGTTCGTTCAAGTATCAACCCTCGATTTCCATATCATTTGTTCACAATCAAAGTTTCATTTTTAATTCTACTTCACCTTTCGTTCACAATGACCTTTATACCCATTCGATTTCTTCATCCAGATCTCGTGAAAAGAAAAAAATCATATATCGATTGCTTCATTCATTCATTGAACAACTTCAATAAAGATCCAATAATCCAGTCATAGAGCCTTCGTACATAACATCAAAAACATGACTTTGATTTATCAGCTTCAAATTGACCAGATAACGAAGCCCTTGAAGCCAAAACAAACCTTCGATCTTACAGTTGTTTCCAAATGAAAATTTTCGATCATCACATCAAATCCTTCGAACGCACGACTCCAAAATCAAAATCGTAACTCCAAAATCGTTTCGTTATAACACAAAATTACACCCAGACTCTAAATCAATAATCGAACATCAAAGCTTCGATTATCAACTTGCAAGAAATTCGATTTCTAATTCACATTCAAGATCCAAATACGAAGTAACATACAATGTTCGACACCAAGAATATAGAATCAACCAATTTTTGAAACTGAAATTTGATCTATAAACAACAATCGATTCACAAGACAAATTTATCACAATCAATGTCATTATCACAATCGATTATTGCTAAGAAAAACAAAATGTTCGACTCAATGAACGATCCAGAACATGGAATAGTACAAACACTGTAAGCGTGTGATGAGGAACAATCGAAATGTTTCATATCTGATTAATGAGTTCTTTGGGCTTTAATAGTGAATTTGGAAAAATGGACTGATTAATCATTTTGGGCTCAAAAAAAAATCATAAACAGTAAATGATTTGATTTTTCTAGTTTGATCTTAAAAAAAATATGTTGGATCATCAATGGGGTAAAAACGGACTAGATCCAACGAAGCAAATCGATCAAAAATGAAAACCACAAAGTACGAATCGAAATCATGGACGTTTTGGAATCCATTTGAGAATTTGAGATACCTTTTTGACGAATTGAGTTCTGTTTTCAACAAACGAATCAAATTTGGAAGATCTTGGTTCTTTTGTCGGAATGAGAAAATCTCCAAATCGAACATTGTACCACCCACCATGCGAGATGTACAACTCGTTCTTCGTGTTCTTCGTGTTCTTCATCAAACCAAGAACATCTTCAAAAGAACCACCAACACATTTGGGTTTTGACTTCAAATTCAATTCAACACTTGGAGATTGTTGCTTTGGAACCCAAATTTGCTTCACGGATTTTGGCTTCACAACATTTGACGATTTTTGTGAGTAAACCCGCTTGTTCTTTCGATTCATCTTCTTCTTCTTTTTCTTTCTCATATTTTTGCATCTTGAAGACTTGACTTCATGAACAAACCCACTTTCAACAACATGATCATTTTGAGTTTGAATCAAATCTTTTGGAGTTTGATATTTGTGATTTTCTTGGATCACCGGCTTCCGATAAGGAATCATTCCTTCAAACGAATCACAAGAACACAAAATATCATCGGTTTGAACTCCAATTGAGCAAAAAACTTTTTTCATCTTGAGAATCAACTTGAACTCCTTTTTCTTGAACATCATCATCATCAAGAACACCATCCTGAGCTTCACGACAATCTGCATAATATTCAAGTTTATTGCTTCCATATTTGCATTCGGCACGAGAAATTCCTTTTATGACTTCTCCATCTCTTCTATTTCTTTATCTCTTTAGATATGTTGTAATCAAACGATTAAACAAATGTTTGGTTCGAAAAATTGGACAACTAGTTAATCCTCCAACTTCATTCTTTTCTCCATTTACAACAATATCACATTCACTTTTCAATCCAACAGTCAAGCTATAAAGAAGATATTCAAAAGTGCATTCACCTTGAACATCCTTACTATGTATCATCCATTTCTCCATGATTACAAGAACTTGAAACTTTCTAGAGAGAGAAATTGATTATGAATAGGTTTTCTAGAGAGATAAAGTGATACAAACAAGTATTCTAGGGAGAGAAAGTCGAATTATGGATAAAATCAAAGAAAAATTAGACTTCTAGAACACAAAAACACTCTCTAAACATGAAGATTAATGAACAAAAAGAATCACCAAATCAAAATAGCCATCAAGGATCAATTCTTGATGAGATTCAAGAACACGCGCTCTGATACCAATTGATGTTGTTTTTATTATGATGGCATGTGCGGAATCTGAAAGATCTAGTGAATCATCATGTAAAATCAACAACACAAGGAGTAAATAAATCTGTGTAAGCTCTTATTAGATCTAGAAAGATTATACAAATGGGTTTGTATACAATTTCTCTCTCTAGTCTAACACTCCAAATGATTCCTTACATAATGGGAGTCACTCACTTCCTATTTATAGGAAAAGACTTAACCCATTTACACATACAAAGAGGAAAGCCTAAAACATTACATCCAAGCATGACTTTGCACCCTAACATTCTCCCCCTCAAAGTTAGGATTGGATGTTCGGCTTTAATCTCCAACGAGCTAGCGCGATTTAGACCAAACTCCCCCTCGAAGTAACACCGGTCTTCAAATCCGCAAATGAATATTCGACGAACCCGAGAAGCTTCGAATACCCATCAATAGGCATAAAAGCTTTTATCTCAGTTCCATACCTTTGGGTAGCAAAGTTGTATAAACATGTTCATTTATACAAACAACTTTACTAGTAAACTATAATATGTATAGTTTAGGAAATCACTACTCACTATTTCTAGTACAATGAAACATACAAAGAGCCAATTCATACATGAGTCAATACTGATGGGTTTTAGGTAAAACAAAATAAACTAGAAAACAATTCCTTAGTTCACATGCAACCCACTTTGGATCTATGTTTTAACTATTGAACATATAACTTAGAATTGCAAACAAGAACCCTAGAGGAGAGGGGCTATTTTCGAAAATAACTAACTAGGGTTTATGAGTTGCATACCTTTCAATTGTTATAGCAAACAATTGATAATCCTTTTGAACTTGATCTTGATCTTCTTGGAAGTTTAGCAACACATGAATAAAAATTGTCTAATGCATATCCTTGTTTGGTTGTGGACTTAGAGTACCATGTTGTTTGTCTGAGTGTCGTTTGATCCTTAGTTATATATTATGTATATTTGTATAGGCATAAAAGCTTTTATCGTAGTTCCATACCTTTGGGTAGCAAAGGTGTCCAAAGATGTTCATTTATACAAACAACTCTACTAGTAAACTATAATATGTATAGTTTAGGAAGTCACTACTCACTATTTCTAGTACAATGAAACATACAAAGAGCTAGTTCATGCATGAGTCAATACTGATGGTTTTTAGGTAAAACAAATAAACTAGAAAACAATTCCTAAGTTCACATGCAACCTACTTTGGATCTATGTTTTAACTATTGAACATATAACTTTAAATTGCAAACAAGAACCCTAGAGGACTGCGGCTATTTTCGAAAATAACTAACTAGGGTTTAAAAGTTGCATACCTTTCATTTGTTGTAGCGAACAAAAATTATAATCCTTTTGAACTTGATCTTGATCTTCTTGGAAGTTTAGCACCACAAATGTAATGCCTCTAATGGAATCACACCCAAGAACTAGCAAGAAGGAAACTTCAAGGAGAAAGAGAGAGAAAGTATGCAATTTTTGGCTCTAGGCTTTCTTCAGAGAAGAAGTCGCCGATTTTAGGAGCTGGGAGGCTCCTTATATAGCTGAGGGATCTAGTGTTTAAGAAAAACCCTAATACTCCTTTGCTTGGGTGAAATCCTTAGCGTTTCCCCTATAGATTTTGTCCACCTCCTTCCAAGGAGGTTATGGAGCCTTCCACTAAACTATCTGATAATTGCAAACTAGTCCCTGCAGTTTATAATTAATACTTTTAACCCCAAAATTAATTCTGATTAATTTCTAGCTAAATATTAATCAAACATAATGATTCCTAATTAATATATTAATCTTTTAACATATTAATAAATCATTTATATTCATTTTTTAATCGTATAATAAATCAATATCTCTTCTTTCATAATTTCCTTGTCCGGTTGCTAGGTTTGAGGGCAACCCAAAAGCACTGTGCTACTATCAATTCAAGTGCATACCAATTATAGTTATGGGCTTAGACACCTATTCCAACCGTCTCCCAATTGGATAAGTATGTAACTATAATTGCTAGTATCTCTTCTAAATTTGACTAGCAAATTGTAGCTTCCGAAAGTTGCTACCGAACTCTGACCCAGTCAGTTATGTGTCCTGTAGATACGTGATCATATAATCCTTCGTTCTACAAGATATTCCCAGACATAAAACATGGAACGTAATCAATCTCTTTGTCCAGAATCTATTTTTCCCGATTTCTGATTTGTGATGATATAGGACTTCTAATCGAACACATCAATTTATTCCTGGCTGTGCCCAGGACATAAGTAAACACCAAATCATCGAGGGGCCCACATATATCGCTTTTCCGGTTAGGGCAAAAGGAACGAATAAACATTGACTCATATGCTTGTATCTTTTACTCCTCAAACAATACATGACAATACGTTTTATAACACCAAACCTTTTCTTTTAATTCTTTCAAATTTATATACTGTCAAAATCATGTCTAATGCATATATAGTTATATAAGTAAGGTTGGATGGACTTAGGACTGATAACTCACTTTATTTCCTGTTCCTAGTTTGGTTGTGGACTTAGAGTACCATGTTGTTTGCCTAAGTGTCGTTTGATCCTTAGTTATATATTATATATATTTGTATAGGCATAAAAGCTTTTATCTCAGTTCCATACCTTTGGGTAGAAAAGGTGTACAAATATGTTCATTTATACAAACAAATCTACTAGTAAACTATAATATGTATAGTTTAGGAAGTCACTACTCACTATTTCTAGTACAATGAAACATACAAAGAGCTAGTTCATACATGACTCAATACTGATGGGTTTTAGGTAAAACAAATAAACTAGAAAACAATTCCTAAGTTCACATGCAACCTACTTTGGATCTATGATTTAACTATTGAACATATAACTTTGAATTGCAAACAAGAACCCTAGAGGATAGAGGCTATTTTCGAAAATAACTAACTTGGGTTTAAGAGTGGAATATCTTTCAATTGTTATAGCAAACAATTAATAATCCTCTTGAACTTGATCTTGATCTTCTTGGAAGCTTAGCACCACAAATGTAATGCCTCTAATGGAATCACACCCAAGAACTAGCAAGAAGGAAACCTGAAGGGGAGAGAGAGAGAGAGAGAGAGAGAGAGAGAGAGAGAGAGAGAGAGTAGGCAATCTTCAGCCCTAGGGTTTCTTCAAAGAAGGAGTCACCAATTTTAGGAGCTGGGAGGCTCCTTATATAGCTTAGGGATCTAGGGTTTAAGAAAAACCCTACTACTCCTTTGCATGGGGCCTAAGACAATCCAAGGCCTTATCCAAGACCCCTTGGATGAAATCCTTTGGGTTTCCCCTATAGATTTCGTCCACCTCCTTCCATGGAGGTACTGGAGCCTTCCACTCAACTATTGGATAATTGCAAACTAATCCCTGCACTTTATAATTAATACTTTTAACCCCAAAATTAATTCTGATTAATTTCTAGCTAACTATTAATTAAACATAATGATTCCTAATTAATATATTAATCTTATAATAAATCAATATCTCTCCTTTCATAATTTCCTTGTCCGGTTGCTACGTTTGAGGGCAACCCAAAAGGACTGTGCCGGTATCAATTCAATTACTATAAAGAGAAAAAGATATAGAATACTATAACGAGAAACAATACATAGTATAAAAAGAAATAGATAGAGAATACTATAACGTGAAACAATACATACTATAAATTATACAAGAGAACATACTATGAAGAGAAACAAAGAGAACACACTACATATTACACACACAGAACATACATTACACTAGTACATACAATACATACACAAGAATACTATAACAGAAATGTGAGTCACTACTTCGGGGCATGGCATCACTGCTATGGCTCGTTTTGTAACCAGAGTCTCTTGGAGGGAGAGTATGAATTTGTGTATAGATCTATACGGGTCTGACCGTCCTACACCTTGATGCTAGCTACAATAGGACTTGCATGTCTATGGCTGATGAATGTCATACCATTTCGACGTCTTCGAGCATCGTGTTTTACTAAGTCGATCAAGTATGGCTACAATTATATCACATTATACCATAATTAACAATTGGTTTAAGGTAGTTAGTACAACAGTAGTCAATATAATACAACACTACAATACTTTATTATGTTCCCATTGCATTCACATTGTGATCTTCTCAGATAAACGGTAATGTTAAAACTATATTTTGTTAATGATAGTCACACTTGGGAAAAATACACACTTTTACAAGAAACAAACATACTGAACATTTGATGCCTTGGTAGAAGGCTACTTTTAGTAGAAAATATAGGATTCTCTAGGAGATACAAACATTTACGACAAAGTTTTACCAATTTATATATCAGACACTTACAAACATTTCCATACAAACAATGACACTAAAATGCTTATGAACTCACCAGCTCTAAAGGGGATAAACTCTTTCAAAATAACTTGTATTCTCAGTTCATCAGTAGACAAGTACCGATGCCAATTTTTGAGAAGGTGCGTTCAAGACTCATCTCTTATTTTGATTCATATATTTGGTGTCTTATAACTATACTGAACACACTTGTATTAAATTATATTATTAATGCAATGGATGATGTTCTTGTTTTTTACTATTATGCTTTGTTGTGATACTGTACATGACGTCCTCTGGCCTGGAACGTTTCCGCCATTCAGGTTTTAGGGTGTGACATCACCAATGCTCCAGCTGCATTCATGGACCTCATGAACCATATTTGTAGATCGATACTAGATCGGTATGTGATAGTTTTCATCGATGATACTTGGTCTACTCCAAGACTTAGGAGCAGCATGAGAAATACCTACGGGAGGTGCTGGAGACACTGAGGGGGAGAGACTTTTTGCAAAGTTCTCCAAGTGTGAGTTCTAGTTGCACAAGGTGCAATTTATTGGGCACCTTGTCAACCACAAGGGTATTCTGATCGATCCAACCAAGATAGAGGTCGTGATGCAGTGGGAGATTTTGAGGTCGCCAACTAAGGTTCAGTGTTTTCTAGTTATAGCGGGTTATTAGCGAAGATTTATTTAGGACTTCTCCAAGATTGGAGTTCCTTTGACCTGATTAACCAAGAATTTGCTGACCTTTTGTTGGGTGATTGAGTAGCAGGTAGCCTTCGAGAATCTAAGACAGCGGTTATGCGAGGCACCAATCCTAACTGTGAGAGGGAGTCGACGACTTCGTGGTTTACTGTGATGCGTCAATGAAATGCATGGGCATAGTTTTGATGCAACTAGGTCACGCAATAACTCATGCTTCGAAGCATTTGAAGCCTCATGAGGAAAACTATCTGACGCATGATTTAAAGCTGGGGGATATGGGTTTTTCCCTCAACATTTTGTGGTATTACCTCTATTGGTTCTGTTGTACCATTTGCACGGACCACAAGAGTTTGAGGTACCTCATGGATCAGTCGAATATGAACATGAGGCAGCATCGGTGGTTAGATGTGGTGAAATACAATGATTGTGAGATCCTTTACCACCCACGAAAGGCCAACATGGTGGTCGATACCCTAAGCTGCAAGGCAGTAGCGGCCCCGATTCATGACATCTGTCTGAGAATAACAATGATTACTCCATTGCTAGAGCAGATCCGAAGGGCGCAGGTTGGAGGCCAGAAGGAGGAGCGTCGGAAGTGCGAGCGGATCATAGGCTAGGTGTCCTCCTTTTGTTATAACAGTCGTGGGCTATTGACCCTGCATGGATGGGTCTCTGTACCGTACTAGGGTGGTGTGTGGTAGATTCTAATGGATGAGGTCTACAAGTCTAGGTTCTCCATCCATCCTGGGGTGACAAAGATGTATAGAGATCTTCATCCTCGTTATTGGTGGCCCTACATGAAGCGGGATGTAGCCTGGTACGTTGAGAGATGCCTGACCTGCAGGAAGGTCAATGCAGAGCACCAGAGCCCTCATGAAAACACATAGCCATTAGATATTCAGGTGTGGAAGTGGGAAGACATTACTATAGATTTCATTACTAAGCTTCCCAGGACCGGATGTCGAGTTGATTCGATATGGGTCATCATAGATCGATTGACCAAGAGTGCTCATTTTATCCGAATCCAAGGGAGCATATCGGCCAAGAATTCGGCCGAGATTTATGTGCTAAGGTAGTGGCACTTCATGGAGTGCCCTTCTCGGTGGTGTCAGACCGAGATGTTTGTTTCACTTCCCGATATTGGAAAGCAGTTCCACGATGAGATGGGTACTCGTCTCCACTTCAGCACCGCTTTCCACCCCCAGATGGAAGGACAGAGCGAGAGGACGATTCAGACTCTCAAGTACATGCTTCATGCGTTTGTTTTAG
Source organism: Lactuca saligna (assembly GCF_052625555.1). Classification (NCBI taxonomy): domain Eukaryota; kingdom Viridiplantae; phylum Streptophyta; class Magnoliopsida; order Asterales; family Asteraceae; genus Lactuca; species Lactuca saligna. The sequence continues at coordinate 66,782,807 of NC_136422.1, forward strand.
ATTTCGAGGGTGGTTACGATACGTATCTTCCATTAATGGAATTTCCGTATAACAACAGCTACCACACCAGCATAGACCAACCTCCCTTTCGATATGCTCTATGGGAGGAAGTGTAGGACCCCAATCTATTTGGGTGAGGTCATTCAGAGGGTGATAGGGAGTACCGAGGTAGTACTTAAGACCATAGAATAAATCCAGCAGGTCCAGAGCAGGCTCCAAGACTGCTCAGAGTTAACAAAAGAGCTACACCGACAAGCGGCATTCAGACTTGGAGTTTTAGGTGGGTGACATGGTCCTCATGAAGGTGTCACCTAGTAAAGGTGTCATACGGTTCCAGAAGCGGGGTAAGTTAGGCCCCGAGTATATCGTCCCCTTCAGAGTCATAGCGAGGGTGGGCAAGGTGGCGTACCGATTGGATCTTCCATCAGAGCTCAGTCAGATCCACAACACTTTCCATGTTTCCCAGCTACGAAAGTGCTTAGTGGATGACTCAGTGGTTATGCCTCTAGAGGACATTCAGGTTGATGACAGCATGAATTACATCGAGAGACCAGTAGCTATTCTCAATAAGAAGACAAAGGAGATGAGGAACAAAATAGTTGAGTTGGTGAAGGTGCAGTGGTAGCACCGCAAGGGTTCATAGTGGACTTGGAAGCCCGATGAGGAGATAAGGGAGCACTACCCGGAGTTGCTTCCAGATGCAGCAGACTTCGAGCATGAAGTTTAAGTCAAGTGAGGGAGAATTTTAAAGCCTCGTTCCTGGTATGCATTTAAATTTTATTTAGTTTATTTGTTAGAGCTACTCGACGAGTTGGGAGTCCCATACTCGTCGAGTAGAAGTGGGATTAGATGCGGGTTTAAAGCCTTCTACTCGACGAGTTGAGAGCCCCAACTTGGCGAGTAGGCCTGTTAAAATGAAACCTTAATTTCGGGGTTTTGCACCCTATTTAAGCAACTTAATCCCCGCCTTATGGCATCATTTGCAGCCTTCAATTCCAAAACCCTAATCCACGCAACCCTAGAGCTCTTGTGGGTGTGTGAGCCATTTATGTGTGATCTTGTGTGTTTTTGAAGCTTGAAGAAGAAGGAGTTAGAAGTGTAACAACGCAAATTTTCAAACAAAATTTTCATTTAAAATAAAGTGATTTTATTCAACTAAATATAATTATTCCAAGTTTCATATCAAAATACAATCATAAAATCCCCAAGATCTCAAAATAACAACAGTGTGTACACATCACGCCGACGCCTTCCCACGGTCTTCGCTAGTACCTGAAACACATACATAACAATTGTAAGCATAAATGCTTAGTGAGTTCCCCAGTATACTACTTACACATATACGCCTTTCCAGGCCCTGACCTTCCGGTCTACAACACAACGCCTTCCGGCCCGTAACATAATCACCTTCCGGCCCATAACATATTCGCCTTCCGGCCCATAACATATTGGCTTCCGGCCCATAACATATTGCCTTCCGGCCCATAAACATACACATCACATAATACATTTATCCTAACACATATAGCACATATATCATATATCATATCCAACCTTTCGGTCACATAACATATTGCCTTTTGGCCCATATAAACATATATAGCACGCATAGCAATTACCTTTCCATTTATAGCACTTATAACACATATCATACCCGACCTTCCGGTCACACAGTCAAACCCTTCCGGGTACAGTATAGTGAGAAGACTCACCTCGTGCGTAATGAAAGCTAGCGACTCCTGAAATCGCTCGCACTCGATCCGCTGAGCTACAGACTCCCTATAATATCATATTCCCCTTATTAGTACTTTTATCTTTCAAGACAACTGAGCCTAAGAAATCACATGTAGGTCAACTCTGGTCAACGGTCAACGGTCAACTTGATCGGACTCGGCGAGTGCTAAGGCGACTCGGCGAGTCTAGACGTCCTCACCAAATCCTGATGTTCCCTTTCTACTCGTCGAGTATCCCTCTTGACTCGACGAGTTCCTCGTGGAATAATCACGGGGCCACCCCGACTCCACTCGCCGAGTCTGAAGAACAGCTCGACGAGTCCCAGTTAATTTCCAAGCTACTCGCCGAGTCTGTTCATCGGACTCGGCGAGTCTATGCCATGCAGTCGATCAAACTGCTTCCTGAGATCAGTATTGTCCCGACCATTCATAGGTCTGGTCCTCCTAAGCTGGTACAACACGTAAGACCTTCATTTAGGTGCTCATGCTACACCCCAAGACTTGTAATTTACCTTTTGACTTAAGGCATAAGGATTCCAATCCAAAACCTCTCTTAATTCCCGAATTACACAGGCATGGGACATTCTGGACCTCTAAAGGTCCTAATACAGGGTTATAATCGTTTGGGGAACAAGGGTAATAATCAATCTAGTCACAAAAGGGTTCCATAAACCCTAAATCCATGCACACATCAACATAGCAGAATATGATCCGAAATATTACCTGAATAATGCACTCTCTGTGTCCCCAATCCTCAGAACTTGATTCCCTTGCTGTTCCTTTAGCCAAACTCTTCTCTTCCTTGCACAATAACTTCTTCAAGATCACCAATGGCCTTCAATCCTTTCTCTAGATGCCCACAACCGATTTAGGGTTCTTCTCAGTCGCTAAAGACGGACAATGACGGCCTATAAGTCCGTTATATACGTTCCAAAACCGAACGGCTAGGGTTTCCGCTGAACAGCGCAGACTCGCCGAGTCCATAATGGACTCGTCGAGTCCAGTCGCGAACCCGCGACCAAGTCTGTGGTCCTACTCGGTGAGTCTGGCTCCAACTCGCCGAGTCCCCTCCTAAAACACCCTAAAAATAATATTATGACAATACCTGAAATTCCAGGCTGTTACAACTCTCCCCCACTAGGACTAGACTTCGCCCTCGAAACCTCACTCTGCAATTAACTCCGGATGCTGCTCCCGCATCTCACGCTCCGGCTCCCAAGTCATCTCCGATCCTTTCCGGTGTTGCCACTGAACCAACCCCAGAGGTACCTCCTTGTTCCTCAGAACCTTGATCTTCCGATCCCTGATGGCTACTGGTCTCTCGGCGTAATTCAGGCTCGCATCCAGCTGAATATCCTCTAATGGAACCACTGCCGATTCATCGGCTATACACTTCCTCAACTGTGATACGTGAAAAGTATTGTGGATCTGTCCCAACTCTGCTGGCAACTCCAACCGATAAGCTACCCGGCCTACCCTTGCAATCACACGAAATCGACCTATAAATCGGGGCCCCAACTTGCCCCTCTTCCTGAACCGGATCACTCCTTTCCAAGGAGAAACCTTCAGGAGAACGAAGTCGCCAACCTGAAATTCAAGCTCGGACCGGCATCTGTCCGCATAACTCTTCTGTCGGCTCTGGGCGGTCAATAACCTCTATCTAACCTACTGAATCTGCTCTGTCGTCTGAAGTACGATCTCCGTACTGCCCAACACTCTCTGTCCCACCTCTCCCCAGCAAATGGGGGTCCGACACCTCCTACCATACAACAACTCAAAAGGTGGCATACCAATGCTCGAATGATGGCTGTTGTTGTAGGAAAACTCTGCCAAGGGTAAATGCGCATCCCAGCTACCCCCGAAGTCTAACACACACGCTCGAAGCATGTCCTCCAATGTCAGTTGCGTCCGCTCGCTCTGACCGTCTGTCTGGTGTTGGTATGCGGTACTAAAATGCAGTTTAGTACCCAGCTCCTCATGGAATTTCTTCCAGAACCTGGAAGTGAAGCGTACATCACGGTTCGAAACAATCGAGATCAGCACTCCATGCAGAGATACTACTTCCCTCACGTATATCTCCGCCAACTTCTCCGCTGATGAACTCTCGCTGATGGCAAGGAAATGTGCACTCTTCGTCAACCTATCCACAATCACCCAAATTGCATCGACTCCCCTGGCAGTTCTCGCCAATTTGGTGATGAAATCCATAGTAATCTGTTCCCACTTCCACTCAGGAATCTCCAAAGGCTGCAACTTGCCATGCGGTCTCTGGTGCTCGGCCTTAACCCTACGGCAGGTCAAACACCTCTCAACGAACCAGGCGACGTCTCTCTTCATACAAGGCCACCAGTATTCCTTCCTCAAGTCCAAATACATCTTTGTAGCACCGGGATGAATCGAGAATTTCGATCTGTGAGCCTCTTCCATCAAAGTATCACGCGTACCGCCCACGAACGGTACCCAAATCTGACCCTGAAACGTCAGAAGTCCTCGTCCATCCTTAACGAACTCTGAGATTAACCCAATGACCCGCTCTTTTTTCTGCATCTCGGATCTCACAGCCTCGGCCTGCGCCCCACGAATAGCATCCAATACCGGAGTCATCACCGTCAGTCTCAGACATACATCTCGCAATGGAGTGCTCTCCGTCCTGCGGCTCAATGCATCGGCTACCACATTAGCCTTGCCCGGGTGGTATAGGATTTCACAGTCATAATCCTTGACCACATCCAACCATCTCCTCTGACGCATATTTAGGTTGGGTTGATCCATCAAATACTTCAAACTCTTATGGTCCGTGTATATCGTACATCGAACCCCATACAGGTAGTGACGCCAAATCTTGAGAGCGAATACTACTGCCCCCAACTCTAGGTCATGCGTGGGATATCTCGCCTCGTGAGGCTTTAGCTGCCTCGATGCATAAGTTATCACATGACCTCTCTGCATCAACACTGCACCCAGTCCCGAAATCGATGCGTCGCAATATACGACAAAATCTTCCATCCCTTCCGGGAGAGCTAATAACGGGGCTTCGCACAATCTCTGGCGAAGTGTCTCGAAAGAAGTCTGTTGCTCGGGTCCCCATGAGAATGCAACACCCTTCCGGGTCAGTCTGGTGAGCGGTACTGCGATCTTGGAGAAGTCTCTAATAAACCTCCGATAGTACCCCGCCAACCCAAGGAAACTCCTGATCTCGGAAGGTGACTTCGGTACCTCCCAACTCATCACTGCCTCAACCTTGGCCGGATCGACCAATATCCCTGCCTGATTAACAACATGTCCAAGAAATTGGACCTCCCGCAACCAGAAGTCACATTTGGAGAATTTTGCATATAGCTTCTCCGACCTCAGTACCCCAAGGACCTCCCTCAAATGTCCCTCATGCTGCTCTCTAGATCGCGAATACACCAGGATGTCGTCGATAAATACAATCACAGACCGATCCAGCATCGGCCTGCATACCCTGTTCATGAGGTCCATGAACACTGTCGGGGCATTGGTGAGCCCGAAAGGCATCACCACAAACTCATAATGCCTATATCGCGTCCTAAATGCTGTCTTCTGGACGTCCTCATCCCGCACTCTTACCTGATGGTACCCTGATCTCAGATCGATCTTGGAAAACCAAGATGCCCCTTGCAACTGATCGAATAAATCATCAATCCTCGGTAACGGATAGCGGTTCTTGACCGTCACTTTGTTCAACTCCCGGTAATCAATGCACATCCGGTGTGAACCATCCTTCTTCTTGACGAACAGAATCGGTGCTCCCCACGGTGAGCTGCTCGGCCGAATAAATCCCTTCCCCAGCAACTCCTGGAGTTGCGAGGACAACTCTTGCATCTCTGGAGGTGCGAGACGATAAGGCACCTTCGCAATAGGTGCAGCCCCCGGAATCAGATCGATACCAAACTCTACTTGCCTCGCAGGAGGTACTCCCGGCAGTTCCTCGGGAAAAACATCTGGAAACTCACGCACCACCGGGACCTCCTCCACTGACCTTGGTCTATCGGAAGCCTCCCGCGTATCCATCACATACGCCAGAAAACCCTTACATCCCTGCTATAGACATTGCCTCGCCCTAGCGGCCGAACAAAAAGCTGATTCCGAACGGGTACCCTCGCCGTACACCGTAAGAACTCCTCCACTAGGGTCTCGTATAGTCACCAACTGGCGCTCGCAGTCGATGACAGTGCTGAATCGGCTCAGCCAGTCCATGCCCACGATGACACAGACATCACCCATCGCAATAGGAATTAGGTCAATCGGAAACTCAACCCTGAAAATCTCTAGTACGCATCCCTGAAGAACCTCCGTGGCACAAACCACCCTCTCGGCCGATATAGAAACGCTCAGGGGCCGACTTAACGGCTCACGACTAATGCTGATATGCTGACTAAAAGCTACAGATACAAAGGATCTACTTGCACCCGAATCAAATAACACTAGAGCAGGCATAGAGTTCACAAGAAAAGTACCTACACATATATTAACATAAGCATAACATCTCGACTTTAAATAAATACGTGAATTACAGCATACTTGCCACAACATCGGGCGCAGCGTGGACCTCCTCCGCAGTCAGCTGAAAGGCTCTCCCGCGAGCCCTCGGGGCCTCGACCTTCGCCGGTCGAGTCTCAGTAGTCCTGGTAGTAGGTGTAGATCCCTGACGAAGCTGCGGGCACTCGGCCTTCTGATGGCCTGTCTGGTTGTAATGAAAACAAACCATAAACCCCTTAGGACAATCCCTGGCAATGTTTCCTTCCTTGCCACACTTGTAGCAACCACCAGCTCGGCACGCCCCCTCATGACTGTTGCCGCACTTCCCGCAAGTGCGGCCCTTCTGACCTCCCGTCCTCAAATCAGCGGACTTGATCCACTTGGCTGCCGGCTGAGACTGAGCCGGCCGCCGGTCCACCTGCCGAGACTCGGCCTCCTCCCTGGCCTGGGTCTCCAACTCGATCTCGCGCTTCCGGGCATTTTCCTGAAGCTCAGTAAAAGTACGATAGGTTGAGTTTGACACAAACTCCCGGATATCCCTCCTCAAAACGCCTAAGTACCGGCTCATCCGCGACTGCTCTGTAGACACCAGCTCAGGGCAGAACATCGCCCTCTCATGAAACTTCCGCGTAACCACCGCAACCGAATCAGTACCCTGCTTAAGGGTCAAGAACTCCTGAATCAATCGCTCCCTCTCCACTGGGGGAACGTACTCGTCCCTGAACATGTCAGTAAACCTCTCCCATGTAACTGCTGTAATCTCCGCCAAAGTGAAGTTCGCCGTCACGAACTTCCACCAATCCTTCGCTCCCAGACGAAGCTGATTCAAAGCGAACCGCACCCTCAGGTGCTCCGGGCATGAGCAAGTGTAGAAGCACCCTTCAATGTCGGCGATCCACCGCATTGCAGCAATCGGATCCTGCGTTCCATCGAACTCAGGGGGTTTCGTGTTGCTGAATTCCCGGAATAGCAACGAATCGCCCCCTTGCGGCCTGGCAGCGGCCACGGCTGCGGTAGCGGCAGCGGCTGCAGTCTCAGTCAGTGCGGCGTACCACTCTTCGAACTCTCCATCAGAGTGGTCTTAATAGACCCAAACATCTCCGGGATCTCAGCCCGGATTGTTGCAGCTACCTCCTCCTGAATCATCTGACGAATATCCTCGTCGCTCACACCGCTCGAACTCGCCCCGTGGCGTGTGGTAACCATGATGTCTCTGAAATACAACATAAAATTATCAGAGACTCCATCAAGTACAATTGTACTCGATAACGCAACCCTACTCAGTCTCCGATATCCAGGGAGTCTTACTTGGGTCTTCCACCGACCCGGTGTCTTCGGTAGTACGGGCCCAATACTACCGACCACACCGTATCAGTATTCGTCCCAAATCTTCCTCCCCAAACCCCGAATAGTGAGTACTCTACTTTGATATGCACTATCTACCTGCACGCTACCAAATATCTCAAATCGGCAAACTCCCTAGACTAAGGCATCACAAATCAGGCCACTCTAGTCCTATCATGAATACCTAGTCTTCTAGCATGCATAACAATTCATAATTCATTGCATAACATAACATTGTAAGGTATTCTGGGGATCTTTACCGTTCGGGCGCTGGCTGATCGTACACACTGCTTCTTTCTTGTTTACCACTTTACCATTTATAAAAGTTTATGCCTTTATTATTTTTAAAAGATTTTCCTCAAATCCTCGGTTTGAGTTCAGTTGCACCCGAAGGTACACCCGAATCCCTCAAACCAAGGCTCTGATACCAATTGTAACAACGCAAATTTTGAAACAAAATTTTCATTTAAAATAAACTGATTTTATTCAACTAAATATAATTATTCCAAGTTTCATATCAAAATACAATCATAAAATCCCCAAGATCTCAAAATAACAACAGTGTGTACACATCACGCCGGCACCTTCCCACGGTCCTCGCTAGTACCTGAAACACATACATAACAATTGTAAGCATAAATCCTTAGTGAGTTCCCCAGTATACTACTTACACATATACGCCTTTCCAGGCCCTGACCTTCCGGTCTACAACACAACGCCTTCCGGCCCGTAACATAATCGCCTTCCGGCCCATAACATATTCGCCTTCCGGCCCATAACATATTGCCTTCCGGCCCATAACATATTGCCTTCCGGCCCATAAACATACACAACACATAATACATTTATCCTAACACATATAGCACATATATCATATATCATATCCGACCTTTCGGTCACATAACATATTGCCTTCCAGCCCATATAAACATACATAGCACACATAGCAATTACCTTTCCATTTATAGAACTTATAACACATATCATACCCGACCTTTCGGTCACACAGTCAAACCCTTCCGGGTACAGTATAGTGAGAAGACTCACCTCATGGGTAATGAAAGCTAGCGACTCCTGAAATCGCTCGCACTCGATCCGCCGAGCTACAGACTCCCTATAATATCATATACCCCTTATTAATACTTTTATCTTTCAAGACAACTGACCCTAAGAAATCACATGTAGGTCAACTCTAGTCAACGGTCAACGGTCAACTTGACCGGACTCGGCGAGTGCTAAGGCGACTCGGCGAGTCTAGACGTCCTCACCAAATCCTGATGTTCCCTTTCTACTCGTCGAGTATCCCTCTTGACTCGACGAGTCTGAAGAACAGCTCGACGAGTCCCAGTTAATCTCCAAGCTACTCGCCGAGTCTGTTCATCGGACTCGCCGAGTCTATGCCATGCAGTCGATCAAACTGCTTCCTGAGATTAGTATTGTCCCGACCATTCATAGGTCTGGTCCTCCTAAGCTGGTACAACACGTAAGACCTTCATTTAGGTGCTCATGCTACACCCCAAGACTTGTAATTTACCTTTTGACTTAAGGCATAAGGATTCCAATCCAAAACCTCTCTTAATTCCCGAATTACACGGGCATGGGATATTCTGGACCTCTAAAGGTCCTAATACAGGGTTATAATCGTTTGGGGAACAAGGGTAATAATCAATCTAGTCACAAAAGGGTTCCATAAACCCTAAATCCATGCACACATCAACATAGCAGAATATGATCCGAAATATTACCTGAATAATGCACTCTCTGTGTCCCCAATCCTCAGAACTTGATTCCCTTGCTGTTCCTTTAGCCAAACTCTTCTCTTCCTTGCACAATAACTTCTTCAAGATCACCAATGGCCTTCAATCCTTGCTCTAGATGCCCACAACCGATTTAGGGTTCTTCTTAGTCGCTAAAGACGGACAATGAGGGCCTATAAGTCTGTTATATACGTTCCAAAACCGAACGGCTAGGGTTTCCGCTGAACAGCGCAGACTCGCCGAGTCCATAATGGACTCGTCGAGTCCAGTCGCGAACCTGCGACCAAGTCTGTGGTCCTACTCGGCGAGTCTGGCTCCAACTCGCCGAGTCCCCTCCTAAAACACCCTAAAAATAATATTATGACAATACCTGAAATTCCAGGCTGTTACAAGAAGTCTTAAGAGGAAGAGTAGATCCAAAAGCTACACTTCATTGGCTACATTTTCTAGTAATCAAGCTTCTATATTGACCTCTAATTCATTACATCTCTTCGTTCCTCTATTATGAAGCTTTTGGCCCAAGAATGATCACCTTTGCAGAATGGATGACCCGAGTGGGTAATCTTCTAGATCTAAGATCTTGAAGGGATGGTATGGCATAAAGGTGAAAACTTTATGCCATTAGAGCCCCCATGCAAGCCATAGAGTGTCATCTTGGCCTTTTTAGCTCAGAAAGTCCATGCATGAAGACAAAGGTAGGAGCTTTACATGTCTAAGTAGTGTTAGGGTTTAGATTTGTTGTTTTAACTCTTAGTTAGGTGTATAGATGGCTTAAGGACCAAGTTTTAGGTCCCAATGAGTTAGGGTTTGAGCTAAACCCATTAAAAAGATATATTAATGGGTAAAGTTAGAAACTTTACCCTTAAAAGAATATTTCGGGGGTTTATGTGAAGTATGAAGCTTGGATCTGAAGTCTAAGGGCTTAATCCATCAAAATATCCAAAACAGAAAAGGGCACTCGAAGATTCCAGAGGGGGACTCGAAATATTGAGTCGATTTGTCCCGATTACGTACTAGGTGGAACTCGAAGAGTCTGTGAAGGGACTCGACGAGTTGACTCGGTTTATCACGAGTCTGAATAACATAGGAACTCAACAAGTTAGGAGGTAACTTGACGAGTTGGGTCAATTGGAAGTTGACCATGACTTTGACTTTGACTAGATCGTTTACTTTTACTAGGGGGTAAAATGGTCGTTTTACCATTAAAAAGATTTTCAGTTTTTGACTAAGTGTTCCTTGTGAATTTCTAGTTAGGGAGTCGTTGGAGCATCTATCGTAGATTCCTCACTTGAGATATCAGCAACCAACTTGAGAGGTGAGTTTTCCTGCAGTGGGAACGGGTCGAAGGAACAAATGTTGGTCTGTTTATATATGTTAGCCTATGTCGGACTTAGGTCTGATGTTCGGGTTAGCCCGATGTAGTTTATATTTTTATGTGTTTCAGACTTCGGTCCAATTTCGGATGGAGCGCGATAAAGGTCTCTATGCTTGATGTCTTTGTGATTCTCGTATTTATTGTTACGTGTTCCAGCCTATGGTTCGATGTCGGGGCAAGCCTGATGAACGTTTAGTTATATTCTATGTGTTATATGTTCTAGATTTTGGTCCAATGTTGGAGCAAGCCTGAGGAAGGTTTAGTTTATATGTTTATGTTATGTGTTATATTACATGCTTGTTGATATGTTATATGTATACCAGACTTTGGCCCGATGCCAGGCGGGGCCTGATACTGGGTAGGGCCGATTGCACGTAGGCTTGATGTTGAATTCGTGCAATGCCAGGCGGGGCCTGATGTAGTGGGTAAGGCCCAATGTATGCTATTATGTGTATGGTATGTGGTAGTATTGAGAGACTCACTAAGCTTCATGCTTACAGTTTTCAGTTTTCGTTTCAGGTACTTCCGGTAGCAAGAGGAAGAGCTCGGGATGACTGCCTGGCACACACCACAGTTTTTAGCCTGGGATATTTTAGACACTGATATTTTGATACATTGTTTTGATACAGTATTTTGATATGATGTTTGAGATACACGATTTGGGATTTTATTTTGTTGTTTTATGAATTTTGGGTTTTTATAAATGGTTTAAAATAAAAAATTTTGATTGTATTTTTAGGATGTTACACCCGATGTGGGGTGGGGGCCCAGTGTCTGTTTATTTATGCTATGAATGTGGTATTTTGGGGAACACACTAATTTTTGTGATTATGGTTTTTAGTTTACGTTTTAGGTACTTCAGGATCGAAAAGGAAAAGCATGGGATGATTGTAGAGCACACACCACCTTTTCTTGCATTATGAGATTTTCTCTGATATGATATGATGTAGTGACATACTTTGGTATATTTTGGGTTGTATGACAATGTTTGGAAGTATCATTTTATTTAAATTAAAAATAAAATGTTTGGTTCTTATTTTGGGGCATTACAAGTTGGTATCAAAGTCTTGGTTTAGGGATTCGTACATACTCTCGGGTGTGTCTGAACTCAAATATAGGGTTGGGTATAGTTTTTCAAAAAGAAATTTTTTTTAAAGAAAAGGGTTTTCTAATACAAGAAAAGTGTGGTGCATGCAATTGACCGAGCTCAAGTAAATTTTCCCAAGATACCTATACATGTTATCCGATATGATTTGATTTGTGAATCTTTGAATCGCATGCTAGGAGAGATGCCTCTGTATGCCTATTATATGGGCTTGTAAACTGGCATGCTAGTATTGATTAGTCAGTGATAGGATGGACTGATTAGGTTATGCTTGGTTCTGATTACTTGATGATCGAATGTTTCTTGCTTTGTACTTTTTAGGAGTTCTCGCTAGTTTTATCTAAGTAGTAAGGAAATATGTTAAGTTACATATTGCTAAGACTAGGTAATTTTATAATGTGAGGTTTTAACTATATTGCGCAGCTCTTGTTTGAGTCCAATCTTTGTAGTGTGAGACCTCTTATTCGAAGAATTATCTGGTTTTGGGGATATGTAATTGTATTCATGAGCTAGTTAGAGGAAGTTAGTGTTAGCGGGAGTTCTTTCTGCAGCTGATGGCAGAGAGTGGGGTGGACTTTGTCCTTGGAAAACATAGGAAGAGATCTAGTGTTGGGAGCCTTATCTTAATGAGGGTTAATTGTATGGATATAAAGTGACTTGGTAGTATTTCTTGCTTATATTTATGTGTTTTATCTGGTTTTGGGGATATATTAAATTGCTTGCTTATATTTATGTGTTTTATTTTAGGATCGTTCCTTGTGAATGGTATTATTGCTTTGGTATTGTTTGATCCCCTAGCTACACGATCTTTTATATTGCTTGAGCTTAGCAAGAGGTTTGTTGGAGCTCCTAGGGAGTTGGAGTGCTCTTTAGATGTTTTAGATTCTAGATGATCGATCTGTCTGGGTAACGAGGGTTCATTGGGGTTGTATTCTTCAGATGTTAGCCAATAGTATTCGATTGATTTGGTTCCCATCCGTTTGCGTGGGAACAAGGTTATTGTAGGTATGGATTGGCTGAGCCCCAATGGGTCAGTGATTGATTGTGAGTAGCAGTTAGTTTGGGTTTGAACCCCAAGTGGGGGAGAGTTATTGATTCATGGAGAGAGAGCTCAGAGTGGGTCATATTTATGTTCAGCAACAAAGGTCTGGCTTTACATTCAGCAGGGTTCTTTCGGATTTATTTCCTAGGTTATGGATACCCAGGATAAGGGTAAGGCGACCATGGATAACGTGTCAATTGTGCAGGATTATCCCGATGTGTTTCTCATGGATTTGCCTGGGGTGCCTCCGGAGAGGCAAGTCGAGTTCAGGATTGATCTAGTTCCAGGTGCAGCTTCGATAGCCAAAGCATCGTATCGGTTGGCTCCTCTCGAGATGAAGGAGTTGTCTGCACAGCTGCAGGAGCTGTTAGACAAGGGATTCATTCGACCGAGGAGTTCACCATAGGGAGCACCGATATTATTTGTAAAGAAGAAGGATGGATCTCATCGTATGTGCATTAACTACCAAGAGGTGAATACGATAACAGTGAAGAACCGTTATCCACTCCCAAGGATTGATGATCTATTTGACCAGCTTCATGGTGCATCATTGTTTTCCATGATTGATTTGGGTTCAAGTTATCATCAGATGAGGATTAGAGATGAGGATGCACAGAAGATGGCTTTCCTGACTCATTATGGTCATTACAATTTCGTGGTTTTGGGCTTACTAATGCTCCAGCCGCGTTCACGGATCTCATGAACCGCGTGTGTAGGTCGATGTTGGATTGGTCTATGATTGTACTTATTGATGATATCTTGGTCTATTTCAAGACCTAAGAACAACACGAGGAGAACTTGAAGGAAGTGCTAAAGACTTTGAGGAAGAAGAGAGTTTTTGAAAAGTTATCCAAGTGTGAGTTCTGGTTACCCGAGGTGCAGTTTTTGGAGCACCTTGTCAACCAGAATGGCATTCTGGTCGATCCGGACAAGGTCGAGGCTATGATGCAGTGGGAGGTTCTGAAGTCTTCATCTGAGATTCGTAGTTTCCTTGGTCTGGCAGGTTTTTATGATAGGTTTATCCAAAATTTCTTGAAGATAGCTATTATGTTGACTCGGTTGACAAAGAAGACAGTTACATTTCGTTGGGGGCCGGAGTAACAGACAGTGTTTGAGATCTTGAGATAGCGGTTGTGTGATGTACCGATTTTAACCCTACTGGAGGGTGTTGAACATTTTGTGGTTTATTGTGATGCATGGATCACGGGTTTGGGGCAGTATTAATGCATACGGGTAGCGTGATCGCTTACGCTTCGAGGTAGCTAAAGCCTCATGAGGTGAATTATCCGATACATGATTTGAAGCTGGGGGCTGTGAGTTTCACCCTCAAGATTTGGTGGCATTTCCTATATGGGGTCCTTTTTACTATTTACCCGGATCATAAGAGCTTGGGGTACCTAATGGATTTGCCAAATCTGAATATGACACAGTGTTGTTGGTTGGATGTGGTGAAGGATTTTGATTGTGAGATCCTTTATCACCCAGGAAAGGATAATGTGGTGGCTGATACTCTCAGCCTTAAGGGCTCGCGACTCCGATCAGGGATATATGTTTGAGGATCACTTTTAAAGCGAATTTGTGATGCTATGGTCAAGACTATGAAGGAAGAGCAGCGTAAAAGTGAGTGTAATGTGGTTCATATGGCTTCCTTCGATTATGATAGTCATGGGTTGTTGAATCTTCATTGATGGGTTTGGGTTCCGTGTTGCAGTGGTGTGTGTCAGGCTCTGATGGAGGAGGTGCACAATTCTTGGTTCTCCATTCACCCCGGGGTGAAGAAGATGTATAGGGATATTCTTCCTGATTATTGGTGGCACTGCATGAAACGTGTGACATCCCCACATTCATGATTATTTTAAAAAATTTATTTATGATTATTTAAAAATCAAAGTATCCATTTTAAAGAATAATATCGCAGAATTTGTTCCCGGAAAACATGATAAAGATATTATGTAACATCCTAAAAATACGGACCAAAAATTTCATTTTAAATTAAAAAAATATAAAACCATTTTTCTAAAAACCTCATACCAATAATTCATATCAAAACCAATATATCCATACTCAAAATAGGTCATAACAAAACCATATAAGAGTATAAATCTCATAGATCTCTGGTGCAGAAAATATGGTGTGATGCACTGCGATCATGTCGGCTCCTTTCCCTTCGAAGAAAAAGGACCTAAAACAAAAACTGAAAACCTTAAGTACAAACCTTAGTGAGTTCCCCCATCATACTACATACCATACAATAAACATACTGCCAGACATATCTGGGTGCCTGGCCTACCCTGCTGAGCATATCTTGGTGTTCAACCTACGCTCATCAGGCATACCGGGGTGCCGACCTACCCTTTGGCAAGCATATATGGGTGCTCGACCCACCCTGCCAGGCATATTTGGGTACCCGACCTACCATTCGGTTTATTTCAACAAGCTACAAGGACTATTTCACTCTCTACCACTACCATATAAAAACATAGCATAATATACTGTCAGGTATATTTGGGTGCCCAACCTACCCTGCCGGTATATCTCAACTGGGTCCAAGGACTAGTCCCCTTCCTACCAATATCACATAATATCATAGCATACTAGCACAAACAGCATAACAAATAGTGGCATACAAGACAATTATCACAAAGACAATCATCTCTACTACAATCAACTACTAGTGGGCCGATATTGGTGTCATCGAACCACATCTACTAGAAGGTAACTCACCGCAATGCTGCGTAGTAGTTGAACTATCCTCGTCTATGGGATCAACTCCTCTCAAACTCCTACACATAACAATATCCTTTAATTACCCTTTCATACTCATAACCCCTTTAAGGGTCAACTCTGGTCAATGGTCAAAGACAAAGTCAACATCCTGGTTGACTCAAGTCATCGAGTTGGTCCATCAACTCGTCGAGTTCCATGACCTATAAAACCCTGAAATCTCAATCCTACTTGCCGAGTTCCTCCTTATAACATAGTCAGGACCTTTCACTCACAACTCACCCAGTCCTTCCTTGAACTCATCTAGTTCCTCAATCTTCATAACCCAAAACCATGGCTAACCCACTGAGTTATATCCTAGACTCAACGAGTTTGCCCAACAATAGAAAAGTTTGGGGGACCACGACTAACTCGCTGAGTTTTATGAATAACTCGTCGAGTCCCCCATAGTCTATATCCATTAAGTCACTTTCTGTTGGTCTCAATGCATCTAAACCATATATCTGGTCTCCTAGAGTCGATATATCACGTAAAGTTACTAACTTTACATGCATGCATGGGTTATTTAGCTGGAAGTCCCTAAACGTTGGTTCACAAGTAGCATAGGACTCCCATGGCCATAAAGTTGGCACCTTTATGACATGTAGTCGCTCAACAGCTTTTGATCTGAAGGTTCTTTTCATAGGGGATATCCAAATCCCAAAGGCCACCATTATTGAACCAAAACATGGAGAAAATTTCTAAAACTAGATCTAAACACTCAATAAGCAAGGTAAGAGATTTATACCTCAGGTAAACCTAAAATGAAGTTCTACTTCCAGATCTACTCTTCTCCTCACTTCCTTGCTCTTTCCTCAAGTCTCCTCCTCTTCAAAACTTCAAAAAAGCACCAAGAATGGATCAAAACACTCAAAAAATGTATTAAGGTTTCACAGTTAGGGTTTGGGGTGATGGAGGTTGCAAATAAGGCCACCCTTTGGAGGTTAAGGTGCTTAAATAGGGTTCAAACCCTGAAAATCAGGGTTTCACTCTAGTAGCCCTACTCTTTGAGTTGAGGCTTCTCAAATCGTCGCATAGACTTTAAGTCCCACGTCCAAAATCCATTTCTACTCGACGAGTTTGGGGCCTCCAATGTGTCGAGTCCCTTTGCAAAAATGAATAATTTGGTTTAAAATACATACATGGATCCAGTTGTTACATATTATCAAATAATTTCCAAAGAAATGTATTTTGTTTATACTAAAACATTCGGATGTCATCATCAATACATAAACATAAGCATAAGTAGACCTTGCATTCATTTACACTATTGATTTACATCTCCATTAATCTCTCAGTGTAATATAGCTTCGTATCGATATATGTGATACAAATAAACTGAGTGGGTCGGGTTGGGAAAACTGGTGAGTACATAGGGTTTTCAACCCACAATAGTATAAATATTATATTTAATCATCAAACAATTAACCCAAGTTCACTTCCCCATTTTCTTCTTTATTCTTAAGTACATCCTTAAGAACCATCTATTCCTTAATATTTATTCCTAAGGATTGTCCTAAAGAATAGGCACGAAGTCCATCGCTTCCAGGGTTATCTAACAAGCACTAAGTCCATAGCTGTCGATGTTACATATTATGCACTAAGTCCATAGCTTCCAATATTCATCTATAAGACATTAAATCCATTGCTTCCAACATTCATTTTTAAGGCACTAAGTCCATAGCTTCCGATGTTCATGTATAGGGCACTAAATCCATAGTTTTCAAGGTTTTTAGAGTACGTATGGTGAATACGTAGTTCTAACACACCTACAGGTTGCGATCCTGCTACCGTTCCACTAGAATGCCTAGAATAGTTAGTGGTCATCATCAATACTCTGCTAGATGACTGGATCAACTCCAAAGTCAAGGCTGCTCATTATTTTACACCTCTTAACCTCTATATCATCTCTCATCATCCATATCATCTTTCATCTACCCATATTTACCAAATATATTTATAGGTATAAAAATACATATACAGTTTAAATAAAGTAAAACATGTATAAATCATTCATCTAGCATAGATATCAGTTACACAAATAATAACCACGTATAGCATGTATTAATATTAAGTACTTCATATCTAGGTGTAAGATAAAAGTAACTATGCACCCATTTGTTAAAGTGATGACTCCAAACTCGGGCAGTGCTACGCTTTTCACAATTTTATTTTCCTTCGACGAAACCTAGTATCATTATCACTAGATTTTAGTGTAATGTTTATTACGACTAATTATTAGTCTGGATTTATCATATATCAAGGTCTATGATTTATATTGTTTTGTAAGTGTTAAATAATACTTTTCAACTACTATGTACAGATAGGTGCCATACATGAAATACCAGAGGGCAGGACCATATTGGCATGTAAGCTTTTCTGAAATCCAACAACCCTATGCGACCCTTCAAACCAGATTCCCCGTATCATGAGCAGTTAAAAGATATAATAATAACACATTGTATAATTTTAATACTTAGAAAATTTATTGTTTATAGGTTCAAAATAAAGACTTATGACTATAAACATAAGTTACACTAAAAACAGAACATTGTAACTTAACTTATCGGGTTTTTATAGAAAATCGGGAAATTACGTAGGAAGAACTCTGACTCTAAAAACATCTTTCGCCAGCTTTTTGATGACTCATAGTTTCTCTGTCTCACCCTAAAACTATGTGAAATTGAATAAAAAAGAAAGAAGGATTCTTAGAGATTTTAGAGGAATGGAGTAAGGAAATATGAAGAACTCATCCTCTATTTATAGGGGTTTGATCATAGAGTAGACCCTATGTTTTGTTCATATTTTCCACGTACAAGCTCCATTTTCTACATTCTTTATATCCACGCATTGGTATTTACGAGTACTACAACCTTTATTTAGATCCCCTCGGTTAATTCTCATTTTATCTCAGATTTACAAAAATGTATCGAATTTGTCACGCTCGAAGAGTAAGGACTAAGTTTCGTCCATATCTTTAACATGCGAGCTCTATTATCGATGTTCTTTTATATCCAGGTGTTGGTATTTACGAGTACTAAATCTATCATTAATATTCCATCGGCTAATTCTCATTCTATCTCAGATTTACAAATATGTATCGAATTCACTGCACTC
The DNA here is from genome assembly GCF_052625555.1 of Lactuca saligna. NCBI lineage: Eukaryota > Viridiplantae > Streptophyta > Magnoliopsida > Asterales > Asteraceae > Lactuca > Lactuca saligna. Next base: position 66,801,546 of record NC_136422.1, read on the forward strand.
GAAGAGTAGGGAGTAAGTTTCGTCCATATCTTTCGCATACGAGCTCTATTTTTTACTGTCGTTTTATCATTGAACTCCTGTTAACAATATCTATATTTCTCATTTAGATTATTTTGGCTAAAATTTGATTTCTGAGATGTATACTTTTACGCTATATCTTAGAAAAATCATAACTTGCTCAAATGAATTCAGATTTTAACATTCTCTATATGCATGCTCTCGGTTTAATGGCTACTATGACTTTCATTTAGATTACTAAGGCTAAATAGTAATTTCTCAAAAATTTATGTTTTACGATACGTAGAGTCGTGTCGATTTATCCATAAAACTTTAACGAGTCATAACTTCTTCATTATAAGTCGGATTTCAACTCTTTATATGTATGAAATCCTTGTGAAATATATTATAACTTTTTTTAAGATTATATATCTAAAATAATCTTCTATCAAAAAGTCATTTTTATGTTTATTGTCTCCAAATTGACTAGCCTAAATTTCCGGGCGTTACAAAACAGGATGTTGCTTGGTATGTGGAGCGGTGCATGACTTGCAGGAAAGTCAAGGTCGACCATCAGCAACCTAACGGAAAGTTGCAGCTGTTGGAGATTCTCATATGGAAATAGGAGGATATTACCATGGATTTCATCACAAAGTTACTCGGGACTAGGCATGGAGTGGATTCAATTTGGGTCATCATGGATCGTTTGACCAAGAGCACACATTTTATCTCGATTCAGGAGAGTATTTTAGCGGAGAAATTGGTTAAGATTTACATCAGGGGGTTCTGGTACGACGTGGAGTGTTGGTTTCCATGGTTTCCAATAAGGATGTTAGGTTTACTTCCAGATTTTGGAAGAGATTCCATGACGAGTTGGGTACTCGTCTCCATTTTAGTACAACATTCCATCCGCAAACCGACGGTCAGAGCGAGTGGATGACTCAGACATTAGGGGATTCCTTCGAGCGTGTGTTTTGGACTTTGGTGGGAGTTGGAATATGTATCTTCTATTTGTGAAATTTTCGTATAACAATGGTTATCACGCCAACACTGATCGACCTCCTTTTTAGCTGCTCTATGGGAGGAAATATAGGACCTCGATTTGTTGGGGCGAGGTCAGTCAGTGGGTTATAGGGAGTATCGAGGTGGTACTCAAGACCACTGACTTGATCTAGTAGGTTCGGAGTAGGTTTGAGACAGCTCAGAGTCGGAAGAAAAGTTATGCCGACAGACAATGATCAGATTTAGAGTTCCAGGTGGGTGATATGGTTCTCCTGAAGGTGTCACCTTGGAAAGGTGTCATCCGATTCAGGACGAGGGGCAAGTTGGGCCCTAAGTATATCAGTCCTTTCAAGGTTTTGGTTGGGTGGGTCAGGTTGCATACCGTTTGGATCTTCCAGATGAGCTTAGTCAGATTCACAACACGTTCCATGTCTCTCAGTTGTGGAAGTGTTTAGTGGATTATTCCACGCTGGTACCATTGGAGGATATTAAGGTGGATGACCCCCTGAATTATATTGAGAGACTAGTGGTGATTACTGATAGAAACATGAAAACCTTGTGGGACCAGGTTGTTAGGTTGGTGAAAGTGCAATGGCAACATCGCAAGGGTTTAGAGTGGATTTGGGAGCCGAAAGATGCGATGAGGGAGCACTATCCAGAGTTATTTGGAGAAGCGGACTTTGAGGAAGAAGTCTGATTTAAGTATGGGAGAATTGTAACACTTGAATTTGGTATGTTTCATGTTTAACCCTTCTTTTTTAAAAAGCATTGCAATTTTGGTCCTTTTGGCTAGTACGTGGGGCGTACTATAGAGTACTTGGCATACTAGCTGAAGGTTGATTTCGGGCATCGACCATGTATGTTGGGAATTCGTGGTTGCATTAGTCGTACACTGTCCATCGGGTATACCCTAATTTTTATTGTTTGTTCCCTATTCAAGAAACATTAACCCACCTTTTCAACATTTTAGACCAGCCTCCACATCCTCAAATCCAAACTTCATTCCTTAGCCTTTGTGTGGTGCTTTGGAGCTCTTGTGAAGCATTTTAGGGTGTTTTTGTTCATTTGAAGACAAAGGAGAAGATTGAAGACTCGTCCTTTCAAAAGGAGCTTAGAGATCCAGCTTTAGCATCTCCATTTTGTGGCTTTTGAGGTATAAAGTCCATAGCTTGTCAACTTATTTAATAGATCTACTCCTTGGCTTGCTTTTGGCTGTTTTGGTCCCTTTTAGTTGGTGCTTGTGAGATAATGTCGTTTATGGATTTTATCCTTTTAGATCTAGACATATTACGCATTCCTTAAGCACAAAGATGCAAATATTATGGTGTTTATGGACTCATGCATGTGTTGAGTCATTTGTTAAGCTCTTTTCAGCTCTAGAGCACCATTAAGCCATGCATGCATGTAAAGTTGCCAACTTTATGTGATCAGTCATTTTTGGGTTAAGATATAAGAGTATGGGGTAGGGTCCGAATGGATTAAGCACTTTTAGATGAGCGTTCGTCAACTGGAGAGCATGTTGGGCGTATAAGCTGGTACGTTGCGCGTACAAACCCCAGAGCATGTAAGTTAAGCGTACGAGCTGAGTACACCCAGCGCACTCAGTGGATGGGGTTCAGAAGTTTAGGCTTCTCGCTTGGGCTATGTTTGAACTCTAGATGATAAGGGCCTTGTTGGGCCATCAAGTCTATTTTGTGTTGATGCTTTGATTTTGGGTTCACTTGTTTGATGGCCCAGGAAGGGACTTGGACCCAATTTGGAAAATGGGCCATATTTGGCCTTTGGGTGATTATTTTGGAATTTGGGCCTTTTGGATAGTTGTATTGGGCCAAGTTGGGTAAAGGGTAAAAATGTCTTTTACCCTAATTTGGACTCTTAGTGTGAGTCAGGATACAATTATTAATTGGATGTTATTTTGTGATTGATAGCACGAGGATTTTAGCACACCAACAACCAAAGATTTTTCTGTGAGATTAAAGATTCTGAGGTGAGTTTGCTTAATGGGTTTAACAGGTTGAAGGCACCAATGTCGACCCATGATTATTATGTTAGGATGCTAGAAGTCTACGTGAATCTTGCATGTGTTAGGTGATGGTAAGTATATCGAGCGGGGTTCGTTGCCGGGCGAGTCTCGATGACTGTTTTGTATGCCATTAGCTTTGTGATTATCGTATGTGTTAGCATTATTATATGTCTACCGGGTGGGGGCCGATTTCAGGCGAGGCCTAAATAATGACAAATCTGTAACCCGAGGGGGGCTCAATGTCGGGCAGGGCCTAATGTCGAGTGGGACTAATGCAGTGTGCGGCCCAATGTGGTAAGGGGGCCTAATATGTGTTTATTTATGTATGGTATGTGATATTTTGGGGAACTCACTAAGCTTTGTGCTTACGGTTTTCAATTTATGTTTCAGGTACTTCAGAATCGAAAGGGAAGAACCTAAGATGATTGTAGAGCACACACCACCTTTTTCGAGTTTTGAGATTTACTCTGGTATCATATGATGTAGTGACATAATTTGGTCTATTTGGGTTGTATGGCAACGTTTTGAAGTATCGTTTTATTTACATTGAATATGAAATTTTTAGGTCTTATTTTGGGACATTACACATTGTCTGAACCAAACACGGGGCTCTCTACTTCATGGTGTGTAGTTAATATTCTATTAATATAAACATAACTCGTCACCACCTATTAAGATAACCTTTTACTACAAAAAGGCGCATAGTGAATTGAACCTTTGTCTAACCGAGAGAAACAATAACATATAATACATATTCTATCTATCATATCCTACTCATACTAATAATTTGATCCTTCCTTCTTTGGTTCGTTGGTTGCTCATCCCTAACGATGGCTACAATCTTTTTGTTGATCACCTTGATCATCTCCTTCTTAAATCTTATAACTATGTCAAAAAAGGTTTTCGAAACCAACACACTTACACAAATCTTCATTATTCAGACTCGATCCGACATGGCCACTTGGGCCAAAACTAAGATCCACTCTCCCAAACATCATCATACACTATGTAATAATGGAAACAATGCAAAACCAATTTATAGTGCTAGTTCACACTTTCTACCCAGTTACCAGTGCCTTAATAACTATGTGACTTTTCCTGATCCAAGTACAGATCATGTGTTTCTGGTATTATAGGTCTTTACTACCTTTCACACGTATATGTACTCGTCCAAAGAGTTGTCCCGAACTTTCCAAGTTACTTTTCAACACTATACACAATGATAGATAAACATACATGTATGTATCCTAATGACTCCACTAGGACTTTTCATCTCTACCTGTAACATCCAAAAATATGGTCCCAAATTTTTTTTAGTGATAAATAAATAGTACTTCTTTCCATAACATCCAAACATTCGAATAAACCAATATATCAATTTTTCATACGTCAAAGTAAAACATCATAGTAGAATCTTAATGGTGTGTGCAAGGCAACCATCCCGAGCTCTTCCTTTTACAACCGGAAGTACCTGAAACAGAAATCGAAAACTGTAAGAACAAAGCTTAGTGATTTCCCCCAAAATACCACATACCAATCATACAATAAACATATAGTGTGCCCCACCCGTCATTGGGCCCCGCCCGACTTTTGACCCCATCCGGCAACTGGCCGCACCCGACATCGGCCCCGCCCAACATCGAGCTGAGTTGGGTAAAATGGGTACCACCCAACACACAATAACATATATCAAAATATATACATACACATGCAATAATCACGGAGATACATAGCATACAAATATCCATCAAGCCCCACCTGACATCAAGCCTTAGCTCGGAAAACATATAAACGTAAGCACATGGAAGAGTCACAAAGACAACTAGCGTACTCGCAACATAATATAAACATGGGCCGGCCCTGGTGCCTTCGACCCACTAAACCTAGTAAGGAAACACACCTCGAATACGAAAATGTAGTTGAATGGATCCCGACTCGGAATATCAACTCTACTCAACTCTAAACATAAATTATTTCCTTAAGTACAACACAAAAATGTCAAAGAACCCCTTATAGGTCACACTTGGTCAAAGACTAAAGTCAAAGTCAACGTCAACAATCCGAGTTGGCCCAGCTCGCTGAGTTCATCCATGAACTCGCCGAGTTTACCCATCAAACTGCAAAGTTGGGAGAAACCGATCCAACTCACCGAATGTTGGCTTTTAAGCACTGTGATACTCCTATTGTGCACATGCGACTCTAAATGCTTTGGATCTTTGTTTTTTCTAATTATACATGCATATTTTCAATTTTCCAAAGCGTATGTCCTAACAAGCATACAAATTGCCAAATGAACAATAAAACTAGTTAGATGATTTAACTCTTAGAAAGACTTGTAGTTCTTGACCTTTTAAAGCTTAAGCACCTCAAGTGTGATGCCTCTAATGGTTCACCAACACCAACATGCACGAGGAGGATTAAGAAAATAAGTTACTTAGCACAAAATCAATAAACACTCTCCAAGAATGTTGTGGCAACTCATGTAACTGTTTTTGGCTCTACGGGGTTTATTTATAGTGTGGAAAGTGCTAGGGTTACACCTTATAAACCCTACTGACCTTTCATATTACCTAGGCTCCATGGATTAAAACCTCCATGGACTACCCATGGATTATTTCATTGGTTTATCCCATCCTAAATAACAATGGATTATAAGCCCACACTATTAGAATCATTGATTTACACAATCAATCCCCATATATTTAATTAGTCTCTTTTGATTACAAAATTAATTCCAAATTAATTCTTGATCAATACTAATTAAATAATATGATTTCATATTAACATATTATACTTATAATAAATTAAAAAATCATAAATAACCTTATTCTCAAAAGATTGTCCTATCAAATTGCACTGGTGAAGGCAACCCAAAAGGACCATGCTACAATTAGGTCAAGTACATCCGAATTATAGTTATGGGCTTAGACACCAAATCCAACAGTCTCCCACTAAGATAAGTCTAATAACTATAGCTGCCAATGTGACTTCAGGATATGACTTAGAAATTGTAACCTTTCAAAATCTGCATTCAAGTTTCTATTTATCTAACATCTAAAACTAGTATCGTTTGTAAGCCCAATGCCCCCTTGCATGTTCCAAGTGCTTAACCCTATTCAATCCCTTCGTAAGGGGATCGGTTGGGTTGTCCTCTAACGATATCCCCTTTACCACGAGGTCTCCTTCTTCTACTTGATGTCTTATGAAGGGGTACTATCTATCGATATGCCTAGATCTAACATGATCTCTCGGTTCCTTGGTTAAGGTGAATGCTCCTTCATTATCGTAGAAAATCTCCACATGCTCCTTTATGGATGTAAGAACCCGAAGTTGTTCATCGCCAAAACCCGTTCTACCCGATAAATTCGCCGTTATCAAATTCGTTCCGTTTTCACTTTGGGTTAAATTATTTAAACTTATATGTTTATTATAATTTAATGAGTGTCTAAACCACTTAGGAACTCATGTAATTAGCCCAAAATATTTATTTCATAAGTTTTAGAAACATCCCCGCCGGGTGACGGTAACTTAATCGGGTACGACCAAAAGCAGCGTTTAATGCCGGTATCGGGTAGAATTCCACCGTGTCCAAAACTTAGCCACTATTTAATGTGATCTAAGCACTCATTTGAAGTGTTTTCTTCCTCTCTCTAACCTCTCTCCTAAAATCCAAGTTTAAGGGTCCAAATCATCAATTTTAGACTCCAAATCTTTGAGGTACTTCCCCTAGCTTGTTATGTATCATCCCTAGCTTTCAATTTCGAGTTCAAAGAATGAATTAGGACCATATTCATGAGTTTACAGCCATAGAACCATCCTAGGCCACAAACTCATATAACATGGGTTTGGGAGCACAAAAACCCTTCCTAAACACTATTAGACCTTAGATATGGCTAGATGGCATCATGGAATGGACATGTAACATTTTAAACTTGGATTTTGAGACATTTGAAGGAGTTTACGGCCAAGGCACAAGCTTGGGCCGTAAACTCATGTAAATGGGGTTTTTAAGCCCTAAAACCCTTCCTAAACACAAATGGACTTTAGATATGGCTTAATGGCTTCATGGAAAGGACTTATAACATTTAAAACATGGTTTTTGATGGATTTGAAGGAATTTACAGCCAAGGCACAAGCTTGGGCCGTAAACTCATATTTATGGGGTTTTCTTGACCTTAAACCCTTCCAAATCACTAATAAGGCTTATATATGAATTATAGAATATTGGTATTAGCATTTGTACACTTGAAACATAATTTTTGAGGGATTATTGTGAGTTTACGGCCAAGGCTTGTGCTTGGGCCGTAAACTCCATGAAACATGGTGCAAATTCATTTCTAAGGTGTTAGAAGGCCATCCAACACCACCAAAAGCCTTGGAATAAATCATAGGACCAACCAAAAATAGTTTAAGAGCCTTCAACACATCAAAACCCTTCATTTTAAGAGTTTACGGCCATAGAATGTGCCCCATGGCCGTAAACTCCAAAAACCCCTCAAAAGTCCCATAAAATTTCATGAAAAGCCTTGAAACAATTTTAGCAATCACATGTGATTAGTTTGGAATCCAAAAACACAATTTTTCATGGGTATTTAGGAGTTTACGTCCAGGAGCCTATGATAGGCCGTAACCTCCCATAAATATGTCATTTTGATGATTTAAATGCATTCCAAGCCTTTAAATCCAAACCTAGAAAAATGTCCTTAAGTGTTACAAGCCATTTTGTGCCATATCTCACCCCACCATGAGTTTATGGCTGTAAACTCATGGGTAGAGGGTCATGTGGCTGTAAACTCCCTAAGGAGTGTTCCTTTGATGTCCCAATTCAATATCCTAACTATATGTGTCCCTAAATGTCACCCGGGTCCCTCCAAACACTTGTATCAGAGTGTTTTCGCGACTAGAAACAATTATCCCTATCAAATAAGAAATATAAGTCCTAATTAGATAGAAATGTGTATCTTTACATTATACTTAGGAACCTCGTGTGTTTACAAGCCCCGGATCCACTCTTAACATCCAAACTGTCACATATCTCGTCCGGTGAGTTCATACCCCTACGCCCGTTTCCGTGTTTTTCAATGTTTTCAGGGGGGGGGGGGAATACAAGAAAACCATAATTGTTTTCAAATCATAACATTAATATGTTTCAAATATATCTGACAAACTTATAAACTCTTTTACCAATTACAACTAAATGTATTTTAGTTAAGGAGATAACCAAACTAATCAAATTATTAAGGGAATAATTTGGGGTTCTTTACTGTTCGGTTTGTCATATACTGATATCTATATAAAGTTATTAGATAAACTATGTCTGATTCAGTTTATCTCCGTATCATTTGAATCTATTGTTAGATAATTTCATTTTATGTATCTATATTCGCTGTATTACGTTTCATAATCTTCTATATGTCGATATCGTATGAGAACCCTGTGAATAGTTTAGTACTAGTTTGTGAGATAGTCACTACCCTTTATGGATGATCAGTAAATCCTCCCCGTAAGTGTAACCAGAGTCTCCTGGAGGGAGAGTGTGGAATTTGTGAATAGATCTATTCGGGACTGACAATCCCACACCTTAACTGCTAGCTACAGTTAGGCGGGCACGCCTGGGGTGACAAATTTTTGGATATCGTTTCGACATCTGACAAACGTCAAGGAGGTCTCGTTGTCGTATTAGCATGGTTACCCAACTCACAACATGTATTAATATAAGTTTATTCACGGTTTGGGTTTTAGAATCTATATCTCTTTCGGGATAGTGATCCCATGGTATTATCAAACTATTTTGTATCTAGTCTGGGATAGTGATCCCATGGTTTGCAAATATATTTCTTAGTATATCAAACTATCTTTTAATTAGTTCAGGATGTTAGTCCCAAGGTTATCAAACTATTTTCTATCTACAATTCGTGAATATTATGGTATTTCATATCTAATTCGGGATTTTTGCCCCATGATTTCTAACTATATCTTATACGAGATAGTAATCATAGTTTTGAATCTATATCTATTACGTGATAGTAATCCCATGGTTTACAATTATATCTTTTTCGGGATAGTGATCCCATGGTTTTTAATCTATATCTATTACGTGATAGTAATCCCATGATTTCAATCTATATCAAGTACGAGATGATAATCCCATGGTCTAAACCTATATTTTGTCCGCGATAGTGATCCCATGGTTCCCAATCTATATTTCATATATATCAAATTATCCTGTGTCTAGTCCGGGATGGTAGTCCCATGATCTTAAATCTGCAATTTCATATGTGTCAAACTATCTTATATCTCTTTCGGGATAGTGATCCCAAGATTTTCAATATATAGTTTTGTGTAATAAACTATACTTTGTGATATACAACTAGTCTTACAATTAGGAAAATATGGGATTTTCCTGGGGTAAAATATAACACGTAATCAAATTGGTAACAAATGATAACTAAACTAACTTTACATAAGAAAATATGGGATTTTCTTGGATAACAAACCTTTTCGGAAACTAAAGGAAACCGATACATTTTCATAAAACAAAACCGCTTATGAACTCACCAGCTTTATCCTGATTTTCAAACCGCTTGTATTCTCAGGTCCAAGTTAGACAGGTACCCGGCGATATCTTTTGGTGAAGACGGAATGCTCAGAAGACTCGTCTCAACTTTTGTTAATATGATGCATATGTATATCTTGTATAACTTTACTTTTGAAACAAATGTAAACTTTCATATATATGTAATGGAATGGTTGTTTACTATGATTACTATGTATATTGGATTTGATACACAACATGGAGTCTGTTGGATAAGGTGTCTAAGTCCATAACTTATTTGGTATATACTTGACCCGACCCGGCATGGTCCATTTGGGTTGCATCTCATCCAAACTATTTATGGATAATTTTATGAGAGTTATACACATATGATTATTAATATATTATAAGTTATAATATATTATGAAGTCATGTTATTTAATTAGTCTTAGTCTTAAATTAATTATGAATTAATTTAGAGATTAAAAGGAAGACTAATTAATTGTGGGCTATTATATTTTATATAGTGTGGGCTAATACGCATTTGTTAATGGGCTAGGCTTATATCGAAGTCCATGGATGATCCATGGAGCTTTTAACCCATGGATCCTTGGAAAGGAAAGGTCATGGGTTATTAGGGTTTCACCCTAACCATGCACACTATATAAGCATGCTTATGGAGCATGAAATGGAGCCTAAGTGAAACTAGTGAACTAGTGTGTGTGTGCTTGTGTGTGGCCGAAAATACAAGTGTGTATTCTCTCACAAAGTTTTCCAAGAGTTTGTGGTGTTTTGTGATTCCATTTGAGGCATTCACACTATTGGTGCTTGGCCCTCAAACTCCTCAAGAACCAAACTCATCAAAAAGGTATGTAATCTCTTCTAACTCTTTATGTTGAAATGTTCCCCATGCCATGTTAGATAGGTTATAAACCTTGGAAAAATTATTATTTTGCATGTATTTAGACAAACATAGATCCAAGGTTTATTAGGGTTGCATGCACACTTAGGAAGTGTTAGATTGCTCAAAACCCAACAGTGGTATCAGAGCCTAGGCTTGCTTGTTTGATACTTGATGCAAAATAGTGAAAAAAGTCGAAATCGTTGCTGTCTACATGATGGACTCGCCGAGTCCATGGGGGGGACTCGACGAGTCCAAGGCAAACTTCAACCTACTCGTCGAGTAGGTTCATGCACTCGACGATTAGGATCGATTGAGTGCAGTTTTTCGACTTTTGCTGCTGGAAATGGACTAGAAACATTACCCTAAACTGTTTTGGTGTTATAAAACTTATTTTAGTTGGTGTAATGGTTGTTCTAATCCATTTACAATAGCATATATCAAAATTCCATGATTTTATGTGCTCATATAATTCTTGAAATTTTTGATGATCATGTTCATGTTCTTATGAATTTAGAAAATGTTATTTGCTGAATTGTTTACAATTAATTCTTGATCATTTATGTGTTTTGATGGAGTCCATAATTTGTCCTCAAGTTATGGATTTCCAAAGGTCACTCTTATTTAACACACACTTAAAACACATAACTTACATGAAAATGAAGAGTCTTCATTTTTATGAACCTTTAATTCATAAGTTATGAAATGAAGAGTTTTGCATAGTTACAAAACTTGCCCTTAAGTTTTGGAGTATGTAAAGTTTCACACACTTTAATAAACTTTAATTCCAACACTTAGAATTTTAAAAGTTAAAATTCAACACTTATACTATTTATAACATTAATGGTTAATGATTATATATATGTATAAGAATAAGTCGTTTTACCATTAGTAGGCCTCATTCACGAAGCCGGTCTATAAGGTGGGTATAAGGTTGTTGCCTATAAAATGGCGACTTAATGGGTGTCCACTCTCACCCACCGCTTGCTTGATCGGTGGAGGGTCGTTAGCCAAACGGGTAGGAAAATGACTTTAACTTCTCATTAAAAGTATAATGATTATTAATAAAGTAACTAAATACTTTTTATTTAATTCCCAATCTTAGTTACTTTAGGAAAAATGTGAATTTGGTGCTAGCCCATGGAATTCACACTTTGTACCTTACCAAGTCGTTGGTGGAGCGTGTGTGGGTAACCGGCACACTAACTTGGACTAGTAAGGATCACGAAGGGTGACTTAATGTTTGTCATAGATCAATGGAGCGTGTGTGGGTAACCGGCACATTGATTAGGTGATAATATTAAGGATACCAAGTGAATTGGTATGGTTATTCACACCTTGTTTTGTGATCCTCGGCATCCCAGTCACAAAATTTGAGAGGGCACACTCGAGATTGAAACATGCCATTGAAAAGTTCAATGAATCTCAAAAGATCTAGGAATTTCAAATCCAATTAAAACCTAATAAATTATTTCGTTTTTCATGGTGGAAAATTGGTGAATCGTCATTCGCCTACCTTCAAATATTCTATAGCTTGGATTACGGCATCCCTCTTCCAAGTTATAAAATATTGTGTTGGGTCCTAGACTTAATATTTCATATTGGGTGTTATATTAAGGACTTTGAATCAACTAACTTCATTTTTTCCCATTATAGATGTCTGGTTCAGACAACTATGATCTTCCCAAATATCTTGAAGATGGTGTCACTCAACATCATGCTTCACTTCCTCCACCTCCTCCAATTATTCTCCCTCACCCACAAGTTCTTGAAAAGTTTAAAGTCACTCAATCCCTATTGGCAAGCATAGTCTATGTGTGCTCACATCTTTGAGATAAAGTCACATATTGACAAGCCGGGAGAGTTGGGTGTCAAAGTCTTGTGAAAGGTGGATGTTCAATCACTTTCCTAGTAACATAGTGACTCTCTTTGGGACTACTATGAGACAGACTATGACATGACCCTTAATGATCTTATTTATTTGCTTTGTGCTGCGGAATCAGCAATGATTTGGAACACTAGTAAAGCAAATTTTATTAGAAGATCAACTTCCCAAACCTTAAATGGACATTGGCAATGGTAACATTGGATATCTAGAAAATCATTTCTCTTCCCAATGGAAAGGGATCGGCCATAGTCAACTCGGGTGACCAAATGGTAAAGAGAAAGGCTAAGTCTGAGATAGTCTCATGTGCCATTACCAAAGGGTCCATGTGTTTTGTTGCCAAAGGAAGGGGCACTGATTGCGAAGCTACCATATTTACCTGAAAGATCATAAGGTTGATCAAATCAAGAGGTTTGACTCTACTTCGGGTAAAGTTCACTATCTAACTCTATTAAGTTCCAGTTTGGAGATTCTGATTACATAATGTGAATGGGTCACATGTTGATGTTTTTAAGAATCAAAGAAAATATAGGAAGCTTAAAGTAAGTATATGTTGATTCTGATTGCGAAGGTGGGTTTCGATCGCATGGTTCGGTAATCAGAATTTTGAGCTGTTGCTTAAGAGTTATAATATATAACTTATGAACAGATAACAACAAGGTTTTCATGTGGATTGTAAGGATAAGTTTTTCCGCAAAGTTTTAAAATAAAAGAAAAAAAGGGTTTTAATTTTATTTATTTTAAAAATATCCTTACAATGGCATCTATGGAAAATTGTTGCTTATATGTTTCCAGTAATAGCAATATTGGAAAGTGGATTTGATTCTTTCATTTCTGGTAGTGTCTAAATTTACCAAATGAAGAAAAATTTTCATCACCCATGTTTCAATTGCACAGAAACTTGGAATCATACAAGTTGTATTGTATGATGAATGAGAATTTTCATCTTTGAAAATTAAGACTAATTCTTTGATCACATGTATATGTGAGTCAATTGAAGGACTAAGGAATTAGGTACACTGGGTGTGCGCTGGTCAAGGTCCACCACAAAGACTAATTTGTCATGATTTACTAAAGATTAGTAAATATGATTATACTTATAAGGTTAAGTATAATTCTGTAACATTGGAAAGGTTATAATGTATGACAAAACAAATGAGAAGAATCAAATTAGGCAGAAAGATAAAAGTTTCTCAAATCTGAAAGGATGGAAGAGTACTTTAGTATCATATTTCATGATCATCTTAATGATTATGAAACCATATCACAAATTCATACTCTAAGGACGTCTTAGTGCATTGTTATGGCTAAGAAGAGAGGTCATGAATTGTTGGATTGGATAAAATCAAGAAGATGAGTCATACTTCGTTCCAAAACAATTCTTAGAGTCATACTCCAAGATTGTAACCTTGAGTGACATAAAGTAAGGTTTAAAACACTTATCAAATGTAGTGTAAAATGTTTTCTACTCTTGTACATTTGAGATTGGTAAGTTGTGATGTCTTGGATGAGACAAAGACCGACTAAGACCAATTGTGTGAAGTGTTAGTCTTGATAAGAATCTGCACTATCCCTTGAATATTTGTTTTAACAACGAATGGTTCTTGACTGGGGAAACTTATATGTCAAGGGGACAGTGGGAGCCTTAAAGATCCCGAAAGAGTTTCAAGATTTAATCAAGAGTAAAACCTGTAATTTATCACTAGCACACGACTTAAGGTTTGCAACCTATCTTGTTGACATAATTCTTATTTCTGTACCTACTTCAAATAAGTTGAATTTGCATGTGAGTTATCAGAGTTCAACTTGGAAGCATTGGTGGGCCTTGTGCTACCAAGGTGACAAGAAACTAAGATTGAACAAGTTTAATCCATGTAAGGCTGAATTTCTCACTAACCTTATCTTGTGATTATGGTTTTGACAAATTCACATGGATAGGAACTCATACACTATAAAATCTAAGTGTCATAAGGTTTCTCTCCAATTCATGAAAATGATGGTGAGGAAACGCTTTCACTAAGTAGATTTTACGTAGATATCAATTGTGTTATTTGCATTTTCAAAAGTCATTAGTGGAGCGCGTGTGGTTAACCGGCACACTAACATGGACTTGTGAGAAATGGAAATGGGCTAAATAATTATGACTATGATTACGGTATCCCTTTTCATAGTTCTTGAAATTGCTTAGACACACAGGTAAGCTATCTACGGAAAGGTCTATGAATCTAAATTTTAGAAGTCCAGCAGATTTTTGGAAATATGTTAGAGCTAGTGGGAGCATAAGTGTTATGCTGATAATCATCATGTTAGTGGGAGCATGATTATTATGATTAGTATTGCAAGCTAGCAATGTTAATTGTAGAAAACAAAGTTTCAATTCGTGAAGTTGCAGGGGTTGAAAAGTTGTTTTGCTATAATTAAGGGAGAGGAAATTATACTTCATTTCAATTCTAAAGCTTAGATTGAGATTTTAATCATCTTTAGTCAAGAATATATATGAATTTTGTGTTGGAATGGTTCAACTTGAAGGAAATTTTATATATATTGCGTTTTCAAAATTTGATTATGATTACGGCATCCCTCTTCATAGTTAAATCTTGAAAACATGGCAAATAAAAAATATTGTAGCAAATGATTGGTCTAGTATCATGTGTTTATGTGAGACATCATGAATCGTGTCCCATATGCTTTGGATATAGGATCGATTGCATGTGCTATAATATTCATCTTTTCTAAAATGCTTAAGGCATTGAGAAGGGAAAAGTCTAGAACTGGATATGACTAAAGTGATTAAGCAATTGTCGAGGACAATTTGAGGTTCGCCAAAGATTGGTTGCTCAGGGAAAGTTGGAAGTATGATATAAGTTGTCGGAAAGGACCGTATTGACATGTTCTGAAGAGAAGTAACTCTTGTTCGGAAGTGATAGTCAAAATCGGGCTATGGAAATGTCTCCATAGGTGGAAGTTATTCAATCAATGTAAGATTAGAAAACCTTAATGCAAGAAGGATGTTCAAAGCAATATACTTTGAATATGAGACTTCCGTTCCATAGAAGTTGACCTTCTTTGGAATACTCTGTAATGACTGGTGACAAGGTTTTGGTAACTTTGTGAATAATCATTACAAGAGGAACATTGCATAAAAGTTTAAAATCTAACAGATCTTTTGGTAAATGATAGGAATCAGGGATTCTCACATTTAGAATAAGGATTTGGGATTATGAAATGAGTATCATTGGACTCATGTTCAATTGATCTACATCACAATGTAAGGATCATAGACAAACATAGTGTGCATACTTGGAAAACAAAGTGTACATGCTTGGAGCATGGGACGACTGTTCTTTTTATTCAAGTCTTAAGTTGATTATTTGAAACATTGAATAATGTGTAATCAATATGGTGATAAATAAAAGGTGGTTTTATTTATATTCAAAAGGGAATCGAGACCATATGGGACTCGATTATTATTGTGTTTTACTTTGCATGTTTTGACTTCCAAAATAGCTAGGTTATTCTTTTCAAATGACTAAGTTATTTAAACACTCCACAGTCGTTCATATGTTGGAAGTAGGTATGAATCAAGACTGTCATGAATTGGGTTTGTAGATGGCTAAATGGGTTTAGTCATAGCAATGGTTGCTACAACATTCATGAGTGCTCATAAGTTATGAGTATTGGAATAAACCCACGCTCACTTGTATCACTTCATGGAATTTATCTCGAGTGATCGTGAGACGGTAATATCATATAAATCTTCAAACCTAGAGATATGAGTTGTTAGCTATGAGTTGGTTGTGCATTGATTGCACGTAAACGCATCACTAACTTGATGTTATAAAACGTGCCTTTGTGTACAATTCAACAAGTAGTAGAACAAGCATATGAGTCGAAGTTTATCTGTTCCTTCTAGAAATAGAAGCGATATCTGGGCCCCTCGATGATTTTGTTGTGACCTATGTACCAGCCGGTCAGAACTAAATTGATGTGTTCGATTAAGTTCTTTGTCAAACAAATCGGAAATCGGGAAACAAACTGCTGGACAATAAGTACGACGTTGTTCCATGTATTTGTCCGGCTGATATCATGAGGACAGAGGATTATATGATCACTTATCTAAAATGGCGCTTCATAGTTCAACAGAGTCTTCATAGTTCAACGGAGTTCTCGAGAGCTACGATTGCTGGTTGGTTACTGAAGTAACATACGCAAATATAGTTATTAGACTTATCCAAGTGGGAGTCTGTTGGATAAGGTGTCTAAGTCCATAACTTATTTGGTATATACTTGACCCGACCCGGCATGGTCCATTTGGGTTGCATCTCATCCAAACTATTTATGGATAATTTTATGAGAGTTATACACATATGATTATTAATATATTATAAGTTATAATATATTAATATGAAGTCATGTTATTTAATCAGTCTTAGTCTTAAATTAATTATGAATTAATTTATAGATTAAAAGGAAGACTAATTAATTGTGGGCTATTATATTTTATATAGTGTGGGCTAATACTCATTTGTTAATGGGCTAGGCTTATATGGAAGTCCATGGATGATCCATGGAGCTTTTAACCCATGGATCCTTGGAAAGGAAAGGTCATGGGTTATTAGGGTTTCACCCTAACCATGCACACTATATAAGCATGCTTATGGAACATGAAATGGAGCCTAAGTGAAACTAGTGAACTAGTGTGTGTGTGCTTGTGTGTGGCCGAAAATACAAGTGTGTATTCTCTCTCAGAGTTTTCCAAGAGTTTGTGGTCTTTTGTGATTCCATTTAAGGCATTCACACTATTGGTGCTTGGCCCTCAAACTCCTCAAGAACCAAACTCATCAAAAAGGTATGTAATCTCTTCTAACTCTTTATGTTGAAATGTTCCCCATGCCATGTTAGATAGGTTATAAACCTTGGAAAAATTATTATTTTGCATGTATTTAGACAAACATAGATCCAAGGTTTATTAGGGTCGCATGCACACTTAGGAAGTGTTAGATTGCTCAAAACCAAACAGAGTCCACCCTGGAAATGTTTCCGCCTTTGATTTTCGGGGTGTGACAGATTGGTATCAGAGCCCTTGTTTATAGTGAACGGAGTATACCAAACCTTACATGGTATAAAACTATAAACACTAAAGGGCCTCAGTGCTCTGAAATAAAAGTATCTTCAAAACTATAAGTATTTTCAAAAGTATACAAGTGTACCGAACCGTCGAAATCCGTAACTACAAGTAGAACAAAACATAAGTAAATGGGTGTTGTACACTGCGGTTAAACCTGGGCAGTTATGTAGTCGTGTCTAGGATCAATATAGCCTGGCCAACTATATTCATTCGAGACACGGCCAACATGTGCTTGGGAGTGACTGTGGTACGCATCATGCCTAAAACTTACCTAATATCCCAAACAACGAATCGTCGCTGCAGCGAACCATGAAATACTATGGGAGTATTTCTCGAGCCAATCCTTCGTAGAAAATCCTTGTATACGCGATGCCACTTAACCATTCCTCTAGCGATAAAATGTTCTATCTTGATAACTCTTTCCTGCTTTATCGCTTAGTGTAATGCTATATTTGTCTTGATGAGATATCCCATGTTCCATATCTCTTGATTCAATTCAGAGGACTTATGATCCTCTCTTTCCTGATCTTTTTAGATCAAGATGCCTCCGAGAAAGAGACCCAGTTCGAAGAATAATGACAATCCTCCTCCGCCACCACCTCCTCCTCAATTCGATCTTGCGTCACTTCAGACAGTTTTGACTGCTGCAATGGTGGCAGCCATGTCACAAATGAATCCCGGTGGCTCCGGAGGTGGTCCCCAACCCCAAAACCCAGAAGACACCCAGGAACACCGAAGAGGGGGTTCCGATAAAGACTTCATGAACACGAAGCCCACAACCTTTGATGGCACTGGAGGTGTCATTTCCCTAACTCGATGGTTCGAGAAAATCGAATCAATCTTCGAAATATGTGCCTGTTCGGAGTCTGACAAACTAAAGTTCGCCGCCTGCACCTTCCTTGACAAAGCCCTGACTTGGTGGAACGGCCGAGTCAAATCCTTAACTCTACCTGTAGCAAATGCCATGGGTTGGCAAGCTATGAAGGAGCTTCTTCTCGCAGAGTATTGCCCTCATGGCGAAATCCAGAAGCTAGAACACGAACTCTGGAACCTTAAGATGAAAGGTTCCAACATAGCTGCTTATACCTCAAGATTCGATGATCTGGCATTACTCTGTCCGGGAATGGTTACCCCGGAAAGTAAAAAGATCGAGAGATTCATCTGGGGATTGACCCAG
Organism: Lactuca saligna; assembly: GCF_052625555.1. Classification (NCBI taxonomy): domain Eukaryota; kingdom Viridiplantae; phylum Streptophyta; class Magnoliopsida; order Asterales; family Asteraceae; genus Lactuca; species Lactuca saligna. The sequence continues at coordinate 66,820,194 of NC_136422.1, forward strand.
CCGACAAAAGGGAATGTCTTGGCTGTGAAGCCAGACACATACGACAGCGCTAAATGTCTTGCGAAAATCTTGAACGACCACGAAGACAACTCTGATGAGGAAGCTACTACCCCCGAGCCAGTCACCAGTGGAGACGGAAGTAAAAAGAAATCCTGGAACACGCGGAAGGCCCCAAGTACGAAAGGGTCTTCTAAGAAACATAAAACGGTAGCACTCCATGCTGCTACTGCCCCTGTTGCTGTCTCGCTGTTGGATCCACAGCCCAAACTCCCACAAGTGGATACACCGGTACCCTTCCTTGGTGTGGTAAGTGCAACTACCTGTTGGATTAATGTCTAAGTCCATAACTATAATTGGTAAGACTTGACCCGACTCGGCATGGTCCATTTGGGTTGCATACCATCATGCACTTAGATAGACTAAATGAGAGAAATAAGACACTTATGGTTATTAATATATTATAAGTTCTAGTATATTAATAATAAGAATAATGAGATTATTTAATTAGTATTGATCAAGAATTAATCTAGGATTAATTGAGTGATCAAAAGAAGACTATCAGAGCCTAGGCTTGTTTTCTTGTTATACCTGCAATAGAAGCTGAAAAATCGAAATTGGTGCTGTCAGCCCAGCAGACTCGCCGAGTCCATGAAGGGACTCGACGAGTCCAACGCAAAATGCATCCAACTCGCCAAGTTGTGTTCATGCACTCGACGAGTTGGACCCCAGACAGCATATTTTCGAGTTTTTTGGCTAGAAATGGACTAGGAACATTACCCTAAGTTGTTTTTGAACTTATAAACTTGTTTTTGTTGTGGTAATGTTCATGCTAATCCAATTTCAAAGATACTTGTTAATAGATTCATGTTTTGTATTAGTTTAAAGGTTAGACTAATTACATGAAAAAGTTTGATTTGAATTATCTTGTTCTTATGAGTTGCTTAGATTAATAGAAAAGTTGAGTGAAAAAGTTGTTTTCAATCCAAATTAATCTAAGAGTTGATTCTAAAATGTGTTTTTGTAACTTGTCCTCAAGTTATATGAAAAGTCACATTTAAGTCTCATAAAACTCATAAAATTGGCAAAGGTTACAAAAATGAAGAGTCTAGTTCTAATTAATTGGAGTTATGACTCCATAATTTGTCCTCAAGTTATGGAGGACCAAGAGTCTCTTCATTAAATAAAATATATATATATATATATATATATATATATATATATATATATATATATATATATAATGTAACCTTAATTAATTCCATAAGTTATAAAAATAAAGAAAAGTTAATTCTTTTATTAGTTTAAAGTCTTCCATAAGTTATGGAACTTGAAGAGTTTTTTGGATTAAAACTACTTTAAACACATAAGTTATGGAATTAATTAGTTTTGAATAGTTTCAAAACTTGCCCTCAAGTTTTGGAATTTGTAAAGTTTTCTCTTATGAATACTTTAATTCCAAGTTAGCCCTTAGAATTTTAAAAGTTAAAATTCAACCCTTATACTTTATAATATTATAAGTTAATAATATATATATATATATATATATATATATGTATAAGAGTAAAGTCGGTCTTACCGCTAGTACGCCTCATTCACGAAGCCGGTCTATAAGGTGGGTATAAGGTTGTTGCCTATAAAATGGAAACTTAATGGGTGTCCACTCTCACCCACCGCTTGCTTGACTGGTGGAGGGTCGTTAGCCGAACGGGTTTGACATGACTATAATTCTCCCTTCATTAAAAGTATTAATGATAAATACTAAGTAACTAAACTCTAAATAATACCCAATCTTAGTTACTTAGGAAAATGTGAATAAGGTGCTAATCCATGAAATTACACTTTGCACTTTGTTTAAGTCGGTTAGTGGAGCGTGTGTGGTTAACCGGCACACTAACTCGTATTTAACAAGGTAGGCAAAGGGTAACTTAATGTTTATCATAGTATCGATGGAGCGTGTGTGGTTAACCGGCACATCGATTGAGGGGTAAACACTTAAGGGTACCAAGTAATTTGCATGGTTACTTCACACCTTGTTTTGTGATCCTCGGCATCCCAGTCACAAAACCTGAAGGGCACACTCGAGATTGACACATGCCATTGAACAGTTCAATAAATCTCAAAAGATCTAGGAGTTTCAAATCCAATTAAAACCTAATAATACATTTCGTTTATCTTGGTGGAAATTGGTGAATCGTCATTCACCTACCTTCAAATTGTTTTATAGCTTAGATTACGGCATACCTCTTCTAAGTTATAAACTAGTTTGTTGAGTCCTAGCCTTAATATTTCATATTGGGTGTCATATTAAGGACTTTAGATCAACTATCTTGAATATCTCCCAAAAGATGTCTGGTTTAGACATTTATGATCTTCCCAAATCTCTTGAAACAAGCATTCCTAATGAAGATGATGTCCCATGGATATCATACTTCTTTCCCCTCCTCCAATTATTCTCCCTAACCCACAAGTTCTTGAAAAGTTTAAGATCACTCAAGCCCTAATGGCAAGGCAAGGTCTAGGTGTGATCACATCTTGGAGATGCAGTCACATATTGACAAGCCGGGAGAGTTGGGTGTCAAAGTCTTGAGAAAGTTAGTGGCTCAACTACTTTCTAAGTCACATAGTGAGTTCTTTTGGAACACCTATGAAACAGACTATGACAAGACCCTTAATTATCTTATCTATTTGCTAAGATCAACTTCCTGAAACTTTATGGACATTGACAATGGTGACACTGGAAATACAGAAAAAACATTCTCTTCCCAAGGAAAGGGATTGACCATAGTCAACTAGGTTGACCAAATGGTAAAGAGAAAAAGGCTAAGTCTGTAATAGTCCTGTGTACCATTATCAAAGGGTCCATATGTTTATATTGCCAAAGTAAGGGTTATTAGTTGCGAAGCTGCCAAATTTACCTAAGGATGTTAAAGTCAATAAGTTTGACTCTACTTCAGGTAAAGTCCACTATCTAACTCTGTTAAGTTTCTATTCTGAGATTCCTGATACATGATGTGACTGGGTCACATGGTAATGTTTTAAGAATCAAAGAAAAGTAAAGGAACTTAAAGAAAGAATATGTTGAATTTGATCGCGTAGATGGATTTCTATCGCGTAGTTTGAAGATCGGATTCTTGAGCTACTTCTTAGGAGTTATGAGATATTGCTTAGGAATAGATAACAACAAGTTTTCATATGGGTTATAAGGATAAGTTTTTCCGCATAGTTTAAAATAAAAGAAATTTTTGATTTTATTTATTTTAAATATCCTTACAATGGCATTTGAGGAAAAATTGTTGCTTATATGATTCCATTAATAGCAAGAGTGGAAATATGAAATTGATTCTTTCATTTGTGGTAATGTCTAAATTTATCAAATAAAGGAAAGATTCTCATCACCCAAGTCTCAATTGGACCGGAACTTGGAATCATGCAAGGTGTATAGCATGATGAATGAGAACTTTCAAGTATTGGAAAATTAAGACTAATTACTTATTCACATGGATGTGTGAGTCAAATAATGGACTAAGGGATCGAGTACATAGTCATGTGCACTGATTAAGTCCACCACAAAAGATTAATAAGACTATTCGTCATAGTTTACTAAAGCTCAGTAAATATGATTATACTTACAGGCTTAAGTGTAACTCTGAGACATTGGAAAAGGTTCCAATGTAAGGCAGAGCGAATAAGAAGAATCAACTTAGGCAGAAAGATAAAAGTTTCTCAAATCTAAAAAGATGGGAGAATCCTTTAGTATCAGTTTTGTGATCATCTTAATGATTAAGAAACCATATCAAAATTAGTTCTCTAAGGAAGTCTTAGTGCATTCTTATGACTAAGAAGAAGGGATCTTGAATTGTTGAAATGGTTAAATCAAGAAGATGAGTCATACTTCGTTCCAATACAAGTCTTAGAGTCCTACTCCAAGATTGTAATTTGAGTGACTTGTCTTAAAGAAGGTTTAAAACACTTGACAAATGTAAGAGTAAAAGTTTTCAACTCTTGTACATTTGAAATTGGTAAGTTGTGATGTTTTGGATAAACCAAAGACCAACTTAGGCCAATTGTGTGAAGTGTTTGTCTTGATTAGAATCCACACTATCTCTTGGATGTTTGACAAGGAAGTCTTATAGGTCAAGAGGATAGTGGGAGTCTTAAAGGTCTTGAAATTCTCAAGAACTAATCAAGAATGAAACCTGAAGTTCTTCACTAGCACACGACTTGAGGTTTATAACCTATCATGTTGACATATTCTGTGCCCATTCCAATCAAAGTTGGCTTTGCATATGAGTTCTTAGAGTTCTCAATTGGTTGCACAGCAACTTGGAAGCAATGGCAGGCCCTTGAGCTGCCAGGTGGCAAGAAATTAAGATTGAGTTCAATCCATATGGTTTTGGATTTGTCATTATCTTTGTCTTGTGATTATGGTTTTGACAAATTCATATGGATAGGAACTCATACACCATATAAATCTAAGTGTCATAAGGTTTCTCTCCGATTCACGAAAATGATGGTAAGGAAACACTTTCACTAAGTAGATTTTAGTTAGATAGCAATTGTGATATTTGCATTCTCAAAGTCGTTAGTGGAGCGTGTGTGTTTTACCGGCACACTAACTTGGACTTGTGAGAAGTGGCAAAAAGGTCTAACCATTATGATTACGGCATCCCTCTTCATAATTGTTTAGACACACATGTGAGCTATTTAAGAGAGGTGTATGATATTGATAAAGTCTTATCAAGGAAATCTAGTATCAGAAATCTGAACTTTGGTAAGAAAGTCAATAAAGTATTGATTTCTAGAAGTCCAGCTGATTTTTGAGAACATGTCAAAGCTAGTGGGAGCATAAGTGTTATGCTAATAATCATCATGTTAGTGGGAGCATGATAATTATGATAAAGATTGCAAGTTAGCAATGTTAATTATAGAAAACAAAAGGTTTCAATTGGGAAAAAGTTGTTTTGCTATAATTAAGGGAGAGGAAATTATACTTCATCTCAAATCTATAAGCTTAGATCGTGAGGTTTTAATCATTTAGTCAAAGAATATATATGAATTTCATGTTGGAATGGCTCAACATAAGGAAATTTTGTATATGGGTCCATTATTTGCTTCTAAAATTCGATTATGATTACGGCATCCCTTTTCATAATCTGAATTATGAGAACTTGGCAAATAGAAATGGAAATGTTATAGCAAAAGACTGGTTTAGTCTTTATGTGAGACATCATGAATTGTGTCCCATATGCTTCGGATATAGGATCGATTACATGTGCTATATTTATCCTTTCTAAAAGTTTCCAAATGCCTGGGGCATTAAGAAGGGAAAAGGTTTAGAACTGGATATGACTAAAAGGATTAAACAATTGTCGAGGACAATCTAAGGTTTACCAAAGATTGGTTGCTCAAGGATAGTTGGAAGTATAGTGATAATTCTGGAAGGACCATATTGACATAATCTGTAAGGAGGCAACTCTTGTTCAGAAGTGATAGTCGAAATGGAATCTGGAAATGTTTCAAAGTTAGAATTTTCAATCTGTGTAAGATTAAGGAAACTTAATGCAAGAAGGATGGTTCCAAGGAGTTGATCTCCTTTGGAATGCTCTGTAATGATTGTTGCCAAGTCTTTGTAAATTTGTGCATAATCGTTACAAGAGGATCAATGCATATAAGTTTAGAATCTAACAGATTTCAGTAAATGGCATGAATTTGGAATTCTTGCATTTGCAGTAAGGATTTGGGAGTGTGAAAAGAGAATCATTGAAGATTATGTTCAATTGATCTAGTTCACAAAGTAAAGATCATAGACAAACATAGTATGCATACTTGGTGTATGGCATGACTAGTGTTTAGAAAAACATAGTGTACATGCTTGGAGCATGGGACAACTATTGTTTTAAATTCAAGAATAATGTTGATAGCTGAAACAGTATACAATGAATAATGTGTAATCATATGGTGATAAATAAAAGGTGTTTTATTTATATTCATAAGTTCTGAGTCCATATTGGATTCAATTATTATTGTGTTGCACTTTGCATGTTTTGACTTCCCGAATAAACTAGGTTATTCTTCCGGAATGACTAAGTTATTCAAACCATCCATAGTCGGTCATATGTTGGAAGTAGATATTAATTAAGACTGTCATGGGTTGGCTTGTAGAGGTCTAAGGTGTTGGACAAATGGCTACAACACTCATGAGTGCTCATAAGTTCTGAGTATTGGATTCAACCCGCGCTCATTGGAATCACTTCATGGATTTTATCACGAGTGATCATGAGACGATAATATCTTATATTCTTCAAACCTAGAGATATGAGTTGTTACTATGAGTTGGTTATACATTGATTGCACGAAACTGCATTTGGTAACTTGGTGCTATAAAACGTGCCTTTGTGTCTGATTCAACAAGTAGTAGAACAAGCCATATGAGTCGAAGTTTATCCATTCCTTTTACCTTCTGGATAAAAGCGATATCTGTGGGCCCCTCGATGATTTGATGATGACAAATGGAAGTGCTCGGCCGGGCCAGGACTGATTTGATTTGTTCAATTAGTCAGTCGTCATAAATCGGAAATCGGGAAACAACAAATGGAAAGAGAGAATGATTATAATCCATGTCTCAGTCCATATGATATCTAGAATGGAGGAATATATGATCCCTTATCTAATGGACAAGTCATTGACAAGATCAGAGTTCATCTACAAGGTCAGAGTTCGACAGAAGCTTTTGAGAGCTACGATTGCCAGTTGGTTCCTGAAGTCATACGCAATAATAGTTTTAGACTTATCCAAGTGGGAGACTGTTGGATTAATGTCTAAGTCCATAACTATAATTGGTAAGACTTGACCCGACCCGGCATGGTCCATTTGGGTTGCATACCATCATGCACTTGGATAGACTAAATGAGAGAAATAAGACACTTATGGTTATTAATATATTATAAGTTCTAGTATATTAATAATAAGAATAATGAGATTATTTAATTAGTATTGATCAAGAATTAATCTAGGATTAATTGAGTGATCAAAAGAAGACTAATTAAATATATATGGGTTGATTGTGTAAATCATCCATACTTGTATAGTGGGCTAATGCTTCATGGATTATCTAGTTGGGCCAAAACCCATATGATGCTCCATGGATGCTACATGGTGTATTTGAACCCATGGATCCAAGGAAATGGAAAGTCATGACAATTAGGGTTTACCCTAATTGTATAACTATATAAGCATCTTATTCTTGAGGAAAATCGGCCACTAGTGAGAGTAAGAAAGGGCTAGCCGATTTCATGAAGTGTAGAATTCTCTCTAAGTTATTCTAAGTGTTTTGATGATTGTGAACCATTTGAGGTGTTAGACTTGGGGCACTAGGCACTCAAGATTCATGAAGACAAGCTCCATCAAAGAGGTATGTATTCTATCTTGTTATATTGATAGTTGTGTATGCTAGTTTAGGATAATACCTTGGATATTCATATTTGCATGTATAATAGAGAAAACATAGATCCAAGGTATTTAGGGTTGCATGTACACTTAGGAGTGTTAGAATGCTCATAACCCAACACTACCATCACCGCATTCCCGGTCCATGTCGCGAAAGGATCTGCGACAACTATGGCAAGAAGGGCCATCTTGCTCGAACCTGCAGAAAACCAGCCAAATCAACGAACCAATCATCCGAAGCGGGAATCAGTCCATCCTGCTACAATTGTGGTGAAGCAGGGCACTTCAAAAGGAATTGACCCAAAGTAGCTACAACCACTGATCCCTCTGTTGCCACAGGTATACTTCTCTTTGATAATTCTTATACCTGCAACTCTTTTCGATTCCAGTACAAAGAGGGAAACCTGTTATCTATCTATTCGAACATTTTTCTAAGATCAACCCTTCGTATGTGATCGAAGTGTGTATCATCGAGACGATTAACCAGTGAGATAGAGACCACTAACTTCGTACCTATAGATTGAATCCTTAGTCCGGAGGACTATTCTGTTCCATTCGATTTAAAAGGGGGAACACTTTTCACGAAAATGCTTTGATGCTACGTTTAACATGGAATGACTGAGCATCATTCATGTTGTTATCTTGGTTTCGAGAGGGTCGCCTGTCTATATCTTTTCCTCAACCTGACTCTCATGATCTTCATCATCAAACCTTCGTATTGTTTCATGCTTTAAAACTCAAAAGTTTTCCTGATACGAATTATCACACATCCCTCGTTTCTGTGATCATTGAGAAACGGGAAGTTAGCAGCTCTTTCTTCTAAATGTCTATCCCGAAGGATTCCCGGGAATTTCATTCGAACGTCTAGTTTAGTCCCACATCAGACCTTTCAAAATCTTCGTAGAAATCGATTCTGCAATCTTAGATTTCGGATGCCTTCAGAGCTTGGTAACATCTATCCAGTACATCATGTCTCGAATCCTTAGAACCATCTACCCAACGAAACCCTAGTGATTCCTTGAGGAAACCAAATCGTCCAGGGTTGGAACTATCATGAGAAAACTGATTGATATCATAGATTAAGGGAGAGTCAAGGTACGAGACAAAGACACGTTCCAATAATGAGAATTCGCTAGAACGCCCAGCAGAGGCCCGATTCCACTTGAGAAAGTGAAGATCCTAGGTAACAAATCCATCCGTGTCTCGTTTCAAAATCATGATCTATATCTTATTCTTTGAATTTCGGGACGTAATTCCCTCTAACGGGGGGATAATGTAACAACCCGAAGTTGTTCATCGCCAAACCCGTTCTACCCGAAAAATTCGTCGTTATCAAATTCGTTCCGTTTTCACTTTGGGTTAAACTATTTAAACTTATATGTTTATTATAATTTAATGAGTGTCTAAGCCACTTAGGAACTCATGTAATTAGCCCAAAATACTTATTTCATAAGTTTTAGAAACATCCCCGCCGGGTGACGGTAACTTAATCGGGTGCGACCAAAAGCCGCGTTTAATGCCAGTATCGGGTAGAATTCCACCGTGTCCAAAACCTAGACTCTATTTAAAGTGATCTAAGCACTCATTTGAAGCTTTTTCTTCCTCTCTCTACTCTCTCTCTAACCTCTCTCCTAAAATCCAAGTTTAAGGGTCCAAATCATCAATTTTAGACTCCAAATCTTTGAGGTACTTCCCCTAGCTTGTTATGTATCATCCCTAGCTTTCAAATTCGAGTTCAAAGAATGAATTAGGACCATATTCATGAGTTTACAGCCATAGAACCATCCTAGGCCATAAACTCATATAACATGGGTTTGGGAGCACAAAAACCCTTCCTAAACACTATTGGACCTTAGATATGGCTAGATGGCATCACGGAATGGACTTGTAACATTTTAAACTTGGATTTTGAGACATTTGAAGGAATTTACGGCCAAGGCACAAGCTTGGGCCGTAAACTCATGTAAATGGGGTTTTTAAGCCCTAAAACCCTTCCTAAACACAAATAGACTTTAGATATGGCTTAATGGCTTCATGGAAAGGACTTATAACATTTAAAACATGGTTTTTGATGGATTTGAAGGAATTTATGGCCAAGGAACAAGCTTGGGCCGTAAACTCATATTTATGGGGTTTTCTTGACCTTAAACCCTTCCAAATCACTAATAAGGCTTAGATATGAATTATAGAATATTGGTATTAGCATTTGTACACTTGAAACATAATTTTTGAGGGATTATTGTGAGTTTACGGCCAAGGCTTGTGCTTGGGCCGTAAAATGCATGAAACATGGTGCAAATTCATTTCTAAGGTGTTAGAAGGCCATCCAACACCACCAAAAGCCTTGGAATAAATCATAGGACCAACCAAAAATAGTTTAAGGGCCTTAAACACATCAAAACCCTTCATTTTAAGAGTTTACAGCCATAGAATGTGCCCCATGGCCGTAAACTCCAAAAAACCCCTCAATAGTCCCATAATATTTCATGAAAAGCCTTGAAACAATTTTAGCAATCACATGTGATTAGTTTGGAATCCAAAAACACAATTTGTCATGGGTATTTAGGAGTTTACGGCCAGGATCCTATGCTAGGCCGTAAACTCCCATAAATATGTCATTTTGATGATTTAAATCCATTCCAAGCCTTTAAATCCAAACCTAGAAAAATGTCCTTAAGTGTTACAAGCCATTGTGTGCTATATCTCACCCCACCATGAGTTTACGGCCGTAAACTCATGGGTAGAGGGCCATGTGGCTGTAAACTCCCTAAGGAGTGTTCCTTTGATGTCCCAATTCAATATCCTAACTATATGTGTCCCTAAATGTCACCCGGGTCCCTCCAAACACTTGTATCGGAGTGTTTTCGCGACTAGAAACAATTGTCTCTATCAAATAATCAATCTAAGTCCTAATTAGATACAAATGTGTATCTTTACATTATACTTAGGAACCTCGTGTGTTTACAAGCCCCGGATCAACTCTTAGCATCCAAACCGTCACATATCTCGTCCGGTGAGTTCATACCCCTACGCCCTTTTCCGTGTTTTTCAATGTTTTCACGGAGGGGGGAATACAAGAAAACCATAACTGCTTTCAAATCATAACATTGATATGTTTCAAATATATCTGACAAACTTATAAACTCTTTTACTCCTTATGTATTATACTGAGCATAAGGAATGAGTTATCAATTACAACTAAATGTATTTTACTTAAGGAGATAACCAAACTAATCAAATTATTATGGGAATAATTTGGGGTTCTTTACTATTCGTTTTATCATATACTGATATCTATATAAAGTTATTAGATAAACTATGTCTGATTCAGTTTATCTCCGTATCATTTGAATGTATTGTCAAATAATTTCATTGTATGTATCTATATTCGCTGTATTACGTTTCATAATCTTCTGTATGTCGATATCGTATGAGAACCCTGTGAATAGTTTAGTACTAGTTTGTGAGATAGTCACTACCCTTTATGGATGATAAGTAAATCCTCCCTGGAAGTGTAACCAGAGTCTCCTGGAGGGAGAGCGTGGAATTTGTCAATAGATCTATTCGGGACTGACAATCCCACACCTTAACTGCTAGCTACAGTTAGGCGGGCACGCCTGGGGTAACAAATTTCTGGATATCATTTCAACGTCTGACAAACGTCAAGGAGGTCTCTTTGTCGTATTAGCATGGTTACCCGACTCACAACATGTATTAATATAAGTTTATTCACAGTTTGGGTTTTAGAATCTATATCTCTTTCGGGATGGTGATCCCATGGTATTATCAAACTATTTTGTATCTAGTCTGGGATAGTGATCCCATGGTTTGCAAATATATTTCTTAGTATATCAAACTATCTTGTAATTAGTTCGAGATGTTAGTCCCAAGGTTATCAAACTATTTTCTATCTACAATTCGTGAATATTATGGTATTTCATATATAATTCGGGATGTTTGCCCCATGATTTTTAACTATATCTTATACGGGATAGTAATCCCATGGTTTTGAATCTATATCTATTACGGGATAGTAATCCCATGTTTTACACTTATATCTTGTTCGGGATAGTGATCCCATGGTTTTTAATCTATATCTATTACGGGATAGTAATCCCATGATTTCAATCTATATCAAGTACGGGATGATAATCCCATGGTCTAAACCTATATTTTGTTCGGGATAGTGATCCCATGGTTCCCAATCTATATTTCATATATATCAAATTATCTTGTGTCTAGTCCAGGATGGTAGTCCCATGATCTTAAATCTGCACTTTCATATGTGTCAAACTATCTTATATCTCTTTCGGGATAGTCATCCCAAGATTTTCAATATATAGTTTTGTGTAATAAACTATACTTTGTGATATACAACTGGTCTTACAATTAGGAAAATATGGGATTTTCCTGGGGTAAAATATAACACGTAATCGAATTGGTAACAAATGATAACTAAACTAACTTTACATAAGAAAATATGGGATTTTCTTGGATAACAAACCTTTTCGGAAACTAAAGGGAACCGATACATTTTCATTAAACAAAACCACTTATGAACTCATCAGCTTTATGCTGATTTTCAAACCGCTTGTATTCTCAGGTCCAAGTTAGACAGGTACCCGGCGATATCTTTTGGTGAAGACGGAATGCTCAGAAGACTCGTCTCAACTTTTGTTAATATGATGCATATGTATATCTTGTATAGCTTTACTTTTGAAACAAATGTAAACTTTCATATATATGTAATGTAATGGTTGTTTACTGTGATTACTATGTACATTGAATTTGATTCACAACGTGGAGTCCACCCCGGAAATGTTTCCGCCTTTGATTTTCGGGGTGTGACAATGGATGGTATGACACCAAGGTCTCCGATGATGTTTTTCAAACATATCGCCTCCTTCGATGCTTTGCTTGTTGTTGTGTACTCTGATTTGAACATTGAATCAGCTATAGTCTCCTGCTTTGAACTTTTTCATGTTATTGCTCCTTCATTTAGAGTAAACACCCAGCCCGACTGAGAGCGGAAATTATCTATGTCGGTTTGAAAGCTGACATCGCTATACCCTGTCACTCTCAAGTCATCACTCCCACCGAGGGTAAGGACCCAATCCTTAGTCCACCAAAGATACTTAAGAATGTTCTTAACCGTAGTGCAATGAGCTTTACCAGGATTCCCTTGAAATCTGTTGACCACGTATAAAGCAAAGGCCACATCAGGGCAAGTACAAGTCATAGTATACATGATCGAGCCAATTGCGGAAGCATATAGTATTCGACTCATCTCTGTTATCTCAGCCTCTATACTCGAACTTTGAGTATTCCTTAGTTGGCTATTGCCTTAGATATGTAAGTCACCTTTCTTGGATCTCTCCATGCAGAAATGCTTCAACACCTTTTCCAAGTAGGTACTTTGACTAAGTCCTATTAGTCTTTCACTCCTATCTGTTAATATCTTTATCCCTAGGATGTAAGCAGCTTCCCCAAGGTCCTTCATAGCGAAACACTTCCCAAGCCAAGAGTTAACCTTCTACAGGGTTGGGATGTCATTTCCTATGAGCAGTATGTGATCTACATACAATACCAGAAAGCTAACTATGCTCCCACTAGCTTTGACATATACACAAGACTCTTCCTTGCTTCTTGAAAATCCAAACTCTTTGAATTTCTCATCAAAACAACGATTCCATCTGTGAGACGCTTGTTTCAATCAATAAATGGATTTCTGAAGGCTATACACCCTATTAGGGTACTTTGCGTTGACAAAACCCACTGGCTGACTCATGTAAATATCTTCAGCCAACTTTCCATTAAGGAAAGCGGTTTTGACATCCATTTTCCATATTTCATAGTCATGAAATGCAGCTATGACTAGCATAACCCTTATAGATTAAATCTTTGCTAATGGTAAGAAGGTCTCATCATAATCAACTCCATGAGTTTTAGTAAAGCCCTTTGCAAGCAATCGCGCCTTATATGTGTGTACTTTCGAATCCATGTCAGTCTTCTTCTTGAAGATCCATTTGCACCGGACTATCTTATGAACCGGTACATTGTCAACCAATTTTCAAACTTGATTGTCATACATGGACTGAATCTCGTTGTCCATAGCCTCTTTCCATTTTGCAGACTCGAGGCCTGCCATCGCTTCCTTATAGTTGTTAGGTTCATCCAAATTTACCAGTGTGCTATCATTGATAAATGTATCACCTTCAACTGTTATATGAAAACATATAACATAGGTGGAACACCAACTCAACTGGAATGCCTCAGAGGTATGGATTCGTCAATTGGATCAACCGGAGTTTCCTCCTCAGGTTGATTGCTAGTGTTTAAGGTTCCTTCACTTCTTGACTCTTAAAGCTCTTTAAGTTCAATTTGCCTTCCACTGTCCCCTTGAAATATGAGTTCCCTCTCACAAAAGACTCCTCTCCTCGTGACAAAGACAACATTGTCACTCAGATTATAGAAGATGTTAGGTTGTATAAGTGTTGCGTCATTGGCTTGATCCTTAGCCTAGGTTTGTAGCCGGTTTGGGCCTGTCCAACCGTGCATTATATTACTCTAGGGTTTTAGTATTTAAGGTGCATGCATGCATCCTTTGTAAGTAACACTAAAACTATTCTCTTATAACAGTATTGTAAAACCTAGATCGCCTCTATGGTGGAAATTCTTTATCGAGCTCTACTGAGGCGTGACTATATTCGAATCATAAGCATCATATTGATTCCATATTGTGTTCTTAATCGTATTGTGATTGAATTGTTTTTTCTTTATCAATATACCTGTAAAGGATCTAAACGATCTAGAGATTTATTCTCATCAATTGGTATCAGATCAGGAGGCTATGTAATTCATACAGTTCTCTTCTGTTGAAGAAATTATTAGGGTTTTTCCACATTGATTGATATTAATTGAGTCGTCATTCCAAATTGGTGCATTTCATTAATTTTCAATCTTACCCTAACGATAAATTACAAGTCTGATCTTAAACAGGTTATCAATCAAACATCATAATGTCTATAGATGATTCTCAATCCAATCAACATCTCCTACAGTATTGGATCAACAACAAGAATTCCAATCTTACACACTCAGGATTATGAAGTATGGATGCACCACTTTGAAGATTATGTAACCGGCTCAGAGGATAATGGGTACTTGATCTGGGAAGCAATCACAGTTGGTCCGTTTTCTCACTCAAGCACTTTAAAGATTGTCAAAACTCAAAAGGAGTACAATCAGCTTCTGAATGATGTGAAACACATTCCTCAGTATGAGAAAGAGAAGTTTCAATGCAGCATCAAAGCCTTACGAATAATTAGGTTTGCTCTACAATCGGACACTTTTCAATTGGTGAGTTCATGTGCCACAGCAAAAGAGATATGGGATAGGTTAAAGGAATTGTACTCTACTGATGAAGATCTAGAACATTCGATTCAAACCTTGCTGCTTTCTGAATTTGGTGATTTCAAACAGAAGCCTGAAGAGAAACTCATTCAGGCTTTTGATCGGTTTAATCATCTTCTCAGTAAGATGATAAAGCAAGGAATCGAAAGGAAGGTTATTGAGCATAAGGTTACCTTCATGAACAGTTTGAGACCCAAATGGATGGCGGTTGTGTCCACAGTGAAGGAACACAAACAGTTCAAATCATACTCTCTGGCAAAACTTGTGGGGATTCTGAAGTATCATGAAAGTGCGGTGTCAAAGGAAATGAATGTGGTTTCTAGTTTGGGGTCACTAGCTCTTATTTCAAAAGGTAAAGGTGTTGGTGAAGAAGAAGAAGAATTGGATCTTGCAGACTACGATCTGACCGGTGAAGCGTATGCCCTAATGGTTTCCAATCCAAGAAAGTTTATCAAAAGAAAGTTCCCATCCAACAAGAACCAAAACTGGTAGGGAATTTATATTTATGAAAAGGTGAAGGAGGAACCAAAGATGGGTTCAAAGTTAGAAGAATCCAAGAAGGAGACAAAGATTGATGGTGACTCAAGCTTTGATTGCCATTATTGTGGAGGCAAGAATCACTTTGCTAAAGACTGCATGCTGAAGAAAAAGACAAAAAAGTTTAATGAGGATGATGAGGAAGTGAACCTCGTGAGACGATTGGAGGAGATCAAGAAAAGAAAATATGTAGCTAACAATAACACCATGAATGCTTTGATTGTACAGGATACATGTGACAATGATGAATTTAGCGGAGTGCATGTATGGTCCACAGATTCAGAGGACGAAGAAGTGAGAAAGCCAACTCATGGCAAGGTGATGCTAGTAAAAGAAGAATATGTTGCGGGAAAATGCTTGATGGAGTGTATCACAGATGCGAGGATACACAACAGATGGTGGACTAGAAGATGAGAAGGAGCGAGAGGACAGATGTTTCGCTGCGAAACCTGTCAGTGCACAGATCAACGAATATGATGAGTTGATCAAGAAGGTACAAAATATTATTACCTATTTGAAAATTCCTGTTACTAACTACGAACAAGAACTAAATAGCTTAAAATCTAAATTCTCTAGTATAGGTAGTAGTCTTACCCAAACTCCTCTCATAAACTCTAACCTGATAGATCAAATTAGCAAGATATCTTCAAAGAGTGAGGAGAGGAGGATGTAGATTGAGCAGAAGGAGAAAGAGTTAATTAGGTCAAGGGATGAGTCAATCTATTTGCAACGAGACAATCTTAAGCTTTTAAAACATCGAAGTGTTTTTTGTTTGATTGCGAAAAGACTTTATTTTAATATCACTCAATTGCATCTCGATTGTGAAATAGGAAAGAAGATACATCGCATGATTTTACCTTTCCTTGAGTTAAAGGAGGATGAAGTCGATGTCGAAGCTTACAACTGTGAAAATGTTGTATCTTCTGACGAAGTCTCTCCTGCCTAGAAAATTGGTCTTGACAAAATAGAGTCCTACATAAAGTCAAAAGACCATAAGGACATGATCAAAAATCTGTTAGACGAAAATGATAAATTGAAGTTAAGAACCGAAACCGTACCGAAATTTGACTCGTTGAATGCCAAATTAAGTTCAGAAAATAAAATTGATGTTGAAAATGCATCTAAACTTAATGAGGATGATGACATGAGTGAAATCTCTGTAGAGTACATGGTGGGCTGTTCTGAGTTTGTCAAAAGCGAACCCAAAAGTAATAAAAATCTGATCTCTGAAAACTCCATTGAGTTCGCTCGCTCATCGACAGACAAGACCAAAATCCTCAAGGCAAAAGTGGTTGTATATCAAAAGGGTCAAACCACTCCAAATCAAGTCTACATAGTTCACGGAGTCACACCTCAACAAACAGCAGAACTGATAGTTATGGTAGAAGAAGATAATGCAAATGGATGTGAGGAGTTCTTCTGGTCAGCACCAATAGATAATGCTGATGAAAAAAAAGGCCTATCATAGAAAACCTCATGGGTAGTAAAGGGTAGGTACGTGCCGGAGCCACTTAATGAACCTATAAGATATGATGAGCTAAGCACAAGTGGAACAAAAACATCTTCGGGCAAACCAGTGATAACGTCTAGTGAGACGTGTTCGTCAAAGAGCGAAAGCCATGCTCAAGTACCGAAGAAAAAGGCCAATATTCATAAAAATCCAAAACAAGTGGCAGAACAAAAACATCAACGAAATTTGAGATACAAGAAGAATCTCTCAGAAAGAAAATAGTTTTGGCGATCTCAGAATCCTCATTACGTAAGGTATGAAAAGACACATATGTCACGAGGAGAACCAAGAATCAACCGAAAGGAAGGTTTTGGTCCTTGGAATGTAATCAACTGAAAGGAGGGTTTCGCTCCATAGCAGGTAAGCAACCGAAAGAAAGGTTTCGGCCCTCGGCATGAATGCAACCGAAAGGAAGGTTTCGGTCCTCAGCATGAAAGCAACCGAAAGGAAGGTTTCGGTCCTCAGGGAGTAAGCAACCGAAAGGAAGGTTTCAGTCCTCAACATAATAGCAACCGAAAGGATGGGTTCACTCCTAAGTTCAATCAGACGAATAGAAGGGAAGAGTGTTCCCATTCTCAACCAAGGAAGAGTGATAATCGACGATCTAATACCACTTTTAAACCCTATTCTTATAGCAAATGCCCGAAAGAGATCCAAAAGTATGCAGACGTCAAAATTTCAAATCCTACGTCTAATGAATCTAAGCCAAACAAAATCAAAGTTTTTACAATAAAGAGAAAATATGAAACAACTCTAATTAAAAGAACTTATATGGTTGACGTTTTAATTACTATTCCTAGTCCTATAAAAGGCTCACAAGGACCCAAGAAACTTAGGGTTCCTAAATCTGCTTGCTATTTTGCAGGTTATATGTGACGAGCAGTTTGACGAAAAATGGTACATTGATAGTGGCTGCTCGCGTCACATGACAGGACGAAAGGAAGAACTGAGGGAGTTTCGGTCTCTCAAGGATGGTGGAATAGTGAAGTATGGCAACAATTCGTTTGGAACTATCAAAGGCTATGGAATGATTACGAATGGTGATTTCTTAATAAGAAAGGTCGCATACATTGAAGGATTGCAACACAACCTCATAAGCATATCACAGCTAGTTGTTGGGATCGGATTGAAGGTCTCGTTTGATCATGAAGGCTCAGAGATAGTCGCAAAGAAGTCAAATAACATACTGCTGAAGTTAAAGCGAAAGGGGGGAAATGTACCCTTTAAACCTCAATCCAATTCGAGGGAAACCAACAGTTTGCTTGCTAATGAAGGCTCACTCAGAAGAAACTTGGTTATGGCATCGAAGGCTCTCTCATCTCAATTTCAAGGATATCAACAAGCTGGTATTAGGAGATCATGTTAGAGGTCTTCCAGTTCTTAAATTTGAAAAAGAACATCTATATGCAGCTTGTGAAATGGGTAAACATAGTCGACAAAGTCATCCTTCTATAATCAACACAAAGGTGATAGAACCACTAGAGCTATTATATATTGATCTATGTGGTCCATCCTCCATTGAAAGCATCGGTGGGAACAAATACATTCTTGTCATAGTTGACGACTTCTCTCGCTTCACATGGGTATTCTTCTTGAAGCAAAAATCTGAGGCAACTCCTAAGCTCAAGCTCTTCATAAAGCAAGTAGAGGTTCAACTGCAAAAGGTGGTTCGTAACGTAAGAAGCGATAATGGATTGGAATTCAAGAACAAGGATTTTGAAGACTTTCTGACTAAGAAGGGAATGACGCACAAGTTCTCTGCTCCATATACTCCACAGCAGAATGGAATCATGGAACAGTGAAACCGATCTCTGTGTGAAGTAGCTCGAACTATGCTAAGCTTCGCTTCCTTGCCTTTATACTTCTGGGCTAATGCTATTGCTACTGCTTGTTACACTCAGAATAGATCATATCTAAGCAAGTGAGTCTCTGTCACTCCTTACAAGATCTTGAACAACCGCAAGCCTAATGTGAAGTTCTTTCACGTGTTCGGCTCAAGATGCTTTGTCTTTAACTCAAAGGAGAATCGAAACAAGTTTGATGCTAAGGCTGATGAAGGGATTTTTTGGCTACTCCATGCAATCAAAGGTGTATAGAGTTCTAAATAAACACTCAAAGAACATTGAAGAGACATACTATGTCACTTTTGATGATAGCTATGTTAAGAAGTTGAAGACACCTGAAGGTGCAATGCAGGAAATTTTTCCAAAGTCTAGTCATGTCATTGTGCCTATCTCAAATATTTTCAAGCAATATATGCTTATCTTTGATGAACATAAAAGCTATTGACTCTTAATCTAAGGCTGAAGATGACAAAGTCAATAGTTTGAAACAAATCATTGACGAGGCTGCACAGAAGATGGCAGCTGAACAACCAAAGGCAAGTAAAAGGCTTGACTCAAGAGAACCTTCTGTTGACCCTTATTCTGTCCAGGGGGAGGGTTCGTCTCTACCAAATAATCAAGGTTCTTCATTTCAGGGGGAGAATTCAGTCACAATCATCTTGCTCAACCAAAATTCCAAACGAATGGGAACATTCTGATCTAGAAATTGATCTCGTGTCATCATTCGAGGGGGAGAATCCAACTGTCAATGATAATGATACATAATCAGAATTGGAGGAAGAAGTCAATGCAGAACTAGATCCCTCTTGTGATCCAAATTACCCTCCTCGCATTAAATGGACCAAATACCATCCTTAAAGTCAAATCATTAGGGAATCTTCAGAAAAGGTATTAACTCGTTTACAGATCAAAGCGAAACAAGCTACACTATTCTCTCAAGTAGAATTTTGCATGTTCAACTCTTTTGTCTCTAAAGTTGAACCGAAGACTGTGAATTCGGCTCTTGAACATTCTGATTGGGTTCAAGCCATGCAAGATGAGATGAACGAGTTTGAAAGACACAAAGTACGGCGTCTAATTCCAACTCCAAAGGACGCTTCGGTTGTCGGTCTCAAATGGGTATTCAAAAATCAGATGGATAAGGAAGGGAATGTGATTCGCAACAAGGATCGGTTGGTTGTAAAAGGATACTGCCAAGAGGAAGGTATAGATTATGAAGAGACCTTTGCTCCAGTTGCAAGATTAGAGTCGGTTCGAATCTTTCCTACTTATGTTGCACACAAAAACTTTCAAGTCTATCAAATTGATGTAAAGTGTGCCTTTCTCAATGGAAACTTGAAGAAACTATGTACGTTGACCAACCGCCAGACTTTATGAATGAGAAGCATCCAGATCACTGCTACATTCTAGATAAAGTAGTATATGGCCTGAAGCAGGCTCCCAGAGCATGGTATGAAACTCTCACTCGATTCTTAGAAATTTCCAAATTTAAACAAGGTTTGGTTGACCCAACCTTCTTTCATAAGAGAGAGGGTAACTACCTTATGATAGGCTGAATTTATGTTGATGACATCATCTTCGGCTCCATGAATCCTAGATTAACAGCTGAATTTAGGAAGTTGATGGAAACGGAATTTGAGATGAGCTCAATGGGTCCAATTAACTTTTAACTTGGCTTAAATATTAAACAGGGACCTAAAGGAATTTTTATCAATCAGGAGGCATATAAAAAGACGTTTCTTTCCAAGTTTAGGATCTTAGGCGACTCCAAATTGAAAGTCCCAATGGCTTTTAGAACTAAGCTTACTCCATAATTGGAGAAGCCTGCTGCAGACATGACACTTTATCGTCAGATGATTGGATCACTAATGTATCTCACAGCCAGCAGGCATGAAATCATGTTCTCAGTCTGCTATTGCGCCCGATTCCAAGCTAACCCACGCGAACCTCACATGTTTGCTGTGAAAAACATCTTTCACTATCTGAAACGAACTTCCTCTCTCGTTCTATGGTATCCAGCCAACTCAGGTTTCTTTGTCTAAGCTTTCTCAGATGCTGACTTAGGTGGCTGTGGATTGGATCTTGATGGTAAATTGGTCAGCTGGCAATCAAAGAAACAAACATGTGTTTCTCTCTGCACGGCTGAAGCTGAATACATAGCCGTCGCCTCATGCACATCTCAAGTTGTTTGGATACAGAGTCAGCTTAGGGACTATGGGTTGAACATGAAGAAAATCCCACTATATTGCGACTCTGAAAGTGCAATTAGGATTTGTCATAACCCAGTGTAACACTCGAAGACAAAGCACATAGCATTGCGGTATCACTTCATCAAAGACCATGTGGAAGATGGTAATGTGGAAATTCACTTTGTTAGAACCACTGATCAATTAGCAGATATATTTACTAAGGCTTTACCTGAAGCAAGTTTCAATAAGATCTTACAAGGCCTAGGAATGATAGAAGCAGAATCAGTACCAAAATTACCTTCACTGATAGTCTATAATATTGTGGTTTGAGCTAGGCCTTAATTTTGTATAGATCTGATTAGGGTGGAAGTGTATGTAATGCAGTGTAGTGGTTAAACTTGGAGTATGTATGCAGCCTCACTTGTGTGTGTGGCCGCACATAGTGTGTGCAGCCATACATGTGTGTATGGATGCACACTCGTGTGCTGGTTAGGCTACTATTTATAGGGGTTGGTTTGTGTCAGATTGTACTTGTTGCTGAATAGTAACGTATGTGTGTATACTTTCAAGGTGTACCTGACATTTATGAGCAATAGATGTGTGCATGCTTGATGTTATTTCTCTTTTACTCCTTCTACATGCTATTTTGATTGTTATTACTTCACTGATTACTAATTTGGATCTATAGTTTTGGGACTAACACTTAGTATCAGAGCCAATTTGGTATCAATTGAAGTATTTTAGAGTGTGAGGTTGCAAAATTTCACTGTTTTTGAAGTGCATTTGTCTGATTTGATCAAAGAACTGCTGTTTGATTATTGTTTTCAATAGTTTGAAACCAAGTTTTATCAAAAATATGAGAAAATTGTGTGTGCAGGTGACATTTTTAGTGTGTGTGGTTAACTGTTGGGTGTGCAGTTAGTTGTTGAAGGTGTGCGGTTAGCTGTTGAAGGTGTACGTGTGCGGTTGAATTGTTTGAAGGTGTGCAGTTGAGGTGTGCAAGGTTGAGTGTGTTGTTAAAGTGTGTACGGTTGAGCGTGCTGTTAAGTGTGTGCGGTTGGGTTTGCTGTGAAGTTCTGTGTGCTATTAAGTGTGTGTGGTTACACTTACTGAATTGAATTCGAGTACTGTTGAGTGTGCTGCTTAGTGTGCGGTTGGAGTTGCGATTAAGTATAAAATTGTGTGTGCGGTTATGGTTAATTTTGTGTACGGCTATACTTTGTGTGTACGGTAACAATCATTTAACTTTGTCAACATGGAATCTCAAAGCATGATTGCTCATCAAGATTTAGATGCAATTATTGGAACAACTACTCGAATTCCCCGATTGTTGTCAGCGGAAGAATTTCCTGAATGGAAATATCGAACTGAAAAGTATATCAAGATGAAAATTTTCAAAATTTGGAGAAGTATTTTAAGAGGCCCAATTCGGATTACATCAACTCTAGAAGATGGCACTGTAATTGACAAATAGGTTGAAAACTACACTAATGATGACTTTGAAAGAGTTGAAGAACAAGAAAAGGCACTCGCTACACTCACCATCGCATTGTCTCCTGAGATTGCTCAAGGATTTCATGAATACACATCAGCAAAAGCATTGTGGGAAGCTCTCATAGAAGTATACGAAGGAAATGAAGACATGAAGCAAAGCCGACAAGACATGTTCCGACAAAAATTCAACATGTTCAACTACGTCTTGGGAGAAACACTGAAAACTCAATTGCAAAGGTCTATCACACTAACCACTGAAATGAGCTCTGTTGGTGTGATGGTTACAAGGTCCGAGATCAACAAAAAGCTGCTAAATTCTCTTCCAAAATCTTGGGACATGAATGTCTCAGTGATTAAAAAGACTAACGACCTGAACCGATTGAGCTTAGCCAAAACAATGGCAATCATCAAAGCTTGTGATCTTGATGATAAACAAAGAGAAATCAACCATGTCAACTCGTACTCTACAACTTATCTTGGAATTCAAAACAACAACTCCGCTTTCTCAAGCTTTACCACTCATCCAATTTCTCAAGTTCATATTCCTCAAGTTCAACCTTATGCAGCCCATCAAACAATACCATACAACATACCTCAAATGCAACAAACTCAAGTCCCTCAATCTCAAAACATATCTCAAGTTGGTTCTAGTGTTGGTTCTTCCACAGCTGTTTCAGTTCAAACTCGTGGAATTGGTTTTCAAAGTTCATCTGCAAGTGAAAAGGAGGAAAATATGGCTCTCGCTACTAGATTAGTGAACTGTTACAATGCCTTTGTGGTCGGAGAGCTCTCTCCACAACTCTCATTCGCTGACCTCGACCAAATCCATCCTGAGGATGTGGAAGAGATGGATATTACTTGGAAAATGGCAATGACAGTATTCAGGGCAAAACAATTCTCCAAGAAAATAGGAAAGAATAACTAGGGTGTAAATTCTGACAAGAAAATGGGATTCAGTAAAGGAAATTTGCACTGTTACAATTGTCATGAACCTGAACACTTTGCAAGGGAATGTCCAAACCCGATCAACGAGAGAACTCTAAAAGAACCATGGTGCCAGTGACTTATGTTCACAAGAACAACAAAGGATCATCTTCAAACAATCAGTCCGCCAACTTGGCAATGGAGGCCCAATCTTTTAGCTAGGAAGATCAAATTCAAGCCCTAAACATTTCAGGACCTGAAAAGTCACATCTTGCTCAAATCAAGGATGAAGTTGAAGAAGAAACAGAGGCAGATCCAGAAGAAGAGATGATGAATCTTCAGTTTGCATTCATGGTGCAAACTACTCCAGAACCGGTTAAAACTGAGGTTAGTGAATTTGGTTGTTCTCAATCTTGTATTAAAACTGTTAAATTGTTTAGAGATCAAATTGAGATAATCAAAAGAGAGAACGAGGACCTGAAATATGAGGGATACACACTTAGAAAAAATCAAAAGCCCTTAAAGACTCAATTAGAAAACAAAACAAAGGAGTTTAAAAAATTGCAAGAGGATTACTGTCACACCCCTGAACCAAACGGCGGAAACGTCCGGGGGCTATCGTGACTCATTGAATACCATAACAATGCATATACATGAAACATAACATTATACATCACCAACATTTGGAAATGATACAACTGGTAACGTTTACATTCATTACATTGTTCAAAAATTACATTCAAAGAAAATAACTGTTTGATGCTACTTAAACCACAGCAAAACGTCAGAGGGTACAAATCATCTTCACTTTATCTATTACCTAAGAATACAAGTATTTTGAAAAACGTCAACATATGAAATGTTGGTGAGTTCATAAGTAGTGTTTGAAATCCAATGTGTTGTTTGAAAACCATTAGAAAATCCGATATTTTCTAAAAATAGAATAGTGTAACAAAAATAGGTGATGATCCATGAGTATGCTTGTTTGAATTCTATAGATGTAAGCGTAAGAGTTGTGAAATTCGACCGGAAATTCGTAATCATTATTGAAATCCTAGGAAAACCCGATGTTTTCCTATCGTTGTATCGATGTATTCCGGAGGCATCGAGAATACAGTGGGTGGTGAAGAGTTGTGACGTGCGTTAATGAAAACGTCCGATCAACAACCTTACAAGTGATCCATTTAGGCGTCACTCAAAATCTTCACGCGACTCGATCCTCCCGGACTTGTAAAGTCCCACGACCGGAGGGAAGGAGAGGAGGTGCGAAACCTTTTGTATTTCCCCGCGTCATTCGAGACCAAATGCAATTGCGAAGGGCCCGAAGCCCAACTCGCAATCGTGAGTTACAGACCTTACTAGCAGCACTGAAGGACCCTTGGGGACCAGCAGCATGTTTGCCATTGAAAGTCCTTTTACGTTATGTCGGGTCGGTAAAACCCAACACTTCGTAAGAGAGAGAGATCTTCGGGCCTTAAGATCAGGTCGTTGGGCTAGCTAGGCTCAACAGACAAGATTTTATACTTTTGGGGCCTAAAGATGGTGCGTAGACGTCTGTGCACACTCGCATTGTAATAGTAATCATTATGGTTATGAATCGAAATGTCGTAGCTTCGTCGTGTTAGTGATTTTGGATTTTTATTGGTTCGAGACCGAACCAATTCGTTTAACAACGACTTTTGGTATTGTAGTATATTGTATTTCGTCGACAAGCGTGGTACCATCAATTGGTCAAATTGCATATATTAACTAGCCTTGAAGATTTTCTATTTTCAGCCCCTCCTTAATTGAAGAATTTACTCTTTTTACCCCTTTATTTTAAAACTTTCCGGTTTGGTCCTTAAATCAATTTTCTTGACATTTTTATACCAAAAATTATTGAAATAAGTATTTTCCAGCATATTTATCATAGAAAACAGTTTAAGCCCTTGAAACTTTAGTTTTCTCGGTTATAGCCCCTCTTTTTTGCAACTTTTACATTTTTGACCCAATTTGGAAAAATTTTACAATTTTGGTCCCTTTTAGATTTGGAAAGCATTTTAAACCTTTGAAAAGCATATGGAACACTTATAGTCCACTGTTTTACAGAAAAATGCAGCTTTGGCCCTCCAATTTAGAAAATTTCGCATATTGGGCCTTATTGGGCCGAAAATGTCATATTTAGCCCAATAAGCTTGGAATTTATGTTTTTAACCCTCTAAATAGCATATTTTCAGAAAAATACATTATGTAAACTGTTTTGGTTCATCTCACCCATCAGATTTCGAAATGTTTCATATTAGGCCCTTCAACTTTGTATTTTCAACATTTTATGTCAAAAAAATGAGTTTTTAGCCCAAATTAAGTGTTGTAAAGCCATTTGGCTATTTTTCTTAGTACACTTTGCATGTAGTAGTATATCTTATGCTATAATAAAATATGTGTCTCGGTTTTTAGCATATCACACTAGATCTATCATAAAAATCATACAAAACATACATGTAAGCATAGAAATCAACCACAACATACACTTAATGATGGATCTACACTTTTGCTTGTATTCTCCCCCACAAAACTTATAAAAACCGAAAATAAGGGGGTATGAAGCTCACCTTAGGATGTAGTTTCGGTTTTTGAAGAGAATATGGAAGAAATGGAGTGATTTTTCGGCCTTAGCACCTTTCCTTGGTAGATCTCGAGTTTGATGACTTCTAAGGTGTAAGATCACAAGTTGGAATAGATTTAGAGGAGGTTTTTGATGGAATGAAGTAGCTAGATCATGGATTAGTCATCAACTTACCTTAGATGAGGATTTTTGGTGATGGATTCTCCTTGTGAGGCTTCTTGATTCACGAAAATTTTGAAGAAAGAGGGAGGATTGTTCTTCAAGACTTAGAGAGTTTGGAAGAGATTTTTGTGGTGTGTGTGTTTGCATACGGCCGAGAGTGAGAGAGAGGGAGAGAAGAGGTGATCTTTGAAGTGATATATGCATGGAGGTATGTGATATGTGCATAGAAGTCCATTAGATAATAGTGAGGTGTCACTCACAAGTCAACATGCTTCCTTTCCTCTTGGGCTTGTGCATTGGGCCGAGAATTTGGAATGGAAGGAGGAAAAATTGGGCTTTAATGCCCGAAGCCCATATATAAGTTAGGTTGGATGGGTTTTAACCCAAAAAAAATGTAATATGATTTTTACACTTTGTTGGGCTAGTTTAGGTTAATCATGATTAAAAATTTTGAATTTATTTCATTCTAGGCCCAACATAGCCCAAAATGTTGAAATAAATAGATGTGGGTCCAATTAGAGCCCATTTAAGGGTTCTAAGCCCATGATAGTCAAATTGGAAGCTTATTGGTCCATTTGGATCCAATAAGGAAGTCTTAGTCCAAAATGGACTTAACCAAAAACTTCTAGGGTCTCCAATTGTTTGATGACTATTTGTAGTACTTGTATAATGTATTTGATTGAAGTTTTTGATTCACATTAGGTTGAATGTATGGATTACATGACACAAAATTTCAAGTTGTGACAATTACAGCAACAAATGTGAGAACTATGATCATCTCAAAAGAAAATTTGCTGGTGTAACCGCGGAACTTGACACATTGAAAAATCGTTTTGAAAATGCTGAATTTAATTTCAAAAAATACGATGGGTCAAGTGAAACAATTGCAAAAATGATCGAAGGTCAAATGCACTTGAGAGATATCACTCATGGTAATCAAATAAAAGTTGGACTAGGATTTTAGAGTGTCCCCCCTCCCTTCAATCATAACTACATTGATATTCCCTTGTCTCAAGAAGAAATTGACAGAGAACCTCACATGGTATACGGAAAGTCAGCTTCTGAGTAGACAATACAGTCTAATAATGAGAATTTTCTTACTAACGTTTCTACCTTAAGTGCAGATATATCAGTAGTTCAGGGGGAGCATGAAGCTGAAACGTTTGAGTCAAATAATCTTGTGTCTAAGTTTGGTGTTAATTTCTATGATGAGTCTGTGTCAAAATCAAACACTAATGTTTTTGTGTCTGGTGGTGTATTATTTCAGTCTGATAATTCTGTTAATCATGGTGTTGTTTCTAATAAATCTGCTAAATCTAATTTGAATGTCTCTACACCTTCCACATCTGCTTCAAAATCCTGTGATGGTTCTTGCAAGTGTGGGAGGTTTACACCTAAAAAAAGAAAGAATCAATCTATAGATAGCAGTGCCAAAACCATTGATAATAAAAAAAATTTGTTTTAACTATGGCACTGCTGGAAACATTACAAGAAATTGTATGAGCCGAATGTTTGTTTCTCATACAACAAAAAGAGGAGAGAACGAATTTTGGGGGTGATCTTTAACTAGAAAAACCCCCAGAACTCGTTCTCGAAATGGTGACTTGAACACAAATCCAATCAAGAAAATGGTAAATTCTCAAAAGAATAAACAAGTTTTTCGTAAATTCAACAATAGTTTGCCAAAATCAACTCAGGCTAAGCCTAAGTCGAATTTGTCAAAGAGTAGAACAAGATCTTAAAACTCTTTGAGTAGAAAATCCACCGGCTCGAAGAAAACTAACAAAATTTCAAAACCTAACTTTCAGTGGATTCTAAAATTAACTTCAGAACAGTCACCATTAGCCTCTAAATCAAATGAAAAGAAAGAATCAAATGGAACATTTGTGAAAGCAAATGGTCAACCCAGGATTGTGATGACCTGGGTCCCCAAAACTAAATGATTCCGCTCATCTTGCAAGGACAGTTGCGGAGGAATGTCGTCAGACCCTGGTATGTCGACAGTGGCTGCTCCCGGCACATGACTGGAGACATATCCCAACTACAATACATTCAAACTTTTAATGGAGGATATGTTTCCTTTGCAGGCGGAGAGGGCGTAAAAATAACTCAAAAAGGAACTATTTCAAATGTAGTGCTGAAATTTGATAATGTAAACTTTGCTCCTGAACTAAAACATAGCTTACTGAGTGTATCCCAGATCTGTGACAAGGGTTACTCCACTTCTTTCACAGATAAAGAGTGTCTGATCTGAAAGCCAGGCGTTGTCATTCCGGATGATTGGATTCTTGTAAAATCTAAGCAGGATGGGAATGCTTACATTATAGACACGAACAGCAACCCCTGACGAAGTCACTTGCCTTTTCTCCAAAGCTTCTAAACAAAATGCGATGTTGTGGCATCGTCGTCTCGGTCACGCTAATGTAAAGAACCTGAATCGGCTTGCAAAGAATGAACTGGTCCGAGGATTACCTGTCAAAGATTTCATTACATTTGAAAAATGTGTTTCCTGCGCTCAAGGAAAACATCATCAGAAACCACACTTTCCAAAGGAAATTAACTCCATTAGTCATGTGCTCGAGTTGTTACATATGGATTTAATTGGTCCGGTTAATATTACTAGCATCAATCGCAACTCATATTACCTCATTGTGATAGACGATTACTCTCAGTTCACTTTGGTTTTCTTTCTGTCCAACAAAGTTGGGATTACTGACCTCATCAAAAGATTCATTGTGATGATCGAAAATCAGACTAACAATCAAGTGAAAGTGTTGCGTAGTATAATGGAACAGAGTTTAAGAACGCCGTTCTTGACCATTTTTGTGCTTAGAAAGGGATTATGCGTCAGTTCAGTTCTGTTCGAACACCTTAGCAAAACGGGGTTGCCGAACGTAGGAATCGAACTCTTAAAGACGCTCCAAGGATGTTGCTCTGTGATTCCAAACTTCCTGTGTTCTTTTGGGCGAAGGCGATTAATACGGCGTGCTATGTTCAAAATCGCGTTCTGATCAACAAAGCCAGAATGAAGACACCATACGAAATTCTATACGGACAGAAGCCATCTGTCAGCCATTTCCGAGTATTTGGCTGCCCTTGCACCCTTCTCCACTTGGAATCAAACGCCAAATTCAACGCAAAAGCCGATGACTGTTACTTTGTTGGATATGCTGCTCGAACTGCCTACAGGGTTTACAACCAGAAGACAAAACAGATAGTAGAATTTTTCGATGTTCGTTGGCTCGAAGAAAATGAGACAGATACAACAGTAGGTCCCGATTGGCTATTTGACTACACATCGCTTTTCAAATCATTCAATGTGTCCTCAGATAATCAAACAGGATCTTCGTCAAATTCAAAGATTACTATTGAAGATGAAGAGGACGAAGTTGTCTACCGACCACCACTGGTTTCTTCTGATCCTCCAATGGTGCCCTCTGTTCACACTGATTCTTTTGAGTCTTCTCCTCAACGACTTTCTCCTGATGCTACTGCTACTCCTCTAACTCCGGTTGAAAGAGAGTTCATGAACCACGAGACTTCCGTTGTAACTTCAAATCTGATGGAACTTCTCTTTCTAGAAAGTATTGATGAAGAGTTTGTAGCAGATCCTCCGAACGAACCTTGTTCATCTACTGTGGATCCCACAGCAAATGATGGAGCGCTTAACATTCATATTCTTCCAGTCTCTATCAATGATATCAGCTAGGAGATCCCTGCACGCATTCAACACAATCTTCCAATAGAGAACGCCATTGGACAGCTGGGCGACGGTGTTCAAACGTGAAGTCAAAGTGGAGATGTTAATAAGTGTCTCTACTTTTGCTTTATTTCTCAGATTGAGCCCAAAAATGTCGAAATGGCTCTAAATGAGCCTAGCTGGGTTGATGCCATGCATGAGGAACTTAATCAATTCGAAAAACTCGGGGTTTGGAAGTTGGTGGAGCTGCCAAAAGGAAAGAAATCTCTTGACACCAGATGGGTCATTCGGAACAAGCAAGATGACTCAGGCGAGATTAGTGGTTCGCGGGTTTCTGTAAGTTGATGGTCTTAATTATACATAAGTTTATGCTTTGGTCGCTCGCTTGGAAGCCATTCGTATCTTCCTTGCATATGCTTCCAATATGAACTTCACCGTATACCAAATGCACGTCAAGACGACTTTCTTGTACGACAAGGTCAAGGAGGAGATTTATGTTGACCAACCACCCGGTTTCATTAATTCAAAGCTTCCCAACCATGTTTACAAGTTAGACAAACCTCTATATGGGATGCATCAATCTCCTCGAGCTTAGTATGCTACCCTAACTCAGCATTTGCTCAACCACGGCTATTCCTGAGGTACCATTGATCAAACCTTATTTATCAAACCTGTCGGTCCGGATCAAATTCTTGTTCAAATCTATGTGGACGACATTATTTTCGGGTCGACAAGCCAACAACTTTGCAAAGAGTTCGAAGCAGTGATGAAGCGGTTCGAGATGAGTTCGCTTGGGGAAATGAACACGTTTCTGGGGCTTTAGGTCCAACAATCTTCAACCGAAATCCTTATTCACCAAGCCAAGTATGTGGATGATGTGCTGGAGATGTTCGGGTTCCGAGACGCGAAGCCTGATCTTACACCCGTGGCAGAAAGACCTCTTCTGACCCCTGATCTTGAAGGTGAATCTGTAGATCAGACACACTATCGATCAATGATCAGATCACTCATGTATCTGACTGCCAGTCGCCCAGACGTAATGTTTGCGGTCTGTCAATGTGCTCGCTACCAGGCTAATCCTAAACTCTCTCATTTACTTGCTATTAAACGGATTTTTCGGTACTTCAATGGTTGCCCAAAACTGGGTCTTTGGTGTCCGAAAAATCCAGAATTTGACCTTTATGCTTTTGCAGACAGCAACTATGGCGGGTGTGAGCTTGACAGAAAATCGACTTCAGGAGGATGCCAATTTCTGGGAGATAGATTGGTCTCATGGTAGTACAAGAAGCAGCCTACCGTTTCCACCTCAATAGCAGAAGCGGAGTATGTCGTTGCATCTGCATGTTTTTCTCAAGTCATATGGATCCAACATCAGGTGTTGAGCTACGGTTTGAATTTTCAAGAAACCCCTCTTTTTCTGTGATAATGAGGTTGCGATCCAAATTGCCAAAAACCCGGTCCAGCACTCAAAAACCAAGCACATTGACATCAAAATTCGTTTTATCAGAGAATGTTATGAGCGTTCGCTCATTCGGCTAGAACAGGTCCGCTCTGATAATAATGTAGCAGATCTGTTCACCAAGCCGTTTAACAAAGCTCAATTCGATGTGTTGGTTAATTTTCTGAAAATGATCCGTTTTGAGGATTAATTTTTTTGTATTTAGTTTAGAATAAATTTGCGCAATTTCTTTTCCTTTATTTTATGCACAAATTTAGGGGGAGAAAAATAAAAAATCCAAAAACATTAAAAATTAGAAAATCCAAAAACAACAGAAAATTAGAAAATCCAAAAACATTAGAAAATTAAAAATTATATATATATATATATATATATATATATATATATATATATATATATATATATATATATATATATATATATATATATTTCTGTGTTCCATGATATAATTTGGGAAGTGATATCAACAAGTGATAACAGGTAATCTGAGTATGTGTAAAGTACCAAAGTTGAATTGTCTAGGCTCTGTGTTCGATGCGCTGGTAGGCACGAAGGATTTTAATAGACTTGACTAGGTGCAGATGAACTTAAGAAATCAAATGACTTGACAAATCTTGACCTAGATAGATCCGTTTAGCCTGACAATACGACGCTCGGATAGGTTGAGTAAGGAGATATACATGAGAATCCACAAGTCACATTAAAAAACCTGTATCTAGAACTGTGATTTTACTTTTCCTCGTTGTACGGATTCTATCCTTAATTCCGGTATTAACGGGGGGACTGGTGAATTCCAATAAAGTAGGTATGTAGAAAATTATTTTCTTTTTTTCTTACTGTTAGTCATATGTTGTCTCCTCTACGTGATTGGAAGAGATCCGACCTGGACTGCAACATATGCAGATCTATTTCTCTAAATATTATGTCAATGAAAATCTTCTTATCTGTTAGCCATATGTTGTCTCCTTTGTGTGATTAACAATCCAACCTGGTGCACAGCATATGCAACCTTCTACTTCTTAATCCCTCTAAAACCTATAACTAATAATAATCTGAATCTATCCTCTCTATGAATAATAGTCTGCTCACCTAAAGTAAGGAGTATCTCGGAAGTTCTTGATTATTGGGGTATATCAGGAAGCGGGAAACATGTTCTAATACATCTAAAATTGAACAATTATAGATTGTCTGTAGATCTCGCTGCTCAATTTACGTGGACAACAATATCTTTGGTCGTCGTCAGATAGATGGTCCTTAGGAACTTTTATCTAGTAACTTAGGGTCAACCTGTCTTGTCACTTATAGCATGTCCAAAATTTGTCACAAAATTTTTCGTGTTTAAGTGGACCACAAAACCGGCGATTGACCAGATCTATTCATGAACGACAAGGAACTGATAAATGAACAACGATTGTCTAATAACTTTGATCCCTCATCTCAAAAGGTTAAAACAATTTATAGGATTAAAATTAAATTTAATATTTGTCGTTATTAGTATTTCCATTTTATTTTATATTATTTTATTTTAGTCTATTTTTATTTTTGTTTTTATCTTAGTTTTAAGTTTAATTTTAGTTTTTACTTTTTTAAAAATCCTTAGGAATAACATATTTTAGACTTTTAATCCTCAAAATGGTTTGTTCTTGAAAAATGCTTAAGTATGGGTATAATTTTTTTATTATCAAAAAGCTGAGGGGGAGAAAATGAAAATTTATTGAGTATATAAAGGGTGTGTGGGGTGTAAAATTTACCGGCACTGTTTCCAGTTTTTACTTTCTCAACCACATAAAACTTTGAATATTCCATCAAATCTCTTCAAATCGAAGCATATTTCTGGTAAATCTCATGAACGTGATTCTCATAACAAATTTTTCATGAAAAATTGATCATTGTTTGTTGTTTGATCGAAGGAACAAATGTTTCATCTGGAAGTGCGACCAGATACGGTGTGTGTGGCCGCACACGGGCGTGTTCGGCTACACTAAATTGTGAATGGCTGAGCGTGTGCGGCTGCGGCTGCACACTTGCACATGTGCGGCTGTGTGAACTTTCGTGTGCGGTTGCACAATCTCCATTATAATCAAAATCATTTGTGACCTAATGATTGCTTGTGTTTCTTTTCAGATTAAGATGGGAGACTTGGAATTTGCCAAGGTTCACAACTCAGCCATTTTTCTTGAAGATCCTCCTGCAGCTCACAATGATTTAAAGTTCATTATTGATGGTTTCAAGAAGTGTTGCCTGGTCCATGCATTAACAACCTGTGTTGCAATTTACCAAAGCCTGATCAAAGACTTTTGGAGAACCACAATTGTGAAGAAGGACAACAAGGATGGAAAATTCATTGAGGCTACAATTGAAGGAAAGAAAGTTCAAGTGTCAGAGAATATCATTCGAGAATCACTCCAGATCGATGACAGATCAGAATTCTCCATGGAAATTAATATTCATCAAATCCAAGATATTTTAGACCATATGGGGTATGAGGGAACTTTTCCCCTACCATCAAGAAATTGCTACCTCCTTGTTGGAAGTATCTAGCTCATCTGTTTGTGAGCTGTATTTCTAGCAGGAGATCCGGTGCAAATGAAATCTCCTCAGCTAACACTGGAGCAATCAAAGCCTTGGCTGCAGGAATTGAGTTCGACTTCTTGAAGTTTATAATGAATGAGCTGGTTCTAAATCTTGAAGGGAATAAGAGAGATAAAAATTTTATGTACCCAAGATTTTTGCAAATCATCTTTAATGTTATGCATCCCGAGCTGCGAAGAGTAAACGAAACTTTATATCTTAAATTCGTTGGTCCAAGTGCTTTCGGGCTAATGAAACAAAAGAGAGGTGGAAAATTCGTCTTTGAAGGAAAGTTCCCCTTGATCAAATTCGGAATTTTTGAAGAAAATGATCGGTCAGAATCAGAAGATCAATCCATCCCTACGGAGTCTGAAGACATTGTGCATTCAACCTCTGAACCAGAATTTGAGGAAATTCATGATTCTCCTGCAGCCACAGTGGTGGAGGAACATGATTATCATATGGAGGATGAAACTATTTCTACTCATGAGGATGATGATGATGATATCTATGGTGATGTAGAATTTTTGAAGGAAACTGACTTCAGAGGGTTCAGTGATGATATCTCGACAAACATTGAGCTTGCTCTTAATGATGAAGAATTTGGTCCTCTTCCAGGATTCCTCAACATCTGCCTTAATAAAGTTAATGAGGTTGCCTCTTCGGCAACCAAGGCTAGGGAAGAAGGAAATGGTCTCAAAATTATACTATCCACGTACAAGCCCATGGAGGATGCATCAAGTCAAGGAGATGTGATGTCAGAGATTCCTCCCTCTGTGTCAACTATCTCAATATCTGCTCCAATTGTTCCTGATTCAACTCAGTCCCATACCTCTCAGTCTTCTATGGAAACAAGTCAATTAATTGCGAGTCTGGAGGTGCCCATTGTGGGCAATAAACATCAAGTTTTCTCCACTGTCACTGCTACTACTACTTACTCTCCAGTACAAACTGATGAAGGCCCGAGTACTATGTTTGAGACAGGTGGCTCATCATCCATTCCAGAATATTCTCCCACCAGACCGTCATTAGATGAAGCTTCAATAAGACTGGCTAAACACCTGGCCCAACAAATCCCAACCTATTCTCGTGGCAAAGGAATATCATTTAGAGAGGAGCACACAGGTGATGATAAATCTTCTTCGTCTGATCTTCGAGAAGAAATTGGAGTGCTTCGACAGGAACTCATTGAGAAGACCATTCAGATGGATCAACTCACTTCTTACATTGAAGAGCTCAGAGCAAAGGATGAGGAGAAGACAAAACAGATTAAAGTTCTACAGACGAATCTTGGTTCAGTGACTGCTAGCTACTTCAATCTAAAGAATGTTCTGTATCACGCATTTGGTGAAAAAGTCAAAGCCCTTTTTCAACAGCCACACAGAATCGATGATCCTCCCACAGCCCCCACACAGTCTGTCTTTGAAGACTTTCAATTCGATCCACCTGCTCCTCGAACAACCTCTATTGTCAAAAGATTTGAAAAGGAGCCAGGAGGAAGCAGAGCCCAAATAACAATCAAACAGTGAAAGAGAACCGTAACAGCCAACAAAAGCGAAGGGTTACTCTTCATGAAGAATTCAAATGATAATCGCAAAGCCAAATGTGCTAACAGTTACTAATCTTAAGAAAAGAAAATTTAGTGATGAGTATGGAGATAGATTGGGAATTCAAATGTGGGCCTTTCATCCTGAAACAAATTTGTGGGTTGTGAAAAAGAACTCAGGAAATCCTGAGTATTACAAGAGCACCCATGATTTTAACTCATGGACCAAAGTGGATCTTGCTGAACTATCGAGAGCCCCATTCCATAATCCCTTTGGAAGATCCTAGTGCCTCTAACTTCAAAAGATTTCTTGACAAACAGGTCAAGGAAAACTTTCCAATGATGAAGACTGCAAGAGCCTTATACCGAAAAGAAAAAGAAATTCTAGATCCATAATCATGCGAGCCTATGAAGATCATACTTTGACCTGCAACTAAACAATAGAAGGAAATTCCTATCCCTCAACACTTCCATGAGGGATATCTTCATAAAATGGAATTTGGGGCTTACGACGACGAAACTGCCACTGGTGCTATAAAATTCATGGATCGAGAATAAGTCTTGAGGTTGATAAGTGCTAAAGATCTTCTTCCGTTCAGGTATATGGATATCCGCACTCTGTCTCGTCACCAGATTATATGTAGAAAAGAGGTTATGGAGGTGGCTGCTAAAGAGTTTACTGCAATGGTCGCCACAATCATTAACGGAAGAATGTGGATGGGCTCCATGGGAAGATCAGATCTAAAGCTGTTTGAAAAGCCAACTGAATGAAGATCAAGTCTATGCTAGCCTCAAACCAAGGGGGAGATTGATAGTCTATAATATTGTGGTTTGAGCTAGCCATTAATTTTGTATAGATCTGATTAGGGTGGAAGTGTATGTAATGTAGTGTAGTGGTTAAAATTGGAGTATGTGTGCAGCCTCACTCATGTGTGCGGCCGCACACGCAGTGTGCGGCCGCACACGCATGTATGGCTTCACACTCTTGTGCTGGTGTGGCTACTATTTATAGGGGTTGTTTGTGTGAAATTGTACTTGTTGCTGAACAGTGACGTATGTATGTGTACTTTCAAGGTGTACCTGACATTTATGAGCAATAGATGTGTGCGCGCTTGATGTTATTTCTCTTCTACTCCTTCTACACTCTATTTTGATTGTTATTACTTCACTGATTACTGATTTGGATCTATAGTTTTGGGTCTAACAATCGCTTCACTAAAGGTAAAAAATGAAATAGAGCGAACTCTTGGTCTATTTCGGGTTCACTTAAACTGAGAACCAAAATGAACCGAACGCTCGGTTTATTTCGGGTTCGGTCCCTCTAAACTCGTTTGCTTCTTTTTCATTAAAAGGGATTTCGGTTGTATTCATTTGTACATTTTTTTCATATTCATTTTTATGTTTTCCTTTCATTCTTTTTCTTTTCATAAAATCCAAAAATATTGTTTTTGTTCCATTGCAATTTTTTCACAAAATACAAAAATATATTTCTTTTTACTTCATCTCTTATCATCCTTTTATTTTTGTAAATGCTACTCTCGATTGTGAAGCTCTAATAGGTATAAATTATTTTCTATGAATTAGTTAAGTGTCCCTAGATGCATGCTGCTGCATGTTGACCAAAGCCTCTACAGATTTTGAGTGAAGCCTTAATAATATGATATATACAAATCATATTTTCCGAAACGAGGTTGTTACATTCACTCTAATCACGAGCTACCTTGCTCTTCTCATATTGAGTTTAGAGTTTTCTGCTTGGTCATTTTTTTGTATAGCAGAGGTACATTCACTTCTTCAACCCCTCAATCACATTTCTCCATTACACTTCATCTCACTAATGTGACACTTGAGACTCTCAGCACTTACCACTGAGGTTTACGGTTATACAAACTCTGCGTTTATGATCTTATATACGTACACCACGTGTTGAGTGAGACCCTACATCCAACACCTATATTGAATTGATGGTGAATTATAATATTCAAGGTCTTACTAAGTACCTAATGAAATCTCTTTTATTTTTGCGTAGTCCTTTATGAAATTGTCTAACACAAAGGCCTTTCTTCCCAAAAGGATCCAGTTTTTTTTTTTTTTTGGATTTCTATCACTTCTTTAGTCACTATAACGTATATCCAACCTACTTTTTCAACAAACCACATTGGTTTCACAAGTACTTCACTCTCTTTTGGTCTTATATTAAGTAAGGAAACTTGAATTGAAGCGAAAGCCTCCCTTAAAAGCCTTATATCTAAAATATGACCTTCATTGCCTCTTAACAGGCACTTGATTGTATTCTAACGGGAAACCACACAGACACTTTGAATTCTCTCTTGAATTGAAAGGACAAGATTCGTGCCTAGGATCTACTGTTTCTTGTCTTATTCAACATTACAATATTCCCTATCCTTTGATTTATTTCTTTATCCTTCACACTCTATGCATGAAAATTTTGATTTTCCAAAAGTCTAGCTCTATTTAAAATGAGCTAATTTTTACAGCTCGGGTTCAAAACGTATTATGGTGATTTATACGATAATGGTGACGACGCTTCATGTAGATTGTGTGAGTGACGTTTTAGATAAAGAACATGGATGACTCAGCATTATTCAATCTTTGTGTCGATTTGAAAAAACTACTTTTTTGGAGCGGTGTGTAAATAGTGAAGCGCTTGTTCTCTCTCCTGCATCATCTTCGGGGTTGCCAACTGTCTACTCCCCATCACTTCAAGAGCCATTTCACAAAAGGACGAGATTTCCAGCGGATCTTTCTCTCTCCTACTATCACTTATAAAAGGGGTTCTAATGATCAACTTTACTCGTTTATCACTTACAAATCCTCACAAAGAAAAGGGCGATCTCTCTCACTATTCATCATCTTCTTCTCAAGCTTCATCAATGGTGGAATCATCTTCTGTTAAAGATACCTCTGTTCACTCAACCCTTCTAACCATTAAGCCCCAACAAAACCTTATCATTGACCTTACACCGTTTGTTTATGATTCCTATATGTTGTACATCGTCGAATGCCTCAAGTACTCTCCTCTTGTTGTTGCTCTTACAAAGGTGGAAGTGGTTCCCATGTCTTGCCTCTCACACATCTATTCAACCGCTTATTATGACAAGGTCGTTGAGAGGATTCACTTTGATATTCACAAAGAGAAGACCTCCTTCTCTAAGAATCGCTTCTGCGCCCTAATTGGTCTTGCTCACGAACCCACTTTGGTAAACCCCGACTCCATTACTACTGGTCAACTGTTCTCCATGTTCTACAAAATGAGGTACACAGAAACCCTAACCACCGTTACCAAATTTAAGAAGTGTTGCCTTCCCCCATAATGGAACAGCCTCTTCACTCTTCTTTTCAAGGGTCTCTCAGAACGTAGCGCCGGTTCAGACGGAGTAAGCAAGTCATTTATGACTAAGCTTTATGGGTAGTATAATGGTGTTGCTCTGGACTTTGGGGTAGTCATATGGAAACAACTGGTTTAGAGTTTATCTTCTCTTCTCAACATTCTGAGATTTCATGTGCTAGGTACTGGTCCATTATCACAAAGTGGGCAATGGATTGTCTTCACGTTCCAATCATGGCAGACTCCTTTCTTTCATCCGTTGCAACCTTTCACACAACGAAGATCATCGTCGCAGATTTTTCCAACTATTCCTTCATTGGGTCGCTTCTAGAAACTATACATGCCTGCGTGTCTGAGGCAAGCAAGGTCATTCAAGAATACAAGAAACTTCCTTCTTCAGGCCCAAGGGAACTCACTCCTGCCATATTTCGCTCTATCGAGTAAGCTAACAAGCCTGCCAATAAGGGAAAGAAACCAGAAACACAAAAGGAGGTGAGAGTCACTAAATCAGCTAAGGGACAAACTCCCAAGAAGCGAAAGTTCGACAAAACTGGTCCTTCATAGCCTAAGAAAAAGAAGCTGAAAAATCCAGCCAGGAGACTCATTCTTTAATCCTCTAGCGATTTGGATTCTGAGTATCTTCCTCCTGGTAACAAACCTACTACTCCAACATAGTCAGAGAGTGAAAGCTCTGACGAGGAGGCTTCGGCTCGTAGTGATACTCCGCCTAGATCACCAACACCTGAGGTATCTGTTTGCTCCCAAGTTCCTTCTTCTCCACCTTCCTCGATTCCCATTTCATTACCAGCAACCTTCCTAGTTATTTCCTCCCAACCTACATCTATTATTCCCATTCCCACTCCTCTCTTCACTAAAGCAACCACAACAACCACTACTAGAGTTCGCACCAACGTATCTGATACGGGGTCTCGTTCTTTAGCACCCGAACCTCTAGTGACTACCAAACCACGATCACCTATCCCATCTACCGAAACCAACATTGTTCTTGGGGGTGAGTACTTGGAATTGATTCCACTTACTTCAGTCCTTACCGTGTTCAAAGTGATGATGACGAAGATACTCTAGTTACCAAGCATCACCTCAAGGTTGTTACTAATAATCTTGATCAGTTACTTTCTTCCTCCTCCACTTGTGCTTACTGCGAAGCTGCTCTTAAGGCCTTATTCTCTTCGGTTGTTAA
Organism: Lactuca saligna; assembly: GCF_052625555.1. Lineage (NCBI taxonomy): Eukaryota > Viridiplantae > Streptophyta > Magnoliopsida > Asterales > Asteraceae > Lactuca > Lactuca saligna. Next base: position 66,860,144 of record NC_136422.1, read on the forward strand.
AGATCATGATGCCTCTCTCTCTACTGCAACAAAGGCTATTGATGCCTCGACTTCTCAATGTTAGAAGGCCTCGCTTGTTGTTGAGGCCTCAACGAATGATTGTGCAAGAACGACCGCAAAAGTAGAAAAATTAATTTCTGAGGCTCGGTTATTTCTTGATTCATTACAGGTAGCTGCACACAAGAATTCTCAGACAGTGAATGCTTCGGTTAAGAATCTCTAGCATTCTATTGAAACCAAAAGAACTAATCTTGAAGTTTATTGAAAGGCCATTGAAACTGCAAATGCAAATGTTCATGCGAATGTCAATGATCATTTGACTCAGCTGGAAGCAAAACAGGCTGTTGTAAATCGAATTATGGATGAGCTTGACCGGTGTACTTCTCAGCTCAAAATGCAAAATCTTAAGCTTCGTTCTGCCACAACTGAGCTTAATGATTTCAAGTCTGAAAGAGAAGTAATTAGAAGCTTTGTGGGTGACGTTCATTCCATCCTATTACATCTTCTTGACGGCCATGACTCCATTCTGACTATATCCATTCGACATCATCTAGCTGACAAACTCAGACCTACGTTGGCCATTCTTAGTCGTATAGAAGGTGTTTCAATGACTTCTGTTCAACCGAAACAAGGGGAGAAAAGGGACCCGAATCCACATCAACAGTTGCACCGAAGGTTAATAAAGCTTCGGTCAGCAGAAGGGATAAGAAGAAGAATTATATTGGTGAAGATGATATTGATGATGATGATTTTGAAGATACTTTGGGTGAAAATCCCTCTAAGCCTTTTCAAAAAACAAAACTCACTGACAAGGAGCTTGCAGAAAAGATTGCAAAGGAAACGGCTGAGTTGGAGAAAAAGCTAAAAGAAAAGGAACTTTTAGATAAAAAGAAGTCCATTTTTCCCGAATGGACCATTGATTCGCTTCAGAAAGAAGCTATAGATGAACCAAGTGCTCTTTGGCTCGAACCGTTCATGTCATTCGGCCTTGAGAACTTGAAGGATGCTCAATTTGATATGCCAATCACACAAAAGGCATTTATATTTCATTGCTTCTAGTCAATTGGTGTCATTCCTTCTCCGGACCCAAAGGTAGATCGGGATCTGTTGGAATTCTATCTGGAATTCGCTCAGCCACAGTACTTGACCTGGAGCTCACAGAAGATCACAACTGCCAAGGTACTGAAGCCTTATTCAACGGGGAAATTTGTCAACATCAAATTCAAAGTAACTCATGGCTCAGATAGCTCGGTTCATACCATTTCCCTTGCTAATCTTCCCAAACTTAATCCTCTCGACTGGATACTCCTCCACAACACTTTGCTATGCAATCCACAGGATTATCAGCCGATCATCGACCACATCAAGCGAATGCTTGTTTGCTACATTCAAGAAGTGGCGAAAATGGATCAATAAATCGCATCTGCTATTCAAAAACGACCAACGATCAAAGCAATGGGAAGGGATGGCGATATAAACACAATGATCAAGGAAAAGATTGACACACAGTATCACACTGTGATGTTCGTTAAGGGCGAAGGTCAAAAATGCTTGTTCGCTCTTGTTGATAAACATTTGTTCTCAACTGCTTGCTTGGAGCATATTTTGGAGATCATTAAAAGGTGTAGTCAGAATTCTACAGCTAACAAGAAGGTGTTTACTGACATGCTGAGATGGTATATACAATTTCGGCAGACTCTTCTTGCTATCATTCCTCGACTGTTCAAGGTTGTAAACACTGTGAAGGCTACTCAACAGAAGTAATCTCTCGCCTCATTTGATGCAAAGGGGGAGATTTTTTGGTTGTATAAGTGTTGCGTCATGGGCTCGGTCCTTAGCCCAGGTTTGTAGCCGGTTTGGGTCTGTCCAACCGTTCATTATTTTACTCTAGGGTTTTAGCATTTAAGGTGCATGTATGCATCCTTTGTAAGTAACACTGAAATTATTCTCTTATAACAGTATTGTAAACCCTAGCTCACCTCTACAGTGGAAGTTCTTTATCGAGCTCTGCTGAGGCGTGACTATATTTGAATCATAAGCATAATTTTGATTCCATATTGTGTTCTTAATCATATTGTGATTGAATTGTTTGTTATTTATCAATATACCTGTGAAGGATCTAAACGATGTAGATATTTATTCTCATCAATACAACTTTAGCTAGGCACCCCCACACTCGTAAGTACTTATACGATGGCTTTCTTCCCATCCAAAGTTCATACGGTGTTTCATTCTTTTGTTTGCAAGGTATCTTATTTAAAAGATAGTTAGCCGACAAAATAGCTTCCCCCTACATTGACTAGTTTACACCCGAACTAATTATCATGGCAATGACCATTTCTTTCAAGGTACGGTTCTTTCTTTCAGCAATTCCATTGGATTGAGGTGAATAGGGTGATGTGAATTCATGACAAATTCCATTTTTAGCACAAAAATCAGCATAGGGAGAAACATATTCCCCACCCCTATCACTTCTAACCACTTTAATTCTCTTGTTGAGTTGATTCTCAACTTCATTTTTGAACAAGACAAATTTGTCTATTACATCATCTTTACTCTTAAGTAAATATATGTAGCAATATTTCGTGCTATCATAGATGAATGTAATGAAGTATTTATTCCCACCTTGAGTAGGAATTGACTTTAGATCACACACATCAGTGTGAATTAAATCAAGAAGTTCGGTGTTTATTTTGATTGTTTGGAAAGACAATCTAGTTTGTTTGGCTTCAACACATGTGGGGCATTTGTGATTTGAGTCAATATTAAGTTTTGGTATGTATTCTAGTTTAATTAATCACTTAATTGAATTGTAATTTACATGTCCTAAGCGACCATGCCAAACATTTGAACACTCAAGCAAATAAGCAGAACTAGAACTTTCATTATTCATTTTGTTTGTCACCATCACATTCAATTTGAACATGCCATTCAAGACATATCCTTTTCCCATGAACATACCATTTTTGGACAAAACAAATTTGTCTGACTCAAACACTAGCTTAAATCCAAATTAGTTCAACAAACCACCCGGCACTAGATTCTTACAAAGTTCAGGAACATACAAAACATCCCTAACCTTCACTTCTTTCCCCGAAGTCATTTTTAGAATGACATCGCCAACATATTTGATATCTGCCGGAGCTGCTTTTCCCATGTGGAGATTTTCACCATCTTTAACTTCTTTGTAGGTGTTGAAAACACTTTTGTCATGACACACATGATGAGTAGCTCCCGTGTCAATCCACCACTCCTTTGAATTTGTATTCATGAGATTCACTTCAGAAACCATAGCCATGAGATCAGTTATCATGGCCACCAACTCCATGTTATCATTCACCATGTTTGCTTGACGATTTTCCCTCTTAGGTTGAGGCTACTCCGAAGCCTTGTGACTCGGTTGGCTATAGTTGTAGCACTTGAACTTCTTCTTGAAAGTTCCTACCTTGGGGCCTAGGTTTTTTCCCTTTGCTTTCCCTTTGTGAGACTCTTAAAGCTCTTCAAGGTCAATTTGCCTTCCACTGTCCCCTTGGAATATGAGTTCCCTCACAAAGAAAGACTCCTCTCCTCGTGACGAAGAAAACATTGTCACTCGGAATATAGAAGAGATATACAAAGGACTTTTGTGGGTAGCTAATGAAAATACATCGCTTACTCTAAGGTTCGAGTTTGCCTCAAGTCTCGTGTCTCACGCAAGACTCGCAACCCTAAACTTTGATGTGGTCTAACGAGGGAACCTTCCCTGCCCACATTTCGTGAGGTGTTTTGGAAAACTTTTTGGTAGGGACTAGATTAAGGATATGGTTGGTAGTCTCTAAGGCATGCCCCCATAATGAGGTAGGTAATGAAGCTCGACTCATCATGGAATGAACCATGTCTAGCAAGGTTTTATTGCACCTTTCAGCCACATCATTAAGCTGCGATGTCCTAGGTGGCGTCAAATGTGAAACAATTCCACATTCCTTAAGATAGTCTAGGAACTTGATACTAATATACTCTCCTCCTCGATCGGATCGCAACATCTTTATCTTCCTACCCAATTGATTTTCCACTTCTTGCTTAAACTCTTTAAACTTTTCAAAGGTTTCTGACTTATGCTTTATTAAGTAGATATAGCCATATCTGATGTAATCATCAGTGAAAGTCACATAGAAGCGGTTAGCATCCCTTGTGGTGGTTCTAAATTGTTCACACACATCAGTGTGTATGAGATCCAGCAGACCTTCACCCCTTTCACAAGTACCGGTGAAGGGTAACTTACTCATCTTTCTAATTAAACAAGATTTGTAAGTGTCATCTGACTTCAAGTCGAATGACTCCAAGACTCCATCCTTTTGAAGTTGGGTTATGCACTTCTTGTTGAAATGTCCAAGACGACAATGCCACAAGCATGCCTTATCCAAATCATTGAAAGAATCAATATTCAACACATTATTTAAAAAGTTATCTACAACTATCACGGTTTCATATATACCATTGCAAGGTAATGCTTCAAAATAAAATACATCATTGTAATAAACATTAATACCACCAATTTCATTATTAAAAGAAAAGGTAAAATCTTGTTTATACAAACTGTTAAAGGAAATAATATTTCTCACCATATCGGCTGAGTAACAACAATTATTCAAATCTAAATTTAAACCATTACTAAGCAATAAAGATAAACTCCAATCTTGGTCACAAGTGACACTTTCCTATTTCCCATTATTAAGTTTATCTTCCCATGCTCCATATCCCTACTTCTTTTTAGTCCCTGCAAATTAGAACAAATGTGAAATCCACAACCTATATCAAGGACCCAACATTTAGCATGTGATGAGTTATTACATTGAGAAGTGTAAATACCTGCAAAGGAGGGCTTGATCTTGCCATCCTTTATGCCCTACAAGTACTTGGGGCAGCTTCGTTTCAAGTGCCCTTTTTCATGATAGTGGAAGAACTCTGCATCCTTCAGATTGGAAGAGCGGTTAGCAGAACCAACTTTGGTCCCACTTGAAGAGGATCGATCAAGAGACATTCCATTGCAGCTCTTGTAAGGAGCCTTCCTCTTCTTTCCCTTCCCATGTCTGATTGTCAGAACAGGGGCATAAGTAGTAGTTGTAGGAGTAGACACAACTGATTTGCCTTTCAAGTTGCTTTTTGTAGTTCTTAGAAGGACTTAAAGCTTGCTAAGAGTGACCTCCTCCTTTTTCATATGATAGGTCATACGAAACTGATCATAACAAGAAGGTAAAGAGTGTAGAATAATATATATGGCCAACTCTTCATCAAAATTAACATTCAATTTATGCAAGCGTTCCACATATCTTTGTATCTTCTGCAAGTGGGTCGTGATGGACTCTCCATCCTTCATCTTGGTTGTGATCATGGAGTCAATGATCTCATACCTCTCCTGCTGAGCACTTTGATGGTATCTTTCCATCAAATCTTGATACATTTCAAAATGATAGTAGTCCTCATAGGACTTCTGTAGCTCAACAGTCATGGTAACAATCATTAGACACAACACCTTTGTCACATCCCTCTCATGAGTAGTATGTTCAGCGATTTGTTCGAGAGTAGCAATGGTGACATCAATCTCCTTAAGCTCCTTATATAGGACATATTCTTTGTCCTCATAAATGAATAGCCATTCGCATGTTTCGAATCCAGTCATTGAAGTTCGAGCCAACGAAAATAACCCTCCCACATAGGTTCAAGAGAGAGAAAGAGCCTTAAGGGATTAGGTTGGAAGAATTGTTTGGAATAGACAATTGAAAAGAAGAAGTACAAAGTTTAGGTTAGATGATAATCCTTAATATTACACCTAAATGAAATCTTAAGGCTAGGACCCAACACAATATTCTACAATTGTGAAAAGGGATACCGTAATCCAATTGTAAAATATCTTAAGGTAGGTAAATGACGATTTACCAATTTCCACCATGAAAAATGAAATGAATTATTAAGTTTTGATCGAATTGAAATTCCTAGATCTTTTTAGATTCATTGAACTTTTCAGTGGCATGTTTAAATCTCGATTGTGTCCTTCAAGGTTGTGACTGGGATGCCGAGGATCACAAACGAGGTGTGAATAACCATGCAAACTAGTTTGGTACACTCAATGTTACAAATCACCTAATCAATGTGCCGGTTAACTACATACGCTCCATTGATCTATGATTAACATCAAACTACCCTTTGCCACACATTGTCAATCCAATATTAGCGTTCTGGTTAACCACACACGCTCCACTAACGACTTAACAATGTGCAAAGTGTTATCTCATGGATTGGCATCATTATCACATTTTTCCTAAAGTAAATATGATTAGGAATTTAATAAAAGTTTAGTTACTTTATATTTATCATTATACTTTTAATGAGGGAGAATTAATGTCCTATCCCACCCGTTCGGCTAACGTCCCCCCCCCCCCCCCCAGTAGTCAAGGAAGCGGTAGGTGAGAGTGGAAACCCATTAAACCACCATTTTATAATCAATAACCTTATATCCCCTTACAGACTAGCTTCTAGAATGAGGCCTACTAACGGTAAGACTTACTTGTCTTATACATGCGTACATACATACATACATACATACATACATACATACATACACACATACATACATACATACATACATACATACATACATACATATATATATATATATATTATTAAGCTTATAATATTATAAAGTATAATGGTGGAATTTTAACTTTTGAAACTCTAGGTTCTGGAATTCAAGTTTCATTAGTGAGACTTTACAAATTCCACAACATGCTGGCAAGTTTTGAAACTTGTCAAAACTCTTCATTTCTATAACTGATGAGTTTAATTGCATTTTAATGGATGAGAACTTTCATTTTCTATGGAGGTCATTCAAAGCATTAAGATCAACATTTTAACTAACAAAAAATATCAAGTAATTTATCTATTATCTAGTTAAAGTCATAACTCAAGATAATTCAAACAATTTTACAAGAAAAGTAGCCTAATCAAATAAAATAATACATATCTTCAAATTTTAACAATTATCTTTTAATTGGAAAAGGATGATCAATACCATATCAGAAAAAACATAATTTATGATTCAAAACAGTTTGTGGTAATGATCCTAATCCAATTCTAGCCAAAAACTTCAAATTTCTGCAATCAAAGCCTGCAACTCGTCGAATGCATGAATTGACTCGTCGAGTTGCTCTGTTACTGAGTGGACTCGTCGAGTCAGCCAGTGGACTTGGTGAGTTCACCAGTCAGATGCCGAAAAATCAATTTTTTGAACTTTGAAAATTAATAAGCATCAAGTATAATAGAAAACAACCTTAGGCTCTGGTACCACTATTCGGCTATGAGCACTATAATACTCCTATGGTTTACATGCAAACCTAAATGTTTTGGATCTATATTTTCTCTAATTATACGTGCATATTTTCAATTTTCCAAAGCATATATCCTAACTAGCATACAAATTGTCAAATTAACAATACAACTAGTTAGATGACTTACCTCTTAGAAGGACTTGTAGTTCTTGACCTTTGAAAGCTTGAGCACCTCAAGTGTGATACCTCTAATGGTTTACAAACACCAATATGTAAGAGAAGGCTTGAGAGAATAAGTTACTTAGCACAAAATCAATACACACTCCAAGAATGTTATGGCAACTCTTGTAACTAATTTTGGCTCTAGGGGGTTTATTTATAGTGTGGAAAGTGCTAGGGTTACACCTTGTAAACCCTAATGACCTTTCATATTACTTAGGATCCAGGGATTAAAACCTCCATGGACTACCCACGGATTATCTCTTGGTTCAGCCCATCCTAAATAACCATGGATTATAAGCCCATTAGTATCATTGATTTACAAAATCAATCCCCATATATTTAATTAGTCTCTTTTGATTACAAAATTAATTCCAAATTAATTCTTGATCAATACTAATTAAATCATATGATTTCATATTAATATATTATACTTGTAATATATTAAGAAATCATAAATAACCTTATTCTCAAAAGTCCATCCTATCAAATTGCACTTGTGAAGGCAACACAAAAGGACAATGCTACAATCGGGTTAAGTACATATCAGTTATAGTTATGGGGATAGACACAAAATCCAACACCGAGTTCCTCCATAAACTCAATCGAGTTCGCCAAAAATTCAACATCTTAATCCATTAAGCCGACCTTAATGAAACTAAGAGCTTCATGACTCAAATCTTAAATGAAATAGACTCAAGAAGGGTAAAGTTTCCAACTTTACCCCTAAGAACCAAAAAAATAGGTTCAAAACACAAGCCCTAAGCTTTAAAGGGTAAGGACTTAACCATTAAGCACTAAATCGCCAAAGGCATAACCCGAAACTATAGATCTGACCTTAAAAGATGAAAGACCATGTAAACTTTCCAATTTTACATTCAAGCATGCTTAGATGAAGCTCAAATGCTCATAAGAAGCCATAAGATGGACTAAATGAATGCATGGAGCCCTACTCTGAGCTATCTGCAGCCTGCTCCGAACCTGTTGAATCATCTCGGTAGTCTTGAGTACCACCTCCGTACTCCCCATGACTTGTTGACTGACCTCACCCCCAACAAATCAGGGTTCTACATTTCCTCCCGTAGAGCATCTCGAAAGGAGGTCGATCAATGCTAGGGTGATAGCTATTGTTATACGAAAACTCCACTAATGGAAGACATGTATCCCAACTCCCACCAAAATCTAATATGAACACGCACAATATATCCTCAAGAGTCTCGATCGTACACTCACTCTACCCATTGGCATGTGGATGAAAAGTTGTACTAAAATGAAGACGAGTGCCCATATCATCATGAAACCTATTCCAAAACCTAGAAGTAAAACGAATATACCGATTTTAAACTAATGATACCGGCACCCCATGACGTACCACCTCCTCCCGAACATAAATCTCGGCTAACTTCTTTATAGAAATACTCTCCTAGATCAGAATAAAATATACACTCTTCGTCAATCGATCCACAATGAACCAAATAGAATCCACTCCACCGTAGTCCTGGGTAGCTTTGTGATAAAATCCATTCTGATGTCTTCCCTTTTCCATATGGTAATCTCCAACGGCTACATCTTGTCGTGAAGTCGCTAATGCTCGACCTTGACTTTCCTTCAAGTAAAGCACCGCTCCGCAAACCATGTTATGTCCTGCTTCATGCAGGGCCACCAATAACCAGGGCGAAGATCCCTATACAACTTTGTTGCCCCGGGATGAATGTAGAATCTCAACTTGTGAGCATCCTCCATCAGAACTTGGTGCACCTCACCCAAATACAGAACCCAGACCCTCCGACGCAAGGTCAAAAAACCGTGACTATCATAATCGAAGGAGGTCACCTAACGCACAATCCGCTCACACTTCAGGCGGTCTTCCATCATAGCCTCAACTTAAGCCTCCCGAATCCATTCTAGCAATGGAGTAATCATTTTCATCCTCAAGCATATACCACAAATCGGAGTTTCAGCAGCCTTACGGTGGAGAGCATCAGCCACCACATTGTCCTTCCCCGGGTGGTACAATATCTCACAATCATAATCCTTCACCACATCCAACCAACGACGCAACCTAATATTCAGGTTCGTTTGATCCATCAAATACCTCAGGCTCTTATGGTCCGTGTATATAGTAAAACGAACTCCATAGAGGTAATGACGCCAAATCTTGAGGTCGAAAACTACAACCCCCAGCTCTAAATCATGTTTCGTATAATTCGCCTCTTGAGGCTTCAGCTGCCTCAAAGCGTATGCAATCACGCGACCCCATTGCTTGAGAACTACACCCAAACCTGTGATCGAAGTATCACAATAGACCACAAAGTCATCACACCCTTTGCCAAGGTCAAAATCGTTGTCTCACACAACCTCTATCTAAGAGTCTCGAAATTTGCCTATTGCTCAGGCCCCCAATGAAATGTCACCGACTTTTTGGTCCATCGATTAAGCGGTACAACAATCTTGGAGAAATCCTGGATGAATATTTGATAATAACCAGCCAAATTAAGAAAACTCCAAATCTCAGATGGAGACCTCGGAACCTCTTATTGCATCACTGCCTCGACCATGGTCGGATCAATCTAAATACCCTTCTGATTGACAATGTGCCCCATGAACTGCACCTTGCGCAACCAGAACTCGCACTTGGAGAACGTTGCCAAAATTCACTCCCTCCTCAATGTCTCAATCACCTCTCTCAAATGCTCCTCGTGCTGCTCTTGCATCTTGGAATAGACCAAGATATCATTAATTGTAACATCCTGTTCCGGATTGTTTTCTAATTTAAGGCCTATGGGCCTTAATCCGAGTATGAGAAGGTTTTGAGGCTTTGAAGTAGAAAGTTTTACGCCCTTTTTGGGATGTGGGTAAGCTAGGATGTGTGATAAAAGAGTTTGGTTTGTGCTTTAGAGCCCAAATGTATTGTTAAAGGCGCTGGTGCAGGCTTTTCATGAACTTGGATCTGAGTTCGAGTAGGCTTCAGGAGGAATAATGTTGATTGAAGTTTGGGGCTTCTCTTTACCTTTCCGTTAATATAAGGATTGTCGGAAACAGATTTATAACGAAGAAGTTATGGCCTTCGGAAGTTTCGTAATTTCAGGGTTAGCCAAGTACACTGGGAGTACACAAAGCGTACACGGGGCGTACTAGTGAAGAAGGCATTATGTTGGGCATACTAAATAGGATGGCTGCAGATGTTCTTCGGAGTTCACTGAGCGTACCATACGTATGCTAGGCATACGCCAATCAGACCTAAACCCTATTTTAGGGTCCTGGACCCTAATTAAGCTCATTATCTCATAATCTAACCTTAATATCTTCAGTCTCCATCCCTCTAAACCCTAGAAATCGACCGTAAGCCTCTATTAGAGTGATTTTTGATCTTTTTGGTGATTTAGTGAAGTTTTTGGTGCTTATTGTGGAAGAAGGAGTTCCTTGAGGAAGCATTGATTGGCTTGGAGCTTGTGTATCCAAGCCCTAATCATATTGATCTAGCTCTAGGAAGCCTAAAGTTTGAATCTTGGTGGCTTTCTTATGTGGATCTAGTGGGGAGATGACTTGTTATGTTTGTACTTAGAAGAAGAAGGAGCCTTGAAAGAGAATAGCTTGAGCATCTAGCTTTTGGATCTGAGTTATACACTTGTTGGTGCATCTTCCAAAGGTATCAAGTTCAAAACTTGCTCTTTGTTGTGCCAGTCTTTGTTTTGAGTCCATATTTGGGGTTTTATGTCTCAAGCTTGGAACTTTATGAGTTTGATGAACTCCAGAGTATAATATTTGTCCTTATTGATGCTTTTAGTCATTTAGAGTCATAAAAATAAGATCTTGGTCGTCAAGATATCTCCATGCATGAGATATGGGAATTTTTTGGAGTAAAGAGTGAGTGTATTTGGGTTAGGGACTTTATCAGCATTGCAAAGGCTTAAAGTCACTAACTTTATGGAGTAAGAGATATTAGGGAGTCCAGATCTGTGATATGAGCCAAGTTCTTAACTGATTAAGACCAAATGAGTAGAAAGAGTGAACCTGGGAAGTATGTTGAGCGCAATTCCAGTACGCCCTGCGTATCGACCAAGTGTCCCCGATGGCTAATCTGGATTCGTGAGTATGCTGAGCATACCAAGGGAGGTATGCCCCACGTAACCACAATGTGGACTTTTGGGCTAAGTCTCATTTTGGGCCTTGAGTGCTGGGCCTGGAGTTTAGGCTTTTTGCACTAGAGTTTTGGACCATAGGATTATATATATATATATATATATATATATATATATATATATATATATATATGTGTGTGTGTGTGTGTGTGTGTGTGTGTGTGTGTGTGCCTTGGGCCCTTGAATTGGCTTAGCCACTTGGACTTGAGGGTTGGGACTCGGGAGAGCCCATTCATTATTGGCCTTTGGTGAGTCCAATGACTTTTAGGTTAATGATGGGCTAGTTAGTGGACTACCTTTAGACCTAAAGAGTGAGGGTTTGGACTTAGATCTTAATTGGGTAATTATGAATCTTATTCTAGTGTTAGAGGCTGGTGTGCAGTAGAAGCATCTCTAGGAGCTGTTCATCATCTGAGGTGAGTCTTCTCACTATACTTACCTAGTATGGTAACCTTTATGTGATTGGAGGGTCTTATATGCTTATATCGAGTATTGTGATATCCTACATTATGTCTTTGTGATTTATGTTGTGTATTATTCTGAGCTTACTAAGTTTTGGGACCGAAGGGTCCCACTGAGACACATTGACTGGAGGGTCTTACATGTGTTTAGCCATGAGAGGCTAATGATATATGTGTGGTATTTTGGGGAGTTCACCAAGCTTCGTGCTTACTGTGTTATGTGATATGTGTTTCAGGTACTTCTCAGGATTGCAGAAAGGCGCCGCTTCGATTGTACACACCAGAGAAAAAGTTATGTTTTGAGGATCCTAGATTATTAATCAAACATTTATGGAGTTGCATTTTGTAAATTAAATAAGCGGGGTTTTTGTGAGATATGTTATGAGAATTATGTGGTTTTAAAATGAAAATTTTGGTTTGAAAATTTACGTCGTTACATCAATGAAGACTATCACAGACCGATGCAGCATCGGTCTACAAACGCAGTTCATGGGATCCATGAACGTGACAAGAGCATTGGTGAGCCCAAATTACATCACCACAAACTCATAATGGCCATAGCGAGTCTGGAAAGCTGTCTTCTGCACATCCTCTTCCTCGACTTGCATCTAATGATAACCCGATTGTAGATCAGTCTTGGAGAACCAAGAGGCACCCTGAAGCTGGTTGAAAAGATCATCAATCAGCGGGAGGGGATAGCGGTTCTTCCCTGTTACCTTATTCAACTCCCAGTAGTCGATACACATCCGATGGGATTTGTCCTTCTTCTTCACAAACAGAATCGGGGCTTCCCAAGGCAAACTGACCAGTCTAATTAATCCTTTATCTACAAGCTCATGCAGCCATGTAGATAACTCCTACATCTCGGGAGGAGCCAACCGATATGGTTCCTTGGCTATCAGAGTCGCACCTAGAATCAAATGGATCCTAAACTCCTCCTATCTCTCTGGAGGTACGCCAGTAAAATCCTCCGGGAATACATACGGGTACTCACGCACAATCGACACATCGTCCATGATCGCCTTACCCCTTACCTGGTATCCATGACATATGCGATGAAACCTACACAACCCTGATGAAGGTAGCGCCTGGCCCTCGCTGCAGAACACATAACCGACCCACATTGCATTCTCTCACCTTGGATTACCAACTCTCCCCCACTTGGGGACCGAACCCGAACCAACTGGTGCTTACAGTTGATCACTGCCCAATCGATGCTCAACCAATCCATGCCCATGATAACCTTGTTCCCACGCAAAGGAATGGGAACCGGATCCTTCGGATACTGCTCGTTGAATAAATAAAGGGTACACCCTCGATGAACCCTTGCAACCCGAATAGACCTATCATCAGTAATCTCCACATCAAGAGGATGATCTAGCTCCCCTGGAGCTCTAGCAAATCTCTTGCTAAGATCAAGAGATACAAAAGATCAGGTAGCCCCTGAATCAAATAATACCAAGGCAGAGATATCGTTCACGAGGAATGATCCTAAAATGAAACATAAAGATAAGCAACAATTCAATATAAATAAAGAGATCAGGAGAAGATACACACCCATCACCACACCGGGAGCTACTCGCTCTTCCTCTACCGTCAACTAGAACGTCCTACTCTTCGCTGCTAGTGCATCTCCTCGGCCCTGACGGCCATTAGTAATCCTCAATGTCGCGGGAGCAGGTGCTGACACCGGTCCTTCCATAGCCAAACTCAGAAAATGGGCCTTCTTGTGACCCCTCTAATTGTACTGAAAGAAAATCAGATAAGATACCAGAGTGATGGGGGTGGTAGCAATACAACCTTTGTTGATGTGACCAGTCTGGCCGCAGTTCAAGTAGCTAGAACCCACCCCTCTACACATCCCCTCATGCAACTTGCCGCACTTACCATAGCGACTACGGCCATGCTGACCTCTCGGTCTAGAATCAAATACCTTGGGCCTCTTACCCAAACCCTTAACACTCGCAGCAGAATTTGGCTTCTTCCTTCTCTCCATCTCCAAGTCAATCTCTCTCTCCCTAACCCTCACTATCATATCGTCTAGCATCTTATAGCTGGATTGGCTAACAAACTGCCAAATGTCGCTCCTTAATATCTCATGGTACCAGGCCTTCTTCATTTTCTTGTTCGCCAGATACTGCAGAACTAGAAGGGCCCTCTCCCTGAACATATAGGTGATCTCAGGCACTGTCTTAGTAGTCTGACGGAGATCCTAAAACTCTCACGCCAGCTGCAACACCTCGAACACCAGTGCAAACTCGGCTCAGAACCTGGTCGATAAATCACTCCAATTCATCGAATCAATAGCATCACCTTCAACAACATGCCCTACCTCCTCTTACTAATCATGATTCATGTCCTTCATGAGGCAAGAATCTAGTCTGACCTTGTCCCCCTCGAGACAACGGCTGGTACGAAAGCGTAGGCAACATCTACCAACCACCTGCTGCTCGCAATGGGATCCCTTATCCCATGATAGTCTGCCGCTCCACATGCCCAAAACTCCCTAAGATTCAGAGAGCGCTTCCCGATGAAAGCCATAATCTCAACGCGAAAGGCGCTTAAAATCTCATCAATAATCTCCAGAATACCCTCCTTGACCAAACCAAAAATCATAGGAGTCTGATCAAGGATGTTGCGCTTGATCTCAGACGAGATGAACTCCCTCATTTTGTCATAAAGTTGCCTGACTCCAGAACCTGAGCTTGAACCCTCCCTGACACCAGAACTGCCCACTGGCCTGCCTCGCAATACCACCATACTAAAAATAGACCATAAAACTCTCAAATTAAGCATCAATATGCATATTGGGGGAATCATAACTACACAAGCTCCCTGGCTAAATTACAGTCGTCCTTGGATCGAGTACGGATCCTCTGCTTCTAGTAGTACAGGACCATATTACCTTCCACATCTATCTGTACTTTCATCAAGAAGTGCCTTCACTTAGCCAAGTTACTTTATAACCAATAGATCCCTCGCAGCTAGGGCTCCCGACACTAAATATCATCCTAGGTTCTCATAGGTCAGAGTCCACACCACTATTGTCCATCAGCTGCAGAAGGAACTCATGTTAACCTTCTCTAATTAGCTTACGAGTACAATTACATATTACATGGACTAGATAATTCTTCAAATGAGAGGTCTCTCCCTACAACAGTTGGACTCAAACAAGAGTTGCACAATTGATCTAAACCCAACCTTCTGAAATTATTTAGTTTTCATAATCTGTAACTTAGCATTTTCGCTTACTAACTAGATGAGATTATCAAGAACCCCTAAAAGCACAAAGCAAGCAGCCTTCGAACATCAAGTAAATAGAACTGAGCATAACCTAATCAGGGCCATCCTATCACTAACTGATCAGTACTAGCATCAAAATCTATAAGCTCATATAACAAGCATACAAAGACTTGTCTCCTAGATCCTTAGCCTTAATCTAGCATGTGATTCACAATTCGCAATCCATATATAAAACATGTATGGGTATTTTGGGACAACTCACTTGAGCTCGGTGATTGCACACACCAAACCCTCTTCTCTATTAGAAATTATTTTTATAAAAGTGTTTTTCTTTTGAAAATTTCTACCAAATCCTTAGTTTGAGTTCAACCACACCTGAGAGTGTGCCCGAATCCCTCAAACCAAGGCTCTGATACCAACTTGTAACATCCAAAAATATGGTCCCAAATTTTTTTACTTAATGATAAGTAAATAGTGTTTCTTTCCATAAAATCCAAACATCCGAATAAAACCAATATATTAATTTGTCATAAATCATAGTAAAACATCATAGCAGAATCTAAATGGTGTGTGCAATGCAGTCATCTCGAGCTCTTCCCTTTACAACCGAAATTACCTGAAATAGAAACTAAAAAACTTAAGCACAAAGCTTAGTGAGTTCCCCTAGAATACCACATATCAATCACACAATGAACATATAGCGGGCCCTACCCATCATCAGGCCCCGGCCGACATCGAGCTGAGCTCGGTAAACCATGCCCCACCCAACATACAATAACATATATCAAAATAGACATATACACAAGCAATAATCAACATATATATAGCATACAAATACCCATTAGGCCTTGCCCGACATTGGGCCTTAGATTAGAAAACATATAAAGGCAAGCACATGCAAGAGACACAAAGACAATTAGCATACTAGCAACATCATATAAACATGGGCCGACCTTGGTACCTTCGACCCGCTAAACCTGGTAAGGAAACTTACCTCGAATATGGAAAGTTAGTCGAACGGATCCGAGCTCTGAATATCGACTCTACTCAACCCCTAAATATAAAAGATTTTCTTAAGTTCAACACAAAAATTTATAGGAACCACCAAAGTCAAAGTCAACACTTCGAGTTGATTCAACTCGCCGAGTTTACCCATAAGACTGCAAAGTCAAGAGAAACCGATCCAACTCACTGAGTTCCTCCATAAACTTGCCGAGTTCACCAGAAATTCAACATCTTAATCCATTAAACCGACCATAATGAAACTAAGAGATTCATGACTCAGATCTTAACTGAAATGGCCTCAAGAAGGGTAAAGTTTCAAACTTTACACCTAAGAACCACCAAAATGGGTTCAAAAACCAAACCATAAGCTTAAAAGGGTAAAGATTTAACCATTGAGCACTAAATCGCCAAAGGTATAACCCCAAGTTGTAGATCTGACCCTAAAAGTTGAAAGACCATGTAAAGTTTCCAACTTTACCTTCTAGCATGTGTAAAAGAAGCTCAAATGCTTAAAAGAAGCCATAAGATGGGCTTAATGAATTCATGGAGCCCTTAACACCATAAAGTTGGATGCGCAACAAAGTCGTGAACCGAGTGAAGGTGCAGTAGCAGAACCAAAAGGGTTCTAAGTGGATGTCGGAGCTGGAGGATGAGATGAGAGAGCATTTTCCTAAGTTATTTGTGGAGTCAGACTTTGAGGATGAAGTCTGATTCTAGTGGGGTGGACTTGTAACACCCGGGTCCCAAGGTACTTTGTAATTTCAATTTTGGCATTTTAAAGGTTTTCCATGACATGCTGGGGAGGCTCCATGACATGGAAGTTGAGATTAGTTCGCATATTTCATTTAAGTCGCGACGTCATGGAAACATAGGCCATAGTGTGGCAGCTAGCAAGTGTAAAACCCTATTTTCCGGGTTTTGCCCCCTGTTTAAAGGAATGAGGAGGCTAGGGTTTTCTCACCCTCAACCTCCATCAACCTCTTTGAGATCTGAGAAACCCTAAAACCCTACCTTCCTTATTTTGTGCCCTTTTTGGTATTCATTGAAGCATTTGAAGGAAGAAAGATAAAGAAGTGAGCTAAGATTCAACAAGTTAGTCCTTGTACCTTGATCATCACTCTTTTGGACCTTTATAAGTGTTCAAGACTTGATTTTTATCATGTTACGTTGCTAGATCTTATGTTTTGTCCCTAAATCTTCATGTTCTTAGGGGTTGGAGTAACGATATCTCATAAAGCTTCCAAATTTATGAATCTCTAGGACGTTTGACATGATTGTTGGTTTGGATCTGGATTCTAGTTAGCTTTTGAGCCATGCATGAGATTTCCATGAAAAAAAACCCTTATTTTGACTTATTATGGCTTCAAGTCATGCATTGGACATGCATGTCTATAAAGTACCAACTTTTATGTTGGTTTTGAAACTAGAAACTGTTCTAGAGTAAACGAGCTTTGGACTTTTTGGAATAAGTGCTTAATGGGGAAAGTCATGTCTTATTTAGTCTATTTAAGGCCTAGGGTTTGAGATTTTGACCTTTTAGGTGGTTTTATTGGGTAAATCTAGAAACTTTGTCCTTTTAGATCTTGTTTTGGATTGAAGAAAACAACTTAACCCATTAAGCTACTAAAAACCTAATGTCCATGACATGACAATAGGTCACCATGGTGTAGTGTGGGGAAAATTGTGATGAATTGATTACTGGAGGGCCACAACGTGGCCAAAGGTGGACACGATGTGGCGCTTGACTAAAGTCAATGTTGACTGTTTGACTTTGACCATTAACTTTTGAATTGAGTTGAATTTTGGTCAAGTACCTTGTTTGGAGGAAGAGTTAAGGTTTTTATCTATTATGTATGTATAGGTGGTGCACATCATTGGTATTTTGTTAGTAATAGTTGTAGCAGTTGATCATTTTCTGAGGGGTGAGTCTTTTCATCACTCTGATGGGTCGAAAACACCAATACCGACCCACTGATCCGTATATGTACGATGTATGTGTTTATACGACATATGTTGTTATGATTGTATGTTATATGCATGCAGCCAATCTGGGCTCATAGTCCTTATGGACTCAAGGTTGATACAGGCACGACCTAGCCACACGGTGTTATATTTGTTCATGTATGTGTTGTATATGGTATCTTTGGGAAGCTCACTAAGCTTTGTGTTTATAGTTTGAGTTATGGTTTTAGGTACTTCTGGTATGAAATAGAAGGGCCTAGCATGATGGCACATCATCCCCCTTATGTTTCCTCACTTTTGATTATATTGACTTTGATGATTTTGACATTTTGTTTTATGGTTGATCTTGAGACATCCGATGTACGAAATTAATGATTTTAAAAAATAAAAAGTTTTATCACTGTTTTGTGATGTTACATAAATCGATTTCGCCTTAGTCTTACTTAGATATTATATCAAATCATTTTCATAGCTACCGCCAATGGTATTCCATTCATTGATCGTGGCACTAAATTTTCACTTTGACAAGTGAAGATTAGAGACTTTTTAGCTAAAAATTACTTGGGCAGTGAATTAGATTCTTCTGGAAAAGAGAGATGTTTCGAATCATCCATAACTTACATAATTATATAGGATAAGATGCTGATGTCGTATATCCAACGAATCTAGAAGTGTTGCATTAACATAGTCATTTTCTTTTAGAACTGCTACATTAGGTTGTGTTGTATTAACATAGTCATTTCATGTTTGTCATTTTATGTGGAATCCTAAAATACAATTAATTATGTGGCTATTAGATAGTTACAAACTAAGAGTCTCTAATTTATAAGAAATGTTTCTTGTTCTTTTCAGCGTTTTGAGTATGGTTTGAACACTTTGTAAGGCTTGATATAAAGACATTTATATGTTAATTTGTATTCATCATATTATATCTTATTTCTTCACTTTCTCCTTGAAGATTTAACATTCACATAACAATTTCAATAAGACTATCGTTTCATAGTGGGTTTTCCTGATTTTGAGTTTCCACTTTAAATGTTGGTGTTCATGTTGTGTTCTTTTGATAACATTATAAGAGGCCAATGTAATTAAACAAATTAAAGAAAACTTATTAAAATTATGTAACAGATCTTAATAGAGTATTGAAAAGGCCCGTCAAGTTTGAGTCGTAATTTATAAGCTTGATTTGAAATTCTACAAGGGGTTTGAATCTTCATCAAATATCAAGAACTATGGTAGAATGATTTATAACTCATAATGATTTAGAACTAAGAGTTATGTAGGATCTTCCATGTAAATATTCTAGAATAGTATCCATTAATCTTTAAAATCTCCTTATCTTGTGTGAAAAATCAAGTATAAATATGTTGTTTCCTTTCAATTATAGCCTCTTTAGTTTTCTCTCTTGAAAGAAGTCTATGAATAATAAAAAATGATTTTTAACAAAGAAATGAAAACCGAAAATAGTGTCGTGTCTTCTCTTACTTCTCTTGTTTATCCTTACTTTTACTTTGTAGATGATCACCTACCACATAGGCACATAGACTTTTGTGTGGAAATGTAGTATTTGAGACTCTTTTAAGAAGTGTACAACACCATACTTCATCTCACAGTCGCATGGCCCTTACTACTTTACATGCTAGTTTTTCATTATCCATATGCTAGAAAAAATTTGTTCATCTACTCTAATAAATGAATGTTTGTTTTGTCATATGTCACACTCTCATTCAATTTGCCAAATGACATTTCGAAGTTATTTTAAATTAATTTATTTTCCACATCTCATTTTATGAGTTTTTCTATTTTAATAAATTTCACATAATACTTTAATTTAATAATTACAATAAATGTAGTAATAAACAAATATCAATTTCATTAATGGACTTACCTTTTTATTTCAAAATTGACAAATTAAAGCTTATTAGTTTCTTTTATTTTTTATTTAAATTTAAAAGATAAAAAAAATCAATTTTAATAATTCATTATTTTTCTTATTTTCTTATAAATCCAAAGTTCTTAAGTATTTAGACATCTATATTTAATTTTTTTAATTAACCAATGTAATACATAGGTCTTACACCTAATGACAGTATATATATATATATATATATATATATATATATATATATATATATATATATATATATATATTAGGTTCATGTGAAACGGCTTAATTTTGTGAGACCGTGAGACGCATTTTTTTATTTTTTTAAAATTTTTTTTAGTTAACTCAAGTTCCGAAAATAATATTTAAAAAAAGAATTTTTTGATTTTTCCATTTATTTTGCATTTGAAAATTATTTTTAGAATATGTACAGTGTAATATTCTATTTAGAATATTTCACGTATTTTTAAAAAAAAATAGTATTTTTTTTAATTTTTTTTAGTTAATTCAAATTCCGAAAATAATATTTAAAAACATAATTTTTAGAATTTTCTATTTGTTTTGCATTTTAAAATTATTTTTTAGAATATGTCAGTATAATATTCTATTTAAAATATTTCACGTATTTTTTCAAAAAAAAACGGGATTTTTTTTATTTTTTTTAAAAATTTTTTTAATTTTTTTAAATTTTTAATTTTTTTTTACTTAATTCAAGTTCCGAAAATAATATTTAAAAAAAGAATTTTTGGATTTTTCCATTTATTTTTCATTTTAAAATTATTTTTAGATTTGGTTTCACGGTCTCACAAAATTAGCATCGTCTCAAATGAACCTGAACCTATATATATATATATATATATATATATATATATATATATATATATATATATATATATATATATATATATATATATATATATATATATAAAAGTCAATGCATGAAGTGCAATTTCAATCCCTCAACTTTATATAATCCGTCACTTGTAACCCTTTTTTGTTTTGTAAAATAATATTTTCTGTCCCTTCACTTTTAAAAATATCGTTTTCACCGCCTTCACTTTCCACTTTGTAAAATATCACTTTCATCCTTTGTTTTCTAAACATTTTTCTTTATCTCGTAGTATATATAATACGATATTCCTGCTTCTACTTTGCAAGATGTATTTTCCATCCGCTCTATTTTAAAAACAATTAGTTAATGCGTGAAATACAATTGAAATCCCTCAACTTTATATAATCCACCACTTTTAACCCTTCTATTTTGTAAAATGATATTTTCCATCCCTTTACTTTTGAAAATATCACTTTTACCTCTCCACTTTCAACTTTATAAAATATCACTTTCATCCTTTCATTTTCTAAACTTTTGTGTTTATCTTGTAGTGTGTGTGTGTGTGTGTGTGTATATATATATATATATATATATATATATATATATATATATAATAGTATTTTCCCTCCTCTACCCTGTAAAATATATGTTCCACCCCTGTTTTTTTAATGTTAGATTGACCATCTCCATTTTAAACTTTGTAATTCAGTTCTCCATCTTAATACACAACAAAAACACATAAAAATTAGGGTAAATTGTAGGTTCAATTACCAATCTCTAAATATTATTAAAAGGTAACCCTTAATTCACTAATGAAACAATCATGACCCTTGATTGTATTTCAATCATATGATTTTCACCCTTAGATCAAATTGATGACATCATCTTCTCCAAATAGAATTCATACATTTAATTATAAAATCTTTAAATTTAGAAATTATATTTGAAACACAATTACATTTAATTATAGAATCTTTAAGAATCTATTCATACTTTCTAAAATATAATTCACAATTCGAGTGTAATTACATTTAATTATAGAATCTTTAAAATCAGCAATTATGATATCAATTAAAGCATATCATTCTATTTATATATGACTTATCAATTTCTCCATAAATCAGGCCAAAAAGATGAATAGTCGCCCATCTTTTTCCTCTATTTTTTTCTCTTAAACCATAATTCTCTAATCCTCTTTGTCCTCATGTCAATGGTTGTGCTTTAGTTGATGTTTTGTGTGTTCATAACATAATGTAACACCATAAAGTGGGTTCTTTTTTTCTCATGTATACTTAGAATTTGTGTATTGCCTTTTCCTTACATCTCCGATTATCACATCTCTGTTTTGGTTTCACACAAATCTCTAATAAATGAAGCAAGCATCACCTTCAAGACATCTTTTGAAAATCTATGTCATCATTAATCCTAATTAATATTGTTCATAGTTTAACTCACTTATTTATAATTTTTAGCTTCAAAATTCAAACTTGTTTAGTTTTTTCTTAAAAAAAACCTCATTAATTAAGCATATCAATAATTATGTTATATATATATATATATGTATATATATATATATATATATATATATATATATATTAAAACAAAAATATTATGATATCATTTTAAACTATTTGGGTCATTGATTGTATTTCAATCTTATGTTTTCCCTAAATGGAATGTATTTAATTCCAATAAAAGTTTTCCAATTGTCAAACAAAATTAACTTTAATCCATTGAAATGGAATGTATTTAATCCATATAAAAACTTCCAATGTTTTATATCTTGAATTTTCGTTTATAAAGATTTTAAAATGGTCAACTTTAAAAACATATTCCTAAAACCATTTCAATTAAGGCATTAAATATCAACCATTAATATAAATCTATTTATATTAGCAAACCATCATTCTTATTGCTTATAACTTTGATCATCATTCTCCGTTTCAAAACTTCGTTGTTGTGCACAAGAAGGTCAGTACCTTCTTTCGCTTTTTTATATTTTCAAATAAATAGGAAAAGACATTACATACCTTTAATCCAGAAAAAAAATTGTACTTTGATAGAAACCAGTTAAAACACAACATAGCAAAGTATTTTGATAGAATGACAAATGCACCCTACCCATTTTCCTATTCATGGTAATCAATTTTTTTGCGTATTCGTTTAGTATGATACTTCCATTTTTATCCGAAGGGTAAATCATTAATTTAGTATATATAATGTTCATTAGAAGTGTAAATCAGTAATTTAATTTAAACATTGATCAGATCATGAGCCGCTACTATTTTTGTTTGTTTGATTATCTCAACCTGATTACTGTTTATGATTGTATATAATATCTTAAATTGTTGGCTGAATTACAATGATTTTTTAAACTAATACCCTCATCTAACTTTAAAGGATCATTTTTCAACTTTGATGCCATGTAACTGAGTTTTGGCTAAAAATTTCAATTTTGTCGACATATAACATGATATTAGATATTTGGGCAATCAGGTTTTCTTCGGTTCTTAAATTATTTTGCAGAAAGCGGTCCAACTTAGGTCTCATGTCTCTTTTAGCGTATGCATTGAGTTTAATACTAACTCAATAGTTTCTTGTCTATATTTCTTTTAAAATAAATTTAAATCTTGATTTATGCAAGTCATTAAAGGTGCAAGAAGTGCGAAGTATTAAATATAGGATGATCATGACTAGATCAAGCCAAAATA
This sequence comes from Lactuca saligna, assembly GCF_052625555.1. Classification (NCBI taxonomy): domain Eukaryota; kingdom Viridiplantae; phylum Streptophyta; class Magnoliopsida; order Asterales; family Asteraceae; genus Lactuca; species Lactuca saligna. The sequence continues at coordinate 66,883,908 of NC_136422.1, forward strand.
AAACTTTAAAGTAATAAATCTTAAATTCAATAGATAAGCACTTGTAATGTAGAATATATATTATACCATCCAAATAAATAACCAAAACTGACATCATCCCCAAATAAATTGCATTTTAACTAACATCAATACATTATGATTATAGTGTTGATTTTTAATTATACATTATAGAGAGTCGGTTAATATATAGTCAGTATTTTTATATTTGTATCGGTTTTGAACTACAAAAAGTATATTCAAATAATAAAAATGAAATTGAGCATATACGATGGTAATAATGCAAAACTAACCTTCAAATTTGGTCTGATATAAAAAAATAGTCTAAAAGCTATTTATAAAAGAAACAAGAAATAACAACGAACTTTCAAAAAGAAATGAGAAATTGCAACGAACTTTTCAAAACTATCAAGAATTTATAATATAGGATGATAATAATGCTAAAAAAACATCAACTTTGGTCTAATGCAAAAAAAAAAAAAAAAATTATATGAAAATAGGATTGCAGTAATACTAAAAGAACCTATATGTTTTTTATCTGATTCAAAAATGGCCGAAACATACTTCTAAATCTGCAAGAAATAGCAATGAACTTTTAATTTATATTGAATAACCATTTAATAGCTATATGTAAAAGATATAAATACTTACTCGTTAATACCATAGACCTTACTCAAACGTCCACAAATGTCTTGAAGTAACATTCATTTTTCCATTATTTTATCATTATCATAAAAAAAGACATTATCATGTGTTTAAATTGTTTAGTTCGTCTCATAATAACAAGTAAGTTGTGTGCCAATTATGTATTTTTAACATTTTCAATGAGTCAGGGGCAATATCTAAATCGAGCAAACATAACTACTTATTTATTTATTTGTTAGAGTTTCTTTATATTTAATATTGTGTGTGTGTGTGGGGGGGGGGGGGGGGGGGGGGGGGGTTAATGTGGTTCATTTAGAAGAAACATAAATAAGTTGCTATTTTTTGAAATAACAATGTATTTTGAAAGTATATTGTCAAATATTGGATTATATTTGCGTTGACTCGTTTTCGCCCATGGTTAGCTATATGTAGCTATTTCCCATGTCACAAGTAAAAAATGTTTAAATGTACATTGTGATGAACAAAGTCATTCAACTAATAAAACAAAAAATACTGTCTACGAAGAGGTCCTTCAATGACTACATATATTTACCAACTTCAGTATATTTTCTACACATTTCAATAATATCAATAATCCTAATTTTCTTATAATTATTCTGCAATATCTATATACATTTATATTTTATTTATTCGTTCCCCGCTGCATGCGGGCCATAATCTAGTATTCTTTAGTTGGGCGTTGAACACAACCGGATTTATATCTTGCACAGTCCCGGCCCAGTCGTCAACTGATCTTAGCCCCTATTTTCGAGGGGTCCAAACTCAAAATACGAGCCCAAATAGATATAGTGTTTCTCGATGCCGCACTAAGCAGGTTTCCTCCCTCTTCGTGATATCTACGCGCTTATCAAAAATTATTTCCCTCTACGCCTACTATGCCGCAATCGTTGATGGAAGACTTTGTATTCACAAGTCACAAAGGTCGAACGCTTTATGGTCGTCTTCCTCAACGTTCAACTAAACCATCCCAACGTTCAGAAAGTTTTCTGGTCTTCTTGAATCATAGATTGTAAGAAACATCCACATCTTAGTTTCTATTCGGTAACTCAAATTCGATTCTCTCCTTCTCTCATTATCTGATTTTTGCTTGTTTTAGTTTGTAAAAATCACAGGCTGTTTTTTTTTTTTTTTTTTTGGTTTACTCTTGGAATCTGGTTTTTCCTGATTTTTGTTAGAACTCAGAATTTAGATTTCGGTTTGGAATCTGATTTCCTTTTGAAATGATTTTCTGATTTTTGTTTGGATTTTGAATCCCGTTTCAAAATCAGTGTCTGTTTTTATGGTTTTTGTTTGGAATCTGGAATTTTTGGCTGTTGTCTTGACTTTTGAGAATCTAGTTGTTGTTTTGAATTTGATTTTTTTTTTCATTCATGAGTTACTATTGTTTTTCTGATATAGAGAAATATAATTTAGTACATCAAGAATTTTGGGAACAGGATAAAAGGAAACATCATAAGACTTACCATATTCAACAGCAGCAAAAATCTGTTCCTAAAGATTTCAATTTATCTAGTATTTCCTTGTCACTTTCTTTAAAAAGAAATTCATCACAATTCAAGTAATTCATAGAATCAAAATTATCCTAAGTCCAAGGAGTAGGCTCTTCCTTAACCTTTTGTTTTGCAATCCTCTTCGTTGCATTGAAAATTTTGAAACGATTACAAATAAATAACTCGTGAACTGATTGGAATTGTTTTAATTAAATATAGTATTAAATTGATGAACTCTTACATTTTGTCACTGATGCCTTTAGAATTCGATTGAGAAACATGATCTTTCGATTTTGTCATCCTTGAGATGGAATAAGATATTGTTTGCTCTGATTATTTTATTTGCTTAAACGTACATCTTTATCATTGCTTATTTTGTCGACAGAATTGACGTTATCTACTAATACTTTTGGGGTTTTGCGGATTGGTTTCGTTGATCGGGGGTTTTGTGGATTGGTTTGATGATCTTTACTGTTAGTACCTTTCCACCACGTTACTGTTTCTCATCAACTTGACAAAATCAAGATCATAAAACCAATTGGGGATTTGAGGTTTTTTAGAATTATCAAGAATCTTAAGAATGTTTGAATTGGGGGGTTGAAGGTAAAAGTAAATATCATCAAACCAGTCCACAAAAAACCCTAATCCACTAAACCAAGAACCTAAAACCCTCCTAATTCAAAAGCATTAATAAGAAGATTACAATTTCAAAATCTAATTTTAAAGGCATCAGTGGCAAGGGTTCTTCATCAATTTAATATTACATTTAATCACAAAAATATCAAATAGTTCACGAGTTATTTATTTGTTTCAAAGCTTCGGTGATATATTACATAAGATTTTGAAACAAAAATCTAGGGAAGAGCGTATTCCTTCGATTTCAGATAATCTTGATTCTATGCATTACTTAACTTGTGATGAAAAAGAAGAAGAAAGAGGTTCGAAGGAAATAATGATAAGTTGAAAATCTATCCGTAGAGTTATTCCAAGCACCATTTATAGTCGAGCTCCATTACTTCAGGTTCAACTATTCTGGCTTTTCACTTGTAAGTTGTTGTTGTTGTTGTTTTTTTTTTTAATAATTTTATTGCTACTTATTTTTGTTAATAGTTTTCAAAAATCATAATATTGCGATGTTTCCTGAAAAATCATTTATTCTGAAGCAGAAAGAGGAAAAAACACTAAGTTGTTGAAAATTTAATACAATCTCAAAAAGGATCTATGGATAGGTATATTAAAAAATTTTGTTCTTCTATGTCAAAATAACATGATAATTTGAATGAACAAGATAATAATTTCTATGGTCAAGAAAAGAATTTGAATTTCTCAATGCATATAGAATTTTATAAATGTTCTTTTCAATATGGCATTCACAGAGAGAAGTTCTCAAAGTTGAAGTTATTAAAAAATTACTTAACGTCATGGATGTCATAGGAAATGCTGAATAGTTTGGCTGTCTTATTATAGAGAAAGATATATTAGAAATTAATAGACAAGATTGATCTTGATACCATTATTAATGAATTTGTATACAAACAAAAGCTAGAAGAACTAATTTTCTTTAATTACTTGATTTTTGTAAATAGTGTGCCTATTTGTATCTATGATACTATTATTGATACTTTTGCTTGTAATAAGCTAAATTTTAGTGAATTTTTGTAATGATTTGTCTATTATTTTCTTTGAGGTGTCTTTTCTTCCCTTTCGCCTCTAGCCCAAAATACTTTTGGACCGCCCTTGATATGGCATTATTGGGTTGGGAGATTTCTCTAAGTTCTTATGGAAATAAATGTAAAGGAAGAATAAGTTGTTGAGTTTATGTTGTCTGCACTTCCTTTTCGACCTTATTGTCATTACGATGACCCCCCCCTCCCCCCCCCCCCCCCCCCCCCCCCCCCCCAAACACACACACACATTTACAAATCTTCTAACTCATTGACGCTACTGGACGAAGTTTCTGGGGTGAAGCCGCGGGAAAGTAGCGGCGCAAATTGGAAGTTGAATTTGAATGAAGTTAAGAATTGAAATCTAAAGATTTAGCAGAGAAGCCAAGCACCAAAGTGCAACTATACTTGAGCTTTGCCTTTGGTTTACATTATGCTTTGGCCTTTCGTGATAAGTAGTATGCAACTCTAAAATTTGGTTTGGCCTAATAACTTTGGGACCAAGTCTTCCATCTTTAGCCCGCATATGTAGGTGATGATAAAGGCCCATGGGCTTCAGTCTAGAAGAAATTAGGTCAAAGTCCATAATGCTAACGTAAGTTTCTTCCAATTTTGATGTGAAACATCGTTTAATTAAGTGAAGCATTCTTATTCATAAGATAGTAATTCTACTGATAAAGGTAATATAGTTCACACCTTCAATGACTTTCCATTAATTTTATTTCAAAACCAACATTTTACCGATGCATGCTTTATGGGTGTTTAAAGGGCCGAATAGTTTGGATTTTTATGGTGGAAGGCTAGGATCACAGTGTTTACTTTAAAATAAAGGCGAATTATCTGTAATAAAGAGATGTTAGTGGACTTATTAAAGGAAGCAAAATAGAATTACTTGTAATTCGTAACGAAGAAGATCTTGATGATCTTATGGGTATTGAAGGACTAATCATATACGGCATAATTGCAAAGTTCAATGTCTATTTATGGTAAAATATCATGGCAATAGTTTCTTCGTGTCATGTTTAGTATTTATGAGTGTTGGTTATGAAAGTCCCTAATAAATACTACATAGAAATAAATATCTCACTTCCGTGCGGTTACCTCCCTCTCATCTTTCCTTTCGTGGTCACCGACACAAGGGTTTCAATGGCAAACCTTCACAACGATGTCCTTGAAGAAATAATGAAAAGATTGGATATGAGCGATCTAATCAAATGCAAAAGCGTATGTAAGTCATGGAAAATTTTCATCTCTAGCACTAGTTTCGTAAACTTCCATATGAATCTTAATTACCATCTTGATTGCAACGAAAGTTATATAGATAGGAGGATTGTTATGGGAAGGATTGCTTCTCCCTATGAGTCTCGTCACTATGAATTTGATGATAAATTCTTTGATCATCGTGATTGTCATCTTTTTGGTTCTTCCCATGGCCTCATATGCATCTCTCCATCCCCTTCTGAAATTTTAGTAGCCAATCCTGCAACTAGAGAGGCACAAAGAATAAAAGAGCATGATATCACTGACGCCAAGTTATGTTGGGGTTTTGGCTATGATTCATTTGCAGATGATTTCAAGGTTGTGATAGGATTCACTAAAGGTGATGGCTTGACTTGTTTTCAAGTATTAGCTTTGAAATCAAATGAATGGAAAGTAATCGGGGATGTGAGCTATTCTATTGATGGTAGGATTGGTATCTTATGCAATGGAGCACTTCACTGGGTTATGAAACAAGATAACAAGAAAGTGATTCTTTCGTTTTGTTTATCCGGAGAGGAATTTAAAGAAATTCCTCAACCTGATAATGAGGAGTATGAATCTGATTCTAGTAATGCTAGCCTTCCAACTATGCGTTTAGGGGTTTTGGATGAATGTTTATGTGTATTTCATTATGATAAGGTTATTGATAAAATATGGATGATGACGAACTACAATGTAAAGCAGTCTTGGGGAATAGTTGGAAAGGATTGTGAGAGAAGAGTAGTTTTACACTCCTTGAAGACGTTGAAGCATTACATTCGTTACAAAAAGTCATGGTATCGTGATGTTTTCCTTTTCAGGAATAGGGATTTTATTGGTGCCCCTATCTATGTGGAAACTCTTGTATCTCCTTATGTTAATGGGAGTCCAATGAAAAAGAGGCATCTAGGTGATATCAAGAAACGTTGTAAGGTATGTTTCTACAAACTGTAGACTTTCATGTTTTCTTTCGTTTATCACATAATACAAACTAGAGGAATACATCTGGCTTCTGAATTATTATTAATGTTTATGTACTATACTCTTTGCTTATAGTATAATACTTATTGTTTTACTGATTTCCCATTTGATTTCTCAGTTGCTTAAGGGAGATCCTTCAGTTGCAGGACCAAGTTCCAGAGTTTGAGGCTGTTGAAGACAATTTCTAATGGATTTTAGTATCTTTTCTTAAAGGTTCTGAATAATTTGCATTTGGTGGATTTTAAAAACTTATGTTTGATGGATCGTATAAGTGTTATTAACTGTTACTTTCTTGTGATATGTTGTGTCTGATAGTGTTAATGTGTTGAATACTGTCGCTTTTAGTTTGAAGTATCTAGTTGGCCAGTTTTCAAAAAGAAAAAAAATGTGAGTTTCTCATTAACGCATATATGTTTTCATTTAGATTTCAGTATTTCTTCCTAACATATTGCTATAATTGATGCTTGTCTTTGGTATGATTCTTCTAGGTTCCTCCTTGTACTTCTACTTTTGTGTGCTTTATATGATTGAAATGGTTTGCCTAAATAACATCTTCCTCTTTATATAACATTGCACCTCCTCAGCAGTAGCTGAGATTAATCTAAACTAACTGCTACAGTTTCTCTTAGAATAAAACTTTGTGACATAATATAATTATATGGTGTAGGAAGATTCATCATGATACTTCCACTATCTTCATAAGAACTCTTAAAATCTGTAGAAAGCTTTTGATGTGCATACAATATTCGAAAGTTTTGGGTAAATGTTGGTGTATGACACTAGAGGTGCAGATGAAAATTGGTTTGTGGCGTGAAACCGGTTTTAGAACCAATCCGCATCCAATAACCAAACCGGCCCGGTTTCGGTATAATCCGCTGGTTTATACCAGTTTTCTAGCCGTTGAAACCAGTTTGGAATCCGGTTCTTGCAACTAGCTGTTAGAAAGTTTTTGTTTTGTTTTGTTTTGTTTTATTTTATTTTATTTTATTTTATTTTATTTTGCATAAATGTGGTTTTGATCCTTTCGATGATGCTAGAAGTCGTTTTGATATACGATTGTATCTTGTTCTACTGATGATGCCAGAAGTTGTTTTGATATACAATTTTATCTTGTTCTACTTATTATCTCTAATCCGGAAGTCATATTTTCCTCTCCTTGGGCAGTTTCTCCCAAAAAGATTGATCCCTTTGGATCTTGGTCCATAAGGACCTTTTTATCGATTTTGACGATCGGATCTCTTTATGAACGGAAAACAGGAGCTTCGGATCATGAGTAAACACTAGTTATATTACAGGTTCAGTCTATCTAGGATGCATTGGGTCTATTGGCCTTCAATACAAAGCAGGATCATCTCAAACCAACCACAAATACACCGTTTCGATACACATATATAACAAATAATTATACAATTAACTAGCCAATAACAAGCACACATATCTTACAGATCACTAAGCATAACATTATCTTATCTACTAGGATACAGATCTAACAGATCAGTACTGTACTCAATCATACGATAATCAGGATAAAAATCTAAAGGGTGGGGCTTGGTGCCTTTGACCCATAAGTATAGTGAGGAAAACTCACCTCATACTGCTGAATCATACTGAAAGTCTCCGGCTGATGGCTGACTAAAATCTTCGTGCTATCACAACAAAATAATCATCCAATTAATTACAACCAAGGCTAATAGTCCATCATTAAGGTAAAAAGACCACTTTACCTTCCCGTAGTTGGGCTAAGACCTAGGCCAAAATCTTGATCCAAAAGGCCCAAAACTAAGTAATCACTCAAGGCCCATAATCTGCCCAATTTACCAAATTAGGCCCAAACTCCTACTTGGGCCTTAACCTAAGGTCAATCTCTTCACTTAGCCCAAAACACCCATACTCAGATGGTCCAATAAGGGCCCAAGCATCCAAGCCCAAAGGTGGCCCAAAACTTGAAGCCCTAACTTCTAAAGCCAATAGAACGAGTATGCAGGGCGTACCTAGCCGTACGCTCAGTGTACTCCGCCTTGACCAAGTATGCGATGCCAAACACCTACACCCAACGTACGCCCTGGTGCGCCCAGTAAATGTGGTGGCCATTCAAAACTTCGACAAAGAGCTTATTCCATTCAGTCCAAACGTCCAATAACCAGATCCAAGTCCAAGAAGGTGCTCTTAACCATAAAGTTTCCAACTTTATGGTTATGCATGCATCATTAAGACCCAAAACCAACCTCCTAGTTGGTCTTAACCACTAAGGACATCTACACTTTGCATGTAAGCACTAAGTGAGTCAAGAGAGCATTTTTATGACTTAACACAACTCAAATATTCTGAAAAGGTAGCTCCTTTGGTCTTAGAGTAGCATTTACTCATCAAGTCCAAGAAAAGGGGAAAAACTCATAAAACTCCATATGGCTAGATTTTTAAGAAATACGAGTAAAGTTCAAGAGTTTATACCATCCGGAGCTTCCCAAAGAGATGAAGATCTCAAATCGACAAGCTTAAATCACACACCAAAGCTTCTCAAAGAATCCCTTCTTCTTTCTTCAACACTAAGAACACATACACACACTCATGCTCAACACACACAAGGACTAGGGCTTGAAAAATTGATGTGTGTGGAATGCACTAGTTTTAATCCTACTAACTTAGACACAAAAGTAAACAAACGAAAGGCATTATACCTATCAATTAGCAATATAGTTCAAGCAAGTAGGGTATCGAACACATGGAACGGTAATAATTAAATTAAATACTAGAATTATCTAAGTAAAACAAGTAATAAAGAGGGGTTTTCTCTAGTTGTGCAAGACTAGAAACTTAATCAATCAAATAACACTTAAACAAAGACAATTAACAACTAAGAAGAACAAAAAGGACAACTAGATTCAATGATAAAAGAGACTTCTATTCAGATTCGATTCGCTTATTCCTATGGTTGATTTCGTGGCAATTACAGTGGATCAATATATCAATGGTTACCGATTTCTAATGTGATTAGGTTCATGTTCACTATTACTAATCCTTTAGTAAACAAGTTAATTAAAATAGTGGCCAATTGATTAAACTAACAATTTTCCTAGTGTTCAGTTCAAATCAAGTAAGACTTGTAATATTAGTTCATTAAATTGTTCAATTCAATCAACTCATATGTGGTTGTTCATCACACATGCTCACACATTGATTTACTTATTTTCTAGTTAACCCTAGTTTCATGTTTGCTATTCCTAGGCATACAATCTTGTGTTCACAAAACTATATGATTCAAGCAATCAAGAAGATGTTCATGCAACTCAGTAACTTGATTATTAATAGAAAATAATTATCATCAATACATAAGGATCTTTAACAATCTTAACAAGATAAATAACCAAATCAATAATAATCCAACCACTCAATCAAACCATAGTCATAAGATCATCTACATCTAAACAAAAGTATAGAGTTTTTAGCTCATATCTACAACAAATAACAATCTAAATTCAAAATCTAATGATTCAAACATGGTTCGCACACAATATTAAGAAAAGAAGAATAATTTTTTGCCTTTGATCTCTTCTAAATTGCTTCTTAGGTTGAATTCTAGAAAACTAGAGCTCCAAGAATCTTTTCTGGTCTTCAATAATCGCAGCTAGCCTCCAAAAGGTGTTAGGGTTTCGGGAAAATACGATATATATATATATATATATATATATATATATATATATATATATATATATATATATATATATATATATATATATATATACAGATTTCCTAAAATCAACCTAACTCGCCGAGTTTTTAAGATCAACTCGACGAGTTTTTTCTCAAATCTGCGTGTACGACAAGGCATCTTCAAATCGAGAATATTCGGATCAACTTATTGAGTTTAAGTCCAAATCGTCGAGTTCCTTTGTATTTCAGCCTTCTTTCTTCAAACTTCAATTTCCAAGCTTCCAATTGCTAAATCCTCTTCCTTTTTTGCCCGAGCATGTCTTTACTACTGAAATTGAAATACTAAGCTAATTAAGTACCTTTTGTCCATAAAATGATATAAAATCAACAATAATTAATAAGATAATGAATGATTTTTATTACTAAATAAGCTCAAATCAAAATACCCCGCACTTGACTATTGTTTGCCCCCAAACAACACTGAATTTTAACACACCTATATCACATAAGACAATCCCAATTGAATCCATCCATTATGCCAAGACCGCAACACATGTATTTGTGTCAAAAGTTTTTCCTAAGGACACCTAATCCTAAATACTTACAATCCTCATAAACACTCGCCCACTTCTTTGAACAACGCTCATTTTATGCATCCATCCGAATCCATCCCAGAAAACTTTCTTAACCTCAAGTCATTTTTGGTTAAATCCCCAAGCATACATACGATAAAATAACCTAGAAAAGAAAATTACAATGAAAATAAAAATATTTGATACTTTGAATCTTCAATAATTTGTAGCTTTTCTTCTTGATATTTCTTCTTTGTCATCAAAGCTTTGTAGATTCTTTCCTTTGAACATTTCATCACTCACTCTTTTTATTTATTTATTTGTGTATTTATTTATTTGCAACACTCCAAATCAGGTATTACCTTTGAAGCCTTTGAAAATTTTAAATGTTGCATAATAAGTCCCTTAAGTACGATGGACGTACTCAAGGGTACGCCTAGCGTACTTTGCAAGAATGATCGTGGAGGGACAACATGTACGTTGGGCATACATGACGGATGTCCAAGCCCTAATTTCCGGACTTGAGGCCTATATAAGCATCCTTACCTCATTTGAGCCTCACCCTAGTCAGCCTCTTTAACCTTCAAACAACCCTAAAAACCCTAGAATCATTTAAGAGTGTGTTTTGAGCTTAAGGAGTGCATTTTGTGGCCATTTTTGTATCCATTCAAGAAGGAGGAGTTGCTAAAGCAAGCTTGGAGTGACTTTGGGCTTCAAGAATCTGCATCTAGTTCACGTTGAGGAGCTTAAAGCTTTGATCCTACCATCTTATTCATTAGATCTAGCTAGGTTTTCTATTTTGTCCCTTTAGTTGGTTTTGGACCTCCACTTGTGAGTTGAGCAACTCCAGAGGCTGAAAAGGTTAGATATGAGGTCCTTTGGTCCATTTATAGCATAAAAATGAAGTATTGATGAGTGTTTTGACCTCATGCTTGGATTAAGACCCTTGGAAAGGTCTTAATGGGTTGTTGTGAACATATGAGACATGCAAAGGCATAAAGTTGCCGAATTTATGCCCTAGGATGTCTTAATGAGATTAGATCTGACTATTTGACGTGAGAAAATCGAGTATTTAGCACTTAATGAAAGAAAGTGCTTAATCTGTTAGTACGATGGGCGTAACTTCGTGTACGTAGCGCGTATGGCCCAAGGACTCAGTACGCTGTGCGTACCAGGGTGGTACGCTAGGCGTACGCACAACAGATGGATTTGTTCTTGTAAGCTTTTGGGCCTTGATTAGTCATTAGGCCTGGTCATGTTTTGGATTGGTAGGCCAACTTATCTATTTTGGGCCATGGTTTCTATAGTTGGGCCTTATCGGGCCATGAGGCCCACTAATGATAACTAGACATGGACTTTAGGCCCAATAGTAAAGGAAGACTTTTTGGCCATTGAGAGAGGACTTGGAGTTTGAACTCTTCAATTGAATTGTGTTCAGTCCTAACCCTGAGTAATGTTGTTATTGTTCATCACGGGTGGATGACGGAACCATATTTTGGATAATTAAAAATAAAAAATTATTTTTGAAAAATTGGGTTGTTACATTATTTCAATCACACTTTTTTCACTCAAACTAAAAACCTAGAAAAACATATGCTTAATCAAGGGAATTTAACTTCATCATTTATTGGTTAAAGGCATTAGTCTTATTGTGCAATGACTATTTAAGCTTTCCTGGATACATTTCAAGTACACGATGGTAAACATGTTGCGTCCCTCAAACTAAGCGAGATTGTGTTTTTGTCCCATGATTTCACTAGAATAAAGGGGGCCACAAATGCATTATACATATATTAGCTCAACTAAACATTAGGTCCTAACAGAATGATCAAACACAATACTAGCATCGAATCCTAATAGCTTTTACGAAAATTTTCTAAATTAGTCCCAACAATTTTTATGCATTTTTTTAATTATACCTAGGATTCTAGTGTCACTAATGTAATCAAACCCCTACCCCACACTTAATTTATGCAATGTCCCCATTGCATGTTAAAACAATTAAAGAACGTAAAAGTAAAGAGAAATTAGAACAAACTCCCCTGGGATAGAAGTTGCGAGGTTGACTTTCTTCTTTTTAAGCTCCATCTTTACCTGACTTTAGGCATGGGAATAACTCATCCACACCTTGGGTGTCAAAATCTTGTGTGGCACAAATCAAAATATAAAGGAAAAAGCTATTGGAACAGCTCAGAAAATTTTCTTCAAAAGTACAGCTAACTGCCCACATCAAATGTAATCAAATCATCAACTTGAAGGTAAGAGAAATAGCAAATCATCGAGTTCCGAGGGAACTCGCTGAGTCAAATCGTTGAACTGGCAGAAGTCGCAAATTTTCATATGGACTCGTCGAGTAGTAGTATGGAACTCGATGAGTTTTCTTCTCTGAATGGATGAAAATAGCTCCAGCTTCAGGTTCATTTATGGGGTTTGAGGGGAGTATTAAAGCAATATTCTCCCTCATTTTTCTTCAATAAAAACACTTCCTTTCAGTGATTTAATTACTAGACTCGTAATCAGACTCAATTCTCCCAGTCTTCTCATTTTAGACTCGATCTCTCACGTTTTTTCCTCACACTTTATTCATTCATTCTATCCTCACCCTAAATTTTAAAAAGATAAAAAACAAACACCAAGAAATAAAAAGGAAAATAAAATAAAGATCCTAAATTAATTCCTAATTACTAAGAGTTTAGACATCAACAAACAATAAAAACACACCAAACAAATAAAAATTGTTCAAACAAGCCAACATAAAAAATTGAAAAAGGATAATCAATCATCATCTTCCTCCTTGCCTCCTCCAAATCCGCTTCCGCCCACTCCACTAAAACATATTGTTCGAACGGAGGGTGGTGACAGTTGTGAAAATGAGACTTCACCTTTTAGGGTAAAAACCCTAATTTATAGAGTTTAAAAATAATATTTTTTTTCGGTAGTAAAGTCCTACTTGATGTGTATCGAATGCACTAGTTTTAATCCTACTAACTTAGACACAAAAGTAAACACATGAAAGGCAGTGTACCTATCCATTAGCAATATAGTTCAAACAAGTAGGGTATCGAACACAGGGAACGGCAATAATTAAATATAACACTAGAATTATCTAAGTAAAACAAGTAATAAAGAGGGGGTTTCTCTAGTTTTGCAAGACCAGAAACTTAATCAATCAAATAACACTTAAACAAAGACAATTAACAACTAAGAAGAACAAAAAGGATAACTAGATTCAATAATAAAAGAGAGTTGTGTTCAGATTCGATTAGCTTATTCCTATGATTGATTTCGTGGCAAGTAGAGTAGATCAATATATCAATGGTTACCGATTTCTAATGTGATTAGGTTAATGTTCACTATTAATTACTAATCATTTAGTAAACAAGTTAATTCGAACAGTGGCCAATTAATTAAACTAATAAGTTTCCTAGTGTTCAGTTCGAATCAAGTAAGACTTGTAATATTAGTTAATTAAATTGTTCAATTCAATCAATTCATATGTGGTTGTTCATCACACATGCTCACACATCGATTTACTTATTTTCTAGTTAACCCTAGTTTCATGTTCACTATTCCTAGGCATACAATCTTGTGTTCACAAAACTATATGATTCAAGCAACCAAGAAAATGTTCATGCAACTCAATAACTTGATTATTAACAGAAAATAATTATCATCAATACATAAAGATCTTTAACAAGCTTAACAAGATGAATAACCAAATCAATAATAAGCCAACCAGTCAATCAAACCATAGTTATAAGATCATCTACATCTAAACAGATGTATAGAGCTTTTAGCTCATATATACAACAAATAACAATCTAAATTCAAAATCTAATGATTCAAACATGGTTCGTACAAAATATTTAGAAAAGAAGAATAATTGTTTGCCTTTGATCTCTTATAAATTACTTCTTAGGATGAATTCTCGAAAACTAGAGCTCCAAGAATCTTTCTGATCTTCAATAATCGCAGCTAGCCTCCAAAAGGTGTTAGGGATTCGGGAAAATATGATATATATATATATATATATATATATATATATATATATATATATATATATATATATATATATATATATATATATATATATATATATATATGGATTTCCAAAAATCAACCCAACTTGTCGGAATTTTTAAGACCAACTCGACGAGTTTTTTCTCAAATCCACATGTACGGCGTGTACGAAAAGACATATTCAAATCGAGATTATTTGGATCAACTTGTCGAGTTTAAGACCAACTCGTTGAGTTCCTTTGTCTTTTAGCCTTCATTCTTCAAACTTCAAAATCCAAGCTTCCAATTGCTAAATCCTCTTCCTTTTTCATTCGAGCATGTCTTTATTACTGAAATTGAAATACTAAGCTAATTAAGTACCTTTTGTCCAAAAATGATATAAAATCAACAATAGTTAACAAGATAATGAATGATTTTTATGACTAAATAAGCTCATATCAAAAATCGACTCAAAGAGGGCGGTGTGACAACCTGAAATTTTCCATTCTAATCAAACCATTTCAATCCAATAGAAGTAGAGCAGTTACAGTAAAAATTCAGACTTAGAATATAAGTTTGGCAGTTTCAGGGTTTTACACCAAAAAGGGGTACTCGGAGAATGGTTGCACTAGGATTTTGTGCAAAACTTTAAATTCCATTATCCTAGATCATTAGAATCCATTCCGAGAATAGAAATATTTTCTGCCAAAATATTTCAGGACTATAAATAGTTTTCTGAACCAAAATCATTCATTATTCACATTTCCGACTAGAGAAAAGCCATTTTCTCTCTGACGGATCTTCGGGGTTTTATACCAAAACGTGAGTAACTCTTTATAGTATTTTTAGAAAGCTTTATACATGCCTATAACATGTTTTAGAAGGCTAAAACATGAAATCTAGGAGTTTACACCTCGAGGTGTTCTTGAGCGGTAAACTCCCGAAACGAAGCCAAAACCGACACTTGTGTTATGATAAGGCCTTAGATGTTTATGTATGCATGTTAGGGACAAGAAAGCAAGCCAAAATCCACCCAAGATTGGGAGTTTACGGCCCAGAACTCTCTTAGGCCGTAAACTCCATATTCTAACACCAAATGGTGTTTTGAGGACACTAGGACTTAAAGGCTTGTATCTAGACTATTTCCCCAAGTAGAACAAGGTCTTAAACACATCAAATGACACATCAAAAAGTGAGTTTATGGCCCAAGAGAAGCTTAGGCCGTAAACTCCATTGAAATGGACAAAAGGGTGTCTTCAAGACACCTAAAGCCCTAGACCCCTTCATGGAATTGCTTCCCCCAAAAATGAAGAACCAAACCACATCAAAATCACTTAACCAAGTGAGTTTACGACCAAGACATGGTTTTTGGGCCGTAAACTCCTAAAAAGGGCACTAAGGTGTGCCTAATGCCTTCATATGCTAGGAATAAAAGTCTAGAACATATCTCACAAGTGCAAGAGGCTTGAAACCAACAAAAACCCACATTACTTAGAGTTTACGACCGTAAACTCTAAGGGGAATGGCCTTGAGGCTGTAAACTCCTAATTGGAGTACTTCTAGACCCTAAACCCTTCCAAGGACTTAACCACTAAGTTAGAACAATTCTAGAAAGCATTTGGGACTTCAAAACACACCAAACATACATGTTTGGGAGTTTACGGCCGTAAACTCAAGAGTTTACAACCGTAAACTCCATGTGTGATGATTTATAGAGACTAAACTCTCACATAGGGTCCTTTGGAAACCCTAAACACAAATACCCTGTCCCACAATAGCTTAGATGCAATCCTTAAGGATTGAAACACTTATATAAAGTGTTTATTATGTCTATGATGTCTTAAACATTATCAATTAGTCATTTGTGTCTAATTGAGTGCATATATGTGTGATTATATGTTCATTAGGATCGTAGTGTGGTCACAAGTCCTCGCTTGACACCTAGCCATCCTATACCGTTCAGTTCATTCCAATCACCAACTACAGGTGAGTTCATACTCCTTAACTAATGTTTTAAACTCTTTTTAAATGTTTTATGGGGGGGGGGGGGATACAAGTAGAATCATGCTACTCATTATGTCAATCACATGTGATTAGTAAGTAAGATTAGATTACTTATTACATCAATCACATGTGATTAATATACAACATTCAAATGATTTGGCTACTCATTAGCCGTTTTACCAAACAGTTTCCTTCCAATGACTTTTTATAAACATTTTATATGTTTTAAACTCCTTTTTACACTGTACAGCTTACTCCGTACATTTCCTTTCAAACTTATTTACAACTATGTTTCAAACAAATGTTTCCTTATACTTAAACTGTTTTATTAAACTTATGCCTTCAAATTGTTTTATAGATTGACATCAAGTTGATCTTTTCTTAAAATAATACTTATATTTCAAATGTCTTACAAAACTTATTTATGCTTTTATATTATAAATTGCATGCCTCTATATGTATAGTTATATAAGAAATGTTTAAAAGATTTAGGAAGGCTATCCACCCTATTTCCTTTTCGCGCCTTGAGATCTGGTCTGCTGGGATATTGGGTAGTCGTCCAAAGGTCGTTTAAATATTAGTTATATATCATGTGTACATATATAGTCATAAAAGGTCCTTCCAGTTCAACATATGCCCTTGGGTAGCAAGGGTATACATCCATGGCCATACTTACCAAATAGATTACTAGTAAACTACCATATGGGTAGTTTAGGAAGATACTAGAACCATTACTGGAACCCGATATCATACAATGAGTCAGTTCATTCATGAGTCAATACTTGCTAGATAGTGAGAGAACACATGTTACAGCTAGCACATTTACATAAGTACATATACATGATTACTTTTACACGATTACACGTACATGAGTATGCTTACATGAGTACAATTACACGAGTACATTTACATAAGTACATTTACTTGATTTCCTTTACATGATTACGCTTACGTAGATAATATATGACGAGTTATCGTTACATTTTATATGTATAGATATTGTTATGAAATCCGCATTCTTACCTTTACCTTGTGATACAATCACATAATCGATGAGATAGAATGGATATAATATCCTAGTACCCAAGGATACAGTTGTAGGATTGACCATTCCTAAAATCTCTGTTAGCTACAAAGGTGAAAGTACATCCACAGATGTCAACAGTTGGTACCATTACCGGTATACGATTAAGGGATTAACTATTCCTATACCCAGCTGTTAGCAACAGAGGTAAGAGTACGTCTACGGATGTCTTAAATTTAACAATGTTAGTTACCCTAGTACCAAAGGGTAATATTCAGGTTATTTGTATTATTGCCTTTATTTTGTGACTCATTCACATAACCAATGAGGTGAATTATATTTAAGTATCCTAGTACCAAAGGATACAAATTCTTATAATGATAATAATAGTAACACAGTTGGGTCTTTGTAGAAGACTACAATCAGAACAGTTAGGTCTTGGTAGAAGACTACATTCAGAACAATTAGGACTTGGTAGAAGACTCCTTTTGTTACCAATAGGAATCATAGGGGTTTCTAGGGTTTTTCAAACATTTACAGTCGTTCTACAAACATTTTTATACTTATACGAGCTTTCTTTCAAAAAAAAAATGTCAAGTCTTAAAAATTATAAGTTTTAGAAACTAAGACACATTATTACTTATGATCTCACTAGCTTCAAAGCTGATACTTGCTTTCAAATTACTTGTATCCTCAGGTCATCATAGACAGGTACCGATGCAAGGAGAAAGGAAGATGGAGCTTGTTCAAGTCTTATCTTTCATTTTGATTTACGCTTTAGTGTTTATCAAAATTTGATAGAACACATTTGTATAATAATTATATTATTAATGCAATGGATGATGTTGTTGCTTGTTTACTACTTTACATTGTTGTTGATATTATACATGACATCCTCCGCCCCAGAACGTTTCCGCCGTTCCTGGTTTTGGGGTGTGACAGATTGGTATCAGAGCATTGTTTATAGTGAATTAAGTATATCAACCCATAAAAGATATACTAACTATAAATACATAAGGGATTGAAAATACTCTGACCAAGAGTTTATACTTTAAATAGTAAAATATTTAAGTAAGTGTACGTGCTGCATTCATACTAAAATCAGTGTCACTAGGACAGTACAAAAAGAATTACGATTGTTGGACAACACAAGTGGGCTTAGAGACATTTGGTCAAAACTGGGAAGATATAGCCTGATCACCTATATTATCCGAGGGTTGACTAGCATGTGCCTAAGTTTAACTGTGTGGTTGCAACAATGCTAAAATCTTACCAACCCTACCACAACGAGAACAATAGAACATAACATTAAAATTTAAAATACTATAGGAGTATTTGGTGTTACTAGAAGTACTTTATACTTGAGAATTTAAAACGGGATCTTCACTACTAAGTTGATAGTTGCTAAGTGGATACACTAAGGCTATATGTAATTGGGATGTTATAGACTTAGAATCTGTGATAATTTTGCCTTAACCTTATTCTGTGTAAATTTGGAATTAAGGTCACTTATTCGAAGGTCTATCCTGTTTAGATTACACATAGCTGGTACGCACTTCACAAATAGCGATGTAACTGATGAAGATTTTCTAAATAATTATCTAGCTAATTCGTCTAATAATTATTCTCTTACCCTAAATTCTCGCATAGAAAACATAACTGGACTCCATCCCCTCGACAACCAGTATCTTCCGAATGAAGTCATAGCTGGTTGGTTTGGAGAATAACCAGAGAATGATCATCCTTTTCCCCTTGAATGATCACCATGATGAAGACTTTTTGTATGATTCTAACTCCGAAGCAGAGGTTGAAAACCTACCCCGAGCAGCTCCCTTTCCAAATTCCTAACCCTTGTCCGGCTTTTCATGGCCCGAACCCGGAGTGAGTGGAGTGCTTGGAAACATGGAGCCAAGAACAAGATCAGTCTATGCCATTTTATGGCGACCGAAGCTTTTACGACTTGAGCAATGGGGGCTCAGCAGATAGAGTCTTGCAAATCTTGGTCCGCAGAGTGGCCCGAAATGAGATTCAAGGCAGGACAGCCCTACATCAGATTACAGAAGTAGTCGCCTATGCTAGAATGCATACCCTCCACACCATTCATCTAGAAGATGCACATGAGAGATCAGAGAGAAACCGTGAAACCCTGCTGCAAGCACTGGCCAAATCACGAGCCAAAGTCATAGAGCTCCGGGTACGCCAGATGGTGTGCGAAAGACACCTACTTGACATGGAACGTAAATTGGTTGAACTAAGAGTTCACCAGAGGGATGACCGTCGCCAGTAGTAGACGCTTTACTTTATTTCCCTTATGAAAAGGAATCGTGTTTTTCTGTCTATGCCTGATGTGGCATTTTCTATGAAATTAACTTGTTCCGTAAGTACTTTAGCTAGGTCTTTATGCTGTCAGGAACTATCTTCTGCGGATATGATGTAAGACCTTTACAAGGTCAATTTCCAAAATCTTTACATCGTGAATATCAAAGATATTGACAGCCGGCTAACCTCTGTGTCATTCTTCATTTAAGTACTCTTATCATTCTTTCATTAGAATATATCTGAATCATGCTTTAGTCAAGTCATTGGACTATAGTGATTTATCTCCGGAGACATTTCCAAGTCTCTTTCAGTGGTTGGATCTTGTTATTCACCAACCCACGATACCTCAGCTCGAACGACAAACGTATTGAGACCATTCTACGAACTTATTTCCGCCCGTTACTAGGACTGCATCATAGGGGATGTAGGTCAAACTTTCATAAACACACTTCTACTCAGTACTAGGACTACATCGTAGAGATGTAAGTCAAGCCTTCGCAATCATACTTCCATTTCCGTGTTAGGACTGCATCATAGGGATGTAGGTCAAACTTTCGAGAACATAGTCGTACTCTTTACATGAACAATCTAAGTACATCAGGGTCAACCAGAATCGCTCACAAGTTCATTTTCTTTCCGTGAAACAGAATCATGTCGCCAAAGAAAGACGAGCAACCCATCAACCAAGCACCAACCCTCCAGATTGATGCAGCTACCTTTCAAGCTGCAGTCTCGGCTGCCGTGTCAGCTATTCTGACCCACCTTCATGCTAACGATGTGAATGTTAGCGGAGCTGAGCAACAAACCACCACGACACCCCAAGTGTCAGGACCAAGAGTAACAAATGGATGTTTTGGGCCAAAAAGAAGGACAAATCGCTTCGAGGGGCGAATAAGAAACAACCATCGGTAACGACCTTCACAGCTACTACATCTGCACCTCCTACCACCATTCCTTCTGGTGTCCCGATTGTCCCTACACCAGCCAAGCAATATGCCGGAAACCTACCAAAATGCTATGAGTGTAGCTTTCATCATCTGGGTAGTTGTCGTCCGTTACACTGTTTTAGGTGCAACAGGAATGGACATACTACCAGCTGCTGTAGGATTCAGATTCAGCACATCACATCAACCACCAATGTCCAAACCTCTCAGATATGCCATCTATGTGGCGTCATGGGACACTTCAAGAGGGACTGTCCAGCAGAGAAGGACAATAACAAACCTGATGGAGTTTGATCGTAGAGTGGAAAGAGACGGTTAAGGACCCTAATATAGTATAGGTTCCCTCCAAATCATCAATTTATGTATAATCAAAAACGTGTTTGAAACTAGTGCAACTAGAGTCTTACCTTTTGTGAGATTCTTTCTGTATAGGAATTCTCGTGCTGCGTATACTTGCCTTTTGTAGTATATCTTATTCGCAACATTAGTCTTGTGGTAAATCTAAAGTACTGTAACTCTGTTCATGGTTGCACGGTTTTGTTTTGTCTGTAAACGTCTTATGTTCAAATCTAATGTCTTTAAGTTTCGGTATGATTTCGACATTTTCATACGACTCGATTCAATTTGATCCTCACAAACACAACTTCTTACGTATGTCTCCTTATCAGTAAACATCATTTTAGCGAAATCGTCACATCAGAACACCGAAGTACTCATGATAGTAGTACCTCTTAGTTATTTTCTTTCCGAAGAAATCCCTGAAGTACCACTCGTGCAGTACGTCAAGTTTAATCCAGGAATTCATGCAGTTGATCTATCACTGAGGAATGTATGCATAAGAGTGATATATAATCAAGGTTCTACAGGTTTAGAATTGATGATTCCACTTTAAATTCTTTTTCCCCGATGGGATATGAGCTTAAAGAAGAATCAAATATTCGACTACCTTTTCAACCTTAATTATATATGACTCGTATACACGAAATGGTGATTGTGAACCAAGTATGAATTCTAATATGAACTTCAGGACGGAGAACTGCTTAAGCCTACGAGTAATCGCATCGTCATGCGAACAAACTTAGAACCCACTACGACTCCCATAAACAGATCACCTTATAGTTTAAACACCCACGGAGATACAAGAACAGTTTGGACAACTTAGCGAACTACACATAAATAGAATTAGAAGACTAGGTTTCTCACCCTAGAGAACCTCGGTCATATTCTTCTAGAGATCGACGGATCGCATTGCATGTACCTCGGTTATTGAGGACTTCATCGAGATTTTTCATTAGAAATCGTTATCTCTGCCTCGCATAGATGAAATGGTTGAGCAAACACAAGGAAAGAATTTCTTTCAAAAATGGATCTAAGATCCGAATATCACCAGTTCGCGTGTTAGGGAATGATGTCCGGAAGACTATCTCCTGAACTCGATGCGGGCACTTCGAGGCCGTAGTGATACCCTTCGGATAGGACCAATACGCCCATAGCTTTCATGAGCTAGAAGAGTAGAGTACGTCTTTCTTACCTGGATCAGTTCGTCATTTCTCCATGAAATGACTTACTTATCTACCCTTGTAGTAAGAAGGAACCCATGGGAAAACATTTCCTTCAGAGGAACTTTTAGCGATGTTCTCAAAGCACGAGTTTTGAAATTGAAGAGTCAAATTTCTAAAGACACACTGTTAGTAATGTGAGAAATTATGAGCACTCTTACAATTTGTCAAAAACCGTTGAGCATTTATCGACATCAGAGACGCCGACATTCTTTCGCCATATTCTAGGTCTTACCGACCTACCTCTTTAGTTCATTCAGAACTCCTCGCAAGCAACAGAAACTCGTACGACTTTGACCTAGCAAGGGGTGGCCTTGACTGGGAGGTTACGCAAGAAAAGGAACCTTTGAGATTCCAAGTGAGTGACCAAGTTCTTTAGGATAACTCACTCTGGGAATGGCTTAATACGCTTCGTAAAGCGTGGAAAGCTAAATCCAAGGTAGACAGGACCTCCGAGATTCTTATCAGAATCGGTCCCATGCCTCGCACAAACTGGACCTACTCCGCGAACTCAGTAACATACTTTCTACACTTCGCTTCACGATCGTGAAACCATACCTTTCCGTTAGGACTCTTGCAACTCCACTCGTCGAGATCCTTGCCTTCGTATTAGAACCGTAGTGACCCTCGACCGAGAGGTCAAGCGGACGAAGCAACGTCGTCGCCAGTTAGTGAAGGTTCGTTGGAATGCCAACCGAGAGCCCGATTTCACTTAAGTGCGCTAGAACCAATCGATTAGGAAGTTTTCTCCTCACGACGCGATCATTCGTGCGTACTTCCTTGCCTAAATTCTAATTTCGGGACGAAATTCCCTTTAACAGGGGGATGATGTGACAACCTGAAATTTTCCATTCTAATCAAACCATTTCAATCCAATAGAAGTAGAGCAGTTATAGTAAAAATTCAGACTTAGAATATAAGTTTGGCAGTTTCAGGGTTTTACACCAAAAAGGGGTATTCGGAGAGTGGTTGCACTAGGATTTTGTGCAAAACTTTAAATTCCATTACCCTAGATCATTAGAACCCATTCCGAGAATAGAAATATTTTCTGCCAAAATATTTCAGGACTATAAATAGTTTTCTGAACCAAAATCATTCATTATTCACATTTCCGACTAGAGAAAAGCCATTTTCTCTCTGACGGATCTTCGGGTTTTTATACCAAAACGTGAGTAACTCTTTATAGTATTGTTAGAAAGCTTTATACGTTCCTATAACATGTTTTAGAAGGCTAAAACATGAAATCTAGGAGTTTACACCTCGAGGTGTTCTTGAGCGGTAAACTCCCGAAACGAAGCCAAAACTGACACTTGTGTTATGATAAGCCCTTAGATGTTTATGTATGCATGTTAGGGACAAGAAAGCAAGCCAAAATCCACCCAAGATTGGGAGTTTACGGCCCAGAACTCTCTTAGGCCGTAAACTCCATATTCTAACACCAAATGGTGTTTTGAGGAAACTAGGACTTAAAGAATTGTATCTAGACTATATCCCCAAGTAGAACAAGGTCTTAAACACATCAAATGACACATCAAAAAGTGAGTTTACGGCCCAAGAGAAGCTTAGGCCATAAACTGATAGGTTTAATACAAACAATCCTATGTGTGCATGCAACCCTAGTTGGATCTATGTTTTCACTATAAGACATACAACTTTTATGAACACAAAATAAACCCTGGCATGCTTCTATAATTTTCGAAAATTACATAGAAGTGTAGTAGACATACCTTTGTTGTTATATAGCAATAACAACTAGTTTCCTTGATCTCTTGAACTCTTGAAAGCAAGCACCACAATTGTAGTGCCTCTAATGGCTCACAAACACCTTGAAGCAAGAAGGCAACTAAGAGAGAGAAGGGGATGATGCTAATTTCGGCCCTAGGGTTCCCTTGGAATCAAGTGGCCTCAAATTGAAGCATAGGGCATGTATTTATACTATAGGGTGCTAGGGTTTTAGTCTAAACCCTAATGGACAGCTTAGCCACCAAGCAACCCAAGAAACCTTATGGAATGAGGCCTTGGACGAAAATATGATGATCCTTCATCATAATTTCGTTCCCCCTTAGTCCATTAGGTTTCCTAGCCCAAAACTCAACTATCACACATTTGACAGTTTATACCCCTTTATTTAATTAATCTCTTTTAGTCACCAAATTAATTCCTAATTAATTTATGACTAATACTAATTAAATAAATATGATTTCTCCTTTAATATATTATTCTTATAATATATTAATAAATCATAATATCTCCTCTCTCATATCAAATTACCTTGTCAAGTTGCTTTGGTGAAGGCAACCCAAAAGGACCATGCACACTCGGGTCAAGTATATACCAAATATGGTTACTGACTTAGACATTAATCCAACAGTCTCCCACTTTGATAAGTCTAGTAACTATATCTCACGTATTACTTCCGTACCCGATAGCAATCGTAGCTTTCAATAGCCGCTGTCAACTCTGACCAATAACCTGTCCTTTAGATAAGGGATCGTATAATCCTCTGTTCTAGATATCATGCTAACAATACTTATCGTATAGCATTTTGTTTCTTGATCTCTGATTCGTTCGACATAGAACTCAGTCGAACACATCAACTTCATCTTGACCGGGCCCGGCACATAAGTCAAAACAAATCATCAAGTGGCCAAGATATCACTTTTATTCACAAAATAAAAGGAACAGAAAAACGTCGACTAATATGCCTTTATCATTTACTAGTTAAACCGTACACAATAATACATTTTATAACATCAAGTTACTGATGCGTTTTCGCATTATCAATGTATAATCAACTAGCAAACAATAACCATATCTCTAGGTTTAAAGATTATATGATATTATCATCTTGCGATCACTTGTGATGACATTCATGAAGTAATACCAGCAAGTGTGGGTCTGTTCCAATGCTCAATACTAATTTCATAAGCACTCATAAACTTTGCAGCAAACCTTTGCTATGTCTAAAACTTTTCAGACAATCTACAAACAAATTTATGACAATCTTTCTTCATATCTACTTCCAACATATGAGCGATTGTGGACTGTTCGAATAATCTCATTATTCAGGAAGTCAAAACATGCAAAGATCGGAAAAATAGATAAATAATCAACACAAGATAGAAACTTTCTTATAAATAACACACTTTTATTTAATCATCAATTGTTGAATATGACATTATCTATTACAAGTTTCCTACCTATCTAATCTAAACTAATATCGTCCTTCAGCCCTACGCTCCTAGCGTGCTGAAAATGCTTGACCCTACTCAGTCCCTTCGTAAGGGGATCTGCTGGGTTGTCTTCTAACGATACCCTCTTCACAACGAGGAGTCCCTCTTCTACCCGATGTCTAATAAAATGGTATTTCCTGTCGATATGTCGAGATCTGCCATGATCCCTTGGTTCCTTGGTTAAGGCAACCACTCCTTCATTATCACAGAAAATTTCCATGGGCTCCTTTATGGATGGCACAACTCCAAGGTCTCCAATGAAGTTCTTCAACCATATAGCCTCCTTTGACGCTTCGCTCGCCGCAATATACTCTGATTCGCACGTTGAATCAGCTACGGTCTCTTGCTTGGAACTTTTCCAAGTCACTGCTCCTCCATTTAGGGTAAAGACCTAGCCCGACTGCGATCGGATGTTATCCCGATCCGTCTGAAAACTAGCATCACTGTACCCTCGTACCCTTAAGTCATCACTCCCACCGAGGACTAGAAACCATTCCTTGGTCCTCCGAAGGTACTTAAGAATATTCTTAACTGCAATCCAATGTGCTCTACCAGGATTCCCCTGATATCTGCTGACCATGCTTAAAGCGAAGGCCACATCAGGGCGAGTACAAGTCATAGCGTACATGATAGAGCCTACTGCTGAAGCGTAAGGTACTCGGCTCATATCAGCTATCTCTGTCTCTGTACTCGGGCTCTGAGTCTTACTCAGCTTGGTATTGCTTTGGATTGGCAACTCCCCTTTCTTGGAATTTTCCATACTAAAACACTTTAGCACCTTTTCCAAGTATGTATCCTAACTGAGTCCTATCAGTCTGTTTTCCCTGTTTCTTACTATTCTTATTCCCAGAATATAAGCAGCTTCTCCGAGGTCCTTCATAGCGAAACATTTCCCAAGCCAGGACTTGACCTCCTGCAAGGTTGGGGCATCGTTTCCTATGAGTAATATGTCGTCGACATACAATACGAGGAAGCTTATTATACTCCCACTGGCTTTGACATACACACAAGATTCATCTTCGCTTCGCAGAAAGCCAAACTCTTTAACCTTCTCATCAAAACAAAGATTCCATCTGCGAGATGCTTGTTTCAATCCATAAATAGATTTCTCAAGCTTGCATACTCTATTCGGATGCTTCACATCGACAAAACCCTCTGGCTGATTCATGTAGACATCCTCAGCCAACTTTCCATTAAGGAAAGCGGTCTTCACGTCCATCTTCCATATTTCATAATCATGAAACGCAGCTATGGCAAGCATCACCCTAATAGACTTTATCTTCGCAACTGGTGAGAAGGTCTCATCATAGTCAACTCCGGGAGTTTGAGTAAAACCCTTCGCAACCAATCGCGCTTTATAAGTATGCACTTTCCCATCCATGTCCGTCTTCTTCTTGAAGATCCACTTGCATCCGACTGTCTTACGACCCGGTACATTATCAACCAAATTCCAAACTTGGTTGTCGTACATGGACTGAATCTCGCTGTCCATAGCCTCTTTCCATTTTGCAGACTCTGGGCCTGCCATGGCTTCCTTATAGCTGCTAGGTTCATCCAAACTTACTAGTGTACTATCACTAATAAATGTATCCCCTTCAGTAGTAATATGAAAACCATAAAACTGGGGTGGAACACTAGCCCTAGAGGAACGTCGAAGAGGTAAGGACACATCAACAGGTTCAACAGGAGTTTCCTCCTCAAGTTGAGTGCCAGTGTCAGAGGTTCCTTCATCGCTTTGATCTTGAATTTCTTCAAGTTCAATTTGCCTCCCACTGTCTTCTTGGCCTATCAATTCCTTTTCTCGGAAAACTCCTCTTCTAGCAACGAAGACAACATTATCACTCGGTCTATAGAAAAGGTAGCCAAAAGACTTCTGTGGATAGCCGATGAAATAACACTTCTCACTACGAGGTTCTAGTTTGTTGTGAGTCTCTCGTCTTACGAAAGCCTTACAACCTCAAACCTTGATATGTGCCAACGAGGGAGCCTTCCCTGTCCACATCTCATGAGGAGTCTTGGAAACCTTCTTAGTGGGAACTAAGTTAAGTATATGGGCGGCAGTCTCTAAGGCATACCCCCAGAAAGCTATTGGTAACGAAGTCCGACTCATCATAGAACGAACCATGTCCAAGAAGGTCCGATTACGTCTCTCAGCCACACCATTCAATTGTGGCGTCCTCGGAGGCGTCAATTGCGAAATGATTCCACATTCTTTTAGATAGTCGTGAAACTCAAGACTTAGGTACTCTCCTCCTCGGTCTGACCGAAGCATCTTGATTTTCCTGCCCAACTGATTCTCCACTTCACTCTTAAACTCTTTGAACTTTTCAAAGGTTTCCGACTTTTGCTTGATCAAGTAGATATATCCATATCTGCTATAATCATCTGTAAAAGTCACGTAGAAGCGGCAAGCATCCCTTGTGGTGGATCTAAAGGGCCCACACACATCAGTGTGTATGAGATCCAATAAACCCTCACCCCTTTCACAAGTGCCAGTAAAGGGTGACTTGGTCATCTTCCCAAGTAAACAAGATTCACACGTATCATCGTCCCTAAGGTCGAATGACTCCAACACTCCATCCTTTTGGAGTTGGGCTATGTGTTTCTTGTTGACATGGCCAAGGCGACAGTGTCACAAGCATGCTTTGTCTAGACTAGTAGACGAATCAATATTCAAAACATTATTTCTGAAATTATCAACAATCATCACAGATTTATAAATCCCATTACAAGGTAATGCATTGAAATAAAAGACACCATTCAAATAAACATTAATAGAACCATTACTATTATCAAAAGAATATCTGAAACCTTGTCTAAACAACCCGTGAAAAGAAATAATGTTTCTTGCCATATCTGGCGAATAACAACAAATCTCTAAATCTATTCCTAACCCATTACTCAACACTAAAGAATAAGCACCGACTTTGGTCACAGGCGACGATCTTCTGTTTCCCATAATCAGGTTCATCTTCCCATGCTCCATTTCCCTACTTTTTTTAGGCCCTGCAAATCAGAACAAATGTGGTAACCACATCCTGTATCAAGAACCCATGAAGTAGCAAATGGTGAGTTATTAGATTTAATAGAATACGTACCTGCAAATGTGGGCTTGATCTTCCCATCTCTTATGTCCTGCAGATATTGTGGGCAGCTTCACTTCCAGTGGCCCTTTTGGTGGCAATAGAAGCACTCTGCTTCTTTAGGATCTGAAGAGGGTTTAGCGGGGCCTACTTTGGTCCCACTTGAGGACGAACCATCACGGGGTTTCCCCTTATGGTGGCTCTTACATGGAGCCTTCCTCTTTTTACCCTTTCCTTGACCTATCGCCATCACAGGAGCGGCCACAGCAGGGGACGGTGCAACGGATTTGTCTTTGAGGTTGCTCTCAGCAGTCCTCAAGAGTCCTTGGAGCTTGCTCAAGGAGACCTCCTCTTTGTTCATATGGTAGGTCATCCTAAACTGATTGTAGCAGGAGGGCAAGGAGTGGAGGATTATGTCGATAGCCAAATCCTCATCAAACTTAACATTAAGTTTGAGAAGACGATCAACATACCTCTGCATTATCTTCAAATGAGAGGTTAGGATTCTCCACTCCCCATCTTAGCGGTGATCATGGTAGTAATGATCTCATAGCGCTCTTGCCTCGCGCTCTGGTGATACCTTTCCAGCAAATCCTGATGCATTTCATATGGATACATGTCCTCATAGGACTTTTGGAGTTCGGGGTTCATGGTGGCCAGCATGATGCAGTGAACTTTCGTGGCATCACGCTCGTGGGCCTCAAAGGTGGCCAATTCCTCAGGAGTAGCAACATCTGGGATGATCTTCTCAAGCTTTTCATCGAGGACATATTCTTTGTCCTCGTAGCATGTGATCATGCGGATATACCTCATCCACTCGTTGAATTTTGAACCATCAAATGTTACTTTCTGACACAAGTTTATCAACAAGAATGACCCAGAAGCGTTGTTGTTGTTGTTTGTAGACATCTGAAAAGGAACAAAGTTTGATTAGAAATGAATCCCTAATTAAACACCCAAATGAGTAATTTGGGCTAGGATCCAACAACATTATTTACAACTTAGAAAGGGATGTCGTACTCTAAAAGTAAATAATTTGAAGGTAAGTGAATGACGATTCACTAATTCTCACCATGAAAAACGAAAAAGCAATTTAGGTTTTAAATGTATTGAAAACTCCTAGATCTTAGAGATTCATTGAACTTTTCAATGGCATGTTTAAATCTCGATATGCATTTCAAATTTGCGACTGGGATGCCGAGGATCGCAAACAAATTTGTGAATAACCATGCGAATCAACGCGGTGCACTCAGTGTCTTTATCACCTAATCAATGTGCCGGTGAACCACACACGCTCCATTGATCTATGACAAACATCGAGTCACCCTTCGCTACCAATGTCATCCCCAAATTGATGTGCCGGTTAACCACACGCGCTCCATCAATGTTTGACATGGGTACGAAGTGTAATTCCATGGATTAGCATCATTTTCACATTTTACCCTAAAGTAACTAAGAGTGGGAATTTGTAAAACAATGTAGTTACTTTAATATTTTCATTATACTTTTAATGAGGAATTAAGTGCCCTATCCTATCCGTTCGGCTAACGACCCTCCACCAGTCAAGCAAGCGGTAGATGTGAGTGTACATCCATTAAGCGCCATTTTATAGGCAGCAACCTTATACCCACCTTATAGACCGGCTTCGTGAATGAGGCCTACTAGCGATAAGACTAGCTTATTCTTATACATATATAATAATTAATCTTATAATATCATAATTGTATAAGGGTGTATTTTAAAGCATTTCAAAATACTAGTATCTTAATGTGTATTAAAATTTTTCGAAAATTAAGGCTATTTAATTTAAAATTTTAAACACCAAAAATACTTTGATTTAATAATTATCAAAATCAAGCAATTAATTTGAACTATTAAATCTTTAAGGTTTATCATAAAATCAAACTATTAATTTATTTAATCCTTTTATCCCCTAGATTTTTAAATATATGGAAAGGATAATACAAGATCTTCAATTATCTAGTTAAACAATTAAATTGATAATCACAAAGATAGCAATATCCAAATCCCTAAAATCTTGGGATCTTATCTTGGGGGCAAGGGATTTTCGAAATCCCTAGGGTTTCTTAACCCTAATTTCGAAATTTAGAGGCTAGGCAAAAAGGTTTTAAGAACCCTATCAAAAAATCGCCAACTAGGGTTTTGCAACCCTAATTTGCAAAAATCACCAAGCCTTAGGGTTTACTTGCCATAAACCCTAATTTGTCAAATTCATAATATGTATCAAATCCAATTCAAAACAAAAAACCAATAGCTCTGATACCACTGATAGGTTTAATACAAACAATCCTATGTGTGCATGCAACCCTAGTTGGATCTATGTTTTCACTATAAGACATACAACTTTTATGAACACAAAAGAAACCCTGGCATGCTTCTATAATTTTCGAAAATTACATAGAAGTGTAGTAGACATACCTTTGTTGTTATATAGCAATAACAACTAGTTTCCTTGATCTCTTGAACTCTCTTGAACTCTTGAAAGCAAGCACCACAATTGTAGTGCCTCTAATGGCTCACAAACACCTTGAAGCAAGAAGGCAACTAAGAGAGAGAAGGGAATGATGCTAATTTCGGCCCTAGGGTTCCCTTGGAATCAAGTGGCCTCAAATTGAAGCATAGGGCATGTATTTATACTATAGGGTGCTAGGGTTTTAGTCTAAACCCTAATGGACAGCTTATCCACCAAGCAGCCCAAGAAACCTTATGGAATGAGGCCTTGGACGAAAATATGATGATCCTTCATCATAATTTCGTTCCCCCTTAGTCCATTAGGTTTCCTAGCCCAAAACTCAACTATCACACATTTGACAGTTTATACCCCTTTATTTAATTAATCTCTTTTAGTCACCAAATTAATTCCTAATTAATTTATGACTAATACTAATTAAATAAATATGATTTCTCCTTTAATATATTATTCTTATAATATATTAATAAATCATAATATCTCCTCTCTCATATCAAATTACCTTGTCAAGTTGCTTTGGTGAAGGCAACCCAAAAGGACCATGCACACTCGGGTCAAGTATATACCAAATATGGTTACTGACTTAGACATTAATCCAACATAAACTCCATTGAAATGGACAAAAGGGTGTCTTCAAGACACCTAAAGCCCTAGACCCCTTCATGGAATTGTTTCCCCCAAAAATGAAGAACCAAACCACATCAAAATCACTTAACCAAGTGAGTTTACGGCCAAGACATGGTTCATGGGCCGTAAACTCCTAAAAAGAGCACTAAGGTGTGCCTAATGCCTTCATATGCTAGGAATAAAAGTCTAGAACATATCCCACAAGTGCAAGAGGCTTGAAAGCAACAAAAACACACATTACTTAGAGTTTACGGCCGTAAACTCTAAGGGGAATGGCCTTGAGGCCGTAAACTCCTAATTGGAGTACTTCTAGACCCGAAACCCTTCCAAGGACTTAACCACTAAGTTAGAACAATTCTAGAAAGCATTTGGGACTTCAAAACACACCAAACATACATGTTTGTGAGTTTACGGCCATAAACTCAAGAGTTTACAACCGTAAACTCCATGTATGATGATTTATAGAGACTAAACTCTCACATAGGGTCCTTTGGAAACCCTAAACACAAATACCCTGTCCCACAATAGCTTAGATGCAATCCTTAAGGCTTGAAACACTTATATAAAGTGTTTATTATGTCTAGGATGTCTTAAACATTATCAATTAGTCATTTGTGTCTAATTGAGTGCATATATGTGTGATTATATGTTCATTAGGATCGTAGTGTGTTCACAAGTCCTCGCTTGACACCTAGCCATCCTATACCGTTCAGTTCATTCCAATCACCAACTACAGGTGAGTTCATACCCCTTAACTAATGTTTTAAACTCTTTTTAAATGTTTTATAGGGGGGGGATACAAGTAGAATCATGCTACTCATTATGTCAATCACATGTGATTAGTAAGTAGGATTAGATTACTTATTACATCAATCATATGTGATTAATATACAACATTCAAATGATTTGGCTACTCATTAGCCGTTTTACAAAACAGTTTCCTTCAAATGACTTTTTATAAACATTTTATATGTTTTAAACTCCTTTTTACACTGTACAGCTTACTCCGTACATTTCCTTTCAAACTTATTTACAACTGTGTTTCAAACAAATGTTTCCTTATACTTAAACTGTTTTATTAAACTTATGCCTTCAAATTGTTTTATAGATTGACATCAAGTCGATCTTTTCTTAAAATAATACTTATATTTCAAATGTCTTACAAAACTTATTTATGCTTTTATATTATAAATTGCATGCCTCTATATGTATAGTTATATAAGAAATGTTTAAAAGACTTAGGAAGGCTATCCACCCTATTTCCTTTTCGCGCCTTGAGATGTGGTCTGGTGGGATATTGGGTATTCATCCGAAGGTGGTTTAAATATTAGTTATATATCATGTGTACATATATAGTCATAAAAGGTCCTTCCAGTTCAACATATGCCCTTGGGTAGCAAGGTTATACATCCATGTCCATACTTACCAAATAGATTACTAGTAAACTACCATATGGGTAGTTTAGGAAGATACTAGAACCATTACTAGAACGCGATATCATACAATGATTCAGGTCATTCATGAGTCAATACTTGCTAGATAGTGAGAGAACACATGTTACAGCTAGCACATTTACATAAGTACATATACATGATTACTTTTACACGATTACACGTACATGAGTACGCTTACATGAGTACAATTACACGAGTACATTTACATAAGTACATTTACTTGATTTCCTTTACATGATTACGCTTACGTAGATAATATATGATGAGTTATCGTTACATTTTATATGTATAGATATTGTTATGAAATCCGCATTCTTACCTTTACCTTGTGATACAATCACATAATCGATGAGATAGAATGGATATAATATCCTAGTACCCAAGGATACAGTTGTAGGATTGACCATTCCTAAAATCTCTGTTAGCTACAAAGGTGAAAGTACATCCACGGATGTCAACGGTTGGTACCATTACAGGTATACGCTTAAGGGATTAACTATTCCTATACCCAGCTGTTAGCAACAGAGGTAAGAGTACGTCTACGGATGTCTTAAAGTTAACAATGTTAGTTACCCTAGTACCAAAGGGTAATATTCAGGTTAGTTGTATTATTGCCTTTATTTTGTGACTCATTCACATAACCATGAGGTGAATTATATATAAGTATCCTAGTACCAAAGGATACAAATTCTTATAATGATAATAATAGTAACACAGTTGGGTCTTGGTAGAAGACTACAATCAGAACAGTTAGATCTTGGTAGAAGACTACATTCAGAACAGTTAGGTCTTGGTAGAAGACTTCTTTTGTTACCAATAGGAATCATAGGGATTTCTAGGGTTTTTCAAACATTTACAGTCGTTCTACAAACATTTTTATACTTATACGAGCTTTCTTTCAAAACAAATGTCAAGTCTTAAAAATTATAAGTTTTACAAACTTAGACACATTAATACTTATGATCTCACCAGCTTCAAAGCTGATACTCTATTTCAAATTACTTGTATCCTCAGGTCATCATAGACAAGTACCGATGCAAGGAGAAAGGAAGATGAAGCTTGTTCAAGACTTATCTTTCATTTTGATTTACGCTTTAGTGTTTATCAAAATTTGACAGAACACATTTGTATAATAATTATATTATTAATGCAATGGATGATGTTGTTGCTTGTTTACTACT
This sequence comes from Lactuca saligna, assembly GCF_052625555.1. Lineage (NCBI taxonomy): Eukaryota > Viridiplantae > Streptophyta > Magnoliopsida > Asterales > Asteraceae > Lactuca > Lactuca saligna. The sequence goes on from NC_136422.1 coordinate 66,918,086, forward strand.
TTACATTGTTGTTGATATTATACATGATGTCCTCCGCCCCAGAACGTTTCCGCCGTTCCTGGTTTTGGGGTGTGACAGGCGGAGGCTGAAAGGGTGAGGGAAATGAGGTTATAAGGGGGATTATATAGGGTTCAACCCTAAAAATTAGGGTTTTCAATGTTTGATGAGCACACCACACATACTAGGGCGCGCCCTAGTATACTAAGCGTACACACGTATGCATGGCGTACTCCATTTCTTTCAAAATTACGGTTTTGCTACTAGGGCTTCTTATGGCTACTTCTTCTATCACAGGGACCAAAATGACATAAAATAAGACAATACAGATAACTTTGGAAGTACTTTAATAACGAGGTGTTGCAACTCCCCCTACTTGAAATAGACTTTGTCCTTGAAGTCTGCTGGAGTGAACAACTAGGGATAATGCTCCTGCATCTCAGCCTTCGACTCCCAGGTCCACACGGAGCCCCTCCAGTGCTGCCACTGTACCTTTACCAAATGTACTTCCTTGCTACCCCAAACCTTTACCTTCCTTTCCAGGATAGCTACTAGCCTCTCAACATAGTTCATGCGCTCATCAACCTGAATATCATCCAATGAAACCACCGCATCCTCATCCAATATACACTTCTGCAGCTGTGAAACATGGAAAGTGATGTGAATCTAACTGAGCTCCTGAGGAAGATAAAATCTATAAGCAACCTTGCCAACCTTGGCGATCACTCGAAACGGCCCAATATATTGGGGAACCAGTTTTCCCATCTTCCTGAAGCGTCTCACAGCTTTTCAAGGTGATACCTTCAAGTAACACCATTTCACCGACCTAATACTCCAACTCTGATCGGCCATGGTCGGCATAACTCTTCTGCGAACTCTGTGCATTCTGTAATATCTGTCTGATCCGCTTAAATATCTATATGGTCTAAAGGACCACTTTGGTCCATCCCATTTCCCTGTGACTAACCTCGCCCCAGTAAACCAGGGTACGACATATTTGTGATGGGGTTTGAGCATTCTAACACTTCCTAAGTGTACATGCAACCCTAATAACCTTGGATCTATGTTTGTCTAATTATCATGCAAAGTTGAATTCCAAGGCTATATTCCTAACTAGCATACATGGGGAACAATTTTAAATTGAATGATAGATAGAGTAACTTACCTTGTTGTTGCTTATGTTCCTTGAAACCTTATGAGCCTAGCACCCCAAGTGTGATGCCTCAAATGCTTCACATAACACCAAATGCTCTTGGAAAGACTTTTGAGAGAATGCACACTTCTTGAAATCGGCCTAGCCCTCTTGTTTCCTTAGTGTAACCGATTTTCATGGAGAATGTGATCCTTATACAGTGTTGACACATCTAGGGTTACACCCTAATGTGTCATGACACTTCATTTCCATGACCCATGGGTTTGTAACTCCCATGGAGCATCCATGGAGAATCCTATGGGTAGAACCCAACTTGATAATCCATGGAGCCTCTTAGCTCACTATACAAGATATGGATGATTTACATAATCAACCCATATATTTAATTAGTTCTCTTTTGATCACTTAATTAATTCTAAATTAATTATTGATCAAACTAATCAAATAATATTATTAATATATTAGAACTTATAATATATTAATAATCTCCAAGTGTTATTTCTCTCATTTAGTCTATCCAATTGCATGGTGCCATGCAACCCAAATGGACCATGCCGGGTCGGGTTAAGTACATACCAGAAATAAGTTATGGACTTAGACACCTTATCCAACAGTCTCCCACTTGGATAAGTCTAATAACTATTACTGCAAGTATGACTTCAGGAACCGATCGGCAATCGTAGCTCTTTTCAAGGTTTCTCGGAACTGAGAAGATGATGGTACGCCATTTAAGATAAGTGATCATATAATCCTCTGTTCTAGATATCAGTCGGATAAATACATGGAACAATGTCTTACTTATTGTCCAACAGTTTGTTTCCCGATTTCCGATTTGTTTGACAAAGAACTTAATTGAACACATCAACTTAGTTCTGACCGGGCCCGGTACATAAGTCAAAACAAAATCATTGAGGGGCCCAGATATCAGCTTCTAATCCAAGAAGGAACAGATAAACTTCGACTCATATGTTTGTTCTACCACTCATTGAACTACACACAAGAGCACGATTTATAACATCGAGTTACCAATGCGTTTTCGTACAATCAATGCATAACCAACTTGTAAGTAACAAATCATATTTCTAAGTTTGAAGACTTATACGATATTACCGTCTCACGATCACTCGAGATAGAATTCCATGAAGTGATTCCAGTGAGCATGGGTTGATTCCAATGCTCAGAACTTATGAGCACTCATGATTGCTGTAGCCTTGTCCAAGACCTCTACAACCAAACATGACAGTCTTGATTCATACCTACTTCCGACATATGACTGACTGCGGAGGTTTGAATAATAAGTTATACCAAACAAAAATCATTCTGGAAGTCAAAACATGCAAAAGAAATATAGTAAACGATCGACAAGAGATAGCAACACTTTACTCATAAATAAAACATTTTTTATTCATCATCAAATGTCAATTACACTTTACAAATTTCGAGGTTATCTAACTACTAAATCTAATATCATCCTTCAGTCCTATGCTCCGAGCATGCTGGAGATGCTTAACCTGAGTCAGTCCCTTCGTGAGGGGATCTGCTGGATTCTCATCTGATGATACCCTCTTTGCCACGAGGAGTCCTTCTTCGATCTGATGTATGATGAAATGGTATTTTCTGTCGATGTGTCTGGATCTCCCGTGATCCTTAGGTTCCTTGGCTAAGGCAACAACACTTTCACTATCACAGAAAATTTCCATTGGCTCTTTAATAGCTGGTACAACTCCAAGGTCTCCAATGAAGTTCTTCAGCCATATCGCCTCCTTTGCCGCCTCGCTAGCTGCAATATACTCTGATTCACAAGTAGAATCTGCCACTATCTCTTGCTTGGAACTCTTCCAAGAGATTGCTCCTCCATTTAGGGTAAAGACCCAGCCCGACTGAGAGCGGAAATTATCCCTATCAGTCTGGAAGTTAGCATCACTATACCCTACAACTCTCAAGTCATCACTCCCACCGAGGGTAAGGACCCAGTCCTTAGTCCTTCGTAGGTACTTCAGAATATTCTTTACCGCAGTCCAGTGTGCCTTGCCAGGGTTCCCCTGAAACCTGCTAACCATGCTCAGGGCAAAAGCTACATCAGGTCGAGTACACGTCATAGCATACATGATCGATCCTACAGCCGAAGCATAAGGTGTTCGACTCATTTCTGCTATCTCAGCCTCAGTGCTAGGGCTTTGTGTCTTACTCAATTTGGCGTTACTCTGGATGGGCAACTCTCCTTTCTTGGAGTCCTGCATGCTGAATCTCTTCAGCACCTTATCCAAGTAGGTACTCTGACTAAGTCCAATTAGTCTTTTACTCCGATCTCTCAAGATCTGTATCCCTAAAATATAGGCAGCTTCACCAAGGTCCTTCATAGCGAAACACTTCCCAAGCCAGGACTTTACTTCCTGTAGGGTTGGAATGTCGTTTCCTATGAGTAGTATGTCATCCACATACAATACCATAAAGCTAACTATACTCCCACTAGCCTTGACATACACACAAGATTCATCTTCACTCCTAGAAAAGCCAAATTCCTTGACCTTTTTATCAAAGCAAAGATTCCATCTGCGAGGTGCTTGCTTTAATCCATAGATGGATTTCTCAAGCTTACACACTCTATTAGGGTACTCGCTGCTGACAAAACCTTCTGGCTGACTCATGTAAACATCTTCAGCCAGTTTTCAATTAAGGAAAGCGGTTTTGACATCCATTTGCCAAATTTCATAGTCATGAAATGCGGCTATGGCTAACATAACCCTAATAGACTTAATCTTGGCTACCAGAGAAAAAGTCTCATCATAATCCACTCCAGGAATTTGTGAGAACCCCTTTGCAACCAGTCTAGCCTTATAAGTGTGTACATTACCATCCATGTCGGTCTTCTTCTTGAAGATCCATTTGCACCCCACTGTCTTACGACTTGGTACATTTTCAACCAAGTTCCAAACTTGATTGTCATACATGGATTGTATCTCGCTATCCATAGCCTCTTTCCATTTAGCAGACTCGGGGCCTGCCATGGCTTCCTCGTAGCTGTTAGGGTCATCTTGACTTACTAGTGTCCCATCACTAATAAGTGTCTCACCTTCTGTAGTAATATGGAATCCATAGTAATTCTCAGATGCACTCCTAACTCTCGTGGAACGCCTCAGAGGTACAGATTCGTCAATTGGCTCAACAAGAGTTTCCTTCTCAAGTTGAGGGCTAGAGTTTGAAGTTCCTTCACCACTTGAATCTTGAATTTCTTCAAGATCAATTTGCCTCCCACTGTCTCCTTGGCTTATAAACTCTCTTTCTCGAAAGACTCCTCTTCTTGCTACAAAGACCACATTATCACTAGGTATGTAGAAGAGGTAACCAAAGGATTGTTGTGGGTAGCCGATGAAAATACACCTCTTGCTTCGAGGATCGAGCTTATCATGAGTCTCGCGTCTCACGAAGGCCTCGCAACCCCAAATCTTGATGTGGTCTAGTTTAGGTAGTTTACCAGTCCACATCTCGTGAGGAGTTTTGGCAACTTTCTTTGTAGGGACTAGATTAAGAATATGGGCGGCAGTCTTTAAGGCATACCCCCAGAATGAGATTGGAAGCGTAGCTCGACTCATCATGGAACGAACCATATCTAACAAGGTTCGATTACACCTCTCAGCCACACCATTCAACTGCGGTGTCCTGGGAGGTGTCAATTGTGAGACAATCCCACATTCCCTTAGATAGTCGAGGAACTCTGAACTAAGATACTCACCACCTCGATCGGATCGAAGCATCTTAATGTTCCCGCCCAATTGATTCTCGACTTCCTGTTTAAATTCCTTAAACCTTTCAAAAGTCTCTGACTTATGCTTGATTAAGTAGACATATCCATATCTACTGTAATCATCAGTGAAAGTCAAATAATAACGATTAGCATCCCTTGTGGCATGTTTGAATGGTCCACACACATCCGTGTGTACAAGGTCCAACAAACCTTCACCCTTTTCACACGAGCCTGTGAAGGGTGACTTTGTCATTTTTCCAAGTAAGCATGATTCGCAACTATCATCTGACTTCAGGTCAAACGACTCCAAGACTCCATCCTTTTGGAGTTGGCCTATGCGTTTCTTGCTTATATGTCCAAGACGACAATGCCATAATGATGCTTTATCCAAGTTATTATTATTAGTAGAATCAATACACAAAACATTATTTCCTAAGTTATCTACAACAGACACAGCTTCATACACACCATCACAGGGTAATGCTTTAAAATAAAGAACATTATTAAAGAAAGCATCAATAGAACCAACTTCATTATTAAACGAAAAGGTAAACCCTTGTTTGTACAAAGCATGAAAGGAAATAATATTTCTTGCCATTCCTGGCGAGTAACAACATTTATTCAAATCTAAAATAAACCCACTACTTAGCGATAAGGTATAAACTTCAATCTTGGTGACAGGTGAAGCTTTCCTATTCCCCATGACCAAGTTTATTCTTCCTTGCTCCACATCCTCACTTCTTCTTAGTCCCTGCAAGTCACAACAAATGTGAATACCACAACCGGTATCAAGGACCCAAGATTTAGAATGGGGTGAGTTATTAGAAATGATAGTGTAAATACCTGCATGGTTGGGTTTGACTTTCCCATTCTTCACATCCTGCTAGTATTTTGGGCAGTTCCGCTTCCAATGAGCCTTTTCATGGCAATAGAAGCATTCAGCCTCTTTTGGGTCAGAAGAAGGAGTGATGAAACCTTTCTTGGTTTCACTTGAAGAAGAGCCATCAAGGGTCCGAGCCTTGGTACCCTTCGAAGATCTCTTTCTCTTCCTCCCTCGACTTTTCCCGATTGCTAAAACCGGAGTTGAGTTTGGAGTAGGAGTGATAGCAACCGACTTCCCCTTAAGACATGTTTCTGCGGTCTTGAGAAGTCCCTGAAGTTTGCTAAGGGTGACCTCTTCCTTGTTCATGTGATATGTCATGCGGAATTGATCATAGCACGATGGTAAGGAGTGCAAAATGATATCTATTGCAAGCTCCTCAGGGAAGTTCACATTAAGCTTCAGCAACCGATCCACATACCTTTGCATTTTCTGCATGTGGCTCGTGACGGATTCCCCGTCCTTCATCATGGCTGTTATCATGGAGCAGATGATCTCATACCTCTCTTGTCGTTCACTTTGATGGTATCTTTCCATCAAATCTTGGTGCATTTCATAAGGGTATAAATCTTCATAAGACTTTTGGAGTTCAGCTGTCATTGTGGCCAACATGATGCAAGCCACCTTGGTCGCATCTCTTTCATGAGTATGAAAGTCAGCGATCTCCTGGGGAGTTGTAGTGGACTCATCAATTTCCTTAAGCTCCTTGTCAAGGACATATTCTTTGTCCTCGTAGCGGGTAATCATCCTGATGTTTCTGATCCACTCATTGAAGTTGGATCCATCAAAGGTAACTTTCCCACACAAGCTCATAAGAGTAAAGGAACCATTAGGATTAGAGCCAGAAGCAACATTGTTTGAAGACATCTGAAAGAAGAGGACAAGATTAGTATAGATATACGAGAGTCCTTAATAAAACACCCAAATGTAATATTAAGGCTAGGATCCAATCACAATATATTATAACTTAGAAGAGGTATGCCGTAATCCAAGCTATAACATAGTTGAAAGGTAGATGAATGACGATTCACCAATTTCCACCACGAAAACCGAAATATTAGATATTAGGTTTTATGATTGGTTCTTAGAAATTCCTAGATTCTTTGAGATTCAATGAACTTTTCAAAGGCATGTTTCAATCTCGAGTGTGCCCTCCAAGTTTTGTAACTGGGATACCAAGGATCACAAAACGAGGTGTGAAGTGACCATGCAAATCACTTGGTACCCTTAAAGTTTATCAATCAATCGATGTGCCGGTAAACCACACACGCTCCACCGATACTATAATAAACCTTAAGTCACCCTTTACCTACCTTGTTAAGTCCAAGTTAGTGTGCCAGTTAACCACACACGCTCCACCAACGACTTAGACAAAGTGTAAAGTGTAATTTCATGGATTAGCACCTTATTCAAATTTTCCTAAAGTAACTAAGATTGGGAATTTAATAAAACATTTAGTTACTTTATAATATTCATCATACTTTTAATGAGAATTTATAAGTCCTTGTCTTACCCGTTCGGCTAACGACCCTCCACCAGTCAAGCAAGCGGTGGGTGAGAGTAGACACCCATTAAGTCACCATTTTATAGGCAACAACCTTATACCAACCTTATAGACCGGCTTCATGAATGAGGCGTGTTGGGCTTAGAAGATTGCGTCTTTTGGGCTCGTTTGTTTATAATTCTTTGTATTACGGTTTGGGCCTGTCCAACCGTGTGTCTATTATGCTTTGTATATAAGCTTATGCTTGCATGCATATTAGGTTAAGGTTTTAGAGATCTGAGAATACAATTTTTCCAGACGACTAAAGGTTTCTTTAATCATACTTGTAACCTTCCAATCCTCTACATTTGATGTTCTTAAACGAGCTCTTCTGAGGATTTTGTTTTAATCATTCAACATGTTTGATTCATTCTTGTTCCATAATTTTACTGTGTTTATATCGTCATTGTTTTCATAACTTGTTCAAGATCTTATCGATCTTCTAAGATTAAAAGGTTATTTAATCTCATCAATTGGTATCAGAGCAGGAGGCTGTGTAATTGATACACATCTTTTCTGTGAAAAAGATTTTCATTAGGGTTTTTCCGCAATCATCAATATTTATTGAGCCGTCATCTCTTTATTGACGTATCTTGATATTTATTATTCTGCCCTGATCTGCTTTATTACAAGTCTGATCTTTGAACAGGTTTTTACGATCATAATGGACGCGACCCAATCAAACGTTATTAATATTTCAAACAGCATTGGTTCGACGACAAGGATTCCGATCTTATACACCAACGATTATGAAGTATGGGCACATCATTTCGAAGACTACGTTATTGGGTCCGAGGAAAATGGGTATTTGATTTGGGAAGCCATCACAAACGGACCGTTCTCTCATTCTGCAATGTCCAGAATCATTAAAACTCAAAAAGAATACAATGATCTGCTTAAGGACGTGAAAGACATTGCACAAGATGAAAAGGACAAGTTCCAATGCAATATCAAAGCACTAAGATTGATTCGGTTCGCCCTTCAGTCTGATACATTCAGATTGGTTAGCTCTTGCACGACGGCGAAGGATGTTTGGGACAGACTTCATGAATTGTATTCTACAGACGAAGATCTCGAACATTCTATTCAAACTCTGCTTCTATCTGAGTTTGGTGAATTCAGACAAGGGGCTGAAGAATCTGTGACCCAGACATTCGATTGCTTCAATCATCTTCTCAGCAAGATGATCAAACATGATATCGAAAGGAAGCTCATCGAACAGAAAGTTACATTCCTGAATGGTCTAAGGTCTGAGTGGAGAGCAGTAGTTTCCACAGTTAAAGCCCATGAGCAATTTAAATCATACTCTTTGGCGAAACTGGTGGGAATTCTCAAGTCTCAAGAGAAAAACGTGGTGCAAGAAAAGAATGTCGTTTCCGGTCTCGGTTCGTTGGCTCTCTTGTCAAAAAGTAAAGCCGTTATGGAGGATGAAGACCTCAGCCTGGAAGAATATGATCTCACATCAGAAGATTATGCCTTGATGGTATCCAATCCCAAAAGGTTCATAAAGAAGAAATTTCCCAGCAACAAAAACCGAAACTGGCAGGGAAGTTACAGCTCTGAAAAGGTGGTTAATGAACCGAAAGTTGAGGAGCACAAGAAGGAACCGAAGGTTGACAGCGACTCTGGAGTGAGCTGTTTCTACTGTGGTGGGAAAAATCATTATGCTAAGGACTGTGTCCTCAAGAAAATGGCTGAGAAAGATGATGGAAACAATGAGGAAACTGTGTTGCAGAAAAGGCTAGATGAGTTAAGAAAGAAGAAGTCTGCTGCTAACCCGCCTAGTAATGCTCTTATTGTGCAGGATTCTGTTCCAGGTGGTGAGTTCGGTAGCACGGAAGTTTGGTCTACCGACTCAGAAGACGAGGAAGTGAGACAGCCTACTCATGGAAAGGCGTTCGTGTCTAAGGAAGAAGGCAATGGTGGTAAATGCCTTATGGTTTCTGGTGTATCTCAATTGAGGGGATACAACACCGATGGAGGTCATGATGGACAGAATGCAAAGGAGGACATGTGCTTCACAGCCAAACCACTCAGCCAACAGTTCAATGAGCTGGATGAACTGATAAAGAAGGTACAATCTGTTTTTATTTCATGCAAAGTACCATCATCCTCTTATGAGAAAGAACTAAAAAATGTCAATTCAAGAATATCTCATCTAGATAGTAGCTTAACTCAAACTCGGGTCACAAATTCTAACCTAACTGATCAATTGAGCAGGGCAGCGTCGAAGAGTGAGGAGCGGAGAATGTGGATAGTGTTAAAGGAATCGGAATTAGTCAGAGTTAAAGATGAAAACATTTATTTGCAAAGAGACAATTTGAAATTGTTAAAACAACGAAATGTTTTTTGTTTAATTGCTAAACGTCTGTATTCTAATATTACTCAGCTCCACTTGGATTGTGAAATAGGCCAAAGAATTCACCGCATGATTTTGCCCTTCCTAGAATTTAAGGAAGATGAAATCGATGCCGAAGCCTATAACTGTGAAAGTGTGATATCGTCTGATGACATAAATCCCACCTACATGTATGGGCTGGACAAAATTGAGTCCTTCATTAAATCTAAAGACCACAAGCTCATGCTTAAAAATCTTTTGGATGAAAATGACAGACTTAAACTGAGGACCGAAACCATGCTAAAATTTGACTCTTTAAACGCCAAAGTAAGCTCAGAAAACAAAATTGATGTTGAAAATGCATCTGATCTTGACGAGGACGACAATATGAGTGAAATTTCTGTAGAGGACACGGTTGACTGCTCAGAATTTATTAAAACCGAGCCAGAAAATCACAAGAATCTTATTTCTGAAAATTCAGTAGAGTTCGCTCGGTTGTCCCATCAAAAGTCCCCGAAATTAGTTGAGAAAGCTGTTGTGTATCAAAAGGTCAGGACTACTCCAAATCAAGTATACAAGGTAACAGGAGTAACTGAACATCAAACAGCTGAACTTGCAGCCATTGTAAACAAAGACAATGCTGATGGCTGTGATGAATACTTCTGGGAAGCTCCTATTGATAATGCAGACGAAACCATTGGTTTATCTGAACGAACTTCCTGGAAGAGAAAAGGAAGATACATACCCGAACCATTGAATAAGCCAAATAACTTCAGTGAGCCGAGCACTAGTGGTACAAAAGATACTCCTCAGAAGGATGTTCACTCACCAAAAGAAACCATTCCTTCGGCTTCTTCAGCTCAAAGTAATTCTACCGCAGTTCAAATGGAACCGATCAAGGAGTCAGCAAAAACGAAAGCAAATGTTCATCATCAACCATCTCAGATGCGGAACAGGAAGATAGAAAGGAACAATAGATACCGGAAGAACCTTTCTGAAAGGAAACAATTTTGGCGTTCCCAGAATGCATACTTCACTCATCAAGACAAGAATCTAAAGTATGAAAACATTCCTGCAGAAAAGCTTGAAAGTCCCAAAAACCGAAAGCCGAGGTTCGGTTCACAAAAGGATAACAACCGAAAGCAGAAGTTCGGTTCTGAAAAGGATATCAACCAGAACCAAAGGTTCTGTTCCAAAGGTGGCTCCAACCGAACACAAAGGTTCGGTTCTGAAGACAAAAGAGTACAAAACTCTAAGGTCGGTCCCTCCAATGATCAAAAACAAAAGGGTCACCTAAAGTCTCCTTCTAAGTCTGATTCTTCTCATTCTTCTAATTCTTCTTCACCCTCTGTTTCATATCGATCTCGTTCTAAATCTCATTCATCAACTGAGCAAAAGTGGAAGCAGAAGGTCAATAAATCCACACCAAAGACCGAATCTAACACTTCTAATCTTAACAAAATAAAAGTGTACACCATTAAAAGGAAAGATAAAACAACTCTCGTAAAAAGAACTTATCTTGTTGATATCTCTCTCATTGCTCCTGTTTCCATGCAAAGCTCACATGGACCCAAGAAACTTTGGGTTCCTAAATCTCTCTAAATTTTGCAGATTATAAGTGACGAGCAGTTCGACGAAGAATGGTACATTGATAGTGGCTGCTCACGTCACATGACAGGGAGGAAAGAAGAGCTTAGGGAGTACAGATCGCTTGCAAATGGTGGCAACGTCAAGTTCGGAAACAATTCTTTCGGCACCATAAAGGGATACGAGATGATAACCAATGGGGACTTCTCTATAAGGAAGGTGGCTTATGTGGAAGGACTCCAACACAACCTCATTAGTGTATCTCAACTGGTTGGAGGTACAGGTCTCAAAGTCTCATTCGATGATGAAGGTTCAGAAATTATAGAGAAAAAGTCAAATAAAATAATTCTCAAGTCAGAGCGAAAGGGTGAAATGTTTCCCTTAAACATGAAACCCATCAAAGGAAACCCAGCTGTATGCTTATTGTCAAAAGCGCAATCCAATGAAAGCTGGTTGTGGCACCGAAGATTATCTCATCTTAACTTCAAAGATATCACTCGTCTTGTTACAGGAGGTCATGTAAGGGGCCTTCCATTACTCAAGTTCGACAGGGATCATCTATGTGCTGCATGCGAAATGGGAAAGCAGAGTCGTCAAAGTCATCCATCTATTATCAACAAAAAAGTTGTTGAACCACTCGAATTAATTCATATTGATTTGTGTGGTCCTTCATCTATCGAAAGCATCGGTGGTAGCAAGTACATTCTTGTTATCGTTGATGACTTTTCTCGATTTACATGGGTGTTCTTTCTAAAGCTCAAATCTGAAGCGACTCAAAAGCTGAAAACGTTTATTACGTAAATTGAAGTACAGCTCAAAAAGGTTGTTCGCAACATCCGAAGCGACAATGGTCTCGAATTCAAGAACAGGGAGTTTGAAGAGTTTCTTGCAGAGAAGGGAATTAGTCATAATTTCTCAGCTCCCTACACACCACAACAGAACGGAATAGTCGAAAGACGAAACCAATCCTTGTGTGAAGCTGCCTGAACTATGCTAAGTTTTTCTTCTTTACCTCTTTATTATTGGGCTGATGCTATTTGTGCTGCTTGTTTTACACAGAACAGGTCATATCTCAACAAAAGGTTCGCACTCACCCCATATGAGATATTGAACAACAGGAAGCCAAATGTGAAATTTTTCCAAGTGTTCGGCTCAAGGTGTTTCATCTTCAACTCCAAAGAACACCGCAACAAGTTTGATGTCAAAGCCGACGAAGGAATTTTCCTGGGTTACTCTCTCACATCCAAGGCATACAGGGTCCTAAACAAGCGTTCAAGAAAAATTGAAGAGACATATTATGTGACCTTTGACGACAACTATGTCAAGAAGCTGCAGGATAAAGAAAATATCACTGGGGAAATATTTCCTCCAAATGGCATGATTACAGTCTCGGTTGCTAATCTATTCGAGACATTTCTGGAGCTCTTTGACGAACCAGAGAATGCTTCACTTTCTGAAGCTGGTGCAGCAGATAACAAAGTTGATCACATGGAGCAGATTGTTGAAGATGCTGCAAGGAGAATGTATGAAGAAGAACCAATCTGTAACGACTCTCCTTCCAACGAAGCTCAAATAGAGGGGGAGCCAAGTGCTCAAGTCGAGGGGGAGCCATGTACGCAAGTCGAGGGGGAGCCATGCACACAAGTCGAGGGGGAGCCAAACGCTCAAGTCCAGGGGGAGCCAAATTCCACAACTTCAACCGAAGAGGTCTCAACACCAGCAAGCTCAGGTCCACTAGAATCACACGAACCTCATATCTTCCAAAGTACACCAACTGAGGTAGAACATGATGATGTGACACTCGGTTATGATAGCCAATCTGAGCTAGACGAAATAATCAATGCTGAATTAGACCCAACCGTTGATCCAAATTACCCTCCTCTTATCAAATGGACCAGAGATCATCCTGTCTCTCAAGTAGTAGGGGATGTATCTGAAAAGGTTCTGACCCGATCACAACTGAAGGCAAAACAAACTTCCTTATTTTCAAAGGTAGAATTTTGCATGTTCAATTCATTCGTATCAAAAGTTGAACCAAAGACAGTTAACACTGCTCTCGATCACTTTGATTGGGTTCAAGCAATGCAAGACGAGTTGAACGAATTTGAAAGAAACAAAGTCTGGCGCTTAATTCCAACTCCTCCAGATGCTTCGGTTGTTGGTCTCAAATGGGTTTTTAGGAACAAAATGGACAAGGAAGGTAATGTTATACGGAACAAGGCTCGTCTGGTGGTAAAGGGATATTGTCAGGAGGAAGGGATAGACTACGAAGAGACTTTTGCTCCAGTAGCTCGGCTAGAATCTGTTAGAATATTTCTAGCTTATGCTGCTCACAAGAACTTTGAAGTTTTCCAAATGGACGTCAAGTGTGCATTTCTCAATGGAGAACTTGAAGAGACAGTGTACGTAGAGCAACCTCCTGGATTCGTGAACGAAAAGCATCCAAATCATTGCTATATTCTGGATAAAGCTGTGTACGGCCTTAAACAAGCTCCGAGAGCCTGGTATGAAACGCTTACAAAATTTTTAAAGATGTCTAAATTCAAACAAGGTTCGGTTGACCCAACCTTCTTTCGCAAAAAGGAAGGTAACCACCTTATGATAGTTCAAATTTATGTCGATGATATCATCTTTGGCTCCACGAATCCAGGCTTAACGGCTGAATTCAGAAAGCTGATGGAGACTAAGTTTGAAATGAGCTCAATGGGTCCTATTAACTTTTTCCTTGGTTTAAACATAAGACAGGGACCCGAAGGCATCTTTATTAATCAGGAAGCTTACACGAAGACTCTCCTAGCAAAGTTCGGTATGATGGGAGACTCAAAAGTCAAAGTCCCAATGGTATTCGGCACTAAGCTTACCCCATCTCTAGACAAACCAGCTGTTGATATCACGCTCTATCGTCAAATGATTGGATCGTTAATGTATCTTACTGCTAGCAGACCTGATATCATGTTTTCTGTGTGTTATTGTGCTTGATTTCAGGCAAATCCTCGTGAACCTCACATGCTTGCAGTGAAGAACATCCTACGATATCTCAAGCGAACCACCTCCTTAGGTCTTTGGTATCCATCCAACTCAGGCTTTTTCGTTCAAGCCTATTCTGATGCTGACCTTGGAGGATGTGGACTCGACCGAAAAAGCACGACCGGTGGATGTCAATTTCTTGACGGGAAGTTAGTTAGCTGGCAATCCAAGAAACAGACATGCGTGTCGCTATCCACAGCCGAAGCAGAATACATTGCAGCCGCATCATGCACATCACAAGTGATTTGGATCCAAAGTCAACTTCGAGACTATGGACTCAATATGAAGAAGATCCCACTATATTGTGACTCTGAAAGTGCAATTAGGATCTGTCATAACCCAGTGCAACACTCCAAAACCAAACACATAGCACTAAGGTATCACTTCATCAAAGATCATGTGGAAGATGGAAATGTCGAAGTTCACTTCGTAAGAACCACTGATCAGCTGGCTGACATCTTTACAAAAGCTCTTCCTGAAGCATCATTCAATCAGATATTGCAAGGCTTAGGCATGATGGTTGCAGAATCGGTCCCAAATCCTCATGTCTCTATTTAAAAAAAAAAAAAAAAAAAAAATTCAAGAACCGAACCTAACAGACCGCTCGGTTACTCTCTGCTCTGGTAAAATTCAAGAACCGAACCTAACAGACCGCTCGGTTACTCTCTGCTCTGGTAAAATTCAAGAACCGAACCTAACAGACCGCTCGATTACTCTCTGCTCTGGTAAAATTCAAGAACCGAACCTAACAGACCGCTCGGTTACTCTCTGCTCTGGTAAAATTCAAGAACCGAACCTAACAGACCGCTCGGTTACTCTCTGCTCTGGTAAAATCAAAGAACCGAACCTACCAGAACGCTCTGTTGCTCTCTGCTCTAGTAACATAACGGAACCAAATCAACCAGATCGCTCGGTCTCTCTCTGTCTCTATAATATAGGCGCTCATTCAATCAAACCGCTCGGTTCTTCCAAATCTCTACTTCTTTTCTTTGTCTAAATTTTATCTTTCTGTTTTTTTTTTATTTCTTTTTCAGAAAATTCAAATTTAACAAAAATATTTTATCTTTCTGTTTTTATTTCTTTTTCAGAAAATTAAAAATTAACAAAAATATTTTGTCTTTCAAAATTTCAAAAATATTTTATATTTCTAGTATATGTACTTCTTGCTCAAGTGAATACAAGTATCTCCTTATGGAACGTTCATCCAGGTATGTTTTTCTTTTATAAGACTAGTTAGACATCCCTAGAAGCATGCTGCTGTATGTTGTCTCAAGCCTCTATGACCTCGAGCATGCCTTAATGATTCGATCAATACCTATCGTTTCTTCCCAATCAGGCTATTCTCTCATATTCGGTCTAGAGCTACCTTCTTTTACTCATTTGAAACATGAGTTGCTCTGCTTTGTCCCATTTATGTAGCAGAAGGTACGTTCGGTCTCTTAACCATCTCTTCAACTTCTTCACTTACATTCGCTCCCCAAAGTAACCCTTGATGCTCTCGGTCTTTACCACTGAGGCTTATGGTTGCACAACATCTGAGTTCATGATCTTAGATTCGATTACCATGTTCTGAGTGAAACCCAAAATCCAACACCTAAATAGAATTGACGGTGAGTAATTAACTCAAGCTTTTACTTGGAAATTTTCTTTATGAGTGATCTTTTATGAAACTGTCTCGTCCTAAGACATTTCTTCCCAAAGAGATCCAGTTTAATTTATTTTGAGATTTCTGTCTATATCATTCCCATCACGAAATACTTCCCTCCTACCTGTTCAACAGATCACATCGGTCTCACAGGTAAGTCTACCAACACTTAGTTTTATGTCAAGACTTAATGTTTGGTTTGAGTTCAGCCACCTCTTAGCCATCAACAGAAGACGCCTTTCATTGTTTCTCTAAAGACAACTGATCGTATTTCTCGGGAAACCACACAAACACTTCAGGTCTCTCTTGACTCTGAAGGACGCGATTCTTGCCCGGAATCTTCTGCCTTCTGTCTTTTATTTAGACAACACGCACTTCCAAACACATTTGATTTATTTCCTTGTCTTTCACACTCTTATGCACGGAATTCTTTTCCCACATTCTAATTGCTGTTTGGCACATGGTTCTAAGTCTCAGTTGTAACCAAACAAGGGCACAAGGGATTTCAAACGGTACGAAAAAGATTTGGGCGCGTGCAAAGGATTCGTTTCAACCCCACGTGTGCTGACGTCTTCATTGAATACACCATAACTTCTAATCGCGCTTTTTCAGGCGACGTTTTGGGTTCCTCATCATCACGATTTTCTCTCTCCTGAGAACGGTATAAATAAGACGTGATCGTGTTCTTTGGCAGTTACCTCTCAAAGCATTATCTCACTGATAAAGTTGCCACTGTTCATCTTCTTCCAAAAACTCAACAATGGCGACTTCTTCTTCTGCTCACGATCAATCTGCTTCTTCTTCTTTTCTTGCAATCAAACCAAATCAGAACATGATCATAGAGTTGTCTCCATTCGTCTATGACTCATATATGCTCTACGTGGTGGAATGCCTCAAATATTCCCCATTGGTATTGGCATTAACGCAGGTGGAGGCAGTTCCTATGTCCCTGCTATCTCAAGTCTACACCACCGCTAGCTACGACAGAAACAAAGACCGTATCTACTTCTCTATTCACGACAAGAAGACTTCCGTTTCCAAAACACGGTTTTGCTCTCTTCTAGGGCTTGCCGTGGATGCTTCTGTCATTTCACCAGACTTCATCACAACCGCCTAGATCTTTAAGATGATGTACGAGATGGGGTATACAGATGTTCTAACATCTGTTGCCAAAGTAAAGAAATCATGTCTTCCATCTCAGTGGAATGGATTGCTTACCCTTTTAATTAAGGGTTTAGCGGAGCGATGTGGTGGTTCCGACACCACCAGCAAAGGATTTCTTACAATGCTGTACGGGCTTTACAACGGAATCAATCTTGACTATGGGTCGATTCTCTGGTCTCAAGTGGTTCAAAGTCTCAACACTACCGCAAGGCACTCAGAAATTTCATGCGCCAGGTTTTGGACCCTCATCACCAGGAGAGCCATTGATTCTCTTGACATCCCTGTCATGAAGGATGTTCTTATGGCTTCAATTGCCACATACCACACCAAGAAAATCATTCTCTCAGATCCAAGTAAGTTCCTCCACTATGGACTAATCCCTGAGTCCATGTACAGATGCGTCACGCCCCACAACAAGATTATGGCGAACTACAGCTCCAGAACCCCCTGCCTCCTAGGGTTCTTTCCGAGGAACAACGTGCAGCTCTTGAGGCTCTGGATCAGCCTGCTAACCGGGGCAAAAGAGTGAGCAAAAAGGAGAAGGCTGAGATGCAGGAACCCGCACCCCAAACGGAGAAAAAGAGAAGGTCCTCCAAACGCAAATCCGAAGCAGAGGAACCT
The DNA here is from genome assembly GCF_052625555.1 of Lactuca saligna. NCBI lineage: Eukaryota > Viridiplantae > Streptophyta > Magnoliopsida > Asterales > Asteraceae > Lactuca > Lactuca saligna. Next base: position 66,935,786 of record NC_136422.1, read on the forward strand.
TCTCAGCCCATAACGAAAAAGGTCAAGAAGATGGCTAAAAGAGCCAAAGGATCTCCTTCTAAATCAAAACAGAATGCACCATCCAAAACAGAAGATGTTGATCCTCAACCCGAAACTACACCCGTTTCGTCTCCACAAAACTCTCCTACCCCACCAGCCGTTAATCCTAAACCCGAAACTGCACCCGTTTCGTCTCCACAAAACTCACCTACCCCACCTAAATCTCCCCAAATTACCAAATCTCCTTCTCCTCCTTCTTCCCCAAAATTTCCAACCCCAACCCAATCACCCAAACAGAACATCTCAAGTTCTGTTCCAACATCAAATTCCCAAACCACAACCGAAACCACTATTCCCTTCACCATTTCTCAACCTTCATCTTCTATCTCCCAACCTATTATCACAGAATCTATCACCATAACCACAACCCAACCACCAGTAACGGTCAACGTATCTGATACGGGGGCTGCTTCTGTGGTTGAAACCCCGGTCATCAATCTTCAATCCTCTCCTTCTCCATCTTCCAACTCTGGTGCTACCCTAGGGGGTGATGATGAAGAATTTGATTCCATCTATTACAGCCCTTACCGGATCCCTACCGACACCGATACAGATACCCCTGTGTCAAGTCAGCAACTTCAAGAGATTCACACAAAACTCGACAGTCTGCTGGCTGACAGTAAAGCATATGGGGGTGCTGTGCTGAAGGCTTTTATCGAGTCAGCGATCCAGACTTACACCGAAGCCTTGGATCGCTCTACTGACGCTGTAGAGAATTCAGCGGCCTCATGCTCCAAAGCCACTAAGGAAGTTTCTGAGGTTGTTCATACAACTCAGATCTTTCTTGATTCTCTCAAGGCTCATGCTGACTCAAATGCTTCCAAATTTCAAGCGTCGGTAGACTCGTTCACAGCCACCCTTCAGGGAGAAACCAGGAAATTTGAGGCTCTGCGTGCTGACCTCAAAACTGAATCCACTTCAATTCTCAAATCTTTGGATTCATGTTTTGCCTCTTTGGCAGCCGAGAGCACCCTGAAGGAAGAAGTTATCAAGCACCAGGCAACTATTGACTTACAGAAAGTTCAACTGGCCCAGGCACAACAAGAAATCACTTTGCTTCAAACTCAACGGGCAGTTCTTCAGAGTTGCGCTGGTGATGTTAAAAATCTGTTAACCGGTGTTCTTGACTCCCATGATCCCTTCCTAACCCTCACTATTCGTCAGCATCTCCAGGCGAAACTCCTTCCGGCAATCACTATCCTAAGTGAAATGAAGGGTGTCTCGGAGAAGCCTGTTCTTCCGAGACAAGGGGGAGAGGAAGGTATGTCCAAACCAGAACCGAAGGGTAATGTAGCTTCGGGTTCTGGTAAACATGTCCAAGTTGAGAGCGAATCAGAATCAGATGAAACCATTACTGAAGCTCTTCAACGCAAGAAACGGGACAGAGAGCTTGATGAAACATTGAAGATAGCTCGTGAGGCAGAAGCCAGAGAAAGGAAAATCCGGGAGGATGAGGAGGCAATTCAAGCTAAAAAGACTCTGTTCCCAGATTGGGACAGAGACACACTCATCACTCAAGCAATTGAGTTTCCTTCTATTTATTGGTTGGAACCGATTGCATCTTTTGAGTGTGAAAATTCCAAAGACTCGCAGTTCGACATGCCCATTACGCGTAAAGCCTTCACTTTTCACTGCTTTGATGTCACTGCAAACGTCCCTCATCCGAACCCGAAGGTTGACAGGGAGCTTATCGATTTCTATCTGAAATTCGGTCAACCTCAGTACTTGACTTGGAGTGCCCAGAAAATTATTAGAGTCAAGGTACTGAAACCAACCCAGGCTGGGAAATTTGTAAACGTCAATTTCAAAATCAACAGAGGAACTGCCAACACCGAACATCTTATTTCTCTGGCAGATCTTCCCAGTCTGAACCCCCACGATTGGATCTTGCTATACAACATTCTTCTCTCCAACCAGAGAGAATATGAATCAATTCTTTCTCATCTTAAAAGAATGTTGGCTTCCTATGTCCATGAGCTAGCCACTATGGATCAGGAAATAGCAAAGGTGATGAATAAGAAACCGACTGTCAAGCCCACTTCCAAAACCGGAGATGTCCATAAAATGAAGTTGGGGCAGATTGATTCTTCCAATCTGACAGTTATGTTCACAAGGGGGGATAAGCACAAGTTTCTGTTTGCGTTGGTAGACAAGCATCTGTTCTCTACAGAGTGTCTGGAGCACATTATCAATATCATTCACCGATGCAAACAGAACACAACAGCAGATAAGAAGAACTTTACAGATATGCTTCATTGGTATATTACCTTCAGGCATCATATTCTGGCTTTGATACCGAAAATTTTTCAAACGGTAAAGAAGCCATCTGCTTTGAAGACAGAGTGAAGATCTCGCCCCAAATTGACGCAAAGGGGGAGATTGTTGGGCTTAGAAGATTGCGTCTTTTGGGCTCGTTTGTTTATAATTCTTTGTATTACGGTTTGGGCCTGTCCAACCGTGTGTCTATTATGCTTTGTATATAAGCTTATGCTTGCATGCATATTAGGTTAAGGTTTTAGAGATCCGAGAATACAATTTTTCCAGACGACTAAAGGTTTCTTTAATCATACTTGTAACCTTCCAATCCTCTACAGTTGATGTTCTTAATCGAGCTCTTCTGAGGATTTTGTTTTAATCATTCAACACGTTTGATTCATTCTTGTTCCATAATTTTACTGTGTTTATATCGTCATTGTTTTCATAACTTGTTCAAGATCTTATCGATCTTCTAAGATTAAAAGGTTATTTAATCTCATCAAGGCGTACTAGCGGTAAGACGACTTTGTTCTTATACATATATATAATTATTAAATCATCATAATATAAGTATAAGGATTGAATTTTAACTTTTTAAAATTCTAAGGGTTGGAACTAAAGTTTTAACTTAACTTTACTTGTTCCAAAACTTGAGGGCAAGTTTTGTAACTTTCAAAACTTTTCATTTCTTGTAACTTATGAGTTTAATAGAGTAATAAAATGAAGACTCTTCATTTTTCTAACTCTTGTGTTCTTTTTAATGGTTTTAATTCAAGTGTGACTCTTGGTTTTCCATAACTTGAGGACAAGTTATGGACTCCATTAAAACACATTATGATCAAGAATTAATCTACCACATAGGTTACAAATAATTCCTATGATCATCTAAAACATCATAAGAAAAAGAACATGAATATGAACACATTCATAAATCAAAATTACACTTAAAACTTTGTAATTTTGATAACTAGTTGTTGTAAATGAATTAGAAAGAACATTACACCATCAAAACAAGTTTTCAAGTACCAAAACAGTTTAGGGTAATGTTTCTAGTCCATTTCCAGCAACTAAAGTCGAAATTCTGCAATCTGTCGACCCTACTCGCTGAGTGCATGAACTTACTCGCCGAGTAGGTTGAAGATACACGTGAACTAGACGAGTCTCCCCCATGGACTCGACGAGTCCATTCGTTAGACAGCAAGATTTCGACTTTTTTTTTTCAACTTTTAAGCACAAATAAAAAGCAAACAAGCCTAGGCTCTGATACCACTGATGGGTTTTGAGCATTCTAACACTTCCTAAGTGTACATGCAACCCTAATAACCTTGGATCTATGTTTGTCTAATTATCATGCAAAGTTGAATTCCAAGGCTATATTCCTAACTAGCATATATGGGGAACAATTTTAACTTGAATGATAGATAGAATAACTTACCTTGTTGTTTCTTATGTTCCTTGAAACCTTATGAGCCTAGCACCCCAAGTGTGATGCCTCAAATGCTTCACACAACACCAAATGCTCTTGGAAAGACTTTTGAGAGAATGTACACTTCTTGAAATCAGCCTAGCCCTCTTGTTTCCTTAGTGTAACCGATTTTGATGGAGAATGAGATCCTTATATAGTGTTGACACATCTAGGGTTACACCATGTAAACCCTAATGTGTCATGACTCTTCATTTCCATGACCCATGGGTTTGTAACTCCCATGGAGCATCCATGGAGCATCCTATGGGTAGAACCTAACTTGATAATCCATGGAGCCTCTTAGCCCACTATACAAGATATGGATGATTTACATAATCAACCCATATATTTAATTAGTTCTCTTTTGATCACTTAATTAATTCTAAATTAATTATTGATCAAACTAATCAAATAATATTATTAATATATTAGAACTTATAATATATTAATAATCTCCAAGTGTTATTTCTCTCATTTAGTCTATCCAATTGCATGGTGCCATGCAACCCAAATGGACCATGCCGGGTCGGGTCAAGTACATACCAGAAATAAGTTATGGACTTAGACACCTTATCCAACAATTTGCACATACAAGAGCTCAAAAGGCGGAGCACCAATGCTGGAGTGATAAGTATTGTTGTAGGAGAACTTCATAAGAGGTAGGTAGGAGTCCCAACTCCCGCCAAATCTGATAACACGGGCCTGCAACATATCCAAAAGGGTCTGTATCATCCACTCACTCTGGCCATCGGTCTATGGATGATAAGTTGTGCTGAAGTGTAACCTCGTGCACAGTTCCTTATGGAACTTCTGCCAGAAACGGGAAGTGAACCGAACATTGCAGTTTGAAACAATGGAGACCGGAACCCCATGGTAAGCAATGATCTCACAAACATACACATTGGCAAACTTCTCAGCCGAAGAACTCTCCTGTACCGCCAGAAAGTGGGCACTCTTGGTCAATCGATCCACGATGACGCATATAGTATCAAAAGCCTTCGTCGTCTTCGGCAACTTGGTAATGAAAACCATCGAAATCTACTCTCATTTCCACATGGGAACCTCTAAGGGCTGCAACTTGCCATGCAGCCTCTGATTCTCATCCTTGATCATCCTGCACGTTATGCATCTCTCCATATACCAAGCTATCTCCCTCTTCATACACAGCCACCAGTAGCTCAATCTCAAATCCCGGTACATCTTGGTGGCCCCGAGATGGATAGAAAAGGAGACTTATGAGCCTCCTCCAACACAATCTGTATGACCCCACCACGCATTGGAACCCAGAACCGACCACATCGGGTCAACAACCTACGCCCATCCGGAACAAATCTGGCAATCTCATCCCTGATCCTCTCTTTCTTCCAATTCTCTTCTTGAACACCCTCGGCCTAAGCCTCCCTAATCAATACCGAAAACAAAAAATCGACTAATATCCTCATACACGATACCCCATCTGAGGACCCAGCCAACTTGCGCTCAAGGCATCCGTCCCCACATTTGCTTTACCTAGATGGTAAATGATCTAGTAGTCATAATCCTTGATTACGTCCAGCCACCTGTGTTGCCTCATGTTCAGGTTCGACTTCTCCATAATATGCCTCAGTGTAACATCCTTAAAAAAACAATTTAAAACTTTTTCAAACATCCACAAGTCATTAGTTATAACAAAATGTTTTCAAAATAGTCTTTATCATAGTTTCCCAGAAATCTAAACAAAATGTGAGGAGTTGTACGATCACGCCTTTGCCTTGTGTGACAACCCAAGTTGTCCCGTTACATTTTCCCCGTTACCATTAATGGAATATTCCACTGTATAAAAGTTCCGTTAATAAGAGGGCGTCAATTTAATAAACATTCCATTGGTTCACATTAATATGTCGTTAAGTCGTGATAAAAGGAAATAAAAATACATAGCACACATTTCCATCAAAATGGAAAATGTTAAGTTTTATTGTTACGACCACTAAAATGGGTGCGACCAAAAGCCCCGTATAACGGCAGTATCGAGTAGAATTCCACTGAGCTCCAACTCCCACCCATATATATAGGGGAGTAAACTCCATTTGGAGACTTTTCCACCCTCTCTCTCTATACTCTCTCTCTAGACTCGTTTTCGCCCCGAATCCGCAACCAAACGCCTCCAAATTGTAAGTCCGCTTACCCTAGCCTATTCTAAACATATTGATTCATGTTTATAGCTTAGAAATTGAACATAGAAGCTGTGAAAGAGGAGTTTACGGCCTAGGCTCATCCTTAGGCCGTAAACCCCTAATTAAAGGCCAAAATGACCCCCAAAAGTCCCTAAAAGCTTGGAAATAAATAGAGGAATTAGCCTAGGAGTGTTTGCACATTTAAAATAATCAATTTAGGGGGTAAAAGAGAGTTTATGGCCCAAGCACAAGCTTAGGCCGTAAACACCTCAAAATCTTGTTAAAAAGGCCCCAAAAACACTCCCAAAACACCCTTAGGCTTCACACATAAATTGGGGACTTGGTATTGTGGGTTCAAATCATTTAAACACAAGGAAATATGGGGTAACATGGAGTTTACAGCCCAGACACATGTCAAGGCCGTAAACTCCCCAAAACATGCCCAAATGTTGATTTTTGCCCCCCAAATGGCCTTAGACTATTTCTATAAAATGCTAGGAAGGATTTAAGGACTTAAACACAAGAAATGGAGGGATAAAAAGGAGTTTATGGCCCAAGCAAGTGTCTAGGCCGTAAACTCCCCAAAACTCATCCAAATGCTAGTTTTAATCCCCCAAAATAGCATCACACTTCATTATAAATTTCTAGCAAGGTATTAGGGGCTTTAAACTTCACAAAACTCTAAGGATGAGAGTTTATGGTCGTAAAATCCCTTAGGAGTGGTCCATTGGCCGTAAACTTATAGATAATGGCCTTAGAAGCCTCAAACCCACTCATGCCTTTTATGAAAAGTACTTAGAATAATTCCATGAGCAAGCTAGAAGCATTAAACACCCTAGAACCCATCACCATGAGTTTATGGCCGTAAACTCATGGTGAGTAGTCCCTAGGCCGTAAACTATGTGATAAGGGTTTACTCTCGGAGATTAAACTCCATTCCTTAGCCATACACACCCTTAAATGCTACCCGGCACACCCAAACACTTAACCAAAGTGTTTTCCACTCATGTGAGCGCGTATATTTGTTTAATTAGTATTAAATATGCTAATTGTATGTGAACAGATGTTATCATATGTTAAATAGGTCATTGTGTGTGTTCAAGTCCTTGCGTGACACCGAACGCCCAAACGACACCTTCGTCGGACCTACTTACACCAGGTGAGTTCATACCCCTGAATGAACCTTTTAAATGTTTTTACATGTGTTATAGGGGGGAATACAAGTTAAACATGCTAGTTATCATATCAATCACAGGTGATTGATAACCCGCATGCACAAGATTTTACCACTGTACACTGTTTTACCGAGTAGGACACTATAATGGTTTCAATTGTTTCAAAACTCTTACTTATACTGTTTTACCTAAATTCATTTCAAACTGGTTTATGAAAGATTTCCAAAGGTTTTCAAACATATTTTACAGAAGAATATAAATTGTGATTTTCCCCGAGTTTAAAGGCTTTTCATCAAAGTTTCCTTTCATGACATATGTTTTTACTTGTTAGTTACCGCTGCTTCGCTTTCATGTATTTCAAACTCCTACTTGAAAACGCTTTCACTTCGTGATGCGTTTATACATGTTATTGTATCTATATCGCTTATACCTGTTATTGTCTCTATACCACTTATACCTGTTATTGTCTCTACTTCACTTATACTTGTAGTTGCTTATACCTGATAGACGCTCTTACTTCACTTATCGTCGTTTCCACTTCGTGATACACTTACACTTAGTACACATATACCTCATGATTTGATTATCCCACTCTGTACGCTTATACTTCACGACTCAGATGTTCCATCGTACACTGATACTTCACTATATGATAGCACTTGATACCCACTCAAGCGTAGTTAGATGTATGTTTGTGCTTGTATAGATGCATTTAAATAATGATTGAAGGACTTAGGAAGGCTTGTCCGCCCTATTTCCTTTTCTTTGTTGAGATGTGGTCTGGTAGGATCGGATGTCCATCCGAAGGTCGTTCGATTCATTAGTTATATATTATGTACACAAGCATAGATATACAGGAATTCTCTAGTCAGTTCGGTTAAGAGTCTCTACCTCTAGTCTACACTTACATTAGAAACACACTACCCACTGTTTGGAAGTCTCTACCTCTGTTATAACACTTACATTAGAAACCCACTCCCCTCTAGAAACATACTATCCTCTATTTGGGGATGCATCTTCGGGACGTGGCCTTCTCCGTCGTCTAGTTGGTAACCAGAGTCTCCTGTAGGGAGAGCGGACATTGTGTGCATAGATCTATACGGGATTGACAGCCCGCACCCTGACTGCTAGCTACAGTCCACGGCTCACCAAGCCAAGGGGTGACAAATGTCACATTATATAGATGCTTGTAGGGCGTCTCGTACTCTAGTGTCGGTTAGTATGGTTACGAGTATCCCGGGTTACCTTATAATTCATGGCCTTAAGGTAACAGTATTTCACTGGCAATTTACACTGTATGCTGGTATCTCACTTTTCAGAGTCACACTGTTTAGACCTTGCAAGATGTATCTTTCATTTGATACTGTCTGCGGTCTGGATTCTCTGTTTTAGACCTCACGAGACGCCTCATTCATTTGATATTGTCTAGGGTTTGTATCCACTGTATTCACTGTATTCACTGTATCCACTGTTATCACTGTATTCCCAGTTTTGACCTTACAAGACGTATCTTTCATTTGATACTGTCTGGGGTCTGTCTTCACTGTTTTGACCTTACAAGACGTATCTTTCATTTGATATTGTCTGGGGTCTGTGTCTCTATTTGTTAGACTGAACCAGGCGTGTCATTCATTCGATACTTTCCTAGAGTCTATGATTCCTTTGCCTTAATCAGCAGTCCTCGCTGCTGAGGCATATGTTATTTCCCTATCTTCTCCTGCTTTCTTTAATAATCAAATTCAATATTTTTGATAATGATAGCAATTAAAGGAAAACCACTTGTTACCACATAACACTGACCAGTCTTGGTAGAAGGTTGCTTTGATTTAAGAAAATATAGGATTTTCTGGAAAGAACTCTAATACACTGTAAACACTTAAACTATTACTTTATGAAGTTATTTGAATGAAATGTCACTAAATACTTATGAACTCACAAACATTTGTAAAAATGCTGATACTCGCTTTCCAAATAACTTGTATTCTCAGGTTAGCATTAGACAGGTACATCTCGGAGCTGTTGGTGAAGATAGCTTAGTACTGCACTGTATCTATTCGACTATTTGTATTACTTTGATGTATTGATGTAACCATGTAAAACTATTACTATTAATGCAATGTTTTGTTGTACTTTGATTACTATAATGCATGTGTTGTGATACTTGACATGACTTCATCCACCCCAGAACGTTTCCGCCGTTCCGGTTTTGGGGTGTGACACCTTGCCGCGATCCCTTGATGTACCTGAAACAATAAACTGAAACTGTAAGCCCGAAGGCTTAGTGAGTTCCCCCAAAATACCCATACTCACACAATACAAATATAACCATAAACAACATACTATGGGTCCAATCAACCATCGGGTTGGAATACCCCAGGCCCTCAACCTTTCGGTTGGAATGCCAACATACTATGGGTCCAATCATCCTCGGGATGGAATACCCTAGGCCCACAACCAATAGGTTGGAATGCCCACATACGATGAGTCCAGTCATCCTCGGGATGGAATACTCCAAGACCACAACCAACAGGTTGGAATGCCCAGGCCTGTTGGCTTTCGCATAAAGCAGATAAGCCTCAACCAATAAACAAACATGTGCATATATAAAAGATAATCACATAACAGTCGATAGATAACAAACTGATTTACCGGATGATACCACATAACATATAATATTATCCTACCCTCTAGGATATCTAACTAATAGGTCATAACAAATATCACATATTATCATCCTACCATCTAGGATAGCGATCTAACAGATCATACTAGCATACATAACCAATAACAATTCGAAGGGCCAACCTTGGTGCCTTAGAACCTTGAGTATAGTGAGGAAAACTCACCCGACGAGTAGTGCCGAAATGCTGAAATTCTAACCGTTGCCTCACGGGAAATCCCGAGCTGACACACATAATAAATACTAGGTTCTTACCTGACAGTACTCCCTTGACTAAGTGTCCATATAATTCATAAAGTCCATTCCTTTTTGTTGGGCCAAGGCCCAACACCAAGTCCTTATCTTGAAGGTCCATACACTAAAGTCCTTTATTGGCCCAATTTACCAAATTGGGCCTAACCTCCTTATGGGCCTATTTTCATGATCTACTAATATAACCTAGCCCAAAATATGTTATTTTCAAAGTCCAACAAGGCCCAAATGTATTTAGCCCACAAACCCTAAGCCCATATGACAAGAGCCCAATCAAAGAGCGTACGCGGGGCATACCCTCATGGTTACGCTGGGTGTAAAGCCGTTCTAAGTTGACTGCCATTGAGATAGCTGACCCTGTACGCTGGGCATACAGAACTTATGTCAGGCATACGTGGGGTTTTACTAAAATCCTAATATGTTCTTAATGGCTTAAGCACTTAAGCCCATATCCCAGATCCATTGACCAAATACGCCTTGGGACCACAAAGCTTAGGAATTTATCACTTTGGACATCCAGAAAGTCCTTAACTCATGGTCTTAACCCATTAAGACCTTCTTACTTCATGCATGGGACAAGTCTGGCCTTTGGGAACTGATTTTTATCACTTAGGACCTCTCCTAAGGTCTGAAAGGACAACTTATTTTATCTAAGACATCACATGCATCTTCTTGGGACTCTTGGGACAATAAGACCCCATAGGTTAAATATCTAGATCTATAAACAAGCAAACACAAAGTTTCAATATTTTTACCTTCTGGAGCTTTAATGGCACAACACAACTTCAGATCTATAGCCTTGCTCTCCTCTTCTAGCTCCTTAGAGCAACGTCTTCACTTCCAAGGTCCAAAATGCACACTAACTCACACTTCTTCACACACTCTAGGGTTTGGGATGTTTTATGAGGGATGGAGGTTGAGAATGAGCAAAGGAATGAGCCATAAGGGTGTTTATATAGTCCTCAACACCGGATAATAGGGTTTTCATCAGACATAAGTACGCCCAACGTACTAAGGCGTGCCTAGTACACTTAGCGTACCCTTATGTACGCTCAGCGTACTACTTCTAGTCCCAAAGTTGCAACTTTAGTCCTTATACTTCTTGTGACCCAACACCACCAACTCCAGGGACCAATAATAACAAATAATAAAGGAAGAAAGGCTTTCAAGATATACTTGCATGGTTTGAGGCGTTACACCCAGATTATTGTGATATGTGTAGATAGTACAACGGACCCCATAAAGATAGTGCCTCCAAATCTTGAGGGCAAAAACCACTGTTCCCAACTCCAAATCATGCATGGGATATCACGTCTCGTGTGACTTCAGCTGCTGCAAAAGATAAGTTATCACCCATCCTCTCTACATCGAGACCGCCCCCCCAAACCAATGATGGATGCATCATATAATACCACAAAATCCTCAATTCCCTATGAGAGGGTCAAAACCATGGCCTCACATAATCTCTGCCGAAGGGTCTCAAATGTTGATTGTTGCTTAGGGCCCCATCGGAAATCCACCCCCTTCCTCGCCAGATGAGTGAGGGGTACTGCAATCTTGGAGAAATCCTGAATGAATCTCTAATAGTATCCTACCAAGCCCAAGAAGCTCGTGATATCTAGGGGGGGGGGGATTTCGAAACCTCCCATTGCATCACGACCTTGATCTTGGCTAGATCGACCGATATCCCATCCTGGTTAACGAGGTGTCCAAGGAACCGAACCTCTCGTAACCAAAACCCGCACTTTGATAACTTAGCATAAAGTCGTTCTCGCATCAAAACCCCTAGGCGCTCTCGAAGATGCTCCTCATGCAGCTCTCTGGTCTTGGAATACACCAAGATTTCATCAATGAACACAATAACATAACTCTCGAGCATCAGCCTGCATACTTGATTCATCAAATCCATGAATACTGCAGACATATTAGTAAGCCTAAATGGCATCACCATGAACTCGTAATGCCCATAACAATTCCAAATCGCGATCTTCTCCACATCTTCCTCCACCACCCTGACCTGATGATACCCAAACCTTAGATCTATCTTGGAGAACCAAGATGCACCTTGCAACTGATCAAAGAGGTCATCAATCCGTGGAAGGGGATAACAGTTCTTCACTGTTAACTTGTTCAAATCCCGATAATCCTTGCACATCCACTGTGAACCATCCTTCTTCTTGAAAAACAAAATTGGCATTCCCCATGGAGAATTGCTCGGCCTGCTGAACTGCTTGCCTAGCAGCTCCTATAGCTGCAATAACAACTCTTGCATCTCAAGCGCTTCCAAGCGGTACAACACCTTGGCAATTAGGGCCGCACCTGGCACAAGGTCAATCCTGAACTCGACCTGCACCATTTAAAATTAAACTGGCATGGCCACTAAGGCCCAATCACTCACCAGACCCATCCTCAGTTTGAACAACCGTAATTATTTAACCAAATAATACAAAAACACAGTGCAATGAATCATGGTGCCAAACCATACAATATACCCTCCATCAACTCCTTAGAATCCCTGAAATCCTCCTCGATTCGAGTGTGGATCCTGTGCTTTTTCAGTAGTATGAGCCCAAGAATTATTCTAGATCCATACTTTCCTCAAGAATTATTCTAGATCCTCTAAGTATCTACTCCTGTCCACTACCGTCCAATCCAAGAACATATACCCGCTTTCAAACGAATACACACTGCAAAACAGCACGCCAATTCCTTTGAAGCACTTCCTAGTCTTTCTTAGGATTCCTACCTCACCCTGCCATCAGCTTTTGAAAAACCCCCACTAATATCAGCTAACTACTTCATGAATAAAATTACATGCAAGAAAACTTAAACAATCTTTCAAATAAAAAAGACCCAACCCTACAACGGTTAGACTCAAACAAGAGCTACACAATAGGCCCAAATAAATCAATCTAGAATCATTTAACCTTTGCAACATGCAAATTAACACATACATTTAATAGTTAGCTCACATAAATATGGGTATGACAAAGCACAAAGCAAGCAACATTCTGGCAGTAACACTCTATAGGCCACAAAACATAAAAAAACATCTTTAACTAACTTACTTTTCCGATGCTAGGAACTTCTACCAACACTGTTGGTTGCCTTATGTATACAAATTATACACAAAACGGGATCACATAGACTGTCGAATGAATGATTCTACCCTAAGCCCATAACCAGACAATGCATAGGAAATAAGGCCAAATCAGTCCTTCGAGGACCATATGATCCTAACGTATATAATTTTTAAAGCATACATTTTTCAATCAATTCCACAAAATAAGTTTCTAAATCTCACATAAGTATGTATTCCTTGGATATTTTCCAGTAGTGGCATAGTTTGTTGGGATGGCCTAGTAGGCCGTAGTGAATTGTTCGACATGTATATTCATGTAGATAGTTGCTTGTGCTTACTTGTTTACTTGATTGCTTGTTTGATCATATATGTCGACAAATTGTGGTGGGTTAGGTTGAGGCAATCATACTTAATGCTGTAGGTCAAAATACCATGTGCGGGTCGACTCTAAGTTGTAGGCATGAAGGCTAATAGGAGTGGTTGGGTTAAGGCGCTAGGGAAATCCAATGTTGATGATGACGATGAAAATGCCCCTTAGTTTTCAAATATAACCTTACTTCCTAACTTCACAAATTGCAATTCATCATATTTAATGATTAATCAAGGTTTCTTTAAAAATTTTCAATTAATTCCAAAGTTATCAATTGACCTACATTACAATAAATTTATAATTTTGTGTGCACAAAGTAATCCGCAACCATGACAAAATTTATAGCCATATTCGTTCTTAATTTTATTTTAAATTATTATTATCATTTTTTGTTAGATTGATCGGTTATTATCTTATTTTTTCTTTTCTAAAACATGATGTGAAACAAAACCAACAACTTTTCAATCGGTCCATGTATAATTAATAAAAACCTTTCAATAATAATAATAGTAACAATAATATTAATAATTTAATAATAATAACAATAATAATTATAATAATAATAATAATAATAATAATAATAATAATAATAATAAATCATAAAAAAAACCCTTGGTGAATGAAGAAATTAACAAGTGTGTATGAAGTAAATGACAACAAAATAATAAAATATATGGGTGGCGAAGAAATTTAGAAAAAGAAAGGGTATATGAACACCTTTGAAGAGGCCTCATTTATCCATACCCCTTCACTACTTAGTACTACCCCCTTAATAATTAGTTTTTAATCATTAGCTAATGATGACATGTTTTTTATTAATTATGATTACTTTTAATAATTATATTATATATATATAATATTAATAATTAATATTTATAATTACTAGTTTTTTTAATCAAGTATTTTATAAGCAACGATCCATTTAAAATATAATCTAAATGGTTTTGTATACAAACTTTTCAACATTAAATATATTTAATATATTATTCTAAAAAAATTATTTTAAACATTTTAAACAAACAATAACTAAATAACTTACTTATAAATACTAAATTTGCCTCTTACCTGTAGCATAACATATTATTTTTTACTTCAAAAAATAATAAAGATACTACAAAATAAATGATAAATTTAATTTTGAACATAAAGCTTAGTTTCATATGATAATAATACAAAATAATTAATCGAGAACATACATTTGCGACAAAAACTAGGAAATAAATATTTAAAAATATTTAATTTATAAAAGTATCATTTTAAGTTTTAAGTTTTAACCCAATTGTACTGTATCAACTTAAATAGAGGTTCAAAAATGAAATTTTGACGCAACAAATAATAAAAAAATCAAATACATTCGCACTTAATCTTTAATATGTATCCAAGGTGTTTCAGAAGTACGAGACCTAAGTTGATTGAATAAATCAAAACGCGGCCAATACATACTTTGCCATGTAGATGCAGACGCACTTTTATGGGCGTTCCAATACCCTGTGGTAGGAGGCATTGGGTAATTTCCTTTCAAAAACACCGACATATAATGGATACCGTTTACAAGAGCCAACGTAATGGCTCGGTGGGGTTGGAACTCTTCAGGACCTCTCCAAAGAGGGAAGCATGTCGTATTTTGTTCGTGGCTTAAACAATGAACGATCACGCCAAACTTGTTGGCAATCAAGTAACCACTCAAAGGCATATGCAACCAATGTTCCTGGAAAGGTGCCGGTGACTGAAACCAACGCAATGACTGGTATACCTCATTGAACCCGTCAGTAAAAACCCTTTGGTATGCGTAATATTGACTCTCTAACTCTTCAAGCAATTGTTTTTGAATATAAAGCCACTGGTCTTCATTATACCCCAAACAAACAGCGATTGCTCGAAACCCACAATTCCCATCACCTTCTACATCATGTATATCGTCGATGTAATCATGAAATATATCTGGAATAACATTCATTTGGAATGGATAATGCCTTTGGGGTTCATCATTTAAGTTAATCCCACACGAAAAGCTATGCATTTGGGGTTCATCATTTAAGTTAATCCCACACGAAAAGCTATGTCTTTCAGGTTCTTTATTTAAATTCACCCTATTAAACTCTGATGTGGTTGAGAAGCTGCATCTACGGGGAGCATGATTTGGAGGATTAACTTTCTTTTTCTGTTGTTTCTTCACACTTGGTCGTCCACGCATGTTTTTTTCAACCGTAGGTTCTCCAACATCAGTTTTTTGCGGGTCATATATCTCTTCTAGCTTTCTCCTATAAAACATTTTCCCGGCTTTTGATTGTTTGTTGAAGTTTTCTTTAAATTTATTCACTACATCATCGCAATTAATAACGTTGTCTGCTACAGACGTCGTATCTGAAATATCAAGTTTCCTCCAAAAGATATCTATTGAATCCAAAGGTATATTTGCACTTGCATTGAAATATAAATTAATTATTTATCTAACATTTAAAAATCTATATGTATGTTTTAGTTGAACATACAAACCTGAAATCGAGTAGAAAGAAAGCATGCAAGCACATGGTAACCCACAACTGTTACGTAGTTTGCAACCACAATTTGAGGAGTCTAACATCAAATCACCCAACCTTTGGATCTCTCCTAATATTATATCTAAAGCTTCGTTTGAAACATGGCCCCGCAACAATTGGAAACACAATAAGTTGTGGTGATTGTAGCGAACAGTCAAGCTATTTTCAAAGCTTTCTTTGATCGAAGTTAATTGTGATTGAACGACTTGATTCATCCGTTGCACAAACTTATCGAGATTAGAATTTGCAGAGTTCAAAAAAAAAAAAAAATTGAACTTTGAATGTTGACTCTCGGCTCTATTGGTGGTGTGATTTCCAAAATTGAGATGTTGATCAACCCAGACAGATACAAACATTTCCCTATACTTGTTTAACCATGTATCATCTATGTATCTCATAACACCTGTGAAATAAAATAAATTAACAAATAAGTACATAAACAATAATATGAAAGTTATGATTTAGAAATATAGTTAATAAACAAGCTTACATGGATATTTTATCAACATTGATTGAAGTCGTTCGTAGTTTTCCGTGTATGCCATCAATGTCATAGACCCAACTAGTAAATTCCATAGTATTCTAAAAGAGCCACGGTCTTCATCCAACGTGATAATTTTGCTGGAAGTTTTTAAAATGTTTTGCTCGATATGCCATCTACAAAGTTGTCGTGTCGCATCCGGAAAGACTGTTTCACATGCATTGATGAGTGCCAACTCTCTATCTGTGATTATTACACGTGGGTGCATATACTTATCGAGTGTTGACTTTACACAGTTTAACACCCAAGTATAGTTGGCCTCCTTTTCTCTATGTATAAAGGCAAAACCTACAGAGAATGTTTTTCGAGTTGAGGTCACACCAACAATTTCTACAAGCGGCTTATTATATTTGTTCGTTTTGTAAGTGGCATCTATCATCAACACATGTGGAAATGCACGCCATATCTTCCAAGACGTTGGATGAACGAAAAACTGATTCTCCAACTCATTTGAATCGCCTGTAGTAAACTCATATAAATAATTATTGGTGTGCAAAATGGACATAAGAACCTACATTGGAGTTTTTCCTGCTTGCTCTTGCCTGCGAATCTTTTGTTGTGCATTATATATCGTTTGAATTACCGATACATTATTTTCGTTTTTCCCCTTCAAGGTTGACAGAATATCACGTGGCGGCAAGTTCTTTCTTGTTAGATCTTCCACCAATCGAGTCTCGTCAACAGATAAGCGCCTTACAAACGGATGACCCTCCATATGTTGTGCAGGTGGATGATTATGATCATCACATATCACCCTCAACGTCCATTTATTATGTTCTTTCGAATACTTTCCTTCTAGTTCAAATTTACAATTAGTCTTTCTGGTTCCAGATGCTCTAACCGTGTTAGTAGCTTTATATTCACCCCCACGATCACACATAAGTACGACTTTATACACAAAGTTGTTGGCATAGGCCTTTGATCTTTTGTTGACAATTACATACCCTAAAGAATGTGCTTTGTTTTGTGTCCACTCAAACAATTCCTCACGAGACTTGAACATATAAAATTGAATTTTACATGTTATGGTTTATATGAAAAATATAAAATGTTATAATGTAGTATAAGTATGTAACCCGTTTCGTGGAAAATGCCGAATTTTTGATAGAAGTATCTTCATCTCGAGCAAATATGTTGATTCCAAATAACTTAAACATCACTATATACTAAAAAAAAGCATCAACCAATATAATATTTTTAAAATTAAAAAAAAAATGTATTAACGAAAATTAAATATGTACAATTTAGAAAATTTACATAAACTATATTAAACCTTTTTTTGATAAAAAAAAAATAGATAGTATTTTGTTACAATAAATAAATATATGTAACAACTATAAAAAATTATTATAAAATTTGATGAAAAAGCTATTATAAAGTTTGGTGTTATGATAAATTATAAAAGGTATAAAGCTCTTCAAAATAGGTTGTTTATTTTGATATGTTTATGTCAAATCGATATGTTTATTTTGATTTGCATGTTTTATATATTAAGTTTTAAGTTGCATAAATAAATATAGACAACAATTATTAAAGGTATATATTTAAAGGGTAGAAATTGAAATACTTCTAAAAAGATAGGTTGTAAACGTAAAATTATAGGATATAAATTGCTTACTTTGTCTTTTAACCCTAGCAATACATCAGCCGCAAATTGAGAGAAGCAACCAAAAAGTGACTTTTGGCAATTTCCAGTGATATCATACAATGTCCGACAAGTTTTTTTTAGCATCTCCTTCTTTTGTTCTTTTTCCGACGATGATGGCAAGGTTTCAGGTGACAATTCAGCCTCTAGATGAGGGATACGTGACGGTGATGGCGGTCGTTCAGGTGATGATTCATCCGCCAGGTGAGAGGGAGGCAGCGATTCCGTCGACTTCAGGTAGTCCTGGTGACGTTTTAGACTATTTCCGGCGATTTATCACGCATTAGGCGACGATTTCCGGTGACGTTTTAGATTTCTCGTTCTTTTCGGTCGCTATTTTCTTTTTCACGTTCCTCCCCTCTTCTCCGGCGACGCCAGTACGGTTAATGGTGGCAGTATATCGCCGGCGGTGGCAGTGGTTGAAGATAATGTTTCCGGGAAGCTATTAGATTTTAACAGATTTGTTTATTAGTTAGGATTATTACTTAATCATTTTTATTGGACTTGTTTATATACATGTATCGTGTATTATTGTTTGATTAAGTGGAAAAATGATTTTCAATTTACTATGTAATTGTTGGTTGTTGTTGGTTAGAGTATATAAATTGTTTTAATTTACGAAATATTGAACACGCTTTTCAAAGATGAAGTTGTAGTCTTCAATAAAAAAGATGATAAAAAAGATGAAGTTGTAGTCTTCCATAAAAAAGCTTAAATTACACAATGGGATGTAAAGAATGCATATGTATTGGTTAATGACTGTGAAATTCTAAAAAAGCTGCAATTCAAAAAGTCAACTACCTAAAAAGTTATGATTACGGGGGTATGAAGATATAATCAAGGGTATTAATAACAGCTCCCCTTTGAAGAAATATAGATATTCTCCTATCTCGGGGAGCGATGTTGATGTTTATGTGCGACTCGTGAGTAATTTCAAACTCTATTTATGGTCGAAATTCGAGGCTCGGCATTACAAACTACACAAAGTTACCTTGACGTTATGTTCATCCAGATGCTAAGTGTTTGATGAAAATCCGCACCCACTTATGTTGGATACACAAAGTTACCTTGACGGCATTGATTTCTGAACCATGCATCTCTGATTTGAAGATGGTTATTAACGCCCAGGGGGGCAATTGGAGGCGCTTATTTATTGAATTAACTGCAACATGACAAGAGTTCCCTCAGTATGTTTATGTGGTCTGAGTATGCACATCCGAACACCCCTTCATTCATCCACGGGTGATACAGGCTCGATAGGTTTTATTCCGCCTCTGCAAATTTGTCACCAATTCAGGTAATTCTATTTATGTTTCGGATTGGATTATGTTGCATTTTAAATTCTTTCAAGTGCACTGTAAAAATTATAATAATCAAACCCATCTTTACCTGATGTATATGTAGTTATATATGAGACCGAATAGCCTGAAAACCCAGAGTACGTTATGTACTTTGTACACCTTCTTCTCTTAAGCCTTTACTTCAAACCCTTGTGGTTGCTCAAGCCTCAACGTACACATCTTCATTCAGCTCTCCATCTAGAAACAGAGATTTGATTTGTAGCTGGTAGATATTCCACCTTTTTTGAGAATCCAATCCCATAGTCGTTCCTACTGTTTCCACACAAAGTGCATAAACTTCAAAATAATCAACTCCATACCTCTATGAGTCTCTTTTTGCAACTAGTAAGGCCTTATGCTTCAACTTGGTCTTATAAATTCACTAGTTTTAGCTCATTTTGGCAGCCCAACTAAGTTACATTAATGGGTTTCTTAATGGGCTTGATCTCATTAGTCACCGCAATTCTCAAATGCTTCATTTTAACAACTTCATTGTATAAATTTGGATCAGAATTTTATGGCACGGTCATGTTTTCTCAAACATCTTCTAGTTCCATACCTGAGTCACAATCACTCATCCATGTAGGAGGTTGTCC
Source organism: Lactuca saligna (assembly GCF_052625555.1). Classification (NCBI taxonomy): domain Eukaryota; kingdom Viridiplantae; phylum Streptophyta; class Magnoliopsida; order Asterales; family Asteraceae; genus Lactuca; species Lactuca saligna. The sequence continues at coordinate 66,955,941 of NC_136422.1, forward strand.
GATTCGTTGCTTCTAGTATTAGCTTCAATAACATGATATGTCTTGCAAATTTGGACAAGTCTATAAGCATCCTAGAAACAAGTGGATTAATTAATAGGGAGATTTATCTTTTTATCGTCTAAATAGGGGTTAGATTTGGATTAGGTTTCTTGGCAAATTTGTACTTATAGGTTCATGTGTTATTTTGATGTATAATGGGAATTTTTATTTGAGTCTAAGACTTCCAGAGACCTTCTTGTTTCTCGAGTTATAGTAATTCTACCTGGTTCGTTTTAACTAGTATCAGAGCACCAAGAAAGCGAACTATGGGATTGAAGAAAACCGACAACTTGGAAGTATAGGTCATCAATTTTAGAAGTGAAGCCGAGGAAAAATAGAAAGAACACAACTAGAAGATTGAATAACTCCTTCGGGCTGTCAACCACTTAACCACGAAGGTGGGTAACTTGCCCACCAAGGAAGAATGTGAGCGACACACGGCGAAAGACCATCTCTACGATGATATGGGGTTTCCATTATCCGAGAACGAATCGGGTTGGGAAGAAGCAAGAAGACAAAAGTGCAAAATGGGAATCACATAAGAACAGGATGAAAGAAGAAGTTGGTTCGAAGGGGCTCGAGTACGTAAAGAAAAAAGGTCCTTATTTGAAGGAGAAGATGTGTGTGTGTGTGTAAGTCTACCGCGTTGAGCGTTCTTTTAATATATTCAAGTCATCGAGGAAGTTGAACAACTCATGGCTGCAACCTTATATATGGATGGAGCAGCCTTGGTATCGTTGGAGTGAGGACACGTCACCGTTTTGATAATGAAGAGGACTGAAATGACATCTCCTTGATCATTCCAGCTATCGTATGAGGGTAGCCGATATGAGCAATTCATAGCTATCCGCCCACGATTACGTTAGAAATTTTGGGAAAATGGTGGGTCTAACTACATGGGATGTTGGAGCAGGTCTTAGAAGGAACCGTTGGAATGGAAAGTCAAATCAGAATCATGATTGATCCCTAAAAATCTATCAAAGGGAATCTTTATTTTTAATGTGATTATTTATATAGCTAGCTTGCTTAGATTAGAGCTCTTTCCATGTTTATTCTTGTCTATAAATTGTAGCCCTGAATGTAATACAGATGCAGTTTTCAGTTTAAATTTCAAATTCTCCTTGTTTTCATGGTATCAGAGCTATGTAACCTCTGCCGGCTAAAGTTTTTGCTGCCAAATAACCATTTCTGATCATCTTATTCTTGATTTTTTTACCACCATAATGTCGGGCTCTGTTGAATCTTCAAACCCAAATTCATCTCTTTTTCCACCTTCTGATATCAATCCGTCTCTTCAAATTACCCAACATATACTTAATGGATTGAATTTCCTTGAATGGTTTCAATCGGTTCTTCTTGTCATCAGAGGGAAAAGGAAGACCGGGTACCTTACCGGTGAAACTAAAGCCCCGGACAAAAAGAATGCTCACTACAAAGTATGGGAGGCAGAAAACTCCATTGTTATGGCGTGGTTGGTTAATTCTATGAACCCGAATATCAGAAGAACCTATCTCTATTATAACACAGCTCATGAAATCTGGAAAGCTGTCCAAGAGATGTATTCTGATCTTGAAAACACCTCACAGTGTTTTGAGATCCGTTCAGCTCTTCGGAGTACCAACCAAGGAGGACGATCGGTTACTAAATACTACAATGTTCTAATAGAACTGTGGCAGGAGATGGATGCGTTTTACAACATAAACTGGTCATGTCCTCAAGACGGTACTCTTCATGCAAAAATGCTTGAGAAAGATAGAATCTTTGATTTCCTTAAAGGTCTCAACAAAGAACTAGATGAAGTTAGGGGCAGAATCCTTGGCACCAAACCACTTCCCTCTCTTCGAGAAGTATTTGCAGAAGTTCGACGAGAAGAAAGTCGCAAGAAGGTGATGTTACATACCCCAACTAGTATCGATGTTGAAGGTTCTACCCTTGCTGCCTACAGATCAGAAGGACAAAAGAATTGTATGTCTTCAAACGTGTGAACACTACAAGAAGTCGTATCATACAAAGGACCAATGTTGTGGCCTTCACGGAAAGGCCGCAAACTGGACTCCTCGAAGGGTACAATCCAAAACCGCATCTGCACAAGTTGCAAAGACTTCACAAGAAAATAGTTCCTCTCCCAGCCCTTTTACAGCAGATCAAATGGAAGTACTCAGGTCACTCTTACAATCCACCAGTTCATCCTCCACTCCATTAGGTAATGGGGCACAACAAGGTAAACAAATACCTTTTTTTCTGTTAAAAGAATGGATCATTTGAAGCATGGATTGTTGATACTGGTGCTTCTGACCATATGACTGGGTGTAAGAATTTACTAAAAGACTTTAAACCAAGCAGTAATTACATTACTGTAACAGTTGCGGATGGAAAAGTCTCTCGTGTTACCGGAATCCGGAATGCTATCTATGATGATTTAAAACTAAATTCAGTTTTATATGTGCCAAATCTCCGGTTTAATTTAATGTCAGTCATTAAACTTCTTAAAGATCAAAACTGTATAGTAACTTGTTTCCCTACACATTGTGAATTTCAGGAGTAGTCTTCGGGGAAGACGATTGGCATTGCTAAAGAATACAACGGTCTCTACTACTTCACAGGCTCTTCATCCATGTCCATTACCCTAAACACCTTTCTCCTTCTGTTACTTCTAAGTCTAATGTTTTGTTATGGCATGAACGTTTAGGACATCCTAGTTTTGATTACTTGCGTCGTTTGAATCCAAATTTATTCATCAATAAAGATTGTTCTGGGTTTCAATGTGAAAGTTGTGTTCTTGCTAAACAAACCAGAAATACATAACCAAGCCATGCATATCAACCATCCCAACCATTCAGTATTGTTCATAGTGATATATGGGGCCCATCCCGTACTCTTAACATAAATGGATCCCGATGGTTCATCACATTCATCGATGACCATACACGTGCTTGTTGGGTGTATCTGTTAAAAAACAAATCTGATTGTGGTGAAGTTTTTAAAAAATTCCACAAGCATGTAGAAAATGTGTTCCAATCCAAAATCCATGTCCTTTGATCTGATAATGGCGGAGAGTATTTTGCTAATGATCTCAAAGCTTATCTAATTGAACATGGTATTCTCCACCAATCTTATTGTACCAAAACTCCACAGCAAAATGGAGTGGCTGAGAGAAAAAACCGCCATCTTCTTGAAGTATCTAGGGCTATCATAATAAACTGTCATGTCCCTCACTCTTTCTGGGGTGAAGCTGTGCTTACTGCTGCCTATTTAATTAATAGGCTTCCTTCAAAAGTTCTTGATTTTTCAACCCCAATACAATGTCTTCAAAAATGTTTCCCTAAACTCAGAGTTCTAAACTCTCTTTTGCCACGTGTCTTTGGGTGTAAAGCCTATGTTTACAATACAAGTCCATCTCGAGGGAAATTAGATCCTAAAGCTATCAAATGCATTTTTTTGGGATACTCGTCAGCTAAAAAAAGATATAAGTGTTATTGTCCATCTTCAAAAAGGATGTTTGTAACTTGTGATGTCACATTTTTTGAAACACAAAGTTTTTATCCCACTACATCTCTGCAGGGGGCAAACCTTAGTGAAGAAACCCATTGGGATCCCTCAATTTCCCTTCCTGTTTCATTGTCCGAGCCTATTTCTACATCCCCTATGTTATCTTCAACACCACCAACCATTGAGGATCCTGGTCAAGGAGAAGAACCACAACAACCCACATTCAAAGTATACTCCAGAAGGCCACGGCTTGGTAATTGCCAATCATCATCTCCTGAAACATCTACTCCAGAAGAAGCTCAAACACATGATCCTGATGATCTTGATGTCCCTATTGCTATTCGGAAAGGGGTTCGATCTTGTAGATACCCGATTTCAGGGTATCTTTCATACAACAAGTTATCTTCAAAATACAAGGCCTTTCTCTCACAAGTGGATAAAGAAGTGATTCCTACAAGTATCCATGAGGTCCTACTTGATCCGAAGTGGAAGAAAGCTGTCATGGAAGAAATGAATGCCCTTAAGGAAAACAAGACTTGGGAGGTGGTCAAAACACCTGAAGGAAGAAAGATAATTAGGTGCAAATGGATTTTTTCAATTAAAGTTGGTGCTGATGGAACCATTGAAAGACACAAAGCAAGGCTAGTTGCGCAGGGGTACTCCCAGACCTATGGGATTGATTATGAAGAGACGTTTGCTCCCGTGGAAAAATTGAACTCCATTTGAGTTCTTCTCTCTCTTGCTGCTAATCTAGATTGGGAACTACACCAACTAGACATAAAGAATGTATTCCTCAATGGAACATTAGAAGAAGACATATACATGAAACTTCCTCCAAGGTTTGAAGAAAATAAGGGAATGGATCAGGTGTGTAAATTGAAAAAATCTTTGTATGGCTTGAAGCAGTCACCACGCGCATGGTTCAATAAACTGAGCTCAGTTATGAAGAAATTTAGGTACATGCAAAGTCAAGCTGATCACAACTTATTTATAAAACAATATAGTGATGGTAAGAAGTTGATATTACTTGTGTATGTAGACGATATGATCATCACTGGGGATGATATTCACGAGATTGAGAACTTGAAAAGAAGGTTACATTCCATGTTTAAGGTTAAGGACCTTGGAAAGTTACAATATTAATATTTGTGTCCCAACGAAGATATGTTCTCAATCTTTCGAAAGAAACAGGAAAACTTGGATGCAAACCAGCAAGTACTCCTCAAGAGCGAAACTAGACATCTAAAATCAGCAATAATGACCCTCCAGTTGATCGAGAGCAGTACCAACGCCTTGTAGGTAAGTTAATTTACCTATCTCTAACACGTCCTGATATTGCATACAGTGTGAGTGTAGTAAGCCAGTATATGCATTCCCCCACAAAAAGACACTACGAAGTTGTTCAAAAATTTCTATGGTATTTGAAAGGCAAACCTGGAAAAGGAATATTATTTTAAGAAAAATGAACAACAGAACATTGAAGGGTTTGCTGATGCAGATTGGGGAGGCTCAACTGATGCCAAGTCAACAATAGGTTATTGTACTAAAGTATGGGGAAACATAGTTACCTGGAGAAGTAAGAAACAAACTGTGGTAGCTAGAAGCAGTGCTGAAGCAGAGTATAGGGCAATATGTCAAGGAATTTGTGAGCTAATCTGGATTAAAAGGCTGCTGGAAGATCTTAAAATAGATGTTGATGGTCCAATGAAGTTGAATAGTGAGAGTAAACCCGCAATTGCAATTGTCCATAATCCTATTCAACACGACAGAATGAAGCATGTTCGAATAGACAGAAATTTCATCAAGACTGAAGTAGAGAATGGTACCATCAGTCTCAACTATTTACCAGCAAAGCAGCAGGAAGCTGACATGTTCACTAAAGCATTGCTGAAAACAGATTTCGAATGCAATGTTTCCAAGTTGGGAATGTGGGATATACATTCACCAACTTGAGGGGGAGTGTTGGAATGGAAAGTTAAATCAGAATCATGATTGATCCCTAAAAATTTGTCAAAGGGAATATTTATTTTTAATGTGATTATTTGTATAGCTAGCTTGCCTAGATTAGAGCTCTTTCCATGTTTATTCTTGTCTATAAATTGTAGCCCTAAATGTAATACAGATGCATTTTTCAGTTTAAATTTCAAATTCTCCTTGTTTTCACGAACTTCCGTCAAGAAGCTAAAATCGGAACTCTGAGGATCATACAACAACGTAGTCATTGGTGAGGATCAAACAACCTTAGGAACTTATCCACACAATGTGATTGGCGGTAATGAGAACTATGTCGATGGAAGAGGGGTACGATAGGGGTGGACCATTCCGATCAACAACAACACCAATGGGCTGTGGAAGCAATGTGGAAGCAATATGAGGCATTGTAAACCAATATAGGAAGGAACTTCCATCAACAAGCTAAATCGAAACTCAGATCTTCGGTGAGGGTCATACAACCCTAGGGATTGACCCGCACAATACGATTGGCGGTAACGAGAACCGTGTTAATGGGAGAGGGGCATGATTGGGGGTTGGCCATTCTGATCAACATATGGAGATATGGTAACCTCCTATACGAAAGTTATAGGTAGCATGGGGATAGCTGAGGACGTTCAAAAGATTTTTAAAGGATGAACTCACAGCTAAAGGGCAAAAGGTTTATGCTTCAAATGTGATGCAAAGTTCGCACCAAGCCATCGAGTAGTGTACTGAGAGACGAAGATGAAGAAGAGGATCAGGAAGAACCATCTAATACAAACTAGGATCATTCTCACTTAGATACAATGGAAGTCACATTAAATTCGGTTATAGTGTTAACGCCCACATAGATTATGAAACTACACAAAAAGATGGGCGGTCTTGAAGTGGTGGTACTAATTGATGGCGGGTAACTTCGTCTCACAAGGCATTGCATGAACTACGGGTAAAAAAATCGATTCTCGTGTTTCATGATCTACTAGTCGTAGATGATTTCTTTCCTCTAGAGTTAGGTCACCGATGTAATATTAGGTATTAAATGGATGCAAACATGGGGGATATGATTGTAAATTCGAAAGATCTTACAATGACATTATGGAAGGGAAATGGAGTGTTACATAGGTTGGAGATCCGAGGGTGTCTAAGAACCCAGTCTCTTTCAAATCATTCTTCAGGTCGTTATTACATTATGAACAAGATGTGCTTATAGTATCACCGAATTGGTTAGCATCGGAGGTTACTGAATCGAGTGAGGCTTCCGAGGACGTCAAGGCCCTTATCGAAAAATTTGACGACATGTTTAATCTTCCAGGCGAACTAGTGCCCCATATGGATACATCTCGAATTTTAGGAATTCTGCCCGTTTCTTATTATAAATCTCTCATGATGTATATCATTCTCAGCCGTTCATCTTATTCGTTGGTGTTGTCATCCTCATTGGTATTGTTCTTAGTGCAGACTTTCTCTACTATGTGATTTGCTACAATCCTATCCTTTATCTTCATATAAAATGACATTCATTATAAATTTGATTTTTTTAATATTGGGATTTAGCAAATTATAGGCCTTAGATTCAATGAAAAATCCAATCCGAAGAGTATAGGATCTATGCTCCCGTCATGAAGCTTCATTCTCTATTGTTATGGTACATGAACATTTGTTAAATGCCCAAATACACATAAATAAGAAACATAGGGGCGATTACTACTCCATGCTTTTTAAGGATTGATATCTATCAAAGTTGTATTAGTAGATCTATCCATAAAATAGTTTTTTAGTTACTTCTTCCCAAAATCTATTTGGCATTCATTGTTAGATAAAACAACTCCTAGCCATTTTAATAATGATCGTTTTTTTTTTTTTTTTTTTTTGTTTAGAGATTCCATTTTGCTAGTCAATGTAAGCATTTGTACGCAAGTTTTATTTCTATTCCCTTTTCCTTACATGTTTCCTTAAATTCATCGAATCGATTTCAACCCTATGTTATATCTTAGAAACTTCACTAGAAAACCTGTTCCCTTCTTAACTAATTTCTTGAAACATTTGAAGTAGTAATGTGTCTTAATTTTTCTATATCAAAAAGATATGCCCAAAAATTTCTACTAAAATCATCAATAAAACTAAACTTGTGACTTTTATTATTGTTTTACGTGGTTTGTAAAGGTCTACATGTACAAGTTCCATGTACAATATAAGTTCCACAACCATGTGTGCCAAAACATCTCAATTGTTATCCTTTTGTGAATGGTGATCAAGCGGTCTTCTTTGCGACTGGGTTGAGGTCGTGATTCAATAGACAACATAAGCATACTACTTGCACCCATTAAGGCCTTAAAAATAATCAAACCTTTGTTGGGATGAAAAATTTTACACATTCCTTTTGTTAGGATATCTTGACCACTTTCTTGTAGCCGTGACATCGTAAGATTTGTTCCTCGACTACAAAACATTGTACATATCACAAACAATATGATTGATTCCATTCAATTTGATCTTAGCATTACCTTAAGTAGGCGCGTTCGTTATTATTTTGTTTCCAAGTTTAACTACGGTCACGTGAATTTGAGAACCATGATCAATTTCCATTCATGTGGTTCGAATATCTCAAATCATCTAACCATCCATATCCTTTCTTAACTTCGTCTATGTAGGCCACTAGAAGTAGTTCACTGTTAGGGTGTGAACACTTGATCAAATTCAATGGAGCATCTAGATATTTCATTGGGGCATTTGGTATGTTAATAGAGTAGTTAGATAGGGATGTCAAAAAGTCTCGTGGGACACCGATCCCATGTTTGAGGTATTTGTTTAAAAAAGTGGGGGCAAGGACGGGGGTGAGGGTAGAATTAACCCCCGTTTTAACTTCGGGGCTGGGGTGGGTAGTCCCATCTTGAAAGTCCCATGGGTCCCGTTAAGATTATATATATATATATATATATATATATATATATATATATATATATATATATCTATTATTTTTATGAATATAATACATAATAGCATGATTTTGAGATGTCAAAATTCAGCAAAAAAACAAGTTTTTAAGTTTCCATTCTATTGTTTTTAAGATGTCATAGTATTTTTGTTTTTAAGATGTAAAATTTTGTTATAAAGAACTATTTTCTTTTCCAAAAAATAGTTACGTTTAGCCTAAGAAAGAACTTCATTTAGCGTAAAAAAAAGCAACATAAAATAAATTGGGGGTGGGGGCGGGGCGTAATTTAGGAATTCGGGGGGTGGGGTGGGAGCATGGAAACATGACAATTTAGTGGAGGTGGCGGGGGATGCAACCCCGGATCCGTTTGCCCCCATTGAGATCCTTACACTTAGATATATGTGTGAGCATCAAGAATCAACATTGAGCAGTTGGAGCTACTGGGTACATGGAGCCTCTGGGATAGAGCACATGGAAGCTCGGGTGAGCATTAGTGTCATATGTTGAAGATGCTCAAGGAGGATGCTCATAATCTGAAGATGCTCATCGACGGTTCTCATGGACAATGGCCATAGATGATGAAATTAGGATATCCCCTTCATGCACTAATTATGGATGAGCCATAATTAGCGAGACCCATCTGAATTAGGGTTTTTCATGCTTGCCTATAAATAGGCTCATATCCTCATTCATTATTCCTTGTGTGATTGTGTGTGTACACAGTAATTTCGAGAGAGCAGTCATTGTGAAGTTAAGTGCACATCTTTTGGAGTAGTTAGTAAGCAAGAAATATTATTTTCTTTTGAAAGCTCAACTGAGATTTCACATTTATGTGTGATTATAGTTGTTCTTGGAAGTTTACTAAAATCTTCTTTCTCTCGTTCTCCCGTGGACGTAGGTCATCTCAACTAAACCACATTAAATTTTCAAAAGTTTAATAAATATAGTGTTAAGTTTTGAATTAAGTTTTTTCAGAAGTTTTATTCTGCAAGTATCGTTGATGTTTGTTTGACATTTGTCTAAAGTGCCTAACTTTTTCTTTTGTTATCCCAATATTCACTTTCTCCTCCTCCCTCTTCATGATGTCGGTATAATTTCTCTCCCTATTCCAGTGGATTTGAATCTTTTTATTATCCCTATTTAAAGGGTAGTCATTCATGAAATAAGATATGATGGAATTTGAAAACAATCAATAAAGTAATATTAGGTTAATAGCTTAGTTTAGTCTCTTACAAATAGGAGGCTAGGTTGCAGGGGAGTTTCCGGCCTTTTCAAGCACTAGCACTGGTCCTGTCACGAGGTCTAGATCATGGGTCATAACAAATTTGGCAATAGAGGCGCTCGTGATGTCGACACAACATGAAGAACTGATGAAGAAATTGGAAGCGTTCATGATCCAACAAACACAAAGCAATTATGATTTGAAGACAAGTACCAATGATTTAAAGGAGGCTATGACAGCCTTGCAGACCAATCAAGCAGCGATGGAAGAGAGATTGCAAACCCTAACCCAAAACAAATCCAACAGACAAGAAGAAGAAGATGAGAGTGTAGACAAGATGTTCGAGTCTGATAGATTTGATGACCCATCGGAATAGGTGCATGGAAGAGGACGTGGCGCCACCTTTGGTGCCAATCCAAACAGTAAGTTTTCGTACCAAGGAGGATTCGCTGGAAGAGGTAAGGGTTTAATCTAGGAAGGTGCAGGAAGAGGATCAAACAAGTCTTTTGAATCATGGCGGACAGGTGAACCCCAACCTTTCAAACACCATTGGGACTCCTTCTAACCAGAAGGGTCAAACAAAAGGGATTATGGGGAACCAAAAAACTGGGAAGAGATGGAAGATATGGGATACCGTAGGGGAAGAGTACCGAGATTCGCCAAGATGGAGTTTCCCACATATGATGGGAAGGGTAATCCGGTCGAACGGCTTCAAAGATGTGAAGATTTCTTTGAAGAACAACAGACCCCTACTGAAGCTTGGGTTAGGCAGGCCACCTTTTCACTACAAGTTCGGGCTAGTGGGTGATACCATAACCTACGAAGGATGAAGACCTACTTGAATTGGTTTGAGTTCTCAGAAGAGTGCAAAATTAGGTTTGGACCCCCGATGAGCATGAACCTGTTAGGCGAGTTAACTCGATTAAGGCAAATAGGCACAGTAGAGGTCTATTGTGAAGGATTTGAGTTGCTGCTAGGGAGAACGACAGGTGTGACTCCGGAGCAAAGTATTTGGCATTTTTGTGCAATTTTAACTAATGATATTCGTTACGAAGTAGAGTTTGCTAGATCCACCACACTAAACTATGCTATGAACCTAGCTAGACAGATTGAGTTCAAACTCACGGAGGAGGGATGACCAAGGAGTTTTGGAGAACCTCTATTAACCGGGAATCAACCCTCGACAGAAAGAAAAAACCGAGAGTCAACAGGTGGTGGAGCCGGAATAGTGAAATCTGAAGTGCGGAACCCGGTTTTGAAATGAATTACAGCTATAGAGATGGCGGAAAGGCGAGAAAAAGGATTATGCTTTAACTATGATGAGATGTTCTCGATCGGCCATAAGTGTGCGAAACTGTTTGGTATCATGTTGGAGGATGTAGAAGATGTTACGTGGGATGATCGTGGTGTTTTTACCAACACGCACCCAGGTTTTGAGCTTGCGGACAAGCTCAATGCAAAGGAAGGGAGTAATGTTATGAATCATACTTGATAAGTATGCAAGTTAATAGATAATAAGTATTTTATATTCTAGGAAGTTATCTTGTTTCCGTTTTTAATTTTGGCAATTAGGATCTTTTATTGTTTGAGTTGATTTTAGAGTTTTTGTTTCCTGATTTGAGTATTTTGTTTATCCCTATTTATAGGGTAGCCATTCATGAAATAAGATATGCTGGAATTTGAAAACAATTAATAGAGTAATATTAGCTTAATAGCTTAGTTTAGTCTCCTGCAAACAAGAGGCTACGTTACAGGGGAGTTCACGGCTTTTTCAAGCACTAGCACTGGTCTATCAAGAGATCCACGAGGTCTAGATCTCGGGTCATAACATCTTTCTTGCTTACTAACTTCTCCAAATGATGTGCACTCAACTTCACAATGATTGCTCTATTGAAATTACTGTGTACACAGACAATCACGCAAGGAATAATGAATGAGGATAAGAGCCTATTTATAGGCAAGCATGGAAAACCCTAATTCAAATGGGTCTGGCTAATTATGGATCATCCAGAATTAGTTCATGAAGGTGATACCCTAAGTTCATCATCTATGGCGATCGTCCATGAGCATCTTCAGATTATGAGCATCCTCCTTGAGCATCTTCAACATATGACACTGATGCTCACCCGAGCTTCCATGTGCTCTATTGATCCCAAATAGGGCTGTAAATGAACTGAACGTTCAGCGAACCGTTCGTGAACTGTTCGGCGGGAAGTTCGTTTATGTTCGTTTATTTAATAAATGAACGAACATGAACAAAAATTATGGTTCGTTTAGTTAAATGAACGAACATGAACAATGGTCTCATTCGTTCATTTATGTCCGTGAACGTTCGTTTATGATGTTCATTTACGTTCGTTTATGTTCGTTCATTTAAGTTTATTTATATTCATTTGTATTGAATTATTTTTTATTATATAGCTATATTATATGTTCGTTTATGTTCATATATGTTCAATTGTGTTTTTTTATCTTTGTTCGTTTATCTTGGTTCGTTTATGTTCGTTTAGCATGTTCACGAACATAAATGAACAAACATGAACAAAGTAATTTATTAAACGAACGAACGTGAATAAGAAAATCTCATTCGTGTTCGTTTGTTGTTTGGCTAACTTAAACGAACGAACATGAACAAGACCTTATTCGTGTTCGTTTGGTTCGTTTACAGCCCTAATCCCAGATGCTCCATGTACCCAGTAGCTCCAAGTGCTCAATGTTGATTCTTGATGCTCACACATATATCTAAGTGTAAGGATCTTAATGGGGGAAAACGGATCCAGGGTTGCATCCCCCTCCGCGCCCCTAAATTGTCATGTTTCAATGCTCCCGCCCCACCCCCCGAATTCCTGAATTACGCCCCCCCCCCCAATTTATTTTATGTTGCTTTTTTTTTTACGCTAAATGAAGTTCTTTTTTGGGCTAAATGTAACTATTTTTTTGGAAAAGAAATAGTTCTTTATAACAAAATTTTACATTTTAAATACAAAATTAGTATGACATCTCAAAAACATTAGAATGGAAACTTAAAAACTTTTTTTTTTTTTGCTGAATTTTGAAATCTCCCTGTTCTACAACCTCTACCAACTCATGATAAATACATGTTAGTGGACTTTTTAAAGGAAGCATAAGAGAAATACTCAAGAAAGAAGGTATGCCATTAACATTGATTTGAGTAGTTATAGCAAAGCAATTATCAAAGATCATGATCTAGATGGCATTAGTGATCTTATGGGTATTGAAGTACTAATCATATATGGCAGGTTTGTAAAAGCCATCTCAGTAAATGAATCTCTCTAAATGGTAAAGTATCGTGATAATAATTTCATCATATCATGTTTTGCATTTACGAGTGTTGATAACTAAAATCCCTAATAAATACACCATAGAAATAAATTTCTCGCTATCGTGTGGGTACCCCCCCCCCCTTTCTTTCCTTTCGGATTGCCGACTCTAGGGTTTCGATGGCAGAGCTTCACGGTGATGTCCTTCCGAATATACTGAAAAGATTGAATGTGGGGGATCTAATCCGCTGCAAAAGTGTGTGTAAGTCTTGGGAAAAATTGATCACTGACTCTGGTTTCATTAAATTCCATATGAACTATAGTTACCAAATTGATTACAAAAAAAATGATATAGATAGGAGGATTGTTATGTCAAGGGTCTCTTATCGCAGCGGGTCCCGTGTTTGTGATGTTGATGACAGATTCTTTGATGATCGCGATTGTCATCTTCTTGGTTCTTCCAATGGACTTGTATGCATCTCTTCTTTTGCTTCTCAACTTGTAGTAGCTAATCCCTCAACTAGAGAGGTTCAAACACTACAAGAGCCTCAAATTTTTGATACCAAGCATTTATGTTGGGGTTTTGGCTATGATTCATCTACGGATGATTACAAGGTTGTATTAGGGTTCCGTAAACGTGTTGGTTGGACATGTTTTCAAGTGTTAAGTTTGAAATCAAATGTTTGGAAACTAATTGGAGATGTAAAGTATTTGTTTCTTAGTAGGATTGGTATCTTATGCAATGGGGCACTTCATTGGATTATGAAAGATTCTTCATCTCCAAATAAGAAGAGAGTCATTGCTTCGTTTCAGCTATCTGAAGAAAAATTTATCAAAATTTCCGAACCTGATGATGAGCGATATGAATCTGGTGTTGCTAGCTGCCCAAATATGAATTTAGGTATTATCGAAGATTGTTTATGCATATCTCCTTGTGATGGATTTAATGATAACTTATGGATGCTGAAGAACTACAATGGAAAGCTGTCTTGGGAAATGTTTGAAAAGGACTGTGATATGAACTTAGCTTTACAATGCTTGAAAGAGAAGGAACATTACGTTCCTAACAAGAGAACTTTGTGTCGTGATATGCTGTTCTACAAGACTAAGGAATATATTTGTGCCCCTATCTATATGGAGAGTCTTGTATCTCCCTATGTTAATGGGAGGCCAAAGAGAAAGACACAAGAGAGTAATAGCAAGAAGAGTTGTAAGGTGCGTTCATTTTGTTTATCATATAATACTAACTGTGAAATTATATCTGGATACTGAATTCATATTAATGCTTATGATGATTGCTGTACATCCCTAAAAAACTGTGTTGATCTTGGCCTCATAGCTCAATCTTCATGTTTACTCATGGGATGCTCTCATTTTCGTTTGTAATATACGAGGTCTGCAAAAGGACATTATCTATAGTTTAAAGTTTTGATCATGGAGCATACTTAAGTTTACTAGCATTCAAGAGGCTAGGAACTCTTCCTGAATTCACTTATATTCTGTTATGACCAAAGATACCAACTACTAACACTAACCACTCAACTAAGCCTACCTAACTGATCTAACAGTAAAAAGACCTTATTGCCCTCACTGCTCTAATTAAGCCACAACTGACAGGACGAAATGTATGCCTAATAAGAAGTGTAACAGACTCATTACCTTCACCCAGTATACATTTGGCGTTCATTTATTTGTATTCTTGCAATGCACTTCAATTGCAACTATTATTTACTCTTTCAGTCTGGTATATATGATGTTGACTGTTCACTGACTTCCCCTTTTGATTTCTCAGTTGATTAAGCGCGACCCTATGCTTCCAGGAGCAAGTGGCTAAGTTTGAGGCTGTTGAAGCAGTTTGGATGACATGGCATTGCTTGTTCTCTCTGCCATAAAGATAGCTTCTGATAGTTTTTAGTATCTTATGTTAATAAATTGTGTTTGATGGATTTCAAAAACTTGTGTTTGATGGATTTCAGAAACGTATGTTTGATGTTTTTAAAGTGTGATGAACTCTTACTTTCTGGTAATATTCTTACTTTACTCTGATCTTAGAATTCATACTCGAAATCATTTCAACTACAATGTTTTTTTGATTCCACATGCCAAATCAAATGCTCTTAATTCACATCAAAGGGCAGTATAGTATTTTTAAGTATGTTAGGGGTCAAACGCGCAATAAAAACATATTATAAGGATGGACAAAGTTAAAAAAAACCATTAGGAACCAAGCGCGTAGATTATCAAAAACCACAGGGACCATTCGTGTAATTTATCCAACACAAAATAATAAAATATGTGGGTCACGAAGAAATTTAGAAAAAGGAGGGGTAGTATTGCAACAGTTTAATTCGAAGATATATAGATATGCGCGTGTATTGGGCAGCGATGTTGATGTTTATGTGCGAATCTGAGTAATTTCGAACCCTATTTATGGTTGAAATCCGGCGTTCATCATTAGAAGCTATGCAAACTAAGCTCTAAGCTATCAGTTATGGGTGCCATTGAACTGCAGTACAAGTGTTTGATGAAAATCTGCACCGACTTACTTTGGATACGCATTACTGGAGCTCTAGCTTACAGCTGTTGAGCTGTGTATAGCTGTATATAAGATGATACCTTTTTAATAATAAAATTCCTAGTTACATCTTCGTAATCCTGCCTAAAGTTCTTCCTAATCGTCTCTTCATATTCGGCTGTACTTTTTTCTTCTCTGTTTAATGTGTGAGCATAGCTCAGACGCCATTGGTTTTTGGAGCTATGCTTATCTGATTCAAAGATGGTTATTAACGCCTAGGGAGCAGTTGGAGGCACTTATTTGTTTATTGAATTCATTGCCACATGAAAGGAGTTCCCTCACTCAGTGTGTTTGTGTGATCTGAGCATGCACATCCAAACACCCCTTTCATTCCATCAACCGGTGATCCAGGTTTGGTCGGTTTTATTCTACCTCTGCAAATCCATCAATAACTCAGGTAAATCCATATATGTTTCAGATTGGATTATGTTGCATTTTATGTTCTTTGAACTGTATTGTAAAAATTATAATAATCAAACCCCTCTTTACCTGGAATATGTAGTTATATATATAGCGGGTAACTGACTAAATTTGAAGTGTCGAGTTTTGTTAGAGAATTTGATGGATCATGGATATTCTTCCCTTTTAGTATTTACGATATCATATATGTTCAAAATTTGAGTTTGAGCATTGAGTCCTGTTGGTATAATGGCTGTTAATTAACCATGCATGTGTGCTCGTTTGAACCGATAGAGAACTTTATGTTCTTTGTACACTTTCGTCTCTGAAGCCTTTACTTCGAACCCTTGTGTTTGCTTTGGTACACATCTTCATTCAGCTTTCCATCTAGAAACAGATATTTGACTTGTAGCTGGTAGATGTTCCACCTTTTTTGAGAATTCAATGCCATAGTAGTTCCTACTGTTTCCATACGAGGTACATAAACTTCTAAACAATCAACTCCATACCTCTATGAGTCTCTTTTTTTGCAACTAATAAGGCCTTATGCATCAACTTGGTCTTATGGATTCACTAGTTTTAGCTCATTTTGGCAGCCCAACTAAGCTCCATTAGTGGTCTTCTTAGTCGGCTTGATCTCATGCATCCATCACAACATTTCTTCAATTCTTCCTTTTAAAACTCTCATTGTGTGAATTTGGATCAGGATTTTATGTCATAGTCATCTTTACTATGACATCTTCAATTTCATTACCCAAGTCATAATCACTCATCAGGAGGCTGTCTGGTTCGTCGTTTCGAGTGTTAGCTTCATTAACCTGATTCATCTTGCAAATTTGGACAAGTCTATAAGTGTCACCAGAAACAGGGTTATTAATTAATAGGGAGATTTTTCTTTTTATTGTCTAAACGTTACTGTTTCGATATGTTTCCATATGAAGAGCACTGACACGATGTCTCCTTGATCGTTTCCGAAAGGAGGGGACGTTCCAGTATTATAGGATTATATTATAAATTTCGGGAAAGAACTTCCATCAAGCAGCTAAAATCGGAACCAAGATACTTGGTGAGGGTCATACAACCCTAGGGCTTGACCCACACAATGGGATTAGCGGTAATGAGAACTGTGTCAATGAGAGAGGGAACAATCGGGGCGTGGGCTATTCCGATCATCCACAACACCAATGGTTTTTGGAAGCAATATGATGTCTATGCAAACGCAAGGAGCTATGGAAACCTACGATAGGAAAGTTAGAGGAGGCATGGGGGATAGCCATGGACATTCGAAAGACTTAAGAATTTTGAACTTGCTGCTAAAAGGGAAAAAAGGTTATGCTTAAATTGCGATGCCAAGTTTGCAGGGGGCAATTGTTACCCTAACGGGTCCTATAAATAGCCTAATGGGAAAATAAGATGAAGAAGAGGACAAGGAAGGAAGAACAGTCTGATACATAGAGATGTAAAAGAGTCGAGCCGAATCGAGATTCACAATGATCCATGCTCGTTTAAAGTAACTAAAGCTCGAGCTCGAGCTTGTAGAACATATATGAATCTTGGGATCGGCTCGTTAAGGCTCATTAAGGCTCATTACTCCATAAAGCTCGCTAAAGGTCGGGATCGACTCGTTATTTTTTCATATTTTATTAATATATAAGTAATAAATAAAATATATAAAAATAAAAACAAATTATAAAAAAACTCGTTTAAGCTCACGAAATAAAACGAGCTCTTCAGTGTAGGCTCAAGATGAGGCTTGTTTGTTAAATGAGATTTATTCTAGGCTCGAGCTCAGGTTCAGGCTTGTTATGGCTCGACTCGTTTCGGGTTTCTAACAATCCAATCCCAAGTAGCTCTTCAGTAGCTCGACTCATTTATTACATCCTTAGATACAAGCTAGGATCATGCTCACTTGGATGCGGTGGAAGTCAAATTAAACTCGGATATATTGATAACGCCCTTATACACTATGAAAATACGTGAAAACATGGTCGGTCTCGAAGTGGTGATACTAATTGACAGCGGGGCGACTTATAACTTCGTGTCACAACGCTTGGTGATATGTTAAAGGCTATTAGTGTCGGGTAACAATGTAAGGAGTAATGGTTGGTAATGGAATGGTGTAAGGAAGCAAAGACATATATAAGAAGATGATTCTCGCATTACACGAACTATGGGTCGTAGATGATTTCCTGCCACTAGAGTTAAGCATCACCAATGTGATACTGGGTATTAAATGGCTGGGAAAACGAGGGATATGATTGTCAATCGGAAGGATCTTACCATGATACTGTGGAAAGGGAATAGAGTGTAAGGAGTATTACACCGTATTAGATGATATATATATATATATATATATATATATATATATATATATATATATATATATATATATAGTTTATTTTCTACAGGGGGTGTTAATGTAAATGTATTTACTATATATATTCTTGTAATCCTTGCTTACGTATGATTTTTAAGAATACAATTCCTTATTCACCAAGTTTATTTTGGTATCAGAGCGCTTTTATCACTAACCCTAAAGCGGCCATAACAACCCCTCTACACCCATCGTCGACCAACTAGTACAATGGCAGACATCATGATTTTTTCTACAACCGAGAAAAAAAGCCATAGTTCTCATAAATTTGCTTTTACTTTGACTCCAAGCAATTATGGGTACTGGAAAACCATGTTACAACCATTCTTGATCACCAACGATTTATTTGGTTATGTCGATGGCACCATATTGTGCCCTCCAGCCACCATCGTATCCACAACATCTTCTGGAAAAGAAGGAGACGCAGTGACCTCTACATCGACATCCAACCATTGTTACAAAGCTTGGGTATCCAATGATGCGCATTTTTGGATGCTCATTCTGTCCACCACCTTAGAAACCTCTTTTCAACATGTTCAAGGTAATATGTCTCGTGACCTTTGGCTATCTTTAGAATGTGCTTATGCTCCTCATACCTCCTCTCGTGAATATACTCTTAAAACCCAACTCTTGAAAATTTCCATGAAGGAATATGAATCTTCATCTGCCTATTTAACTCGAGCACAAGAGTACTCTAATGCTCTAGCCAACATTGGTGAACCAATAAAAGAAAAGGACCTCATGATGCTTGATTGTTGAACACGACTCTTTATATGGGAAACAACAAGACTTTTATTAAGACGCTTAAGGAGAACTTGCACTTTGTTAGACTACTACACACTTTTTCTTACTTGGAGGCTTTTCTTGGATACTTGGATGTTGGATTGTTTGGAGCAAATGAGCTCCACACCGATTTATAGGTGTTTCCACCTCCTTATAAGAAGTTTCTAGATCTACATACATTCATGGCTATTCTAGAACTATCTACCATATTCTATATCTATTACAAGCTTTTATATGTTTCTAGAATGTTCTATAATGTCCTAGATAAGTATAGACATTCTTGTGTCTTCCATAGTGTTCTAGAATGTTCCATAGCCTTCCAGGGTCTTCCATCTTGTTCTAGAGTATTCTAGAATCTTCCGACATCTTCAACACTCCTCCATAGTATTCCATAATGTTCTATAATCTTCCGGATCATTCTAGAACATGCTAACTTCTTCTAGACAATAACATGATTCTATTGGGCTAGTGATGACCTTCAACACCCCCCCTCAGCACTAGCCCCTATTCGTTGTACCATGCTGAGCTGATAATTAAATCCCTCATATTTGTTAGTACTTAACCCTTTATGAACTCCATTTGCTACTTGGTCATTAGTCTTGATATGTTTCATATTGACTTCTTGAGAACTTTTTCTCTTCCACATGTTTTGTTTTTCCTTAGTTGTTGCAGTCGTTGCTTTGTATATTGTTTCCATAGTTGACAACGACATTCGTGGTTGCCTTTTGTTGCACCATAATATTGTTCCTGACTTTGTTGAACTGTCTTGTGTAGTTTCTTATGCCTCCCTTTGAGAAACTTGTAAGCATGTGAGTTGTCCCTTTTACAAGCCCTGGAAAATTCTTTGCTCTTACGAATTAATGTGTTTTTCTTCTTATTCGCCTTATCCGGTTTCTCCATCACATGTTCCACTTTTCGTCTAAGATGCGAGTTTTTATGTAACCCTAGTGACATTATGTTCTTCTTCTCCTTCGGAATGTCCATCTTTGAGGGAACAATTTCCTCCTTCAAGGCTGTCATAAACTTTGCCTCACTCTTCTTGAGACCTTTGTCGAGTTGCATAGTTGATAGGATTTGGGATCCAATCCTATTTCTCTTCAAGGGTACAATGTGAATTATTGAAACCTTAGTGATACGCATGGTATCATCTCTCTCAAATGACCAAGGTCGTACGTTGTCTAGGAAATCCATTCCCAATACCATACGATAGTCATCCATATGCACTAGTGTCAAGTCTATGGTGCCTTCCCATTCTGCTATCTTAAGAGGTACTCCATATGCAACACCAATGATAGGCTTGGATAAAGAGTTGATGACTTTCAACCGGCCTGGGTTTTTGGTGTATTTGATGCCCAAATTTTTAGCTTCATCTTTAGCAAGGAAATTATGGGATGCACCTGTATCTACTAAAGCCTTGGTGTATCCTCCATTTACCCTAGCATCTACGAACATTAGCCTTCCTCTTTTAGTCTTATTCTCTTCTATAGCACATAGTGCCTCAACATCCCATTCATCCTGTACTTCCTTTTTGGAAGTTACTATATTGCTTTCCACAAACTTTTTCTTTGACCAACAATCCTTGTACATGTGGCCCCACTTTCCACAATTGTTGCAGTTGCCTTCGAACCTCCTCCCCCGAGAACTCTTATTGTCGGTCTTTTGAGATCTCCATGGTTGTGAGGTTCCTTGCTGACTCTTCCCTTTGTCAGCATTTTTGTATCCTTCTTTAGAAGGTGGCTTGAAATTCCTTCGACTTTTACTTGTGTAGAGTGCTTCTTCTTCACTTTTCAGCGTGATGCCTCCCATTTGCTTAACCATAGCTTCTTGGCTAGCCAGCAAATTATCAAAATCTACAAGTGATGGTTGAACGGGCCATCCTTGTACAACAGTAATGAAGCTTCTATATTCTGGCCTGAGTCCATGGATGATGATCTTTTTCATTCGAGCTTCTGCAATGACAGAATGCGGATCTAGTTCAGTAATCTCCCGACATATCGACTTGACCTTGTGGAAATATTGAGCAATCGTCATGTCACGTTGTGAGATTAATAATAGCTCGTTCTCCAAAAGTTGTAGTCTCGTATCATTCTTCTTTGAGAAAAGCGTCACAAACGTGTCCCAAGCTTCTTTCGGGGTGTGCTCATCCCCAATATGCTCCAACATCTCTTCTTCGAGTGTGGTCTTCAAGGCAAACATTGCTTTGCCTGCTTTGATTTTCCATTTGCGCAAAGCACCATTAATGTCTTCCTCTGGTGGCGTAGTTTCGCTTCCACCAACGACCTCCCACAGATCTTGTCCTTGTAAGTAGGACTTCATACATGTTTCCCACGTTTTGTAGTTGTTGTTGTTGAGTTTCTTGATTCCTCCGAAGACTTGGAGATCACCCATCGTGTTGGCAGTACCTCGGTAATACCAAACAAGCTAGTTTCGACACTAAACTTGCAGAGTCACAAACTACTCACGATACAATGAGAATCACTTGTTCTCACTATCAAGAAACCTCGCTCTGATACCAGATTGTTGAACACGACTCTTTATATGGGAAACAACAAGACTTTTATTAAGACGCTTAAGGAGAACTTGCACTTTGTGAGACTACTACACACTTTTTCTTACTTGGAGGCTTTTCTTGGATACTTGGATGTTGGATTGTTTGGAGAAAATGAGCTCCACACCTATTTATATGTGTTTCCACCTCCTTATTCTATATCTACACCTAGATCTACATACATTCATGGCTATTCTAGAACTATCTACCATATTCTATATCTATTACAAGCTTTTATATGTTTCTAGAATGTTCTATAATGTCCTAGATAAGTATAGACATTCTTGTGTCTTCCATAGTGTTCTAGAATGTTCCATAGCCTTCCAGGGTTTTCCATCTTGTTCTAGAGTATTCTAGAATCTTCCGACATCTTCAACACTCCTCCATAGTATTCCATAATGTTCTAGAATCTTTCGGATCATTCTAGAACATGCTAACTTCTTCTAGACAATAACATGATTCTATTGGGCTAGTGATGACCTTCAACAGTTATATCAGGTTTAAGAGACGAATATAATAGGTTGAAATCCACCTTGTTAGCCCAACACTCTCCCACTGCCTTTGCTGAACTTAATGGTCTTCTCTCTGACCACGACTACATGATCAGAAAGACCTCTACAGAGGTGCCACCAGCTCAAGTATTCACTGCTGCCACCCGACAACCTAATCCCTCTCTTGTCGGACACTCCTTGTCACAAGATGATGATGTCCAGGCTATTCAACAACTCGCACAATAGCTTGGGTTACAACTTCAACCAACAAGTTCACCACCAGCCCAAGCCTTCTACACAAACCGATCAGGCAACAATCGCAACAGTCGCTCAACAAACAACCAAGGTCGTGGAAACTATAATAACTGACAACAAGGAGGAGGTAATCGAACTCGGTTTACTTGGGCATCTAATCAAAATATTGTTTATGGCACATGTAACAGGTGCGGTATTGGCCATGTTCCATCCCAGTGCCCTAATCGTGATCCCACAACGATTTGTACGAGACAACAACCCTCTGCTAATTTTGCTGATTACCGTTCCCAGGTTTCCTCTTCTTTGGTCAACGATACTAGTTCAACTAATCGTGTTGCAGCCGACCTCTCCAACTTTTATCATTCTCAGACATACAATGGTCATGACACTCTACATGTTGGCAACGGTAAGGGTTTACCCATTCTTCATATCAGTTCCTCACAGCTTTACTCTCCACATAAAACTTTTCATCTCTCACAAATGCTTCATGTCCCAGAAATCAAACAAAATCTTCTCTCTGTTCAAAAATTTTACCACGATAATAATGGTTACTTTGAGTTTCACACTTCTTTTTTTGTTGTGAAGGACGAGATTACTCACACTACCCTCCTCGCGGGTCCAAGTAGTGGTGGCCTTTACTCCTTCCATCTTCCGTGATTCCAGCCTACTTCTGTTGGGTTAATTGGTTTGTGCATGGCTGAAACTTTGAATTTAATAATTTTTCTATTGTTTTATGTTTTATGGTTTAGAAAATAGTTGATTGTTTAGAATGAGTATTTAGTTTTGACCGCATGATGTGCAAGTGTACGGGTCCTTAGATTAGACCAGATCTTTAGGTGGAGTAGTTCACATGGGAAGACCCCTCAAGAATCGGTCCACTTTTGAACAAGTAAACACCTTTTATTTTCCATCTTTAATATTTATAGATATGCTTGTAAACTCCATCAGTTACCCATGACCAATAAGTTACCAGATCATTGACCTATTGACCCGTATCCGTGACCCGGTAAATAAACGATTAACCCAACAACTTCCTCCAAAGTTGCTTTCTCTGCCATTCGTGCTTCTTCGATCACTTGGCATCAACGCCTTGGACATCCTCATCAGCAGTTGTTGCAGTCAATGAATTCTAAATATAGTTTACCTTTACTAGATAAACATGTTACTTCAACTTGTACTTCATGTTCTATTGGCAAATCCTCTAAACTTCATTTGTCATCCGCTACTTATAAAAGCTCTCATATTTTAGACTTACTTTTCTGTGATGTTTGGGGACCTACTCCCGTTACCTCATTTGATGGGCATCGATATTTTTTATTGTGTGTTGATCATTTTTCCCGCTTTATGTGGTTTTTTCCTTTAAAAGCCAAATCTAATGTCTATAATACTTTCAAACAACTTATTCTTACTGTTGAATGACAGTTCCAAACTAAGTTAAAATCAGTTCAATCTGATTGGGGCAGTGAATTTTGGAATCTTTCACAATTTTTCTCATCTCTCGGTATCATCCATCACCTATCTTGTCCTCATACAAGTGAACAAAATGCTCTTGTAGAACGTCGTCACCATCATGTTGTGGAAACCGGTCTTACTCTTCTTGCCCAATCCTTTGTTCCGCAACGTTTTTGGCATTTTGCTTTTGACACAATTTGTTTATCTTATAAATCGCATGCCTTCCCGTACAAACAAAAACATCTCACCTTTTGAACATATTTTCAAACACAAACCTGGTTTTTTATTTCTTAGTGTGTTCGGTTGTCAATGCTTTCCGCACCTTCGTCCGTACAACAAGCATAAAATGTATTTTCGCTGTCTCCCATGTGTGTTTCTTGGATATAGGACATCCCATCATGGTTACCGATGCTTTGATCCTATCTCTGAAGGACTTTATATAGTTCGTCATGTTTGGTTTCATCAACGATCCTTTCCATACAACATCAACCCCTAACTCCACCCGAACCTTCTTCTTCTAACCCATATACATCATCCTATCCTACTCCTGACCCTTCAAATATACCCACCATACCACCACCCATATTACTTACTACTCCACCTACATCTCCTATATCTTCTACATCTCCTCCTTCCCATAAATCTCCATAACGTCCCCCTCTCCTCCATACTTATCACCGACACCCATGAACCACCACATCTCAACTTGACACCTCTCTCCCTCAAACGGTCATTCCCCAACCAGAAGCTACCCAATCTCAACCACACGTTCGACCCTCCAACCTTCGTCCTAATCCTAAGCCTACCAAACCATATGATCCCACCTCCTATCACACTCATACTTCCTCTCCTGACACTCAACCCACAACCTTTACTATTGCTAACAAATTGCCTCAATGGCGTCAGGCCATGGCAGAAGAGTATTCTTCTCTTCTGAGGAACAATACTTGGTCCTTAGTCCCTCGTGTCTCAAATATGAATGTCGTTGAATGTAAATGGGTTTACAAACTCAAGCGCGATCATACCGGGGCTATTGTGCGCTACGAAGCACGTTTGGTTGCTAAAGGTTTTATCAACAACAAGGTCTTGAGTATCACGACACTTTCAGTCCAGTTGTAAAATCGACTACTATTCGGGTTGTTCTATCTTTGGCGGTGACACATAATTGGCCTTTACGACAACTTGATGTTCAGAATGCATTTTTACATGGAAATCTCTCCGAGACGGTCTATTTACAACAACCACCGGGTTTCGTTGATCCAACGAAACCCAATCATGTTTGTCTTCTCCTTAAGTCTTTGTATGGACTCAAGCAAGCTCCCCAATCTTGGTTCCAACGATTGTCTACTGCTCTTCATGCTCTCGGCTTTCAAGGCTCTAAAACAGATCCGTCGCTTTTTATCTACTCTTCTAAAGGTTTTCTTTTATATATGCTTTTTATCTACTCGTCTGTCAAGAAAAGCTTTTTTTCTAGTAGTGTCCAAACAACAATGATATAAATACTGGTCTTGGTAATACTGTATTTTACCCAAGGAATTCATTATGGAAACCGATGCATCATGCCTTGGGTTGGGGGCAGTCCTCATGCAAGGAGGAATACCAGTGGCCTAAGGCCTAATACAGTTAGCTCTTTGGTGCCGGTTCTCGGCACAAGGCAGTTGATGAAAGAGAACTAATAGCGATAGTATTTGCCATTCAAAAGTGGCATCCATACTTCGTGTGAAAGTGTTTCATAGTTCAGACAAACCAACGAAGATTTAAATGTTTACTTACAACAACAAATCATTACTAAGGAACATCTAAATTGGATGTCCAAACTATTAGGATATAATTTTGAATTTTAATATAGGCCCAAAAAAAACACAACTGATATACATTCATGAAAGGGGTCATCATCAACCTTCGATACCCTTTCAGTACCATGGATAGTCTAATGGAATGAGGTTTTGTGAGAGCTGTCCTGGGCTCAAGAATTTTGGATAATAAGGCAGCAAGTTCGAGAAGGGACTTCCGCACCACCGAGGCTTTTAGTGATGAAGGTGACTGAATCCTTTATCAAAGTTGTTTAGTGCTGCCTCGATCATCATCTTGAATTCCTTGTCTATTTCATGAGTGATGTGCGAGTGCAATTTTGGGACATTCAGGATTACAAAAACTTACCAAAAAATGGCAAAGGAAGTATACTAGGAGGGTATGTGTAAAGGCATAGCAAGAATGATGGCGGAGTGTGACTCGTGTCACCACCATAAATATTTCACAATGGCATCGAGTGGATTGTTGCAAGCCTTAGAATTACCAAAAAAAATGTGTGGGTGGACATGACAATAGATTTTAAGATTGGGTTGGTTACAATGTCATTTTAAAAGAAATACTTGAGAAAGAAGGTATGTTATTAACACTGATTTCAGTTGGTGTAGCAAAGCAATTATCGAAGATCATGATGTCTTGATGGCATTAGTGATCTTATCGGTATTGATATACTAATCATATATGGTAGGTTTGTAAAATTCATTTCAGTAAATGAATTTCACTCTATGGTAAAATATCATGGTAATAATTTCTTCGTATCATGTTTCGCATTTATGAGTGTTGATAACTAAAATTCGTAATAAATACCCCCACATAAATAAATTTCTCACTATCGTGTGGGTACCCCCCCCACCCCTTTCTTTCCTATCGGCTTGCCGACTCTAGGGTTTCGATGGCAGAGCTTCACGATGATGTCCTTCCAAATATACTGAAAAGATTGAATGTGAGGGATCTAATCCAATGCAAAAGTGTATGTAAGTCTTGGGAAAATTTGATCTCTGGCTCTGGTTGCATTAAATTCCATATGAACTATAGTTACCAAATTGATTACAAAAACAATGATATAGATAGGAGGATTGTTATGTCAAGGGTCTCTTATCGCAACGGGTCGCGTGTTTGTGATGTTGATGACAGATTATTTGATGATCGTGATTCTCATCTTCTTGGTTCTTCCAATGGACTTGTATGCATCTCTTCTTTTGCTTCTCAACTTGTAGTAGCTAATCCCTCAACTAGAGAGGTTCAAACACTACAAGAGCCTCAAATTCTTGATACCAAGCATTTATGTTGGGGTTTTGGCTATGATTCATCTACGGATGATTACAAGGTTGTACTAGGGTTCCGTAAACGTGTTGGCTGGACGTGTTTTCAAGTGTTAAGTTTGAAATCAAATGTTTGGAAACTAATTGGAGATGTAAAGTATTCATTTCATAGTAGGATTGGTATCTTATGCAATGGGGCACTTCATTGGATTATGAAAGATTCTTCATCTCCGAATAAGAAGAGAGTCATTGCTTCGTTTCAGCTATCTGAAGAAAAATTTATCAAAATTTCCGAACTTGATGATGAGCGATATGAATCTGGTGTT
Organism: Lactuca saligna; assembly: GCF_052625555.1. Lineage (NCBI taxonomy): Eukaryota > Viridiplantae > Streptophyta > Magnoliopsida > Asterales > Asteraceae > Lactuca > Lactuca saligna. The sequence continues at coordinate 66,983,155 of NC_136422.1, forward strand.
GATAACTTATGGATGCTGAAGAACTACAATGGAAAGCTATCTTGGGAAATGTTTGAAAAGGACTGTGATATGAACTTAGCTTTACAATGCTTGAAAGAGCAGGAACATTACGTTCCTAACAAGAGAACTTTGTGTCGTGATATGCTGTTCTACAAGACTAAGGAGTATATTTGTGCCCCTATCTATATGGAGAGTCTTGTATCTCCCTATGTTAATGGGAGGCCAAAGAGAAAGACACAAGAGAGTAATAGCAAGAAGAGTTGTAAGGTGCGTTCATTTTTTTATCATATAATACAAACTGTGGAATTATATCTGGATTCTGAATTCTTTTTAATGCTTATGATGATTCCTGTACATCCCTAAAAAACTGTGTTGATCTCAGCCTCATAGCTCAATCTTCATGTTTACTCATGGGATGCTCTCATTTTCTTTTGTAATATATGAGGTCTGCAAAAGGACATTATCTATAGTTTAAAGTTTTGATCATGGAGCAGACTTAAGTTTACTAGTATTCAAGAGGCTTGGAACTCTTCCTGAATTCACTTATATTCTATCATGACCAAAGATACCAACTACTAACACTAACCACTCAACTAAGCCTACCTAACTGATGTAACAGTAAAAAGACCTTATTGCCCTCACTGCTCTACTTAAGCCACAACTGACAGGACGAAATGTATGCCTAATAAGAAGTGTAACAGACTCATTACCTTCACCCAGTATACATTTGGCCTTCATTTATTTGTATTCTTGCAATGCACTTCAATTGCAACTATTATTTACTCTTTCAGTCTGGTATATATAATGTTGACTGTTCACTAACTTCCCCTTTTGATTTCTCAGTTGATTAAGCGTGACCCTATGCTTCCAGGAGCAAGTGGCTAAGTTTGAGGCTGTTGAAGTAGTCTGGATGACATGGCATTGCTTGTTCTCTCTGCCATAAAGATAGCTTCTGATAGTTTTTTGTATCTTATGGTAATAAATTGTGTTTGATGGATTTCAAAAACTTGTGTTTGATGGATTTCAGAAACGTATGTTTGATGTTTTTAAAGTGTGATCAACTCTTACTTTCTAGTAATATTCTTACTTTACTCTGATCTTAGAATTCATACTCAAAATCATTTCAACTACAGTGTTTTTTTCTTCATTGAATTCCACATGCCAAATCAAATGCTCTTAATTCACATCAAAGGGCAGTATAGTATTTTTAAGTATGTCTGGAGCAAAACGTGCAATAAAAAATATTATAGGGATGGACCAAGTTAAAAAAAACCATTAGGGACCAAGCGTGTAGATTATCAAAACCCTCAGGGACCATTCGTGTAATTTATCCAAAACAAAATAATAAAATATGTGGGTCACGAAGAAATTTAGAAAAAGGAGGAGTAGTATTGCAATAGTTTAATTTGAAGATATATAGATATGCTCGTGTATTGGGCAGCGATGTTGATGTTTATGTGCGACTCCTGAGTAATTTCAAACCCTATTTATGGAATCCGGCGTTTATCATTAGAAGCTACACAAACTAAGCTTGATGTTATTTATGGGTGCCATTGAACTGCAGTACAAGTGTTTGATGAAAATCTGCACCGACTTACTTTGGATACGCATTATTGGAGCTCTAGCTTACACCTGTTGAGCTGTGTATAGCTTTATATAAGATGATACCTTTTTAATAATAAAATTCCTAGTGTTTCTTCGTAATCCTGCCTAAAGTTCTTCCTAATGGTCTCTTCATATTCAGCTGTACTTTTTTCTTCTCTGTTTAATGTGTGAGCATAGCTCAGACGCCATTGGTGTTTGAGCTATCCTTATCTGATTCAAAGATGGTTATTAACGCCTAGGGAGCCGTTGGAGGCACTTATTTGTTTATTGAATTCATTGCCACATGAAAGGAGTTCCCTCAATCAGTGTGTTTGTGTGGTATGAGCATGCATATCCAAACACCCCTTTCATTCCATCAACCGGTGATCCAGGTTTGGTCGGTTTTATTCTACCTCTGCAAATCCGTCAATAACTCAGGTAAATCCATATATGTTTTGGATTGGATTATGTTGCATTTTAAGTTCTTTGTACTGCATTGTAAAAATAATAATAATCAAACCCCTCTTTACCTGGAATATGTAGTCATATATATAGCGGGTAACTGGCTAAATTTGAAGTGGCGAGTTTTGTTAGAGAATATGATGGATCATGGATATTCTTCCCTTTTAGTATTTACGATATCATATATGTTCAAAATTTGAGTTTGAGCATTGAGTCCTGTTGGTATAATGGCTGTTGATTGAACCATGCATGTGTGCTCGTTTGAACCAATAGAGAACTTTATGTTCTTTGTACACTTTCATCTCTGAAGCTGTTACTTCGTACCCTTGTGTTTGCTTTGGTACACGTCTTCATTCAGCTTTCCATCTAGAAACAGAGATTTGACTTGTAGCTGGTAGATGTTCCACCTTTCTTGAGAATCCAATGCCATATCAGTTCCTACTGTTTCCATACGAGGTACATAAACTTGTAAATAATCAACTCCATACTTCTATGAGTCTCTTTTTTTTGCAACTAATAAGGCCTTATGCATCAACTTGGTCTTATGGATTCAGTAGTTTTAGCTCATTTTGGCAGCCCAACTAATCTCCATTAGTGGTCTTCTTAGTCGAGTTGATCTCATGCATCCATCACAAAACTTCTTCAATTCTTCCTTTTAAAAACCTCATTGTATAAATTTGGATCAAAATTTTATGCCATAGTCATCTTTACTCTGACATCTTCCATTTCATTACCCGAGTCATAATCACTCATCAGGAGGCTGTCTGGTTCGTCGTTTCGAGTGTTAGCTTCATTAACCTGATTCATCGTGCAAATTTGGACAAGTTTATAAGAATCACCAGAAACAGGGTTATTAATTAATAAGGAGATTTGTCTTTTTATTGTCTAAACGTTACTGTTTCGATATGTTTCCATATGAAGAGGACTGACACGGTGTCTCCTTGATCGTTTCCGAAAGGAGGGGACGTTCCAGTAGTATAGGATTATATTATAAATTTCGGGAAAGAACTTCCATCAAGCAGCTAAAATCAGAACCTAGATACTTGGTGAGGGTCATACAACCTTAGGGCTTGACCCACACAATGGGATTGGCGGTAATAAGAACCGTGTCAATGAGAGAGGGAACGACCGGGGCGTGGACTATTCTGATCATCAACAACACCAATGGGTTTTGGAAGCAATATGATGCCTATGCAAACCCAAGGAGCTATGGAAACCTACGATAGGAATGTTGGAGGAGGCATGGGGCATAGCCATGGACATTCGAAAGACTTACGAATGTTGAACTTGCTGCTAAAAGGGAAAAAAGGTTATGCTTAAACTGCGATGCCAAGTTTGCAGGGGGCAATTGTTACCCTAACGGGTCCTATAAATAGCCTAATGGGAAAATAAGATGAAGAAGAGGACCAAGATGGAAGGAAGGAAGGAAGAACAGTCTGATACATAGAGATGTAAAAGAGTCGAGCCGAATCGAGATTCACAACTATCCATGCTCGTTTAAAGCTACTAAAGCTCGAGCTCGAGCTTGTAGATCATATATGAACCTTGGGATCGGCTCGTTAAGGCTCATTAAGGCTCGTTTCTCCGTAAAGCTCACTAAAGGTCGGGATCGACTCGTTATTTTTTCATATTTTATTAATATATAAGTAATAAATATAATATATAAAAATAAAAACAAATTAAAAAAAAAACTCGTTTAAGCTCACGAAATAAAACGAGCTCTGAAGTGTAGGCTCAAGATGAGGCTTGTTTGTTAAATGAGATTCATTCTTGGCTTGAGCTCAGGTTCGGGCTTGTTATGGCTTGACTCGTTTCAAGATTCTAACAATCCAATCCCAAGTAGCTCGCCAGTAGCTCGACTCATTTATTACATCCTTAGATACAAGCTAGGATCATGCTCACTTGGATGCGGTGGAAGTCAAATTAAACTCGGATTTATTGTTAACGCCCCTATACACTATGAAAATATATGAAAACATGGGCAGTCTAGAAGTGGTGATACTAATTGACAGCAGGGCGACTCATAACTTCGTGTCACAACGCTTGGTGATACGTTATAGGCTATTAGTGTCGGGTAACAATGTAAGGAGTAATGGTTGGTAATGGAATGGTGTAAGGAAGCAAAGGCATTTATAAGGAGATGATTCTCGCATTACACGAACTACGGGTCGTAGATGATTTCCTGCCACTAGAGTTAAGCATCACCAATGTCATACTGGGTATTAAATGGCTGCGAATATGAGGGATATGATTTTCAATTGGAAAGATCTTACCATGCCACTGTGGAAAGGGAATAGATTGTAAAGAGTGTCATATCGTATTAGACGATATATATATATATATATATATATATATATATATATATATATATATATATATATATATATATATATATATATATATATATATAGCCCGGTAAGAAATCTTTTTTGGTAGGAATGTAAGAAAAAAAATTTCGACTTATTTTTTTGGCGAACAAAACAAATGAATCACTAAATGAATCAATAATAACATGATTCACCAAAAAATCCCGAAAAAACATTTCGATGATTCATTTTTATGATGATTTTGTTCATATTCACTAAAATTCTCATAAAAGTGAATTTTTTTCTTGATTTACCTAAAAATGAATTATAAATGTGTTTTTTTCGGAATTTTTTCTTGTGAATCATCTTACTTTTGAATCATCTAGTGATTCATTTCATTTTCTTGCTAAGAAAATATACATATAAAAAATTTCTTACCTTCCTACCAAAAATTTTCTACTTATTTGATCTTGACTATATATATATATATATATATATATATATATATATATATATATATATATATATATATATATATACTATCTTATAAAAGAAATCACACTATTTCTAAAAATAGATTTAATATAATTATATTATTTTTTTAAGATGTTCAAATCATTAAGCTAATAGTAGAAGTAGTCATCAATAAAATAATATTAAATTTTAACCTGTGTTTTGAATCCTTATATTTCTCAACAAATTATATCTCCTTCCTTGAATTTCGAATAATTCAAAATTTGAAACAATCAGAAAATACATGTTGATTTCCAAAAATCAACATGTATTTTCAAAAATCAATATATATATATATATATATATATATATATATATATATATATATATATATATATGTATATATATATATATATACATATATATATATATATATATATATATATATATATATATATATGGATTTCCAAAAATCAACCCAACTTGTCGGAATTTTTAAGACTAACTCGACGAGTTTTTTCTCAAATCCGCATGTACGGCGTGTACGGAAAGACATCTTCAAATCAAGAATATTTGGATCAACTTGTCGAGTTTAAGGCCAACTCGTTGAGTTCCTTTGTCTTTTAGCCTTCTTTCTTCAAACTTCAAAGTCCAAGCTTCCAATTGCTAAATCCTTTTCCTTTTTCATTCGAGCATGTCTTTATTACTGAAATTGAAATACTAAGCTAATTAAGTACCTTTTGTCCAAAAATGATATAAAGTCAACAATAGTTAATAAGATAATGAATGATTTTTATGACTAAATAAGCTCATATCAAAAATCCACTCAAAGAGGGCGGAGGCTGAAAGGGTGAGGGAAATGAGGTTATAAGGGGGATTATATAGGGCTCAACCCTAAAAATTAGGGTTTCCAATGTTTGATGAGTACACCACACATACTAGGGCGCGCCCTAGTATACTAAGCGTACACACGTATGCATGGCGTACTCCTATTCTTTCAAAATTATGGTTTTGCTACTAGGGCTTCTCATGGCTACTTCTTCTATCACAGGGACCAAAATGACATAAAATAAGACCATACAGATAACTTTGGAAGTACTTAAATACTGAGGTGTTGCAACTCCCCCTACTTGAAATAGACTTCATCCTTGAAGTCTGCTGGAGTGAACAACTAGGGATAATGCTCCCGCATCTCAGCCTCCGACTCCCAAGTCTACACGGAGCCCCTCCAGTGCTACCATTGTACCATTACCAACGGTACTTCCTTGCTACCCCAAACCTTTACCTTCCTTTCCAGGATAGCTACTAGCCTCTCAACATAGTTCATGTGCTCATCAACCTGAATATCATCCAATGAAACCACCACATCCTCATCCAATATACACTTCTGCAGCTATGAAACATGGAAAGTGATGTGAATCTACCTGCGCTCCTGAGGAAGATACAATCTATAAGCAACCTTGCCAACCTTGGCGATCACTCGAAATGGCCCAATATATTGGGGACCTAGTTTTCCCATCTTCCTGAAGCATCTCACAGCTTTTCAAAGTGATACCTTCAAGTAACACCATTTCACCGACCTAAAACCCCAACTCTGATCGGCCCTAGTCGGCATAACTCTTCTGCGGACTCTGAGCATTCTGTAATATCTGTCTGATCCGCTTAAATATCTACATGGTCTAAAGGACCACTTTGGTCCATCCCATTTCCCTGTGACCAACCTCGCCCCAGCAAACCGGGGTACGACATATTCGCCCATACAAGAGCTCAAAAGGCGGAGCACCAATGCTGGAGTGATAACTATTGTTGTAGGAGAACTTCATAAAAGGTAGGTAGGAGTCCCAACTCCCGCCAAATACGATAACACGGGCCTACAACATATCCTAAAGGGTCTCTATCATCCACTCACTCTGGCCATCGGTCTATGGATGATAAGGTGTGCTGAAGTGCAACCTCGTGCACAGTTCCTTATGGAATTTCTGCCAGAAACGGGAAGTGAACCGAACATTGCGGCCTGAAACAATGGAGACCGGAACCCCATGGTAAGCAATGATCTCACAAACAACCACATTGGCCAACTTCTCAGCTGAAGAACTCTCCCGTACCGCCAGAAAGTGGGCACTCTTGGTCAATCGATCCACGATGACGCATACATAATCAAAACTCTTTGTCATCTTCGGCAACTTGGTAATGAAAACCATCGAAATCTACTCTCATTTCCACATGGGAACTTCTAGGGGCTGCAACTTTCCATGCAGCCTGTAATTCTCATCCTTGACCATCCTGCACATCATGCATCTCTCCATATACCAAGCTATCTCCCTCTTCATACACGACCACCAGTAGCTCAATCTCAAATCCCGGTATATCTTAGTGGCCCCGAGATGGATAGAAAAAGGAGACTTATGAGCCTCCTCCAACACAATCTGTCTAACCCTACCACATAGTGGAACCCAGAACCGACCACATCGGGTCAAAAACCTACGCCCATCCGGAACAAATCTGGCAATCTCATCCCTGATCCTCTCTTTCTTCCAATTCTCTTCCTGAACACCCTCAGCCTAAGACTCCCTAATCAATACCAAAAGCAAAAAATCGACTAATATCCTCATACACGATACCCCATCTGAGGACCCAGCCAACTTGCGCTCAAGGCATCTGTCCCTACATTTGCTTTACCCAGATGGTAAATGATCTAGTAGTCATAATCCTTGATTACGTCCAGCCATCTGTGTTGCCTCATGTTCAGATTCGACTTATCCATAATATGCCTCAATATAACATCCATAAAAAAAAACCAATTTAAAACTTTTTCAAACATCCACAAGTCATTAGTTATTACAAAATGTTTTCCAAATAGTCTTTATTATAGTTTCCCAGAAATCCAAACAAAATGTGAGGAGCTGTACGATCATGCCTTTGCCTTGCCGCGATCCCTTGATGTACCTGAAACAATAAACTGAAAATCTAAGCCCGAAAGCTTAGTGAGTTCCCCCAAAATACCCATACTCACACAATACAAATATAACCATAAACAACATACTATGGGTCCAATCAACCATCGGGTTGGAATACCCCAGGCCCTCAACCTTTCGATTGGAATGCCAACATACTATGGGTCCAATCATCCTCGGGATGGAATACCCCAGGCCCACAACCAACAGGTTGGAATGCCCACATACTATGAATCCAGTCATCCTCGGGATGGAATACTCCAAGACCACAACCAATAGGTTGGAATGCCCAGGCCTGTTGGCTTTCGCATAAAGCAGATAAGCCTCAACCAATAAACAAACATGTGCATATATAAAAGATAATGACATAACAGTCTATAGATAACAAACTGATTTACTGGATGATACCACATAGAATATAATATTATCCTACCCTCTAGGATATCTAACTAATAGGTCATAACAAATATAACATATTATCATCCTACCCTCTAGGATACCAATCTAACAGATCATACTAGCATACATAACCAATAACAATTCGAAGGGCCAACCTTGGTGCCTTAGAACCTAGAGTATAGTGAGGAAAACTCACCCGACGAGTAGTGCCGAAATGCTGAACTTCTAAACGTTGCCTCACGGGAAATCCCGAGCTGACACACATAATAAATACTAGGTTCTTACCCGACATTACTCCCTAGACTAAGTGTCCATATAATTCATAAAGTCCATTCCTTTTTGTTGGGCCAAGGCCCAACACCAAGTCCTTATCTTGAAGGTCCATACACTAAAGTCCTTTATTGGCCCAATTTACCAAATTTGGCCTAACCTCCTTATGGGCCTATTTTCATTATCTACTAACATAACCTGGCCCAAAATATGCTATTTTCAAAGTCCAACAAGGCCCAAATGTATTTAGCCCACAAACCCTAAGCCCATACGACAAGAGCCCAATCAAAGAGCGTACGCGGGGCGTACCTCCATGGTTACGCTGGGTGTAATGCCGTTCTACGTTGACTACCATCAGGATAGCTGACCCTGTACGCTGAGCATACAGAACTTACGTCGGGCATACGTGGGGTTTTACTAAAATCCTAATAAGTGCTTAATGGCTTAAGCACTTAAGCCCATATCCCAGATCCATTGACCAAATACGCCTTGGGACCATAAAGTTTAGGACTTTATCACTTTGGACATCTAGAAAGTCATTAACTCATGGTCTTAACCCATTAAGACCTTCTTACTTCATGCATGGGACAAGTCTGGCCTTTGGGAACTGATTTTTATCACTTAGGACCTCTCCTAAGGTCTGAAAGGACAACTTATTTTTATCTAAGACATCACATGCATCTTCTTGGAACTCTTGGGACAATAAGACCCCATAAGGTTAAATGTCTAGATCTATAAACAAGCAAACACAAAGTTTCAATATTTTTACCTTCTGGAGCTTTAATGGCACAACACAACTTCAGATCTATAGCCTTGCTCTCCTCTTCTAGCTCCTTGGAGCAATGTCTTCACTTCCAAGGTCCAAAATGCACACTAACTCACACTTCATCACACACTCTAGGGTTTGGGACGTTTTCTGAGGGATGGAGACTGAAAATGAGCAAAGGAATGAGCCATAAGGGTGTTTATATAGTCCTCAACACCGGATATTAGGGTTTTCATCGGACATAAGTACGCCCAGCATACTAAGGCGCGCCTAGTACGCTTAGCGTACCGTTATGTACGCTCAGCGTACTACTTCTGGTCCCAAAGTTGCAACTTTAGTCCTTATACTTCTCGTGACCCAACACCACCAACTCCAGGGACCAATAATAACAAATAATAAAGGAAGAAAAGCTTTCAAGATATACCTGCATGGTTCGAGGCGTTACACTCAGACTATTGTGATCTGTGTAGATAGTACAACGGACCCCATAAAGATAGTGCCTCCAAATCTTGAGGGCAAAAACCACTGCTCCCAACTCTAAATCATGCATGGGATATCACGTCTCGTGTGACTTTAGCTGCCACAAAAGATAAGCTATCACCCGTCCTCTGTACATCAGGACTGCCCCCAAACCAGTGATGGATGCATCATAGAATACCACAAAATCCTCAATTCCCTATGGGAGGGTCAAAACCATGGCCTCACATCATCTCTGCCGAAGGGTCTCAAATGTCGATTGCTGCTTAGGGCCCCATCGGAAATCCACCCCCTTCCTCGCCAGATGAGTGAGGGGTACTGCAAACTTGGAGAAATCCTGAATGAATCTCTAATAGTATCCTGCCATGCCCAAGAAGCTCCTGATATCTTGGGGGGGGGGGGGATTTCGAAACCTCCCACTGCATCATGACCTTGATCTTGGCCAGATCGACCGATATCCCATCCTGGTTAACGAGGTGTCCAAGGAACCGAACCTCTCGTAACCAAAACCCGCACTTTGATAACTTAGCATAAAGTCGTTCTCGCGTCAAAACCCCTAGGCGCTCTCGAAGATGCTCCTCATGCTGCTCTCTGGTCTTGGAATACACCAAGATTTCATCAATGAACACAATAACATAACTCTCGAGCATCATCCAGCATACTTGATTCATCAAATCCATGAATACTATAGACGTATTGGTGAGCCTAAATGGCATCACCATGAACTCGTAATGCCCATAACAATTCCAAATCACGATCTTCTCCACATCCTCCTCTACCACCCTGACCTGATGATACCTAAACCTTAGATCTATCTTGGAGAACCAAGATGCACCTTGCAACTGATCAAAGTGGTCATCAATCCATGGAAGGGGATAACGGTTCTTCACTGTTAACTTGTTCAACTCCCGGTAACCCTTGTACATCCGTTGTGAACCATCCTTCTTCTTGACGAACAAAATTGGCGTTCCCCATGGAGAACTGCTCGGCCTGATGAACTGCTTTCCTAGCAGCTCCTATAGCTGCAATAACAACTCCTGCATCTCAGGCGCTTCCAAGCGGTACAACACCTTGGCAATTAGGGTCGCACCTGGCACAAGGTCAATCATGAACTCGACCTGCACCATTTAAATTAAACTGACATGGCCACTAAGGCCCAATCACTCACCAGACCCATCCTCAGTTTGAACAACCGTAATTATTTAACCAAATAATACAAAAACACAGTGCAATGAATCATGGTGCCAAACCATACAATATACCCTCCATCAACTCCTTAGAATCCCTGAAATCCTCCTCGATTCGAGTGCGGATCCTGTGCTTTTTCAGTAGTATGAGCCCAATACTAACTTCCACACCTATCCATACTTTCCTCAAGAGTTATTCTAGATCCTCTAAGTATCTACTCATGTCCACTACCGTCCAATCCAAGAACATATACCCGCTTTCAAACGAATACACACTGCAAAACAGCATGCCAATTCCTTTGAAGCACTTCCTAGTCTTTCTTACGATTCCCACCTCACCCTGCCATCAGCTTTTGAAAAACCCCTACTAATATCAGCTAACTACTTCATGAATAAAATTACATGCAACAAAACTTAAAAAATATTTCAAATAAAAGACCCAACCCTACAACTGTTAGACTCAAATAAGAGCTACACAATAGGCCTAAATAAATCAATCTAGAATCATTTAACCTTTGCAACATGAAAATTAACATATACATTTAATAGTTAGCTCACATAAATATGGGTATGACAAAGCACAAAGCAAGCAACATTCTGGCAGTAACACTCTATAGGCCACAAAACATAAAAAAGCATCTTTAACTAACTTGCTTTTCCGATGCTAGGAACTTCTACCAACACTGTTGGTTGCCTTATGTATACAAATTATACACAAAACGGGATCACATAGACTGTCGAATTAATGATTCTACCCTAAGCCCATAACCAGACAATGCATAGGAAACAAGGCCAAATCAGTCCTTCGAGGACCATATGATCCTAACGTATACAATTTTTAAAGCATGCATTTTTCAATCAATTCAACAAAATAAGTTTCCAAATCTCACATAACTATGTATTCCTTGGATATTTTCCAGTAGTGGCATAGTTTGCTGGGATAGCCTAGTAGGCCGTAGTGAATTGTTCGACATGTATATTCATGTAGATAGTTGCTTGTGCTTACTTGTTTACTTGATTGCTTGTTTGATCATATATGTCGACAAATTGTGGTGGGTTAGGTTGAGGCAGTCATACTTCATGTTGTAGGCCAAAATACAATGTGCGAGTCGACTCTAAGTTGTAGGCATGAAGGCTAATAGGAGTGGTTCGGTTAAGGCGCTAGGGAAATCCACTGTTGATGATGACGATGAAAATGCCCCTTAGTTTTCAAATATAACCTTACTTCCTAACTTCACAAATTGCAGTTCATCATATTTAATGATTAATCAAGGTTCCTTTAAAAAATTTCAATTAATTCCAAAGTTATCAATTGACCTACATTACAATAAATTTATAATTTTGTGTGCACAAAGTAATCCGCAACCATGACAAAATTTATAGCCATATTCGTTCTTCATTTTATTTTAAATTATTATTATCATTTTTTGTCAGATTGATTGGTTATTATCTTATTTTTTCTTTTCTAAAACATGATGTGAAACAAAACCAACAACTTTTCAATCGGTCCATATATAATTAATAAAAACCTTTCAATAATAATAATAATAATAATAATAATAATAATAATAATAATAATAATAATAATAACAATAATAATAATAATAATAATAATAATAATAATAATAATAATAATAATTAAAAAAAAACCCTTGGTGAATGAAGAAATTAACAAGTGTGAATGAAGTAAATGACAACAAAATAATAAAATATATGGGTGGCGAAGAAATTTAAAAAAAGAAAGGGTATATGAACACCTTCGAAGAAATATAGATATTCTCCTATCTCAGAGAGCGATGTTGATGTTTATGTGCGACTCGTGAGTAATTTCAAACCCTATTTATGGTCGAAATCTGAGGCTCGGCATTACAAACTACACAAAGTTACCTTGACGTTATGTTCATCCAGATGCTAAGTGTTTGATGAAAATCCGCACCCACTTACATTGGATACACAAAGTTACCTTGACGGCATTGATTTCTGAACCAGGCATCACTGATTTGAAGATGGTTATTAAGGCCCAGGGGGGCAATTGGAGGCGCTTATTTATTGAATTAACTGCAACATGACAGGAGTTCCCTCAGTATGTTTATGTGGTCTGATTATGCACATCCAAACACCCCTTCATTCATCCACGGGTGATACAAGTTAGATAGGTTTTATTCCGCCTCTGCAAATTTGTCACCAATTCAGGTAATTCTATTTATGTTTCGGATTAGATTATGTTGCATTTTAAATTCTTTCAAGTGCACTGTAAAACTTATAATAATCAAACCCATCTTTACCTGGTGTATATGTAATTATATATGAGACCGAATAGCCTGAAAACCTAGAGTACGTTATGTACTTTGTACACCTTCTTCTCTTAAGCGTTTACTTCAAACCCTTGTGGTTGCTCAAGCCTCAACGTACACATCTTCATTCAGCTCTCCATCTAGAAACAGAGATTTGACTTCTAGCTGGTAGATATTCCACCTTTTTTGAGAATCCAATCCCATAGTAGTTCCTACTGTTTCCACACGAAGTGCATAAACTTCAAAATAATCAACTCCATACCTCTATGAGTCTCTTTTTGCAACTAGTAAGGCCTTATGCTTCAACTTGGTCTTATAAATTCACTAGTTTTAGCTCATTTTGGCAGCCCAACTAAGTTACATTAATGGGTTTCTTAATGGGCTTGATCTCATCAGTCACCGCAATTCTCAAATGCTTCATTTTAACAACTTCATTGTATAAATTTGGATCAGAATTTTAGCCACGGTCATGTTTTCTCAAACATCTTCCAGTTCCTTACCTGAGTCACAATCACTCATCCATGTAGGAGGTTGTCCGATTCGTTGCTTCTAGTATTAGCTTCAATAACATGATATGTCTTGCAAATTTGGACAAGCCTATAAGCATCCTAGAAACAAGTGGATTAATTAATAGGGAGATTTATCTTTTATCGTCTAAATAGGGGTTAGATTTGGATTAGGTTTCTTGGCAAATTTGTATTTATAGGTTCATGTGTTATTTTGATGTATAATGGGAATTTTTATTTGAGTCTAAGACTTCCACAGACCTTCTTGTTTCTCGAATTATAGTAATTCCACCAGGTTCATTTTAACTAGTATCAGAGCACCAAGAAAGCGAACCATGGGATTGAAGAAAACCGACAACTTGGAAGTAGAGGTCATCAATTTTAGAAGTGAAGCCGAGGAAAAATAGAAAGAACACAACTAGAAGATTGAATAACTCCTTCGGGCTGTCAACCACTTAACCACGAAGGTGGGTAACTTGCCCACCAAGGAAGAATGTGAGCGACACACCGCGAAATACCGTCTCTACGATGATATCAGGTTTCCATTATCCGAGAACGAATCGGGTTGGGAAAAAGCAAGAAGGCGAAAGTGCAAAATGGGAATCGCATAAGAACAGGATGAAAGAAGAAGTTGGTTCGAAGGGGCTCGAGTACGTAAAGAAAAAAGGTCCTTATTTGAAGGAGAAGATGTGTGTGTGTGTGTGTGTAAGTCTACCGCGTTGAGCGTTCTTTTAATATATTCAAGGCATCGAGGAAGTTGAACAACTCATGGCTGCAACCTTATATATGGATGGAGCAGCCTTGGTATCGTTGGAGTGAGGACACGTCACCGTTTTGATAATGAAGAGGACTGAAATGACATCTCCTTGATCATTCCAGCTATCGTAAGAGGGTAGCCGATATGAGCAATTCATAGCTATCCGCCCACAATTACGTTAGAAATTTTGGGAAAATGGTGGGTCCAACTACAGGGGATGTTGGAGCAGGTCTTGGAAGGAACCGTTGGAATGGAAAGTCAAATCAGAATCATGATTGATCCCTAAAAATCTGTCAAAGGGAATCTTTATTTTTAATGTGATTATTTGTATAGCTAGCTTGCCTAGATTAGAGCTCTTTCCATGTTTATTCTTGTCTATAAATTGTAGCCCTGAATGTAATATAGATGCAGTTTTCAGTTTAAATTTCAAATTCTCCTTGTTTTCATGGTATCAGAGCTATGCAACCTCTGCCAGCTAAAGTTTTTGCTGCCAAATAACCATTTGTGATCATCTTATTCTTGATTTTTTTACCACCATAATGTCGGGCTCTGTTGAATCTTCAAACCCAAATTCATCTCTTTTTCCACCATCTGATATCAATCCCTCTCTTCAAATTACCCAACATAAACTTAACGGATTGAATTTCCGTGAATGGTTTCAATCGGTTCTTCTTGTCATCAGAGGGAAAGGGAAGACTAGGTACCTTACCGGTGAAACTAAAGCCCCGGACAAAAAGGATGCTCACTACAAAGTATGGGAGGCAGAAAACTCCATTGTTATGGCGTGGTTGGTTAATTCTATGAACCCGAATATCGGAAGAACCTATCTTTATTATAACACAGCTCATGAAATCTGGAAAGCTGTCCAAGAGATGTATTATGTTCTTCAAAACACCTCACAGTGTTTTGAGATTCGTTCAGCTCTTCGGAGTACCAACCAAGGAGGATGATCGGTTACTGAATACTACAATGTTCTAATAGAACTGTGGCAGGAGATGGATGCATTTTACAACATAAACTGGTCATGTCCTCAAGACGATACTCTTCATGCAAAAATGCTTGAAAAAGATAAAATCTTTGATCTCCTTCAAGGTCTCAACAAAGAACTTGACGAGGTTAGGGGTAGAATCCTCGGCACCAAACCACTTCCCTTTCTTTGAGAAGTATTTGCAGAAGTTCAACGAGAAGAAAGTCGCAAGAAGGTGATGTTACATACCCCAACTAGTATCGATGTTGAAGGTTCTGCCCTTGCTGCCAACAGATCAGAAGGACAAAAGAAATCTAAGTCTTCAAACGCCAAAGTCTGGTGTGAACACTGCAAGAAGTCATATCATACAAAGGACCAATGTTGGGGCCTTCACGGAAAGCCCGCAAACTGGACTCCTCGAAGGGTACAATCCAGAACTGCATCTGCACATGTTGCAAAGACTTCACAAGAAAATAGTTCCTCTCCTAGCCCTTTTACAGTAGATCAAATGGAAGTACTCAGGTCACTCTTACAATCCACCATTTCATCCTCCACTCCATTAGGTAATGGGGCACAACAAGGTAAACAAATACCTTTTTTCTGTTAAAAAATGGATCATTTGAAGCAAGGATTGTTGATACTGGTGCTTCTGACCATATTACTGGGAGTAAGAATTTACTATAAGACTTTAAACCAAGCACTAATTACATTACTGTAACAATTGCTGATGGAAAAGTCTCTCGTGTTACCGGAATAGGGAATGCTATCTATGATGATTTAAAACTAAATTCAGTTTTACATGTGCCAAATCTCCAGTTTAATTTAATGTCAGTCATTAAACTTCTTAAAGATCAAAACTGTATAGTAACTTGTTTCCCTACACATTGTGAATTTCAGGAGCAGTCTTCGGGGAAGATGATTGGCATTGCTAAAGAATACAACGGTCTCTACTACTTCAAAGGCTCTTCATCCATGTCGCATTACCCTAAACACCTTTCTCTTTCTGTTACTTCTGAGTCTAATGTTTTGTGATGGCATCAACGTTTAGGACATCCTAGTTTTGATTACTTGCATCGTTTGAATCCAAATTTATTCATCAATAAAGATTGTTCTATGTTTCAATGTGAAAGTTGTGTTCTTGGTAAACAAACCAGAAATACATACCCAAGCCATGCATATCAACCATCCCAACCATTCAGTATTGTTCATAGTGATATATAGGGCCCATCCTGTACTCTTAACATAAATGGATCCCGATGGTTCATCACATTCATTGATGACCATACACGTTCTTGTTGGGTGTATCTGTTAAAAAACAAATCTGATTGTGGTGAAGTTTTTAAAAAATACCACAAGCATGTAGAAAATGTGTTCCAATCTTAAATCCATGCCCTTCGATCTGATAATGGCGGAGAGTATTTTGCTAATGATCTCAAAGCTTATCTAACTGAACATGGTTATCTCCACCAATCTTCTTGTACCAAAACTCCACAACAAAATGGAGTGGTTGAGAGAAATAACCGCCATCTTCTTGAAGTATCTAGCGCTATCATGATAAACTGTCATGTCCCTCACTCTTTCTGGGGTGAAGCTGTGCTTAGTGCTGCCTATTTAATTAATAGGCTTCCTTCAAAAGTTCTTGATTTTTCAACCCCAATACAATGTCTTCAAAAATGTTTCCCTAAACTCTGAGTTCTAAACTCTCTTTCGCCACGTGTCTTTGGGCGTAAAGCCTATGTTTACAATACAAGTCCATCTCGAGGGAAATTAGATCCTAAAGCTATCAAATGCATTTTTTTGGGATACTCGTCAGCTAAAAAAGGATATAAGTGTTATTGTCCATCTTCAAAAAGGATGTTTGTAACTTGTGATGTCGCATTTTTTGAAACACAAAGTTTTTATCCCACTACATCTCTTCAGGGGGCAAACCTTAGTGAAGAAATCCATTCGGATCCCTCAATTTCCCTTCCTGTGTCATTGTCCGAGCCTATTTCTACATCCTTATGTTATCTTCAACACCACCAACCATTGAGGATCCTGGTCAAGGAGAAGAACGACAACAAACCACATTCAAAGTATACTCCAGAAGGCCACGACCTGGTAATTGCCAATCACCATCTCCTGAAACATCTGCTCCAGAAGAAGCTCAAACACATGATCCTGATGATCTTGATGTCCCTATTGCTATTCGGAAAGGGGTTCGATCTTGTAGATACCCGATTTCAGGGCATCTTTCATACAACAAGTTATCTTCAAAATACAAGGCCTTTCCTCACAAGTGGATAAAGAAGTGATTCCAACAAGTATCCATGAGGCCCTACTTGATCCGAAGTGGAAGAAAGCTGTCATGGAAGAAATGAATGCCCTTAAGGAAAACAAGACTTGGGAGGTGGTCAAAACACCTGAAGGAAGAAAGATAATTGGCTGCAAATGGATTTTTTCAGTTAAAGTTGGTGATGATGGAATCATTGAAAGACACAAAGCAAGGCTAGTTGCGCAGGGGTACTCCCAGACCTATGGGAGTGATTATGAAGAGACGTTGGTTCCCGTGGAAAAATTGAACTCCATTTGAGTTATTCTCTCTCTTGCTGCTAATCTAGATTGGGAACTACACCAACTGGACATAAAGAATGCATTCCTCAATGGAACACTAGAAGAAGACATATACATGAAACTTCCTCCAGGATTTGAAGAAAATAAGGGAATGGATCAGGTGTGTAAATTGAAAAAATCTTTGTATGGTTTGAAGCAGTCACCACGCGCATGGTTCAATAAACTGAGCTCAGTTATGAAGCAATTTGGGTACATGCAAAGTCAAGCTGATCACAGCTTATTTATAAAACAATCTAGTGATGGTAAGAAGTCGATATTACTTGTGTATGTAGACGATATGATCATCACTGGGGATGATATTCACGAGATTGAGAACTTGAAAAGAAGGTTACATTCCATGTTTAAGGTTAAGGACCTTGGAAAGTTACAATATTTCCGTGGAATGGAAATTGCTCGAAGCAAGCAAGGAATATTTGTGTCCCAGCGAAGATATGTTCTCAATCTTTTGAAAGAAACAAGAAAACTTGGATGCAAACCAGCAAGTACTCCTCAAGAGCGAAACTGGACATCTAAAATCCACAATAATGACCCTCCAGTTGATCAAGAGCAGTACCAACGCCTTGTAGGTAAGTTAATTTACCTATCTCTAACACGTCCTGATATTGCATACAGTGTGAGTGTAGTAAGCCAGTATATGCATTCTCCCACAAAAAGACACTACGAAGCTGTTCAAAAAATTCTACGGTATTTGAAAGGCACACCTGGAAAAGGAATATTTTTTAAGAAAAATGAACAACGAAACATTGAAGGGTTTGCTGATGCAGATTGGGGAGGCTCAACTGATGCCAAGTCAACAACAGGTTATTGTACTAAAGTATGGGTAAACATAGTTACCTGGAGAAGTAAGAAACAAATTGTGTTAGCTAGAAGCAGTGTTGAAGCAGAATATAGGGCAATATCTCAACGAATTTGTAAGCTAATCTGGATTAAAGGCTGCTGGAAGATCTTAAAATAGATGTTGATGGTCCAATGAAGTTGAATAGTGATAGTAAACCTGCAATTGCAATTGTCCATAATCCTATTCAACACAACAGAGTGAAGCATGTTCGAATAGACAAAAATTTTATCAAGACTAAAGTAGAGAATGGTACCATCAGTCTCAACTATTTACCAGCAATGCAGCATGAAGCTGACATGTTCACTAAAGCATTGCTGAAAACAGATTTCGAATGCAATGTTTCCAAGTTGGGAATGTGGGATATACATTCACCAACTTGAGGGGGAGTGTTGGAATGGAAAGTCAAATCAGAATCATGATTGATCCCTAAAAATCTGTCAAAGGGAATCTTTATTTTTAATGTGATTATTTGTATAGCTAGCTTGCCTAGATTAGAGCTCTTTCCATGTTTATTCTTGTCTATAAATTGTAGCCCTGAATGTAATACAGATGCAATTTTTAGTTTAAATTTCAAATTCTCCTTATTTTCAGGAACTTCCATCAAGCAGCTAAAATCGGAACTCTGAGGATCATACAACAACTTAGTCATTGGTGAGGATCAAACAACCTTAATAACTTATCCACACAATGTGATTGGCGGTAATGAGAACTGTGTCGATGGAAGAGGGGCACGATAAGGGTGGGCCATTCCGATCAACAACAACACCAGTGGACTGTGGAAGCAATATGAGGCATTGTAAACCAATATAGGAAGGAACTTCCATCAACAAGCTAAATCGAAACTCAGATCTTCGGTGAGGGTCATACAACCCTAGGGATTAACCAGCATAATACGATTGGCGTGAACGAGAACCGTGTTGATGGGAGAGGGGCATGATCGGGGGTTGGCCATTCTGATCAACATATGGAGATATGGTAACCTCCTATACGAAAGTTAGAGGTAGCATGGGGATATCTGAGGACGTTCAAAAGATTTTCAAAGGATGAACTCACAGCTAAAGGGCAAAAGGGTTATGCTTCAAATGTGATGCAAAGTTCACACCAAGCCATCAAGTAGTGTACTGAGAGACGAAGATGAAAAAGAGAATCAGGAAGAACCGTCTAATACAAACTAGGATCATTTTCACTTAGATACAATGGAAGTCACATTAAATTCGGTTATAGTGTTAACACCCACATAGACTATGAAACTACACAAAAACATGGGTGGTCTTGAAGTGGTGGTACTAATTGATGGTGGGTAACTTCGTCTCATAAGGCATTGCATGAACTACTGGTAAAAAAAATCGATTATCGTGTTTCACGATCTACTAGTCGTAGATGATTTCTTTCCTCTAGAGTTAGGTCACCGATGTAATATTAGGTATTAAATGGATGCAAACATGGGGGATATGATTGTAAATTCAAAAGATCTTACAATGACATTATGGAAGGGAAATGGAGTGTTACATAGGTTGGAGATCCGAGCTTGTCTAAGAATCCAGTCTCTTTCAAATCATTCTTCAGGTCGTTATTACATTATGAACAAGATGTGCTTATAGTATCAACGAATTGGTTAGCATCGGAGGTTATTAAATCGAGTGAGGCTTCCTAGGACGTCAAGGCCCTTATCGCAAAATTTGAGGACATGTTTAATCTTCCAGGCGAACTAGTGATGGGTTTTAGCCGTAAGAACTTTCCTATGTGCGCATGCAAAACCCTAATGCTTGGATCTAGGCTTTCTAATCAAACATGCTTTGAATCCAAGACTTCTAATGACTATTTAGGTGTAATAACAATATTGAAACAGATCTAGAATCATACCTTTGATTTCCTTATTGATCTTGTTGTCTTGGAGCTTCTAGAGTGACAATTGTCACTCCTCTAATGGCTTACAAACACCAACTAGCAAAGAGGATGATTTGGTAGAGAGGAGAGGGGAGGAATTCGACCAGAGTCTCTCTACTTTAGATGGGTACCGAATTCTCTATCTCATAGGGTCTATTTATACTTGTAGACTCCTTAAGGTTTACAACTTAAACCCTAATTGGATAACTTAGACTTTAAGTTAATCCATATCCTTTCCTTGATAACCTTATGGATGATTTTGGCTTATCCTAGCATTAGAAATCGTCCAATCCTTTATCAATAAGAATTTACAGTCTAAAGTGTAACTATCAAGCAATTGACAGTTTATACCCTCTTATTTAATTAATCTCTTTAAGTCACTAAATTAATTCCAATTAATTCTATAACTTATATTAATATATTATTCTTTATATTATTCTCATAATATACTAATAATATTTACTCTCTCTTAATAAATCATCCTATCAAGTTGCTATGGTGAAGGCAACCCAAAAGGACCATGCACAATCGGATCAAATACTTGCCTAATATAGTTGCAGCCTTAGACACTATTCCAACAACTAGTGCCCCATATGGATACATCTCGAATTATAGGAATTCTACCCGTTTCTTATTATAAATCTCTCATTATGTATATCATCCTCAAACCGTTCATCTTATTCGTTGGTGTTGTCATCCTCATTGGTATTGTTCTTAGTGCCGACCTTCTCTACTATGTGATTTGCTACAACCCTATCCTTTATCTTCATAAAAATGACGTTCATTGTAAATTTGATTTTGTTAATATTAGGATTGAGCAAATTATAATCCTTAGATTCAATGAAAAATCCAATCCTAAGAGTATAGGATCCATGCTCCCGTCATGAAGCTTCATTCTCTATTGTTATGGTACATGAACATTTGTTAAACAACCAAATACACATAAATATGAAACATATGGGCGATTACTACTCCACGCTTTTTCAGGATTGATATCTATCAAAGTTGTATTGGTAGATCTATCCATAAAATAGTTTTTTAGTTTACTTCTTCCCAAAATCTATTTGGCATTCATTGTTAGATAAAACAACTCCTAGCCATTTTAATAATGATCGTTTTTTTTTTTTCGTTTAGAGATTCCATTTTGCTAGTCAATGTAAGCATTTGTACGCAAGTTGTATTTCTATTCCCTTTTCCTTACATGTTTCCTTAAATTCATCAAATCGATTTCAACCCTATGTTATATCTTAGAAACTTCACTAGAAAACCTGTTCCCTTCTTAACTAATTTCTTGAAACATTTGAAGTAGTAACGTGTCTTAATTTTTTTATATCAAAAAGATATGCCCAAAATTTTCTACTAAAATCATCAATAAAACTAAACTTGTGACTTTTATTATTGTTTGACGTGGTCTGTAAAGGTCTACATGTACAAGTTCCATGTACAATTTAAGTTCCACAACCATGTGTGCCAAAACATCTCAATTGTTATCCTTTTGTGAATGGTGATCAAGCGGTCTTCTTTGCGACTGGGTTGAGGTTGTGATTCAATAGACAACATAAGGATACTACTTGCACCCATTAAGATCTTAAAAATAATCAAACCTTTGTTGGGATGAAAAATTTTACACATTCCCTTTGTTAGGATATCTTGACCACTTTCTTGTAGTCGTGACATAGTAAGATTTGTTCCTCGACTACAAAACATTGTACATATCACAAACAATATGATTGATTCCATTCAATTTGATCTTAGCATTACCTTAAGTAGGCGCGTTCGTTATTATTTTGCTTCCAAGTTTAACTATGGTTACGTGAATTTGAGAACTGTTGGGCTTAGAAGATTGCGTCTTTTGGGCTCGTTTGTTTATAATTCTTTGTATTACGGTTTGGGCCTGTCCAACCGTGTGTCTTTTATGCTTTGTATATAAGCTTATGCTTGCATGCATATTAGGTTAAGGTTTTGAGAGATCTGAGAATACGATATTTTCCAGACGACTAAAGGTTTATTTGATAACACTTGTAACCTTCCAATCCTCTACAGTTGATGTTCTTGATCGAGCTCTTCTGAGGATTTTGTTTTAATCATTCGACACGTTTGATTCATTCTTGTTCTATAATTTTACTGTGTTTATATCGTCATTGTTTTCATAACTTGTTCAAGATCTTTTCGATCTTCATAGATTAAAAGAAACTTTAATCTCATCAATTGGTATCAGAGCAGGAGGCTGTGTAATTGATACACATCTTTTCTGTGAAAAAGATTTTCATTAGGGTTTTTCCGCAATCATTAATATTTATTGAGCCGTCATCTTTATTGACGTATCTTGATATTTATTGTTTTGCCCTAATCCGGTTTATTACAAGTCTGATCTTTGAACAGGTTTTTACGATCATAATGGACGCGACACAATCAAACGTTATCAATATTTCAAACAGCATTGGTTCGACGACAAGGATTCCGATCTTATACACCTACGATTATGAAGTATGGGCACATCATTTCGAAGACTACGTTATTGGGTCGGAGGAAAATGGGTATTTGATTTGGGAAGCCATCACCAACGGACCGTTTTCTCATTCTGCAACGTCCAGAGTCATTAAAACTCAAAAAGAATACAATGATCTGCTTAAGGACGTGAAAGACATTGCACAAGATGAAAAAGACAAGTTCCAATGCAATATCAAAGCACTAAGATTGATCCGGTTTGCCCTTCAGTCCGATACATTCAGATTGGTTAGCTCTTGCACGACGGCGAAGGATGTATGGGACAGACTTCGTGAATTGTATTCTACAGACGAAGATCTCGAACATTCTATTCAAACTCTACTTCTATCTGAGTTTGGTGAATTTAGACAAGGGGCTGAAGAATCTGTAACCCAGACATTCGATCGCTTCAATCATCTTCTCAGCAAGATGATCAAACATGATATCGAAAGGAAGCTCATCGAACAGAAAGTTACATTCCTGAATGGTCTAAAGTCTGAGTGGAGAGCAGTAGTTTCCACAGTTAAAGCCCATGAGCAATTTAAATCATACTCTTTGGCGAAACTGGTGGGAATTCTCAAGTCTCAAGAGAAAAACGTGGTGCAAGAAAAGAATGTCGTTTCTGGTCTCGGTTCGTTGGCTCTCTTGTCAAAAAGTAAAGCTGTCATGGAGGATGAAGACCTCAGCCTGGAAGAATATGATCTCACATCAGAAGATTATGCCTTGATGGTATCCAATCCCAAAAGGTTCATAAAGAAGAAATTTCCCAGCAACAAAAACCGAAACTGGCAGGGAAGTTACAGCTCTGAAAAGGTGGTTAATGAACCGAAAGTTGAGGAGCACAAGAAGGAACCGAAGGTTGACGGCGACTCTGGAGTGAGCTGTTTCTACTGTGGTGGGAAAAATCATTATGCTAAGGACTGTGTCCTCAAGAAAATGGCTGAGAAAGATGATGGAAACAATGAGGAAGCTGTGTTGCAGAAAAGGCTAGATGAGTTGAGAAAGAAGAAGTCTGCTGCTAACCCGCCTTGTAATTCCCTTATTGTGCAGGGTTCTGTTCCAGGTGATGAGTTCGGTAGCACGGAAGTTTGGTCTACTGACTCAGAAGACGAGGAAGTGAGGCAGCCTACTCATGGAAAGGCGTTCGTGTCTAAGGAAGAAGGCAGTGGTGGTAAATGCCTTATGGTTTCTGGTGTATCTCAATTGAGGGGATACAACACCGATGGAGGCAATGATGGACAGAATGCAAAAGAGGATATGTGCTTCACAGCCAAACCACTCAGCCAGCAGTTCAATGAGCTTGATGAACTGATAAAGAAGGTACAATCTGTTTTTGTTTCATGTAAAATACCATCATCCTCTTATGAGAAAGAACTAAAAGGTGTTAATACAAGAATATCTCATCTAGATAGTAGCTTAACTCAAACTCGGGTCACAAATTCTAACCTAACTGATCAATTGAGCAGGGCAGCGTCGAAGAGTGAGGAGCGGAGAATGTGGATAGAGTTAAAGGAATCGGAATTAGTCAGAGTTAAAGATGAAAATATTTATTTGCAAAGAGACAATTTGAAATTGTTAAAACAACGAAATGTTTTTTGTTTAATTGCTAAACGTCTGTATTCTAATATTACTCAGCTCCACTTGGATTGTGAAATAGGCCAAAGAATTCACCGCATGATTTTGCCCTTCCTGGAATTTAAGGAAGATGTGATATCATCTGATATCATCTAATATTACTCAGCTCCACTTGGACTGTGAAAGTGTGATATCATCTGATAACATAAATCCCACCTACATGTATGGACTGGACAAAATTGAGTCCTTCATTAAATCTAAAGACCACAAGCTCATGCTTAAAAATCTTTTGGATGAAAATGACAGACTTAAACTGAGGACCGAAACCATGCAAAAATTTGACTCTTTAAACACCAAAGTAAGCTCAGAAAACAAAATTGATGTTGAAAATGCATCTGAGCTTAATGAGGATGGCAATATGAGTGAAATTTCTGTAGAGGACACGGTTGACTGCTCAGAATTTATTAAAACCGAGCCAGAAAATCACAAGAATCTTATTTCTGAAAATTCGGTAGAGTTCGCTCGGTTGTCCCATCAAAAATCCCCAAAATTAGTTGAGAAAGCTGTTGTGTATCAAAAGGTCAGGACTACTCCAAATCAAGTATACAAGGTAACAGGAGTAACTGAACATCAAACAGCCGAACTTGCAGCCATTGTAGACAAAGACAATGCTGATGGCTGTGATGAATACTTCTGGGAAGCTCCTATTGATAATGCAGACGAAACCATTGGTTTATCTGAACGAACTTCATGGAAGAGCAAAGGAAGATATATACCCGAACCTTTGAATAAGCCAAGCAACTTCAGTGAGCCAAGCACTAGTGGTACAAAAGATACTCCTCAGAAGGATGTTCACTCACCAACAGAAACCATTCCTTCGGCTTCTTCAGCTCAAAGTAATTCCACCGCAGTTCAAATGGAACCAATCAAGGGGTCAGCAAAAACAAAAGCAAATGTTCATCATCAACCATCTCAGATGCGGAACAGGAAGATAGAAAGGAACATCAGATACCGGAAGAACCTTTCGGAAAGGAAACAATTTTGGCGTTCCCAGAATGCATACTTCACTCATCAAAACAAGAATCTAAAGTATGAAGACATTCCTGAAGAAAAGCATGAAAGTCCCAAAAACCGAAAGCCGAGGTTCGATTCACAAAAGGACAACAACCGAAAGCAGAAGTTCGGTTCTGAAAAGGATATCAACCAGAACCAAAGGTTCTGTTCCAAAGGTAGCTCCAACCGAACATAGAGGTTCGGTTCTGAAGACAAAAGAGTACAAAACTCTAAGGTCGGTTCCTTCAATGATCAAAAACAAAAGGGTCATCTAGAGTCTCCTTCTAAGTCTAATTCTTCTCATTCTTCTAATTCTTCTTCACCCTCAGTTTCATATCAATCTCGTTCTAAATCTCATTCATCAACTGAGCAAAAGTGGAAGCAGAAAGTTGATAAATCCACATCAAAGACCGAATCTAACACTACTAATCTTAACAAAATAAAAGTGTACACCATTAAAAGGAAAGATAAAACAACTCTCGTAAAAAGAACTTATCTTGTTGATATCTCTCTCATTGCTCCTGTTTCCATGCAAAGCTCACGTGGACCCAAGAAACTTTGGGTTCCTAAATCTCTCTAAATTTTGCAGGTTATAAGTGACGAGCAGTTCGACGAAGAATGGTACATTGATAGTGGCTGCTCACGTCACATGACAGGAAGGAAAGAAGAGCTTAGGGAGTACAGATCGCTTGCAAATGGTGGCAACGTCAAGTTCGGAAACAATTCTTTCGGCACCATAAAGGGATACGGAATGATAACCAATGGGGATTTCTCAATAAGGAAGGTGGCATATGTGGAAGGACTCCAACACAACCTCATTAGTGTATCTCAACTGGTTGGAGGTACAGGTCTCAAAGTCTCATTCGATGATGAAGGTTCAGAAATTATAGAGAAAAAGTCAAATAAAATAATTCTCAAGTCAGAGCGAAAGGGTGAAATGTTTCCCTTAAACATGAAACCCATCAAAGGAAACCCAGCTGTATGCTTATTGTCAAAAGCGCAATCCGATGAAAGCTGGTTGTGGCACCGAAGATTATCTCATCTTAACTTCAAAGATATCAATCGTCTTGTTACAGGGGGTCATGTAAGGGGACTTCCATTACTCAAGTTCGACAGGGATCATCTATGTGCTGCATGCGAAATGGGAAAGCAGAGTCGTCAAAGTCATCCATCTATTATCAATACAAAAGTTGTTGAACCACTCGAATTAATTCATATTGATTTGTGTGGTCCTTCATCTATCGAAAGCATCGGTGGTAGCAAGTACATTCTTGTTATCGTTGATGACTTTTCTCGATTTACATGGGTGTTCTTTCTAAAGCTCAAATCTGAAGCGACTCAAAAGCTGAAAACGTTTATTACGCAAATTGAAGTACAACTCAAAAAGGTTGTTCGCAACATCCGAAGCGACAATGGTCTCGAATTCAAGAACAGGGAGTTTGAAGAGTTTCTTGCAGAGAAGGGAATTAGTCATAATTTCTCAGCTCCCTACACACCACAACAGAACGGAATAGTCGAAAGACGAAACCGATCCTTGTGTGAAGCTGCCCGAACTATGCTAAGTTTCGCTTCTTTACCTCTTTATTTTTGGGCTGATGCTATTTGTGCTGCTTGTTTTACACAGAACAGATCATATCTCAACAAAAGGTTCGCACTCACCCCATATGAGATATTGAACAACAGGAAGCCAAATGTGAAATTTTTTCATGTGTTCGGCTCAAGGTGTTTCATCTTCAACTCTAAAGAACACCGCAACAAGTTTGATGTCAAAGCCGACGAAGGAATTTTCCTGGGTTACTCTCTCACATCCAAGGCATACAGGGTCCTAAACAAGCGTTCAAGAAAAATTGAAGAGACGTATTATTTGACCTTTGACGACAACTATGTCAAGAAGCTGCAGGCTAATGAAAATATCACTGGGGAAATCTTTCCTCCAAATGGCATGGTTACAGTCTCGGTTGCTAATCTATTCGAGACATTTCTGGAGCTCTTTGACGAACCAGAGAATGCTTCACTTTCTGAAGCTGGTGCAGCAGATAACAAAGTTGATCACATGGAGCAGATTGTTGAAGATACTGCAAGGAGAATGTATGAAGAAGAATCAATCTGTAACGACTCTCCTTCCAACGAAGCTCAAATCGAGGGGGAGCCAAGTGCTCAAGTCGAGGGGGAGCCATGCACACAAGTCGAAGGGGAGCCATGCACACAAGTCGAAGGGGAGCCATGCACACAAGTCGAGGGGGAGCCAAATGCTCAAGTCCAGGGGGAGTCAAATTCCACAACTTCAACCGAAGAGGTCTCAACACCAGCAAGCTCAGGTCCACTAGAATCACACGAACCTCATATCCTCCAAAGTACACCAACTGAGGTAGAACATGACGATGTGACACTCGGTTATGATAGCCAATCTGAACTAGAAGAAATAATCAATGCCGACTTAGACCCAACCGTTGATCCAAATTACCCTCCTCTTATCAAATGGACCAGAGATCATCCTGTCTCTCAGGTAGTTGGGGATGTATCTGAAAAGGTTCTGACCCGATCACAACTGAAGGCAAAACAGACTTCCTTATTTTCAAAGGTAGAGTTTTGCATGTTCAATTCATTCGTATCAAAAGTTGAACAAAAGACAGTTAACACTGCTCTCGACCACTCTGATTGGGTTCAAGCAATGCAAGACGAGTTGAACGAATTTGAAAGAAACAAAGTCTGGCGCCTAATTCCAACTCCTCCAGATGCTTCGGTTGTTGGTCTCAAATGGGTCTTTAGGAACAAAATGGACAAGGAAGGTAATGTTATACGGAACAAGGCTCGTCTGGTGGTCAAGGGATATTGTCAAGAGGAAGGGATAGACTACGAAGAGACTTTCGCTCCAGTAGCTCGGCTAGAATCTGTTAGAATATTCCTAGCTTATGCTGCTCACAA
The DNA here is from genome assembly GCF_052625555.1 of Lactuca saligna. Taxonomy (NCBI): domain Eukaryota; kingdom Viridiplantae; phylum Streptophyta; class Magnoliopsida; order Asterales; family Asteraceae; genus Lactuca; species Lactuca saligna. The sequence goes on from NC_136422.1 coordinate 67,011,915, forward strand.
GAACTTTGAAGTTTTCCAAATGGACGTCAAGTGTGCATTTCTCAATGGAGAACTTGAAGAGACGGTGTACGTAGAGCAACCTCCTGGATTCGTGAATGAAAAGCATCCAAATCATTGCTATATTCTGGATAAAGCTGTGTACGGCCTTAAACAAGCTCTGAGAGCCTGGTATGAAACGCTTACAAAATTTTTAAAGATGTCTAAATTCAAACAAGGTTCGGTTGACCCAACCTTCTTTCGCAAAAAGGAAGGTAACCACCTTATGATAGTTCAAATTTATGTCGATGATATCATCTTTGGCTCCACGAATCCAAGTTTAACGGCTGAATTCAGAAAGCTGATGGAGACTAAGTTTGAAATGAGCTCAATGGGTCCTATTAACTTTTTCCTTGGTTTAAACATAAGACAGGGACCCGAAGGCATCTTTATTAATCAGGAAGCTTACACGAAGACTCTCCTAGCAAAGTTCGGTATGATGGGAGACTCAAAAGTCAAAGTCCCAATGGCATTCGGCACTAAGCTTACCCCATCTCTAGACAAACCAGCTGTCGATATCACGCTCTATCGTCAAATGATTGGATCATTAATGTATCTTACTGCTAGCAGACCTGATATCATGTTTTCTGTGTGTTATTGTGCTCGATTTCAGGCAAACCCCCGTGAACCTCACATGCTTGCAGTGAAGAACATCCTCCGATATCTCAAGCGAACCACCTCCTTAGGTCTTTGGTATCCATCCAACTCAGGCTTCTTCGTTCAAGCCTATTCTGATGCTGACCTTGGAGGATGTGGACTCGACCGAAAAAGCACGACCGGTGGATGTCAATTTCTTGACAGGAAGTTAGTTAGCTGGCAATCCAAGAAACAGACATGCGTGTCGCTATCTACAGCCGAAGCAGAATACATTGCAGCCGCATCATGCACATCACAAGTGATTTGGATCCAAAGTCAACTTCGAGACTATGGACTCAATATGAAGAAGATCCCACTATATTGTGACTCCGAAAGTGCAATTAGGATTTGTCATAACCCAGTGCAACACTCCAAAACCAAACACATAGCACTACGGTATCACTTCATCAAAGATCATGTGGAAGATGGAAATGTCGAAGTTCACTTCGTAAGAACCACTGATCAGCTGGCTGACATCTTTACAAAAGCTCTTCCTGAAGCATCATTCAATCAGATATTGCAAGGCTTAGGCATGATGGTTGCAGAATCGGTCCCAAATCCTCATGTCTCTATTTTAAAAAAAAAAAAAAAAAAAAAAAAAAAAAAAAAATTCAAGAACCGAACCTAACAGACCGCTCGGTTGCTTTCTGTTCTGGTCAAATTCAAGAACCGAACCTAACAGACCGCTTGGTTGCTCTCTGTTCTGGTCAAATTCAAGAACCGAACCTAACAGACCGCTCGGTTGCTCTCTGTTCTGGTCAAATTCAAGAACCGAACCTAACAGACCGCTCGGTTGCTCTCTGTTCTGGTAAAATTCAAGAACCAAACCTAACAGACCGCTCGGTTGCTCTCTGTTCTGGTCAAATTCAAGAACCGAACCTAACAGACCGCTCGGTCACTCTCTGTTCTGGTAAAATTCAAGAACCGAACCTAACAGACCGCTCTGTTACTCTCTGCTCTGGTACAATCAAGGAACCGAATCAACCAGACCGCTCGGTTACTCTCTGCTCTGGCAAAATCAAGGAACCGAACCTAGCAGAACGCTCTGTTGCTCTCTGCTCTAGTACAATCAAGGAACCGAATCCACCAGACCGCTCGGTTGCTCTCTGCTCTAGTAACATAAAGGAACCAAATCAACCAGATCGCTCGGTCTCTCTCTGCCTCTACAATATAGGCGCTCATTCAATCAAACCGCTCGGTTCTTCCAAATCTCTGCTTCTTTTCTTTGTCTATATTATATTTTTTTTATTTCTTTTTCAGAAAATTCAAATTTAACAAAAATATTTTATCTTTCTGTTTTTATTTCTTTTTCAGAAAATTCAAATTTAACAAAAATATTTTATCTTTCTGTTTTTATTTCTTTTTCAGAAAATTAAAAATTAACAAAAATATTTTGTCTTTCAGTATTTATTTATCTCTAAGTAAATTTCAAAATTTCAAAAATATTTCATATTTCTAATATATGTACTTCTTGCTCAAGTGAATACAAGTATCTCCTTATGGAACGTTCATCCAGGTATGTTTTTCTCTTATACGACTAGTTCGACGTCCCTAGAAGCATGCTGCTGTATGTTGTCCCAAGCCTCTATGACCTCGAGCATGCCTTAATGATTCGATCAATACCTATCGTTTCTTCCCAATCAGGCTATTCTCTCATATTCGGTCTAGAGCTACCTTCTTTTACTCATCTGAAACATGAGTTGCTCTGCTTTGTCCCATTTATGTAGCAGAAGGTACGTTCGGTCTCTTAACCATCTCTTCAACTTCTTCACTTACATTCGCTCCCCAAAGTAACCCTTGATGCTCTCGGTCTTTACCATTGAGGCTTATGGTTACACAACATCTGAGTTCATGATCTTAGATTCGATTACCACGTTCTGAGTGAAACCCAAAATCCAACATCTAAATAGAATTGACGGTGAGTTATTAACTCAAGCTTTTACTTGGAAATCTTCTTTATGAGTGATCTTTTATGAAACTGTCTCGTCCTAAGACATTTCTTCCCAAAGAGATCCAGTTTAATTTATTTTGAGATTTCTGTCTATATCATTCCCATCACAGAATACTTCCCTCCTACCTGTTCAACAGATCACATCGGTCTCACAGGTAACTCTACCAACACTTAAGTTTTATGTCAAGACTTAATGTTTGGATTGAGTTCAGCCACCTCTTAGCCATCATCAGAAGACGCCTTTCATTGTTTCTCTAAAAACAACTGATCGTATTTCTTGGGATACCACACAAACACTTCAGGTCTCTCTTGACTCTGAAGGAAGCGATTCTTGCCCGGAATCTTCTGCCTTCTGTCTTTTATTTAGACAACACGCACTACCAAACACATTAGACTTATTTCCTTGTCTTTCACACTCTTATGCACGGAATTATTTTCCCACATTCTAATTACTGTTTGGCACATGGTTCTAAGTCTCAACTGTAACCAAACGAGGGCACAAGGGATTTCAAACGGTACGAAAAAGATTTGGGCGCGTGCAAAGGATTCGTTTCAGCCCCACGTGTGCTGACGTCTTCATTGAATACACCATAACTTCTAATCGCGCTTTTTCAGGCGACGTTTTGGGTTCCTAATCATCACGATTTTCTCTCTCCTAGGAACGGTATAAATAAGACGTGATCGTGTTCTTTGGCAGTTACCTCTCAAAGCATTATCTCTCTGAAAAAGTTGCCCCTGTTCATCTTCTTCCAAAAACTCAACAATGGCGACTTCTTCTTCCACTCACGATCAGTCTGCTTCTTCTTCTTTTCTTGCAATCAAACCAAATCAGAACATGATCATAGAGTTGTCTCCATACGTCTATGACTCATATATGCTCTACGTGGTGGAATGCCTCACATATTCCCCATTGGTATTGGCATTAACGTAGGTGGAGGCAGTTCCTATGTCCCTGCTATCTCAAGTCTACTCCACCGCAAGCTATGACAAACACAAAGACCGTATCTATTTCTCTATTCACGACAAGAAGACTTCCGTTTCCAAAGCACGATTTTGCTCTCTTCTAGGGCTTGCCGTAGATGCTTCTGTTATTTCACCAGACTTCATCACAACCGCCCAGATTTTTAAGATGATGTACGAGATGGGGTATACAGATGTTCTAACATCTGTTGGCAAAGTCAAGAAATCATGTCTTCCATCTCAGTGGAATGGATTGCTTACCCTTTTAATTAAGGGTTTAGCGGAGCGATGTGGTGGTTCCGACACCACTAGCAAAGGATTTCTCACAATGCTGTATGGGCTTTACAACGGGATCAATCTGGACTATGGGTCGATTCTCTGGTCTCAAGTGGTTCAGAGTCTCAACTCTACCGCAAGGCACTCAGAGATTTCATGCGCCAGGTGTTGGACCCTCATCACCAGGAGAGCCATTGATTCTCTTGACATCCCTGTCATGAAGGATGTTCTTATGGCTTCAATTGCCACATACCACACCAAGAAAATCATTCTCTCAGATCCAAGTAAGTTCCTCCACTATGGACTAATCCCTGAGTCCATGTACAGATGTGTCACGCCCCACAGCAAGATTATGGCGGACTACAGCTCCAGAACCCCCTGCCTCCTAGGGTTCTTTCCGAGGAACAACGTGCAGCTCTTGAGGCTCTGGATCAGCCTGCTAATCGAGGCAAAAGAGCGAGCAAAAAGAAGAAGGCTGAGATGAAGGAACCCGCACCCCAAAAGGAGAAAAAGAGAAGGTCCTCCAAACGCAAATCCGAGGCAGAGGCACCTTCTCAGCCGAGATCGAAAAAGGTCAAGAAGATGGCTAAAAGAGCCAAAGGATCTCCTTCTGAATCAAAACAGAATGCACCATCCAAAACAGAAGATGTTGATCCTCAACCCGAAACTGCACCCGTTTCGTCTCCACAAAACTCTCCTACCCCACCAGACGTTAATCCTCAACCCGAAACTGCACCCGTTTTGTCTCCACAAAACTCACCTACCCCACCTAAATCTCCCCAAATTACCAAATCTCCTTCTCCTCCTACTTCCCCAAAATTTCCAACCCCAACCCAATCACCCAAACAGAACATCTCAAGTTCTGTTCCAACATCAATTCCCCAAACCACAACCGAAACCACTATTCCTTTCACCATTTCTCAACCTTTATCTTCTATCTCCCAACCTATTATCACAGAATCTATCACCATAACCACAACCCAACCACCAGTAACGGTCAACGTATCTGATACGGGGGCTGCTTCTGTGGTTGAAACCCCGGTCATCAACCCTCAATCCTCCCCTTCTCCATCTTCCAACTCCGGTGCTACCCTAGGGGGTGATGATGATGAATTTGATTCCATCTATTACAGCCCTTACCGGATCCCTACCGACACCGATACAGATACCCCTGTGTCAAGTCAGCAACTTCAAGAGATTCACGCAAAACTCGACAGTCTGCTGGCTGACAGTAAAGCATATGGGGGTGCTGTGCTGAAGGCTTTCATCGAGTCAGCAATCCAGACTTACACCGAAGCCTTGGATCGCTCTACTGACGCTGTAGACAATTCAGCAGCCTCATGCTCCAAAGCCACTAAGGAAGTTTCTGAGGTTGTTCATACAACTCAGATCTTTCTTGATTCTCTCAAGGCTCATGCTGATTCAAATGCTTCCAAATTTCAAGCGTCAGTAGACTCGTTCGCAGCCACCCTTCAGGGAGAAACCAGGAAATTTGAGGCTCTGCGTGCTGACCTCAAAACTGAATCCACTTCAATTCTCAAATCTTTGGATTCACGTTTTGCCTCTTTAGCAGCCGAGAGCACCCTGAAGGAAGAAGTTATCAAGCACCAGGCAACTATTGACTTACAGAAAGTTCAACTGGCCCAGGCACAACAAGAAATCACTTTACTTCAAACTCAACGGGCAGTTCTTCAGAGTTGCGCTGGTGACGTTAAAAATATGTTAACCGGTGTTCTTGACTCCCATGATCCCTTCCTAACCCTCACTGTTCGTCAGCATCTCCAGGCGAAACTCCTTCCGGCGATCACTATCCTAAGTGAAATGAAGGGTGTCTCGGAGAAGCATGTTCTTCCGAGACAAGGGGGAGAGGAAGGTATGTCCAAACAAGAACCGAAGGGTAATGTAGCTTCGGGTTCTGGTAAACATGTCCTAGTTGAGAGCGAATCAGAATCAGATGAAACCATTACTGAAGCTCTTCAACACAAGAAACGGGACAGAGAGCTTGATGAAACATTGAAGATAGCTCGTGAGGCAGAAGCCAGAGAAAGGAAAATCCGGGAGGATGAGGAGGCAATTCAAGCTAAAAAGACTCTGTTCCCAGATTGGGACAGAGACACACTCATCACTCAAGCAATTGAGTTTCCTTCTATTTATTGGTTGGAACCGATTGCATCTTTTGAGTGTGAAAACTCCAAAGACTCGCAGTTCGACATGCCCATTACGCGTAAAGCCTTCACTTTTCACTGCTTTGATGTCACTGCAAACGTCCCTCATCCAAACCCGAAGGTTGACAGGGAGCTTATCGATTTCTATCTGAAATTCGGTCAACCTCAGTACTTGACTTGGAGTGCCCAGAAAATTATAAGAGTCAAGGTACTGAAACCAACCCAGGCTGGGAAATTTGTAAACGTCAATTTCAAAATCAACAGAGGAACTGCCAACACCGAACATCTTATTTCTCTGGCAGATCTTCCCAGTCTGAACCCCCACGATTGGATCCTGCTATACAACATTCTTCTCTCCAACCAGAGAGAATATGAACCAATACTTTCTCATCTTAAAAGAATGTTGGCTTCCTATGTCCATGAGCTAGCCACTATGGATCAAGAAATAGCAAAGGTGATGAATAAGAAACCGACTGTCAAGCCCACTTCCAAAACCGGAGATATCCATAAAATGAAGTTGGGGCAGATTGATTCTTCCAATCTGACAGTTATGTTCACAAGGGGGGATAAGCACAAGTTTCTGTTTGCGTTGGTAGACAAGCATCTGTTCTCTACAGAGTGTCTGGAGCACATCATCAATATCATTCACCGATGCAAACAGAATACAACAGCAGATAAGAAGAACTTTACAGATATGCTTCGTTGGTATATTACCTTCAGGCATCATATTCTAGCTTTGATACCGAAAATTTTTCAAACGGTAAAGAAGCCATCTGCTTTGAAGACAGAGTGAAAATCTCGCCCCAAATTGACGCAAAGGGGGAGATTGTTGGGCTTAGAAGATTGCGTCTTTTGGGCTCGTTTGTTTATAATTCTTTGTATTACGGTTTGGGCCTGTCCAACCGTGTGTCTTTTATGCTTTGTATATAAGCTTATGCTTGCATGCATATTAGGTTAAGGTTTTGAGAGATCTGAGAATACGATATTTTCCAGACGACTAAAGGTTTATTTGATAACACTTGTAACCTTCCAATCCTCTACAGTTGATGTTCTTGATCGAGCTCTTCTGAGGATTTTGTTTTAATCATTCGACACGTTTGATTCATTCTTGTTCTATAATTTTACTGTGTTTATATCGTCATTGTTTTCATAACTTGTTCAAGATCTTTTCGATCTTCATAGATTAAAAGAAACTTTAATCTCATCAAGAACCATGACCAATTTCCATTCATGTGGTTCGAATATCTCAAATCATCTAACCATCCATATCCTTTCTTAATTTCTTCTATGTAGGCCACTAGAAGTAGTTCACTGTTAAGGTGTGAACACTTGATCAAATTCAATGGAGCATCTAGATATTTCATTAGGGCATTTGGTATGTTAATGGAGCACTTAGATAGGGATGTCAAAAAGTCTCGTGGGACACCGATCCCATGTTTGAGGTATTTTTTAAAAAAAGTGGGGGCAAGGACTGTGGTGAGGGTAGAATTAACCCCCGTTTTAATTTCGGGGCTAGGGTGGGTAGTCCCGTCCTGAAAGTCCCATGGGTCCCGTTAAGATTATATATATATATATATATATTATTTTTATGAATATAATAAATAATAGCATGATTTTGAGATGTCAAAATTCAGCAAAAAAACAAGTTTTTAAGTTTTCATTCTATTGTTTTTAAGATGTCATAGTATTTTTGTTTTTAAGATGTAAAATTTTGTTATAAATAACTATTTTCTTTTCCAAAAAATAGTTACGTTTAGCCTAAAAAGGAACTTCATTTAGTGTAAAAAAAAAAGCAATATAAAATAAATTGGGGGTGGTGGCGGGGCATAATTTAGGAATTCGGGGGGTGGAAACATGACAATTTAATGGCGGTGGCGGGGGAAGCATGACAATTTAATGGCGGTGGCGGGGGAAGCAACCCCGGATCCGTTTGCCCCCATTGAGATCCTTACACTTAGATATATGTGTGAGCATCAAGAATCAACATTGAGCACTTGGAGCTACTATGTACATGGAGCCTTTGGGATATAGTGCATGGAAGCTCAGGTGAGCATTAGTGTCATATGTTGAAGATGCTCAAGGAGGATGCTCATAATCTAAAGATGCTCATCGACGGTTCTCATGGACAATGGCCATAGATGATGAACTTAGGATATCCCCTCCATGCACTAATTATGGATGAACCATAATTAGCAAGACCCATCTGAATTAGGGTTTTTCATGCTTGCCTATAAATAGGCTCATATCCTCATTCATTATTCCTTGTGTGATTGTGTGTGTACACAGTAATTTCGAGAGAGCAATGATTGTGAAGTTGAGTGCACATCTTTTGGAGTAGTTAGTAAGCAAGAAAGATTATTTTCTTTTGAAAGCTCAACTGAGATTTAACATTTATGTGTGATTATAGTTGTTCTTGGAAGTTTAATAAAATCTTCTTTCTCTCGTTCTCCCGTGGACGTAGGTCATCTCAACTGAACCACATTAAATTTTCAAAAGTTTAATAAATAGAGTGTAAAGTTTTGAATTAAGTTTTTTCTGAAGTTTTATTCTGCATGTACCATTGACGTTTGTTTGACATTTGTCTAAAGTGCTTAACTTTTTCTGTTGTTATCCCAACATTCACTTTCTCCTCCTTCCTCTTCATGATGTCGACATAATTTGTCTCCCCGTTCCAATGGATTTGAGTCTTTTTATTATCCCTATTTAAAGGGTAGTCATTCATGAAATAAGATATGCTGGAATTTGAAAACAATCAATAAAGTAATATTAGGTTAATAGCTTAGTTTAGTCTCTTACAAATAGGAGGCTAGGTTACAGGGGAGTTCCCGGCCTTTTCAAGCACTAGCATTGGTCCTGTCATGAGGTCTAGATCCTGGGTCATAACAAATTTGGCAACAGAGGCGCTCGTGATGTCGACACAATAGGAAGAACTGATGAAGAAATTGGAAGCGTTCATGATCCAACAAACACAAAGCAATTATGATTTGAAGACATGCACCAATGATTTAAAGGCGGCTATGACAGCCTTGCAAACCAAGCAAGCAGCGATGGAAGAGAGATTGCAAACCCTAACCCAAAACAAATCCAACAGACACGAAGAAGAAGATGAGAGTGTGGACAAGATGTTCGAGTCTGATAGATTTGATGACCCATCGGAATAGGTGCGTGGAAGAGGACGTGGCGCCACCTTTGGTGCCAATCCAAACAGTAAGTTTTCGTACCAAGGAGGATTCGTTGGAAGAGGCAAGGGTTTGATCTAGGAAGGTGCAAGAAGAGGATCAAGCAAGGTTTTTGAATCATGGCGGACACGTGAACCCCAACCTTTCAAACACCATTGGGACTCCTTCTAACCAGAAGGGTCAAACAAAAGGGATTAGGGGGAACCAAAAAACTGGGAAGAGATGGAAGATATGGGATACCGTAGGGGAAGAGTACCAAGATTCGCCAAGATGGAGCTTCCCACATATGATGGGAAGGGTAATCCAGTCGAACGGCTTCAAAGATGTGAAGATTTCTTTGAAGAACAACAAATCCCTACTGAAGCTTGGGTTAGGCAGGCCACCTTTTCACTACACGTTCGGGCTAGTGGGTGGTACCATAACCTATGAAGCATGAAGACCTGCTTGAATTGGTTTGAGTTCTCAAAAGAGTGCAAAATTAGGTTTGGACCCCATATGAGCATGAACCCGTTAGGCGAGTTAACTCGATTAAGGCAAACAGGCACGGTAGAGGACTATTGTGAAGGATTTGAGTTGCTGCTAGGGCGAACGACGGGTGTGACTCTGGAGCAAAGTATTTGGCATTTTTGTGCAGTTTTGACTAATGATATTCGTTACGAAGTAGAGTTTGCTAGACCCACCACACTATACTATGTTATGAACCTAGCTAGACAGATTGAGTTCAAACTCGCAGAGGAGGGATGACCAAAGAGTTTTGGAGCACCTCTATTAACCGGGAATAAACCCTCGACAGAAAGCAAAAACCAAGAGTCAACAGGTGGTGGAGCCGAAATAGTGAAATCTGAAGTGCGGAACCCGGTTTTGAAATGGATTACGGCTACAGAGATGGCGGAAAGGCGAGCAAAAGGATTATACTTTAACTTTGATGAGATGTTCTCGATCGGCCATAAGTGTGCGAAACTGTTTGGTATCATGTTGGAGGATGTAGAAGATGTTACGTGGGATGATCGTGGTGTTTTTACCAACACGCACCCAGGTTTTGAGCTTGCGGCCAAGCTCAATGCAAAGGAAGGGAGTAATGTTATCAATCATAATTGATAAGTATGCAAGTTAATAGATAATAAGTATTTTATATTCTAGGAAGTTATCTTGTTTCCGTTTTTAATTTTGGCAATTAGGATCTTTTATTATTTGAGTCAATTTTAGAGTTTTTGTTTCCTGATTTGAGTATTTTGTTTATCCTTATTTAAAGGGTAGCCATTCATGAAATAAGATATGCTGGAATTTGAAAACAATTAATAGAGTAATATTAGCTTAATAGCTTAGTTTAGTAACAAGAGGCTACGTTACAGGGGAGTTCACGACTTTTTCAAGCACTAACACTCGTCTGTCATGAGATCTACGAGGTCTAGATCTCGGGTCATAACATTTTTCTTGCTTACTAACTGCTCCAAATGATGTGCACTCAACTTCACAATGATTGCTCTATTGAAATTACTGTGTACACAAACAATCACGCACGGAATAATGAATGAGGATATGAGCCTATTTATAGGCAAGCATGGAAAACCCTAATTCAAATGGGTCTGGCTAATTATGGATCATCCATAATTAGTTCATGAAGGTGATACCCTAAGTTCATCATCTATGGCGATCTTCCATGAGCATCTTCAGATTATGAGCATCCTCCTTGAGCATCTTCAACATATGACACTGATGCTCACCCGAGCTTCCATGTGCTCTATTGATCCCAGATGATCCATGTACCCAGATGCTCCATGTACCCAGTAGCTCCAAGTGCTCAATGTTGATTCTTGATGCTCACACATATATCTAAGTGTAAGGATCTTAATGGGGGAAAACGGATCCGGTGTTGCATACCCCTCCCCGCCCCTAACTTGTCATGTTTCCATGCTCCCGCCCCACCCCCCGAATTCCTGAATTACGCCCCGCCCCCACCCCCCCCCCCCAATTTATTTTATGTTGCTTTTTTTTTTACGCTAAATGAAGTTCTTTTTTGGGCTAAATGTAACTATTTTTTTGGAAAAGAAATAGTTCTTTATAACAAAATTTTACATCTTAAATACAAAATTACTATGACATCTCAAAGACATTAGAATGGAAACTTAAAAACCTTTTTTTTTTTTGCTGAATTTTGAAATATCCCTGTTCCACAACCTCTACCAACTCATGATAAATACATGTTAGTGGACTTTTTAAAGGAAGCATAAGATAAATACTCAAGAAAGAAGGTATGCCATTAACGCTGATTTGAGTAGTTATACCAAAGCAATTATCAAAGATCATGATCTAGATGGCATTAGTGATCTTATGGGTATTGAAGTACTAATCATATATGGCAGGTTTGTAAAAGCCATCTCAGTAAATGAATCTCTCTAAATAGTAAAGTATCGTGATAATAATTTCATCATATCATGTTTTGCATTTACGAGTGTTGATAACTAAAATCCCTAATAAATACACCATAGAAATAAATTTCTCGCTATCGTGTGGGTACACCCCCCCGCCCCTTTCTTTCCTTTCGGATTGCCGACTCTAGGGTTTCGATGGCAGAGCTTCACGGTGATGTACTTCCGAATATACTGAAAAGATTGAATGTGGGGGATCTAATCCGCTGCAAAAGTGTGTGTACGTCTTGGGAAAAATTGATCACTGACTCTGGTTTCATTAAATTCCATATGAACTATAGTTACCAAATTGATTACAAAAACAATGATTTAGACAGGAGGATTGTTATGTCAAGGGTCTCTTATCACAGTGGGTCGCGTGTTTGTGATGTTGATGATAGATTCTTTGATGATCGCGATTGTCATCTTCTTGGTTCTTCCAATGGACTTGTATGCATCTCTTCTTTTGCTTCTCAACTTGTAGTAGCTAATCCCTCAACTAGAGAGGTTCAAACACTACAAGAGCCTCAAATTCTTGATACCAAGCATTTATGTTGGGGTTTTGGCTATGATTCATCTACGGATGATTACAAGGTTGTATTAGGGTTCCGTAAACGTGTTGGTTGGACATGTTTTCAAGCGTTAAGGTTGAAATCAAATGTTTGGAAACTAATTGGAGATGTAAAGTATTCGTTTCATAGTAGGATTGGTATCTTATGCAATGGGGCACTTCATTGGATTATGAAAGATTCTTCATCTCCAAATAAGAAGAGAGTCATTGCTTCGTTTCGGCTATCTGAAGAAAATTTTATCATAACTCCCCAACCTGACGATGAGCGATATGAATCTGGAGTTGCTAGCTGCCCAAATATGAATTTACGTATTATCGAAGATTGTTTATGCATATATCCTTGTGATGGGTTTAATGATAACTTATGGATGCTGAAGAACTACAATGGAAAGCTGTCTTGGGAAATGTTTGAAAAGGACTGTGATATGAACTTGGCTTTACAATGCTTGAAAGAGTAGGAACATTACGTTCCTAACAAGAGAACTTTGTGTCGTGATATGATGTTCTACAAGACTAAGGAATATATTTGTGCCCCTATCTATATGGAGAGTCTTGTATCTCCCTATGTTAATGGGAAACACAAGAGAGTAATAGCAAGAAGAGTTGTAAGGTGCGTTCATTTTGTTTATCATATAATACAAACTGTGGAATTATATCTGGATTCTGAATTCTTATTAATGCTTATGATGATTCCTATACATCCCTAAAAAACTTTGTTGATCTTGGCCTCATAGCTCAATCTTCATGTTTACTCATGGGATGCTCTCATTTTCTTTTGTAATATATGTGGTCTGCAAAAGGACATTATCTATAGTTTAAAGTTTTGATCATGGAGCATACTTAAGTTTACTAGCATTCAAGAGGCTAAGAACTCTTCCTAAATTCACTTATATTCTGTTATGACCAAAGATACCAACTACTACCACTAACCACTAGACTAAGCCTACCTAACTGATCTAACAGTAAAAAGACCTTATTGCCCTCACTGCTCTACTTAAGCTACAACTGACAGGACGAAAGGTATGCCTAATAAGAAGTGTAACAGACTCATTACCTTTACCCAGTATACATTTGGCCTTCATTTATTTGTATTCTTGCAATGCACTTCAATTGCAACTATTATTTACTCTTTCAGTCTGGTATATATAATGTTAACTGTTCACTGACTTCCCCTTTTGATTTCTCAGTTGATTAAGCGCGACCCTATGCTTCCAGGAGCAAGTCGCTAAGTTTGAGGCTGTTGAAGTAGTTTGGATGACATGGCATTTCTTGTTCTCTCTGCCATAAAGATAGCTTCTGATAGTTTTTAGTATCTTATGTTAATAAATTGTGTTTGATGGATTTCAAAAACTTGTGTTTGATGGATTTCAGAAACGTATGTTTGATGTTTTTAAAGTGTGATGAACTCTTACTTTCTAGTAATATTCTTACTTTACTCTGATCTTAGAATTCATACTCGAAATCATTTCAACTACAGTGTTTTTTTTTGTTCATTTAATTCCACATGCCAAATCAAATGCTCTTAATTCCCATCAAAGGGCAGTATAGTATTTTTAAGTATGTCAGGGGCAAAACGCGCAATAAAAACATATTATAGGGATGGATCAAGTTAACAAAAACCATTAGGGACCAAGCACGTAGATTATCAAAAATCACAGGGATTATTCATGTAATTTATCCAACACTAAATAATAAAATATGTGGGTCACGAAGAAATTTAGAAAAAGGAGGGGTAGTATTGCAACAGTTTAATTTGAAGATATATAGATATGCACGTGTATTTGGCAGCGATGTTGATGTTTATGTGCAACTCTTGAGTAATTTCAAACCCTATTTTTGGTTGAAATCCGGCGTTCATTATTAGAAGCTACGCATTAACTGAGCTCTAGCTTACAACTGTTGAGCTGTGTATATAGCTGTATATAAGATGATACCTTTTTAATAATAAAATTCCAAGTGTTTCTTCGTAATCCTGCCTAAAGTTCTTCCTAATCGTCTCTTCATATTCGGCTGTACTTTTTTCTTCTCTGTTTAATGTGTGAGCATAGCTTAGACGCCATTGGTTTTTGAGCCATGCTTATCTGATTCAAAGATGGTTATTAAGGCCTAGGGAGCAGTTGGAGGCACTTATTTGTTTATTGAATTCATTGCCACAAGAAAGGAGTTCCCTCACTCAGTATGTTTTTGTGGTCTGAGCATGCACATCCAAACACCCCTTTCATTCCATCAACGGGTGATCCAGGTTTGGTCGGCTTTAATCTACCTCTGCAAATCCGTCATTAACTCAGGTAAATCCATATATGTTTCGGATTGGAATATGTTGCATTTTAAGTTCTTTGAATTGCATTGTAAAAATTATAATAATCAAACCCATCTTTACCTGGAATATGTAGTTACATATATAGCGGGTAACTGATTAAATTTGAAGTGGCGAGTTTTGTTAGAGAATGTGATGAATCATGGATATTCTTCCCTTTTAGTATTTACAGTCATCATCCCGACCTTACGATATCATATATGTTCAAAATTTGAGTTTGAGCATTGAGTCATGTTGGTATAATGGCTGTTGATTGAACCATACATGTGCTCGTTTGAACCGATAGAGAACTTTATGTTCTTTGTACACTTTCGTCTCTGAAGCCTTTACTTCGAACCCTTGTGTTTGCTTTGGTACACATCTTCATTCAGCTTTCCATCTAGAAACAGAGATTTGACTTGTAGCTGGTACATAAACTTGTAAATAATCAACTCCATACCTCTATGAGTCTCTTTTTTTGCAACTAATAAGGCCTTATGCATCAGCTTGGTCTTATGGATTCACTAGTTTTAGCTCATTTTGGCAGCCCAACTAATCTCCATTAGTGGTCTTCTTCGTCGACTTGATCTCATGCATCCATCACAACAATTCTTCAATTCTTCCTTTTAAAAACCTCATTATATGAATTTGGATTAGAATTTTATGCCATAGTCATGTTTACTCTAACATCTTCCATTTCATTACCCGAGTCATAATCACTCATCAGGAGGCTGTCTGGTTCGTCGTTTCGAGTATTTGCTTTCATTAACCTGATTCATCTTGCAAATTTGGACAAGTCTATAAGCCTCACCAGAAATAGGGTTATTAATTAATAGGGAGATTTGTCTTTTTATTGTCTAAACGTCACTGTTTCGATATGTTTCCCTATGAAGAGGACTGACACGGTGTCTCCTTGATCGTTTCCGAAAGGAGGGGACATTCCAGGATTATACGATTATATTATAAATTTCGGGAAAGAACTTCCATCAAGCAGCTAAAATCAGAACCTAGATACATGGTGAGGGTCATACAATCCTAGGGCTTGACCCACACAATGGGATTGGTGGTAATGAGAACTATGTCAATGAGAGAGGGAACGATCAGGGCGTGGGCTATTCCGATTATCAGCAACACCAATGGCTTTTGGAAGCTATATGATGCCTATGCAAACCCAAGGAGCTATCGAAACAAATGATATGAAAGTTGGAGGAGGCATGGGGGATAGCCATGGATATTCGAAAGACTTAAGAATGTTGAACTTGCTGCAAAAAGGGAAAAAAAAAAAGGTTATGCTTAAACTAAGATGCCAAGTTCGCAGGGGGAAATTGTTACCCTAACGGGTCCTATAAATAGCCTAGTGGGAAAATAAGATGAAGAAGAGGACCAGGAAGGAAGGAAGGAAGGAAGAACAGTCTGATACATAGAGATGTAAAAGAGTCGAGCCGAATCGAGATTCACAATGACCCATGCTCGTTTAATGCTACTAAAGCCCGAGCTCGAGCTTGTAGAACATATATGAAGCTTGGGATCGGCTCGTTAAGGCTCATTAAGGCTCGTTTCTCCGAAAAGCTCGCTAAAGGTCGGGATCGACTCGTTATTTTTCATATTTTATTAATATATAAGTAATAAATAAAATATATAAAATAAAAAGAAATTATACAAAAACTCGTTTAAGCTCGCGAAATCAGACGAGCTCTTATGTGTAGGCTCAATATCAGGCTTGTTTGTTAAATGAGATTTATTCTAGGCTTGAGCTCAGGTTTGGGCTTGTTATGGCTCGACTCGTTTCGAGTTTCTAACGATTCAATCCCAAGTAGCTCGCCAGTAGCTCGACTCATTTTTTACATCCTTAAATACAAGCTAGGATCATGCTCACTTGGATATGGTGGAAGTCACATTAAACTCGATTATATTGTTAACGCCCCTATACACTATGAAAATACCTGAAAACATGGGCGGTCCCAAAGTGGTGATACTAATTGACAGCAGGACAACTCATAACTTCGTGTCACAACACTTGGTGATATGTTAAAGGCTATTAGTGTCGGGTAACAATGTAAGGAGTAATGTTTGGTAATGGAATGGTGTAAGTAAGCAAAGGCATTTATAAGAAGATGATTCTCACATTACACAAACTACGGGTCGTAGATGATTTCTAGCCACTAGAGTTAAGCATCAGCAATGTCATACTGGGTATTAAATTGCTGAGAAAACGAGGGATATGATTGTCAATTGGAAAGATTTTACCATGATACTATGGAAAGGGAATAGAGTGTAAAGAGTGTTACACTCGTGGGATATCTGAGCTTGTCTAGGACTCCGGTCTCTTTCAAATCATACTTGAGGTCGTTATTATAAGAACAATATGAGTTTATTGTACAGCTGAACCGGTTAGCACGAGAGCCAGAGGTCACCGAACCGAGTAAGTTTTTCGAGGTAGCCAAGGCCCTGATCACATAATTCAAGAACATGTTTAATCTACCAGGGACCACCGCCCTATCGTAGTAATGAACACATCACATTACAACAAGGAACGACCCCAATAAGCATACAACCTTATTGGTACTCCCAATGCGCAAAAGGACGAATTCAAGAGATTACTACATGCGATGCTAGAAGTTGGTATGATTGTATGATTCAACCTATGATCGGTCCAAATTCCATCCCGGTATTAGTAATTAGGAAGAAGGATAGTAGTCGGAGTTTTTGTGTGGATTATCAGGCCCTGAACAAAGCAATCATACCTAGATAAAGTTTGGATACACATATTCGATGAATTACTAAATGGGTTGCACATGGGCACTATCATTTCGAAAGTGGATCTAAAAATCGGATGTCATCAAATTCACATGAAAAAGAGGACGTACCCAAAATTGCTTTTTGTAACTATGAGGGACACTATGAATTCTTGGTAATGCCATTTGGGCTAAGTAACACACAACACACAAACCACTTTCTAATCCTTGATGAATGAGGTATTTCGACCGTATTTATATAAGTTCCTTCTAGTATTTTTTGATAATATACTAGTATATAGTCAAACCATGGAAGAACATTGAGACCTCGAAATCGTTTTACATCATTGAAGGAACGTCACTTGTCTGCAAATAAAAAGAAGTGTTCACTCACATAAGATCATAATATAAGATCGAGGATCGAGGGCACATATTGTTTCAAGGGAGCTAGTGGATGTTGAACCGATCGAGGTCACAACGATGTTAGAGTGATTGGTTCCCAAAGCGTTACATCTGTTTTGGGTTTTTTTTTTTTTTGGACTGACTGGGTACAAAAATTATGTACAAGGTCCGGTAAGATTGAGTGGCCGGTAACTGTAACTAACCGAGCAACTGAAGAAAGATAATTTTTATTGGATTGAGGAGGCAACATGCGATTTTCTACAACTCCCACTACTAGAAAAAAAGTTTTCCTTGACAGACAATGTCTGTCATAGATGCATATACATGACAGAAAAAATTTTGTCATTGAAAGCCATGTCATAAAGGAAAATGACAGATAATGAGAATTTTCATTTATGTCTAAGACTTCCCGAGACCTTCTTGTTTCTCGAATTATAGTAATTCTACCTAGTTCGTTTTAACTAGTATCAGAACACCAAGAAATCGAACCATGGGATAGAAGAAAATCGACAGCTTGGAAGTAGAGTTCATCAAGTTGAAGTGAAGCCGAGGAAAATAGAAAGAACACAACAATAAGATTGAATAACCCCTCCGGGCCATCAACCACTTAACCACAGAGGTGGGTAACTTGCCTACCAAGGAAGAATGCGAGCGACACATGATGAAAGACCATCTCTACGATGATATGGGATTTCCATTATCTTAGAACGAATCGGGTTGGGAAAAAACAAGAAGGCGAAGGTGCAACATGGGAATCGCATAAGAATAGGATGAAAGAAGAAGTTGGTTCGAAGGGGCTCGAGTACATAAAGCAAAGAAGGTCCTTTTTTGAAGGAGAAGATGTGTGTGTGTGTGTAAGTCTACCTCATTGAGCGTTCTTTTAATAGATTCAAGGCATCGACGAAGTCGAACAACTCAAGGTTGCAACCTTATATATGGATGGAGCAGCCATGGTATCGTTGGAGTGAGGACACATCAACGTTTTGATAATGAAGACGACTGAAACGACATCTCCTTGATCATTCCAACTATCTTATGAGGGTAGCCGATATGATCAATTCATAGCTCTCTGAAAGGAGGGGACATCCCACGATTATGTTAGAAATTCTGGGAAAATGGTGGGTCTAACTACGGGGGTTGTCGGAATAGGTCTTGGAAGGAACTTCCATCAAACAGCTAAAATCGGAACTCTGAGAATCATACAACAACTCAGTCGTTGGTGAGGATCATACAACCCTAGAAACTTACCCACACAATGCAATTGGTGGTAATGAGAACTGTGTCGATGGAATAGGGGCACAATAGGGGTGGTCCATTCCGATCAACAACACCGATGGACTGTGGAAGCAATATGAGGCTTTGGAAACCGGTATTGGAAGGACCTTCCCTCAAGAAGCTAAAATCGAAAGTCAGATCTTCAGTGAGGGTCATACAACTCTAGGGATTGACCCGCACAATGTGATTGGCGGTAACGGGAACCGTGTTGATGGGAGAGCGGCATGATCGGGGGTTGGCCATTCCGATCAAGATATAGAGATACGATAATCTCCGATAGGAAAGTTAGAGGTGACATGGGGATAGCTCAAAAGACTTTTAAAGGCTGGACTTGTAGCTAAAAGTGCAAAAGGGTTATGCTTCAAATGTGATGCCAAGTTCGCACCAAGCCATCGTTGCTATAGGTCCCTACAAGTAGTGTAGTGAGAGATGGAGATGAAGAAGAGGATCAGGAAGAACCATCTAATACAAATTAGGATCATGCTCACTTCAATACTATGGAAGTCACATTAAACTCGGTTATAGTGTTAACGCCCCCATAGACTATGAATTTACAAAAAAAAACGATCTTGAAGTGGTGGTACTAATTGATGGGGATAGCTAAGGACGTTCAAAAGTTTTTCAAAGGATGAACTCGCAGCTAAAGGGAAAAAGGGTTATGCTTCAAATGTGATGCCAAGTTCGCACCAGGCCATCAAGTAGTGTACTGAGAGATGAAAATGAAGATGAGGATCACGAAGAACCGTCTAATATAGACTAGGATCATGCTCACTTAGATACAATGGAAGTCACATTAAACTCGGTTAAAGTGTTAATTCCCCCATAGACTATGAAACTACACAAAAACATGGGTGATCTTGAAGTGGTTGTGCTAATTGATGGCGGGTAACTTCGTCTCACAAGGCATTGCATGAACTGCTATTAAAAAAAATTGATTCTCATGTTTCACGATATACTAGTTGTAGATGATTTCTTCCCCCTATAGTTAGGTCACCGATGTAATATGGGTATTAAATGGATGCAAACATGGGGCATATGTTTGTAAATTCGAAAGATCTTACAATAACATTATGGAAGGGGAACGGAATGTTACACAAGTTGGACATCCGAGCTTGTCTAAGAATCCAGTCTCTTTCAAATCATTCTTTAGGTTGTTATTATATTTTGAACAATATGCGTTTATAGTATAATCGAACTGTTTAGCATTGGAGGTCACTGAATCGAGTGAGGCTTCCGAGGTCGTCAAGGCCCTTATCGCAAAATTTAAGGACATGTTTAATCTTCCAGGCGAGCTACTTCCCCATATGGAGACATTCTTGTTTCTTGAATTATAGGAATTCTACCCGTTTCTTATTATAAATCTCCCATGATGTATATCATCCTCAACCGCTCATGTTCTTCGTTATTGTTGTCATCCTCATCGGTATTGTTCTTCGTGCAAACCTTATCTACTACGTGATTTGCTATAACACTATCCTTTATCTTCATAAATGATCACATTCATTGTAATTTTGATTTTGTTAATATTGGGATTGGGCAAATTATAGGCCTTAGATTTAATGAAAAATCCAATCCTGAAAGTATAGGATCCACGCTCGTGTCATGAAGCTTCATTCTTTATTGTTATGGTACATGAACATTTGTTAAACAATCAAATACACATAAATATGAAACATAGGGGCGATTACTATTCCATGCTTTTTCAAAATTGATATCTATCAAAGTTATATTGGTAGATCTATCCATAAAATAGTTTTTTAGTTGTTTACTTCTTTCCAAAATCATTTGGCATTCTTTGTTACATAAAACAAGTTAGATAAAACAACTCCTAGACATTTTAATACTGATGTTTTTTTTCATTTTGAGGTTCAATTTTGCTATTCCATGTAAGCATTTGTACACAAGTTGTATTTCTATTCCCTTTTCCTTACATGTTTCCTTAAATTCATCAAGTCGATTTCAACCCTATCTTATATCTTAGACACTTCACTAGAAAACTTGTTCCCTTGTTAACTAGTATCTGTTCCCTTGTTAACTAGTATCTTGAAACATTTGAAGCAGTAATGTGTTTTAATTTTTCTATATCAAAAAGATATGCCCAAAAGTTTCTACTAAAATCATCAATAAAACAAAACTTGTAACTCTTATTATTGTTTGATGTGGTGTGTAAAGGTATGTATGTACAAGTTCCATGTACAATTTAAGTTACACAAGCATCTGTGCCAAAGTTACATCTCAATTGTTATCCTTTTATGAATGGTGATCAAGCGGTCTTCTTTTCGACTGGGTTGAGGTTGTGATTCAATAGACCACATAAACATGCTACTTGCACCCATTAAGGTCTTAATAATCAAACCTTTCTTGGGATGAAAAATCTTACACATTCCTTTTGTCAAGATACCTTGACCACTTTCTTGTAGCCATGACATTGTAAGATTTGTTCCTCGACTACAAAACATTGTACATATCACAAACAATATGATTGATTCCATTCAATTTGATCTTAGCATTACCTTAAGCAGGCATGTTCATTATTATTTTGTTTCCAAGTTTAATTATGGTCGTGTGACTTTGAGAACCATGATCAATCTCCACTCATGTGGTTTGAATATCTCAAATCATGTAACTATCCATATCCTTTCTTAAGTTCTTCTACGTAGTCCACTAGAAGCAGTTCACTATTAGGGTGTAAACACTTGATCAAATTCAATGGGGCATCTAGATATTTCATTGGGTCATTTGAAATGTTTATGGAGCACCTAGATATGAATGTCAAAAAGTCTCGTGGGACATCGATCCCGTATGTGGGGTATTTGTATAAAAAAAGTGGGGGTAAAGAAGGGGATGAGGGTAGAATTAACCCCCGTTTTAACTTCGTGGCAAGGGTGGGGGTGGGTAGTCCTATCTTGAAAGTCCCATGGGGTCCTGTTAAGATATTATATATTTATATATATTATGTATATAAATATAATAAATAATAACATGATTTTGAGCTGCCAAAATTCAGCAGAAAAACAAAAAAATAGTTTTTAAGTTTCCATTCTAATGTTTTTGAGATATCATAGCATTTTTGTTTTTAACATGTAAAATTTTGTTTTAAAGAACTATTTTCTTTTCCAAAAAATAGTTAAGTTCAGCCCAAAAAAGAACTTCATTTAGCGTAAAAAAAGGCAACTAAAAATCAATTTGGGTGGGGCAACTTAATTCAGGAATTCGGGGGGGGGGGGGGGGGGGGGAGGAGTGGGGCGGAAGGCGAGAAACATGGCAATTTTAGGGGCGGGGGATGCAACCCCCGTCACGTGTGCCCCCATTGACATCCTTACACTTAGATATATGTGTGAGCATCAAGAATCAACATTGAGCAGTTGGAGATACCGGGTACATGGAGCATTTGGGATCAATAGAGCACATGGAAGCTCAGGTGAGCATCAGGGATCATGTGTGAGCATCAGGTGTCATAGGTTGAAGATGCTCAAGGAGGATACTTATAAGTTGAAGATGCTTATGGACGATGGTCATGGATGATGATCATAGACAATGGTTAGAAACTTTCTCATCAGCCTTTCGCTTAGAAACTTTCTCCTTTTTCTCCTCTTCTTTCTCTGTTTTAACCACCCGCTTGCCTCTGGGTGCAGGTTGTTCCAAAGCATCTAGGGCTGCTTGTTGTTCTGCAGACAAGACACTTGGACTAACTGGAGTCAATTTTCGGTAATCGTCCATCACTGTGCTTTGTGCTGTGACACACCTGTACATCGTTTCAGGAATTGATCCATAATGTGAAAACTTACGTGGATCAGAGAGAATAATCTTCGTGGTGTGATATGTAGCAATAGAAGCAAGAAGAGCGTTTGTCATAACCGGAATCTCCAAAGTATCCATAGCTTTCCTTGTAATCACAGTCCAGAATCTCCCACATGAGATTTCAGAATGACGAGTTGTGGTATTTAAACTCTGCACCACTTGGGACCAGATTAGTGTACCATAATCCAGATTGATACCGTTATATAGACCGTAAAGCATGGTGAGAAAACCTTTGCTAGTGGTATCAGAACCACCACTTCTTTCCGCTAAACCCTTGATGAGCAGGGTCAGCAACCCATTCCACTGCGATGGTAAGCAAGACTTCTTGACCTTCGCCACCGTTGTAAGAACGTCGGTGTACCCCATTTCGTATAGCATTGTGAAAATCTGGGTTATAGTGATGAAGTCTGGAGAGATGATGGAGGAATCAACTGCACTCCTTAAAAGGGAACAAAACTTCTTCTTTGAAATTTAGGATTGCTTATCATGAATACTGAAGTAGATCCGATCCTTGTTCTTGTCATACGTCGTTGATGAGTACACTTAGGAAAGTAGCGACATTAGAACCGCTTCGACTAGGGTTAGGGCCATTACTAGTGGGGTATACTTCAGACACTCCACCACATGCAACATGTATGAGTCATATGCGAACGGACTCAGTTCGATTATCAGATTTTGGTTAGGTCGTATTGTAAGCAAGGAGGATGTAGCGGTTTGATCATGCGCGGAGGATGAGGTCTCCATTGTTGAACAAAGAAGAAGATGAACAGTTTAATCTTTGTGTGAGAAAAATAAGTTGTGACTTGGTAAATGACAAAGAAAACGATCACCCCTATTTATATGGTTTCCTGGAGAGAGAAACCGTGATGATGAGGTTGCTAAAACATCGCCTGAAAAAGCGCGATTTGATAGGGTGGTTAATCCCAGGAAAACGTAAGCACGCGTGGGTTTGAAACGGATCAAATTCACGCGCCCAAATCTTATCTTCAAACCGTTTGAAATTCCCTATTACTCCGCGTTTGGTTACAACAGATAACCAAAACTTATACCAATCAGTAAATAGAATGTTGGAAAATATTAATTTTCGTGCATAAGTGTGTGAAAGATAAAGAAATAAAACAAGTATATATGGGGTGTGAGTGTTGTCCTTTTAGAGAACAGAAAGCAGAGGATTTCGGGCAAGAATCACTTCCTTCAAAGTCAAGAGAGACTTGAAGTGCTTGTGCGGTTTCCTGAAAATACGATCAACTGTTTGTCAATAAACAATGAAAGGCTTCTTTTGATCATATGCATTGGGTGGCTTTCCTCCAACCAAACATCAAGTTTTAACATAAAACCGATCGTTGGTAGAGGTACCTGTGAGACCGATGTGATCTATTGAACAGGTAGGTGGGATATATTATGTTTATGACTTACAGGAATCAGAAATCAAAAAAAAAATAAACTGGATCTCTTTGGGAAGAAATGTCTTAGCTGTAGACGATTTCGTAAAAGATCACGCAAAATAAAAAAGATTTCCTTAGGTAACCAGTTAAAGCTTGAGTATTTTACTCACCGTCAATTCATTATTGGTATTGAATTTTGCGTTTCACTTAGAACGTGGTAATCGTATCTAAGATCATTAACACAGATTTTGTGTAACCATAAACCTCAGTGGTAAAGACCGAGAGTCTCAAGGGTTACATTAGTGAACCGAAGGTAGATGGAGAATATAAGCAGGTGGTTAAGGAACCGAATGTACCTTCTGCTAGATAAGCGTGACAGAGCAGAGAAACTCTTTACTCAAATGAGAAGAGTAAGGTAGCTCTAGACCGAGTAAGTTAAAATAGCCTGATTTGGAAGAAACTATGGGTATCAATCGAATCATTAAGGCTTACTCGAAATCATAGAGGCTTTATGACAACATACAACAGCATGCTTCTAGGGACACTTAACTAGTTTGTATAAAAGTTAAATCATACCTGCTTTGAGAATTTTCAATGGTTATTGTTGTGTCGTACCTATTAATAACAAAACAAACAAGCAACAAAAATAAAATAATAAAAATAAAAATTAAAAACTAAAAGATAAAATATTTTTGGATTTTTGGATATTTTCTGAAAAATAAAAACAAAAATAAAATAAAAATAAAATAATAAAAATAAAAATTAAAAACAGAAAGATAAAATATTTTTGGATTTTTGGATATTTTCTGAAAAATAAAAATAAAAATAAAATAAAAATAAAATAATAAAAATTAAAATTAAAAACATAAATGTCAGATGATTAGTGAGAGCAGACATAGCGAAGCCGAGATTCACGGAGATGAGATATACAGAGTGTTCTGTTTAATTCGAAAAGACTAGAGCAGAGATAGACCGAGCGCTCTGTCTATCTCTGTCGTCCTGATTTTAAGGAGAAAATTGAAGATTCGGTACCGACTCTCCTTCCATCATACCCAAGCCTTGTAAGATTTTATTGAAGATTGTTTCTGGTAAGGCTCTAGTAAAAATGTCGGCCAGTTGATCAGCAGAACGAACAAAATGAACTTCGACATTCCCGTCTTCTACATGATCCTTGATGAAATGGTACCTTAGTGCTATGTGCTTAGTTTTCGAATGTTGCACTGGATTATGACAAATCCTGATTGCACTTTCAGAGTCACAGTAGAGAGGGATCTTTTTCATACTCAGTCCATAATCTCTCAACTGACTTTGAATCCAAACAACCTGAGAGGTACAAGATGCAGCAGCGATGTATTCTGCATCTGCTGTGGACAAGGAAACACAAGTTTGCTTCTTTGATTGCCAACTGACAAGTTTTCCGTCAAGGAATTGACATCCTCCGGTAGTGCTTTTCCTGTCCAATCCACATCCTCCAAGATCAGCATCTGAAAAGGCTTGTATGAAGAATACAGATCTTGCTGGATACCAGAGACCGAGAGTTGATGTCTTCTTCAGATATCGGAAAATATTCTTTACAGCAGTCATGATGGGTTCTCTTGGATTACCTTGAAACCTGGCACAATAACAGACAGAGAACATGATATCTGGTCTACTAGCTGTTAGATACATAAGGGATCCTATCATTTCTCGATAAAGAGTTATGTCTACAACCGATTTCTCCAGAGATAGGGTCAGCTTGGTATCGAATGCCATTGGAACCTTTACTTTTGAATCACCCTTCATTCCAAACTTAGTCAGTAGATTTTTGGTGTATGCTTCCTGGTTTATAAAGATGCCCTCTGGTCCCTGCCTAATATTCAAACCAAGGAAAAAGTTAATCGGACTCATTGTGCTCATTTCAAATTTAGTCTCCATCAACTTTCTGAATTCAGCGGTTAAGCTAGGATTCATAGAGCCGAAGATGATATCATCAACATAAATTTGAACAATCATTAGATGTTCGCCTTCCTTCTTTCGAAAGAAGGTTGGGTCAACCGAACCTTGTTTAAACTTTGACATTTTTAGAAACCGAGTAAGAGTTTCATACCAGGCTCTTGGTGCTTGCTTTAGCCCATAGAAAGCTTTATCCAGTACGTAGCAATGATCCGGGTACCTTTCATTCACAAAACCGGGTGATTGCTCAACATAGACAGTTTCTTCTAATTCTCCATTCAAGAATGCACATTTGACATCCATTTGGAAAACTTTGAAGTTCTTGTGAGCAGCATATGCTAGGAAAATTCGAACAGACTCTAACCGTGCCACAGGAGCAAACGTTTCTTCATAATCAATCCCTTCTTCTTGACAGTAGCCTTTTACAACCAACCAAGCCTTGTTACAAATGACATTTCCTTCTTTATCCAGCTTATTTCTAAATACCCATTTCAATCCAACAACAGAGGCATCTTTCGGTGTGGGAATCAATCTCCAAAATCTGTTTCTTTCAAATTCATTGAGCTCATCATGCATTGCTTGAACCCAATCAGAATGATCGAGTGCAACATTTACTGTTTTCAACTCTATTTTGGAGATAAAAGAGTTAAACATACAAAATTTCACTTTGGAGAATAATACTGTTTGTTTTGCCTTTAGTTGAGATCTAGTAAGAACACTTTCAGACGATTCACCAATTATTTGCTCTTTGGGATGGTTTTTTGTCCATTTTACAAGCGGAGGATAGCTTGGATCATATTCTGGATTTAATTCGGCTTCAACTTCAATTTCAACATTTGACTTATCCGCTTCACCTTCGTCAGTTGAACAATTACTTGTTCTTACATTCTCCCCCTCGACTGGCGAAGTGTAGCCTATGTCTTCAACAAAATCAACAGTAGTAGTCTCCCCCTCGATTGGAGTTATGCTTGTTAATTTTGGTTTTGTTGTTTGAGTATCAGATGTGGCAGAATGGTAATTCTCCCTCTCGACAGAAACTCCAGACAGTTGGAAAGTGTTACCATTCTCCCCCTGGAACGTTGAATCGGAATTTGAAGTACTAGGTGATGGTCTAGAAGTAGGTGTTTCGGTTTCCAATGATGTGGTAGCTTCGTCTATAACTTTCTTCAGATTATCTACCTTGTTGTCTGCTGCTGTTACTTCTGAATGAATTGCCTTTTCCAGGTCATCGAACAACTAAATGTATTCATCAAATAGATTGGATATGGGAACCGAGACCTGTCCAGATGCGGGAAAGATGTCTCCAGAGGCATCTTCTGTCCGTTGAACCTTTTTCATGTAATTGTCATCAAAGGTGACATAGTAAGTCTCTTCTATTCTTTTGGAACTCTTGTTCAATACTCGGTATGCTTTTGATGATAGAGAATAACCCAGAAAGATCCCCTCATCGGCTTTAACGTTAAACTTATTTTGGTTTTCTTTAGAGTTAAGGATAAAGCACCTGGAACCGAATATGTGGAAAAACTTGATGTTTGGTTTCCGATTGTTTAAAATCTCATAAGGAGTTAATGAGAATCGCTTGTTGAGGAGGGACCGATTCTGAGTATAGCAGGCCGTAGCAATTGCATCAGCCCAGAAGTATAGAGGTAGAGAGGCATAACTGAGCATGGTCCTGGCTGCTTCACACAACGATTGGTTTTGTCTTTCAACGATTCCGTTTTGCTGTGGAGTATAAGGAGCAGAAAAGTTGTGTGTGATCCCCTTATCGGCCAAAAAGTCTTTGAAATCATTGTTTTTGAATTCCAGCCCATTGTCACTTCTGATGTTTCTCACCATCTTCTTTAGTTGAACTTCCACTTGCTTGATGAGCATCTTCAGCTTGGGAGTTGCATCTAATTTCTGTCTAAGAAAGAAAACCCACGTGAAACGTGAAAAATCATCTACAATTACCAGAATATACTTACTTCCTCCGATACTCTCTATAGCAGATGGTCCACATAAATCGATATGTAATAATTCGAGTGCTTCCACGATCTTGGTATTAATGCATGTTGGGTGGCTTTTTCTGCTTTGCTTTCCCATTTCACATGCTGCACTCAAATGCTCATTTTCGAACTTTAGAAGAGGAAGACCTCGAACGTGATCACCAATTACCAGTTTGTTGATATCTTTGAAGTTCAGGTGAGATAGACGTCGATGCCAAAGCCAACTTTCATCAGTGTTTGCCTTTGATAGCAGACAGATAGCTGGCGTCCCTCGAATAGGATTAAGATTCAGAGGATACATTTCTCCTTTTCATGCCGATTTTAGCAGAACTTTCTTGGTTTGTTTTTCGATGATCTCAGATCCTGTGTCATCGAATGATACCTTCAAGTCTATGCCCATAACTAATTGCGAGACACTTATGAGATTGTGTTGCAATCCCTCCAGATAAGCTACCTTTCTGATGGAAAAGTCTCCATTAGTTATCATCCCGTATCCTTTGATTGTTCCATAGGAGTTGTTTCCAAATTTCACCGAACCGCCATCCTTTAGAGACCAAAACTCCCTATTCCTCCTTTCTTCCTGTCATGTGATGCGAGCAGCCACTGTCTATATACCATTCGTCGTCGAACTGCTCGTCACTGATTACCTGCAATTTCAAGCAGATTTAGGAACCCAAAGTTGCTTGGGTCCTGGTGAGTTTTTCACAGAGAAAGGAATTACAGTAGAAGCATCAACAAAATAAGTTCTTTTGACGAGAGTTGTTTGATCTTTTCTTTTGATAGTAAATACCTTGATTTTCGTTTTATCTTCTTTAAATTTTAAGGTATTTTTATTAGTTAGTTTGGTGTTTTTCGTTTGATTCTTAGGGTTAGGGGAGGATCGCTTATGTTTATATTGGAACATGGAGGATCCATATCTAGTATTGGGACCGAACTTGGGTTGATGAAGAAAACCTGGTTTAGGACCGAACCTCGGTTGAGAACCAAATCTTGGTTTAGAACCGACACTCGGTTGAGAACCGAATCTTGGTTTAGAACCGACACTCGGTTGAGAATCGAATCTTGGTTTAGAAACGACACTCGGTTGAGAATCGAATCTTGGTTTAGAACTGAAACTCGGTTGAGAATCGAATATTGGTTTAGAACCGACACTCGGTTGAGAACTGACACTCGTCTTTTGGTTTTGGGTTTTGGAAGAATAGGAGTTAGAAGCAAAATCTTCCTTTAACTTTTGTTTCCCTTTATCCATGAATTCTTTCCTAGCAGATTCATAGTTAGGATTTTGAGAATTCCAATGCCTTTTCCGTTCATTTAGATTCAAGGCATATCGTTGATTTTTGAGTCTTTTCTGTTCAGCTAGTTCCTTCTGAGATTTGTGAACATTGAAACTTGAATCTGATTTCTCCTTCATTCTCTTGTCTTCCACTCTGATTTCGGTGCGTTCCTTAGTTTGAACTGCCGATGCTTCCTGTCTCTTGAGTGGACCTTTCGGTTCTTTTCTTTCAATTGGAGCATCAGGTTGCATTGATGGTTCTTCAGGAACATCTTTCGTTCCGCTTGTGCTGGGAATATCGAAACTTGAAGGTTTATTGATGGGTTCTGTTATGTATCGCCCTTTAACTCTCCATGTGGTTTCCTCAGACATACCCACAGTTTCATCTGCATTGTCAATTGGAGCAGACTAGAAATAGTCTTCGCATCCTTCAGCATTATCCTCTTCAACTATCGTCCTTAATTCAGTTGTTTGTCTGTGAGTGACTCCAGTCACAGCATAAACTTGGTTTGGTACGGTCTGTACCTTCAGATAAACCATAGCCTTTTCTTTGAGTTTCAGTTTCTGTTCCTTTGACAGACGAGCAAACTCAACTGAGTTTTCTGAAATAAGAGGTTTTTCACTCTTGGCTTCATTTTTCACAAACTCAGAACAATCAACAACATCCTCTACTGAGATTTCACTCATCTCACTTTCTGTTTCAAATTCAAAAGTATTATCTGTTATAATTTTATTATCCTTGACGATTTTGGCATTTGATTCTTCGAATTTTTGTATAGTTTCGGTTTTAATATTCATCCTATCATTTTCATCTAAGATGTCTCTTAACATACTTTTATGTTCCTTAGAATCGATGAAAGTTTCTATCTTCTCTAAACCTAGCCTATATGACATGGATGTTTCTTCAGAGGAAACTTCTGATTCACATTCTGCTATAACATCATCTTCCTTAAATTCAAGAAAGGGCAAAATCATTTTATGTATTTTCTTTCCAATTTCACAGTTAAGATGTAATTGAGTAATATTAGTATAAAGACGCTTAGCAATTAAACAGAAAACATTTCTTTGTTTTAATAATTTCAAATTATCTCTTTGCAAATAAATACTCTCATCCTTATCCCTAACTAACTCTACTTCCTTCAGCTCAATCCAGATCCTTCTCTCCTCTCTTTTTGAAGACACCCTGCCGAGTTGGTCAGGTTAGGTTAGAGTTTGTTAAGCGGGTTTGCATGAGGCGGCTACTAACGTTGTTAATTTAAAATTTAAATCATTTAATTCTTCTAGATATTCAGTTTTGGAAATTTTAAGAGATTCAAGGAGAGAATGTACCTTCTTGATCAATCGATCGCAGTCGTTGATCCTCTCACTCACTGGCTTGGCTGCAAAACACTTGTTCTCAGTCATGTTCGGTTCTGTGTCTGCACTTTCGGTTGATGGTCTGGCAGTGACGATCAGGCATTTTCCACCAGAACCTCCATTCTTTGCCAGAAACGCCTTTCCATGTGTGGGTCTTCTAACCTCTTCGTCTTCAGAATCAGTTGACCAGACTTTTACACTGCCAAACTCGTATTCCCCTGCATCTTCTTGTACAATTAAAGCATTCATCGAGCTGTTGGAAGCCTTCTTCTTTTTGACTTCTTCAAGTTTTCGCATATAATACGCTTCATCGTCTTCACCCTCTTTCTTCTCAGCCATCTTTCTTAACATGCAATCTTTGGCAAAGTGGTTCTTGCCGTGACAGTAATTGCAGTCGTATCCAGAGTCTCCTACAAGTTTGTTTTCCTTTTTCTCTTCCACCTTTTGGGAAGAGCCATTCGGTTCTTCTTTTACTTTCTCGGAACTGTAACTTCCTTGCCAATTTCGTTTCTTATTGGTAGGAAATTTTCTTCTTGCAAATTTCTTTGGATTCGTTATCATCAGAGCATACTCCTCACTTGTAAGATCACATTCTGACATGTCTGACTCTTCTTCTTCCTCAACAGTACTTTTTCCTTTAGATACAAGAGCCAACGATCCCATGCCAGAGACCACTTTCGCCTCCTTAGTTACAACACTTTCATGTGACTTCAGTATGCCAACTAGTTTCGCTAGAGAGTAGGATTTGAACTGTGCATGCGCCTTCACAGTGGAAACCACAGCCATCCATTCTGGTCTGAGCCCGTTCATGAATGTAACTTTCTGTTCGATCACCTTCCTTTCAATTCCATGCTTGATCATCTTACTTAAAAGATGATTGAACTGATCAAAGGTCTGAATGAGCTTCTCTTCAGGTTTCTGTTCAAATGCTCCAAATTCTGACAGCAACAGAGTTTGAATGGAGTGTTCCAAATCCTCATCAGTTGAGTAGAGTTCTTCAACCTATCCCAGATTTCCTTAGCAGTTGTGCATGAGCCTACAAGCCGAAAGGTGTCAGATTGTAAGGCGAATCTTATCATTCGCATGGCTTTGACATTACACAGAATCTTGTCCTTCTCATCTTGCGGCATCTTTTGAACGTCTGTTACCAACTTGTTGTAATCTTTCTGTGTCTTGACGATGGTGTTTGTTTCTGAGTGCACAAACGGTCCAATAACAATAGCTTCCCAGATGAGATAGCCATTATCCTCGGATCCAACCACGTAATCTTCAAAGTGATGAGCCCATACTTTGTAGTCTTGAGTGTAGAGTATGGGTACTCTGGTTGTAGAACCGATGCTATTTGAGATGTTAATAGGGTTTGAATGTGTATCTTCATGTGACATGGTGAGCTGCAAGAATCTTACCTGTAAAATTTAAGATTAGGGTTTTATCAAAAGCTGAGTAGTCGTTGTTAAGAAGACGACGGCTTCGATAAAAGCGGAAACCCTAACTATTTGTGAATACAGAAGAAAAGTGTATCGACGAACACAATCTCCTGCTCTGATACCAATTGTTAGAAAAAAGTTCTATCAGGATCGTATGATTCTAAGCAAAATATTAATAAGAATGTAAATAAGAACACAAGTATTGCAATGAAGATGTCGAATGATTAATGCAAAATACCCCAGAAGAGCTCGATTAAGAACTTCAATCTGTAGAGGTAAAATTAGGGTTACCAGAATCAACGTGAACGACTAATATCTTATATACGCATACATGCATGCATATATTTATAATAAAACCCTATCAATTTATCTAGATAAAGGAAACTATTCTAGATAACTACGGATGGATAAGCCCAATCCGATTACAAAACAAATAATCCAAGACGCAATACTTAAAATATTCAACAAAACGAATACACACTGCAAAACAGCACGCCGATTCCTTTGAAGCACTTCCTAGTCTTTCTTAGGATTCCCACCTCACCTTGCCATCAGCTTTTGAAAAACCCCCACTAATATCAGCTAACTACTTCATGAATAAAATTACATGCAACAAAACTTAAACAATCTTTCAAATAAAAGACCCAACCCTACAACGGTTAGACTCAAACAAGAGCTACACAATAGGCCCAAATAAATCAATCTAGAATCATTTAACCTTTGCAACATGAAAATTAACATATACATTTAATAGTTAGCTCACATAAATATGGGTATAACAAAGCACAAAGCAAGTAACATTCTGGCAGTAACACTCTATAGGCCACAAAACATAAAAAAGCATCTTTAACTAACTTGCTTTTCCGATGCTAGGAACTTCTACCAACACTGTTGGTTGCCTTATGTATACAAATTATACACAAAACGGGATCACATAGACTGTCGAACGAATGATTCTACCCTAAGCCCATAACCAGACAATGCATAGGAAATAAGGCCAAATCAGTCCTTCGAGGACCATATGATCCTAACGTATACAATTTTTAAAGCAGACATTTTTCAATCAATTCCATAAAATAAGTTTCCAAATCTCACATAACTATGTATTCCTTGGATATTTTCCAGTAGTGGCATAGTTTGCTGGGATGACCTAGTAGGTCGTAGTGAATTGTTCGACATGTATATTCATGTAGATAGTTGCTTGTGCTTACTTGTTTACTTGATTGCTTGTTTGATCATATATGTCGACAAATTGTGGTGGGTTAGGTTGAGGCAGTCATACTTCATGTTGTAGGCCAAAATATCATGTGCGGGTCGACTCTAAGTTGTAGGCATGAAGGCTAATAGGAGTGATTGGGTTAAGGCGCTAGGGAAATCCAATGTTGATGATGACGATGAAAATGCCCCTTAGTTTTCAAATATAACCTTACTTCCTAACTTCACAAATTGCAGTTCATCATATTTAATGATTAATCAAGGTTTCTTTAAAAATTTTCAATTAATTCCAAAGTTATCAATTGACCTACATTACAATAAATTTATAATTTTGTGTGCACAAAGTAATCCGCAACCATGACAAAATTTATAGCCATATTCGTTCTTCATTTTATTTTAAATTATTATTATCATTTTTTATCAGATTGATCGGTTATTATCTTATTTTTTCTTTTCTAAAACATGATGTGAAACAAAACCAACAACTTTTCAATCGGTCCATATATAATTAATAAAAACCTTTCAATAATAACAATAGTAACAATAATAATAATAATAATAATAATAATAATAATAATAATAATAATAATAATAATAATAATAAATCATACAAAAAAACCCTTGGTGAATGAAGAAATTAACAAGTGTGTATGAAGTAAATGACAACAAAATAATAAAATATATGGGTGGCGAAGAAATTTAGAAAAAGAAAGGGTATATGAACACCTTCGAAGAAATATAGATATTCTCCTATCTCAGAGAGCGATGTTGATGTTTATGTGCGACTCGTGAGTAATTTCAAACCCTATTTATGGTCGAAATCCGAGGCTCGGCATTACAAACTACACAAAGTTACCTTGACGTTATGTTCATCCAGATGCTAAGTGTTGATGAAAATCCGCACCCACTTACGTTGGATACACAAAGTTACCTTAACAGCATTGATTTCTGAACCAGGCATCTCTGATTTGAAGATGGTTATTAAGGCCCAGGGGTGATACAGGCTAGATAGGTTTTATTCCGCCTCTACAAATTTGTCACCAATTCAGGTAATTCTATTTATGTTTCGGATTGGATTATGTTGCATTTTAAATTCTTTCAAGTGCACTGTAAAAATTATAATAATCAAACCCATCTTTACCTGATGTATATGTAGTTATATATGAGACCGAATAGCCTGAAAACCCAGAGTACGTTATGTACTTTGTACACCTTCTTCCCTTAAGCCTTTACTTCAAACCCTTGTGGTTGCTCAAGCCTCAACGAACACATCTTCATTCAGCTCTCCATCTAGAAACAGACATTTGACTTCTAGCTGGTAGATATTCCACCTTTTCTGAGAATCCAATCCCATAGTAGTTCCTACTGTTTCCACACGAAGTGCATAAACTTCAAAATAATCAACTCCATACCTCTATGAGTCTCTTTTTGCAACTAGTAAGGCCTTATGCTTCAACTTGGTCTTATAAACTCACTAGTTTTAGCTCATTTTGGCAGCCCAACTAACCTACATTAATGGGTTTCTTAATGGGCTTGATCTCATCAGTCACCGCAATTCTCAAATGCTTCATTTTAACAACTTCATTGTATAAATTTGGATCAGAATTTTATGCCACGGTCATGTTTTCTCAAACATCTTTTAGTTCCATACCTGAGTCACAATCACTCATCCATGTAGGAGGTTGTCCGATTCGTTGCTTCTAGTATTAGCTTCAATAACATGATATGTCTTGCAAATTTGGACAAGTCTATAAGCATCCTAGAAACAAGTGGATTAATTAATAGGGAGATTTATCTTTTTATCGTCTAAATAGGGGTTAGATTTGGATTAGGTTTCTTGGCAAATTTGTATTTATAGGTTCATGTGTTATTTTGATGTATAATGGGAATTTTTATTTGAGTCTAAGACTTCCAGAGACCTTCTTGTTTCTCGAATTATAGTAATTCTACCTGGTTCGTTTTAACTAGTATCAGAGCACCAAGAAAGCGAACCATGGGATTGAAGAAAACCGACAACTTGGAAGTAGAGGTCATTAATTTTAGAAGTGAAGCCGAGGAAAAATAGAAAGAACAAAACTAGAAGATTGAATAACTCCTTCGGGCTGTCAACCACTTAACCACGAAGGTGGGTAACTTGCCCACCAAGGAAGAATGTGAGAGACACACGGCGAAAGACCGTCTCTACGATGATATGGGGTTTCCGTTATCCGAGAACGAATCGGGTTAGGAAAAAGCAAGAAGGCGAAAGTGCAAAATGGGAATCGCATAAGAATAGGATGAAAGAAGAAGTTGGTTCGAAGGGGCTCGAGTACGTAAAGAAAAAAGGTCCTTATTTGAAGGAGAAGATGTGTGTGTGTGTGTGTAAGTCTACCGCGTTGAGCGTTCTTTAAATCTATTCAAGGCATCGAGGAAGTTGAACAACTCATGGCTGCAACCTTATATATGGATGGAGCAGCCTTGGTATCGTTGGAGTGAGGACACGTCACCATTTTGATAATGAAGAGGATTGAAATGACATCTCCTTGATCATTCCAGCTATCGTATGAGGGTAGCCGATATGAGCAATTCATAGCTATCTGCCCACAATTACGTTAGAAATTTTGGGAAAATGGTGGGTCCAACTACAGGGGATGTTGGAGCAGGTCTTGGAAGGAACCGTTGGAATGGAAAGTCAAATCAGAATCATGATTGATCCCTAAAAATCTGTCAAAGGGAATCTTTATTTTTAATGTGATTATTTGTATAGCTAGCTTGCCTAGATTAAAGCTCTTTCCATGTTTATTCTTGTCTATAAATTGTAGCCATGAATGTAATACAGATGCAGTTTTCAGTTTAAATTTCAAATTCTCCTTGTTTTCATGGTATCAGAGCTATGAAACCTCTGCCGGCTAAAGTTTTTGCTGCAAAATAACCATTTGTGATCATCTTATTCTTGATTTTTTTTACCACCATAATGTCGGGCTCTGTTGAATCTTCAAACCCAAATTCATCTCTTTTTCCACCATCTGATATCAATCGCTCTCTTCAAATTACCCAACATAAACTTAATGGATTGAATTTCCGTGAATGGTTTCAATCGGTTCTTCTTGTCATCAGAGGGAAAGGGAAGACCGGGTACCTTAGCGGTGAAACTAAA
Organism: Lactuca saligna; assembly: GCF_052625555.1. Lineage (NCBI taxonomy): Eukaryota > Viridiplantae > Streptophyta > Magnoliopsida > Asterales > Asteraceae > Lactuca > Lactuca saligna. The sequence continues at coordinate 67,048,315 of NC_136422.1, forward strand.
GCCCCGGACAAAAAGGATGCTCACTACAAAGTATGGGAGGCAGAAAACTCCATTGTTATGGCGTGGTTGGTTAATTCTATGAAACCGAATATTGGAAGAACCTATCTCTATTATAACACAGCTCATGAGATCTGGAAAGCTGTCCAAGAGATGTATTCTGATCTTGAAAACACCTCACAGTGTTTTGAGATTCGTTCAGCTCTTCGGAGTACCAACCAAGGAGCACGATCGGTTATTGAATACTACAATGTTCTAATAGAACTGTGGCAGGAGATGGATGCGTTTTACAACATAAACTGGTCATGTCCTCAAGATGGTACTCTTCATGCAAAAATGCTTGAAAAAGATAGAATCTTTGATTTCCTTCAAGGTCTCAACAAAGAACTAGACGAAGTTAGGGGCGGAATCCTTGGCACCAAACCACTTCCCTCTCTTCGAGAAGTATTTCCAGAAGTTCGACGAGAAGAAAGTCGCAAGAAGGTGATGTTATATACCCCAACTAGTATCGATGTTGAAGGTTCTGCCCTTGCTGCCTACAAATCAGAAGGACAAAAGAATTGTACGTCTTCAAACGCCAAAGTCTGGTGTGAACACTACAAGAAGCCGTATCATACAAAGGACCAACGTTGGGGCCTTCACGGAAAGCCCGCAAACTGGACTCCTCGAAGGGTACAATCCAAAACCGCATCCGCACATGTTGCAAAGACTTCACAAGAAAATAGTTCCTCTCCCAGCCCTTTTACAGCAGATCAAATGGAAGTACTCAGGTCACTCTTACAATCCACCAGTTCATCCTCCACTCCATTAGGTAATGGGGCACAACAAGGTAAACAAATACCTTTTTTCTGTTAAAAAATGGATCATTTGAAGAATGGATTGTTGATACTGGTGCTTCTGACCATATGACTGGGTGTAAGAATTTACTAAAAGACTTTAAACCAAGCAGTAATTCCATTACTGTAACAATTGCTGATGGAAAAGTCTCTCGTGTTACCGGAATAGGGAATGCTATCTATGATGATTTAAAACTAAATTCAGTTTTATATGTGCCAAATCTCCGGTTTAATTTAATGTCAGTCATTAAACTTCTTAAAGATCAAAACTGTATAGTAACTTGTTTCCCTACACATTGTGAATTTCAGGAGCAGTCTTCGGGGAAGATCATTGGCATTGCTAAAGAATACAATGGTCTCTACTACTTCACAGGCTCTTCATCCATGACCATTACCCTAAACACCTTTCTCTTTCTGTTACTTCTGAGTCTAATGTTTTGTTATGGCATCAATGTTTAGGACATCCAAGTTTTGATTACTTGCGTCGTTTGAATCCAAATTTATTCATCAATAAAGATTGTTCTGGGTTTCAATGTGAAAGTTGTGTTCTTGCTAAACAAACCAGAAATACATACCCAAGCCATGCATACCAACCATCCCAACCATTCAGTATTGTTCATAGTGATATATGGGGCCCAACCCGTACTCTTAACATAAATGGATCCTGATGGTTCATCACATTCATCGATGACCATACACGTGCTTGTTGGGTGTATCTGTCAAAAAACAAATCTAATTGTGGTGAAGTTTTTAAAAAATTCCACAAGCATGTAGAAAATGTGTTCCAATCCAAAATCCATGTCCTTCGATCTGATAATGGCGGAGAGTATTTTGCTAATGATCTCAAAGCTTATCTAACTTAACATGGTATTCTCCACCAATCTTCTTGTACCAAAACTCCACAACAAAATGGAGTGGCTGAGAGAAAAAACCGCCATCTTCTTGAAGTATCTAGGGCTATCATGATAAATTGTCATGTCCTTCACTCTTTCTGGGGTGAAGCTGTGCTTACTGCTGCCTATTTAATTAATAGGCTTCCTTCAAAAGTTCTTGATTTTTCAACCCCAATACAATATCTTCAAAAATGTTTCCCTAAACTCAAAGTTCTAAACTCTCTTTCTCCACGTGTCTTTGGGTGTAAAGCCTATGTTTACAATACAAGTCCATCTCGAGGGAAATTAGATCCTAAAGCTATCAAATGCATTTTTTTTGGGATACTCGTCAGCTAAAAAATGATATAAGTGTTATTGTCCATCTTCAAAAACGATGTTTGTAACTTGTGATGTCACATTTTTTGAAACACAAAGTTTTTATCCCACTACATCTCTTCAGGGGGCAAACCTTAGTGAAGAAATCCATTGGGATCCCTCAATTTCCCTTCCTGTGTCATTATCCGAGCCTATTTCTACATCCCCTATGTTATCTTCAACACCACCAACCATTGAGGATCCTGGTCAAGGAGAAGAACCACAACAACCCACATTCAAAGTATACTCCAGTAGGCCACGACCTGGTAATTGCCAATCATCATCTCCTGAAACATCTACTATAGAAGAAGCTCAAACACATGATCTTGATGATCTTGATGTCCCTATTGCTATTCGGAAAGGGGTTCGATCTTGTAGATACCCGATTTCAGGGCATCTTTCATACAACAAGTTATCTTCAAAATACAAGGCCTTTCTCTCACAAGTGGATAAAGAAGTGATTCCTACAAGTATCCATGAGGTCCTACTTGATCCGAAGTGGAAGAAAGCTGTCATGGAAGAAATGAATGCCCTTAAGGAAAAAAAGACTTGGGAGGTGGTCAAAACACCTGAAGGAAGAAAGATAATTGGGTGCAAATGGATTTTTTCAATTAAAGTTGGTGCGGATGGAACCATTGAAAGACACAAAGCAAGGCTAGTTGCGCAAGGGTACTCCCAGACCTATGGGATTGATTATGAAGAGACGTTTGCTCCCGTGGAAAAATTGAACTCCATTCGAGTTCTTCTCTCTCTTGTTGCTAATCTAGATTGGGAACTACACCAAATGGACATAAAGAATGTATTCCTCAATGGAACACTAGAAGAAGACATATACATGAAACTTCGTCCAAGGTTTGAAGAAACTAAGGGAATGGATCAGGTGTGTAAATTGAAAAAATCTTTGTATGGTTTGAAGCAGTCACCACGCGCATGGTTCAATAAACTGAGCTCAGTTATGAAGCAATTTGGGTACATGCAAAGTCAAGCTGATCACAGCTTATTTATAAAACAATCTAGTGATGGTAAGAAGTCGATATTACTTGTGTATGTAGACGATATGATCATCACTGGGGATGATATTCACGAGATTGAGAACTTGAAAAGAAGGTTACATTCCATGTTTAAGGTTAAGGACCTTGGAAAGTTACAATATTAATATTTGTGTCCCAACGAAGATATGTTCTCAATCTTTTGAAAGAAACAGGAAAACTTGGATGCAAACCAACAAGTACTCCTCAAGAGCGAAACCGGACATCTAAAATCAGCAATAATGACCCTCCAGTTGATCGAGAGCAGTACCAACGCCTTGTAGGTAAGTTAATTTACCTATCTCTAACACGTCCTGATATTGCATACAGTGTGAGTGTAGTAAGCCAGTATATGCATTCTCCCACAAAAAGACACTACAAAGTTGTTCAAAAAATTCTATGGTATTTGAAAGGCAAACCTGGAAAAGGAACATTTTTTTAAGAAAAATGAACAACGGAACATTGAAGGGTTTGTTGATGAAGATTGGGGAGGCTCAACTGATGCCAAGTCAACAACAAGTTATTGTACTAAAGTATGGGGAAACATAGTTACCTGGAGAAGTAAGAAACAAACTGTGGTAGCTGGAAGCAGTGCTGAAGCAGAGTATAGGGAAATATCTCAAGGAATTTGTGAGCTAATCTGGATTAAAAGGCTGCTGGAAGATCTTAAAATAGATGTTGATGGTCCAATGAAGTTGAATAGTGATAGTAAACCCGCAATTGCAATTGTCCATAATCCTATTCAACACGACAGAATGAAGCATGTTCGAATAGATAGAAATTTCATCAAGACTGAAATAGAGAATGGTACCATCAGTCTCAACTATTTACCAGAAAAGCAGCAGGAAGCTGACATGTTCACTAAAGCATTGCTGAAAACAGATTTCGAATGCAATGTTTCCAAGTTGGGAATGTGGGATATACATTCACCATCTTGAGGGGGAGTGTTGGAATGGAAAGTCAAATCAGAATCATGATTGATCCCTAAAAATCTGTCAAAGGGAATCTTTATTTTTAATATTATTATTTGTATAGCTAGCTTGCCTAGATTAGAGCTCTTTCCATGTTTATTCTTGTCTATAAATTGTAGCCCTGAATGTAATAAAGATGCAGTTTTCAGTTTAAATTTCAAATTCTCCTTGTTTTCACGAACTTCCGTCAAGAAGCTAAAATCGGAACTCTGAGGATCATACAACAATTTAGTCATTGGTGAGGATCAAACAACCTTAGGAACTTATCCACACAATGTGATTGGCGGTAATGAGAACTATGTCGATGGAAGAGGGGTACGATAGGGGTGGGCCATTTCGATCAACAACAACACCAATGGGCTGTGGAAGCAATGTGGAAGCAATATGAGGCATTGTAAACCAATATAGGAAGGAACTTCCACCAACAAGCTAAATCGAAACTCAGATCTTCGGTGAGGGTCATACAACCCTAGGGATTGACCCGCACAATACGATTAGCGGTAACGAGAACCGTGTTGATGGGAGAGGGGCATGATTGGGGGTTGGCCATTTTGATCAACATATGGAGATATGATAACCTCCTATACGAAAGTTAGAGGTAGCATGGGGATAGTTGAGGACATTCAAAATATTTTCAAAGGATGAACTCACAGCTAAAGGGCAAAAGGGTTATGCTTCAAATGTGATGCAAAGTTCGCACCAAGCCATCAAGTAGTGTACTGAGAGACGAAGATGAAGAAGAGGATCAGGAAGAACCGTCTAATACAAACTAGGATCATTCTCACTTAGATACAATGGAAGTCACATTAAATTCGGTTATAGTGTTAACGCCCACATAGATTATGAAACTACACAAAAACATGGGCGGTCTTGAAGTGGTGGTACTAATTGATGGCGGGTAACTTCGTCTCACAAGGCATTGCATGAACTACGGGTAAAAAAATTGATTCTCGTGTTTCACGATCTACTAGTCGTAGATGATTTCTTTCCTCTAGAGTTAGGTCACCGATGTAATATTAGGTATTAAATGGATGCAAACATGGGGGATATGATTTTAAATTCGAAAGATCTTACAATGACATTATGGAAGGGAAATGGAGTGTTACATAGGTTGGAGATCCGAGGGTGTCTAAGAACCCAGTCTCTTTCAAATCATTCTTCAGGTTGTTATTACATTATGAACAAGATGTGCTTATAGTATCACCGAATTGGTTAGCATCGGAGGTTACTGAATCGAGTGAGGCTTCCGAGGACGTCAAGGCCCTTATCGAAAAATTTGACGACATGTTTAATCTTCCAGGCGAACTAGTTCCCCATATGGATACATCTCGAACTTTAGGAATTCTACCCGTTTCTTATTATAAATCTCTCATGATGTATATCATTCTCAGCCGTTCATCTTATTCGTTGGTGTTGTCATCCTCATTGGTATTGTTCTTAGTGCCGACCTTCTTTACTATGTGATTTGCTACAACCCTATCCTTTATCTTCATAAAAAATGACATTCATTATAAATTTGATTTTGTTAATATTGGGATTTAGCAAATTATAGGCCTTAGATTCAATCAAAAATCCAATCCTAAGAGTATAGGATCTATGCTCCCATCATGAAGCTTCATTCTCTATTGTTATGGTACATGAACATTTGTTAAACAACCAAATACACATAAATATGAAACATAAGGGTGATTACTACTCCACGCTTTTTCAGGATTGATATCTATCAAAGTTGTATTGGTAGATCTATCCATAAAATAGTTTTTTAGTTTACTTCTTCCCAAAATCTATTTGGCATTCATTGTTTGATAAAACAACTCCTAGCCATTTAAATAATGATCGTTTTTTTTCGTTTAGAGATTCCATTTTGCTAGTCAATGTAAGCATTTGTACGCAAGTTTTATTTCTATTCCCTTTTCCTTACATGTTTCCTTAAATTCATCAAATCGATTTCAAACCTATGTTATATCTTAGTAACTTCACTAGAAAACCTGTTCCCTTCTTAACTAATTTCTTGAAACATTTGAAGTAGTAATGTGTCTTAATTTTTCTATATCAAAAAGATATGCCCAAAAGTTTCTACTAAAATCATCAATAAAATTAAACTTGTGACTTTTATTATTGTTTGACGTCATTTGTAAAGGTCTACATGTACAAGTTCCATGTACAATATAAGTTCCACAACCATGTGTGCCAAAACATCTCAATTGTTATCCTTTTGTGAATGGTGATCAAGCGGTCTTCTTTGCGACTGGGTTGAGGTTGTGATTCAATAGACAACATAAGCATACTACTTGCACCCATTAAGGTCTTAAAAATAATCAAACCTTTGTTGGGATGAAAAATTTTACACATTTCTTTTGTTAGGATATCTTGACCACTTTCTTGTATCCGTGACATAGTAAGATTTGTTCCTCGACTACAAAACATTGTACATATCACAAACAATATGATTGATTCCATTCAATTTGATCATAGCATTACCTTAAGTAGGCGTGTTCGTTATTATTTTGTTTCCAAGTTTAACTACGATCACGTGAATTTGAGAACCATGATCAATTTCCATTCATGTGGTTCGAATATCTCAAATCATCTAACCATCCATATCCTTTCTTAACTTCGTCTATGTAGGCCACTAGAAGTAGTTCACTGTTAGGGTGTGAACACTTGATCAAATTCAATGGAGCATCTAGATATTTCATTGGGGCATTTGGTATGTTAATGGAGCACTTAGATAGGGATGTCAAAAATTCTCGTGGGACACCGATCCCATGTTTGAGGTATTTGTTTAAAAAAGTGGGGGCAAGGACGGGGGTGAGGGTAGAATTAACCCCCGTTTTAACTTCAGGGCTGGGGTGGGTAGTCACGTCCTGAAAGTCTCATGGGTCCCGTTAAGATTATATATATATATATATATATATTATTTTTATGAATATAATACATAATAGCATGATTTTTAGATGTCAAAATTCAGCAAAAAAACAAGTTTTTAAGTTTCCATTCTATTGTTTTTAAGATGTCATAGTATTTTTGTTTTTAAGATGTAAAATTTTGTTATAAAGAACTATTTTCTTTTCCAAAAAATAGTTACGTTTAGCCTAAAAAAGAACTTCATTTAGCGTAAAAAAAAGCAACATAAAATAAATTGGGGGTGGGGGCGGGGCGTAATTTAGGAATTCGTGGGGCGGGAGCGTGGAAACATGACAATTTAGTGGCGGTGGCGGGGGATGCAACCCCGGATCCGTTTGCCCCCATTGAGATCCTTACACTTAGATATATGTGTGAGCATCAAGAATCAACATTGAGCACTTGGAGCTACTGGGTACATGGAGCCTCTGGGATAGAGCACATGGAAGCTTGGGTGAGCATTAGTGTCATATGTTGAAGATGCTCAAGGAGGATGCTCATAATCTGAAGATGCTCATCGACGGTCCTCATGGACAATGGCCATAGATGATGAACTTAGGATATCCCCTTCATGCACTAATTATGGATGAGCCATAATTAGCGAGACCCATCTGAATTAGGGTTTTTCATGCTTGCCTATAAATAGGCTCATATCCTCAATCATTATTCCTTGTGTGATTGTGTGTGTACACAGTAATTTCGAGAGAGCAATCATTGTGAAGTTGAGTGCACATCTTTTGGAGTAGTTACTAAGCAAGAAAGATTATTTTCTTTTGAAAGCTCAACTGAGATTTAACATTTATGTGTGATTATAGTTGTTCTTGGAAGTTTAATAAAATCTTCTTTCTCTCGTTCTCCCGTGGACGTAGGTCATCTCAACTAAACCACATTAAATTTTCAAAAGTTTAATAAATATAGTGTTAAGTTTTGAATTAAGTTTTTTCAGAAGTTTTATTCTGCAAGTATGGTTGATGTTTGTTTGACATTTGTCTAAAGTGCCTAACTTTTTTCTGTTGTTATCCCAACATTCACTTTCTCCTCCTTCCTCTTCATGATGTCGGTATAATTTGTCTCCCTGTTCCAGTGGATTTGAGTCTTTTTATTATCCCTATTTAAAGGGTAGTCATTCATGAAATAAGATATGCTGGAATTTGAAAACAATCAATAATGTAATATTAGGTTAATAGCTTAGTTTACTCTCTTACAAATAGGAGGCTAGGTTACAGGGGAGTTCCCGGCCTTTTCAAGCACTAGCACTGGTCCTGTCATGAGGTCTAGATCCTGGGTCATAACAAATTTGGCAATAGAGGCGCTCGTGATGTCGACACAACAGGAAGAACTGATGAAGAAATTGGAAGCGTTCATGATCCAACAAACACAAAGCAATTATGATTTGAAGACAAGTACCAATGATTTAAAGGCGGCTATGACAGCCTTGCAGACCAATCAAGCAGCGATGGAAGAGAGATTGCAAACCCTAACCCAAAACAAATCCAACAGACAAGAAGAAGAAGATGAGAGTGTGGACAAGATGTTCGAGTCTGATAGATTTGATGACCCATCAGAATAGGTGCGTGGAAGAGGACGTGGCGCCACCTTTGGTGCCAATCCAAACAGTAGGTTTTCGTACCAAGGAGGATTCGCTGGAAGAGGTAAGGGTTTGATCTAGGAAGGTGCAGGAAGAGGATCAAGTAAGGCTTTTGAATCATGGCGGACACGTGAACCCCAACCTTTCAAACACCATTGGGACTCCTTCTAACCAGAAGGGTCAAACAAAAGGGATTAGGGGGAACCAAAAAACTGGGAAGAGATGGAAGATATGGGATACCGTAGGGGAAGAGTATCGAGATTCGCCAAGATGGAGTTTCCCACATATGATGGGAAGGGTAATCCAGTCGAACGGCTTCAAAGATGTGAAGAATTCTTTGAAGAACAACAGACCCTTACTGAAGCTTGGGTTAGGCAGGCCACCTTTTCACTACAAGTTCGGGCTAGTGGGTGGTACCATAACCTACAAAGGATGAAGACCTTCTTGAATTGGTTTGAGTTCTCAGAAGAGTGCAAAATTAGGTTTGGACCCCCGATGAGCATGAACCCGTTAGGCGAGTTAACTCGATTAAGGCAAACAGGCACGGTAGAGGACTATTGTGAAGGATTTGAGTTTCTGCTAGGGCGAACGATGGGTGTGACTCTGGAGCAAAGTATTTGGCATTTTTGTGCAGTTTTGACTAATGATATTCGTTACGAAGTAGAGTTTGCTAGACCCACCACACTATACTATGCTATGAACCTAGCTAGACAGATTGAGTTCAAACTCGCGGAGGAGGGATGACCAAGGAGTTTTGGAGCACCTCTATTAACCGGGAATCAACCCTGGACAGAAAGAAAAAACCGAGAGTCAACAGGTGGTGGAGCCGGAATAGTGAAATCTGAAGTGTGGAACCTGGTTTTGAAATGGATTACAGCTACAGAGATGGCGGAAAGGCGAGCAAAAGGATAATGCTTTAACTGTGATGAGATGTTCTCGATCGACCATAAGTGTGTGAAACTGTTTGGTATCATGTTGGAGGATGTAGAAGATGTTACGTGGGATGATCGTGGTGTTTTTACCAACACGCACCCAGGTTTTGAGCTTGCGGACAAGCTCAATGCAAAGGAAGGGAGTAATGTTATGAATCATACTTGATAAGTATGCAAGTTAATAGATAATAAGTATTTTATATTATAGGAAGTTATCTTGTTTCCGTTTTTAATTTTGGCAATTAGGATCTTTTATTGTTTAAGTCGATTTTAGAGTTTTTGTTTCCTGATTTGAGTATTTTGTTTATCCCTATTTAAAGGGTAGTCATTCATGAAATAAGATATGCTGGAATTTGAAAACAATTAATAGAGTAATATTAGATTAATAGCTTAGTTTAGTCTCCTGCAAACAAGAGGCTACGTTACAGTGGAGTTCACGGCTTTTTCAAGCACTAGCACTGGTCTGTCAAGAGATCCACGAGGTCTACATCTCGGGTCATAACATCTTTCTTGCTTACTAACTGCTCCAAATGATGTGTACTCAACTTCACAATGATTGCTCTATTGAAATTACTGTGTACACAGACAATCACGCAAGGAATAATGAATGAGGATATGAGCCTATTTATAGGCAAGCATGGAAAACCCTAATTCAAATGGGTCTGGCTAATTATGGATCATCCAGAATTAGTTCATGAAGGTGATACCCTAAGTTCATCATCTATGACAATCGTCCATGAGCGTCTTCAGATTATGAGCATCCTCCTTGAGCATCTTCAACATATGACACTGATGCTCACCTGAGCTTCCATGTGCTCTATTGATCCCATTCCCAGATGCTCCATGTACCCAGTAGCTCCAAGTGCTCAATGTTGATTCTTGATGCTCACACATATATCTAAGTGTAAGGATCTTAATGGGGGCAAACGGATCCGGGGTTGCATCCCCCTCCGCGCCCCTAAATTGTCATGTTTCCACGCGCCCGCCCCCCCCCCCCCCCCAATTTATTTTATGTTGCTTTTTTTTACGCCAAATGAAGTTCTTTTTTGGGCTAAACGTAACTATTTTTTTGGAAAAGAAATAGTTCTTTATAAAAAAATTTTACATTTTAAATACAAAATTAGTATGACATCTCAAAAACATTAGAATGGAAACTTAAAAACATTTTTTTTTTTTGCTGAATTTTGAAATCTCCCTATTCCACAACCTCTACCAACTCATGATAAATACATGTTAGTGGACATTTTAAAGGAAGAATAAGAGAAATACTCAAGAAAGAAGGTATGCCATTAACACTGATTTGAGTAGTTATAGCAAAGCAATTATCAAAGATCATGATCTAGATGGCATTAGTGATCTTATGGGTATTGAACTACTAATCATATATGGCAGGTTTGTAAAAGCCATCTCAGTAAATGAATCTCTCTAAATGGTAAAGTATCGTGATAATAATTTCATCATATCATGTTTTGCATTTACGAGTGTTGATAACTAAAATCCCTAATAAATACACCATAGAAATAAATTTCTCGCTATCGTGTGGGTACACCCCTCCCCCCCCCCCCCACCCTTTCTTTCCTTTCGGATTGCCGACTCTAGGGTTTCGATGGCAGAGCTTCACGGTGATGTCCTTCCGAATATACTGAAAAGATTGAAGGTGGGGGATCTAATCCGCTGCAAAAGTGTGTGTAAGTCTTGGGAAAAATTGATCACTGACTCTGGTTTCATTAAATTCCATATGAACTATAGTTACCAAATTGATTACAAAAACAATGATATAGACAGGAGGATTGTTATGTCAAGGGTCTCTTATCGCAGCGGGTCGCGTGTTTGTGATGTTGATGACAGATTCTTTGATGATCGCGATTTTCATCTTCTTGGTTCTTCCAATGGACTTGTATGCATCTCTTCTTTTGCTTCTCAACTTGTAGTAGCTAATCCCTCAACTAGAGAGGTTCAAACACTACAAGAGCCTCAAATTCTTGATACGAAGCATTTATGTTGGGGTTTTGGCTATGATTCATCTACGGATGATTACAAGGTTGTATTAGGGTTCCGTAAACGTGTTGGTTGGACATGTTTTCAAGTGTTAAGTTTGAAATCAAATGTTTGGAAACTAATTGGAGATGTAAAGTATTCGTTTCTTAGTAGGATTGGTATCTTATGCAATGGAGCACTTCATTGGATTATGAAAGATTCTTCATCTCCAAATAAGAAGAGAGTCATTGCTTCGTTTCGGCTATCTGAAGAAAAATTTATCATAACTCCCCAACCTGATGATGAGCGATATGAATCTGGTGTTGCTAGCTGCCCAAATATGAATTTAGGTATTACCCAAGATTGTTTATGCATATCTCCTTGTGATGGGTTTAATGATAACTTATGGATGCTGAAGAACTACAATGGAAAGCTGTCTTGGGAAATGTTTGAAAAGGACTGTGATATGAACTTAGCTTTACAATGCTTGAAAGAGCAGGAACATTACATTCCTAACAAGAGAACTTTGTGTCGTGATATGCTGTTCTACAAGACTAGGGAGTATATTTGTGCCCCTATCTATATGGAGAGTCTTGTATCTCCCTATGTTAATGGGAGGCCAAAGAGAAAGACACAAGAGAGTAATAGAAAGAAGAGTTGTAAGGTGCGTTCATTTTGTTTATCATATAATTAATACAAACTGTGGAATTATATCTCGATTCTGAATTCTTATTAATGCTTATGATGATTCCTGTACATCCCTAAAAAACTTTGTTGATCTTGGCCTCATAGCTCAATCTTCATGTTTACTCATGGGATGCTCTCATTTTCTTTTGTAATATATGAGGTCTGCAAAAGGACATTATCTATAATTTAAAGTTTTGATCATGGAGCATACTTAAGTTTACTAGCATTCAAGAGGCTAAGAACTCTTCCTAAATTCACTTATATTCTGTTGTGACCAAAGATACCAACTACTAACACTAACCACTCAACTAAGCCTACCTAACTGATCTAACAGTAAAAAAGACCTTATTGCCCTCACTGCTCTACTTAAGCCACAACTAACAGGACGAAAGGTATGCCTAATAAGAAGTGTAACAGACTCATTACCTTCACTCAGTATACATTTGGCCTTCATTTATTTGTATTCTTGCAATGCACTTCAATTGCAACTATTATTTACTCTTTCAGTCTGGTATATATAATGTTAACTGTTCACTGACTTCCCCTTTTGATTTCTCAGTTGATTAAGTGCGACCCTATGCTTCCAGGAGCAAGTGGCTAAGTTTGAGGTTGTTGAAGCAGTTTGGATGACATGGCATTGCTTGTTCTCTCTGCCATAAAGATAGATTCTGATAGTTTTTAGTATCTTATGTTAATAAATTGTGTTTGATGGATTTCAAAAACTTGTGTTTGATGGATTTCAGAAACGTATGTTTGATGTTTTTAAAGTGTGATGAACTCTTACTTTCTAGTAATATTGTTACTTTACTCTGATCGTAGAATTCATACTCGAAATCATTTCAACTACAGTGTTTTTTTGTTCATTTAATTCAACATGCCAAATCAAATGCTCTTAATTCACATCAAAGGGTAGTATAGTATTTTTAAGTATGTCAGGAGCAAAACAGGCAATAAAAAAATATTATAGGGATGGACCAAGTTAAAAAAAAAAAACCATTAGGGACCAAGCGTGTAGATTATCAAAAACCTCAGGGACCATTCGTGTAATTTATCCAAAACAAAATAATAAAATATGTGGGTCACGAAGAAATTTAGAAAAAGGAGGGTTAGTATTGCAATAGTTTAATTTGAAGACAAGTGTTTGATGAAAAATCTGCACCGACTTACTTTGGATACGCATTAACTGAGCTCTAGTTTACAACTGTTGAGCTGTGTATAGCTTTATATAAGATGATACCTTTTTAATAATAAAATTCCTAGTGTTTCTTCGTAATCGTGCCTAAAGTTCTTCCTAATCGTCTCTTCATATGCGGCTGTACTTTTTTCTTCTCTGTTTAATGTGTGAGCATAGCTCAGACGCCATTGGTTATATATATAGCGGGTAACTGACTAAATTTGAAGTGGCGAGTTTTGTTAGAGAATGTGATGGATCATGGATATTCTTCCCATTTAGTATCTACAGTCATCATCCTGACCTTACGATATCATATATGTTCAAAATTTGAGTTTGAGCATTGAGTCATGTTGGTATAATGGCTGTTGATTGAACCATACATGTGTGCTCGTTTGAACCGATAGAGAACTTTATGTTCTTTGTACACTTTTGTCTCTGAAGCCTTTACTTCGAACCCTTGTGTTTGCTTTGGTACACATCTTCATTCAGCTTTCCATCTAGAAACAGAGATTTGACTTGTAGCTGGTACATAAACTTGTAAATTAAATAATCAACTCCATACCTCTATGAGTCTCTTTTTTTGCAACTAATAAGGACTTATGCATCAGCTTGGTCTTATGGATTCACTAGTTTTAGCTCATTTTGGCAGCCCAACTAATCTCCATTAGTGGTCTTCTTAGTCGACTTGATCTCATGCATCCATCACAACAATTCTTCAATTCTTCCTTTTAAAAACCTCATTGTATGAATTTGGATTAGAATTTTATGCCATAGTCATGTTTACTCTAACATCTTCCATTTCATTATCCTAGTCATAATCACTCATCAGGAGGCTGTCTGGTTCGTCATTTCGAGTCTTTGCTTTCATTAACCTGATTCATCTTGCAAATTTGGACAAGTCTATAAGCCTCACCAGAAACAGGGTTATTAATTAATAGGGAGATTTGTCTTTTTATTGTCTAAACGTCACTGTTTCGATATGTTTCCCTATGAAGAGGACTGACACGGTGTCTCCTTGATCGTTTCCGAAAGGAGGGGACATTCCAGGATAATACGATTATATTATAAATTTCGGGAAAGAACTTCCATCAAGCAGCTAAAATCAGAACCTAGATACATGGTGAGGGTCATACAATCCTAGGGCTTGACCCACACAATGGGATTGGTGGTAATGAGAACTGTGTCAATGAGAGAGGGAACGATCGGGGCATGGGCTATTCCGATTATCAGCAACACCAATGGCTTTTGGAAGCTATATGATGCCTATGCAAACCCAAGGAGCTATGGAAACCAACGATATGAAAGTTGGAGGAGGCATGGGGGATAGCCATGGACATTCGAAAGACTTACAAATGTTGAACTTGCTGCTAAAAGGGAAAAAAGGTTATGCTTAAACTGCGATGCCAAGTTCGCAGGGGGAAATTCTTACCCTAACGGGTCCTATAAATAGCCTAGTGGGAAAATAAGATGAAGAAGAGGACCAGGAAGCAAGGAAGGAAGGAAGGAAGGAAGGAAGAACAGTCTGATACATAGAGATGTAAAAGAGTCGAGCCGAATCGAGATTCACAACGACCCATGCTCGTTTAATGCTACTAGAGCCCGAGCTCGAGCTTGTAGAACATATATGAAGCTTGGGATCGGCTCGTTAAGGCTCATTAAGGCTCGTTTCTCCGTAAAGCTCGCTAAAGGTCGGGTCGACTTGTTATTTTTCATATTTTATTAATATATAAGTAATAAATAAAATATATAAAATAAAAAGAAATTATACAAAAACTCGTTTAAGCTCGCGAAATTAGACGAGCTCTTAAGTGTAGGCTCAATATCAGGCTTGTTTGTTAAATGAGATTTATTCTAGGCTCGAGCTCAGGTTCGGGCTTGTTATGGCTCGACTCGTTTCGAGTTTCTAACGATTCAATCCCAAGTAGCTCGACTCATTTTTTACATCCTTAGATACAAGCTAGGATCATGCTCACTTGGATATGGTGGAAGTCACATTAAACTCGATTATATTGTTAACGCCCCTATACACTATGAAAATACATCAAAACATGGGCGGTCCCAAAGTGGTGATACTAATTGACAGCAGGGCAACTCATAACTTCGTGTCACAACACTTGGTGATATGTTAAAGGCTATTAGTGTCGGGTAACAATGTAAGGAGTAATGTTTGGTAATGGAATGGTGTAAGGAAGCAAAGGCATTTATAATAAGATGATTCTCGCATTACACGAACTACAGGTCGTAGATGATTTCCTGCCACTAGAGTTAAGCATCAGCAATGTCATACTGGGTATTAAATGGTTGAGAAAACGAGGGATATGATTGTCAATTGGAAAGATCTTACCATGATACTATGGAAAGGGAATAGAGTGTAAAGAGTGTTACACTCGTGGGATATCTGAGCTTGTCTAGGACTCCGGTCTCTTTCAAATCATACTTGAGGTCGTTATTATAAGAACAATATGAGTTTATTGTACAGCTGAACCGGTTAGCATGAGAGCCAGAGGTCACCGAAACAAGTAAGTTTTTCGAGGTAGCCAAGGCCCCGATCACATAATTCATGAACGTGTTTAATCTACCAGCTGGACCACCGCCCTACCGTAGTAATGAACACATCACATTACAACAAGGAACGACCCCAATAAGCATACAACCTTATTGGTACTCCCAATGCGCAAAAGGACGAAATCAAGAGATTACTACATGCAATGCTAGAAGTTGGTATGATTGTATGATTCAACCTATGATCCGTCCTAATTCCATCCCGGTATTAGTGATTAGGAAGAAGGATAGTAGTCGGAGTTTTTGTGTGGATTATCAGGCCCTGAACAAAGCAATCATACTTAGATAAAGTTTGGATACACATATTCGACGAATTACTAAATGGGTTGCACATGGGCACTATCATTTCGAAAGTGGATCTAAAAATCGGATGTCATCAAATTCACATGAAAAAGAGGACGTACCCAAAATTGCTTTTTGTAACTACGAGGGACACTATGAATTCTTGGTAATGCCATTTGGGCTAAGTAACACACAACACACAAACCACTTTCTAATCCTTGATGAATGAGGTATTTCGACCATATTTATATAAGTTCCTTCTAGTATTTTTTGATAATATACTAGTATATAGTCAAACCATGGAAGAACATTGAGACCTCGAAATCGTTTTACATCATTGAAGGAACGTCACTTGTCTGCAAATAAAAGGAAGTGTTCACTCACATAAGATCATAATATAAGATCGAGGATCGAGGGCACATATTGTTTCAAGGGAGCTAGTGGATGTTGACCCGATCGAGGTCACAACGATGTTAGAGTGATTGGCTCCCAAAACGTTACATATGTTTTGGGTTTTTTTTTGGACTGACTGGGTACAAAAATTATGTACAAGGTCTGGTAAGATTGAGTGGCCAGTAACTGTAACTAACCGAGCAACTGAAGAAAGATAATTTTTGTTGGATTGAGGAGGCAACATGTGATTTTCTACAACTCCCACTACTAGAAAAAAAGTTTTCCTTGACAGACAATGTATGTCATAGATGCATATACATGACAGACAAATGTTTGTCATTGAAAGCCATGTCATAAAGGAAAATGACAGATAATGAGAATATTCATTTGAGTCTAAGACTTCCAGAGACCTTCTTGTTTCTCGAATTATAGTAATTCTACCTGGTTTGTTTTAACTAGTATCAGAGCACCAAGAAATCGAACCATGGGATAGAAGAAAATCGATAGCTTGGAAGTAGAGTTCATCAAGTTTAGAAGTGAAGCCGAGGAAAAATAGAAAGAACACAACTAGAAGATTGAATAACCCCTCCGAGCCATCAACCACTTAACCACAGAGGTGGGTAACATGCCTACCAAGGAAGAATGCGAGCGACACATGACGAAAGACCATCTGTACGATGATTTGGGATTTCCATTATCTTAGAACGAATCGGGTGGGAAAAAGCAAGAAGGCGAAGGTGCAAAATGGGAATCGCATAAGAATAGGATAAAAGAAGAAGTTGGTTCGAAGGGGCTCGAGTACATAAAGCAAAAAAGGTGCTTTTTTGAAGGAGAAGATGTGTGTGTGTGTGTGTGTGCAAGTCGACCGCATTGAGCGTTCTTTCAATAGATTCAAGGCATCGACGAAGTCGAACAACTCAAGGTTGCAACCTTATATATGGATGGAGCAGCCATGGTATCGTTGGAGTGAGGACACGTCAGCGTTTTGATAATGAAGAGGACTGAAATGACATCTCCTTGATCGTTCCAACTATCGTATGAGGGTATCCGATATGATCAATTCATAACTCTCTAAAAGGAGGGGACATCCCACGATTATGTTAGAAATTCTGGGAAAATGGTGGGTCTAACTACGGGGTTGTCGGAATAGGTCTTGGAAGGAACTTCCATCAAACAGCTAAAATCGGAACTCTGAGAATCATACAACTCAGTCGTTGGTGAGGATCATACAACCCTAGAGACTTACCCACACAACGCAATTGGTGGTAATGACAATTGTGTCGATGGAAGAAGGGCACAATAGGGGTGGTCCATTCCGATCAACAACATCGATGGGCTGTGGAAGCAATATGAGGCTTTGGAAACCGGTATTGGAAGGACCTTCCATCAAGAAGCTAAAATCGAAACTCAGATCTTCAGTGAGGGTCATACAACTCTATGGATTGACCCGCACAATGCGATTGGCGGTAACAGGAACCGTGTTGATGGGAGAGCGGCATGATCGGGGGTTGGCCATTCCGATCAACATAGAGAGATACGATAACCTCCTATAGGAAAGTTAGAGGTGATATGGGGATAGCTCAAAAGACTTTCAAAGGCTGGACTTGTAGCTAAAAGTGCAAAAGGGTTATGCTTCAAATGTGATGCAAAGTTCGCACCTAGCCATCGTTGCTATAGGTCCCTACAAGTAGTGTAGTGAGAGATGGAGATGAAGAAGAGGATCAGGAAGAACCGTCTAATACAAATTAGGATCATGCTCACTTCAATACTATGGAAGTGACATTAAACTTGGTTATAGTGTTAATGCCCCCATAGACTATGAAGCTACAAAAAAAATGATCTTGAAGTGGTGCTACTAATTGATGGGGATAGCTAAGAACGTTCAAAAGTTTTTCAAAGGATGAACTCGCAGCTAAAGGGAAAAAGGGTTATGCTTCAAATGTGATGCCAAGTTCGCACCAGGCCATCAAGTAGTGTACTGAGAGACGAAAATGAAGATGAGGATCACGAAGAACCATCTAATATAGACTAGGATCATGCTCACTTAGATACAA
The DNA here is from genome assembly GCF_052625555.1 of Lactuca saligna. Lineage (NCBI taxonomy): Eukaryota > Viridiplantae > Streptophyta > Magnoliopsida > Asterales > Asteraceae > Lactuca > Lactuca saligna. The sequence goes on from NC_136422.1 coordinate 67,066,947, forward strand.
TGGAAGTCACATTAAACTTGGTTATAGTGTTAATGCCCCCATAGACTATGAAACTACACAAAAACATGGGCGGTCTTGAAGTGGTTGTACTAATTGATGGCAGGTAACTTCGTCTCACAAGGCATTGCATGAACTGCTGTTAAAAAAATTGATTCTCATGTTTCACGATATACTAGTTGTAGATGATTTCTTCCCCCTAGAGTTAGGTCACCGATGTAATATGGGTATTAAATGGATGCAAACATGGGGGATATGATTGTAAATTCGAAAGATCTTACAATAACATTATGGAAGGGGAACGGAATGTTACACAGGTTGGAGATCCGAGCTTGTTCTAAGAATCCGATCTCTTTCAAATCATTCTTCAGGTTGTTATCATATTTTGAACAAGATGCGTTTATAGTATAATCGAATTGTTTAGCATCGGAGGTCACTGAATCGAGTGAGGCTTCCGAGGCCGACAAGGCCCTTATCGCAAAATTTGAGGACATGTTTAATCTTCCAGGCGAACTACTTCCCCATATGGAGACATTCTTGTTTCTTGAATTATAGGAATTCTACCCGTTTCTTATTATAAATCTCCCATGATGTATATCATCCTCAACCATTCATGTTCTTCGTTGTTGTTGTCATCCTCATCGGTATTGTTCTTCGTGCAAACCTTATCTACTACGTGATTTGCTACAACACTATCCTTTATCTTCATAAATGTTCACATTCATTGTACTTTTGATCTTGTTAATATTGGGATTGAGCAAATTATAGGCCTTAGATTTTATGAAAAATCCAATCCTGAGAGTATAGGATCCACGCTCGTGTCATGAAGCTTCATTCTTTATTGTTATGGTACATGAACAATTGTTAAACAACCAAATACACCTAAATATGAAACATAGGGGCGATTACTACTCCATGCTTTTTCAAAATTGATATCTATCAAAGTTATGTTGGTAGATCTATCCATAAAATAGTTTTTTAGTTGTTTACTTCTTTCCAAAATCATTTGGCATTCTTTGTTACATAAAACAACTCCTAGACATTTTAATACTAATGTTTTTTTTCGTTTAGAGGTTCCATTTTGCTATTCCATGTAAGCATTTGTACACAAGTTGTATTTCTATTCCCTTTTCCTTACATGTTTCCTTAAATTCATCAAGTCGATTTCAACCCTATCTTATATCTTAGACACTTCACTAGAAAACATGTTCCCTTGTTAACTAGTATCTTGAAACATTTGAAGTAGTAATGTGTCTTAATTTTTCTATATCAAAAAGATATGCCCAAAAGTTTCTACTAAAATCATCAATAAAACAAAACTTGTAACTCTTATTATTGTTTGATGTGGTGTGTAAAGGTATGTATGTACAAGTTCCATGTACAATTTAAGTTACACAAGCATCTGTGCCAAAGTTAAATCTCAATTGTTATCCTTTTGTGAATGGTGATCAAGCGGTCTTCTTTTCGACTGGTTTGAGGTTGTGATTCAATAGACAACATAAACATGCTACTTGCACCCATTAAGGTCTTAATAATCAAACCTTTGTTGGGATGAAAAATCTTACACATTCCTTTTGTCAAGATATCTTGACCACTTTCTTGTAGCCGTGACATTGTATGATTTGTTCCTCGACTACAAAACATTGTACATATCACAAACAATATGATTGATTCCATTCAATTTGATCTTAGCATTACCTTAAGCACGCATGTTCATTATTATTTTTTTTCCAAGTTTAATTATGGTCGTGTGACTTTGAGAACCATGATCAATCTCCACTCATGTGGTTCGACTATCTCAAATCATGTAACTATCCATATCCTTTCTTAACTTCTTCTATGTAGTCCACTAGAAGGAGTTCACTATTAGGGTGTAAACACTTGATCAAATTCAATGGGGCATATAGATATTTCATTGGGGCATTTGAAATGTTAATGGAGCACCTAGATATGGATGTCAAAAAGTCACGTGGGACATCGATCCCGTATGTGGGGTATTTGTATAAAAAAAGCGGGGGCAAAGAAGGGGTTGAGGGTAGAATTAACCCCCCTTTTAACTTTGTGGCAAGGGTGGGGGTGGGTAGTCTTTTCTTGAAAGTCCCATGGGGTCCCGTTAAGATATTATATATTTATATATATTATGTATATAAATATAATAAATAATAACATGAGTTTGAGCTGCCAAAATTCAGCAGAAAAACAAAAAAATAGTTTTTAAGTTTCGATTCTAATGTTTTTTAGATATCATGGCATTTTTGTTTTTAACATGTAAAATTTTGTTTTAAAGAACTATTTTCTTTTCCAAAAAATAGTTAAGTTCATCCCAAAAAAGAACTTCATTTAGCGTAAAAAAGGCAACTAAAAATCAATTTGGGGTGGGGCAACTTAATTCAGGAATTCGGGGGGGGGGGGGGGGAGGGGGGGAGTGGGGCGGAAGGCGAGAAACATGGCAATTTTGGGGGCGGGGGCGGGGGATGCAACCCCGACACGTTTGCCCCCATTGACATCCTTATACTTAGATATATGTGTGAGCATCAAGAATCAACATTGAGCACTTGGAGCTACCGGGTACATGGAGCATTTAGGATCAATAGAGCACATGGAAGCTCGGGTGAGCATCAGGGATCACGTGTGAGCATCAGGTGTCATAGATTGAAGATGCTCAAGGAGGATGCTTATAAGTTGAAGATGCTTACGGACGATGGTCATGGATGATGATCATAGACAATGGTTATGGATGATGCTCATGGACGATTCTTATGAAGTCGAAGGTTCTAGAAGCTCCCACATGCATTCCGTGATTGATTGGAACTTAGGGCATCCCCTTCATGAGCTAATTATGGATGATCCAGACCCATCTGAATTAGGGTTTTCCATGCTTGCCTATAAATAAGCTCATATCCTCATTCATTATTCCTTGGATGATTGTGTGTGTACACAGTAATTTCAAGAGAGCAATTATTATGAAGTTGAGTGCAAATCTTTTGGAGCAGTTAGTAAGCAAGAAAGATTTTTTTTGAAAGCTCAAGTGAGAAGTAATATTTATGTGTGATTATAATTGTTCTTGGAAGTTTAATAAAATCTTCTTTATCTTGTTTGCCCGTGGACGTAGGTCCTCTCAACTGAACCACATTAAATTTTCAAAAGTTTAATAAATATTTTGTTCAGTTTTGAATTAAGTTTTTTCAGAAGTTTTATTTTGCAAGTATTACTAAAGTTTGTTTGACATTTGTCTAAAGTGCTTAACTTGTTCTGTTGTTATCCCAACATTCACTTTCTCCTCCTTCCTCTTCATGATGGCGGTATAATTTGTCTCCCTATTCCACAACCTCTACCAACTCATGATAAATACAAGTTAGTGGACTTTTTAAAGGAAGCACAAGAGAAATACTCAAGAAAGAAGGTATGTCATTAACACTGATTTTAGTAGTTATAGCAAAGCAATTATCAAAGATCATTATCTAGATGGCATTAGTGATCTTATGGGTATTGAAGTGCTAATCATATATGGCCGGTTTGTAAAAGCCATCTCAGTAAATGAATCTCTCTAAATGGTAAAATACTGTGGTAATAATTTCATCATATCATGTTTTGCATTTATGAGTGTTGATAACCAAAATCCCTAATAAATACACAATATAACTAAATTTCTCGCTATCGTGTAGGTACACCCCCCTCTCTTTCCTTTCGTATTGCCGACTCTAGGGTTTCGATGGCAGAGCTTCACGATGATGTCCTTCCGAATATACTGAAAAGATTGAATGTGAGGGATCTAATCCGATGCAAAAGTGTATGTAAGTCTTGGGAAAATTTGATCTCCGACTCTGGTTTCATTAAATTCCATATGAACTATAGTTACCAAAATGATTACAAAAACAATGATATAGATAGGAGGATTGTTATGTCAAGGGTCTCTTATCGCAACGGGTCGCGTGTTTGTGATGTTGATGACAGATTATTTGATGATCGTGATTGTCATCTTCTTGGTTCTTCCAATGGACTTGTATGCATCTCTTCTTTTGCTTCTCAACTTGTAGTAGCCAATCCCTCAACTAGAGAGGTTCAAAAACTACAAGAGCCTCAAATTCTTGATACCAAGCATTTATGTTGGGGTTTTGGCTATGATTCATCTACCGATGATTACAAGGTTGTATTAGGGTTCCGTAAACGTGTTGGTTGGACATGTTTTCAAGTGTTAAGTTTGAAATCAAATGTTTGGAAACTAATTGGAGATGTAAAGTATTCGTTTCATAGTAGGATTGGTATCTTATGCAATGGGGCACTTCATTGGATTATGAAAGATTCTTCATCTCCAAATAAGAAGAGAGTCATTGCTTCGTTTCAGCTATCTGAAGAAAAATTGAACAAAATTTCCGAACCTGATGATGAGCGATATGAATCTGGTGTTGCTAGCTGCCCAAATATGAGTTTAGGTATTATCGAAGATTGTTTATGCATATCTCCTTGTGATGGGTTTAATGATAACTTATGGATGCTGAAGAACTACAATGGAAAGCTGTCTTGGGAAATGTTTGAAAAGGGCTGTGATATGAACTTAGCTTTACAATGCTTGAAAGAGCAGGAACATTACGTTCCTAACAAGAGAACTTTGTGTCGTGATATGCTGTTCTACAAGACTAAGGAATATATTTGTGCCCCTATCTATATGGAGAGTCTTGTATCTCCCTATGTTAATGGGAGGCCAAAGAGAAAGACACAAGAGAGTAATAGCTAGAAGAGTTGTAAGGTGCGTTCATTTTGTTTATCATATAATACAAACTGTGGAATTATATCTGGATACTGAATTCTTATTAATGCTTATGATGATTCCTGTACATCCCTAAAAAACTGTGTTGATCTTGGCCTCATAGCTCAATCTTCATGTTTACTCATGGGATGCTCTCATTTTCTTTTGTAATATATGAGGTCTGCAAAAGGACATTATCTATAGTTTAAAGTTTTGATCATGGAGCATACTTAAGTTTACTAGCATTCAAGAGGCTAAGAACTCTTCCTAAATTCACTTATATTCTGTTATGACCAAAGATACCAACTACTAACACTAACCACTCAACTAATCCTACCTAACTGATCTAACAGTAAAAAGACCTTATTGCCCTCACTGCTCTACTTAAGCCACAACTGACAGGACAAAAGGTATGCCTAATAAGAAGTGTAACAGACTCATTACCTTCACCCAGTATACATTTGGCCTTCATTTATTTGTATTCTTGCAATGCACTTCAATTACAACTATTATTTACTCTTTCAGTCGGGTATATATAATGTTGACTGTTCACTGACTTCCCCTTTTGATTTCTCAGTTGATTAAGCGTGACCCGATGCTTCCAGGAGCAAGTGGCTAAGTTTGAGGCTGTTGAAGCAGTTTGGATGACATGGCATTGCTTGTTCTCTCTGCCATAAAGATAGCTTCTGATAGTTTTTAGTATCTTATGTTAATAAATTGTGTTTGATGGATTTCAAAAACTTGTGTTTGATGGATTTCAGAAACATATGTTTGATGTTTTTAAAGTGTGATGAATTCTTACTTTCTAGTGATATCGTGTCTAATGATATTAACAAATACTATGAATACCATCGCTTTTAGTTTTAACCATCTTGTGGAAAGCATTCAACAAGAAAAGTTGGGATAGACTTTCTCATAAAAGTGTATTCCTTAATTTAGGTTTCTGTATTTCTTTAAATCACATTAGTATTATTGATGCATGTTACTATTTTGATTCTTAATTTTTTATGCAGGATCTACTCATGTTCATATAGTTACTGCATCCTGGTTCTTGATTGTCATGTCATTTCATTTTCTATATCTTCATTTTCTTAAATTTCTTATATTGGATCTTTTCATTTTCAGCAAGTATACCATCAATAAACCAGCTATAATACACTCTTGGGGATATGTTCTTTATCTTGCAATATTGTTATGCTTGATATGATTGAATTTGTTAGGATGGTCAACATCCAACACTTGGTTCTCAATCAAAGTGCCACTTCACTGATTCCAACCTAGTGGACAAACAATAGAGATAATTTTTTGTTGAATAAAGTCCATTAATAAACAATATGTTGCATTTTTTAAATGTTGAGTTTGTGTAATGTTTTTTTTTCTACTGAATGTAGGTGGATCCCAAATGTAAATACATGATATTAGAAGATTATCAAGATACTATTTTCATACAAAGTCTTGGATTCTATAGAAACGTTTACTCGTGTATAACATTCTAAAACTACGGCTCAACGTTCGTCTGTGACATATTGAACTTAATGGATCATAGCACCAAGCAATTATAGGACAAAACCTTTATTTTTGGATTGCAGACACAACTGTTACTTTAAGTTAGAGAAATATATTACAATTGATGTTAAAGTATAAACTCATTATGTGTAATTTTGGTTAAACACATTCATTTCTTGAAAAATACTATTTCTTGAGATACTATATGAGTAGGGCAGGAATTCACATTGGCTCGACTGTGAATGATAGTCAATAAAACTTGGATATCAAATTAGATCGTGTTATACACCATTTGTAATTACTATTATGACCTGTAATGCAATTATATGTGGCAAAATCTACTTGGGAATTATTCACTCGAAAAACAACTTCAAGTTTGGCTGTAAAACAGGAAGTCGAGCACTAAACAAGCGTATGGCTAGTTTGTTTTAGAATGCAAGAGTTAGACCCTAGGCTTCCTGATCAAATCCTGTATGTATACCAAAAATTTCATCAAAGTGGATCAGCAGTTTTGGATATTGGCAGCTTGCCTTAAAGCCATCAGTAGCAGCCTTCACTACCTACACTTTTGGCACCAATGTTTCATGACGTAGGCTTAAATACCTACGCCTTCAGGACCTACACTTCAAAGGCATCTTAAGGATCTGCGCTTGGAGGCCTTCATGACCCCTAGACCCTACCATTCGTTGTGTCCACAATCATACTAGTTTATATGAGTGTACACTGCATGCTCCCTAACTCTTACTTGATCATAACCTAAACACCTTTTACATATATTGGTAAATGACATTAGGTCTCCAACATAAACCATACAAAACCCCTTTATAATAGAATTTGGAACGTAACCAAAAAAACAGACCAATCTTAATAGGTTTTGGTGTTTTGGAACAGGTTTAGCCTCAAACTGAACCCTGAACTGAATATAAATTACACATTTTCAAGTTGAAAAAACTATATACGTATAAAATGCTATTATTTCATGTTTGAAAAATAAAAATAACTATTATGGTGTGGAACTCAATGCTACTTAGCTGTTTAAAATATATTAAACTGAACTGACTTTTAAAAGCTCTTAGAATATGAAATCCGGTGTTCTTTTTCTTTTTTTAAATTAGAAGTAGAGCTATATGTAACACTGTTGGTTTGAAAAGTACATATCAAGCGTTTGTAGTCCAACGGTTAGGATAATTGCCTTCCAAGCAATAGACCCGGGTTCGACTCCCGGCAAACGCAATTTTTTAATCTAGCAAAGAATGTGTTTGCTCGTAAACTTATCATCCCATGCATTTTTTAAACAAGAACCACCCAAGTCCATGTGATTTCCTTTTTTATTATCGTGCATAACCCATACAAAACCGCTAGTACATAAACAAGATAGGAGATGCGGCTAAACAAGATAAGATGATGTGTTAAGTTGGGGCTCTATAGCTGCAATTATAGGCACTGTTGAGTATATTACAGGTGGCCATGTCTTCACAGCATATAAGAGATCTTTATGGGAAGATGGAATCGTTGCTAGAGCTACAAGAGCAGCATACAATTTTTTTTATGTAAAAATCTTTTATTTCATATTGGTTGGTTATATTGATATTTTACTTATTTAATTTAAGTAAAATAATGAACTCACTTATTTCTAGGAAAATATATGATCCCCATCGTGACTGCAATTCAGAATATATGGGGCCCACAGTCGGCGCAAAATTGGTCTGGATACTCAACTTCTAGAACAGTCTGCAGTCCAGATCTTGAAGGTACACCATTCTCCAACATGCTTTCAGGATTTTCACCAAGCAAAACCTAAAACATAAAACAATTGTGTTATTTATTCATAAACCCTAAACCCTGAATGATTAATCATAGAATATAGATTAACCTTTACTAGTGGTGTAACTGATGATGATGTTGAGCCAAGATTGTAGCTTTCAAACAATCAAGAACACATTAGAGAGAGAAAGTAACAAGTGAAAATCAATTTTATTTCACCTTGAATTGAAAACAGAGAATGAACATGAACTTAAACAATCAACATAGAACAAACAGCTAGCTACTTACAACTGAATCCCTGATCTATTATATATTTACAATTGAACCCCTCAGCTACACTTATCATGTTGATATCCTCCCCTCGAGATGAACTTTGATGAATGTCATCAAGGTTCATCTTGGATAAAAGAAATTGAAACTGAGGACCACATAGACCTTTCGTAAATAGATCTGCCAATTGTTGTCTTGTTGGTATGTGTTGTGGAAGAACAAATCCAACCTTGTATTTTTCTCTTACTAAATGACAATCTATATCCAAGTGTTTTATCCTTTCATGGGAGATTGGATTCTCTGTGATATGAATAACGGATTTGTTATCACATAACGATGCAATTGGAATCTTCAATTTTACTTTGAGATCTCGTAATATGTAACTAATCCACATTAATTTACACACTGTAGCAGCTAAGCTCCTATACTCAGCTTCACATGAAGACTTGAATACAGTTTTTTGTTTCTTTGTCTTCCAAGAGATTAATGGTGATCCTATGAAGATACAATATCCAGTAAGTGATCTTGTTGTATCCTTACAGCTCGCCCAATCAGAATCGTTTTATGCAGTGATTGTCATTGGTGGTGAATCTTTACTAAAAAATAGACCTTTTGATGGGCATCCTTTAAGATATTTCAGTACATAAATTGCAAGTTTCCAATGAATTTCAGTAGGATAATGTAAGAACTGACTTAGTTGTTGCACAACATAACTAATGTCTGGTCTTGTGAAATTCAAATATAACAATCTTCCAACAAGTCTCCTGTATTTTTCTAGATCAATCAAAGGTTTTCCTTTATCATTACATAATTGAACATTCTTCATCACAGGAGTATTGGTTGGCTTAACTCATGTAAGACCTGCATCATCAAGAATGTCCATAACATACTTCCTTTGATTAACATATAGTCCTTTCTCTATCTTGAGAAATTCAACACCCAAAAAATAAATGGATTGGCCTAAATCTTTAACAATGAAAGCTTCATGGAGTTTAGCTTTTACTTCTTTTATCAACTCCTCATTTGGTCCTGTGATTAAAACATCATCAACATAAACCACTAATGCCATAAATGTATTACCTTCTCCTTTAATGAAAAGACAATGATCATGAGAAGATTCCTTAAAGCCAAAACTCAATAATTTGTTGCAAAGCTCTATATGCCAATGTCTTCTTGCCTACTTCAATCCATACAACGATTTGTTCAACTTACAAACTTCTCCTTGTTTAGCTTTAAAATAACCTTGTGGAGGAATCAAATAGACTTCTTTATCTAGATAACCATGTAAAAAAGCGTTGTTAACATCCAGTTGGTGTAAGAACCAATCTTTTGAAGTAGATAAGGATAGTAATAATCGAACAGTGACAATTTTAGCCACGGGTGAAAAACTATCCAAATAATCAATACCATATGTTTGATTATATCCCTTTACCACCAATCGGGCTTTAAAACGTTCTACGGTCCCATCTGACTTCAGTTTCACTTTATAAACCAATTTTGAACCAATAGATTTCTTATTTTCTGGTAGGGGCATAATGGTTGAAGTCTCATTTTCTTCTAAAGCCTTTAATTCTTTCTGCATCACTTCAACCCATTGTGGATTTTCACATACCTTTGAATAAGATTTGGGTTCTGATACTTTTGAAACTGAACAAAGAAATGCTTTATGTGTAGAATTGAGAATAAGGATTCAATATATGGATAGGTGGGTGGAAAATGAGGTGAGTTCAAAACCTTTTTGTTTGATCTATTTGGAATTTGATTTTGACTACAATGCATCACAAAATCATTATACCAAGAAGGTCACTTACTAACTCTAGTACATCCTTTGATTGGAGCAATATTCTGAGGATCAACATGTGGAACATTTGGAATTGGAACATCTGGTATCGCTTCTTCTTCTATAACTTCTTCTTCTGCTACATTATTAAATGGTGTGTTTTCTTGTTGATCATAATGTAACACACAGAATCCAGAAGACCCGGAAAGTAAAGAAAACCCTAAGTCAAAGGGGGTCATGTAACAACCCGAAGTTTTGTTCCCTCGCCGTAACCGTTTCGTTAATAAAACTTGTCTTAAGCGAGTTGTTCCGATTTCGTCTTCGAACTAGGTCAATTAAGTTAAAACTTTTATTTTGACCTTGTAAGTATCCAAACATGTTGGAAACATGTGAAAACGTCCAAAACTAGTAATTTGAAAAAATTTAGTTTCGACCATTTCGGTTAACGACAACTTAATCGGGTGCGACCCAAAGCATCGGTTAACGTCGGTATCGGGTAGAATTCCACCGTGTATCCAATTCAAACCATATTTAAAGTGAATTAAGACTCATTTGGAGCCTTTTCACTCTCTCTCTAACCTCTCTCCTAAAATCCAACTTGTTGATCCAAAATCATCCATTTCAAGCTTCAAAACACCAAGGTAATCATCCTAGCTCCTAGTATAACATCCTTAGCCTTCATTTTCATGTTCAAATCATGGAATAGGACCATAAACATGTGTTTATGGCCCTGGAACAGCCTTAGGCCGTGAACACATGTAAATGGGGTTTTTGAGCCTTAAAACCCATCCAAATCACCATAGGAGCTTAGATATGGCTTAAGGACTTATTGGATTGGACTTAGAACACCTTAAATATCATTTTTGAGGAGTAAACATGAGTTTACTGCCGAAGAACAAGCTTGGGCCATAAACACCATTTCATGGGGAGTAAACTCCTTTTTGGGTGTTAAAATGTAACTTACACACCTCATAAGCCTTGGAATAAATCCTAGAACCAACCAAAAATTATTTGGGGGCCTTAAACATAACAAAAACCCTCCATTTGAGAGTTTACGGCCATAGCATATGCTCCATGGCCGTAAACTCCTAAATATGGGTCATTTGATGCCCTAAACTCACCCCTTGGCTTGTAAATTTGAGTAGAATCATTTGTGATAAATCATTGACCTTCAAAACACTTAAGGATGATGTGGGTGAGAGTTTACGGCCGTAAACACTTAGTTTACTGCCGTGAACTCACCAATTAGTCCATATGTTTGATTTAGCCCCTTTCAAATGCCCTAGACCCTAGCAACACCCCTCATTTGATTTGAGTTCATTTAACTCATAAGAACACCCACCGTGAGTTTACGACCGTAAACTCATGGGGATGGGTGTATAGGGCCGTGAACACTCCTTAGAGTTTACTCTTCAAGAGTAAACTCCATATCCTAGCCATTCATGTCCAAAGACGTCACCCGGGTCACTCCAAACACTTAATATGGAGCGTTTTCGCGTCTTGGAATGTTTAAGTGTAGCTAATTAGTGAATTTAAATCTAATTAGATATATTTTTGTATTATTTAATATTACATAGGAACCTCACTCGTATTCAAGCCTCGATTCGACATTTAGCATCCTAGTCGTCACATTCCGCGTTCGGTGAGTTCATACCCCTACCCTTTTTCAATGGTTTTTAAATGTTTTCAGGGAGGGGAATACAAGCAAAAGTACAAGAATATCTTGTACTTAAATTCATTATTTCATTTAAATGGTTTCATAATTCGCACACTTTTAAGAATTGAAAACCTACTAACAAACTGTTTTAACTTGCAGAATTGTTTGTTCAAACGATTTCAATTCTTATTATTTACTGTTATGTTTCACAATCGATTGTTCACACTTATATTGATAGAGATCATAAAACATTGTAATGTCTGTAATAGAACACCCTAGGCTCGAGTGTAAAAGACAGACACCATTAAAGAACATAAAACATTTGTAATGTCCTTAATAAAACACCTAGGCTCGAGTGTAAAGGACAGGCTCCATTAGAACTTAGTTAGTCATAGATACTACTTCCCCTAGGCACGAGAAGTAAAGAGTAATCTTAAAGATTGGAGACACATCCTTTGTAACATTTCCCGTGGCATGAGAGTGGAGGACTACCCCTGTAACCAGAATCTCCGAGCAGAGGAGAGCGTGACTTGAGTGTATAGATCTATACGAGACTGACAATCCCGCACCTGGCTGCTAGCTACAGCCGAACCAAAAGGTTCAAGGGTGACGAAAGTCATAAAAAGGATACTGGCCCCGACCCGAGTCATATCTAGTCTGAAGTATGGTTAAGGACTCGCAATAAAGATTATGAACACTTTGCACTTATTTATTAGTTTATATATGTGTTAAAACTAATGTACATTTAAGGATAATTAGAGTTTTAGGAGACTTCACACACACACATTCAGGAAAATATGGGATTTTCCTGGGGATAACATTGAACATAGTCAGAATTAGTAACAATTCACACACACACACAAGTAGGAAAATATAGGTTTTCCTGGGTAACAGTAGTATGTAACCAGAAACATGTAACAATTCAGATAGTTAAACTTTACAATTCACAAGAACAATCATATTTTCAGTGTACATCTGTTACATTACTTTTTGGATTTGGTAACTAACTTTTAAGAAAATATGGGATTTTCTTGTTTAACCACTTTTTCAGGAAACTAAAGGAACTTGTTCTTTTCACAAAACAAACCACTTATGAACTCACCAGCTTTATGCTGATTTTTAAACTGCTTGTATTCTCAGGTTCTCCTTAGACAGGTATTCCTGCGTTCTTTTGCAGAAGACGAAGCGAATGGAAGTCACGTCTTTCTTTTGTTTAAACTTATGTATCTATGAAACTTGTACTATTTTACTTTTCAACTGATGTAACGAAATCTATGTAATATAATGTTTTGTGGTTTACTTCGCTTACTATGTACATTGGTTATGATATTCCCATGAAGTCACCTCCGCCCCGAGACATTTCCGCCTTCGGTTTCGGGGTGTGACAGATTGGTATCAGAGCCCTTGTTTATAGTGAACTGAGTATACCAAACCTTACATGGTATAAGACTATAAACATTAAGGGGACTAAGTGCTCTGAACTAAAAGTATACTTCAAAATATAAGTATTTTCAAAAAAACATACAAGTATACCTAACTGCCGAGGTCCGTAACTACAAGTAGAACAAAACATAAGTAAATGGATGTTGTATGTTGCGGTTAAACCAGGGCAGTTATGTAGTCGTGTCTAGGGTCAATATAGCCTAATCAACTATATTCATTCGAGACACGGCCAACATGTGCCTAGGAGTGATTGTGGTATTCAGCATGCGTAAAACTTACCCAAATATCCCAAACAACGAGCAGTCATCGCAGTGAATCATGAAATACTATGGGAGTATTTCTAGATCCAACTTTGTTGTAGAAAATTCTTATTCAAGCGTTGCCCCTCGATTATTCTTATAGCGATAGTCTATCTGCCTTGAAAATTCATTCCTGCTCTATCGCTTAATAGAATTATATGTGTCTTAAAGAGATATCCCTTGTTTCATATCTCTTGATTTAATGCAGAGGACTTACCATCCTCTTTTTCCTAATCACTTTAGATCGAAATGTATTCAAAGGAAGGATCCAGTTCAAGTAACAACAACCCTCCATCGCCACCTCCTTCTCGATTCGACCTAGTGATGTTCCAGTTGGCTATTTCTGCCACAGTGACTGCCTTATTAACATATTTGTGCTCTAACCGGTTCAGTGGACCAAGAAGTATCACCAACCCCCAAAACCATGAAAATGTTCAGGAGCATCAGAACGAGCGTAAAAAGGGTAAGAAGGCTTTCTGGAAAAAGCGAAAGGGTCAGAGTTCACAAGGACCCTCCAAGAGGCATGAAGCTATGGCAGTTCAAGCTGCCGCTACTCCTATTGCTGTGTCTACAGTTCAAGCTACTGCTACTCCAGTTGTTGGGCCTACAGCTCAAGCGCCTGCCACTAGGTATGCTGGTAATCTCCCTTGGTGCAACAGGTGTAGTTATTATCATCGTATTCCCGGCCCATGCCGTGAGAAGGTTTGCATCAGATGCGGCATGAAGGGCCATCTCGCTCGAAACTGCAAAACGCCAATTCAAACAATCAGTCAAATTTCCGGATCGAGTGTCGTGCAGGCATGTTATAGTTGTGGAGAAATTGGGCATTTCAAGCGAAACTGCCCAAAAGCCATAACCGCCAACAACTTCATCAACACCGAAATGGTTTTAGCTATGAAGCAAGGGGAGGCAGCCACTGATCCTACCAACATCGCGGGTACATTTCTTTTCGACAATCCTTAAGCTCGCATCCTTTTCGAATCTAGTGTCAAGAAAGTTTTGTTAGTTGTTCATTCCAATATGCTCGTAAACATAATCCTCATCTAATGACTGAAGCATTTACCGTCAAAATAGTTATCGGCGAGAATGAGTGCACAAACGACTTATCTCTAAGTTTTGTCCTTACCTTGAGTAATCATTCATTTCTCATTAACCTGATGTCAGTTTCAATAAAGAGCTTTGATGTTATCTTTAGTATGTATCGATTGAGCCCCGATTGTGTTGATATACCTCATTATGGAAAGCTATTCGTCTCAAACTCCCCTCTGATCGGACCCTCATGATTTATGGTGGCAAGTTTAACCCAGATTTTCATATCATTCCCTACATCAAAGCTCGAAAGCTTTCTACGAAAGGAGTGTCAGGTATTCCTAGTTCATGTAATCGGCGAGAAATAAGGAGATAAAGACCCCCAGAGCATCTCCAAAGACTGCAATATTCCTGATATCTTTCCGAATGGATCCCTAGAATTCCTCCCGAACGCCAAATTGAGTCTCGTATCAACTTAATCCCTGGAATTACCCCCGTAGCCAACCTCCGTATCGTTTTGCTCCAGCAGAAATGCAGGAGTTATCTAGTCGGCTTAATGAGTTGACCGTCAAAACCGATATCCTCTTTCCCGAATAGATGACTTCTTCGATAACTTCAGGGAGCCAGCTACTCCTCGAAGATATACCTTAGGTCAAGACACCATCAACTACGAGTTCATGAGAGTGATGCTTCAAAGACAGCATTCAAGACTCGATATGATCACTAAGAGTTCGTATTGATACCCTTCGGTCAAACCATTTTCCTCCAGTCATGTAGTAGGCAATGAAGACATACGCATGGATCCTCTTAAGATCGAAACAATAGAGAATTGTTTGACACCGAAGATACCCATAGAAAGCTTCACTAGATCGATAGAAGAGTTACTCCTATAGACAACATAAACCTCTGGAATTTCAAGTTGGAGATCGTGTCCTGTTAATGGTCTAACCCTGGAAATACAAGATGCACTTTGTGAAGCATAGGAAACTTAACCTGTGGTACATTAGACCCTTTGAGATCCCCGTTAGGATTGATTCCTTAGCCTTCAAACTCCGAGTACTTTCAGTACTTAGCAACGTTCATCCTGTACCTAGCGCCTCTATTCTTAATGAATACTTGTCTGATGAAACCATAGAAATCCCTTCTAGTGTGACCAAGAACATCGATATACCCAAAATTTCTAAACGAACCAACTAAGATCATAGACCAAGTAATCAAGCGTATGAAACCGAGCTGTGTCCCGTTAGTGAAGATTCCAAGCGAGAACCTGAATTCACTTGGGAGCGCGAAGACCCGATACAGCAGACACATCCGCATCATTTTCCATAACATGTATCTTAATTCTTGAATTTCGAGACGAAATTCCCTCTAACGGGGGAATAATGTAACAACCCAAAATTTTATTCCCTCGCCGTAACCGTTTCGTTA
This sequence comes from Lactuca saligna, assembly GCF_052625555.1. Classification (NCBI taxonomy): domain Eukaryota; kingdom Viridiplantae; phylum Streptophyta; class Magnoliopsida; order Asterales; family Asteraceae; genus Lactuca; species Lactuca saligna. Next base: position 67,082,867 of record NC_136422.1, read on the forward strand.
ATAAAACTCGTCTTAAGCGAGTTGTTCCGATTTCGTCTTCGAACTAGGTCAATTGAGTTAAAACTTTTATTTTGACCTTGTAAGTATCCAAACATGTTGGAAACATGTGAAAACGTCCCAAACTAGTACTTTGAAAAAAATTTAGTTTCGACCATATCGGGTAACGACAACTTAATCGGGTGCGACCCAAAGCATCGGTTAACGTCGGTATCGGGTAGAATTCTACCGTGTATCCAATTCAAACCATATTTAAAGTGAATTAAGACTCATTTGGAGCCTTTTCACTCTCTCTCTAACCTCTCTCCTCAAATCCAACTTGTTGATCCAAAATCATCCATTTCAAGCTTCAAAACACCAAGGTAATCATCCTAGCTCCTAGTATAACATCCTTAGCCTTCATATTCGTGTTCAAATCATGGAATAGGACCATAAACATGTGTTTACGGCCCTGGAACAGCCTTAGGCCGTGAACACATGTAAATGGGGTTTTTGAGCCTTAAAACCCATCCAAATCACCATAGGAGCTTAGATATGGCTTAAGGACTTATTGGATTGGACTTAGAACACCTTGAATATCATTTTTGAGGAGTAAACATGATTTTACTGCCCAATAACAAGCTTGGGCCATAAACACCCTTTCATGGGGAGTAAACTCCTTTTTGGGTGTTAAAATGCAACTTACACACCTCATAAGCCTTGGAATAAATCCTAGAACAAGCCAAAAATTATTTGGGGGCCTTAAACATAACAAAAAACCTCCATTTGAGAGTTTACGGCCATAGCATATGCTCCAGGGCCGTAAATTCCTAAATATGGGTCATTTGATGCCCTAAACTCACCCCTTGGCTTGTAAATTTGAGTAGAATCATTTGTGATAAATCATTGACCTTCAAAACACTTAAGGATGATGTGGGTGAGTGTTTACGGCCGTAAACACTTAGTTTACTGCCGTGAACTCACCAATTAGTCCATATGTTTGATTTAGCTCCTTTCAAATGCCCTAGAACCTAGCAACACCCCTCAATCAACACCCGTCATTTGATTTAAGTCCATTTAACTCATAAGAACACCCACCATGAGTTGACGGCCGTAAACTCATACGGGATGGGTGTATAGGGCCGTGAACACTCCTTAGAGTTTACTCTTCAAGAGTAAACTCCATATCCTAGACATTCATGTCCAGAAACGTCACCCGGGTCACTCCAAACACTCGATATGGAGTGTTTCCGCGTCTTGGAATGTTTAAGTGTAGCTGATTAGTAAATGTAAATCTAATTAGATATATTTTTGTATTATTTAATATTACATAGGAACCTCACTCGTATTCAAGCCTCGATTCGACATTTAGCATCCTAGTCGTCACATTCCGCGTTCGGTGAGTTCATACCCCTACCCTTTTTCAATGGTTTTTAAATGTTTTCAGGGAGGGGAATACAAGCAAAAGTACAAGAATATCTTGTACTTAAATTCATTATTTCATTTAAATGGTTTCATAATTCGCACACTTTTAAGAATTGAAAACCTACTAACAAACTTTTTTAACTTGCAGAATTGTTTGTTCAAACGATTTCAATTCTTATTATTTACTGTTATGTTTCACAATCGATTGTTCACACTTATATTGATAGAGATCATAAAACATTGTAATGTCTGTAATAGAACACCCTAGGCTCGAGTGTAAAAGACAGACACCATTAAAGAACATAAAACATTTGTAATGTCCTTAATAAAACACCTAGGCTCGAGTGTAAAGGACAGGCTCCATTAGAACTTAGTTAGTCATAGATACTACTTCCCCTAGGCACGAGAAGTAAAGAGTAATCTTAAAGATTGGAGACACATCCTTTGTAAGAGTAATCTTAAACTGCTTGTATTCTCAGGTTCTCCTTAGACACGTATTCCCGCATTCTTTTGCAGAAGACGGAGTGAATGGAAGTCACGTCTTTCTTTTGTTTAAACTTATGTATCTATGAAACTTGTACTATTTTACTTTTCAACTGATATAACGAAATCTATGTAATGTAATGTTTTGTGTTTTACTGCGCTTACTATGTACATTGGTTATGATATTCCCATGAAGTCACCTCTACCCCGAGACGTTTCCGCCTTCGGTTTCGGGGTGTGATAGGTCAACTCTTCGAGTCCAAGGAAGAACTCGACGAGTCGGAGCGGGATCCATGTGCAAGGTTAAGTTACCGACTCGATGAGTCGGAGAGTGGACTTGGCGAGTCTGGTTTGGGTTGGGAAGCCCTAATTCCAATACTTGGTACCCTATTTAAGCATCTTATTCTCTTCCCTAGGGTTCATTTACAACCTCTCTCATCCAAAACCCAAAACCCTAGCCACACAACTCCATTGTTGAGCTAGTTCTTGCCATGAGAGTGAATTGAAGCTTGGAGAAGGAGGAAGGACCTTGGTGGTGCAAGAAGAAGCTATAGATCCAGAGTTTGGGTAGCATTTCAGACCATTTAGAGGTAAAAAGCTTATACATTGACTGTGAATTATCTAGATCCCCTTTCTAGCATAGATTTGGTCACATTTGGACCATTTCCAAGGTTAATCCAAGTATTAAGCCTTTGAGGATGGATTGGACATAGATCTGGACACTCTTGAGCTTTAGAAGCTCAAAGTTGTTGGCTTTATCCAGCTAAGGTCCCATTTCATGGCCTATACCTTCTTTCTAGCTTGGATTAAGAGTTTTAGCTTCATAACACCTTTGCATACACGTAAAGTTAGCAACTTTACGTGCAATACTAGCATAAGGAGTCCAGATCTACGAGTTTAAGGTGTTGGAATAGACTATAATCGGTAGAATAGATTTGTCATGAGATGGACTCGGCGAGTCAGTTCATGGACTCGACGAGTCGGGTTGCAAACCCAAACCCTTATATTTATGAGTAGAATCATTGAGTAGGGTTAAAGAAAGACTCAGCCAATATGTGTCGATAATGAACATGAAGATCATGGTACTCGATGAGTTCAATATAGAACTCGGCGAGTCCAAGGCAATCTCCTTAGCTTATGAAGATGGACTCGACGAGCTGTAGAACAACTCGGCAAGTCGGTTGAAGATGGTCCCGAATGTCTAGTTGAAGGAGAGCCCGTCGAGCTATTGCTAGACTCAGCGAGTAGAGTCGAGGTTGTTTTGGGATTTGAGGAGCATGGACTCGACGAGTTGGGAGAACAACTCGATGAGTCAAGTCAACTGGAAGCTGACTCTGACCGTTGACTTTGACCTTGAGAAGGACCTTGACCAGAGTTGACCTAGTTGACTTCTGGAGGACAGTTAGGCTAATTATTATTATTGGTATTGGTAGCCCGGGGAGCTAGAGGAGCAGCGGTTCAGAGAGTTGTCAGATAGCAGCCAAAGGGTTATCAGTAACTTCTTCAGTCTGAGGTGATTCTCCTTATTGTTTGTATGGTTCTACGACCACAAAGCCGACCCATTTAGTTTATGTATGATAGGAATACCCGGGGATTAGCCTTAGGCATTACGCACGAAAGACTAGGAGATGGCTTATGGCATGCAATATGTTATTACGTCTGGCAGGAAGACCCGGGGGTTAGCCCTCGGTAATATGTATGAAAGACCAGGAGGTGGCTCCTGGTGCACTGTATGCTATTATGTATGAAAGACCAGGAGGTGGCTCATGGCGCACTGTATGCTATTATGTATGAAAGACCAGGAGGTGGTTCGTGGCACACTATATGCTGAATTTCCTAGTAGAGTAGTATGTATAGTTGTCTTTGTGATGCTTACATGGAAGACCAGGGGGTGGCCCTTGGCACCTGTCTGTAAGACCGAGGGTGTGGCCCCATGCTTGACCAGGAAGACCACGCCTGGCCCGTGACATAACCACAAGACTATGTTTGGCACATAACACCTTAGCAAGATTATGTTTGGCACATAGCACCTTACTTGATTATGAATATGTTGGTTATGTATGGCTCTTGGTTATGTTTGGCATGTATGGACGTGTTGGTATGTGGTATATGGGGAACTCACTAAGCTTCGTGCTTACGGTTTTTAGTTTTGGTTTCAGGTACTCGTTTTCAAAGGAAATGAGCCGGCTAGATCGCAACGCATCATACTATGGTTTTCCACACATGAGATCTTTGGGATTACACTCTGATATTGTTTTATGATAACATGTTTTGATTATTTCTACTTTGGTTTTGGCATGACATGATATTATGGATGTTTTGTTATACTGTTGGTTTTATAATAACTTATCTAAAAGTGAAATTTTTGGCCTTAAATTTTGGGATGTTACAAGTTGATATCAGAGCCCTGGTTTGAGGGATTCAGGCACACCCTCGGGGATGCCTAGACTCAAACGGAGGGATTAAAAGATTTTTACAAATAAAATGGTTTTCTAAAGGCTAAGTTAAATGTTTTAAGAAAGAACAAAGTATGTGATGTGCGCGACCGGCCGAGCTCAAGTAAGTTTTTCCCCAAGTACCCATACAAGTTTATGTTATGATTATCAGTTTCAGTAGAATAACATGTTAGATTAGGACTAAGGATCCAAGAAGGATGCCTTATGTACCTGTTATATGTGCTTTTTGCATGATGGTGTTGGTTAGTTAGTAGTAGGATAACCTGTTTAGGTTATGCCTGAGTATATGAGCTTATGTCGCGTGCTAGTATAGATTCTTGGTATGTGAATATGATTGCTCGATTATGTTGTGATTAGACTTTCCTTTGTCTGAATGTTGCCTGCTCTGTGCTTTGTGGGACTCTGAGTGATGGGAGTTAGCTGTTAGGTGAATACGTTAAGTCACATGTAATCAGGGTTGAATAATCTTAGAGTATTGGATTTGACCCTATTGCGTAGCTCTCGTATGAGTCTAACCGTTGTAGGGATGAGTCCCTTACTTGAAAGATTATCCAAGCCTCATTATATGTGATGGTATTTAGGTGATGGATAATTGGCATCACAAGGAGACCTTCAGCAGCTGAGGACTGGTTTGGGTGGAGTTAGAGGTACCCTAGGGCAAGCCTAGGATGAGAGTAGCAGAGATCAGTAGTAGTAGAAGGGACTTGGTGGAGTCAAGGCAGTTCTTGAGGAAAGTACGGATAGATGTGGAAGGTAGAATGGGCCTGTACTACTGAATGCATAGGATCCATACTTGAGTCCAGGAAGGATGAGAAAAGAACAGGAAACTTGTGATAAATGTGATCCCTCGAGATGTATCAGTATCAATGACAGTTGTCATTATGTATTAAAGAATGGTAGTGCTACGTCCGAGGCCAGCACTTCACAGTTCAGGAAAGGGATCGGGTTCGGGTTCAGGTTCCGAACAATGTGGATGAGAGGCTACACTGGTTCATCGCGTCTGAGATCACTAGAGGCATCTTGATGCGACCCCGGTCATCTTTGGGTCGATCAAGGAAGGGATTATCGAGTTGATGGAGGATCGCCTCAGGGTGTTCACGATTGATATGGCGACCAACCAGTCAGGATCACACACACTATCCTTTAAGAACTTCAGAGGCAGTGGTGCACCAAACTTCCATGGGGTGAAGGACCCCATTATTGCCAGGAGATGGATTGCAGACATTGAGTCTACTCAGTTGTAACACCCGCAGATCCGGGCTAGTCAATTTAAAGACGATAAGCGTCAAAAATGAAATTTTTATGGAAGATTATTTAGAATGAGTAATCTTAGCTAAGTTTTAGTATATGTTACAAGCATTTCGTACCTATAAAGAACGCTGAAATCCGAGTTATAACGGAGAAGTTATGACATGTCGAAGTTTTGTGACAGAACCGGCACACGACAGCGCGACGTAAATAGTGAATTTTTGATAGGACGATATTTAGCCTTAGAGATCTAAACGAAATTCGTAGAATACGTTAAACCGAGAGCGTGCATAAAAAGAACACCCAAATCTGACTTTGTACGAGGAAATTATGATTTTTTGAAGTTTTGGCTTAGCAGTGTACAACTCAAAATTCAAATATTAGATCGAGCGGTTTTTAGCCGGCACAACTTAAACGAGAATCGAAGATCTCGTTATCAGTAGCGTAACGACAAAAAGACAGACGAAAATGGAGTTTAGATGAAGGAGTTATGAATTTTGAACGGAGTTTTCTTGTCCCAACCTACTAAAAATAATATATTAATAATATATTAAAAAAAAGTCAAAATTAGCTAGCGCGCGAACCCCAAAGTTGTGTCAGTGTTCACGATGTGAACATGATGTGCACACAGAGATTTGACCCTTCCGGAGCTGTCAGACCCAAGTGGCTTGATGATGAACGCAGTGACGATCGGGCTCACAACGTGAGCACTTGAAACTCACAACGTGAACCCAGAAAAATGTCCCTATAAATACAAATCGAGGGTCAGCCGAAATTGGTTGCTCCTCTCTTGCTCTCTCACTCCCGATAGACCCTCTGAGCCCTATTTTACCCCCCCCCCCCCGAAGCCCCAATAACATCCCAAGACCCGAAGCAAGTTCCGAAGTCTGAAGATCCCGAGAAGAAAATAGTTTCCGAGTCGAAGCTCTATCCGCGAGAAACCCGATGTGTGAAGATATTTTGGTTTCACCGAAGAATACTACTTCTACAAGCCGTAGTGTTATTCGATCATCTTCTAATCAGGTGACTGTATAGTCCCTTTCATTAAAGGATTTTAATACAAGTATTGTTTGAATGTATTAAGTATATGTTTTGTGTGAGTGTGTAGTCACTTTCTTCTAACATATAAATATGAAGTATTTGTTATGAAATACGTGCTATGTGTTTATATATTGTTGTTAATTTGAGATGAGTGTGGAATGGATGTTTTATATAGTTTTTAAATGATTTAAACTGTATATGTATTTTATATCTACAAATATGTTGGGTAGAACATGGGTAGATGAGATAGTTGGTGTGTGATAAAAGGATGAGTTGGATAATGTGATAATAGGTAATATAGATCTTGAGATGAGGATGACAAGTGGAAAATGAGTGAAACCTTTACCCAAACGATGGACCCCATCATTCAGCAGAGTAGGGATGACAACCACAGACTATTCTAGACAGTCAGTGGAACACTAGCAAGCTCGCAACTTGTAGGTGTTTGTGAACGATGTGTTCACCGGTGTGCTCTAAAAACCCATTGACATGTATTGTGAGAGGGATCTCGAGAATGATACTGTCAATAAACAAGATAAACATGTTATTAGATCCGGGAGTATGGACCAGATCAGGATTTAGGTATAGTAAATTGTCCCTAGTCCGAGAGTATGGATTGGGCACAGTTTTAGATCCGGGAGTATGGATTAGACCAAGAGGTTAGTTTTAGATCCGGGAATATGGATCAAGTGAAGAGATTAGTTTTAGATCCGTGGGTGGGGATTAGGTAAAGAGGAAAATTTTAGATACGAGAGTTAGATCGTGTCGTTGTGAAGATCGATGGGGTAGGATAAGAATTTTTTTTATATGGTGAAATTATATAAGTTTGTGAGTTATATATATATATATATATATATATATATATATATATATATATATATATATATATATATATATATATATATATATGATATAACATTGTGGGTTGAAAACCCTATATGCTCACCAGGCCCCCAATCCTGACCCACTCAGTTTTCTTTGTATTATAGGTTATGGCACGAGAGCATAAGTTGGCTGACATAACGAGAGATTTTGGATTATAGGATAGTAGTTATGAATAACTGTTGTAAGGTCTATTTGTTCTGTTTATGCTTTTGGTATGTATTGAACATGACATCCCGAGATTTTGTTATATAATGAAAATACATTTCTTTAAAGAAATGCTTTGATAAATTCTAATCATATTTTGTTTTGGGAACAAATTCTACGACAGTTTTCTTTAAAAGAGTACTCTGATTTCAAAAACAAATAATAAACAAGTCGGTTTTTTCTGGCCGTGAAATTGGGGATGTCACAACAGTTGACGAGCTTCTATCCTGACGGGTTGAAGGTTCGATTTGCTACAGGATGCTTGAGGGACAGAGTCAGAGACTGTTGGGAGTCAGTTGGTGATTCGTTGGGAGCCTCAGCCATTGAGGCTCTGACCTGGTTCGACTTTGTGACCAGGTTTAGGGCGAAGTTTGCACCAGAGGTGCAGCTTCAGCAGCTGGCTAGAGAGTTCCTAGACATGAGACAGATGACGGAGTCGGTGGCGGAGATTATAGCCAAGTTTCGGGAGAGGGCCTTATTGGTGCCTCAGTCTGTAAGGGATGATGAGATGTAGAGGACTCGCTATCATGACATGTTGAGAGCTGACATTTGGGAGCATGTCATTCAATATACGGGGTGACCCGTTCAGCTATAGTTAAAAAATTTCAAGTTTTAAAAAATAATAAATTATTATATACAAATATAAATTTATAAAAACCAATTTATAAAAAGGTTTATTGTCACTCTAGCCCAACTATCTTTCGTATTTTGGTTTAAATGGTACCTCGTGACTAACCGGTCACACCCATCTGACTAGGACGTTTTCTTATTCCACCTCAATGCAAGTAGATTAAATATGCCAGGTCATTGCCACGTGTTATGTCACTAAATGAAACTATATCCGTTTAAACCCTCTCAACTATCCCTTTCATTTATTCTGCTACCATTTGCATTCGTATACTTTTTTCAAACCGTGATTGACACGAATCCATTTCTTAAACTCTTCCTCCCTGAAATCAGCCAACCTAATCAATCCTATAGCTGTCTACATGAAGATATATCTCCATTTTGCCAGAATTTTTTCGAGTTACCCCGCTATTTGTTACTTCGATGGCGCAGAACAAAGGTTCGATGATGTTGATTTTCCTGGAATGGACAAGAACGAGTTTGTGGGGTTCATTCAAAGATTCGCTAATGAGGTATGCATCAATGTTTACTTTTGCATGCCCGATGTGGTTTTCCCTGATGGATTGAGGTTAATAGCTACTGATATAGACTATATGGACTTCATCGAAGTAGGATATGCTTCTGCGAGTTTTATTAATGTATACATGGACCATCTTGGTGTTAATGTACATCAATGGATCCTTGAGGAGCAAGGCGAAATATGCAGTTCATTAGATGAATTCTCTGATAGAATTGAGGTTGGTGAAGAAGTGCAAGGTGGTATGGATATGGATGATGGAATTGAAATTGAGGATTTGCAGGGCACTAGGGAATAGTTGCAAGATGGGGAAGGTGATGACATTAACATTGAAGTTGAGAATGATCAAAGTGATATGGAGGATCTGCAAGGTAGTACGGAGGATTGGCAAGGTAAGGAAGATGATGGAATTGACTTGGAAGTTGACAATGAACCTGATGAATGTATTCCTATGAATAGGACAAAAGATGATGAGTTTTTTAGCAAACTTTGCCCAAATGACCAAGTTACCCCTAACAGTCCTCCACATGAAGATCTATATAAGCATGTAGTCAATGATGAAGTAATATCTAATGAGCAAGCTATTTATAATGACAATGTTCATTGGAAAAAACAGAAGCCTGTATTAGGTATGAGATTTGTGAATCCTAACCAACTGAAACACATGTTGTGTAACTATGCTGTTGCAAATGGTTATCAGTTATGCTACAATAAAAATGATAGCAGGAGACTTTTAGTGAAATTTTGTTACGATGCTTGCAAGTTTAGATTGTGGGCATCTTGGATAAGTGAGGAAAAATCTTTCCAAATTAAGAGTCTCATAAATGAGCATAACTGTGCAAGAAACTTGAAATTAGGTTCAATTGTCAACTATGCTTGGATAGGTACCCATTACACCACCCAATTCTTACAGAACCAAAAAGTTAGTGTTAGGCTCCTTAGGGATGAGGTTAAAGAGAAATTTGGGATAGATGTAAGTACAAGACAGTGTAGAAGAGCTAAGAAGTATGCAATTGAGTTGATTGAGGGAACATTAGTGGATCACTATGCAAAGCTATGGTCATATGGTGAGGAGATAAGAAGATCATATCCTGGATCAATAGTCAAAATGGATGTCAATGCTATGCCAGATGGTAAGACTTATTTTAGCAAGTTTTACATTTGTTTTGATGCCCTAAAGCAAGGGTGGAGAGGGAGCTGCAGAAGAATTATAAATTTGGGTGGATGTTTCTTAAAGGGTTTACATTCAGGAGAGCTAATTGTTGTTGTAGGAAGGGATGCTAATAATCACATATTCCCAATTGCATGGGCAGTCGTATGTGTAGAAAACAAAGCAAATTGGAAATGGTTCTTGGAAATCTAAAAGATGACCTTCATCTAGAGGATGGTTTTGGTATATCATTGATGTCAGATCAACACAAGGTATGTCATATACTTACAACTTTTATATATTTCCCAATTAAGTTACATGATGTTTAAAATATGACTATTATTATGTAGGGGTTGTTAGAGGCTGTTAAGGAAGTGCTTCCTATTTCTGAACATAGGAAATGTGCAAGGCATATTGTAGCCAACTTTAGGAAAAGATTAAGTGGTGTACATTATGAGAACATGTTTTGGAAGGCAAGCAAAGCATCCACTGAGCCTTTATTCAATGCTGCCATGAAGGAGATTCAAGTACTTAATCCTGCAACCTATGATTACCTTATGGAAACAAACCCAAAATCTTGGAGTAGAACATTCTTTTAAGAAGGAAAGATGTGTGATGCAGTGGAAAATTGGATTGTCTGAGAGCTTTAACAGTGTCATCATGGATGCAAGGAAAAAGCCAATCATCACCATGCAGTGGAAAAATGGATTGTCTGATTACAAACCCTGACCATCAATAACAATCCTACTAAATAAATTGAAAAGAACTCAATGGTACTTTCTAGTCTTTACACTTTTAATATAAGTGACATACTAACTAATAAGGTGGGTTTAATAGGTATTGACAGGTTTTACCAAGTGGTCTTAACCAATTTGAAACCAGAAACCTGGCAGAATCATATGTTGTTAACCTTGACAAGACGGCTTGTACTTGTAGAGTATTGCAACTTAATGGGTATGGTTGTGTGCACTCAGTAGCTACTATATCATATTTCAATAGAGATGTAGCCACTTATGTTGATCCAATGTTTTATGTTGCCTTCTACAAGAACACTTACAAATACCAAATACATGGGATGAATGGGAGCAACATGTGGTCAGTTACTGAGTTCATACCACCCTTACCACCATTCAAAAGAAGAATGTCAGGTAGACCAAAGGTAAATAGAAGAAGAGATGAATCAGAAAAGCTTCCAAGGCACACTGTGTCTAAGGCAGGGAAAATAATCTTGTGTAGTGTGTGTAGACAATCAGGGCATAACAAGGTTACTTGTCCCAAAGTTGAAAGGCCACATGTAGAAAGGTCAAGGGTGAAAAGGAGCATGAAACTAAAGGTCAAGAAAAGGAGAACAGTTGACAAGGGTAAAGATGGTGAAGGAAGTAGTGGACCAACTAGAAGTGGTGAAGGAAGGAGTGGACCAACTACAGGTTACGAAGGAAGGAGTGGACCAAAAATTGGTGGTAAAAGGAAAAAATCTGAGAGGATCATAAAAAGGAAACTTGCAAAGAAGGTTAAGACCAAGGATGGGAAAGGTGAAACTAGTGCAAACCTGGTTGACCTTAACGAGTAGGTATAATTTGATGGTTTCCTATGGGTATGTTTGACAATAGTTTTATGTTGTACTTGTTTGTTTGGTTTGACAGTTACTTATTTGTGTGAAGTTAGTATGCTTACATTGACAATAGTTTGTAATATAATCATGCTTTGGTTCTTTAAGACTTTCGGATTCCTATTACTTTTCACCTAGCATGCAGTCAGTTCCCATTATTTTCATGTGCTATTTGTGTGCTTAATGGACAAAAATGTGGTCCTTGTAACTAAAGGTATTGGCACAAGACATTATACGTAATGACATTAAGCAACCCAAGAACATTAACAGTTGCTTTTATTTGACTAGATTAAGGGTAATGGCACAACAACACATCAATGAACCATCACATAAATACATAGTGTTCTTAATTCACCAATCCAAGTACATAACTTATAAATGATTAAAGTACATTTGATTACAACTTATAAATGATTAAACCCAAAAAAACACCCAACTACAAAGTAAAAACAGCTTCAACTTCAACACCTCTGCTTGCAGGTTTTTCTTCAACCTCAAAGGTACACTTAAAATTATGTTTTCATTGTTGCATTTTATTTCATCCACCCAAGAGAATGAAACTTGATCGTGGTCCCTAAAATAGAAATTAATGTAACATTAAAAAATCGATCATCAAACTAGGGTTCTAAACATATGAATACAATTACCTGGTTTGGACATGCATAAAATGGTCTTCCAGGGTTATTGACAGTCTTCGATGTGCGAATTATTGCTGGACTTCCACATCCACACACAATCTTCATGTGCGAATTTTTGAATCTCACTCCACAATTCCTTTGAAAAAGAGAAAACAAAATGAAGGATCACATTTGCTTTGAAAAAGAGAAAACAAAATGGTCTTCCAGGGTTATTTACAGTCGTTAGAAGCATCAAATTACTAAAATACCCTCACCATGCAACGCACATGGGGTAAAACAACCCAACATATGTTATCATTCTTGTTCTTGCATGATCTTACAACCAAACTAAAAATGGTCAAATGTACTATGATACAAAACGCCTGAGAGCTACTCAGGTCCTTTTCCATTAAAAAACTTAACATATGAACAATATGCCTGTCATAAACACACGTCTTTTAACATGATTGTTATATATGAGACAAAAAAAAAACTAAGAACAATAAATCCATAACTATCCTAGCTTCATAATGTACCCAAAACATCTTATCCAAGCTTGATAAGGACTTTGACCCCAACCATCATCATCCCAAGCATTGCCACCATGACACCGCCCATCACCAGAGCAATCACTTTTAAGTTCCTCTCATGATGTTCCAACTTGTCATGCTGACTGATGTGATCAACACAGCACACAATGAAATCTTTACCCACTTGATCTTTGAGCGTCTGCATCTCGATCTGGTTGGCAGCAATCTTGTCTCCACAGTCGCAAAAAATCGAATGCAAGTCGCTAAGGTTAACAAACTCTCCAGAATTTATCGAGTCAGGTGAGGGAGGTGGTGGAGCCGACATTGATAGATTTTAGGGTGTTGGTCGGAATCGTGTTTGGCTTATTAGGGTAAAAAAGGTATCGATTTCTGCTACCTTAAGCACCAAAGATTTTTGAAGAAGACTTTATGCCCCCACCACCGACTCTTCCTTGTCCTCTATGGGTAGTTGGATGGTTGGTAGACATAATGGCTAATTAATGAAGGTTAGTTGGACGCTTAGGTGGGGAATGAGTAAACGAGTCCAGATCAAATGCTGAGTAAGCTGCTTAGTTGGCAATTCAAAAAGTTCTTTTACCTTCGATTGTGGGTTAAAGTCCCATATTAACCGGTCATTTACAAGTATAAGCCATTTAAAAGCAAAAAATAGTCATGAGAGACCATTTAAACCAATATACGAAAGATAGTTGGATCAGAGTGATAATAAACCTTTATAAAAACCTTCAAATAAATACAACAAATTAATAGGGATATATAAAATATAAGTTATTTTTGTAGAACTAAAAGTTGAAATAATTAAAACGGTAAATATTTTTATAAAAACATTATATATATATATATATATATATATATATATATATATATATATATATATATATATATATATATATATATATATATATATATAATAGAATAAAAGATGATTTTGATTTGACATAAAGTAAAAAGGAAAGGAGAGGGGAGGGGTGGATTTAGCATACCCCAAAAACTATTAGGGACAGGTAATCAACTCCACCCTTCCCTTTTTTTATCCACTCCCCTATAAGATTTGATGGTATTTAATATTTATATATTATAAATATGGTCCATCAACTTAACCCAATTCCTTTAGTATCCCCTTACTTTATCGAATGAGTTAAATTCCACTCATAAACTTGGGTTAAATTCCAATTCCACCACATCAACTTTAGTTTCCAATTCCATTTGATATTTTTTAAATATATAATTATAAAAGTATATTTTTTAGTAAATATTATTATAAATAAAAAACAATTATAAATAATTAATCAACGTTGCAATTAAATTGTCAAACAATAAAACTAAAAAAATAATTATTATCATACATATTTAACCATTAAAACTATAACGATAATAATTATTATACATATTTAGACGTCAAAACTAGAACGATAATAATGATTATACATACTTAGCCATTAAAACTAGCACGATAATAATGATTATACATATTTAGCCGTTCGATATACGGGGTGACCCATTTAGCTGCACATGGACGTTTGCAATGAATCCATTGTGGTGCAATAGGAGGCATCGGGTACTCTCCTAGCTCTAGCTTGACATAGTGATTACCATATACGAGGCCAATTGCAATAACAATGTGTTCATGGGCTGGTGGTGGAGTAGATCGAAGTGGTAAGTACGTTGTGCTTGCGTGTCGGCTAAAACAATGTAATACCACGTTGTATCTTGAAGCAATTAGGACACTTGTATCAGGCATAATCATCCAGTTTTGAAGCGGCGCTTCTTCGCCAAAGAAATTCAAAGATTTATATAGTTGAAACCGATATTCACTTCCAAACATGTCGCCAGATTCAGTAGTATGTGTTTCTAACTCTTCCATTAAATTAACTCGAATTTGGTACTATTCATTTTGATGAAGACCAAGACAAGAAGCGATTGCACGGAATCCGTAATTTCCATCACCTTCTACATTGTGTACCTGCTTAATGTTAGGATGTAGTATATTTGGAAATTCATTCATATATGAATATGAATATTTTTGTTGGTTTGCATACAAGCTATGTCTTGGTGGTTCATGAATATTCGTGGAACTTAACCCAAGTTCATATGTGTTCGAACAACTATGTCTATGGGTATCTTCGATTGGTGCATCGACTCCATTATCTTTGAGAGGCTTCTTCTACAAACTTGGTCAACCACGACTAGTTTTATGAATAGAGGGTTCCAAAACTGAAGTTTTTGATGGGTTGATGAACGCTCTTAAGTTCCTCAAAATGTTATGCTTTATAGACCTTGGTTGCTTTTCAAAGTTCTCAGTAATTATCTTCACTTCATCATCACAATGAATATCATCATCATCTCCCATGTTTATGGGGGATGACAAAGTAAGTTTTCTCCAAAAACCATCAATTGAATCAAGTTGTAAAATAAGTGGTGAATTACTTTTTAAATTTTGTAAAAGTCCAAAAACGAAGTGATGTTTTATTCTTTGAAATTGAAAGTTCTAAAATAAGTGATGAATTATTTTTTGAAATTTGTAAAAGTCTAAAAACGAAGTGATGTTTTATTCTTTGAAATTGAAAGTTGTAAAATAAGTGATGAATTATTTTTTGAATTTTGTAAAAGTTATATGAAATGATATGTTATTCTTTTAAATTAATAGGGCTATATAAAATTTAAGTTATTGTTTGGTATCAACAATTAAAATACTTAAATGAGTTATAAAAGAATAATGAAAATTTTGTTAATAATTATAAATAAATTGAAAAAATCCAAAAGTAAAGGGACCATAAATGTAAAATATAGATTTTGTATGTAAAAGAAAAAAAGTAAAATAAAAGGGTCGATTGATTTAAAAGCAAAAAAGAAGAGTGCGTGATATAGGTTTCATAGGGGGGGGGGGTGGCGGATTAACAAGACCGATTAGGTCAGGCTATGTTGCAATCAACTACTAAAGCAATTTGTCTCAATTTTAACTGTTGAACCCATTCTTGGCAGACACATATACACAAGTGCTTCAGCCACTTGTACCAATAGGAAACACATATTGTACATCCTTTGAAATATGTATTTCTTCCGAACTCAATGCCATTTGTTAGAATCTTTTACCTCGTAATATTATTTTTTTCGTTTTTTTTTCTAAACATCGTTTTGCATAGGATAATGAGATGTAACGCCCAAAGTCTGGAAGGCCAAGAAAGGAAAGAAAACCCTAGTTTTAAGGCGCGACTCGGCGAGTCCAAGGAGGAACTCGGCGAGTCCGAGCGGGATCCGGGTCGAGGAGTAAGTGACCGACTCGGTGAGTCGACCAAGGGGACTCGGCGAGTCTGTTCTGTGCGAGGAAAACCCTAAATTCGGGACTTGGAGCCTATTTAAGCGCCTCATTCTCTTCCCTAGGGTTCCTTTACTGCCTCTCTAAACCAGAACGCCAAACCCTAGCCGCCATATCCATTGTTTGAGCCAATTGTTGCCTTGAAGAATACGTTAAAGCTTGGAGAAGGAAGAAGGATCTTGGAGGTGCAAGAAGGGGCTATAGGTCTGAGATTAGGAAGATATTTCTGAGCATTTAGAGGTAATAAACTAGTTCTTGGACTCTTTTGCACCTAGATCTATGTGTGAGTGTTCGGGGTTTTTAGCCATAGCGGTATCCATTTGAGTTAGAAACCAAATCCGAAGTTGCTACTTCGGATCTAAGCATAATCTGGTCTTGAGAAGCATAAAGTATCTGCCCTTGAGTTGATTATGGAGTCTCTTTGCCTTAAACCCGAGTTTATGGTGTATTTTGCCTAGATTTCCTTCTCTACACATAAAGTTTGCAACTTTATGTGAGAATAGGCTTGGGAAGGGTAGATCTACAGTTTAGAGTCCATGCATGCCTCAAAAGTCCTCTGCATGTAAGGAGATCTGAATGGACTCGGCGAGTCCTTTGAGTGGACTCGGCGAGTAGTATGAAGATTAGGAGCAACTCAACGAGTGGGATGAACAGCTCGTCGAGTCAAATGAAGATTGCCTTGTACTCGGCGAGTTTGCTCTTGGACTCGGCGAGTCAGGTCGCGAAACCCCAAACCCTTCGAGTTGAGACTCGAATCAGTGAGTCGAATGGAGACTCGGTGAGTTGGATAGGTCAGGACTCGAAAATCGGTAGACATGACAAGTCATGGACTGACTCGGGAGTCAAGTCGCGAAAAGGAAGGACTCTGAGCATATGAACTCGGCGAGTCAATAGGGTGACTCGGCGAGTAGGGTTGACCTGGAAGGTTAACTTTGACCAGGACTTGACTTTGACCAGAGTTGACTTAGTTGAATTTTGGGGGTCAGTTAGATTAAGTGTTGCATTGATATTGGTAGCTCGGGGAGCGAGTGGAGCAGGTGTTCAGGGAGTTGCCGGGAAGCGGCTAGTGGGATCATCAGCAAGTTTAACCAGTACAGGTGAGTTTCCCTTTTGTGTGAATGGGTCTAAGGCCACAATGCCGACCCATGTAGTTATGAGTAGAAGGCTTGGGGGTTAGCCCTAGGCACAATATGCTAGTATGATATTCAGGACGAGGTCCATTAATAGCGGGCGGGTGCCGAAGGATTTGTTTATATGATAGTTTATACTTGTTGTCTGTGTGATACATATATATGCCTGGTAGGGAGGTGAGTGTGGGCGAGGTCTCGTATCTCACCAATAGCAGAGTGTGGATGGGGTTCCACATCTCATTAGTAGCAGAACAGGGGTGAGGCCGAAGTTAGGGAAAGAGTGAGAGTGGGATGGGCCCGTATCTCACCACCAGTAGGAGGGTGGATGGGGTTCCATGACTCATCAGTAGCAGGACAAGGGCGAGGCCCAGGATAGGCGAGGCCTTAGGACAGGATCAGTCGTACGAGTTTAGCTTATGTGTTGTGATATGTTTATGTGCTATTATTTGTTGGCGGGCGAGGCCCTATGATATGTTTATGTGTTATTATTTATCGGCGGGCGAGGCCCTGTGACAGGTGAGGCCTAAGTGAAACAGATCTGTATCCGAGCGGGGCTCGAAGCCAGGCGGGCGCGAGGCCTAGGATAGCGGGTGTGGCCCAGTATGTGCAGTATGTGGTTATGTTTGGTATGTGGTAGGGTAGGGAACTCACTAAGCTTCGTGCTTACGGTTTTCAATTTTGGTTTCAGGTACTTCCGGTAGCTGAGGGAAGAGCTCGGGGTGATCGCATGGCACACACCATTGATTAGACAGCCTGGGAATGTTTTACTCTGATAACGAATATGTGTTTTGGAAATTAATACTCTGTTTATGTTTTGGATTGATGATTTTGCTTTAAGTAATGTTTTATTAAAAGAAATTTTTGGTCTCGTATTTTGGGATGCCACATGAGATCAAACACTACCTTTTTAAAGGAAACTTCATCTTCTCCAACAAACATATTTTCCTCCATAAATATAGATTTTAATAGCAGCAAAAACGTACGAACAGTAGCATCATATTTCTTATTTTCCAAACAGCATCACCAACAAAGCAGTAAATAACTCACAGTATGACGAAAATCTTCAAGGTAATAAACCAATCGGGATCGTTCCCTTGAAATAATCGTGAGATCTTCAAGGTATCACTCTTATACCACTTGTAGGTTCCCATTTTGTCGATTGGATCAGTGTGGAAGATATTACCAAGTAGATAATCATGTATGAACATGATGAACAAAATATGTGAGTAAAAACTGTAGTAGATATATAGAGAGATATAAAATATTACAAGAACACTCTTGGGTTGGGAGAGATAACTCTCTCTTGGTGGGAGAGATCCCATCACACACTCTTTCTAAACTACAAAGTCTACATAGTGAACACTAATAATAAAAATGACCATCACCTCCACTTTATATACTAGTGGAGGGAATATGTTTTTCATATAAGGGAATATTCTAACCTAATAAGCACTTAACATTGTAGAGCATTTTTATGCTCCAACATATCCGAACTGGGGTAAAACATATGCATCTCCATATCTATCTTCTCTCTCAAATAATTGAGCACTCAGCTAAAGTAAAGAGCTCTTTGGAATTCCTTGATTGCTAGGCAATGTCGTGAACTGGTGAACATATTCTAGTGAGCTTAAAATTGAATTGGTTCATGATTAAAGGCTGTCTGTAGATCTCATTGCTGAATTTAAGTAGACAACAATATCCTTGGTCGTTGTCAACTAAATAATCTATTTAGGAATATAGGTGCAATGTCTTGCCACTTATAATCTGTCTAACTTGTCAATATCCTTTGTGTTTAAGTGGACCACAATATTGGTGATTGACCAGAGCTAAACATACAGATGTGTGCTGATAAAAGATATTGAATTACATGACAACTTTGATCCCAAAAGTTTCTGTTTTGTATATTTTGTATCTTATTTTTTTGTTTTTGTGAAATTTGTTCATATTTTTCTTCTATGCACAAATTTAAGGGGAGAATTAAAAAAACAAAAAATCATAAAATTTAAAAATCCAAAAATATGTTTATTTATGTTTTATTTCCTTTTCAGAAAATTAAAAATCCAAAAATATTTTATTTTTACTTTTGAGTGTATTTTTAATTTAAATTTTATTTCTTAGTTATTTCTGTTGTGTGCTAAGTTTATTTTTACTTTTATTCTTTTAGCTCAAAGTTTCATTAGTCTTAAAAAACAAATTCAAAAGGAAGAAGAGACTCAAAGAGAATTCAAAAGTAGAAGAGACTCAAGGAGATTGTATCGAAATTTGTTGAGCAAGGAGAAGAAACTTGGAAAGTAGTTGATGGTCATTACGCTTCACTCGATTTTCACAAGGAATTGCAGAATTGAAATTGTACAAATTGTCAGTTAGATAGTATCTTTCAAAGAACTGTCATATTTATGTAATTAAAAGTCTGAAACTGTACAGATGCCATGGCACCAGAGCAATGCACCTCGCAAAGCACGATTATCGCTGAACGTATCACCAAGGCCCAAGTTAACTTGTTTAACTTGAAAAACTGTATTGAGATCTTTGATCTAGGATATGCAGGGGCTAACATCAAAATAGCCATGAGTAGTTCTCCAATACCCAACAAATTGCAGTGCGTTCATCCGTTTTCACACAGATACTGCGAGTAGTCTCGTTTTGATTCAAGGTTGGGTTATTGATCAAATTTGATGAGAAGGGTCTTTATGATTCTGTGATCCACAAAGATTTTTAGACATGATTACTTTTCAATATGCAACAGTGATCACTAAAGAATTCTCATTCGAAGGAACTAGAAGTGAATCTGATTGGGATTCCGCACCATCAATCAAGGTGAAGTTGTATTTGAAGTTATGTGAAAAATTGCATTGAAGACTCCTCGATCAATATGCTGCTATCTATGAACCTGCTGAAGTGATCCAAAAGAATTGGTCTCTCTGTTATTTTCTCTAAAGTGTTTAAAAGCTGAAAGTGCTGATTTTCAAGAATATTTACAAGAAGCCTCTGCACCCAATGTGCATTCAAGGTCAATTCTTTGAAGGAAGTACAAATATTCAAGATGAAGTCATTCATGAATAAATTCATATGTTCATCTTGAAGTTGTGAACAAATTGAATATTAGAGCTGAAAGCCAAAGATCAAGGTAGACTAAGTGAAAAAAAGTTGTAAACCAAGAGGGAGATTGTTAGGACTAAATTATGATTTATACTAAGTGAAAAGAAAGCTATAAACCAAGGGGGAGATTGTTAGGTTATAAATTGTGGTTTATACTTTGCTTTTCATAAGCTATTAGAGTTCTCGGTCTAGGACCGAAAACAACATGTTTTGGTGTTGATTGGACCGAAATCACAAGTGATTTCGGTTAGGCTAAATACTGTTTTGTTTGGGTTTTGGGCTTGGGCTTTGTTCTTAGGTCTAGGTATAAATAGTGCTATTTAGGCATTGTAAAGATTAAGGGACATTTTGGGGACTGCAATAGTGCTTAGAACGTGATTTTGGAGAGAAATAAGAGAGAACCAAGTGTAATCGAGAATCTTATGTACCCTACTATTCAATAATAGTGTGCATTGAAGATTAATCTTTGTGTTCTTATTCTATATTTCAACTTTATATTTTGGGTTTTACATAAATCTTGGGCCTTGGGCCCTATATAATGTTGCTAACTCTCTAGGGTTTCTCTCTACTACAACTTGTATCCTTGTTGATGATTTCACTATTAAAATCCAATCTTCTATACATTTTATAGGCATCCTAGAAGGATAAAAATCATGCCTTCATACTGTTTTATTAATTATACATTCCTTATAGTCCTTTATTGAGCATTCGAGGTTGGTTCTTGGAGTTTAAGCAACTCTAGGACCATTGGTTGGACCTTGGGTGATTACTGGACCTTTTGGCCCCATAAAGTTGAAAGCTTGATATCATTTCCAAGTCACGCATGAGTTTTTGGTCACTTTGGTTGCTTATAGAATTAGGGTTCTAAATCTAGGTTGTTTGGCATTAAGAAATGGACAAAGTTGGATTAATGGAAACTTTATCCATGTATGGTATTAATCAATTTAGATCTAAGCTTTAGAGCTCTGGATTTGAGGATTAAGAGCATAATGTATTGAGTTGTCATGGACGTTGACCATGATGCGATGGGTTGTAGGTTGCAACGCGAGTCGCGAGATCCAGCCATAACCGGTTTGTCTTTTTGCAAAGATAACATGACTAAAGAGCTAGCTGCGGCATGGTTGTCGGTGGTGGCTGATCGTTGACTTTGAGCATTATCCGTTGACTTTTGACTAGTTTGACATTTGGTCAAATTTGTGGGTTCTGAGTTTTAGACTCAGGTGTGAGTTTTGATTTGGTCTAGGAGACTCATGTAGCTATCGTTATGAGACTTACACTAGTTGATACGCAACTTTTGATTTAGGTTAATCTTCTCACTATACTATGTAGAACACTAGGTGTCAATGCATGCATGTTGTTGGTATGCTTGATTGTCTTTCTGACTCATTCTTGAATGATTACATGCTTGTTGGGCTAGGACCACTAGGTTAGACCCTTTAGGTTGGGTCATCTTAATTGAAACATAATTGTTGGACTAGGCTTGTTATCTTGTATGGTATGTGGTATTTTGGGAAACTCACTAAACTTTGTACTTATGGTCCTAAGTTTAAATATATTTAGGTGCTTCTTGTACCAAAGGGAAGGGCGCATCATGATTGCATTGCATCTTTGGTTATGTGTTAGGTATTTTTCGTACTCTTGACTTTATTCTTATAAATCTAATTTTATGTTGACAAAACTATTAGATGTTTACTTTTGAGATTGAATTTGGTATCCTTTTCTTGGGTTTTAGAAATAAAAAAAATGTTTGAAATTCGGGACATTACACTTACTAGCCTAATTAGACCATCCACCTTCAAAAATCTAACAAACGTGAATCTCTTACCAAATTTTGATAACAATGCCATGTAAACTTCATAATTTGTATCCACAGTAACATGTATCTTTTGTAATTTTCCTAATTTCCATAGTCACAAGAAAAATAATGACATAAATTGATATTGAGATCCTCTCCACCAATTCCTTATTTCTTTTTCTCAGTTTCACATTCATCCATATACTTTCATTAGTATGTTATTCTTCGAATTTCCAAAGATCCATCCCCATTCTGCATGTGATTGTTTAGGCTTAATGTACCTCTCATGACTTAAGCTATATGTTATACTCCACTTGAAATTATATCATCGATCATTACATGTACAAGTAGAAGCAATTTGATCTAAATAAAACCTTAAACCCTCCCTATCCTCATCGATTTCAAAATCTGATCTGAAGGTTCCCTAGTTACTAAACATAACTCAAGAGAGATGATTACATCCTTAGTTACTAGACGTATTAAATAACGCCCTCGAAACAAAAGATTTTGAGAAATTCTTCACGTTATTCTATAACGGAAAACTTCAAAAAATTAGGTGTACTTTTCCGTAGTTAGTGATTTAACCATTATATGTTTCCTGAGTGGTAAAAAATGTATTTGCCATTTGCATGGTTTTGATATTAGGACAAAATGCAAATAGAAAAAGCATGACACATATTTCCCATTTTATCGTATTAACTACTTCACTATTAGACACCATATTATTGTTATAATAATCATAAAAAAATCATCATTTAATTGTTAAATAAGTTAAACTAAGGGGTTGATTCATAGTTGTTGATTGATCCTGATCTAACTAAGTCATATTCAAACCAAATTTAACAAAGTCTACAGCCAATTAAAACCATGTTGTTTGATTATATACGATTGAATATGTTGAAAGATGCTAATGACAATTTTATCCTTTTGTTAAGTTTAAACCAAGTTATCTAGTTTGATAGTTCTACTTTTTCAATTTCTCAATAGATTTTACATATTAATTTTTATAATTGTTACTTACCATTTTGCTAAATGGAAAACATAACCCTGTACTTTCCTTCATGTACATATTGTTAAGTAGAAAACATAAAAATATACTTTCCTCCATATACATATTGTTAAATGCAAAACATAACAATGTACTTTCACTTCCAGTTCCATATTATCTAGAAAAGATCATGAAAAATCAAAATTTGAACTCCTAATTTTCCTTTCTAGATATCATATAATTAAAATTACAACATGCTCCGATTTCGTAATATTACAACAACAAATTTCAAACGTATATGTATGTAAATCAGTAAACGTAATGTAAAAATCAAAATTTGAACTCCTAATTTTCCTTTCTACTTTTTAATTGTTACCAAATTGCATCAGATATCATATAATTAAAATTACAATAAGCCCTGATTTCATAATATTACAACAAATTTCAAACATATGTATGTAAATCAGTAAATGTAATGTAAAAAGAGGATATTGAGAGTTTTCCATGATTATTACTCTTCTAATCCATTCATGTAACATAAAATTCAATATCCACTCCTACACCAAGGATCATCTTAAGAAGGGAGAAGGGGTATTGATACAAATTAGATATGATACGTGAGAAAAGAACAAAGAATTACCTGATCATACAATAGCCCCAGCATTAGATTTTGTTGAACACGACTCTTTTATATGGGAAACAACAAGACTTTTATTAAGACACTTAAGAAGACCTTACACTTTGTGAGACTACTACACACTTTTCTCTCTTTGAGGCTTTCTTGGATGGTTTGGAGCAAATGAGCTCCATACCTATTTATAGGCCTCTTAGGTAGGTTCTAGATACTAGTATACACTTACTACATACTAGATAACTCTAGAACTATCTAACATACTCTATATGCTTCCATATGTTTCTAGAATATTCTACCATGTTCTGGAGAGGTCTAGGTTGCTCCAGTGTCTTCTAGAATTATCCATATCCTTCCAGGGTCTTCCATGTCGTTCTAGAGTATTCTAGACTCTTCCGGTATATTCCAGAGTCTTCCATAGTCTTCCATAATGTTCTAGAATCTTCTAGAGCATTCTAGAACAAGCTAAAGTCTTCTAAATAATATTTGTTTTATTGGGCTAGTGATGATCTTTAACACTCCCCCTCAACACTAGCCCTCATTCTTCGTACCATGTTAAGCTGACAGCGAAAACCTTCACATTTTCCAGTACTCAGCCCTTTGGTGAACAAGTCTGCTATTTGATTATCGGTCTTGATCTGCCGCATCTCAATTTCTTCCATCAAGACTTTCTCTCTGATAAAGTGATAATGCACTTCCACATGCTTTGTTCTAGCATGAAATACTGGATTTTCTGCCAGCCGAATTGCAGACTGGTTGTCACAGTGAAGTGGTACTGCATAGTCAACTTTTTGATGTAAGTCCTCCATTAGGAGTACCAACCATGTACTTTCTTGAGCTGCTACGGCCGTTGCTTTGTACTCCGCTTCCGTGGTTGACAATGATACTGTTGGTTGTCTTTTACTACACCATGATATTGGTCCCGACCCAAGCTTGAACACATACCCAGTGGTTGATCTTCGGGTATCATGGTCTCCTGCATAGTCAGCATCACAATATCCAACCAACTTGCAGTCTTCTCCTCTTTTATACAAGAGACCATAGTCAATCGTACCTTTGACATATCTCAAGATCCGTCGGGCAGCATCCAAATGAGGTTTCTTCGGACTTTGCATGTATCGACTCATAACTCCAACTGCATAAGCAATGTCAGGCCGAGATAAAGTTAGGTAGATAAGACTACCTACTAGTTGTCGATACATCGTTCCATCATCCAACTCTTTTCCTTCATGAGCACATATCTTGGCATTTGGCTCTATTGGTGTTGATATTGGCTTACACTCCAACATGCCAAACTTTTGAAGTATATCTCTTGTATACTTTTGTTGGCAGAGAAACAACCCTTCTTTTGTACGATCAACTTCTAACCCCAAGAAGTGTTTAAGCTCCCCCAGCTCTTTCATTTGGAATCGTACCGATAGATTTTCTCTTGTTTGATGGATTTCTCTTTCGTCATCCCCGGTGATGATCAAGTCATCCACATAAACCAACACAATTGCCAACTTCCCTTCTTTTTCTTTGATGAACAGGCTTGAGTCTGCATGTGCAACTGAATAACCACTTCGGGTAAGAAATTCAACAATCTTACCATACCAGGCTCTTGGTGCTTGCTTCAATCCGTAAAGAGCTTTTCTCAGCTTGCACACATGAGTGGGATTAACTGCATCCTCAAATCCATTTGGTTGGTTCATGTAGATCTCCCGATCTAATTCTCCATGCAAGAAAGCATTTTTCACATCCATCTGCCATAATTTCCAGTCTTTACTAGCCGCAAGAGCTAGCAGCACCCGTACAGTAGTTATCTTCGCCACTGGACTAAATGTTTCATCATAGTCCAGTCCGTATTGTTGTGAGAATCCTCGAGCCACCAAACGAGCCTTGTATCTTTCAATTGATCCATCTGTGCGTCGTTTTAATTTATAAACCCACTTGCAGGAAATCGGTTTTATATCTCTTGGTCTTGGTACCAGTTCCCACGTTTGATTATGCTTTAAGGCTGTAACTTCTTCTTCCATTGCCTTCTTCCAAGCTTTATTCTTAACTGCTTCTTCATATGTCTCCGGCTCTTTAACACCGTCTTCTAAAATGGCTGCATTAGCATACTTGGGATTAGGCTTTCAAATTCTTTCCGTCCTTCGAAGTTGTGGAGGCGGCGGCTCCCTTTCACCGGCATCACTTGTTTGAGTTACTTCTTGCTCAATGACATCAGTGTCGCTCGTATCTTCAGGTGTTTCAACACTTGACCAAATATGTGCAGTTTGCTCCCCCATCTTTTGTTTTAAAACTTCTTCAATATTTTCCGAGTCTGGTAGTACTTTCTTCTCTGAGGACCACCATGAAGTTGCTTCATCGAACACTACATCTCTTGAAGTGTAGCATCTTCCACTTGTTGGATCACAACATCTCCACCCTTTTCTTTGATTGTCGTATCCAACAAATATACACCTGACTGCTTTCTTGTCAAACTTGCTACATAAATGACTAGGTACAAATACGTAGCAGATGCAACCAAATACTCGGAAGTAGCTAACAGTAGGTTTCATGTTCCATAGTGTCTCAAATGGTGAGATGAAACCTAACCTTGGTTGGGGAAGTTTATTGATCACATGGGCAGCAGTTTGCATGGCTTCAACCCAAAATCTTCCTGGGACATTCTTCGTGTGTAGCATGCTTCGACAAATTTCTGCAAGATGTCGATTCTTTCTCTCAGCTACACCATTTTGTTGAGGTGTGTTGGCACATGTGAATTGATGACGTATACCACATTCTTTTAGATAGCGATTGAATTCTTCTGAGGTGTATTCTCCTCCATTGTCTGAGCGTAGACACTGAATCTTCTTTCTCACTTCTCCTTCGACCGTTGTCTTGAATTCTAGAAACTTTGAGAATGTTTCAGATTTTTCTTTCATGAAGAAAACCCACACATATCTTGAATAATCATCAATGAACGTCACCATGTACCGCATCCCGCTAACTGATGTCTGCTTGATTGGACCGAACACATCTGAGTGAATTAACTCTAGTGGCTTCTTTGCTCTAAAATTTGACTCCTTGTATGGTAATTGATGAGCTTTACCATACTGACATCCAGCACAAACAACATCTGTTTTAACTTCAAGTTGAGGTAAGCCATTGAGCATGGATTTCTCCATTATTACCTTCAACTTGTGATAACCAACATGTCCCAGCCGTGCATGCCATAGATTTGCTGTCTCATTCTTACGAGTCTTTTCTACATAGGTAGACTCTGCGGAGAGCACATAAACAGACTCCACTCTTCGTCCTTCCATTGTTGGCGTTTCTGATATTTTAAGATCTCGATAGACCTTCACATCTTGTGGGCCAAACAAGACGTAGTTACCTGACGATGTTAGTTGCGATACCGACAACAAGTTCTTCTTCATACCTGGCACGTGATACACATTATGTAGTGACACCATGTCAGATTTATTACCAGGCATGATCGTCGTTTTTCCAATCTGAGCAATTGGAAGTCGTGCATTGTTGGTTGTAAGTACCATGCGACTCCCTTTGTACTCCTTCACGTCTTGTAGTTTGTTCTGATCGCCAGTCATGTGATTGGAGCATCCTGAATCAATGATCCAGTCATTTTCATAGTTGATACGCTCTCCCATCATTGTCATGAGTGCCAACTCATTTTCTTCTATGGCACATAATGCCTCAGCATCCCATTCATCCTCTATTTCCTTTTTGGAAGTTACTACATTGCTTTCCACAGACTTTTTCTTTGACCAACAATCCTTGGACATGTGGCCCCACTTTTCACAATTGTTGCAGTTGCCTTCGAACCTCCTCCCCCGAGAACTCTTATTGTCGGTCTTTTGAGATCTCCATGGTTGTGAGGTTCTTGGCTGACTCTTCCCTTTGTCAGCATTTTTGTATCCTTCTTTAGAAGGTGGCTTGAAATTCCTCCGACTTTTACTTGTGTAAAGTGCTTCTTCTTCACTCTTCAGCGTGATGCCTCCCATTTGCTTAGCCATAGCTTCTTGGCTGGCCAACAAATTCTCAAACTCTACAAGTGATGGTTGAGCGGGCCATCCTTGTACAGCAGTAACAAAGCTTCTATATTCCGGCCTCAGTCCATGGATAATGATTCTCTTCATTCGAGCTTCTGCAATGACGGATTGTGGATCTAGTTCAGTAATCTCCCGACATATCGACTTGACCTTGTGGAAATATTGAGCAATCGTCATGTCACGTTGTGAGATTGATAATAGATCGTTCTCCAAAAGTTGTAGTCTCGTATCATTCTTCTTTGAGAAAAGCGTCACAAACGTGTCCCAAGCTTCTTTCGGGGTGTTCTCATCCCGAATATGCTCCAACATCTCTTCTTCAATTGTGGTCTTCAAGGCAAACATGGCTTTGCCTGCTTTGATTTTCCATTTGCGTAAAGCACCATTAACGTCTTCCTCTGGTGGCGTAGTTTCGCTTCCACCAACGACCTCCCATAGATCTTGTCCTTGTAAGTAGGACTTCATACATGTTTCCCACGTTTTGTAGTTGTTGTTGTTGAGTTTCTTGATTCCTCCGATGACTTGGAGATCACCCATCGTGTTGGCAGTATCTCGGTAATACCAAACAAGCTAGTTTTGATACTAAACTTGCAGAGTCACAAACTACTCACGATACAACGAGAATCACTCGTTATCACTATCAAGAAACCTTGCTCTGATACCAGATTGTTGAACACGACTCTTTTATATGGGAAACAACAAGACTTTTATTAAGACACTTAAGAAGACCTTACACTTTGTGAGACTACTACACACTTTTCTCTCTTTGAGGCTTTCTTGGATGGTTTGGAGCAAATGAGCTCCATACCTATTTATAGGCCTCTTAGGTAGGTTCTACATACTAGTATACACTTACTACATACTAGATAACTCTAGAACTATCTAACATACTCTATATGCTTCCATATGTTTCTAGAATATTCTACCATGTTCTGGAGAGGTCTAGGTTGCTCCAGTGTCTTCTAGAATTATCCATATCCTTCCAGGGTCTTCCATGTCGTTCTAGAGTATTCTAGACTCTTCCGGTATATTCCAGAGTCTTCCATAGTCTTCCATAATGTTCTAGAATCTTCTAGAGCATTCTAGAACAAGCTAAAGTCTTCTAAATAATATTTGTTTTATTGGGCTAGTGATGATCTTTAACAGATTTATGATATCACACATATGATTTCACGCTTAATTCACACATAAATGCATCTAATTTCCCGAGAAAAAAAAATAGATTTCTCAAAAGAACCAAGAAATTACCATATTTCAGAAAAAAAATAAAATATATCAAACAACCCCTTCATCAGATTTCCGTTTTTAACCGATAAAATGGAGAAGTTCAAGTGCCTGAATCATCGGCAACCGCCTTCATCAACTTCTCATTATGATATCTAGCAATAATTACAACATTCGCCTAATTAAACTCGATTATCAAGTTCTTCTTGCAATTCCTCTATAATCTTCTCCTTTTCGATTACAATGCCTCTAAGTTTTTCATTTTCTTCATTAAGCAACTCAAACTGACACAATATACTCGTTATTTGCACTTCAATAGCCGCATCACTCAATTCAAACACACTCTCAACAACTCTCAAAACCCGCCACAAGCTCACCACAACAATCAACCCCACCCCCAACCTTTCCATCAAAACCTCACAAACCAACGCCCCAATTAAAACGACGCCATCAGCCACCAAACCCGGGCGTTTAAAAAATGACCTCCCACACCCCACCACTAGTGCCACACTTTTGGTAGCAAGAATCACCAAGATTCCAATTCCTACCCAGTGGTACCACACATCTACTTTCTTGTTTATTCTTTTGCTCTTAGGGCAAGAAACCAAAGTTTTTGAGAGTTCGAGAACTACCATAACAAGATCAGCAAGGAGTAATATGATGGCGATTATGTGAACTGGGGTTGATTCTAGAAAACTTGTTAAGTGGTTTCTCCATGGGGGTTTGTTGTTGGAAGTTTGTTTGGTTGATCCCGAGAAAAACTCCCATTTTTGCCTTGTTTTGTAGGATTTTATGAGATTTTGGATGGATATTTCAATGGATTCGGTTGATGTTATTGAAGTGGAGGGAGGTTGTGGTTTATGGCATTGAATTTGAGATGACTCCATGGATGGGAATTAGTGTGGTGAATGGTATTTTGGTGGGGTTTGATAGTTGTTATTTGTATGGAAAGTTTAATATAAGGTTAGCATAATTGAAAGGCAAGCATGAAACGTAAGTCTTGGATTGATGGGCTTTTAAGTCAAGTTGAGATCTTATTATTAAGTTATTGGGGGAATTTCCTCCTGTAATTTGTTTTATTTTATTTATTTATCTATTTATTTTGAAATAGTTCAAATCATTGTGCTACGAAAATGATAGATAAAGATTATGTATTATAAGCACAAACAATTTTAGCAAAAGGTATTCAGCATCAGTCATTAAGCATCGGTATTATTATAAAAATGTAAGAGCAGCCGTACTTAAATTTTTTATTT